>NW_027185378.1:0-1228750 GCF_022577435.1 Embiotoca jacksoni
GTAATGCAGTTTTATGCTGTTTTTGAGCTTCTCTCGCTGAAATAAGGCTGTTTTTGAAACATTGTGTTTCCTGTGAAATTGTTCACACAAAGTGATTTGAAACCACTTTGGCCATGTAGTTTATCCCATTTGCCATAATTCTGTGTAGGAAACTTGTTTGGAAACACTTAGTTTAAGCCGTGGAGCTGTAATGCAGTTTTATGCTGTTTTTGAGCTTCTCTCGCTGAAATAAGGCTGTTTTTGAAACATTGTGTTTCCTGTGAAATTGTTCACACAAAGTGACTTGAAACCACTTTGGCCATGTAGTTTATCCCATTTGCCATAGTGCTGAGTACGAAACTTGTTTTCAACACTTAGTTTAAGCCGTGGAGCTGTAATGCAGTTTTATGCTGTTTTTGAGCTTCTCTCGCTGAAATAAGGCTGTTTTTGAAACATTGTGTTTCCTGTGAAATTGTTCACACAAAGTGACTTAAAACCACTTTGTCCATGTAGTTTATCCCAATTGCCATAATTCTAGGTAGGAAACTTGTTTGGAAACACTTAGTTTAAGCCGTGGAGCTGTAATGCAGTTTTATGCTGTTTTTGAGCTTCTCTCGCTGAAATAAGGCTGTTTTTGAAACATTGTGTTTCCTGTGAAATTGTTCACACAAAGTGACTTGAAACCACTTTGGCCATGTAGTTTATCCCAATTGCCATAACTCTAAGTAGGAAACTTGTTTGGAAACACTTAGTTTAAGCCGTGGAGCTGTAATGCAGTTTTATGCTGTTTTTGAGATTCTCTCGCTGAGATAAGGCTGTTTTTGAAACATTGTGTTTCCTGTGAAATTGTTCACACAAAGTGACTTGAAACCACTTTGTCCATGTAGTTTATCCCAAAGGCCATAGTTCTGAGTAGGAAACATGTTAGTAAAGACTTAGTTGAAGCCATGGCGCTGTGATGCAGTTTTACATTAGGCTGAGAAAGTGAGACATGAAATACTGTTTTCTGAGAATTTGTGAACACAAAGTGACTTGAAACCACTTTGGCCATGTAGTTTATCCCATTTGCCATAGTGCTGAGTACGAAACTTGTTTTCAACACTTAGTTTAAGCCGTGGAGCTGTAATGCAGTTCTATGCTGTTTTTGAGCTTCTCTCGCTGAGATAAGTCTGTTTTTGAAACATTGTGTTTCCTGTGAAATTGTTCACACAAAGTGACTTGAAACCACTTTGGCCATGTAGTTTATCCCCATTGTCATAGTTCTAAGTAGGAAACTTGTTAGTAAAGACTTAGTTGAAGCCATGGCTCTGTTATGCAGTTTTACATTAAGATGAGAAAGTGAGACATGAAATACTGTTTTCTGAGAATTTGTGAACACAAAGTGACTTGAAACCACTTTGGCCATGTATTTTATCCCATTTGCCATAATTCTGAGTAGGAAACTTGTTTGGAAACACTTAGTTTAAGCCGTGGCGCTGTAATGCAGTTTTACGCTGTTTTTGAGCTTCTCTCGCTGAAATAAGGCTGTTTTTGAAACATTGTGTTTCCTGTGAAATTGTTCACACAAAGTGACTTAAAACCACTTTGTCCATGTAGTTTATCCCAATTGCCATAATTCTAAGTAGGAAACTTGTTTGGAAACACTTAGTTTAAGCCGTGGAGCTGTAATGCAGTTTTATGCTGTTTTTGAGCTTCTCTCGCTGAAATAAGGCTGTTTTTGAAACATTGTGTTTCCTGTGAAATTGTTCACACAAAGTGACTTGAAACCACTTTGTCCATGTAGTTTATCCCAAAGGCCATAGTTCTGAGTAGGAAACATGTTAGTAAAGATTTAGTTGAAGCCATGGCGCTGTGATGCAGTTTTACATTAGGCTGAGAAAGTGAGACATGAAATACTGTTTTCTGAGAATTTGTGAACACAAAGTGACTTGAAACCACTTTGGCCATGTAGTTTATCCCATTTGCCATAATTCTGTGTAGGAAACTTGTTTGGAAACACTTAGTTTAAGCCGTGGAGCTGTAATGCAGTTTTATGCTGTTTTTGAGCTTCTCTCGCTGAAATAAGGCTGTTTTTGAAACATTGTGTTTCCTGTGAAATTGTTCACACAAAGTGACTTAAAACCACTTTGTCCATGTAGTTTATCCCAATTGCCATAATTCTAGGTAGGAAACTTGTTTGGAAACACTTAGTTTAAGCCGTGGAGCTGTAATGCAGTTTTATGCTGTTTTTGAGCTTCTCTCGCTGAAATAAGGCTGTTTTTGAAACATTGTGTTTCCTGTGAAATTGTTCACACAAAGTGACTTGAAACCACTTTGGCCATGTAGTTTATCCCAATTGCCATAACTCTAAGTAGGAAACTTGTTTGGAAACACTTAGTTTAAGCCGTGGAGCTGTAATGCAGTTTTATGCTGTTTTTGAGATTCTCTCGCTGAGATAAGGCTGTTTTTGAAACATTGTGTTTCCTGTGAAATTGTTCACACAAAGTGACTTGAAACCACTTTGGCCATGTAGTTTATCCCATTTGCCATAGTGCTGAGTACGAAACTTGTTTTCAACACTTAGTTTAAGCCGTGGAGCTGTAATGCAGTTCTATGCTGTTTTTGAGCTTCTCTCGCTGAGATAAGTCTGTTTTTGAAACATTGTGTTTCCTGTGAAATTGTTCACACAAAGTGACTTGAAACCACTTTGGCCATGTAGTTTATCCCCATTGTCATAGTTCTAAGTAGGAAACTTGTTAGTAAAGACTTAGTTGAAGCCATGGCTCTGTTATGCAGTTTTACATTAAGCTGAGAAAGTGAGACATGAAATACTGTTTTCTGAGAATTTGTGAACACAAAGTGACTTGAAACCACTTTGGCCATGTATTTTATCCCATTTGCCATAATTCTGAGTAGGAAACTTGTTTGGAAACACTTAGTTTAAGCCGTGGCGCTGTAATGCAGTTTTACGCTGTTTTTGAGCTTCTCTCGCTGAAATAAGGCTGTTTTTGAAACATTGTGTTTCCTGTGAAATTGTTCACACAAAGTGACTTAAAACCACTTTGTCCATGTAGTTTATCCCAATTGCCATAATTCTAAGTAGGAAACTTGTTTGGAAACACTTAGTTTAAGCCGTGGAGCTGTAATGCAGTTTTATGCTGTTTTTGAGCTTCTCTCGCTGAAATAAGGCTGTTTTTGAAACATTGTGTTTCCTGTGAAATTGTTCACACAAAGTGACTTGAAACCACTTTGTCCATGTAGTTTATCCCAAAGGCCATAGTTCTGAGTAGGAAACATGTTAGTAAAGATTTAGTTGAAGCCATGGCGCTGTGATGCAGTTTTACATTAGGCTGAGAAAGTGAGACATGAAATACTGTTTTCTGAGAATTTGTGAACACAAAGTGACTTGAAACCACTTTGGCCATGTAGTTTATCCCATTTGCCATAATTCTGTGTAGGAAACTTGTTTGGAAACACTTAGTTTAAGCCGTGGAGCTGTAATGCAGTTTTATGCTGTTTTTGAGCTTCTCTCGCTGAAATAAGGCTGTTTTTGAAACATTGTGTTTCCTGTGAAATTGTTCACACAAAGTGACTTAAAACCACTTTGTCCATGTAGTTTATCCCAATTGCCATAATTCTAGGTAGGAAACTTGTTTGGAAACACTTAGTTTAAGCCGTGGAGCTGTAATGCAGTTTTATGCTGTTTTTGAGCTTCTCTCGCTGAAATAAGGCTGTTTTTGAAACATTGTGTTTCCTGTGAAATTGTTCACACAAAGTGACTTGAAACCACTTTGGCCATGTAGTTTATCCCAATTGCCATAACTCTAAGTAGGAAACTTGTTTGGAAACACTTAGTTTAAGCCGTGGAGCTGTAATGCAGTTTTATGCTGTTTTTGAGATTCTCTCGCTGAGATAAGGCTGTTTTTGAAACATTGTGTTTCCTGTGAAATTGTTCACACAAAGTGACTTGAAACCACTTTGTCCATGTAGTTTATCCCAAAGGCCATAGTTCTGAGTAGGAAACATGTTAGTAAAGACTTAGTTGAAGCCATGGCGCTGTGATGCAGTTTTACATTAGGCTGAGAAAGTGAGACATGAAATACTGTTTTCTGAGAATTTGTGAACACAAAGTGACTTGAAACCACTTTGGCCATGTAGTTTATCCCATTTGCCATAGTGCTGAGTACGAAACTTGTTTTCAACACTTTGTTTAAGCCGTGGAGCTGTAATGCAGTTTTATGCTGTTTTTGAGCTTCTCTCGCTGAAATAAGGCTGTTTTTGAAACATTGTGTTTCCTGTGAAATTGTTCACACAAAGTGACTTAAAACCACTTTGTCCATGTAGTTTATCCCAATTGCCATAATTCTAGGTAGGAAACTTGTTTGGAAACACTTAGTTTAAGCCGTGGAGCTGTAATGCAGTTTTATGCTGTTTTTGAGCTTCTCTCGCTGAAATAAGGCTGTTTTTGAAACATTGTGTTTCCTGTGAAATTGTTCACACAAAGTGACTTGAAACCACTTTGGCCATGTAGTTTATCCCAATTGCCATAACTCTAAGTAGGAAACTTGTTTGGAAACACTTAGTTTAAGCCGTGGAGCTGTAATGCAGTTTTATGCTGTTTTTGAGATTCTCTCGCTGAGATAAGGCTGTTTTTGAAACATTGTGTTTCCTGTGAAATTGTTCACACAAAGTGACTTGAAACCACTTTGTCCATGTAGTTTATCCCAAAGGCCATAGTTCTGAGTAGGAAACATGTTAGTAAAGACTTAGTTGAAGCCATGGCGCTGTGATGCAGTTTTACATTAGGCTGAGAAAGTGAGACATGAAATACTGTTTTCTGAGAATTTGTGAACACAAAGTGACTTGAAACCACTTTGGCCATGTAGTTTATCCCATTTGCCATAGTGCTGAGTACGAAACTTGTTTTCAACACTTAGTTTAAGCCGTGGAGCTGTAATGCAGTTCTATGCTGTTTTTGAGCTTCTCTCGCTGAGATAAGTCTGTTTTTGAAACATTGTGTTTCCTGTGAAATTGTTCACACAAAGTGACTTGAAACCACTTTGGCCATGTAGTTTATCCCCATTGCCATAGTTCTAAGTAGGAAACTTGTTAGTAAAGACTTAGTTGAAGCCATGGCTCTGTTATGCAGTTTTACATTAAGCTGAGAAAGTGAGACATGAAATACTGTTTTCTGAGAATTTGTGAACACAAAGTGACTTGAAACCACTTTGGCCATGTATTTTATCCCATTTGCCATAATTCTGAGTAGGAAACTTGTTTGGAAACACTTAGTTTAAGCCGTGGCGCTGTAATGCAGTTTTACGCTGTTTTTGAGCTTCTCTCGCTGAAATAAGGCTGTTTTTGAAACATTGTGTTTCCTGTGAAATTGTTCACACAAAGTGACTTAAAACCACTTTGTCCATGTAGTTTATCCCAATTGCCATAATTCTAAGTAGGAAACTTGTTTGGAAACACTTAGTTTAAGCCGTGGAGCTGTAATGCAGTTTTATGCTGTTTTTGAGCTTCTCTCGCTGAAATAAGGCTGTTTTTGAAACATTGTGTTTCCTGTGAAATTGTTCACACAAAGTGACTTGAAACCACTTTGTCCATGTAGTTTATCCCAAAGGCCATAGTTCTGAGTAGGAAACATGTTAGTAAAGACTTAGTTGAAGCCATGGCGCTGTGATGCAGTTTTACATTAGGCTGAGAAAGTGAGACATGAAATACTGTTTTCTGAGAATTTGTGAACACAAAGTGACTTGAAACCACTTTGGCCATGTAGTTTATCCCATTTGCCATAATTCTGTGTAGGAAACTTGTTTGGAAACACTTAGTTTAAGCCGTGGAGCTGTAATGCAGTTTTATGCTGTTTTTGAGCTTCTCTCGCTGAAATAAGGCTGTTTTTGAAACATTGTGTTTCCTGTGAAATTGTTCACACAAAGTGATTTGAAACCACTTTGGCCATGTAGTTTATCCCATTTGCCATAATTCTGTGTAGGAAACTTGTTTGGAAACACTTAGTTTAAGCCGTGGAGCTGTAATGCAGTTTTATGCTGTTTTTGAGCTTCTCTCGCTGAAATAAGGCTGTTTTTGAAACATTGTGTTTCCTGTGAAATTGTTCACACAAAGTGACTTAAAACCACTTTGTCCATGTAGTTTATCCCAATTGCCATAATTCTAGGTAGGAAACTTGTTTGGAAACACTTAGTTTAAGCCGTGGAGCTGTAATGCAGTTTTATGCTGTTTTTGAGCTTCTCTCGCTGAAATAAGGCTGTTTTTGAAACATTGTGTTTCCTGTGAAATTGTTCACACAAAGTGACTTGAAACCACTTTGGCCATGTAGTTTATCCCAATTGCCATAACTCTAAGTAGGAAACTTGTTTGGAAACACTTAGTTTAAGCCGTGGAGCTGTAATGCAGTTTTATGCTGTTTTTGAGATTCTCTCGCTGAGATAAGGCTGTTTTTGAAACATTGTGTTTCCTGTGAAATTGTTCACACAAAGTGACTTGAAACCACTTTGTCCATGTAGTTTATCCCAAAGGCCATAGTTCTGAGTAGGAAACATGTTAGTAAAGACTTAGTTGAAGCCATGGCGCTGTGATGCAGTTTTACATTAGGCTGAGAAAGTGAGACATGAAATACTGTTTTCTGAGAATTTGTGAACACAAAGTGACTTGAAACCACTTTGGCCATGTAGTTTATCCCATTTGCCATAGTGCTGAGTACGAAACTTGTTTTCAACACTTAGTTTAAGCCGTGGAGCTGTAATGCAGTTCTATGCTGTTTTTGAGCTTCTCTCGCTGAGATAAGTCTGTTTTTGAAACATTGTGTTTCCTGTGAAATTGTTCACACAAAGTGACTTGAAACCACTTTGGCCATGTAGTTTATCCCCATTGCCATAGTTCTAAGTAGGAAACTTGTTAGTAAAGACTTAGTTGAAGCCATGGCTCTGTTATGCAGTTTTACATTAAGCTGAGAAAGTGAGACATGAAATACTGTTTTCTGAGAATTTGTGAACACAAAGTGACTTGAAACCACTTTGTCCATGTAGTTTATCCCAATTGCCATAATTCTAGGTAGGAAACTTGTTTGGAAACACTTAGTTTAAGCCGTGGAGCTGTAATGCAGTTTTATGCTGTTTTTGAGCTTCTCTCGCTGAAATAAGGCTGTTTTTGAAACATTGTGTTTCCTGTGAAATTGTTCACACAAAGTGACTTGAAACCACTTTGGCCATGTAGTTTATCCCAATTGCCATAACTCTAAGTAGGAAACTTGTTTGGAAACACTTAGTTTAAGCCGTGGAGCTGTAATGCAGTTTTATGCTGTTTTTGAGATTCTCTCGCTGAGATAAGGCTGTTTTTGAAACATTGTGTTTCCTGTGAAATTGTTCACACAAAGTGACTTGAAACCACTTTGGCCATGTAGTTTATCCCCATTGCCATAGTTCTAAGTAGGAAACTTGTTAGTAAAGACTTAGTTGAAGCCATGGCTCTGTTATGCAGTTTTACATTAAGCTGAGAAAGTGAGACATGAAATACTGTTTTCTGAGAATTTGTGAACACAAAGTGACTTGAAACCACTTTGGCCATGTATTTTATCCCATTTGCCATAATTCTGAGTAGGAAACTTGTTTGGAAACACTTAGTTTAAGCCGTGGCGCTGTAATGCAGTTTTACGCTGTTTTTGAGCTTCTCTCGCTGAAATAAGGCTGTTTTTGAAACATTGTGTTTCCTGTGAAATTGTTCACACAAAGTGACTTAAAACCACTTTGTCCATGTAGTTTATCCCAATTGCCATAATTCTAAGTAGGAAACTTGTTTGGAAACACTTAGTTTAAGCCGTGGAGCTGTAATGCAGTTTTATGCTGTTTTTGAGCTTCTCTCGCTGAAATAAGGCTGTTTTTGAAACATTGTGTTTCCTGTGAAATTGTTCACACAAAGTGACTTGAAACCACTTTGTCCATGTAGTTTATCCCAAAGGCCATAGTTCTGAGTAGGAAACATGTTAGTAAAGACTTAGTTGAAGCCATGGCGCTGTGATGCAGTTTTACATTAGGCTGAGAAAGTGAGACATGAAATACTGTTTTCTGAGAATTTGTGAACACAAAGTGACTTGAAACCACTTTGGCCATGTAGTTTATCCCATTTGCCATAATTCTGAGTAGGAAACTTGTTTGGAAACACTTAGTTTAAGCCGTGGCGCTGTAATGCAGTTTTACGCTGTTTTTGAGCTTCTCTCGCTGAAATAAGGCTGTTTTTGAAACATTGTGTTTCTTGTGAAATTGTTCACACAAAGTGACTTAAAACCACTTTGTCCATGTAGTTTATCCCAATTGCCATAATTCTAAGTAGGAAACTTGTTTGGAAACACTTAGTTTAAGCCGTGGAGCTGTAATGCAGTTTTATGCTGTTTTTGAGCTTCTCTCGCTGAAATAAGGCTGTTTTTGAAACATTGTGTTTCCTGTGAAATTGTTCACACAAAGTGACTTGAAACCACTTTGTCCATGTAGTTTATCCCAAAGGCCATAGTTCTGAGTAGGAAACATGTTAGTAAAGACTTAGTTGAAGCCATGGCGCTGTGATGCAGTTTTACATTAAGCTGAGAAAGTGAGACATGAAATACTGTTTTCTGAGAATTTGTGAACACAAAGTGACTTGAAACCACTTTGGCCATGTATTTTATCCCATTTGCCATAATTCTGAGTAGGAAACTTGTTTGGAAACACTTAGTTTAAGCCGTGGAGCTGTAATGCAGTTTTATGCTGTTTTTGAGCTTCTCTCGCTGAAATAAGGCTGTTTTTGAAACATTGTGTTTCCTGTGAAATTGTTCACACAAAGTGACTTAAAACCACTTTGTCCATGTAGTTTATCCCAATTGCCATAATTCTAAGTAGGAAACTTGTTTGGAAACACTTAGTTTAAGCCGTGGAGCTGTAATGCAGTTTTATGCTGTTTTTGAGCTTCTCTCGCTGAAATAAGGCTGTTTTTGAAACATTGTGTTTCCTGTGAAATTGTTCACACAAAGTGACTTGAAACCACTTTGTCCATGTAGTTTATCCCAAAGGCCATAGTTCTGAGTAGGAAACATGTTAGTAAAGACTTAGTTGAAGCCATGGCGCTGTGATGCAGTTTTACATTAGGCTGAGAAAGTGAGACATGAAATACTGTTTTCTGAGAATTTGTGAACACAAAGTGACTTGAAACCACTTTGGCCATGTAGTTTATCCCATTTGCCATAATTCTGTGTAGGAAACTTGTTTGGAAACACTTAGTTTAAGCCGTGGAGCTGTAATGCAGTTTTATGCTGTTTTTGAGCTTCTCTCGCTGAAATAAGGCTGTTTTTGAAACATTGTGTTTCCTGTGAAATTGTTCACACAAAGTGATTTGAAACCACTTTGGCCATGTAGTTTATCCCATTTGCCATAATTCTGTGTAGGAAACTTGTTTGGAAACACTTAGTTTAAGCCGTGGAGCTGTAATGCAGTTTTATGCTGTTTTTGAGCTTCTCTCGCTGAAATAAGGCTGTTTTTGAAACATTGTGTTTCCTGTGAAATTGTTCACACAAAGTGACTTAAAACCACTTTGTCCATGTAGTTTATCCCAATTGCCATAATTCTAGGAAGGAAACTTGTTTGGAAACACTTAGTTTAAGCCGTGGAGCTGTAATGCAGTTTTATGCTGTTTTTGAGCTTCTCTCGCTGAAATAAGGCTGTTTTTGAAACATTGTGTTTCCTGTGAAATTGTTCACACAAAGTGACTTGAAACCACTTTGGCCATGTAGTTTATCCCAATTGCCATAACTCTAAGTAGGAAACTTGTTTGGAAACACTTAGTTTAAGCCGTGGAGCTGTAATGCAGTTTTATGCTGTTTTTGAGATTCTCTCGCTGAGATAAGGCTGTTTTTGAAACATTGTGTTTCCTGTGAAATTGTTCACACAAAGTGACTTGAAACCACTTTGTCCATGTAGTTTATCCCAAAGGCCATAGTTCTGAGTAGGAAACATGTTAGTAAAGACTTAGTTGAAGCCATGGCGCTGTGATGCAGTTTTACATTAGGCTGAGAAAGTGAGACATGAAATACTGTTTTCTGAGAATTTGTGAACACAAAGTGACTTGAAACCACTTTGGCCATGTAGTTTATCCCATTTGCCATAGTGCTGAGTACGAAACTTGTTTTCAACACTTAGTTTAAGCCGTGGAGCTGTAATGCAGTTCTATGCTGTTTTTGAGCTTCTCTCGCTGAGATAAGTCTGTTTTTGAAACATTGTGTTTCCTGTGAAATTGTTCACACAAAGTGACTTGAAACCACTTTGGCCATGTAGTTTATCCCCATTGCCATAGTTCTAAGTAGGAAACTTGTTAGTAAAGACTTAGTTGAAGCCATGGCTCTGTTATGCAGTTTTACATTAAGCTGAGAAAGTGAGACATGAAATACTGTTTTCTGAGAATTTGTGAACACAAAGTGACTTGAAACCACTTTGGCCATGTATTTTATCCCATTTGCCATAATTCTGAGTAGGAAACTTGTTTGGAAACACTTAGTTTAAGCCGTGGCGCTGTAATGCAGTTTTACGCTGTTTTTGAGCTTCTCTCGCTGAAATAAGGCTGTTTTTGAAACATTGTGTTTCCTGTGAAATTGTTCACACAAAGTGACTTGAAACCACTTTGGCCATGTAGTTTATCCCATTTGCCATAGTGCTGAGTACGAAACTTGTTTTCAACACTTAGTTTAAGCCGTGGAGCTGTAATGCAGTTCTATGCTGTTTTTGAGCTTCTCTCGCTGAGATAAGTCTGTTTTTGAAACATTGTGTTTCCTGTGAAATTGTTCACACAAAGTGACTTGAAACCACTTTGGCCATGTAGTTTATCCCCATTGCCATAGTTCTAAGTAGGAAACTTGTTAGTAAAGACTTAGTTGAAGCCATGGCTCTGTTATGCAGTTTTACATTAAGCTGAGAAAGTGAGACATGAAATACTGTTTTCTGAGAATTTGTGAACACAAAGTGACTTGAAACCACTTTGGCCATGTATTTTATCCCATTTGCCATAATTCTGAGTAGGAAACTTGTTTGGAAACACTTAGTTTAAGCCGTGGAGCTGTAATGCAGTTTTATGCTGTTTTTGAGCTTCTCTCGCTGAAATAAGGCTGTTTTTGAAACATTGTGTTTCCTGTGAAATTGTTCACACAAAGTGACTTAAAACCACTTTGTCCATGTAGTTTATCCCAATTGCCATAATTCTAAGTAGGAAACTTGTTTGGAAACACTTAGTTTAAGCCGTGGAGCTGTAATGCAGTTTTATGCTGTTTTTGAGCTTCTCTCGCTGAAATAAGGCTGTTTTTGAAACATTGTGTTTCCTGTGAAATTGTTCACACAAAGTGACTTGAAACCACTTTGTCCATGTAGTTTATCCCAAAGGCCATAGTTCTGAGTAGGAAACATGTTAGTAAAGACTTAGTTGAAGCCATGGCGCTGTGATGCAGTTTTACATTAGGCTGAGAAAGTGAGACATGAAATACTGTTTTCTGAGAATTTGTGAACACAAAGTGACTTGAAACCACTTTGGCCATGTAGTTTATCCCATTTGCCATAATTCTGTGTAGGAAACTTGTTTGGAAACACTTAGTTTAAGCCGTGGAGCTGTAATGCAGTTTTATGCTGTTTTTGAGCTTCTCTCGCTGAAATAAGGCTGTTTTTGAAACATTGTGTTTCCTGTGAAATTGTTCACACAAAGTGATTTGAAACCACTTTGGCCATGTAGTTTATCCCATTTGCCATAATTCTGTGTAGGAAACTTGTTTGGAAACACTTAGTTTAAGCCGTGGAGCTGTAATGCAGTTTTATGCTGTTTTTGAGCTTCTCTCGCTGAAATAAGGCTGTTTTTGAAACATTGTGTTTCCTGTGAAATTGTTCACACAAAGTGACTTAAAACCACTTTGTCCATGTAGTTTATCCCAATTGCCATAATTCTAGGAAGGAAACTTGTTTGGAAACACTTAGTTTAAGCCGTGGAGCTGTAATGCAGTTTTATGCTGTTTTTGAGCTTCTCTCGCTGAAATAAGGCTGTTTTTGAAACATTGTGTTTCCTGTGAAATTGTTCACACAAAGTGACTTGAAACCACTTTGGCCATGTAGTTTATCCCAATTGCCATAACTCTAAGTAGGAAACTTGTTTGGAAACACTTAGTTTAAGCCGTGGAGCTGTAATGCAGTTTTATGCTGTTTTTGAGATTCTCTCGCTGAGATAAGGCTGTTTTTGAAACATTGTGTTTCCTGTGAAATTGTTCACACAAAGTGACTTGAAACCACTTTGTCCATGTAGTTTATCCCAAAGGCCATAGTTCTGAGTAGGAAACATGTTAGTAAAGACTTAGTTGAAGCCATGGCGCTGTGATGCAGTTTTACATTAGGCTGAGAAAGTGAGACATGAAATACTGTTTTCTGAGAATTTGTGAACACAAAGTGACTTGAAACCACTTTGGCCATGTAGTTTATCCCATTTGCCATAGTGCTGAGTACGAAACTTGTTTTCAACACTTAGTTTAAGCCGTGGAGCTGTAATGCAGTTCTATGCTGTTTTTGAGCTTCTCTCGCTGAGATAAGTCTGTTTTTGAAACATTGTGTTTCCTGTGAAATTGTTCACACAAAGTGACTTGAAACCACTTTGGCCATGTAGTTTATCCCCATTGCCATAGTTCTAAGTAGGAAACTTGTTAGTAAAGACTTAGTTGAAGCCATGGCTCTGTTATGCAGTTTTACATTAAGCTGAGAAAGTGAGACATGAAATACTGTTTTCTGAGAATTTGTGAACACAAAGTGACTTGAAACCACTTTGGCCATGTATTTTATCCCATTTGCCATAATTCTGAGTAGGAAACTTGTTTGGAAACACTTAGTTTAAGCCGTGGCGCTGTAATGCAGTTTTACGCTGTTTTTGAGCTTCTCTCGCTGAAATAAGGCTGTTTTTGAAACATTGTGTTTCCTGTGAAATTGTTCACACAAAGTGACTTGAAACCACTTTGGCCATGTAGTTTATCCCATTTGCCATAGTGCTGAGTACGAAACTTGTTTTCAACACTTAGTTTAAGCCGTGGAGCTGTAATGCAGTTCTATGCTGTTTTTGAGCTTCTCTCGCTGAGATAAGTCTGTTTTTGAAACATTGTGTTTCCTGTGAAATTGTTCACACAAAGTGACTTGAAACCACTTTGGCCATGTAGTTTATCCCCATTGCCATAGTTCTAAGTAGGAAACTTGTTAGTAAAGACTTAGTTGAAGCCATGGCTCTGTTATGCAGTTTTACATTAAGCTGAGAAAGTGAGACATGAAATACTGTTTTCTGAGAATTTGTGAACACAAAGTGACTTGAAACCACTTTGGCCATGTATTTTATCCCATTTGCCATAATTCTGAGTAGGAAACTTGTTTGGAAACACTTAGTTTAAGCCGTGGCGCTGTAATGCAGTTTTACGCTGTTTTTGAGCTTCTCTCGCTGAAATAAGGCTGTTTTTGAAACATTGTGTTTCCTGTGAAATTGTTCACACAAAGTGACTTAAAACCACTTTGTCCATGTAGTTTATCCCAATTGCCATAATTCTAAGTAGGAAACTTGTTTGGAAACACTTAGTTTAAGCCGTGGAGCTGTAATGCAGTTTTATGCTGTTTTTGAGCTTCTCTCGCTGAAATAAGGCTGTTTTTGAAACATTGTGTTTCCTGTGAAATTGTTCACACAAAGTGACTTGAAACCACTTTGTCCATGTAGTTTATCCCAAAGGCCATAGTTCTGAGTAGGAAACATGTTAGTAAAGACTTAGTTGAAGCCATGGCGCTGTGATGCAGTTTTACATTAGGCTGAGAAAGTGAGACATGAAATACTGTTTTCTGAGAATTTGTGAACACAAAGTGACTTGAAACCACTTTGGCCATGTAGTTTATCCCATTTGCCATAATTCTGTGTAGGAAACTTGTTTGGAAACACTTAGTTTAAGCCGTGGAGCTGTAATGCAGTTTTATGCTGTTTTTGAGCTTCTCTCGCTGAAATAAGGCTGTTTTTGAAACATTGTGTTTCCTGTGAAATTGTTCACACAAAGTGATTTGAAACCACTTTGGCCATGTAGTTTATCCCATTTGCCATAATTCTGTGTAGGAAACTTGTTTGGAAACACTTAGTTTAAGCCGTGGAGCTGTAATGCAGTTTTATGCTGTTTTTGAGATTCTCTCGCTGAGATAAGGCTGTTTTTGAAACATTGTGTTTCCTGTGAAATTGTTCACACAAAGTGACTTGAAACCACTTTGTCCATGTAGTTTATCCCAAAGGCCATAGTTCTGAGTAGGAAACATGTTAGTAAAGACTTAGTTGAAGCCATGGCGCTGTGATGCAGTTTTACATTAGGCTGAGAAAGTGAGACATGAAATACTGTTTTCTGAGAATTTGTGAAGACAAAGTGACTTGAAACCACTTTGGCCATGTAGTTTATCCCATTTGCCATAGTGCTGAGTACGAAACTTGTTTTCAACACTTAGTTTAAGCCGTGGAGCTGTAATGCAGTTTTATGCTGTTTTTGAGATTCTCTCGCTGAGATAAGGCTGTTTTTGAAACATTGTGTTTCCTGTGAAATTGTTCACACAAAGTGACTTGAAACCACTTTGTCCATGTAGTTTATCCCAAAGGCCATAGTTCTGAGTAGGAAACATGTTAGTAAAGACTTAGTTGAAGCCATGGCGCTGTGATGCAGTTTTACATTAGGCTGAGAAAGTGAGACATGAAATACTGTTTTCTGAGAATTTGTGAAGACAAAGTGACTTGAAACCACTTTGGCCATGTAGTTTATCCCATTTGCCATAGTGCTGAGTACGAAACTTGTTTTCAACACTTAGTTTAAGCCGTGGAGCTGTAATGCAGTTCTATGCTGTTTTTGAGCTTCTCTCGCTGAGATAAGTCTGTTTTTGAAACATTGTGTTTCCTGTGAAATTGTTCACACAAAGTGACTTGAAACCACTTTGGCCATGTAGTTTATCCCCATTGCCATAGTTCTAAGTAGGAAACTTGTTAGTAAAGACTTAGTTGAAGCCATGGCTCTGTTATGCAGTTTTACATTAAGCTGAGAAAGTGAGACATGAAATACTGTTTTCTGAGAATTTGTGAACACAAAGTGACTTGAAACCACTTTGGCCATGTATTTTATCCCATTTGCCATAATTCTGAGTAGGAAACTTGTTTGGAAACACTTAGTTTAAGCCGTGGCGCTGTAATGCAGTTTTACGCTGTTTTTGAGCTTCTCTCGCTGAAATAAGGCTGTTTTTGAAACATTGTGTTTCCTGTGAAATTGTTCACACAAAGTGACTTAAAACCACTTTGTCCATGTAGTTTATCCCAATTGCCATAATTCTAAGTAGGAAACTTGTTTGGAAACACTTAGTTTAAGCCGTGGAGCTGTAATGCAGTTTTATGCTGTTTTTG
Organism: Embiotoca jacksoni; assembly: GCF_022577435.1. Taxonomy (NCBI): domain Eukaryota; kingdom Metazoa; phylum Chordata; class Actinopteri; family Embiotocidae; genus Embiotoca; species Embiotoca jacksoni. The sequence goes on from NW_027185378.1 coordinate 15,415, forward strand.
AGCTTCTCTCGCTGAAATAAGGCTGTTTTTGAAACATTGTGTTTCCTGTGAAATTGTTCACACAAAGTGACTTGAAACCACTTTGTCCATGTAGTTTATCCCAAAGGCCATAGTTCTGAGTAGGAAACATGTTAGTAAAGACTTAGTTGAAGCCATGGCGCTGTGATGCAGTTTTACATTAGGCTGAGAAAGTGAGACATGAAATACTGTTTTCTGAGAATTTGTGAACACAAAGTGACTTGAAACCACTTTGGCCATGTAGTTTATCCCATTTGCCATAATTCTGTGTAGGAAACTTGTTTGGAAACACTTAGTTTAAGCCGTGGAGCTGTAATGCAGTTTTATGCTGTTTTTGAGCTTCTCTCGCTGAAATAAGGCTGTTTTTGAAACATTGTGTTTCCTGTGAAATTGTTCACACAACGTGACTTTAAACCACTTTGTCCATGTAGTTTATCCCAATTGCCATAATTCTAAGTAGGAAACTTGTTTGGAAACACTTAGTTTAAGCCGTGGAGCTGTAATGCAGTTTTATGCTGTTTTTGAGCTTCTCTCGCTGAAATAAGGCTGTTTTTGAAACATTGTGTTTCCTGTGAAATTGTTCACACAAAGTGACTTGAAACCACTTTGGCCATGTAGTTTATCCCAATTGCCATAACTCTAAGTAGGAAACTTGTTTGGAAACACTTAGTTTAAGCCGTGGAGCTGTAATGCAGTTTTATGCTGTTTTTGAGATTCTCTCGCTGAGATAAGGCTGTTTTTGAAACATTGTGTTTCCTGTGAAATTGTTCACACAAAGTGACTTGAAACCACTTTGTCCATGTAGTTTATCCCAAAGGCCATAGTTCTGAGTAGGAAACATGTTAGTAAAGACTTAGTTGAAGCCATGGCGCTGTGATGCAGTTTTACATTAGGCTGAGAAAGTGAGACATGAAATACTGTTTTCTGAGAATTTGTGAAGACAAAGTGACTTGAAACCACTTTGGCCATGTAGTTTATCCCATTTGCCATAGTGCTGAGTACGAAACTTGTTTTCAACACTTAGTTTAAGCCGTGGAGCTGTAATGCAGTTCTATGCTGTTTTTGAGCTTCTCTCGCTGAGATAAGTCTGTTTTTGAAACATTGTGTTTCCTGTGAAATTGTTCACACAAAGTGACTTGAAACCACTTTGGCCATGTAGTTTATCCCCATTGCCATAGTTCTAAGTAGGAAACTTGTTAGTAAAGACTTAGTTGAAGCCATGGCTCTGTTATGCAGTTTTACATTAAGCTGAGAAAGTGAGACATGAAATACTGTTTTCTGAGAATTTGTGAACACAAAGTGACTTGAAACCACTTTGGCCATGTATTTTATCCCATTTGCCATAATTCTGAGTAGGAAACTTGTTTGGAAACACTTAGTTTAAGCCGTGGCGCTGTAATGCAGTTTTACGCTGTTTTTGAGCTTCTCTCGCTGAAATAAGGCTGTTTTTGAAACATTGTGTTTCCTGTGAAATTGTTCACACAAAGTGACTTAAAACCACTTTGTCCATGTAGTTTATCCCAATTGCCATAATTCTAAGTAGGAAACTTGTTTGGAAACACTTAGTTTAAGCCGTGGAGCTGTAATGCAGTTTTATGCTGTTTTTGAGCTTCTCTCGCTGAAATAAGGCTGTTTTTGAAACATTGTGTTTCCTGTGAAATTGTTCACACAAAGTGACTTGAAACCACTTTGTCCATGTAGTTTATCCCAAAGGCCATAGTTCTGAGTAGGAAACATGTTAGTAAAGACTTAGTTGAAGCCATGGCGCTGTGATGCAGTTTTACATTAGGCTGAGAAAGTGAGACATGAAATACTGTTTTCTGAGAATTTGTGAACACAAAGTGACTTGAAACCACTTTGGCCATGTAGTTTATCCCATTTGCCATAATTCTGTGTAGGAAACTTGTTTGGAAACACTTAGTTTAAGCCGTGGAGCTGTAATGCAGTTTTATGCTGTTTTTGAGCTTCTCTCGCTGAAATAAGGCTGTTTTTGAAACATTGTGTTTCCTGTGAAATTGTTCACACAAAGTGATTTGAAACCACTTTGGCCATGTAGTTTATCCCATTTGCCATAATTCTGTGTAGGAAACTTGTTTGGAAACACTTAGTTTAAGCCGTGGAGCTGTAATGCAGTTTTATGCTGTTTTTGAGATTCTCTCGCTGAGATAAGGCTGTTTTTGAAACATTGTGTTTCCTGTGAAATTGTTCACACAAAGTGACTTGAAACCACTTTGTCCATGTAGTTTATCCCAAAGGCCATAGTTCTGAGTAGGAAACATGTTAGTAAAGACTTAGTTGAAGCCATGGCGCTGTGATGCAGTTTTACATTAGGCTGAGAAAGTGAGACATGAAATACTGTTTTCTGAGAATTTGTGAAGACAAAGTGACTTGAAACCACTTTGGCCATGTAGTTTATCCCATTTGCCATAGTGCTGAGTACGAAACTTGTTTTCAACACTTAGTTTAAGCCGTGGAGCTGTAATGCAGTTCTATGCTGTTTTTGAGCTTCTCTCGCTGAGATAAGTCTGTTTTTGAAACATTGTGTTTCCTGTGAAATTGTTCACACAAAGTGACTTGAAACCACTTTGGCCATGTAGTTTATCCCCATTGCCATAGTTCTAAGTAGGAAACTTGTTAGTAAAGACTTAGTTGAAGCCATGGCTCTGTTATGCAGTTTTACATTAAGCTGAGAAAGTGAGACATGAAATACTGTTTTCTGAGAATTTGTGAACACAAAGTGACTTGAAACCACTTTGGCCATGTATTTTATCCCATTTGCCATAATTCTGAGTAGGAAACTTGTTTGGAAACACTTAGTTTAAGCCGTGGCGCTGTAATGCAGTTTTACGCTGTTTTTGAGCTTCTCTCGCTGAAATAAGGCTGTTTTTGAAACATTGTGTTTCCTGTGAAATTGTTCACACAAAGTGACTTAAAACCACTTTGTCCATGTAGTTTATCCCAATTGCCATAATTCTAAGTAGGAAACTTGTTTGGAAACACTTAGTTTAAGCCGTGGAGCTGTAATGCAGTTTTATGCTGTTTTTGAGCTTCTCTCGCTGAAATAAGGCTGTTTTTGAAACATTGTGTTTCCTGTGAAATTGTTCACACAAAGTGACTTGAAACCACTTTGTCCATGTAGTTTATCCCAAAGGCCATAGTTCTGAGTAGGAAACATGTTAGTAAAGACTTAGTTGAAGCCATGGCGCTGTGATGCAGTTTTACATTAGGCTGAGAAAGTGAGACATGAAATACTGTTTTCTGAGAATTTGTGAACACAAAGTGACTTGAAACCACTTTGGCCATGTAGTTTATCCCATTTGCCATAATTCTGTGTAGGAAACTTGTTTGGAAACACTTAGTTTAAGCCGTGGAGCTGTAATGCAGTTTTATGCTGTTTTTGAGCTTCTCTCGCTGAAATAAGGCTGTTTTTGAAACATTGTGTTTCCTGTGAAATTGTTCACACAACGTGACTTTAAACCACTTTGTCCATGTAGTTTATCCCAATTGCCATAATTCTAAGTAGGAAACTTGTTTGGAAACACTTAGTTTAAGCCGTGGAGCTGTAATGCAGTTTTATGCTGTTTTTGAGCTTCTCTCGCTGAAATAAGGCTGTTTTTGAAACATTGTGTTTCCTGTGAAATTGTTCACACAAAGTGACTTGAAACCACTTTGGCCATGTAGTTTATCCCAATTGCCATAACTCTAAGTAGGAAACTTGTTTGGAAACACTTAGTTTAAGCCGTGGAGCTGTAATGCAGTTTTATGCTGTTTTTGAGCTTCTCTCGCTGAAATAAGGCTGTTTTTGAAACATTGTGTTTCCTGTGAAATTGTTCACACAAAGTGACTTGAAACCACTTTGGCCATGTAGTTTATCCCAATTGCCATAACTCTAAGTAGGAAACTTGTTTGGAAACACTTAGTTTAAGCCGTGGAGCTGTAATGCAGTTTTATGCTGTTTTTGAGATTCTCTCGCTGAGATAAGGCTGTTTTTGAAACATTGTGTTTCCTGTGAAATTGTTCACACAAAGTGACTTGAAACCACTTTGTCCATGTAGTTTATCCCAAAGGCCATAGTTCTGAGTAGGAAACATGTTAGTAAAGACTTAGTTGAAGCCATGGCGCTGTGATGCAGTTTTACATTAGGCTGAGAAAGTGAGACATGAAATACTGTTTTCTGAGAATTTGTGAACACAAAGTGACTTGAAACCACTTTGGCCATGTAGTTTATCCCATTTGCCATAGTGCTGAGTACGAAACTTGTTTTCAACACTTAGTTTAAGCCGTGGAGCTGTAATGCAGTTCTATGCTGTTTTTGAGCTTCTCTCGCTGAGATAAGTCTGTTTTTGAAACATTGTGTTTCCTGTGAAATTGTTCACACAAAGTGACTTGAAACCACTTTGGCCATGTAGTTTATCCCCATTGCCATAGTTCTAAGTAGGAAACTTGTTAGTAAAGACTTAGTTGAAGCCATGGCTCTGTTATGCAGTTTTACATTAAGCTGAGAAAGTGAGACATGAAATACTGTTTTCTGAGAATTTGTGAACACAAAGTGACTTGAAACCACTTTGGCCATGTATTTTATCCCATTTGCCATAATTCTGAGTAGGAAACTTGTTTGGAAACACTTAGTTTAAGCCGTGGCGCTGTAATGCAGTTTTACGCTGTTTTTGAGCTTCTCTCGCTGAAATAAGGCTGTTTTTGAAACATTGTGTTTCCTGTGAAATTGTTCACACAAAGTGACTTAAAACCACTTTGTCCATGTAGTTTATCCCAATTGCCATAATTCTAAGTAGGAAACTTGTTTGGAAACACTTAGTTTAAGCCGTGGAGCTGTAATGCAGTTTTATGCTGTTTTTGAGCTTCTCTCGCTGAAATAAGGCTGTTTTTGAAACATTGTGTTTCCTGTGAAATTGTTCACACAAAGTGACTTGAAACCACTTTGTCCATGTAGTTTATCCCAAAGGCCATAGTTCTGAGTAGGAAACATGTTAGTAAAGACTTAGTTGAAGCCATGGCGCTGTGATGCAGTTTTACATTAGGCTGAGAAAGTGAGACATGAAATACTGTTTTCTGAGAATTTGTGAACACAAAGTGACTTGAAACCACTTTGGCCATGTAGTTTATCCCATTTGCCATAATTCTGTGTAGGAAACTTGTTTGGAAACACTTAGTTTAAGCCGTGGAGCTGTAATGCAGTTTTATGCTGTTTTTGAGCTTCTCTCGCTGAAATAAGGCTGTTTTTGAAACATTGTGTTTCCTGTGAAATTGTTCACACAACGTGACTTTAAACCACTTTGTCCATGTAGTTTATCCCAATTGCCATAATTCTAAGTAGGAAACTTGTTTGGAAACACTTAGTTTAAGCCGTGGAGCTGTAATGCAGTTTTATGCTGTTTTTGAGCTTCTCTCGCTGAAATAAGGCTGTTTTTGAAACATTGTGTTTCCTGTGAAATTGTTCACACAAAGTGACTTGAAACCACTTTGGCCATGTAGTTTATCCCAATTGCCATAACTCTAAGTAGGAAACTTGTTTGGAAACACTTAGTTTAAGCCGTGGAGCTGTAATGCAGTTTTATGCTGTTTTTGAGCTTCTCTCGCTGAAATAAGGCTGTTTTTGAAACATTGTGTTTCCTGTGAAATTGTTCACACAAAGTGACTTGAAACCACTTTGGCCATGTAGTTTATCCCAATTGCCATAACTCTAAGTAGGAAACTTGTTTGGAAACACTTAGTTTAAGCCGTGGAGCTGTAATGCAGTTTTATGCTGTTTTTGAGATTCTCTCGCTGAGATAAGGCTGTTTTTGAAACATTGTGTTTCCTGTGAAATTGTTCACACAAAGTGACTTGAAACCACTTTGTCCATGTAGTTTATCCCAAAGGCCATAGTTCTGAGTAGGAAACATGTTAGTAAAGACTTAGTTGAAGCCATGGCGCTGTGATGCAGTTTTACATTAGGCTGAGAAAGTGAGACATGAAATACTGTTTTCTGAGAATTTGTGAACACAAAGTGACTTGAAACCACTTTGGCCATGTAGTTTATCCCATTTGCCATAGTGCTGAGTACGAAACTTGTTTTCAACACTTAGTTTAAGCCGTGGAGCTGTAATGCAGTTCTATGCTGTTTTTGAGCTTCTCTCGCTGAGATAAGTCTGTTTTTGAAACATTGTGTTTCCTGTGAAATTGTTCACACAAAGTGACTTGAAACCACTTTGGCCATGTAGTTTATCCCCATTGCCATAGTTCTAAGTAGGAAACTTGTTAGTAAAGACTTAGTTGAAGCCATGGCTCTGTTATGCAGTTTTACATTAAGCTGAGAAAGTGAGACATGAAATACTGTTTTCTGAGAATTTGTGAACACAAAGTGACTTGAAACCACTTTGGCCATGTATTTTATCCCATTTGCCATAATTCTGAGTAGGAAACTTGTTTGGAAACACTTAGTTTAAGCCGTGGCGCTGTAATGCAGTTTTACGCTGTTTTTGAGCTTCTCTCGCTGAAATAAGGCTGTTTTTGAAACATTGTGTTTCCTGTGAAATTGTTCACACAAAGTGACTTAAAACCACTTTGTCCATGTAGTTTATCCCAATTGCCATAATTCTAAGTAGGAAACTTGTTTGGAAACACTTAGTTTAAGCCGTGGAGCTGTAATGCAGTTTTATGCTGTTTTTGAGCTTCTCTCGCTGAAATAAGGCTGTTTTTGAAACATTGTGTTTCCTGTGAAATTGTTCACACAAAGTGACTTGAAACCACTTTGTCCATGTAGTTTATCCCAAAGGCCATAGTTCTGAGTAGGAAACATGTTAGTAAAGACTTAGTTGAAGCCATGGCGCTGTGATGCAGTTTTACATTAGGCTGAGAAAGTGAGACATGAAATACTGTTTTCTGAGAATTTGTGAACACAAAGTGACTTGAAACCACTTTGGCCATGTAGTTTATCCCATTTGCCATAATTCTGTGTAGGAAACTTGTTTGGAAACACTTAGTTTAAGCCGTGGAGCTGTAATGCAGTTTTATGCTGTTTTTTGAGCTTCTCTCGCTGAAATAAGGCTGTTTTTGAAACATTGTGTTTCCTGTGAAATTGTTCACACAAAGTGACTTTAAACCACTTTGTCCATGTAGTTTATCCCAATTGCCATAATTCTAAGTAGGAAACTTGTTTGGAAACACTTAGTTTAAGCCGTGGAGCTGTAATGCAGTTTTATGCTGTTTTTGAGCTTCTCTCGCTGAAATAAGGCTGTTTTTGAAACATTGTGTTTCCTGTGAAATTGTTCACACAAAGTGACTTGAAACCACTTTGGCCATGTAGTTTATCCCAATTGCCATAACTCTAAGTAGGAAACTTGTTTGGAAACACTTAGTTTAAGCCGTGGAGCTGTAATGCAGTTTTATGCTGTTTTTGAGCTTCTCTCGCTGAGATAAGGCTGTTTTTGAAACATTGTGTTTCCTGTGAAATTGTTCACACAAGGTGACTTGAAACCACTTTGGCCATGTAGTTTATCCCATTTGCCATAATTCTGAGTAGGAAACTTGTTTGGAAACACTTAGTTTAAGCCGTGGAGCTGTAATGCAGTTTTATGCTGTTTTTGAGCTTCTCTCGCTGAGATAAGGCTGTTTTTGAAACATTGTGTTTCCTGTGAAATTGTTCACACAAAGTGACTTGAAACCACTTTGGCCATGTAGTTTATCCCCATTGCCATAGTTCTAAGTAGGAAACTTGTTAGTAAAGACTTAGTTGAAGCCATGGCTCTGTTATGCAGTTTTACATTAAGCTGAGAAAGTGAGACATGAAATACTGTTTTCTGAGAATTTGTGAACACAAAGTGACTTGAAACCACTTTGGCCATGTATTTTATCCCATTTGCCATAATTCTGAGTAGGAAACTTGTTTGGAAACACTTAGTTTAAGCCGTGGCGCTGTAATGCAGTTTTACGCTGTTTTTGAGCTTCTCTCGCTGAAATAAGGCTGTTTTTGAAACATTGTGTTTCCTGTGAAATTGTTCACCACAAAGTGACTTAAAACCACTTTGTCCATGTAGTTTATCCCAATTGCCATAATTCTAAGTAGGAAACTTGTTTGGAAACACTTAGTTTAAGCCGTGGAGCTGTAATGCAGTTTTATGCTGTTTTTGAGCTTCTCTCGCTGAAATAAGGCTGTTTTTGAAACATTGTGTTTCCTGTGAAATTGTTCACACAAAGTGACTTGAAACCACTTTGTCCATGTAGTTTATCCCAAAGGCCATAGTTCTGAGTAGGAAACATGTTAGTAAAGACTTAGTTGAAGCCATGGCGCTGTGATGCAGTTTTACATTAGGCTGAGAAAGTGAGACATGAAATACTGTTTTCTGAGAATTTGTGAACACAAAGTGACTTGAAACCACTTTGGCCATGTAGTTTATCCCATTTGCCATAATTCTGTGTAGGAAACTTGTTTGGAAACACTTAGTTTAAGCCGTGGAGCTGTAATGCAGTTTTATGCTGTTTTTGAGCTTCTCTCGCTGAAATAAGGCTGGTTTTGAAACATTGTGTTTCCTGTGAAATTGTTCACACAAAGTGACTTTAAACCACTTTGTCCATGTAGTTTATCCCAATTGCCATAATTCTAAGTAGGAAACTTGTTTGGAAACACTTAGTTTAAGCCGTGGAGCTGTAATGCAGTTTTATGCTGTTTTTGAGCTTCTCTCGCTGAAATAAGGCTGTTTTTGAAACATTGTGTTTCCTGTGAAATTGTTCACACAAAGTGACTTGAAACCACTTTGGCCATGTAGTTTATCCCAATTGCCATAACTCTAAGTAGGAAACTTGTTTGGAAACACTTAGTTTAAGCCGTGGAGCTGTAATGCAGTTTTATGCTGTTTTTGAGCTTCTCTCGCTGAGATAAGGCTGTTTTTGAAACATTGTGTTTCCTGTGAAATTGTTCACACAAGGTGACTTGAAACCACTTTGGCCATGTAGTTTATCCCATTTGCCATAATTCTGAGTAGGAAACTTGTTTGGAAACACTTAGTTTAAGCCGTGGAGCTGTAATGCAGTTTTATGCTGTTTTTGAGCTTCTCTCGCTGAGATAAGGCTGTTTTTGAAACATTGTGTTTCCTGTGAAATTGTTCACACAAAGTGACTTGAAACCACTTTGGCCATGTAGTTTATCCCCATTGCCATAGTTCTAAGTAGGAAACTTGTTAGTAAAGACTTAGTTGAAGCCATGGCTCTGTTATGCAGTTTTACATTAAGCTGAGAAAGTGAGACATGAAATACTGTTTTCTGAGAATTTGTGAACACAAAGTGACTTGAAACCACTTTGGCCATGTATTTTATCCCATTTGCCATAATTCTGAGTAGGAAACTTGTTTGGAAACACTTAGTTTAAGCCGTGGCGCTGTAATGCAGTTTTACGCTGTTTTTGAGCTTCTCTCGCTGAAATAAGGCTGTTTTTGAAACATTGTGTTTCCTGTGAAATTGTTCACACAAAGTGACTTAAAACCACTTTGTCCATGTAGTTTATCCCAATTGCCATAATTCTAAGTAGGAAACTTGTTTGGAAACACTTAGTTTAAGCCGTGGAGCTGTAATGCAGTTTTATGCTGTTTTTGAGCTTCTCTCGCTGAAATAAGGCTGTTTTTGAAACATTGTGTTTCCTGTGAAATTGTTCACACAAAGTGACTTGAAACCACTTTGTCCATGTAGTTTATCCCAAAGGCCATAGTTCTGAGTAGGAAACATGTTAGTAAAGACTTAGTTGAAGCCATGGCGCTGTGATGCAGTTTTACATTAGGCTGAGAAAGTGAGACATGAAATACTGTTTTCTGAGAATTTGTGAACACAAAGTGACTTGAAACCACTTTGGCCATGTAGTTTATCCCATTTGCCATAATTCTGTGTAGGAAACTTGTTTGGAAACACTTAGTTTAAGCCGTGGAGCTGTAATGCAGTTTTATGCTGTTTTTGAGCTTCTCTCGCTGAAATAAGGCTGTTTTTGAAACATTGTGTTTCCTGTGAAATTGTTCACACAAAGTGACTTTAAACCACTTTGTCCATGTAGTTTATCCCAATTGCCATAATTCTAAGTAGGAAACTTGTTTGGAAACACTTAGTTTAAGCCGTGGAGCTGTAATGCAGTTTTATGCTGTTTTTGAGCTTCTCTCGCTGAAATAAGGCTGTTTTTGAAACATTGTGTTTCCTGTGAAATTGTTCACACAAAGTGACTTGAAACCACTTTGGCCATGTAGTTTATCCCAATTGCCATAACTCTAAGTAGGAAACTTGTTTGGAAACACTTAGTTTAAGCCGTGGAGCTGTAATGCAGTTTTATGCTGTTTTTGAGCTTCTCTCGCTGAGATAAGGCTGTTTTTGAAACATTGTGTTTCCTGTGAAATTGTTCACACAAGGTGACTTGAAACCACTTTGGCCATGTAGTTTATCCCATTTGCCATAATTCTGAGTAGGAAACTTGTTTGGAAACACTTAGTTTAAGCCGTGGAGCTGTAATGCAGTTTTATGCTGTTTTTGAGCTTCTCTCGCTGAGATAAGGCTGTTTTTGAAACATTGTGTTTCCTGTGAAATTGTTCACACAAAGTGACTTGAAACCACTTTGTCCATGTAGTTTATCCCAAAGGCCATAGTTCTGAGTAGGAAACATGTTAGTAAAGACTTAGTTGAAGCCATGGCGCTGTGATGCAGTTTTACATTAGGCTGAAAAAGTGAGACATGAAATACTGTTTTCTGAGAATTTGTGAACACAAAGTGACTTGAAACCACTTTGGCCATGTAGTTTATCCCATTTGCCATAGTGCTGAGTACGAAACTTGTTTTCAACACTTAGTTTAAGCCGTGGAGCTGTAATGCAGTTCTATGCTGTTTTTGAGCTTCTCTCGCTGAGATAAGTCTGTTTTTGAAACATTGTGTTTCCTGTGAAATTGTTCACACAAAGTGACTTGAAACCACTTTGGCCATGTAGTTTATCCCCATTGCCATAGTTCTAAGTAGGAAACTTGTTAGTAAAGACTTAGTTGAAGCCATGGCTCTGTTATGCAGTTTTACATTAAGCTGAGAAAGTGAGACATGAAATACTGTTTTCTGAGAATTTGTGAACACAAAGTGACTTGAAACCACTTTGGCCATGTAGTTTATCCCATTTGCCATAATTCTGAGTAGGAAACTTGTTTGGAAACACTTAGTTTAAGCCGTGGAGCTGTAATGCAGTTTTATGCTGTTTTTGAGCTTCTCTCGCTGAAATAAGGCTGTTTTTGAAACATTGTGTTTCCTGTGAAATTGTTCACACAAAGTGACTTGAAACCACTTTGGCCATGTAGTTTATCCCAATTGCCATAACTCTAAGTAGGAAACTTGTTTGGAAACACTTAGTTTAAGCCGTGGAGCTGTAATGCAGTTTTATGCTGTTTTTGAGCTTCTCTCGCTGAGATAAGGCTGTTTTTGAAACATTGTGTTTCTTGTGAAATTGTTCACACAAGGTGACTTGAAACCACTTTGGCCATGTAGTTTATCCCATTTGCCATAATTCTGAGTAGGAAACTTGTTTGGAAACACTTAGTTTAAGCCGTGGAGCTGTAATGCAGTTTTATGCTGTTTTTGAGCTTCTCTCGCTGAGATAAGGCTGTTTTTGAAACATTGTGTTTCCTGTGAAATTGTTCACACAAAGTGACTTGAAACCAATTTGTCCATGTAGTTTATCCCAAAGGCCATAGTTCTGAGTAGGAAACATGTTAGTAAAGACTTAGTTGAAGCCATGGCGCTGTGATGCAGTTTTACATTAGGCTGAGAAAGTGAGACATGAAATACTGTTTTTTGAGAATTTGTGAACACAAAGTGACTTGAAACCACTTTGGCCATGTAGTTTATCCCATTTGCCATAGTGCTGAGTACGAAACTTGTTTTCAACACTTAGTTTAAGTCGTGGAGCTGTAATGCAGTTCTATGCTGTTTTTGAGCTTCTCTCGCTGAGATAAGGCTGTTTTTGAAACATTGTGTTTCCTGTGAAATTGTTCACACAAAGTGACTTGAAACCACTTTGTCCATGTAGTTTATCCCAAAGGCCATAGTTCTGAGTAGGAAACATGTTAGTAAAGACTTAGTTGAAGCCATGGCGCTGTGATGCAGTTTTACATTAGGCTGAGAAAGTGAGACATGAAATACTGTTTTCTGAGAATTTGTGAACACAAAGTGACTTGAAACCACTTTGGCCATGTAGTTTATCCCATTTGCCATAATTCTGTATAGGAAACTCGTTTGGAAACACTTAGTTTAAGCCGTGGAGCTGTAATGCAGTTTTATGCTGTTTTTGAGCTTCTCTCGCTGAAATAAGGCTGTTTTTGAAACATTGTGTTTCCTGTGAAATTGTTCACACAAAGTGACTTAAAACCACTTTGTCCATGTAGTTTATCCCAATTGCCATAATTCTAAGTAGGAAACTTGTTTGGAAACACTTAGTTTAAGCCGTGGAGCTGTAATGCAGTTTTATGCTGTTTTTGAGCTTCTCTCGCTGAAATAAGGCTGTTTTTGAAACATTGTGTTTCCTGTGAAATTGTTCACACAAAGTGACTTGAAACCACTTTGGCCATGTAGTTTATCCCAATTGCCATAACTCTAAGTAGGAAACTTGTTTGGAAACACTTAGTTTAAGCCGTGGAGCTGTAATGCAGTTTTATGCTGTTTTTGAGCTTCTCTCGCTGAGATAAGGCTGTTTTTGAAACATTGTGTTTCCTGTGAAATTGTTCACACAAGGTGACTTGAAACCACTTTGGCCATGTAGTTTATCCCATTTGCCATAATTCTGAGTAGGAAACTTGTTTGGAAACACTTAGTTTAAGCCGTGGAGCTGTAATGCAGTTTTATGCTGTTTTTGAGCTTCTCTCGCTGAGATAAGGCTGTTTTTGAAACATTGTGTTTCCTGTGAAATTGTTCACACAAAGTGACTTGAAACCACTTTGTCCATGTAGTTTATCCCAAAGGCCATAGTTCTGAGTAGGAAACATGTTAGTAAAGACTTAGTTGAAGCCATGGCGCTGTGATGCAGTTTTACATTAGGCTGAGAAAGTGAGACATGAAATACTGTTTTCTGTGAAATTGTGAACACAAAGTGACTTGAAACCACTTTGGCCATGTAGTTTATCCCATTTGCCATAATTCTGAGTAGGAAACTTGTTTGGAAACACTTAGTTTAAGCCGTGGAGCTGTAATGCAGTTTTATGCTGTTTTTGAGCTTCTCTCGCTGAGATAAAGCTGTTTTTGAAACATTGTGTTTCCTGTGAAATTGTTCACACAAAGTGACTTGAAACCACTTTGTCCATGTAGTTTATCCCAAAGGCCATAGTTCTGAGTAGGAAACATGTTAGTAAAGACTTAGTTGAAGCCATGGCGCTGTGATGCAGTTTTACATTAGGCTGAGAAAGTGAGACATGAAATACTGTTTTCTGAGAATTTGTGAACACAAAGTGACTTGAAACCACTTTGGCCATGTAGTTTATCCCATTTGCCATAATTCTGAGTAGGAAAATTGTTTGGAAACACTTAGTTTAAGCCGTGGAGCTGTAATGCAGTTTTATGCTGTTTTTGAGCTTCTCTCGCTGAGATAAGGCTGTTTTTGAAACATTGTGTTTCCTGTGAAATTGTTCACACAAAGTGACTTGAAACCACTTTGGCCATGTAGTTTATCCCCATTGCCATAGTTCTAAGTAGGAAACTTGTTTGGAAACACTTAGTTTAAGTTCTTAGTTAAATTATACTAAACTGGCAATGTGATTGTCAAATCATGGGCAGTTTAGAATTTTAAGACTTGTTTTTAGATAGTTGAAGCCTTGTAGGTGATCTCACTCTGGTGATGTGCAAGTGTTTGTGTCAAATAGTAGCTGTTCTTTTTGTAATGCAGTTTTATGCTGTTTTTGAGCTTCTCTCGCTTGTTTTTGAAACATTGTGTTTTCTTTGAAATAGTCAACACAAAGTCACTTGAAATCACGTTGGCCATGTAGTGTATCCCATTTGCCATAGTTCTGAGTGCGAAACTTGTTTTTTGTGACTTTTTTTTGTCATATTTTAGACGACATACTATAGTGTGACTTTTTTTCATGTTTTGGACATGTTATAGTGTGACTTTTTTTCATATTTTACACGACGTGGTATAGTCTGAGTTTTTTGTCATATTTTGGATGACATTACTTTTTTTACTTTTTGGACGACATGCTATTTCGAGACTTTTTTCACTTTTTTGATGACGTTATAGTATGACTTTTTTCATATTTTACACGACATGCAATAGTGTGACTTTTTTTTATCATATTTTAGACGACATGGTATTTTATGACTTTTTTAACTTGTTGGACGACATGCTATTTTGAGACTTTTTTCACTTTTTGGATGACGTTATAGTATGACTTTTTTCATATTTTAGACGACTTGTTATAGTATGACTTTTTTTCATATTTTGGACGTTATAGCTTGACTTTTTTTTATCATATTTTAGACGACATGGTATTTTGTGACTTTTTTAACTTTTTGGACGACGTTATAGTATGACTTTTTTCATATTTTAGACGACTTGTTATTGCATGACTTTATTTCACTTTTTGGAAGACATGCTATATTATGACTTTTTTTCATATTTTGGACGACATGCTACAGTCTGAGTTTTTTGATCATATGTTAGACGACATGCTATAGTATGACTTTTTGATCATATTTTAGACGACATGCAATAGTGTGACTTTTTTTATATCATATTTTAGACGACATGCTATAGTATGACTTTTTTGTGTCATATTTTGGACGACATGGTATTTTATGACTTTTTTAACTTTTTGGACGACATGCTATTTTGAGACTTTTTTCAATTTTTGGATGACGTTATAGTACGACTTTTTTCATATTTTAGACGACTTGTTATAGCATGACTTTTTTTCATATTTTACACGACATGACTTTTTGTTTTCTGTGAAATTGCAGACACAAAGTGACATGAAACCACTTTGGCCATGTAGTTTATCCCATTTGCCATAGTTCTGATTCAGAAACTTGTTTGGAAACACTTAGTTTAAGCCGTGGAGCTGTAATGCAGTTTTATGCTGTTTTTGAGGTTCTCTCGCTGAAATAAGGCTGTTTTTGAAACATTGTGTTTCCTGTGAAATTGTTCACACAAAGTGACTTGAAACCACTTTGGCCATGTAGTTTATCCCAATTGCCATAACTCTAAGTAGGAAACTTGTTTGGAAACACTTAGTTTAAGCCGTGGAGCTGTAATGCAGTTTTATGCTGTTTTTGAGCTTCTCTCGCTGAGATAAGGCTGTTTTTGAAACATTGTGTTTCTTGTGAAATTGTTCACACAAGGTGACTTGAAACCACTTTGGCCATGTAGTTTATCCCATTTGCCATAATTCTGAGTAGGAAACTTGTTTGGAAACACTTAGTTTAAGTCGTGGAGCTGTAATGCAGTTCTATGCTGTTTTTGAGCTTCTCTCGCTGAGATAAGGCTGTTTTTGAAACATTGTGTTTCCTGTGAAATTGTTCACACAAAATGACTTGAAACCACTTTGTCCATGTAGTTTATCCCAAAGGCCATAGTTCTGAGTAGGAAACATGTTAGTAAAGACTTAGTTGAAGCCATGGCGCTGTGATGCAGTTTTACATTAGGCTGAGAAAGTGAGACATGAAATACTGTTTTCTGAGAATTTGTGAACACAAAGTGACTTGAAACCACTTTGGCCATGTAGTTTATCCCATTTGCCATAATTCTGTGTAGGAAACTTGTTTGGAAACACTTAGTTTAAGCCGTGGAGCTGTAATGCAGTTTTATGCTGTTTTTGAGCTTCTCTCGCCGAAATAAGGCTGTTTTTGAAACATTGTGTTTCCTGTGAAATTGTTCACACAAAGTGACTTAAAACCACTTTGTCCATGTAGTTTATCCCAATTGCCATAATTCTAAGTAGGAAACTTGTTTGGAAACACTTAGTTTAAGCCGTGGAGCTGTAATGCAGTTTTATGCTGTTTTTGAGCTTCTCTCGCTGAAATAAGGCTGTTTTTGAAACATTGTGTTTCCTGTGAAATTGTTCACACAAAGTGACTTGAAACCACTTTGGCCATGTAGTTTATCCCAATTGCCATAACTCTAAGTAGGAAACTTGTTTGGAAACACTTAGTTTAAGCCGTGGAGCTGTAATGCAGTTTTATGCTGTTTTTGAGCTTCTCTCGCTGAGATAAGGCTGTTTTTGAAACATTGTGTTTCCTGTGAAATTGTTCACACAAGGTGACTTGAAACCACTTTGGCCATGTAGTTTATCCCATTTGCCATAATTCTGAGTAGGAAACTTGTTTGGAAACACTTAGTTTAAGCCGTGGAGCTGTAATGCAGTTTTATGCTGTTTTTGAGCTTCTCTCGCTGAGATAAGGCTGTTTTTGAAACATTGTGTTTCCTGTGAAATTGTTCACACAAAGTGACTTGAAACCACTTTGTCCATGTAGTTTATCCCAAAGGCCATAGTTCTGAGTAGGAAACATGTTAGTAAAGACTTAGTTGAAGCCATGGCGCTGTGATGCAGTTTTACATTAGGCTGAGAAAGTGAGACATGAAATACTGTTTTCTGAGAATTTGTGAACACAAAGTGACTTGAAACCACTTTGGCCATGTAGTTTATCCCATTTGCCATAATTCTGAGTAGGAAAATTGTTTGGAAACACTTAGTTTAAGCCGTGGAGCTGTAATGCAGTTTTATGCTGTTTTTGAGCTTCTCTCGCTGAGATAAGGCTGTTTTTGAAACATTGTGTTTCCTGTGAAATTGTTCACACAAAGTGACTTGAAACCACTTTGGCCATGTAGTTTATCCCCATTGCCATAGTTCTAAGTAGGAAACTTGTTTGGAAACACTTAGTTTAAGTTCTTAGTTAAATTATACTAAACTGGCAATGTGATTGTCAAATCATGGGCAGTTTAGAATTTTAAGACTTGTTTTTAGATAGTTGAAGCCTTGTAGGTGATCTCACTCTGGTGATGTGCAAGTGTTTGTGTCAAATAGTAGCTGTTCTTTTTGTAATGCAGTTTTATGCTGTTTTTGAGCTTCTCTCGCTTGTTTTTGAAACATTGTGTTTTCTTTGAAATAGTCAACACAAAGTCACTTGAAATCACGTTGGCCATGTAGTGTATCCCATTTGCCATAGTTCTGAGTGCGAAACTTGTTTTTTGTGACTTTTTTTTGTCATATTTTAGACGACATACTATAGTGTGACTTTTTTTCATGTTTTGGACATGTTATAGTGTGACTTTTTTTCATATTTTACACGACGTGGTATAGTCTGAGTTTTTTGTCATATTTTGGATGACATTACTTTTTTTACTTTTTGGACGACATGCTATTTCGAGACTTTTTTCACTTTTTTGATGACGTTATAGTATCACTTTTTTCATATTTTACACGACATGCTATAGTATGACTTTTTTTTTATCATATTTTAGACGACATGCAATAGTGTGACTTTTTTTTTATCATATTTTAGACGACATGGTATTTTATGACTTTTTTAACTTGTTGGACGACATGCTATTTTGAGACTTTTTTCACTTTTTGGATGACGTTATAGTATGACTTTTTTCATATTTTAGACGACTTGTTATAGTATGACTTTTTTTCATATTTTGGACGTTATAGCTTGACTTTTTTTTATCATATTTTAGACGACATGCTATAGTATGACTTTTTTGTGTCATATTTTGGACGACATGGTATTTTGTGACTTTTTTAACTTTTTGGACGACGTTATAGTATGACTTTTTTCATATTTTAGACGACTTGTTATTGCATGACTTTATTTCACTTTTTGGAAGACATGCTATATTATGACTTTTTTTCATATTTTGGACGACATGCTACAGTCTGAGTTTTTTGATCATATGTTAGACGACATGCTATAGTATGACTTTTTGATCATATTTTAGACGACATGCAATAGTGTGACTTTTTTTATATCATATTTTAGACGACATGCTATAGTATGACTTTTTTGTGTCATATTTTGGACGACATGGTATTTTATGACTTTTTTAACTTTTTGGACGACATGCTATTTTGAGACTTTTTTCAATTTTTGGATGACGTTATAGTACGACTTTTTTCATATTTTAGACGACTTGTTATAGCATGACTTTTTTTCATATTTTACACGACATGACTTTTTGTTTTCTGTGAAATTGCAGACACAAAGTGACATGAAACCACTTTGGCCATGTAGTTTATCCCATTTGCCATAGTTCTGATTCAGAAACTTGTTTGTAAACACTTAGTTTAAGCCGTGGCGCTGTGATGCAGTTTTATGCTGTATTTGAGGTTCTCTCGCTGAGATAAGGCTGTTTTTGAAACATCGTGTTTCCTGTGAAATTGTTCACACAAAGTGACTTGAAACCACCTTAGCCATGTAGTTTATCCCAAAGGGCATAGTTCTGAGTAGGAAACTTGTTAGTAAAGACTTAGTTTAAGCCATGGCGCTGTGATGCAGTTTTACATTAGGCTGAGAAAGTGAGACATGAAATACTGTTTTCTGAGAATTTGTGAACACAAAGTGACTTGAAAACACTTTGGCCATGTAGTTTATCCCATTTGCCATAATTCTGAGTAGGAAAATTGTTTGGAAACACTTAGTTTAAGCCGTGGAGCTGTAATGCAGTTTTATGCTGTTTTTGAGCTTCTCTCGCTGAAATAAGGCTGTTTTTGAAACATTGTGTTTCCTGTGAAATTGTTCACACAAAGTGACTTGAAACCACTTTGGCCATGTAGTTTATCCCAATTGCCATAATTCTAAGTAGGAAACTTGTTTGGAAACACTTTGTTTAAGCCGTACAGCTGTAATGCAGTTTTATGCTGTTTTTGAGCTTCTCTCGCTGAGATAAGGCTGTTTTTGAAACATTATGTTTCCTGTGAAATTGTTCACACAAAGTGACTTGAAACCACTTTGGCCATGTAGTTTATCCCATTTGCCATAATTCTGAGTAGGAAACTTGTTTGGAAACACTTAGTTTAAGACGTGGAGTTGTAATGCAGTTTTATGCTGTTTTTGAGCTTCTCTGGCTGAGATAAGGCTGTTTTTGAAACATTGTGTTTCCTGTGAAATTGTTCACACAAAGTGACTTGAAACCACTTTGTCCATGTAGTTTATCCCAAAGGCCATAGTTCTGAGTAGGAAACATGTTAGTAAAGACTTAGTTGAAGCCATGGCGCTGTGATGCAGTTTTACATTAGGCTGCGAAAGTGAGACATGAAATACTGTTTTCTGAGTATTTGTGAACACAAAGTGACTTGAAACCACTTTGGCCATGTAGTTTATCCCATTTGCCATAATTCTGAGTAGGAAAATTGTTTGGAAACACTTAGTTTAAGCCGTGGAGCTGTAATGCAGTTTTATGCTGTTTATGAGCTTCTCTCGCTGAGATAAGGCTGTTTTTGAAACATTGTGTTTCCTGTGAAATTGTTCACACAAAGTGACTTGAAACCACTTTGTCCATGTAGTTTATCCCAAAGGCCATAGTTCTGAGTAGGAAACATGTTAGTAAAGACTTAGTTGAAGCCATGGCGCTGTGATGCAGTTTTATGCTGTTTTTGAGCTTCTCTCGCGTGTTTTTGAAACATTGTGTTTTCTTTGAAATAGTCAACACAAAGTCACTTGAAATCACGTTGGCCATGTAGTGTATCCCATTTGCCATAGTTCTGAGTGCGAAACTTGTTTTTCGTGACTTTTTTTGATCATATGTTAGACGACATGTTATAGAATGACTTTTTGATCATATTTTAGACGACATGCTATCGTATGACTTTTTTTCATATTTTGGACATGTTATAGCTTGACTTTTTTATATTTTAGATTACATATTATAGCGTGACTTTTTTTCATATTTTACACGACATGCTATATTATGACTTTTTTATCATATTTTAGACGACATACTATAATGTGACTTTTTTGCATGTTTTGGACATGTTATAGTGTGACTTTTTTTCATATTTAACACGACGTGGTATCGTCTGAGTTTTTTGTCATATTTTGGATGACATGACTTTTTTTACTTTTTGGACGACATGCTATTTTGAGACTTTTTTCACTTTTTTGATGACGTTATAGTATGAGTTTTTTCATATTTTAGACGACTTGTTATAGCATGACTTTTTTTCATATTTTGGACGACATGCTATCTTATGGCTTTTTTTCATATTTTGGACGTTATAGCTTGACTTTTTTTTAAATTTTAGACGACATACTATAGTATGACTTTTTGATCATATTTTAGACGACATGCTATCGTGTGACTTTTTGTCTTATTTTGCACGACATGCTATGGTATGACTTTTTTTCATATTTTGGACATGTTATAGCTTGACTTTTTTATATTTTAGACGACATATTATAGCGTGACTTTTTTTCATATTTTACACGACATGCTATCTTATGACATTTTTTTTTATCATATTTTAGACGACATGCAATAGTGTGACTTTTTTATCATATTTTAGACTACATGCTATAATATGACTTTTTTGTGTCATATTTTGGACGACATGGTATTTTATGACTTTTTTAACTTTTTGGACGACATGCTATTTTGAGACTTTTTTCACTTTTTGGATGACGTTATAGTATGACTTTTTTTTATATTTTAGACGACATATTATAGCGTGAATTTTTTTCATATTTTACACGACATGCTATAGTATGACATTTTTTTTTATCATATTTTAGACGACATGCAATAGTGTGACTTTTTTGTGTCATATTTTAGACGACTTGTTATAGCATGACTTTATTTCACTTTTTGGACGACATGCTATAGTGTGACTTTTTTTCATGTTTTGGACATGTTATAGCTTGACTTTTTTACATTTTAGACGACATATTATAGCGTGACTTTTTTTTTCATATTTTACACGACATGTTATAGTATGACTTTTTTCACGTTTTGTTCATGTTATCGTGTGACTTTTTGATTATATTTTAGACGACATGCTATCGTGTGACTTTTTGTCTCATTTTGCACGACATGCTATGGTATGACTTTTTTTCATATTTTGGACATGTTATAGCTTGACTTTTTTATATTTTAGACGACATGTTATAGGGTGACTTTTTTTCATATTTTACACGACATGCTATAGTATGACTTTTTTTTATCATATTTTAGACGACATGACTTTTTGTTTTCTGTGAAATTGCAGACACAAAGTGACATGAAACGACTTTGGCCATGTAGTTTATCCCATTTGCCATAATTCTAAGTAGGAAACTTGTTTGGAAACACTTAGCCGTGGAGCTGTAATGCAGTTTTATGCTGTTTTTGAGTCATTCTCGCATGTTTTTGAAACATTGTGTTTTCTTTGAAATAGTCAACACAAAGTCACTTGAAATCACGTTGGCCATGTAGTGTATCCCATTTGCCATAGTTCTGAGTGCGAAATTTGTTTTTTGTGACTTTCTTTTATCATATTTTAGACGACATGCTATAGTATGACTTTTTTCACATATTTTAGACGACATACTATAGTGTGACTTTTTGATCATATTTTAGACGACATGCTATCGTGTGACTTTTTGTCTTATTTTGCACGACTTGTTATAGCATGACTTTATTTCACTTTTTGGAAGACATGCTATATTATGACTTTTTTTCATATTTTGGACGACATGCTATAGTCTGAGTTTTTTGATCATATGTTAGACGACATGCTATAGTATGACTTTTTGATCATATTTTAGACGACATGCTATCGTGTGACTTATTGTCTTATTTTGCACGACATGCTATGGTATGACTTTTTTCATGTTTTGGACATGTTATAGCTTGACTTTTTTATATTTTAGAGGACATATTATAGCGTGACTTTTTTTCATATTTTACACGACATGTTATAGTGTGACTTTTTTCATGTTTTGGACATGTTATCGTGTGACTTTTTTTCATATTTTACACGACATGCTATAGTATGACTTTTTTTTTAATCATATTTTAGACCACATGCAATAGTGTGACTATTTTTTTATCATATTTTAGACGACATGGTATTTTATGACTTTTTTAAGTTTTTGGACGACATGCTATTTTGAGACTTTTTTCACTTTTTGGATGACGTTATAGTATGACTTTTTTCATATTTTAGACGACTTGTTATAGCATGACTTTATTTCACTTTTTGGAAGACATGCTATATTATGACTTTTTTTCATATTTTGGACGACATGCTATAGTCTGAGTTTTTTGATCATATGTTTGACGACATGCTATAGTTTGACTTTTTGATCATATTTTAGACGACATGCTATCGTATGACTTTTTTATCATATTTTAGACGACATACTATAATGTGACTTTTTTTCATGTTTTGGACATGTTATAGTGTGACTTTTTTTCATATTTAACACGACGTGGTATCGTCTGAGTTTTTCGTCATATTTTGGATGACATGACTTTTTTTACTTTTTGGACGACATGCTATTTTGAGACTTTTTTCACTTTTTTGATGACGTTATAGTATGAGTTTTTTCATATTTTAGACGACTTGTTATAGTATGACTTTTTTTCATATTTTGGACGACATGCTATCGTGTGACTTTTTGTCTTATATTTTGGACGACATGCTATATTATGGCTTTTTTTCATATTTTGGACGTTATAGCTTGACTTTTTTTTAAATTTTAGACAACATGCTATAGTATGACTTTTTGTTCATATTTTAGACGACATGCTATCGTGTGACTTTTTGTCTTATTTTACACGACATGCTATAGTATGACATTTTTTTATCATATTTTAGACGACATGCAATAGTGTGACTTTTTTATCATATTTTAGACGACATGCTATAGTATGACTTTTTTGTGTCATACTTTGGACGACATGGTATTTTATGACTTTTTTATCTTTTTGGACGACATGCTATTTTGAGACTTATTTTACTTTTTGGATGACGTTATAGTATGACTTTTTTCATATTTTAGACGACTTGTTATAGCATGACTTTATTTCACTTTTTGGACGACATGCTATATTATGACTTTTTTTTACATATTTTAGACGACATGCTGTAGTATGACTTTTTTTTTTTTATATTTTAGACGACATACTATAGTGTGACTTTTTTTTCATGTTTTGGACATGTTATAGTGTGACTTTTTGATCATATATTAGACGACATGCTATCGTGTGACTTTTTGTCTTATTTTGCACGACATGTTATAGTATGACTTTTTGATTATATTTTAGACGACATGCTATCGTGTGACTTTTTGGCTTATTTTGCACGACATGCTATGGTAAGACTTTTTTTCATATTTTGGACATGTTATAGCTTGACTTTTTTATATTTTAGAGGACATATTATAGCGTGACTTTTTTTCATATTTTACACGACATGTTATAGTGTGACTTTTTTCATGTTTTGGACATGTTATCGTGTGACTTTTTTTCATATTTTACACGACATGCTATAGTATGACTTTTTTTTTAATCATATTTTAGACGACATGCAATAGTGTGACTATTTTTTTATCATATTTTAGACGACACGGTATTTTATGACTTTTTTAAGTTTTTGGACGACATGCTATTTTGAGACTTTTTTCACTTTTTGGATGACGTTATAGTATGACTTTTTTCATATTTTAGACGACTTGTTATAGCATGACTTTATTTCACTTTTTGGAAGACATGCTATATTATGACTTTTTTTCATATTTTGGACGACATGCTATAGTCTGAGTTTTTTGATCATATGTTTGACGACATGCTATAGTTTGACTTTTTGATCATATTTTAGACGACATGCTATCGTGTGACTTATTGTCTTATTTTGCACGACATGCTATGGTATGACTTTTTTCATGTTTTGGACATGTTATAGCTTGACTTTTTTAAAATTTTAGACGACATGCTATAGTATGACTTTTTGATCATATTTTAGACAACATGCTATCGTATGATTTTTTGATCATATGTTAGACGACATGTTATAGTATGACTTTTTGATCATATTTTAGACGACATGCTATCGTATGACTTTTTTTCATATTTTGGACATGTTATAGCTTGACTTTTTTATATTTTAGACGACATATTATAGCGTGACTTTTTTTCATATTTTACACGACATGCTATAGTGTGACTTTTTTATCATATTTTAGACGACATACTATAATGTGACTTTTTTTCATGTTTTGGACATGTTATAGTGTGACTTTTTTTTATTATTTAACACGACGTGGTATCGTCTGAGTTTTTCGTCATATTTTGGATGACATGACTTTTTTTACTTTTTGGACGACATGCTATTTTGAGACTTTTTTCACTTTTTTGATGACGTTATAGTATGAGTTTTTTCATATTTTAGACGACTTGTTATAGTATGACTTTTTTTCATATTTTGGACGACATGCTATCGTATGACTTTTTGTCTTATTTTGCACGACATGCTATGGTATGACTTTTTTTCATATTTTGGACATGTTATAGCTTGACTTTTTTATATTTTAGACGACATATTATAGCGTGACTTTTTTTCATATTTTACACGACATGTTATAGTATGACTTTTTTCATGTTTTGGACATGTTATCGTGTGACTATTTTTCATATTTTACACGACATGCTATAGTATGACTTTTTTTTATCATATTTTAGACGACATGCAATAGTGTGACTTTTTTTTATCATATTTTAGACGACATGCTATAGTATGACTTTTTTGTGTCATATTTTGGACGACATGGTATTTTATGACTTTTTTAACTTTTTGGACGACATGCTATTTTGAGACTTTTTTCACTTTTTGGATGACGTTATAGTATGACTTTTTTCATATTTTAGACGACTTGTTATAGCATGACTTTTTTTCATATTTTGGACGACATGCTATATTATGGCTTTTTTTCATATTTTGGACGTTATAGCTTGACTTTTTTTTAAATTTTAGACGACATGTTATAGTATGACTTTTTTTCATATTTTGGACATGTTATATATAACATGTCCAAAATATGAAAAAAAGTCATACGATAGCATGTCGTCTAAAATATGAAAAAAGTCATACTATAACGTCATCCAAAAAGTGAAAAAAGTCTCAAAATAGCATGTCGTCCAAAAAGTTAAAAAAGTCATAAAATACCATGTCGTCCAAAATATGACACAAAAAAGTCATACTATAGTATGTCGTCTAAAATATGATAAAAAAAAAGTCACGCTATAATATGTCGTGTAAAATACGAAAAAAAGTCACACGATAACATGTCCAAAAAGTGAAATAAAGTCATGCTATAACAATTCGTCTAAAATATGAAAAAAGTCATACTATAACGTCATCCAAAAAGTGAAAAAAGTCTCAAAATAGCATGTCGTCCAAAATATGATAAAAAAGTCACACTATTGCATGTCGTCTAAAATATAAAAAAGTCAAGCTATAACTTGTCCAAAATATCAAAAAAAGTCATACCATAGCATGTCGTGCAAAATAAGACAAAAAGTCACACGATAGCATGTCGTCTAAAATATGATCAAGAAGTCATACTATAGCATGTCGTCTAAAATTTAAAAAAAAGTCAAGCTATAATGTCCAAAATATGAAAAAAAACCACACGATAACATGTCCAAAACATGAAAAAAGTCATACTATAACATGTCGTGTAAAATATGAAAAAAAGTCACGCTATAATATGCCCTCTAAAATATGATCAAAAAGTCATACTATAACATGTCGTCTAACATATGATCAAAAAACTCAGACTATAGCATGTCGTCTAAAATATGATAAAAAAAAGTCACGCTATAACATGTCCAAAACATGAAAAAAAGTCACACTATAGTATGTCGTCGAAAATATGTAAAAAAAGTCACAATATAGCATGTCGTCCAAAAAGTGAAATAAAGTCATGCTATAACAAGTCGTCTAAAATATGAAAAAAGTCATACTATAACGTCATCCAAAAAGTGAAAAAAGTCTCAAAATAGCATGTCGTACAAAATATGACACAAAAAAGTCATACTATAGCATGTCGTCTAACATATGATCAAAAAACTCAGACTATAGCATGTCATCTAAAATATGATAAAA
The DNA here is from genome assembly GCF_022577435.1 of Embiotoca jacksoni. Classification (NCBI taxonomy): domain Eukaryota; kingdom Metazoa; phylum Chordata; class Actinopteri; family Embiotocidae; genus Embiotoca; species Embiotoca jacksoni. The sequence continues at coordinate 41,505 of NW_027185378.1, forward strand.
AAAAAGTCACACTATAACATGTCCAAAACATGAAAAAAAAGTCACACTATAGTATGTCGTCGAAAATATGTAAAAAAAGTCATAATATAGCATGTCGTCCAAAAAGTGAAATAAAGTCATGCTATAACAAGTCGTCCAAAATATGAAAAAAGTCATACTATAACGTCATCCAAAAAGTGAAAAAAGTCTCAAAATAGCATGTCGTCCAAAATATGACACAAAAAAGTCATACTATAGCATGTCGTCTAAAATATGATCAAAAAGTCATACTATAGCATGTCGTCTAAAATTTAAAAAAAAGTCAAGCTATAACGTCCAAAATATGAAAAAAAGCCATAATATAGCATGTCGTCCAAAATATGAAAAAAAGTCCTACTATAACAAGTCGTCTAAAATATGAAAAAAGTCATACTATAACGTCATCAAAAAAGTGAAAAAAGTCTCAAAATAGCATGTCGTCCAAAAAGTAAAAATAGTCATGTCATCCAAAATATGACGAAAAACTCAGACTATACCACGTCGTGTAAAATATGAAAAAAAGTCACACTATAACATGTCCAAAACATGAAAAAAAGTCACACTATGTCGTCTAAAATATGTGAAAAAAGTCATACTATAGCATGTCGTCTAAAATATGATAAAAAAAAGTCACAAAAAACAAGTTTCGCACTCAGAACTATGGCAAATGGGATACACTACATGGCCAACGTGATTTCAAGTGACTTTGTGTTGACTATTTCAAAGAAAACACAATGTTTCAAAAACATGCGAGAGAAGCTCAAAAACAGCATAAAACTGTATTACAGCTCCACGGCTTAAACTAAGTGTTTCCAAACAAGTTTCCTACTTAGAATTATGGCAATTGGGATAAACTACATGGCCAAAGTGGTTTCAAGTCACTTTGTGTGAACAATTTCACAGGAAACACAATGTTTCAAAAACAGCCTTATTTCAGCGAGAGAAGCTCAAAAACAGCATAAAACTGTATTACAGCTCGACGGCTTAAACTAAGTGTTGAAAACAAGTTTCGTACTCAGCACTATGGTAAATGGGATAAACTCCATGGCCAAAGTGGTTTCAAGTCACTTTGTGTTCACAAATTCTCAGAAAACAGTATTTCATGTCTCACTTTCTCAGCCTAATGTAAAACTGCATCACAGCGCCATGGCTTAAACTAAGTCTTTACTAACAAGTTTCCTACTCAGAACTATGGCCTTTGGGATAAACTTCATGGCCAAAGTGGTTTCAAGTCACTTTGTGTGAACAATTTCACAGGAAACACGATGTTTCAAAAACAGCCTTATCTCAGCGAGAGAACCTCAAATACAGCATAAAACTGCATCACAGCGCCACGGCTTAAACTAAGTGTTTACAAACAAGTTTCCGAATCAGAACTATGGCAAATGGGATAAACTACATGGCCAAAGTGGTTTCATGTCACTTTGTGTCTGCAATTTCACAGAAAACAAAAAGTCATGTCGTCTAAAATATGATAAAAAAGTCATACTATTGCATGTCGTATAAAATATGAAAAAAAGTCACGCTATAATATGTCGTCCAAAACATGAAAAAAGTCAAGCTATATATAACATGTCCAAAACATGAAAAAAAGTCACACTATAGCATGTTGTCCAAATAGTGAAATAAAGTCATACTATAACAAGTCGTCTAAAACATGAAAAAAGTCATACTATAACGTCATCCAAAAAGTGAAAAAAGTCTCAAAATAGCATGTCGTCAAAAAAGTTAAAAAAAGTCATAAAATACCATGTCGTCCAAAATATGACACAAAAAAGTCATACTATAGCATGTCGTCTAAAATATGATAAAAAAGTCATACTATAGCATGTCGTGTAAAATATGAAAAAAAGTCACACGATAACATGTCCAAAACATGAAAAAAGTCATACTATAACATGTTGTGTAAAATATGAAAAAAAGTCACGCTATAATATGTCGTCTAAAATATAAAAAAGTCAAGCTATAACGTCCAAAATATGAAAAAAAGTCATACCATAGCATGTCGTGCAAAATAAGACAAAAAGTCACACGATAGCATGTCGTCTAAAATATAATCAAAAAGTCATACTATAGCATGTCGTCTACCATATGATCAAAAAACTCAGACTATAGCATGTCGTCCAAAACATGAAAAAAGTCATAATATAGCATGTCTTCCAAAAAGTGAAATAAAGTCATGCTATAACAAGTCGTCTAAAATATGAAAAAAGTCATACTATAACGTCATCCAAAAAGTGAAAAAAGTCTCAAAATAGCAAGTCGTCCAAAAAGTTAAAAAAAATCATAAAATACCATGTCGTCTAAAATATGATAAAAAAAAGTCACACTATTGCATGTCGTCTAAAATATGATAAAAAAAAAGTCATACTATAGCATGTCGTGTAAAATATGAAAAAAGACACACGATAACGTGTCCAAAACATGAAAAAAGTCACACTATAACATGTCGTGTAAAACATGAAAAAAAGTCACGCTATAATATGTCGTCTAAAATAGAAAAAAGTCAAGCTATAACATGTCCAAAATATGAAAAAAAGTCATACCATAGCATGTCGTGCAAAATAAGACAAAAAGTCACACGATAGCATGTCGTCTAAAATATGATCAAAAAGCCATACTATAGCATGTCGTATAAAATATGAAAAAAAGTCACGCTATAATATGTCGTCCAAAACATGAAAAAAGTCAAGCTATATAAAACATGTCCAAAACATGAAAAAAAGTAACACTATAGCATGTCGTCCAAAAAGTGAAAGAAAGTCATGCTAGAAGAAGTCGTCTAAAATATTAAAAAAGTCATACTATAACGTCATCCAAAAAGTGAAAAAAGTCTCAAAATAGCATGTCGTCCAAAAAATTAAAAAAGTCATAAAATACCATGTCGTCCAAAATATGACACAAAAAAGTCATACTATAGCATGTCGTCTAAAATATGATAAAAAAGTCACGCTATAATATGTCGTCTAAAATATAAAAAAGTCAAGCTATAACATGTCCAAAATATAAAAAAAGTCATACCATAGCATGTCGTCTAAAATATGATCAAAAAGTCATACTATAGCATGTCGTCTAACATATGATCAAAAAACTCAGACTATAGCATGTCGTCCAAAATATGAAAAAAAGTAATAAAATAGCATGTCTTCCAAAAAGTGAAATAAAGACATGCTATAACAAGTCGTCTAAAATATGAAAAAAGTCATCCAAAAAGTGAAAAAAGTCTCAAAATAGCATGTCGTCCAAAAAGTTAAAAAAATCATGAAATACCATGTCGTCTAAAATATGATAAAAAAGTCACACTATTGCATGTCGTCTAAAATATGATAAAAAAAAGTCATACTATAGCATGTCGTGTAAAATATGAAAAAAGTCACACGATAACGTGTCCAAAACATGAAAAAAGTCATACTATAACATGTCGTGTAAAATATGATAAAAAAGTCATACTATAACATGTCGTGTAAAATATGAAAAAAAGTCACGCTATAATATGTCGTCTAAAATATAAAAAAGTCAAGCTATAACATGTCCAAAATATGAAAAAAAGTCATACCATAGCATGTCGTGCAAAATAAGACAAAAAGTCACACGATAGCATGTTGTCTAAAATATGATCAAAAAGTCATACTATAACATGTCGTTTAAAATTAAAAAAAAAGTCAAGCTATAACGTCCAAAATATGAAAAAAAGCCATAAAATAGCATGTCATCCAAAATATGAAAAATAGTCATACTATAACAAGTCGTCTAAAATATGAAAAAAGTCATACTATAACGTCATCAAAAAAGTGAAAAAAGTCTCAAAATAGCATGTCGTCCAAAAAGTAAAAATAGTCATGTCATCCAAAATATGACGAAAAACTTAGACTATACCACGTCGTGTAAAATATGAAAAAAAGTCACACTATAACATGTCCAAAACATGAAAAAAAGTCACACTATAGTATGTCGTCTAAAATATGTGAAAAAAGTCATACTATAGCATGTTGTCTAAAATATGATAAAAAAAAGTCACAAAAAACAAGTTTCGCACTCAGAACTATGGCAAATGGGATACACTACATGGCCAACGTGATTTCAAGTGACTTTGTGTTGACCATTTCAAAGAAAACACAATGTTTCAAAAACATGCGAGAGAAGCTCAAAAACAGCATAAAACTGCATTACAGCTCCACGGCTTAAACTAAGTGTTTCCAAACAAGTTTCCTACTTAGAATTATGGCAATTGGGATAAACTACATGGCCAAAGTGGTTTCAAGTCACTTTGTGTGAACAATTTCACAGGAAACATAATGTTTCAAAAACAGCCTTATTTCAGCGAGAGAAGCTCAAAAACAGCATAAAACTGCATTACAGCTCCACGGCTTAAACTAAGTGTTGAAAACAAGTTTCGTACTCAGCACTATGGCAAATGGGATAAACTACATGGCCAAAGTGGTTTCAAGTCACTTTGTGTTCACAAATTCTCAGAAAACAGTATTTCATGTCTCACTTTCTCAGCCTAATGTAAAACTGCATCACAGCGCCATGGCTTAAACTAAGTCTTTACTAACAAGTTTCCTACTCAGAACTATGGCCTTTGGGATAAACTACATGGCCAAAGTGGTTTCAAGTCACTTTGTGTGAACAATTTCACAGGAAACACGATGTTTCAAAAACAGCCTTATCTCAGCGAGAGAAGCTCAAATACAGCATAAAACTGCATCACAGCGCCACGGCTTAAACTAAGTGTTTACAAACAAGTTTCCGAATCAGAACTATGGCAAAAAGGATAAACTACAAGGCCAAAGTGGTTTCATGTCACTTTGTGTCTGCAATTTCACAGAAAACAAAAAGTCATGTCGTCTAAAATATGATAAAAAAGTCATACTATAGCATGTCGTGTAAAATATGAAAAAAAGTCACGCTATAATATGTCGTCCAAAACATGAAAAAAGTCAAGCTATAACATGTCCAAAACATGAAAAAAAGTCACACTATAGCATGTCGTCCAAAAAGTGAAATAAAGTCATGCTATAACAAGTCGTCTAAAATATGAAAAAAGTCATACTATAACGTCATCCAAAAAGTGAAACAAGTCTCAAAATAGCATGTCGTCCAAAAAGTTAAAAAAGTCATAAAATACCATGTCGTCCAAAATATGACTCAAAAAAGTCATACTATAGCATGTCGTGTAAAATATGAAAAAAAGTCATACGTTAACATGTCCAAAACATGAAAAAAGTCATACTATAACATGTCGTGTAAAATATGAAAAAAAGTCACGGTATAATTTGTCGTCTAAAATATAAAAAAGTCAAGCTATAACATGTCCAAAACATGAAAAAAAGTCATACCATAGCATGTCGTCCAAAAAGTGAAATAAAGTCATGCTATAACAAGTCGTCTAAAATATGAAAAAAGTCATACTATAACGTCATCCAAAAAGTGAAAAAAGTCTCAAAATAGCATGTCGTCCAAAAAGTTAAAAAAGTCATAAAATACCATGTCGTCCAAAACATGACACAAAAAAGTCATACTATAGCATGTCGTCTAACATATGATCAAAAAACTCAGACTATAGCATGTCGTGTAAAATATGAAAAAAAGTCATAATATAGTATGTCTTCCAAAAAGTGAAATAAAGTCATGCTATAACAAGTCGTCTAAAATATGAAAAAAGTCATACTATAACGTCATCCAAAAAGTGAAAAAAGTCTCAAAATAGCAAGTCGTCCAAAAAGTTAAAAAAAAATCATAAAATACCATGTCTTCTAAAATATGATAAAAAAAGTCACACTATTGCATGTCGTCTAAAATATGATAAAAAAAAAGTCATACTATAGCATGTCGTGTAAAATATGAAAAAAGTCACACGATAACTTGTCCAAAACATGAAAAAAGTCATACTATAACATGTCCTGTAAAACATGAAAAAAAGTCACTCTATAATATGTCGTCTAAAATATAAAAAAGTCAAGCTATAACATGTCCAAAATATGAAAAAAAATCATACCATAGCATGTCGTGCAAAATAAGACAAAAAGTCATGCTATAACAAGTCGTCTAAAATATGAAAAAAGTCATACTATAACGTCATCAAAAAAGTGAAAAAAGTCTCAAAATAGCATGTCGTCCAAAAAGTAAAAATAGTCATGTCATCCAAAATATGACGAAAAACTCAGACTATACCACGTCGTGTAAAATATGAAAAAAAGTCACACTATAACATGTCCAAAACATGAAAAAAAGTCACACTATAGTATGTCGTCTAAAATATGTGAAAAAAGTCATACTATAGCATTTCGTCTAAAATATGATAAAAAAAAGTCACAAAAAACAAGTTTCGCACTCAGAACTATGGCAAATGGGATACACTACATGGCCAACGTGATTTCAAGTGACTTTGTGTTGACTATTTCAAAGAAAACACAATGTTTCAAAAACATGCGAGAGAAGCTCAAAAACAGCATAAAACTGCATTACAGCTCCACGGCTTAAACTAAGTGTTTCCAAACAAGTTTCCTACTTAGAATTATGGCAATTGGGATAAACTACATGGCCAAAGTGGTTTCAAGTCACTTTGTGTGAACAATTTCACAGGAAACACAATGTTTCAAAAACAGCCTTATTTCAGCGAGAGAAGCTCAAAAACAGCATAAAACTGCATTACAGCTCCACGCCTTAAACTAAGTGTTGAAAACAAGTTTCGAACTCAACACTATGGCAAATGGGATAAACTACATGGCCAAAGTGGTTTCAAGTCACTTTGTGTTCACAAATTCTCAGAAAACAGTATTTCATGTCTCACTTTCTCAGCCTAATGTAAAACTGCATCACAGCGCCTTGGCTTAAACTAAGTCTTTACTAACAAGTTTCCTACTCAGAACTATGGCCTTTGGGATAAACTACATGGCCAAAGTGGTTTCAAGTCACTTTGTGTTCACAAATTCTCAGAAAACAGTATTTCATGTCTCACTTTCTCAGCCTAATGTAAAACTGCATCACAGCGCCATGGCTTAAACTAAGTCTTTATTAACAAGTTTCCTACTCAGAACTATGGCCTTTGGGATAAACTACATGGCCAAAGTGGTTTCAAGTCACTTTGTGTGAACAATTTCACAGGAAACACGATGTTTCAAAAACAGCCTTATCTCAGCGAAAGAAGCTCAAATACAGCATAAAACTGCATCACATCGCCACGGCTTAAACTAAGTGTTGACAAACAAGTTTCCGAATCAGAACTATGGCAAATGGGATAAACTACATGGCCAAAGTGGTTTCATGTCACTTTGTGTCTGCAATTTCACAGAAAACAAAAAGTCATGTCGTCTAAAATATGATAAAAAAGTCATACTATAGCATGTCGTATAAAATATGAAAAAAAGTCACGCTATAATATGTCGTCCAAAACGTGAAAAAAGTCAAGCTATAACATGTCCAAAACATGAAAAAAAGTCACACTATAGCATGTCGTCCAAAAAGTGAAATAAAGTCATGCTATAACAAGTCGTCTAAAATATGAAAAAAGTCATACTATAACGTCATCCAAAAAGTGAAAAAAGTCTCAAAATAGCATGTAGTCCAAAAAGTTAAAAAAGTCATAAAATACCATGTAGTTCAAAATATGACACAAAAAAGTCATACTATAGCATGTCGTCTAAAATATGATAAAAAAAAGTCACACTATTGCATGTCGTCTAAAATATGATAAAAAAAAGTCATACTATAGCATGTCGTGTAAAATATGAAAAAAAGTCACACGATAACATGTCCAAAACATGAAAAAAGTCATACTATAACATGTCGTGTAAAATATGAAAAAAAGTCACGCTATAATATGTCGTCTAAAATATAAAAAAGTCAAGCTATAACATGTCCAAAATATGAAAAAAAAGCCATAACATAGCATGTCGTCCAAAATATGAAAAAAAGTCATACTATAACAAGTCGTCTAAAATATGAAAAAAGTCATACTATAACGTCATCAAAAAAGTGAAAAAAGTCTCAAAATAGCATGTCGTCCAAAAAGTAAAAAAAGTCATGACATCCAAAATATGACGAAAAACTCAGACTATACCACGTCGTGTAAAATATGAAAAAAAATCACACTATAACATGTCCAAAATATGAAAAAAAGTCATACCATAGCATGTCGTGCAAAATAAGACAAAAAGTCACACGATAGCATGTCCTCTAAAATATGATCAAAAAGTCATACTATAACATGTCGTCTAAAATGTAAAAAAAAGTCAAGCTATAACGTCCAAAATATGAAAAAAAGCCATAATATAGCATGTCGTCCAAAATATGAAAAAAAGTCATACTATAACAAGTCGTCTAAAATATGAAAAAAGTCATACTATAACGTCATCAAAAAAGTGAAAAAAGTCTCAAAATAGCATGTCGTCCAAAAAGTAAAAAAAGTCATGTCATCCAAAATATGACGAAAAACTCAGACTATACCACGTCGTGTAAAATATGAAAAAAAGTCACACTATAACATGTCCAAAACATGAAAAAAAGTCACACTATAGTATGTCGTCTAAAATATGTGAAAAAAGTCATGCTATAGCATGTCGTCTAAAATATGATAAAAAAAAGTCACAAAAAACAAGTTTCGCACTCAGAACTATGGCAAATGGGATACACTACATGGCCAACGTGATTTCAAGTGACTTTGTGTTGACTATTTCAAAGAAAACACAATGTTTCAAAAACATGCGAGAGACGCTCAAAATCAGCATAAAACTGCATTACAGCTCCTCGGCTTAAACTAAGTGTTTCCAAACAAGTTTCCTACTTAGAATTATGGCAATTGGGATAAACTACATGGCCAAAGTGGTTTCAAGTCACTTTGTGTTCACAAATTCTCAGAAAACAGTATTTCATGTCTCACTTTCTCAGGCTAATGTAAAACTGCATCACAGCGCCATGGCTTCAACTAAGTCTTTACTAAAAAGTTTCCTACTCAGAACTATGGCCTTTGGGAAAAACTACATGGCCAAAGTGGTTTCAAGTCACTTTGTGTGAACAATTTCACAGGAAACACAATGTTTCAAAAACAGCCTTTTTTCAGCGAGAGAAGCTCAAAAACAGCGTAAAATTGCATTACAGCTCCACGGCTTAAACTAAGTGTTTCCAAACAAGTTTCCTACTCAGAATTATGGCAAATGGGATAAACTACATGGCCAAAGTGGTTTCAAGTCACTTTGTGTTCACAAATTCTCAGAAAACAGTATTTCATGTCTCACTTTCTCAGCCTAATGTAAAACTGCATCACAGCGCCTTGGCTTAAACTAAGTCTTTACTAACAAGTTTCCTACTCAGAACTATGGCCTTTGGGATAAACTACATGGCCAAAGTGGTTTCAAGTCACTTTGTGTTCACAAATTCTCAGAAAACAGTATTTCATGTCTCACTTTCTCAGCCTAATGTAAAACTGCATCACAGCGCCATGGCTTAAACTAAGTCTTTATTAACAAGTTTCCTACTCAGAACTATGGCCTTTGGGATAAACTACATGGCCAAAGTGGTTTCAAGTCACTTTGTGTGAACAATTTCACAGGAAACACGATGTTTCAAAAACAGCCTTATCTCAGCGAAAGAAGCTCAAATACAGCATAAAACTGCATCACATCGCCACGGCTTAAACTAAGTGTTGACAAACAAGTTTCCGAATCAGAACTATGGCAAATGGGATAAACTACATGGCCAAAGTGGTTTCATGTCACTTTGTGTCTGCAATTTCACAGAAAACAAAAAGTCATGTCGTCTAAAATATGATAAAAAAGTCATACTATAGCATGTCGTATAAAATATGAAAAAAAGTCACGCTATAATATGTCGTCCAAAACATGAAAAAAGTCAAGCTATAACATGTCCAAAACATGAAAAAAAGTCACACTATAGCATGTCGTCCAAAAAGTGAAATAAAGTCATGCTATAACAAGTCGTCTAAAATATGAAAAAAGTCATACTATAACGTCATCCAAAAAGTGAAAAAAGTCTCAAAATAGCATGTAGTCCAAAAAGTTAAAAAAGTCATAAAATACCATGTAGTTCAAAATATGACACAAAAAAGTCATACTATAGCATGTCGTCTAAAATATGATAAAAAAAAGTCACACTATTGCATGTCGTCTAAAATATGATAAAAAAAAGTCATACTATAGCATGTCGTGTAAAATATGAAAAAAAGTCACACGATAACATGTCCAAAACATGAAAAAAGTCATACTATAACATGTCGTGTAAAATATGAAAAAAAGTCACGCTATAATATGTCGTCTAAAATATAAAAAAGTCAAGCTATAACATGTCCAAAATATGAAAAAAAAGCCATAACATAGCATGTCGTCCAAAATATGAAAAAAAGTCATACTATAACAAGTCGTCTAAAATATGAAAAAAGTCATACTATAACGTCATCAAAAAAGTGAAAAAAGTCTCAAAATAGCATGTCGTCCAAAAAGTAAAAAAAGTCATGACATCCAAAATATGACGAAAAACTCAGACTATACCACGTCGTGTAAAATATGAAAAAAAATCACACTATAACATGTCCAAAATATGAAAAAAAGTCATACCATAGCATGTCGTGCAAAATAAGACAAAAAGTCACACGATAGCATGTCCTCTAAAATATGATCAAAAAGTCATACTATAACATGTCGTCTAAAATGTAAAAAAAAGTCAAGCTATAACGTCCAAAATATGAAAAAAAGCCATAATATAGCATGTCGTCCAAAATATGAAAAAAAGTCATACTATAACAAGTCGTCTAAAATATGAAAAAAGTCATACTATAACGTCATCAAAAAAGTGAAAAAAGTCTCAAAATAGCATGTCGTCCAAAAAGTAAAAAAAGTCATGTCATCCAAAATATGACGAAAAACTCAGACTATACCACGTCGTGTAAAATATGAAAAAAAGTCACACTATAACATGTCCAAAACATGAAAAAAAGTCACACTATAGTATGTCGTCTAAAATATGTGAAAAAAGTCATGCTATAGCATGTCGTCTAAAATATGATAAAAAAAAGTCACAAAAAACAAGTTTCGCACTCAGAACTATGGCAAATGGGATACACTACATGGCCAACGTGATTTCAAGTGACTTTGTGTTGACTATGTCAAAGAAAACACAATGTTTCAAAAACATGCGAGAGACGCTCAAAATCAGCATAAAACTGCATTACAGCTCCTCGGCTTAAACTAAGTGTTTCCAAACAAGTTTCCTACTTAGAATTATGGCAATTGGGATAAACTACATGGCCAAAGTGGTTTCAAGTCACTTTGTGTTCACAAATTCTCAGAAAACAGTATTTCATGTCTCACTTTCTCAGGCTAATGTAAAACTGCATCACAGCGCCATGGCTTCAACTAAGTCTTTACTAAAAAGTTTCCTACTCAGAACTATGGCCTTTGGGAAAAACTACATGGCCAAAGTGGTTTCAAGTCACTTTGTGTGAACAATTTCACAGGAAACACAATGTTTCAAAAACAGCCTTTTTTCAGCGAGAGAAGCTCAAAAACAGCGTAAAATTGCATTACAGCTCCACGGCTTAAACTAAGTGTTTCCAAACAAGTTTCCTACTCAGAATTATGGCAAATGGGATAAACTACATGGCCAAAGTGGTTTCAAGTCACTTTGTGTTCACAAATTCTCAGAAAACAGTATTTCATGTCTCACTTTCTCAGCCTAATGTAAAACTGCATCACAGCGCCTTGGCTTAAACTAAGTCTTTACTAACAAGTTTCCTACTCAGAACTATGGCCTTTGGGATAAACTACATGGCCAAAGTGGTTTCAAGTCACTTTGTGTTCACAAATTCTCAGAAAACAGTATTTCATGTCTCACTTTCTCAGCCTAATGTAAAACTGCATCACAGCGCCATGGCTTAAACTAAGTCTTTACTAACAAGTTTCCTACTCAGAACTATGGCCTTTGGGATAAACTACATGGCCAAAGTGGTTTCAAGTCACTTTGTGTGAACAATTTCACAGGAATCACGATGTTTCAAAAACAGCCTTATCTCAGCGAGAGAAGCTCAAATACAGCATAAAACTGCATCACATCGCCACGGCTTAAACTAAGTGTTGACAAACAAGTTTCCGAATCAGAACTATGGCAAATGGGATAAACTACATGGCCAAAGTGGTTTCATCTCACTTTGTGTCTGCAATTTCACAGAAAACAAAAAGTCATGTCGTCTAAAATATGATAAAAAAAGTCACACTATAGCATGTCGTGTAAAATATGAAAAAAAGTCACCCTATAATATGTCGTCCAAAACATGAAAAAAGTCAAGCTATAACATGTCCAAAACATGAAAAAAAGTCACACTATAGCATGTCGTCCAAAAAGTGAAATAAAGTCATGCTATAACAAGTCGTCTAAAATATGAAAAAAGTCACACTATAACGTCATCCAAAAAGTGAAAAAAGTCTCAAAATAGCATGTCGTCCAAAAAGTTAAAAAAGTCATAAAATACCATGTCGTCCAAAATATGATAAAAAAAGTCATACTATAGCATGTCGTGTAAAATATGAAAAAAAGTCACACGATAACATGTCCAAAACATGAAAAAAGTCATACTATAACATGTCGTGTAAAATATGAAAAAAAGTCACGCTATAATATGTCGTCTAAAATATAAAAAGTCAACCTATAACATGTCCAAAATATGAAAAAAAGTCATACCATAGCATGTCGTGCAAAATAAGACAAAAAGTGACACGATAGCATGTCGTCTAACATATGATCAAAAAACTCAGACTATAGCATGTCGTCCAAAATATGAAAAAAAGTCATAACATAGCATGTATTCCAAAAAGTGAAATAAAGTCATGCTACAACAAGTCTTCTAAAATATGAAAAAAGTCATGCTCTAACGTCATCCAAAAAGTGAAAAAAGTCTCAAAATAGCATGTCGTCCAAAAAGTTAAAAAAGTCATGACATCCAAAATATGACGAAAAACTCAGACTATACCACGTCGTGTAAAATATGAAAAAAAATCACACTATAACATGTCCAAAATATGAAAATAGTCATACTATAACATGTCGTCTAAAATATGTTAAAAAAAAGTCATACTATAGCATGTCGTGTAAAATATGAAAAAAAGTCACACGATAACATGTCCAAAACATGAAAAAAGTCAAGCTATAACATGTCCAAAACATGAAAAAAAGTCACACTATAGCATGTCGTCCAAAAAGTGAAATAAAGTCATGCTATAACAAGTCGTCTAAAATATGAAAAAAGTCACACTATAACGTCATCCAAAAAGTGAAAAAAGTCTCAAAATAGCATGTCGTCCAAAAAGTTAAAAAAGTCATAAAATACCATGTCGTCCAAAATATGATAAAAAAGTCATACTATAGCATGTCGTGTAAAATATGAAAAAAAGTCACACGATAACATGTCCAAAACATGAAAAAAGTCATACTATAACATGTCGTGTAAAATATGAAAAAAAGTCACGCTATAATATGTCGTCTAAAATATAAAAAGTCAACCTATAACATGTCCAAAATATGAAAAAAAGTCATACCATAGCATGTCGTGCAAAATAAGACAAAAAGTGACACGATAGCATGTCGTCTAACATATGATCAAAAAACTCAGACTATAGCATGTCGTCCAAAATATGAAAAAAAGTCATAACATAGCATGTATTCCAAAAAGTGAAATAAAGTCATGCTACAACAAGTCTTCTAAAATATGAAAAAAGTCATGCTCTAACGTCATCCAAAAAGTGAAAAAAGTCTCAAAATAGCATGTCGTCCAAAAAGTTAAAAAAGTCATGACATCCAAAATATGACGAAAAACTCAGACTATACCACGTCGTGTAAAATATGAAAAAAAATCACACTATAACATGTCCAAAATATGAAAATAGTCATACTATAACATGTCGTCTAAAATATGTTAAAAAAAAGTCATACTATAGCATGTCGTGTAAAATATGAAAAAAAGTCACACGATAACATGTCAAAAACATGAAAAAAGTCATACTATAACGTCATCCAAAAAGTGAAAAAAGTCTCAAAATAGCATGTCGTCCAAAAAGTTAAAAAAGTCATGACATCCAAAATATGACGAAAAACTCAGACTATACCACGTCGTGTAAAATATGAAAAAAAATCACACTATAACATGTCCAAAATATGAAAAAAGTCATACTATAACATGTCGTCTAAAATATGATAAAAAAAAAAGTCACACTATTGCATGTCGTCTAAAATATGTTAAAAAAAAGTCATACTATAGCATGTCGTGTAAAATATGAAAAAAAGTCACACGATAACATGTCCAAAACATGAAAAAAGTCATACTATAACATGTCGTGTAAAATATGAAAAAAAGTCACGCTATAATATGTCGTCTAAAATATAAAAAAGTCAAGCTATAACATGTCCAAAATATGAAAAAAAGTCATACCATAGCATGTCGTGCAAAATAAGACAAAAAGTCACACGATAGCATGTCGTCTAAAATATGATCAAAAAGTCATACTATAACATGTCATGCAAAATAAGACAAAAAGTCACACGATATCATGTCGTCTAAAATATGAAAAAAGTCGTACTATAACGTCATCAAAAAAGTGAAAAAAGTCTCAAAATAGCATGTCGTCCAAAAATTAAAAAAAGTCATGTCATCCAAACTATGACGAAAAACTCAAACTATACCACGTCGTGTAAAATATGAAAAAAAGTCACACTATAACATGTCCAAAACATGAAAAAAAGTCACACTACAGTATGTCGTCTAAAATGTGTGAAAAAAGTCATACTGTAGCATGTCGTCTAAAATATGATAAAAAAAAGTCACAAAAAACAAGTTTCGCACTCAGAACTATGGCAAATGGGATACACTACAGGGCCAACGTGATTTCAAGTGGCTTTGTGTTGACTATTTCAAAGAAAACACAATGTTTCAAAAACATGCGAGAGAAGCTCAAAAACAGCATAAAACTGCATTACAGCTCCACGGCTTAAACTAAGTGTTTCCTAACAAGTTTCCTACTTAGAATTATGGCAATTGGGATAAACTACATGGCCAAAGTGGTTTCAAGTCACTTTGTGTGAACAATTTCACAGGAAACACAATGTTTCAAAAACAGCCTTATTTCAGGGAGAGAAGCTCAAAAACAGCGTAAAACTGCATTACAGCTCCACGGCTTAAACTATGTGTTTCCAAACAAGTTTCCTACTCAGAATTATGGCAAATGGGATAAACTACATGGCCAAAGTGGTTTCAAGTCACTTTGTGTTCACAAATTCTCAGAAAACACTATTTCATGTCTCACTTTCTCAGCCTAATGTAAAACTGCATCACAGAGCCATGGCTTCAACTAAGTCTTTACTAACAAGTTTCCTACTCAGAACTATGGCAATGGGGATAAACTACATGGCCAAAGTGGTTTCAAGTCACTTTGTGTGAACAATTTCACAGGAAACACGATGTTTCAAAAACAGCCTTATCTCAGCGAGAGAAGCTCAAATACAGCATAAAACTGCATCACATCGCCACGGCTTAAACTAAGTGTTGACAAAACAAGTTTCCGAATCAGAACTATGGCAAATGGGATAAACTACATGGCCAAAGTGGTTTCATGTCACTTTGTGTCTGCAATTTCACAGAAAACAAAAAGTCATGTCGTCTAAAATATGATAAAAAAGTCATACTATAGCATGTCGAGTAAAATATGAAAAAAAGTCACCTATAATATGTCGTCCAAAACATGAAAAAAAGTCAAGCTATAACATGTCCAAAACATGAAAAAAAGTCACACTATAGCATGTCGTCCAAAAAGTGAAATAAAGTCATGCTATAACAAGTCGTCTAAAATATGAAAAAAGTCATACTATAACGTCATCCAAAAAGTGAAAAAAGTCTCAAAATAGCATGTCGTCCAAAAAGTTAAAAAAGTCATAAAATAACATGTCGTCCAAAATATGACACAAAAAAGTCATACTATAGCATGTCGTCTAAAATATGATAAAAAAGTCACACGATAACATGTCCAAAACATAAATGAAGTCATACTATAACATGTCGTGTAAAATATGAAAAAAAAGTCACGCTATAATATGTCGTCTAAAAATATAAAAAAGTCAAGCTATAACATGTCCAAAATATGAAAAAAAGTCATACCATAGCATGTCGTGCAAAATAAGACAAAAAGTCACACGATAGCATGTCGTCTAAAATATGATCAAAAAAGTCATACTATAGCATGTCGTCTAAAATTTAAAAAAAAGTCAAGCTATAACGTCCAAAATATGAAAAAAAAGCCATAACATAGCATGTCGTCCAAAATATGAAAAAAAGTCACACTATAACAAGTCGTCTAAAATATGAAAAAAGTCAATACTATAACGTCATCAAAAAAGTGAAAAAAGTCTCAAAATAGCATGTCGTCCAAAAAGTAAAAAAAGTCATGTCATCCAAACTATGACGAAAAACTCAAACTATACCATGTCGTGTAAAATATGAAAAAAAAAGTCATACTATAGCATGTCGTGTAAAATATGAAAAAAAGTCACACGATAACATGTCCAAAACATGAAAAAAAGTCACACTACAGTATGTCGTCTAAAATATGATAAAAAAAAAGTCACAAAAAACAAGTTTCGCACTCAGAACTATGGCAAAATGGGATACACTACATGGCCAACGTGATTTCAAGTGGCTTTGTGTTGACTATTTCAAAGAAAACACAATGTTTCAAAAACATGCGAGAGAAGCTCAAAAACAGCATAAAACTGCATTACAGCTCCACGGCTTTAAACTAAGTGTTTCCAAACAAGTTTCCTACTTAGAATTATGGCAATTGGGATAAAACTACATGGCCAAAGTGGTTTTCAAGTCACTTTGTTGTGAACAATTTCACAGTAAACACAATGTTTCAAAAACAGCCTTATTTCAGCGAGAGAGAAGCTCAAAAAACAGCATAAAACTGCATTACAGCTCCACGGCTTAAACTAAGTGTTTACAAACAAGTTTCCGAATCAGAACTATGGCAAATGGGATAAACTACATGGCCAAAGTGGTTTCAAGTCACTTTGTGTTCACAAATTCTCAGAAAACAGTGTTTCATGTCTCACTTTCTCAGGCTAATGTAAAACTGCATCACAGCGCCATGGCTTCAACTAAGTCTTTACTAACAAGTTTCCTACTCAGAACTATGGCCTTTGGGATAAACTACATGGCCAAAGTGGTTTCAAGTCACTTTGTGTGAACAATTTCACAGGAAACACAATGTTTCAAAAACAGCCTTATCTCAGCGAGAGAAGCTCAAAACAGCATAAAACTGCATTACAGCTCCACGGCTTAAACTAAGTGTTTTCCAAACAAGTTTCCTACTTAGAATTATGGCAATTGGGATAAACTACATGGCCAAAGTGGTTTCAAGTCACTTTGTGTGAACAATTTCACAGGAAACACAATGTTTAAAAAACAGCCTTATTTCAGCGAGAGAAGCTCAAAAACAGCGTAAAAACTGCATTACAGCTCCACGGCTTAAACTATGTGTTTCCAAACAAGTTTCCTACTCAGAATTATGGCAAATGGGATAAACTACATGGCCAAAGTGGTTTCAAGTCACTTTGTGTTCACAAATTCTCAGAAAACACTATTTCATGTCTCACTTTCTCAGCCTAATGTAAAACTGCATCACAGAGCCATGGCTTCAACTAAGTCTTTACTAACAAGTTTCCTACTCAGAACTATGGGCAATGGGGATAAACTACATGGCCAAAGTGGTTTCAAGTCACTTTGTGGTGAACAATTTCACAGGAAACACAATGTTTCAATAACAGCCTTATGTCAGCGAGAGAAGCTCAAAAACAGCATAAAACTGCATTACAGCTCCACGGCTTAAACTAAGTGTTTCCAAACAAGTTTCCTACTTAGAATTATGGCAATTGGGATAAACTACATGGCCAAAGTGGTTTCAAGTCCCTTTGTGTGAACAATTTCACAGGAAACACAATGTTTCAAAAACAGCCTTATTTCAGCGAGAGAAGCTCAAAAACAGCATAAAATTGCATTACAGCTCCACGGCTTAAACTAAGTGTTTCCAAACAAGTTTCCTACTCAGAATTATGGCAAATGGGATAAACTACATGTCCAAAGTGGTTTCAAGTCACTTTGTGTTCACAAATTCTCAGAAAACAGTATTTCATGTCTCACTTTCTCAGGCTAATGTAAAACTGCATCACAGCGCCATGGCTTCAACTAAGTCTTTACTAACAAGTTTCCTACTCAGAACTATGGCCTTTGGGATAAACTACATGGCCAAAGTGGTTTCAAGTCACTTTGTGTGAACAATTTCACAGGAAACACGATGTTTCAAAAACAGCCTTATCTCAGCGAGAGAAGCTCAAATACAGCATAAAACTGCATCACATCGCCACGGCTTAAACTAAGTGTTGACAAACAAGTTTCCGAATCAGAACTATGGCAAATGGGATAAACTACATGGCCAAAGTGGTTTCATGTCACTTTGTGTCTGCAATTTCACAGAAAACAAAAAGTCATGTCGTCTAAAATATGATAAAAAAGTCATACTATAGCATGTCGTGTAAAATATGAAAAAAAGTCACCCTATAATATGTCGTCCAAAACATGAAAAAAGTCAAGCTATAACATGTCCAAAACATGAAAAAAAGTCACACTATAGCATGTCGTCCAAAAAGTGAAATAAAGTCATGCTATAACAAGTCGTCTAAAATATGAAAAAAAGTCATACTATAACGTCATCCAAAAAGTGAAAAAAGTCTCAAAATAGCATGTCGTCCAAAAAGTTAAAAAAGTCACAAAATAACATGTCGTCCAAAATATGACACAAAAAAGTCATACTATAGCATGTCGTCCAAAAAGTTAAAAAAGTCATAAAATACCATGTCGTCTAAAATATGATAAAAAAAAGTCACACTATTGCATGTCGACTAAAATATGATAAAAAAAGTCATACTATAGCATGTCGTGTAAAATATGAAAAAAAGTCACACGACAACATGTCCAAAACATGAAAAAAGTCATACTATAACATGTCGTGTAAAATATGAAAAAAAGTCACGCTATAATATGTCGTCTAAAATATAAAAAAGTCAAGCTATAACATGTCCAAAATATGAAAAAAAGTCATACCATAGCATGTCGTGCAAAATAAGACAAAAAGTCACACGATAGCATGTCGTCTAAAATATGATCAAAAAGTCATACTATAGCATGTCGTCTAAAATTTAAAAAAAAGTCAAGCTATAACGTCCAAAATATGAAAAAAAAAGCCATAACATAGCATGTCGTCCAAAATATGAAAAAAAGTCATACTATAACAAGTCGTCTAAAATATGAAAAAAGTCATACTATAACGTCATCAAAAAAGTGAAAAAAGTCTCAAAATAGCATGTCGTCCAAAAAGTAAAAAAAGTCATGTCATCCAAACTATGACGAAAAACTCAAACTATACCACGTCGTGTAAAATATGAAAAAAAAGTCATACTATAGCATGTCGTGTAAAATATGAAAAAAAGTCACACGATAACATGTCCAAAACATGAAAAAAGTCATACTATAACATGTCGTGTAAAATATGAAAAAAAGTCACGCTATAATATGTCGTCTAAAATATAAAAAAGTCAAGCTATAACATGTCCAAAATATGAAAAAAAGTCATACCATAGCATGTCGTGCAAAATAAGACAAAAAGTCACACGATAGCATGTCGTCTAACATATGATCAAAAAACTCAGACTATAGCATGTCGTCTAAAATATGATAAAAAAAAGTCACACTATAACATGTCCAAAATATGAAAAAAATGTCATACTATAGCATGTCATGTAAAATATGAAAAAAAGTCACGCTATAATGTGTCGTCTAAAATATAAAAAAGTCAAGCTATAACATGTCCAAAATATGAAAAAAAGTCATACCATAGCATGTCGTGCAAAATAAGACAAAAAGTCACACGATAGCATGTCGTCTAAAATATGAAAAAAGTCGTACTATAACGTCATCAAAAAAGTGAAAAAAGTCTCAAAATAGCATGTCGTCCAAAAAGTAAAAAAAGTCATGTCATCCAAACTATGACGAAAAACTCAAACTATACCACGTCGTGTAAAATATGAAAAAAAGTCACACTATAGTATGTCGTCTAAAATGTGTTAAAAAAGTCATACTGTAGCATGTCGTCTAAAATATGATAAAAAAAAGTCACAAAAAACAAGTTTCGCACTCAGAACTATGGCAAATGGGATACACTACATGGCCAACGTGATTTCAAGTGGCTTTGTGTTGACTATTTCAAAGAAAACACAATGTTTCAAAAATATGCGAGAGAAGCTCAAAAACAGCATAAAACTGCATTACAGCTCCACGGCTTAAACTAAGTGTTTCCAAACAAGTTTCCTACTTAGAATTATGGCAATTGGGATAAACTACATGGCCAAAGTGGTTTCAAGTCACTTTGTGTGAACAATTTCACAGGAAACACAATGTTTCAAAAACAGCCTTATTTCAGCGAGAGAAGCTCAAAAACAGCATAAAACTGCATTACAGCTCCACGGCTTAAACTAAGTGTTTACAAACAAGTTTCCGAATCAGAACTATGGCAAATGGGATAAACTACATGACCAAAGTGGTTTCAAGTCACTTTGTGTTCACAAATTCTCAGAAAACAGTGTTTCATGTCTCACTTTCTCAGGCTAATGTAAAACTGCATCACAGCGCCATGGCTTCAACTAAGTCTTTACTAACAAGTTTCCCACTCAGAACTATGGCCTTTGGGATAAACTACATGGCCAAAGTGGTTTCAAGTCACTTTGTGTGAACAATTTCACAGGAAACACAATGTTTCAAAAACAGCCTTATCTCAGCGAGAGAAGCTGAAATACAGCATAAAACTGCATCACAGCGCCACGGCTTAAACTAAGTGTTTACAAACAAGTTTCCGAATCAGAACTATGGCAAATGGGATAAACTACATGGCCAAAGTGGTTTCATGTCACTTTGTGTCTGCAATTTCACAGAAAACAAAAAGTCATGTCGTCTAAAATATGATAAAAAAAAGTCATACTATAGCATGTCGTCTAATATACAAAAAAGTCAAGCTATAACATGTCCTAAATATGAAAAAAATTCATACCATAGCATGTCGTGCAAAATGAGACAAAAAGTCACACGATAGCATGTCGTTTAAAATATAATCAAAAAGTCACACGATAACATGTCCAAAACATGAAAAAAGTCATACTATAACATGTCGTGTAAAATATGAAAAAAAGTCACGCTATAATATGTCGTCTAAAATGTAAAAAAGTTAAGCTATAACATGTCCAAAACATGAAAAAAGTCACACTATAGCATGTCGTCCAAAAAGTGAAATAAAGTCATGCTATAACAAGTCGTCTAAAATATGAAAAAAGTCATACTATAACGTCATCCAAAAAGTGAAAAAAGTCTCAAAATAGCATGTCGTCCAAAAAGTGAAAAAAGTCATAAAATACCATGTCTTCCAAAATATGACTCAAAAAAGTCATGCTGTAGCATGTCGTCTAAAACATGATAAAAAAGTCATGCTATAGCATGTCGTGTAAAATATGAAAAAAAGTCACATGATAACATGTCCAAAACATGAAAAAAGTCATACTATAGCATGTCGTGTAAAATATGAAAAAAAGTCACGCTATAATATGTCCTCTAAAATATAAAAAAGTCAAGCCATAACATGTCCAAAATATGAAAAAAAGTCATACCATAGCATGTCGTGCAAAATAAGACAAAAAGTCACACGATAGCATGTCGTCTAAAATATGATAAAAAACTCATACTATAGCATGTCGTGTAAAATATGTAAAAAAGTCACATGATAACATGTCCAAAACATGAAAAAAGTCATACTATAACATGTCATGTAAAATATGAAAAAAAGTCACGCTATAATATGTCGTCTAAAATATAAAAAAGTCAAGCTATAACATGTCCAAAATATGAAAAAAAGTCATACCATAGCATGTCGTGCAAAATAAGACAAAAAGTCACACGATAGCATGTCGTCTAAAATATGATCAAAAAGTCATACTATAGCATGTCGTCTAACATATGATCAAAAAACTCAGACTATAGCATGTCGTGTAAAATATGAAAAAAAGTCACTCTATAACATGTCCAAAACCTGAAAAAAAGTCAGACTATAGTATGTCGTCTAAAATATGTAAAAAATTCATATTATATCTTGTCGTCCAAAATATGAAAAAAAGTCATAACATAGCATGTCGTCCAAAAAGTGAAATAAAGTCACGCTATAACAAGTCGTCTAAAATATGAAAAAAGTCATACTATAACGTCATCCAAAAAGTGAAAAAAGTCTCAAAATAGCATGTCGTCCAAAAAGTTAAAAAAGTCATAAAATACCATGTCGTCCAAAACATGACACAAAAAAGTCATACTATAGCATGTCGTCTAAAATATGATAAAAAAGTCATACTATAGCATGTCGTGTAAAATATGAAAAAAAGTCACACGATAACATGTCCAAAACATGAAAAAAGTCATACTATAACATGTCGTGTAAAATATGAAAAAAAGTCACGCTATAATATGTCGTCTAAAATATAAAAAAGTCAAGCTATAACATGTCCAAAATTTGAGAAAAAGTCATACCATAGCATGTCGTGCAAAATAAGACAAAAAGTCACACGATAGCATGTCGTCTAAAATATGATCAAAAAGTCATACTATAACATGTCGTGCAAAATAAGACAAAAAGTCACACGATAGCATGTCGTCTAAAATATGATAAAAAAAACTCATACTATAGCATGTCGTGTAAAATATGAAAAAAAAGTCACATGACAACATGTCCAAAACATGAAAAAAGTCATACTATAACATGTCATGTAAAATATGAAAAAAAAAGTCACGCTATAATATGTCGTCTAAAATATAAAAAAGTCAAGCTACAACATGTCCAAAATATGAAAAAAAGTCACACTATAGCATGTCGTGCAAAATAAGACAAAAAGTCACACGGTAGCATGTCGTCTAAAATATGATCAAAAAGTCATACTATAGCATGTCGTCTAACATATGATCAAAAAACTCAGACTATAGCATGTCGTGTAAAATATGAAAAAAAGTCACTCTTAAACATGTCCAAAACATGAAAAAAAGTCATACTATAGTATGTCGTCTAAAATATGTAAAAAAAAGTCATACTATAGCATGTCGTCCAAAATATGAAAAAAAGTCATAATATAGCATGTCGTCCAAAAAGTGAAATAAAGTCATGCTATAACAAGTCGTCTAAAATATGAAAAAAGTCAGACTATAACGTCATCCAAAAAGTGAAAAAAGTCTCAAAATAGCATGTCGTCCAAAAAGTTTAAAAAGTCATAAAATACCATGTCGTCCAAAATATGACACAAAAAAGTCATACTATAGCATGTCCTGTAAAATATGAAAAAAAGTCACACGATAACATGTCCAAAACATGAAAAAAGTCATACTATAACATGTCGTGTAAAATATGAAAAAAAGTCATGCTATAATATGTCCTCTATAATACAAAAAAGTCAATCTATAACATGTCCAAAATATGAAAAAAAGTCATACCATAGCATGTCGTGCAAAATAAGACAACAAGTCACACGATAGCATGTCGTCTAAAATATGATCAAAAAGTCATACTATAGCATGTCGTCTAAAATTTTAAAAAAAGTCAAGCTATAACGTCCAAAATATGAAAAAAAGCCATAATATAGCATGTCGTCCAAAATATGAAAAAAAGTCATACTATAACAAGTCGTCTAAAATATGAAAAAAGTCAGACTATAACGTCATCAAAAAAGTGACAAAAGTCTCAAAATAGTATGTCGTCCAAAAAGTAAAAAAAGTCATGTCATCCAAAATATGACAAAAAACTCAGACTATACCACGTCGTGTAAAATACGAAAAAAAGTCACACTATAACATGTCCAAAACATGAAAAAAAGTCACACTGTATTATGTCCTCTAAAATATAAAAAAGTCAAGCTATAACATGTCCAAAATATGAAAAAAAGTCATACCATAGCATGTCGTGCAAAATAAGACAAAAAGTCACACGATAGCATGTCGTCTAAAATATGATCAAAAAGTCATACTATAACATGTCGTGCAAAATAAGACAAAAAGTCACACGATAGCATGTCGTCTAAAATATGATCAAAAAGTCATACTATAGCATGTCGTCTAAAGTTTTAAAAAAAGTCAAGCTATAACGTCCAAAATATGAAAAAAAGCCATAATATAGCATGTCGTCCAAAATATGAAAAAAAGTCATACTATAACAAGTCGTCTAAAATATGAAAAAAGTCAGACTATAACGTCATCAAAAAAGTGACAAAAGTCTCAAAATAGCATGTCGTCCAAAAAGTAAAAAAAGTCATGTCATCCAAAATATGACGAAAAACTCAGACTATACCACGTCGTGTAAAATATGAAAAAAAGTCACACTATAACATGTCCAAAACATGAAAAAAAGTCACACTACAGTATGTCGTCTAAAATATGTGAAAAAAGTCATGCTATAGCATGTCGTCTAAAATATGATAAAAAAAAGTCACAAAAAACAAGTTTCGCACTCAGAACTATGGCAAATGGGATACACTACATGGCCAACGTGATTTCAAGTGACTTTGTGTTGACTATTTCAAAGAAAACACAATGTTTCAAAAACATGCGAGAGAAGCTCAAAAACAGCATAAAACTGCATTACAGCTCCACGGCTTAAACTAAGTGTTTCCAAACAAGTTTCCGACTTGGAATTATGGCAATTAGGATAAACTACATGGCCAAAGTGGTTTCATGTCACTTTGTGTCTGCAATTTCACAGAAAACAAAAAGTCATGTCGTCTAAAATATGATAAAAAAGTCATACTATAGCATGTCGTGTAAAATATGAAAAAAAGTCACACGAAAACATGTCCAAAACATGAAAAAAGTCATACTATAGCATGTCGTGTAAAATATGAAAAAAAGTCACACGATAACATGTCCAAAACATGAAAAAAGTCATACTATAACATGTCGTGTAAAACATGAAAAAAAGTCACGCTATAATATGTCCTCTAAAATATAAAAAAGTCAAGCTATAACATGTCCAAAATATGAAAAAAAGTCATACCATAGCATGTCGTGCAAAATAAGACAAAAAGTCACACGATAGCATGTCGTCTAAAATATGATCAAAAAGTCATACTATAGCATGTCGTCTAAAATATGATCAAAAAGTCATACTATAGCATGTCGTCTAACATATAATCAAAAAACTCAGACTAAGTCTTTACTAACAAGTTTCCTACTTAGAACTATGGCAATGGGGATAAACTACATGGCCAAAGTGGTTTCAAGTCACTTTGTGTGAACAATTTCACAGGAAACACAATGTTTCAAAAACTGTCTTATTTCAGCGAGAGAAGCTCAAAAACAGCATAAAACTGCATTACAGCTCCACGGCTTAAACTAAGTGTTTCCAAACACGTTTCCTACTCAGAATTATGGCCAATGGGATAAACTACATGGCCAAAGTGGTTTCAAGTCACTTTGTGTTCACAAATTCTCAGAAAGCACTATTTCATGGCTTACTTTCTCAGCCTAATGTAAAACTGCATCACAGAGCCATGGCTTCAACTAAGTCTTTACTAACAAGTTTCCTACTTAGAACTATGTCAATGGGGATAAACTACATGGCCAAAGTGGTTTCAAGTCACTTTGTGTGAACAATTTCACAGGAAACACAATGTTTCAAAAGCTGTCTTATTTCAGCGAGAGAAGCTCAAAAACAGCATAAAACTGCATTACAGCTCCACGGCTTAAACTAAGTGTTTCCAAAGAAGTTTCCTACTCAGAATTATGGCAAATGGGATAAACTACATGGCCAAAGTGGTTTCAAGTCACTTTGTGTTCACAAATTCTCAGAAAACACTATTTCATGTCTCACTTTCTCAGCCTAATGTAAAACTGCATCACAGAGCCATGGCTTCAACTAAGTCTTTACTAACAAGTTTCCTACTTAGAACTATGGCAAATGGGATACACTACATGGCCAACGTGATTTCAAGTGACTTTGTGTTGACTATTTCAAAGAAAACACAATGTTTCAAAAACATGCGAGAGAAGCTCAAAAACAGCATAAAACTGCATTACAGCTCCACGGCTTAAACTAAGTGTTTCCAAACAAGTTTCCGACTTGGAATTATGGCAATTAGGATAAACTACATGGCCAAAGTGGTTTCATGTCACTTTGTGTCTGCAATTTCACAGAAAACAAAAAGTCATGTCGTCTAAAATATGATAAAAAAGTCATACTATAGCATGTCGTGTAAAATATGAAAAAAAGTCACACGAAAACATGTCCAAAACATGAAAAAAGTCATACTATAGCATGTCGTGTAAAATATGAAAAAAAGTCACACGATAACATGTCCAAAACATGAAAAAAGTCATACTATAACATGTCGTGTAAAACATGAAAAAAAGTCACGCTATAATATGTCCTCTAAAATATAAAAAAGTCAAGCTATAACATGTCCAAAATATGAAAAAAAGTCATACCATAGCATGTCGTGCAAAATAAGACAAAAAGTCACACGATAGCATGTCGTCTAAAATATGATCAAAAAGTCATACTATAGCATGTCGTCTAAAATATGATCAAAAAGTCATACTATAGCATGTCGTCTAACATATAATCAAAAAACTCAGACTAAGTCTTTACTAACAAGTTTCCTACTTAGAACTATGGCAATGGGGATAAACTACATGGCCAAAGTGGTTTCAAGTCACTTTGTGTGAACAATTTCACAGGAAACACAATGTTTCAAAAACTGTCTTATTTCAGCGAGAGAAGCTCAAAAACAGCATAAAACTGCATTACAGCTCCACGGCTTAAACTAAGTGTTTCCAAACACGTTTCCTACTCAGAATTATGGCCAATGGGATAAACTACATGGCCAAAGTGGTTTCAAGTCACTTTGTGTTCACAAATTCTCAGAAAGCACTATTTCATGGCTTACTTTCTCAGCCTAATGTAAAACTGCATCACAGAGCCATGGCTTCAACTAAGTCTTTACTAACAAGTTTCCTACTTAGAACTATGGCAATGGGGATAAACTACATGGCCAAAGTGGTTTCAAGTCACTTTGTGTGAACAATTTCACAGGAAACACAATGTTTCAAAAGCTGTCTTATTTCAGCGAGAGAAGCTCAAAAACAGCATAAAACTGCATTACAGCTCCACGGCTTAAACTAAGTGTTTCCAAAGAAGTTTCCTACTCAGAATTATGGCAAATGGGATAAACTACATGGCCAAAGTGGTTTCAAGTCACTTTGTGTTCACAAATTCTCAGAAAACACTATTTCATGTCTCACTTTCTCAGCCTAATGTAAAACTGCATCACAGAGCCATGGCTTCAACTAAGTCTTTACTAACAAGTTTCCTACTTAGAACTATGGCAAATGGGATACACTACATGGCCAACGTGATTTCAAGTGACTTTGTGTTGACTATTTCAAAGAAAACACAATGTTTCAAAAACATGCGAGAGAAGCTCAAAAACAGCATAAAACTGCATTACAGCTCCACGGCTTAAACTAAGTGTTTCCAAACAAGTTTCCGACTTGGAATTATGGCAATTAGGATAAACTACATGGCCAAAGTGGTTTCATGTCACTTTGTGTCTGCAATTTCACAGAAAACAAAAAGTCATGTCGTCTAAAATATGATAAAAAAGTCATACTATAGCATGTCGTGTAAAATATGAAAAAAAGTCACACGAAAACATGTCCAAAACATGAAAAAAGTCATACTATAGCATGTCGTGTAAAATATGAAAAAAAGTCACACGATAACATGTCCAAAACATGAAAAAAGTCATACTATAACATGTCGTGTAAAACATGAAAAAAAGTCACGCTATAATATGTCCTCTAAAATATAAAAAAGTCAAGCTATAACATGTCCAAAATATGAAAAAAAGTCATACCATAGCATGTCGTGCAAAATAAGACAAAAAGTCACACGATAGCATGTCGTCTAAAATATGATCAAAAAGTCATACTATAGCATGTCGTCTAAAATATGATCAAAAAGTCATACTATAGCATGTCGTCTAACATATAATCAAAAAACTCAGACTAAGTCTTTACTAACAAGTTTCCTACTTAGAACTATGGCAATGGGGATAAACTACATGGCCAAAGTGGTTTCAAGTCACTTTGTGTGAACAATTTCACAGGAAACACAATGTTTCAAAAACTGTCTTATTTCAGCGAGAGAAGCTCAAAAACAGCATAAAACTGCATTACAGCTCCACGGCTTAAACTAAGTGTTTCCAAACACGTTTCCTACTCAGAATTATGGCCAATGGGATAAACTACATGGCCAAAGTGGTTTCAAGTCACTTTGTGTTCACAAATTCTCAGAAAGCACTATTTCATGGCTTACTTTCTCAGCCTAATGTAAAACTGCATCACAGAGCCATGGCTTCAACTAAGTCTTTACTAACAAGTTTCCTACTTAGAACTATGGCAATGGGGATAAACTACATGGCCAAAGTGGTTTCAAGTCACTTTGTGTGAACAATTTCACAGGAAACACAATGTTTCAAAAGCTGTCTTATTTCAGCGAGAGAAGCTCAAAAACAGCATAAAACTGCATTACAGCTCCACGGCTTAAACTAAGTGTTTCCAAAGAAGTTTCCTACTCAGAATTATGGCAAATGGGATAAACTACATGGCCAAAGTGGTTTCAAGTCACTTTGTGTTCACAAATTCTCAGAAAACACTATTTCATGTCTCACTTTCTCAGCCTAATGTAAAACTGCATCACAGAGCCATGGCTTCAACTAAGTCTTTACTAACAAGTTTCCTACTTAGAACTATGGCAAATGGGATACACTACATGGCCAACGTGATTTCAAGTGACTTTGTGTTGACTATTTCAAAGAAAACACAATGTTTCAAAAACATGCGAGAGAAGCTCAAAAACAGCATAAAACTGCATTACAGCTCCACGGCTTAAACTAAGTGTTTCCAAACAAGTTTCCTACTTAGAATTATGGCAATTAGGATAAACTACATGGCCAAAGTGGTTTCAAGTCACTTTGTGTTCACAAATTCTCAGAAAACACTATTTCATGTCTCACTTTCTCAGCCTAATGTAAAACTGCATCACAGAGCCATGGCTTCAACTAAGTCTTTACTAACAAGTTTCCTACTTAGAACTATGGCAATGGGGATAAACTACATGGCCAAAGTGGTTTCAAGTCACTTTGTGTGAACAATTTCACAGGAAACACAATATTTCAAAAACAGCCTTGTCTCAGCGAGAGAAGCTCAAAAACAGCATAAAACTGCATTACAGCTCCACGGCTTAAACTAAGTGTTTCCAAACAAGTTTCCTACTTAGAATTATGGCAATTGGGATAAACTACATGGCCAAAGTGGTTTCAAGTCACTTTGTGTGAACAATTTCACAGGAAACACAATGTTTCAAAAACAGCCTTATTTCAGCGAGAGAAGCTCAAGAACAGCGTAAAACTGCTTAACAGCTCCACGGCTTAAACTAAGTGTTTCCAAACAATTTTCCTACTCAGAATTATGGCAAATGGGATAAACTACATGGCCAAAGTGGTTTCAAGTCACTTTGTGTTCACAAATTCTCAGAAGCAGTATTTCATGTCTCACTTTCTCAGCCTAATGTAAAACTGCATCACAGCGCCATGGCTTCAACTAAGTCTTTACTAACAAGTTTCCTACTCAGAACTATGGCCTTTGGGATAAACCACATGGCCAAAGTGGTTTCAAGTCACTTTGTGTTCACAAATTCTCAGAAAACAGTATTTCATGTCTCACTTTCTCAGCCTAATGTAAAACTGCATCACAGCGCCATGGCTTCAACTAAGTCTTTACTAACAAGTTTCCTACTCAGAACTATGGCCTTTGGGATAAACCACATGGCCAAAGTGGTTTCAAGTCACTTTGTGTTCACAAATTCTCAGAAAACAGTATTTCATGTCTCACTTTCTCAGCCTAATGTAAAACTGCATCACAGCGCCATGGCTTCAACTAAGTCTTTACTAACAAGTTTCCTACTCAGAACTATGGCAATGGGGATAAACTACATGGCCAAAGTGGTTTCAAGTCACTTTGTGTGAACAATTTCACAGGAAACACAATGTTTCAAAAGCTGTCTTATTTCAGCGAGAGAAGCTCAAAAACAGCATAAAACTTATTACAGGTCCACGGCTTAAACTAAGTGTTTCCAAAGAAGTTTCCTACTCAGAATTATGGCAAATGGGATAAACTACATGGCCAAAGTGGTTTCAAGTCACTTTGTGTTCACAAATTCTCAGAAAACACTATTTCATGTCTCACTTTCTCAGCCTAATGTAAAACTGCATCACAGAGCCATGGCTTCAACTAAGTCTTTACTAACAAGTTTCCTACTTAGAACTATGGCAATGGGGATAAACTACATGGCCAAAGTGGTTTCAAGTCACTTTGTGTGAACAATTTCACAGGAAACACAATGTTTCAAAAACAGCCTTATCTCAGCGAGAGAAGCTCAAAAACAGCATAAAACTGCATTAAAGATCCACGGCTTAAACTAAGTGTTTCCAAACAAGTTTCCTACTTAGAATTATGGCAATTAGGTTAAACTACATGGCCAAAGTGGTTTCAAGTCACTTTGTGTGAACAATTTCACAGGAAACACAATGTTTCAAAAACAGCCTTATTTCAGCGAGAGAAGCTCAAGAACAGCGTAAAACTGCATTACAGCTCCACGGCTTAAACTAAGTGTTTCCAAACAAGTTTCCTACTCAGAATTATGGCAAATGGGATAAACTACATGGCCAAAGTGGTTTCAAGTCACTTTGTGTTCACAAATTCTCAGAAGCAGTATTTCATGTCTCACTTTCTCAGCCTAATGTAAAACTGCATCACAGCGCCATGGCTTCAACTAAGTCTTTACTAACAAGTTTCCTACTCAGAACTATGGCAAATGGGATAAACTACATGGCCAAAGTGGTTTCAAGTCACTTTGTGTTCACAAATTCTCAGAAAACAGTATTTCATGTCTCACTTTCTCAGCCTAATGTAAAACTGCATCACAGAGCCATGGCTTCAACTAAGTCTTTACTAACACGTTTCCTACTTAGAACTATGGCAATGGGGATAAACTACATGGCCAAAGTGGTTTCAAGTCACTTTGTGTGAACAATTTCACAGGAAACACAATGTTTCAAAAACAGCCTTATCTCAGGGAGAGAAGCTCAAAAACAGCATAAAACTGCATTACAGCTCCACGGCTTAAACTAAGTGTTTCCAAACAAGTTTCCTACTTAGAATTATGGCAATTGGGATAAACTACATGGCCAAAGTGGTTTCAAGTCACTTTGTGTGAACAATTTCACAGGAAACACAATGTTTCAAAAACAGCCTTATTTCAGCGAGAGAAGCTCAAGAACAGCGTAAAACTGCATTACAGCTCCACGGCTTAAACTAAGTGTTTCCAAACAATTTTCGTACTCAGAATTATGGCAAATGGGATAAACTACATGGCCAAAGTGGTTTCAAGTCACTTTGTGTTCACAAATTCTCAGAAGCAGTATTTCATGTCTCACTTTCTCAGCCTAATGTAAAACTGCATCACAGCGCCATGGCTTCAACTAAGTCTTTACTAACAAGTTTCCTACTCAGAAGTATGGCCTTTGGGATAAACCACATGGCCAAAGTGGTTTCAAGTCACTTTGTGTTCACAAATTCTCAGAAAACAGTATTTCATGTCTCACTTTCTCAGCCTAATGTAAAACTGCATCACAGCGCCATGGCTTCAACTAAGTCTTTACTAACAAGTTTCCTACTCAGAACTATGGCAATGGGGATAAACTACATGGCCAAAGTGGTTTCAAGTCACTTTGTGTGAACAATTTCACAGGAAACACAATGTTTCAAAAGCTGTGTTATTTCAGCGAGAGAAGCTCAAAAACAGCATAAAACTGCATTACAGCTCCACGGCTTAAACTAAGTGTTTCCAAAGAAGTTTCCTACTCAGAATTATGGCAAATGGGATAAACTACATGGCCAAAGTGGTTTCAAGTCACTTTGTGTTCACAAATTCTCAGAAGCAGTATTTCATGTCTCACTTTCTCAACCTAATGTAAAACTGCATCACAGCGCCATGGCTTCAACTAAGTCTTTACTAACAAGTTTCCTACTCAGAACTATGGCAAATGGGATAAACTACATGGCCAAAGTGGTTTCAAGTCACTTTGTTTTCACAAATTCTCAGAAAACACTATTTCATGTCTCACTTTCTCAGCCTAATGTAAAACTGCATCACAGAGCCATGGCTTCAACTAAGTCTTTACTAACAAGTTTCCTACTTAGAACTATGGCAAT
Organism: Embiotoca jacksoni; assembly: GCF_022577435.1. Lineage (NCBI taxonomy): Eukaryota > Metazoa > Chordata > Actinopteri > Embiotocidae > Embiotoca > Embiotoca jacksoni. The sequence continues at coordinate 73,975 of NW_027185378.1, forward strand.
GGGGATAAACTACATGGCCAAAGTGGTTTCAAGTCACTTTGTGTGAACAATTTCACAGGAAACACAATGTTTCAAAAACAGCCTTATCTCAGCGAGAGAAGCTCAAAAACAGCATAAAACTGCATTACAGCTCCACGGCTTAAACTAAGTGTTTCCAAACAAGTTTCCTACTTAGAATTATGGCAATTGGGATAAACTACATGGCCAAAGTGGTTTCAAGTCACTTTGTGTGAACAATTTCACAGGAAACACAATGTTTCAAAAACAGCCTTATTTCAGCGAGAGAAGCTCAAGAACAGCGTAAAACTGCATTACAGCTCCACGGCTTAAACTAAGTGTTTCCAAACAATTTTCCTACTCAGAATTATGGCAAATGGGATAAACTACATGGCCAAAGTGGTTTCAAGTCACTTTGTGTTCACAAATTCTCAGAAGCAGTATTTCATGTCTCACTTTCTCAGCCTAATGTAAAACTGCATCACAGCGCCATGGCTTCAACTAAGTCTTTACTAACAAGTTTCCCACTCAGAACTATGGCCTTTGGGATAAACCACATGGCCAAAGTGGTTTCAAGTCACTTTGTGTTCACAAATTCTCAGAAAACAGTATTTCATGTCTCACTTTCTCAGCCTAATGTAAAACTGCATCACAGCGCCATGGCTTCAACTAAGTCTTTACTAACAAGTTTCCTACTCAGAACTATGGCAATGGGGATAAACTACATGGCCAAAGTGGTTTCAAGTCACTTTGTGTGAACAATTTCACAGGAAACACAATGTTTCAAAAGCTGTGTTATTTCAGCGAGAGAAGCTCAAAAACAGCATAAAACTGCATTACAGCTCCACGGCTTAAACTAAGTGTTTCCAAAGAAGTTTCCTACTCAGAATTATGGCAAATGGGATAAACTACATGGCCAAAGTGGTTTCAAGTCACTTTGTGTTCACAAATTCTCAGAAGCAGTATTTCATGTCTCACTTTCTCAACCTAATGTAAAACTGCATCACAGCGCCATGGCTTCAACTAAGTCTTTACTAACAAGTTTCCTACTCAGAACTATGGCAAATGGGATAAACTACATGGCCAAAGTGGTTTCAAGTCACTTTGTTTTCACAAATTCTCAGAAAACACTATTTCATGTCTCACTTTCTCAGCCTAATGTAAAACTGCATCACAGAGCCATGGCTTCAACTAAGTCTTTACTAACAAGTTTCCTACTTAGAACTATGGCAATGGGGATAAACTACATGGCCAAAGTGGTTTCAAGTCACTTTGTGTGAACAATTTCACAGGAAACACAATGTTTCAAAAACAGCCTTATCTCAGCGAGAGAAGCTCAAAAACAGCATAAAACTGCATTACAGCTCCACGGCTTAAACTAAGTGTTTCCAAACAAGTTTCCTACTTAGAATTATGGCAATTGGGATAAACTACATGGCCAAAGTGGTTTCAAGTCACTTTGTGTGAACAATTTCACAGGAAACACAATGTTTCAAAAACAGCCTTATTTCAGCGAGAGAAGCTCAAAAACAGCATAAAACTGCATTACAGCTCCACGGCTTAAACTAAGTGTTTCCAAACAATTTTCCTACTCAGAATTATGGCAAATGGGATAAACTACATGGTCAAAGTGGTTTCAAGTCACTTTGTGTTCACAAATTCTCAGAAGCAGTATTTCATGTCTCACTTTCTCAGCCTAATGTAAAACTGCATCACAGCGCCATGGCTTCAACTAAGTCTTTACTAACAAGTTTCCCACTCAGAACTATGGCCTTTGGGATAAACCACATGGCCAAAGTGGTTTCAAGTCACTTTGTGTTCACAAATTCTCAGAAAACAGTATTTCATGTCTCACTTTCTCAGCCTAATGTAAAACTGCATCACAGCGCCATGGCTTCAACTAAGTCTTTACTAACAAGTTTCCTACTCAGAACTATGGCAATGGGGATAAACTACATGGCCAAAGTGGTTTCAAGTCACTTTGTGTGAACAATTTCACAGGAAACACAATGTTTCAAAAGCTGTGTTATTTCAGCGAGAGAAGCTCAAAAACAGCATAAAACTGCATTACAGCTCCACGGCTTAAACTAAGTGTTTCCAAAGAAGTTTCCTACTCAGAATTATGGCAAATGGGATAAACTACATGGCCAAAGTGGTTTCAAGTCACTTTGTGTTCACAAATTCTCAGAAGCAGTATTTCATGTCTCACTTTCTCAACCTAATGTAAAACTGCATCACAGCGCCATGGCTTCAACTAAGTCTTTACTAACAAGTTTCCTACTCAGAACTATGGCAAATGGGATAAACTACATGGCCAAAGTGGTTTCAAGTCACTTTGTTTTCACAAATTCTCAGAAAACACTATTTCATGTCTCACTTTCTCAGCCTAATGTAAAACTGCATCACAGAGCCATGGCTTCAACTAAGTCTTTACTAACAAGTTTCCTACTTAGAACTATGGCAATGGGGATAAACTACATGGCCAAAGTGGTTTCAAGTCACTTTGTGTGAACAATTTCACAGGAAACACAATGTTTCAAAAACAGCCTTATCTCAGCGAGAGAAGCTCAAAAACAGCATAAAACTGCATTACAGCTCCACGGCTTAAACTAAGTGTTTCCAAACAAGTTTCCTACTTAGAATTATGGCAATTGGGATAAACTACATGGCCAAAGTGGTTTCAAGTCACTTTGTGTGAACAATTTCACAGGAAACACAATGTTTCAAAAACAGCCTTATTTCAGCGAGAGAAGCTCAAGAACAGCGTAAAACTGCATTACAGCTCCACGGCTTAAACTAAGTGTTTCCAAACAATTTTCCTACTCAGAATTATGGCAAATGGGATAAACTACATGGCCAAAGTGGTTTCAAGTCACTTTGTGTTCACAAATTCTCAGAAGCAGTATTTCATGTCTCACTTTCTCAGCCTAATGTAAAACTGCATCACAGCGCCATGGCTTCAACTAAGTCTTTACTAACAAGTTTCCTACTCAGAACTATGGCCTTTGGGATAAACCACATGGCCAAAGTGGTTTCAAGTCACTTTGTGTTCACAAATTCTCAGAAAACAGTATTTCATGTCTCACTTTCTCAGCCTAATGTAAAACTGCATCACAGCGCCATGGCTTCAACTAAGTCTTTACTAACAAGTTTCCTCCTCAGAACTATGGCAATGGGGATAAACTACATGGCCAAAGTGGTTTCAAGTCACTTTGTGTGAACAATTTCACAGGAAACACAATGTTTCAAAAGCTGTCTTATTTCAGCGAGAGAAGCTCAAAAACAGCATAAAACTGCATTACAGCTCCACGGCTTAAACTAAGTGTTTCCAAAGAAGTTTCCTACTCAGAATTATGGCAAATGGGATAAACTACATGGCCAAAGTGGTTTCAAGTCACTTTGTGTTCACAAATTCTCAGAAAACACTATTTCATGTCTCACTTTCTCAGCCTAATGTAAAACTGCATCACAGAGCCATGGCTTCAACTAAGTCTTTACTAACAAGTTTCCTACTTAGAACTATGGCAATGGGGATAAACTACATGGCCAAAGTGGTTTCAAGTCACTTTGTGTGAACAATTTCACAGGAAACACAATGTTTCAAAAACAGCCTTATCTCAGCGAGAGAAGCTCAAAAACAGCATAAAACTGCATTACAGCTCCACGGCTTAAACTAAGTGTTTCCAAAGAAGTTTCCTACTCAGAATTATGGCAAATGGGATAAACTACATGGCCAAAGTGGTTTCAAGTCACTTTGTGTTCACAAATTCTCAGAAGCAGTATTTCATGTCTCACTTTCTCAACCTAATGTAAAACTGCATCACAGCGCCATGGCTTCAACTAAGTCTTTACTAACAAGTTTCCTACTCAGAACTATGGCAAATGGGATAAACTACATGGCCAAAGTGGTTTCAAGTCACTTTGTTTTCACAAATTCTCAGAAAACACTATTTCATGTCTCACTTTCTCAGCCTAATGTAAAACTGCATCACAGAGCCATGGCTTCAACTAAGTCTTTACTAACAAGTTTCCTACTTAGAACTATGGCAATGGGGATAAACTACATGGCCAAAGTGGTTTCAAGTCACTTTGTGTGAACAATTTCACAGGAAACACAATGTTTCAAAAACAGCCTTATCTCAGCGAGAGAAGCTCAAAAACAGCATAAAACTGCATTACAGCTCCACGGCTTAAACTAAGTGTTTCCAAACAAGTTTCCTACTTAGAATTATGGCAATTGGGATAAACTACATGGCCAAAGTGGTTTCAAGTCACTTTGTGTGAACAATTTCACAGGAAACACAATGTTTCAAAAACAGCCTTATTTCAGCGAGAGAAGCTCAAGAACAGCGTAAAACTGCATTACAGCTCCACGGCTTAAACTAAGTGTTTCCAAACAATTTTCCTACTCAGAATTATGGCAAATGGGATAAACTACATGGTCAAAGTGGTTTCAAGTCACTTTGTGTTCACAAATTCTCAGAAGCAGTATTTCATGTCTCACTTTCTCAGCCTAATGTAAAACTGCATCACAGCGCCATGGCTTCAACTAAGTCTTTACTAACAAGTTTCCCACTCAGAACTATGGCCTTTGGGATAAACCACATGGCCAAAGTGGTTTCAAGTCACTTTGTGTTCACAAATTCTCAGAAAACAGTATTTCATGTCTCACTTTCTCAGCCTAATGTAAAACTGCATCACAGCGCCATGGCTTCAACTAAGTCTTTACTAACAAGTTTCCTACTCAGAACTATGGCAATGGGGATAAACTACATGGCCAAAGTGGTTTCAAGTCACTTTGTGTGAACAATTTCACAGGAAACACAATGTTTCAAAAGCTGTGTTATTTCAGCGAGAGAAGCTCAAAAACAGCATAAAACTGCATTACAGCTCCACGGCTTAAACTAAGTGTTTCCAAAGAAGTTTCCTACTCAGAATTATGGCAAATGGGATAAACTACATGGCCAAAGTGGTTTCAAGTCACTTTGTGTTCACAAATTCTCAGAAGCAGTATTTCATGTCTCACTTTCTCAACCTAATGTAAAACTGCATCACAGCGCCATGGCTTCAACTAAGTCTTTACTAACAAGTTTCCTACTCAGAACTATGGCAAATGGGATAAACTACATGGCCAAAGTGGTTTCAAGTCACTTTGTTTTCACAAATTCTCAGAAAACACTATTTCATGTCTCACTTTCTCAGCCTAATGTAAAACTGCATCACAGAGCCATGGCTTCAACTAAGTCTTTACTAACAAGTTTCCTACTTAGAACTATGGCAATGGGGATAAACTACATGGCCAAAGTGGTTTCAAGTCACTTTGTGTGAACAATTTCACAGGAAACACAATGTTTCAAAAACAGCCTTATCTCAGCGAGAGAAGCTCAAAAACAGCATAAAACTGCATTACAGCTCCACGGCTTAAACTAAGTGTTTCCAAACAAGTTTCCTACTTAGAATTATGGCAATTGGGATAAACTACATGGCCAAAGTGGTTTCAAGTCACTTTGTGTGAACAATTTCACAGGAAACACAATGTTTCAAAAACAGCCTTATTTCAGCGAGAGAAGCTCAAGAACAGCGTAAAACTGCATTACAGCTCCACGGCTTAAACTAAGTGTTTCCAAACAATTTTCCTACTCAGAATTATGGCAAATGGGATAAACTACATGGCCAAAGTGGTTTCAAGTCACTTTGTGTTCACAAATTCTCAGAAGCAGTATTTCATGTCTCACTTTCTCAGCCTAATGTAAAACTGCATCACAGCGCCATGGCTTCAACTAAGTCTTTACTAACAAGTTTCCTACTCAGAACTATGGCCTTTGGGATAAACCACATGGCCAAAGTGGTTTCAAGTCACTTTGTGTTCACAAATTCTCAGAAAACAGTATTTCATGTCTCACTTTCTCAGCCTAATGTAAAACTGCATCACAGCGCCATGGCTTCAACTAAGTCTTTACTAACAAGTTTCCTCCTCAGAACTATGGCAATGGGGATAAACTACATGGCCAAAGTGGTTTCAAGTCACTTTGTGTGAACAATTTCACAGGAAACACAATGTTTCAAAAGCTGTCTTATTTCAGCGAGAGAAGCTCAAAAACAGCATAAAACTGCATTACAGCTCCACGGCTTAAACTAAGTGTTTCCAAAGAAGTTTCCTACTCAGAATTATGGCAAATGGGATAAACTACATGGCCAAAGTGGTTTCAAGTCCCTTTGTGTTCACAAATTCTCAGAAAACACTATTTCATGTCTCACTTTCTCAGCCTAATGTAAAACTGCATCACAGAGCCATGGCTTCAACTAAGTCTTTACTAACAAGTTTCCTACTTAGAACTATGGCAATGGGGATAAACTACATGGCCAAAGTGGTTTCAAGTCACTTTGTGTGAACAATTTCACAGGAAACACAATGTTTCAAAAACAGCCTTATCTCAGCGAGAGAAGCTCAAAAACAGCATAAAACTGCATTACAGCTCCACGGCTTAAACTAAGTGTTTCCAAACAAGTTTCCTACTTAGAATTATGGCAATTAGGTTAAACTACATGGCCAAAGTGGTTTCAAGTCACTTTGTGTTCACAAATTCTCAGAAGCAGTATTTCATGTCTCACTTTCTCAGCCTAATGTAAAACTGCATCACAGCGCCATGGCTTCAACTAAGTCTTTACTAACAAGTTTCCTACTCAGAACTATGGCAAATGGGATAAACTACATGGCCAAAGTGGTTTCAAGTCACTTTGTGTTCACAAATTCTCAGAAAACACTATTTCATGTCTCACTTTCTCAGCCTAATGTAAAACTGCATCACAGAGCCATGGCTTCAACTAAGTCTTTACTAACAAGTTTCCTACTTAGAACTATGGCAATGGGGATAAACTACATGGCCAAAGTGGTTTCAAGTCACTTTGTGTGAACAATTTCACAGGAAACACAATGTTTCAAAAACAGCCTTATCTCAGGGAGAGAAGCTCAAAAACAGCATAAAACTGCATTACAGCTCCACGGCTTAAACTAAGTGTTTCCAAACAAGTTTCCTACTTAGAATTATGGCAATTGGGATAAACTACATGGCCAAAGTGGTTTCAAGTCACTTTGTGTGAACAATTTCACAGGAAACACAATGTTTCAAAAACAGCCTTATTTCAGCGAGAGAAGCTCAAGAACAGCGTAAAACTGCATTACAGCTCCATGGCTTAAACTAAGTGTTTCCAAACAATTTTCGTACTCAGAATTATGGCAAATGGGATAAACTACATGGCCAAAGTGGTTTCAAGTCACTTTGTGTTCACAAATTCTCAGAAGCAGTATTTCATGTCTCACTTTCTCAACCTAATGTAAAACTGCATCACAGCGCCATGGCTTCAACTAAGTCTTTACTAACAAGTTTCCTACTCAGAACTATGGCAAATGGGATAAACTACATGGCCAAAGTGGTTTCAAGTCACTTTGTTTTCACAAATTCTCAGAAAACACTATTTCATGTCTCACTTTCTCAGCCTAATGTAAAACTGCATCACAGAGCCATGGCTTCAACTAAGTCTTTACTAACAAGTTTCCTACTTAGAACTATGGCAATGGGGATAAACTACATGGCCAAAGTGGTTTCAAGTCACTTTGTGTGAACAATTTCACAGGAAACACAATGTTTCAAAAACAGCCTTATCTCAGCGAGAGAAGCTCAAAAACAGCATAAAACTGCATTACAGCTCCACGGCTTAAACTAAGTGTTTCCAAACAAGTTTCCTACTTAGAATTATGGCAATTGGGATAAACTACATGGCCAAAGTGGTTTCAAGTCACTTTGTGTTCACAAATTCTCAGAAAACAGTATTTCATGTCTCACTTTCTCAGCCTAATGTAAAACTGCATCACAGCGCCATGGCTTCAACTAAGTTTCCTACTCAGAACTATGGTAATGGGGATAAACTACATGGCCAAAGTGGTTTCAAGTCACTTTGTGTGAACAATTTCACAGGAAACACAATGTTTCAAAAGCTGTCTTATTTCAGCGAGAGAAGCTCAAAAACAGCATAAAACTGCATTACAGCTCCACGGCTTAAACTAAGTGTTTCCAAAGAAGTTTCCTACTCAGAATTATGGCAAATGTGATAAACTACATGGCCAAAGTGGTTTCAAGTCACTTTGTGTTCACAAATTCTCAGAAGCAGTATTTCATGTCTCACTTTCTCAGCCTAATGTAAAACTGCATCACAGCGCCATGGCTTCAACTAAGTCTTTACTAACAAGTTTCCTACTCAGAACTATGGCCTTTGGGATAAACTACATGGCCAAAGTGGTTTCAAGTCACTTTGTGTTCACAAATTCTCAGAAAACAGTATTTCATGTCTCACTTTCTCAGCCTAATGTAAAACTGCATCACAGCGCCATGGCTTCAACTAAGTCTTTACTAACAAGTTTCCTACTCAGAACTATGGCCTTTGGGATAAACCACATGGCCAAAGTGGTTTCAAGTCACTTTGTGTTCACAAATTCTCAGAAAACAGTATTTCATGTCTCACTTTCTCAGCCTAATGTAAAACTGCATCACAGCGCCATGGCTTCAACTAAGTCTTTACTAACAAGTTTCCTACTCAGAACTATGGCAATGGGGATAAACTACATGGCCAAAGTGGTTTCAAGTCACTTTGTGTGAACAATTTCACAGGAAACACAATGTTTCAAAAGCTGTCTTATTTCAGCGAGAGAAGCTCAAAAACAGCATAAAACTGCATTACAGCTCCACGGCTTAAACTAAGTGTTTCCAAAGAAGTTTCCTACTCAGAATTATGGCAAATGGGATAAACTACATGGCCAAAGTGGTTTCAAGTCACTTTGTGTTCAAAAATTCTCAGAAGCAGTATTTCATGTCTCACTTTCTCAACCTAATGTAAAACTGCATCACAGCGCCATGGCTTCAACTAAGTCTTTACTAACAAGTTTCCTACTTAGAATTATGGCAATTGGGATAAACTACATGGCCAAAGTGGTTTCAAGTCACTTTGTGTGAACAATTTCACAGGAAACACAATGTTTCAAAAACAGCCTTATTTCAGCGAGAGAAGCTCAAGAACAGCGTAAAACTGCATTACAGCTCCACGGCTTAAACTAAGTGTTTCCAAACAATTTTCCTACTCAGAATTATGGCAAATGGGATAAACTACATGGCCAAAGTGGTTTCAAGTCACTTTGTGTTCACAAATTCTCAGAAGCAGTATTTCATGTCTCACTTTCTCAGCCTAATGTAAAACTGCATCACAGCGCCATGGCTTCAACTAAGTCTTTACTAACAAGTTTCCTACTCAGAACTATGGCCTTTGGGATAAACCACATGGCCAAAGTGGTTTCAAGTCACTTTGTGTTCACAAATTCTCAGAAAACAGTATTTCATGTCTCACTTTCTCAGCCTAATGTAAAACTGCATCACAGCGCCATGGCTTCAACTAAGTCTTTACTAACAAGTTTCCTCCTCAGAACTATGGCAATGGGGATAAACTACATGGCCAAAGTGGTTTCAAGTCACTTTGTGTGAACAATTTCACAGGAAACACAATGTTTCAAAAGCTGTCTTATTTCAGCGAGAGAAGCTCAAAAACAGCATAAAACTGCATTACAGCTCCACGGCTTAAACTAAGTGTTTCCAAAGAAGTTTCCTACTCAGAATTATGGCAAATGGGATAAACTACATGGCCAAAGTGGTTTCAAGTCACTTTGTGTTCACAAATTCTCAGAAAACACTATTTCATGTCTCACTTTCTCAGCCTAATGTAAAACTGCATCACAGAGCCATGGCTTCAACTAAGTCTTTACTAACAAGTTTCCTACTTAGAACTATGGCAATGGGGATAAACTACATGGCCAAAGTGGTTTCAAGTCACTTTGTGTGAACAATTTCACAGGAAACACAATGTTTCAAAAACAGCCTTATCTCAGCGAGAGAAGCTCAAAAACAGCATAAAACTGCATTACAGCTCCACGGCTTAAACTAAGTGTTTCCAAACAAGTTTCCTACTTAGAATTATGGCAATTAGGTTAAACTACATGGCCAAAGTGGTTTCAAGTCAATTTGTGTGAACAATTTCACAGGAAACACAATGTTTCAAAAACAGCCTTATTTCAGCGAGAGAAGCTCAAGAACAGCGTAAAACTGCATTACAGCTCCACGGCTTAAACTAAGTGTTTCCAAACAATTTTCGTACTCAGAATTATGGCAAATGGGATAAACTACATGGCCAAAGTGGTTTCAAGTCACTTTGTGTTCACAAATTCTCAGAAGCAGTATTTCATGTCTCACTTTCTCAGCCTAATGTAAAACTGCATCACAGCGCCATGGCTTCAACTAAGTCTTTACTAACAAGTTTCCTACTCAGAACTATGGCAAATGGGATAAACTACATGGCCAAAGTGGTTTCAAGTCACTTTGTGTTCACAAATTCTCAGAAAACACTATTTCATGTCTCACTTTCTCAGCCTAATGTAAAACTGCATCACAGAGCCATGGCTTCAACTAAGTCTTTACTAACAAGTTTCCTACTTAGAACTATGGCAATGGGGATAAACTACATGGCCAAAGTGGTTTCAAGTCACTTTGTGTGAACAATTTCACAGGAAACACAATGTTTCAAAAACAGCCTTATCTCAGGGAGAGAAGCTCAAAAACAGCATAAAAATGCATTACAGCTCCACGGCTTAAACTAAGTGTTTCCAAACAAGTTTCCTACTTAGAATTATGGCAATTGGGATAAACTACATGGCCAAAGTGGTTTCAAGTCACTTTGTGTGAACAATTTCACAGGAAACACAATGTTTCAAAAACAGCCTTATTTCAGCGAGAGAAGCTCAAGAACAGCGTAAAACTGCATTACAGCTCCATGGCTTAAACTAAGTGTTTCCAAACAATTTTCGTACTCAGAATTATGGCAAATGGGATAAACTACATGGCCAAAGTGGTTTCAAGTCACTTTGTGTTCACAAATTCTCAGAAGCAGTATTTCATGTCTCACTTTCTCAACCTAATGTAAAACTGCATCACAGCGCCATGGCTTCAACTAAGTCTTTACTAACAAGTTTCCTACTCAGAACTATGGCAAATGGGATAAACTACATGGCCAAAGTGGTTTCAAGTCACTTTGTTTTCACAAATTCTCAGAAAACACTATTTCATGTCTCACTTTCTCAGCCTAATGTAAAACTGCATCACAGAGCCATGGCTTCAACTAAGTCTTTACTAACAAGTTTCCTACTTAGAACTATGGCAATGGGGATAAACTACATGGCCAAAGTGGTTTCAAGTCACTTTGTGTGAACAATTTCACAGGAAACACAATGTTTCAAAAACAGCCTTATCTCAGCGAGAGAAGCTCAAAAACAGCATAAAACTGCATTACAGCTCCACGGCTTAAACTAAGTGTTTCCAAACAAGTTTCCTACTTAGAATTATGGCAATTGGGATAAACTACATGGCCAAAGTGGTTTCAAGTCACTTTGTGTTCACAAATTCTCAGAAAACAGTATTTCATGTCTCACTTTCTCAGCCTAATGTAAAACTGCATCACAGCGCCATGGCTTCAACTAAGTTTCCTACTCAGAACTATGGTAATGGGGATAAACTACATGGCCAAAGTGGTTTCAAGTCACTTTGTGTGAACAATTTCACAGGAAACACAATGTTTCAAAAGCTGTCTTATTTCAGCGAGAGAAGCTCAAAAACAGCATAAAACTGCATTACAGCTCCACGGCTTAAACTAAGTGTTTCCAAACAATTTTCGTACTCAGAATTATGGCAAATGGGATAAACTACATGGCCAAAGTGGTTTCAAGTCACTTTGTGTTCACAAATTCTCAGAAGCAGTATTTCATGTCTCACTTTCTCAGCCTAATGTAAAACTGCATCACAGCGCCATGGCTTCAACTAAGTCTTTACTAACAAGTTTCCTACTCAGAACTATGGCAAATGGGATAAACTACATGGCCAAAGTGGTTTCAAGTCACTTTGTGTTCACAAATTCTCAGAAAACACTATTTCATGTCTCACTTTCTCAGCCTAATGTAAAACTGCATCACAGAGCCATGGCTTCAACTAAGTCTTTACTAACAAGTTTCCTACTTAGAACTATGGCAATGGGGATAAACTACATGGCCAAAGTGGTTTCAAGTCACTTTGTGTGAACAATTTCACAGGAAACACAATGTTTCAAAAACAGCCTTATCTCAGGGAGAGAAGCTCAAAAACAGCATAAAACTGCATTACAGCTCCACGGCTTAAACTAAGTGTTTCCAAACAAGTTTCCTACTTAGAATTATGGCAATTGGGATAAACTACATGGCCAAAGTGGTTTCAAGTCACTTTGTGTGAACAATTTCACAGGAAACACAATGTTTCAAAAACAGCCTTATTTCAGCGAGAGAAGCTCAAGAACAGCGTAAAACTGCATTACAGCTCCATGGCTTAAACTAAGTGTTTCCAAACAATTTTCGTACTCAGAATTATGGCAAATGGGATAAACTACATGGCCAAAGTGGTTTCAAGTCACTTTGTGTTCACAAATTCTCAGAAGCAGTATTTCATGTCTCACTTTCTCAACCTAATGTAAAACTGCATCACAGCGCCATGGCTTCAACTAAGTCTTTACTAACAAGTTTCCTACTCAGAACTATGGCAAATGGGATAAACTACATGGCCAAAGTGGTTTCAAGTCACTTTGTTTTCACAAATTCTCAGAAAACACTATTTCATGTCTCACTTTCTCAGCCTAATGTAAAACTGCATCACAGAGCCATGGCTTCAACTAAGTCTTTACTAACAAGTTTCCTACTTAGAACTATGGCAATGGGGATAAACTACATGGCCAAAGTGGTTTCAAGTCACTTTGTGTGAACAATTTCACAGGAAACACAATGTTTCAAAAACAGCCTTATCTCAGCGAGAGAAGCTCAAAAACAGCATAAAACTGCATTACAGCTCCACGGCTTAAACTAAGTGTTTCCAAACAAGTTTCCTACTTAGAATTATGGCAATTGGGATAAACTACATGGCCAAAGTGGTTTCAAGTCACTTTGTGTTCACAAATTCTCAGAAAACAGTATTTCATGTCTCACTTTCTCAGCCTAATGTAAAACTGCATCACAGCGCCATGGCTTCAACTAAGTTTCCTACTCAGAACTATGGTAATGGGGATAAACTACATGGCCAAAGTGGTTTCAAGTCACTTTGTGTGAACAATTTCACAGGAAACACAATGTTTCAAAAGCTGTCTTATTTCAGCGAGAGAAGCTCAAAAACAGCATAAAACTGCATTACAGCTCCACGGCTTAAACTAAGTGTTTCCAAAGAAGTTTCCTACTCAGAATTATGGCAAATGTGATAAACTACATGGCCAAAGTGGTTTCAAGTCACTTTGTGTTCACAAATTCTCAGAAAACACTATTTCATGTCTCACTTTCTCAGCCTAATGTAAAACTGCATCACAGAGCCATGGCTTCAACTAAGTCTTTACTAACAAGTTTCCTACTTAGAACTATGGCAATGGGGATAAACTACATGGCCAAAGTGGTTTCAAGTCACTTTGTGTGAACAATTTCACAGGAAACACAATGTTTCAAAAACAGCCTTATCTCAGCGAGAGAAGCTCAAAAACAGCATAAAACTGCATTACAGCTCCACGGCTTAAACTAAGTGTTTCCAAACAATTTTCGTACTCAGAATTATGGCAAATGGGATAAACTACATGGCCAAAGTGGTTTCAAGTCACTTTGTGTTCACAAATTCTCAGAAGCAGTATTTCATGTCTCACTTTCTCAGCCTAATGTAAAACTGCATCACAGCGCCATGGCTTCAACTAAGTCTTTACTAACAAGTTTCCTACTCAGAACTATGGCCTTTGGGATAAACCACATGGCCAAAGTGGTTTCAAGTCACTTTGTGTTCACAAATTCTCAGAAAACAGTATTTCATGTCTCACTTTCTCAGCCTAATGTAAAACTGCATCACAGCGCCATGGCTTCAACTAAGTCTTTACTAACAAGTTTCCTACTCAGAACTATGGCCTTTGGGATAAACCACATGGCCAAAGTGGTTTCAAGTCACTTTGTGTTCACAAATTCTCAGAAAACAGTATTTCATGTCTCACTTTCTCAGCCTAATGTAAAACTGCATCACAGCGCCATGGCTTCAACTAAGTCTTTACTAACAAGTTTCCTACTCAGAACTATGGCAATGGGGATAAACTACATGGCCAAAGTGGTTTCAAGTCACTTTGTGTGAACAATTTCACAGGAAACACAATGTTTCAAAAGCTGTCTTATTTCAGCGAGAGAAGCTCAAAAACAGCATAAAACTGCATTACAGCTCCACGGCTTAAACTAAGTGTTTCCAAAGAAGTTTCCTACTCAGAATTATGGCAAATGGGATAAACTACATGGCCAAAGTGGTTTCAAGTCACTTTGTGTTCAAAAATTCTCAGAAGCAGTATTTCATGTCTCACTTTCTCAACCTAATGTAAAACTGCATCACAGCGCCATGGCTTCAACTAAGTCTTTACTAACAAGTTTCCTACTCAGAACTATGGCAAATGGGATAAACTACATGGCCAAAGTGGTTTCAAGTCACTTTGTTTTCACAAATTCTCAGAAAACACTATTTCATGTCTCACTTTCTCAGCCTAATGTAAAACTGCATCACAGAGCCATGGCTTCAACTAAGTCTTTACTAACAAGTTTCCTACTTAGAACTATGGCAATGGGGATAAACTACATGGCCAAAGTGGTTTCAAGTCACTTTGTGTGAACAATTTCACAGGAAACACAATGTTTCAAAAACAGCCTTATCTCAGCGAGAGAAGCTCAAAAACAGCATAAAACTGCATTACAGCTCCACGGCTTAAACTAAGTGTTTCCAAACAAGTTTCCTACTTAGAATTATGGCAATTGGGATAAACTACATGGCCAAAGTGGTTTCAAGTCACTTTGTGTTCACAAATTCTCAGAAAACAGTATTTCATGTCTCACTTTCTCAGCCTAATGTAAAACTGCATCACAGCGCCATGGCTTCAACTAAGTTTCCTACTCAGAACTATGGTAATGGGGATAAACTACATGGCCAAAGTGGTTTCAAGTCACTTTGTGTGAACAATTTCACAGGAAACACAATGTTTCAAAAGCTGTCTTATTTCAGCGAGAGAAGCTCAAAAACAACATAAAACTGCATTACAGCTCCACGGCTTAAACTAAGTGTTTCCAAAGAAGTTTCCTACTCAGAATTATGGCAAATGGGATAAACTACATGGCCTAAGTGGTTTCAAGTCACTTTGTGTTCACAAATTCTCAGAAAACACTATTTCATGTCTCACTTTCTCAGCCTAATGTAAAACTGCATCACAGAGCCATGGCTTCAACTAAGTCTTTACTAACAAGTTTCCTACTTAGAACTATGGCAATGGGGATAAACTACATGGCCAAAGTGGTTTCAAGTCACTTTGTGTGAACAATTTCACAGGAAACACAATGTTTCAAAAACAGCCTTATCTCAGCGAGAGAAGCTCAAAAACAGCATAAAACTGCATTACAGCTCCACGGCTTAAACTAAGTGTTTCCAAACAATTTTCGTACTCAGAATTATGGCAAATGGGATAAACTACATGGCCAAAGTGGTTTCAAGTCACTTTGTGTTCACAAATTCTCAGAAGCAGTATTTCATGTCTCACTTTCTCAGCCTAATGTAAAACTGCATCACAGCGCCATGGCTTCAACTAAGTCTTTACTAACAAGTTTCCTACTCAGAACTATGGCCTTTGGGATAAACCACATGGCCAAAGTGGTTTCAAGTCACTTTGTGTTCACAAATTCTCAGAAAACAGTATTTCATGTCTCACTTTCTCAGCCTAATGTAAAACTGCATCACAGCGCCATGGCTTCAACTAAGTCTTTACTAACAAGTTTCCTACTCAGAACTATGGCAATGGGGATAAACTACATGGCCAAAGTGGTTTCAAGTCACTTTGTATGAACAATTTCACAGGAAACACAATGTTTCAAAAGCTGTCTTATTTCAGCGAGAGAAGCTCAAAAACAGCATAAAACTGCATTACAGCTCCACGGCTTAAACTAAGTGTTTCCAAAGAAGTTTCCTACTCAGAATTATGGCAAATGGGATAAACTACATGGCCAAAGTGGTTTCAAGTCACTTTGTGTTCACAAATTCTCAGAAGCAGTATTTCATGTCTCACTTTCTCAACCTAATGTAAAACTGCATCACAGCGCCATGGCTTCAACTAAGTCTTTACTAACAAGTTTCCTACTCAGAACTATGGCAAATGGGATAAACTACATGGCCAAAGTGGTTTCAAGTCACTTTGTTTTCACAAATTCTCAGAAAACACTATTTCATGTCTCACTTTCTCAGCCTAATGTAAAACTGCATCACAGAGCCATGGCTTCAACTAAGTCTTTACTAACAAGTTTCCTACTTAGAACTATGGCAATGGGGATAAACTACATGGCCAAAGTGGTTTCAAGTCACTTTGTGTGAACAATTTCACAGGAAACACAATGTTTCAAAAACAGCCTTATCTCAGCGAGAGAAGCTCAAAAACAGCATAAAACTGCATTACAGCTCCACGGCTTAAACTAAGTGTTTCCAAACAAGTTTCCTACTTAGAATTATGGCAATTGGGATAAACTACATGGCCAAAGTGGTTTCAAGTCACTTTGTGTGAACAATTTCACAGGAAACACAATGTTTCAAAAACAGCCTTATTTCAGCGAGAGAAGCTCAAGAACAGCGTAAAACTGCATTACAGCTCCACGGCTTAAACTAAGTGTTTCCAAACAATTTTCGTACTCAGAATTATGGCAAATGGGATAAACTACATGGCCAAAGTGGTTTCAAGTCACTTTGTGTTCACAAATTCTCAGAAGCAGTATTTCATGTCTCACTTTCTCAGCCTAATGTAAAACTGCATCACAGCGCCATGGCTTCAACTAAGTCTTTACTAACAAGTTTCCTACTCAGAACTATGGCCTTTGGGATAAACCACATGGCCAAAGTGGTTTCAAGTCACTTTGTGTTCACAAATTCTCAGAAAACAGTATTTCATGTCTCACTTTCTCAGCCTAATGTAAAACTGCATCACAGCGCCATGGCTTCAACTAAGTCTTTACTAACAAGTTTCCTACTCAGAACTATGGCAATGGGGATAAACTACATGGCCAAAGTGGTTTCAAGTCACTTTGTGTGAACAATTTCACAGGAAACACAATGTTTCAAAAGCTGTCTTATTTCAGCGAGAGAAGCTCAAAAACAACATAAAACTGCATTACAGCTCCACGGCTTAAACTAAGTGTTTCCAAAGAAGTTTCCTACTCAGAATTATGGCAAATGGGATAAACTACATGGCCAAAGTGGTTTCAAGTCACTTTGTGTTCACAAATTCTCAGAAAACACTATTTCATGTCTCACTTTCTCAGCCTAATGTAAAACTGCATCACAGAGCCATGGCTTCAACTAAGTCTTTACTAACAAGTTTCCTACTTAGAACTATGGCAATGGGGATAAACTACATGGCCAAAGTGGTTTCAAGTCACTTTGTGTGAACAATTTCACAGGAAACACAATGTTTCAAAAACAGCGTTATCTCAGCGAGAGAAGCTCAAAAACAGCATAAAACTGCATTACAGCTCCACGGCTTAAACTAAGTGTTTCCAAACAAGTTTCCTACTTAGAATTATGGCAATTAGGTTAAACTACATGGCCAAAGTGGTTTCAAGTCAATTTGTGTGAACAATTTCACAGGAAACACAATGTTTCAAAAACAGCCTTATTTCAGCGAGAGAAGCTCAAGAACAGCGTAAAACTGCATTACAGCTCCACGGCTTAAACTAAGTGTTTCCAAACAAGTTTCCTACTCAGAATTATGGCAAATGGGTTAAACTACATGGCCAAAGTGGTTTCAAGTCACTTTGTGTTCACAAATTCTCAGAAGCAGTATTTCATGTCTCACTTTCTCAGCCTAATGTAAAACTGCATCACAGCTCCACGACTTAAACTAAGTGTTTCCAAACAAGTTTCCTACTTAGAATTATGGCAAATGGGATAAACTACATGGCCAAAGTGGTTTCAAGTCACTTTGCGTTCACAAATTCTCAGAAAACAGTATTTCATGTCTCACTTTCTCAGGCTAATGTAGAACTGCATCACAGTGCAACGGCTTAAACTAAGTGTTGAAAAGAAGTTTAGTACTCAGCACTATGGCAAATGGGATAAACTACATGGCCAAAGTGGTTTCAAGTCACTTTTTGTGAACAATTTCACAGGAAACACAATGTTTCAAAAACAGCCTTATTTCAGCGAGAGAAGCTCAAAAAAAGTATAAAACTGCATTACAGCTCCACGGCTTAAACTAAGTGTTGAAAACAAGTTTCCTACTCAGAATAATGGCAAATGGGATAAACTACATGGCCAAAGGGGTTTCAAGTCACTTTGTGTTCACAAATTCTCAGAAAACAGTATTTGATGTCTCACTTTCTCAGCCTAATGTAAAACTGCATCACAGCGCCATGGCTTCAACTAAGTGTTTACAAACGAGTTTCCGAATCAGAACTATGGCAAATGGGATAAACTACATGGCCAAAGTGGTTTCATGTCACTTTGTGTGAACAATTTCACAGGAAACACAATGTTTCAAAAACAGCCTTATCTCAGCGAGAGAAGCTCAAAAACAGCATAAAACTGCTTTAAAACTCCACGGCTTAAACTAAGTTTTTCCAAACAAGTTTCCGACTCAGAATTATGACAAATGGGATAAACTACATGGCCAAAGTGGTTTCAAGTCACTTTGTGTTCACAAATTCTCAGAAAACAGTATTTCATGTCTCACTTTCTCAGCCTAATGTAAAACTGCCTCACAGCGCCATGGCTTAAACTAAGTCTTTACTAACAAGTTTCCTACTCAGAACTATGGCAATGGGGACAAACTACATGGCCAAAGTGGTTTCAAGTCACTTTGTGTGAACAATTTCACAGGAAACACAATGTTTCAAAAACAACCTTATCTCAGCGAGAGAAGTTCAAAAACAGCATAAAACTGCATTACAGCTCCACGGCTTAAACTAAGTGTTTCCAAACAATTTTCGTACTCAGAACTATGGCAAATGGGATAAACTACATGGCCAAAGTGGTTTCATGTCACTTTGTGTCTGCAATTTCACAGAAAACAAAAAGTCATGTCGTGTAAAATATGATAAAAAAAGTCATCTTATAGCATGTCGTGTAAAATATGAAAAAAAGTCACACGATAACATGTCCAAAACATGAAAAAAGTCATACTATAACATGTCGTGTAAAATATGAAAAAAAGTCACGCTATAATATGTCGTCTAAAATATAAAAAAGTCAAGCTATAACATGTCCAAAATATGAAAAAAAGTCACACGATAGCATGTCGTCTAAAATATGATCAAAAAGTCATACTGTCCAAACTTTCTAAACTTTACATGTTTACTGTGGTTATACAACAATATTCACACAACTGTACCTTTTGTTGACATCGAAGTGAGAACTGAGATGATCTGATCAGTGAGAGATTGACAGTTGAACAAGGAATCCCAAGTTTGTCTTGTTTCACATTCACCCATTGAAAGACTCCTAAAAATGGAGATCAAAAGATCTCTACAAGTCAAGACACATAAAACATGTCCAAAATATGAAAAAAAGTCATAATATAGCATGTCGTCCAAAAAGTGAAATAAAGTCATGCTATAACAAGTCGTCTAAAATATGAAAAAAGTCATACTATAACGTCATCCAAAAAATGAAAAAAGTCTCAAAAAAGCATGTCGTCCAAAAAGTTAAAAAAGTCATAAAATACCATGTCGTCCAAAATATGACACAAAAAAGTCATACTATAGCATGTAGTCTAAAATATGATAAAAAAAAAGTCATACCATAGCATGTCGTGCAAAATATGAAAAAAAGCCATAACATAGCATGTCGTCTAAAATATGAAAAAAGTCATACTATAACGTCATCAAAAAAGTGAAAAAAGTCTCAAAATAGCATGTCGTCCAAAAAGTAAAAAAAGTCATGTCATCCAAAATATGACGAAAAACTCAGACTATACCACGTCGTCTAAAATACGTGAAAAAAGTCACAAAAAACAAGTTTCGCACTCAGAACAATGGCAAATGGGATACACTACATGGCCAACGTGATTTCAAGTGACTTTGTGTTGACTATTTCAAAGAAAACACAATGTTTCAAAAACATGCGAGAGAAGCTCAAAAACAGCATAAAACTGCATTACAGCTCCACGGCTTAAACTAAGTGTTTCCAAACAAGTTTCCTACTTAGAATTATGGCAATTGGGATGAACTACATGGCCAAAGTGGTTTCAAGTCACTTTGCGTGAACAATTTCACAGTAAACACAATGTTTCAAAAACAGCCTTATTTCAGCGAGAGAAGCTCAAAAACAGCATAAAACTGCATTACAGCTCCACGGCTTAAACTAAGTGTTGACAACAAGTTTCGTACTCAGCACTATGGCAAATGGGATAAACTACATGGCCAAAGTGGTTTCAAGTCACTTTGTGTTCACAAATTCTCAGAAAACAGTATTTCATGTCTCACTTTCTCAGCCTAATGTAAAACTGCATCACAGCGCCATGGCTTAAACTAAGTCTTTACTAACAAGTTTCCTACTCAGAACTATGGCCTTTGGGATAAACTACATGGCCAAAGTGGTTTCAAGTCACTTTGTGTGAACAATTTCACAGGAAACACGATGTTTCAAAAACAGCCTTATCTCAGCGAGAGAAGCTCAAATACAGCATAAAACTGCATCACAGCGCCACGGCTTAAACTAAGTGTTTACAAAAAAGTTTCCGAATCAGAACTATGGCAAATGGGATAAACTACATGGCCAAAGTGGTTTCAAGTCACTTTGTGTTCACAAATTCTCAGAAAACAGTATTTCATGTCTCACTTTCTCAGCCTAATGTAAAACTGCATCACAGCACCATGGCTTCAACTAAGTCTTTACTAACAAGTTTCCTACTCAGAACTATGGCAATGGGGATAAACTACATGGCCAAAGTGGTTTCAAGTCACTTTGTGTTCAAAAATTCTCAGAAAACAGTATTTCATGTCTGACTTTCTCAGCCTAATGTAGAACTGCATCACAGTGCAACGGCTTAAACTAAGTGTTGAAAACAAGTTTCGTAATCAGCACTATGGCAAATGGGATACACTACATGGCCAACGTGATTTCAAGTGACTTTGTGTGTACTATTTCAAAGGAAACACAATGTTTCAAAAACAGCCTGATCTCAGCGAGAGAAGCTCAAAAACAGCATAAAACTGCATTACAGCTCCACGGCTTAAACTAAGTGTTTCCAAACAAGTTTCCTACTCAGAATTATGGCAAATGGGATAAACTACATTGCCAAAGTGGTTTCAAGTCACTTGACTTGAGAAAGTGAGACTTGAAATGCTGTTTTCTTTGAAATTGTAGACACAACTTGAAGCCACTTTGACCATGTAGTTAAGCCATTTGCCATATTATTGAGTCGGAAATTTGTTTGTAAACACTTACTTGAAGCCGTGGCGCTGTGTTACAGTTTTATACTGTATTTGAGCTTCTCTCGCTGAGAGAAGGCTGTTTTTGAAACATTGGGTTTCCTGTGAAATTATCCACCCGAAGTCACTTGAAAGCTCTTTGGCCATGTAGTGTATCCCATTTGCCATAGTTCTGAGTCAGAAACTTGTTTGTAAACACTTAGTTTAACCCGTGGCGCTGTGATGCAGTTTTACATTTGGCTGAGAAAGTGAGACTTGAAATGCTGTTTTCTTTGAAATTGTAGACACAACTTGAAGCCTCTTTGACCATGTAGTTTAAGCCATTTGCCATATTATTGAGTCGGAAATTTGTTTGTAAACACTTACTTGAAGCCGTGGCGCTGTGTTACAGTTTTATACTGTATTTGAGCTTCTCTCGCTGAGAGAAGGCTGTTTTTGAAACATTGGGTTTCCTGTGAAATTATCCACCCGAAGTCACTTGAAACCTCTTTGGCCATGTAGTGTATCCCATTTGCCATAGTTCTGAATCAGAAACTTGTTTGTAAACACTTAGTTTAACCCGTGGCGCTGTGATGCAGTTTTACATTTGGCTGAGAAAGTGAGACTTGAAATGCTGTTTTCTTTGAAATTGCATAGGTAAAATGACTTGATGCCACTTTGGCCATGTAGTTTATGCCATTTGCCAAAGAACTGATGAAGGAATTTGTTTGTAAATACTTAGTTTAAACCGTGGTCCAGTGATGCAGTTTTATGCCTTATTTGAACTTCTCTCGCTGAGATAAGGCTGTTTTTGAAACATTATGATTCCTGTGAAATTGTCCACACAAAGTGACTTGAAACCACTTTGGCCATGTAGTGTATCGCATTTGCCATAGTTCTGTGTAGGAAACTTGTTTGTAAACACTTATTTTAAGCCATGGCTCTGTGGTGCAGTTTTACATTTGGCTGAGAAAGTGAGACTTGAAATGCTATTTTCTTTGAAATTGCACACGCAAAATGACTTGATGCCACTTTGGCCATGTAGTTTATGCCATTTGCCATATTATTGAGTCGGAAATTTGTTTGTAAACACTTACTTGAAGCCGTGGCGCTGTGTTACAGTTTTATACTGTATTTGAGCTTCTCTCGCTGAGAGAAGGCTGTTTTTGAAACATTGGGTTTCCTGTGAAATTATCCACCCGAAGTCACTTGAAACCTCTTTGGCCATGTAGTGTATCCCATTTGCCATACTTCTGAGTCAGAAACTTGTTTGTAAACACTTAGTTTAACCCATGGCGCTGTGATGCAGTTTTACATTTTGCTGAGAAAGTGAGACTTGAAATGTTGTTTTCTTTGAAATTGCATAGGTAAAATGACTTGATGCCACTTTGGCCATGTAGTTTATGCCATTTGCCAAAGAATTGATGAAGAAATTTGTTTGTAAATACTTAGTTTAAACCGTGGTCCAGTGATGCAGTTTTATGCCTTATTTGAACTTCTCTCGCTGAGATAAGGCTGCTTTTGAAACATTATGATTCCTGTGAAATTGTCGACACAAAGTGACTTGAAACCACTTTGGCCATGTAGTGTATCGCATTTGCCATAGTTCTGTGTAGGAAACTTGTTTGTAAACACTTATTTTAAACCATGGCTCTGTGGTGCAGTTTTACATTTGGCTGAGAAAGTGAGACTTGAAATGCTATTTTCTTTGAAATTGCATACGCAAAATGACTTGATGCCACTTTGGCCATGTAGTTTATGCCATTTGCCAAAGAACTGATGAAGAAATTTTTTTGAAAATACTTAGTTTAAACCGTGGTCCAGTGATGCAGTTTTATGCCTTATTTGAACTTCTCTCGCTGAGATAAGGCTGTTTTTGAAACATTATGATTCCTGTGAAATTGTCCACACAAAGTGACTTGAAACCACTTTGGCCATGTAGTGTATTGCATTTGCCATAGTTCTGTGTAGGAAACTTGTTTGTAAACACTTAGTTTAACCCGTGGCGCTGTGATGCAGTTTTACATTTGGCTGAGAAAGTGAGACTTGAAATGCTGTTTTCTTTGAAATTGCATAGGTAAAATGACTTGATGCCACTTTGGCCATGTAGTTTATGCCATTTGCCAAAGAACTGATGAAGGAATTTGTTTGTAAATACTTAGTTTAAACCGTGGTCCAGTGATGCAGTTTTATGCCTTATTTGAACTTCTCTCGCTGAGATAAGGCTGCTTTTGAAACATTATGATTCCTGTGAAATTGTCCACACAAAGTGACTTGAAACCACTTTGGCCATGTAGTGTATCGCATTTGCCATAGTTCTGTGTAGGAAACTTGTTTGTAAACACTTATTTTAAACCATGGCTCTGTGGTGCAGTTTTACATTTGGCTGAGAAAGTGAGACTTGAAATGCTATTTTCTTTGAAATTGCATACGCAAAATGACTTAATGCCACTTTGGCCATGTAGTTTATGCCATTTGCCAAAGAACTGATGAAGAAATTTGTTTGTAAATACTTAGTTTAAACCGTGGTCCAGTGATGCAGTTTTATGCCTTATTTGAACTTCTCTCGCTGAGATAAGGCTGTTTTTGAAACATTATGATTCCTGTGAAATTGTCCACACAAAGTGACTTGAAACAACTTTGGCCATGTAGTGTATCGCATTTGCCATAGTTCTGTGTAGGAAACTTGTTTGTAAACACTTAGTTTAACCCGTGGCGCTGTGATGCAGTTTTACATTTGGCTGAGAAAGTGAGACTTGAAATGCTGTTTTCTTTGAAATTGCATAGGTAAAATGACTTGATGCCACTTTGGCCATGTAGTTTATGCCATTTGCCAAAGAACTGATGAAGGAATTTGTTTGTAAATACTTAGTTTAAACCGTGGTCCAGTGATGCAGTTTTATGCCTTATTTGAACTTCTCTCGCTGAGATAAGGCTGCTTTTGAAACATTATGATTCCTGTGAAATTGTCCACACAAAGTGACTTGAAACCACCTTGGCCATGTAGTGTATCGCATTTGCCATAGTTCTGTGTAGGAAACTTGTTTGTAAACACTTATTTTAAACCATGGCTCTGTGGTGCAGTTTTACATTTGGCTGAGAAAGTGAGACTTGAAATGCTATTTTCTTTGAAATTGCATACGCAAAATGACTTGATGCCACTTTGGCCATGTAGTTTATGCCATTTGCCAAAGAACTGATGAAGAAATTTGTTTGTAAATACTTAGTTTAAACCGTGGTCCAGTGATGCAGTTTTATGCCTTATTTGAACTTCTCTCGCTGAGATAAGGCTGTTTTTGAAACATTATGATTCCTGTGAAATTGTCCACACAAAGTGACTTGAAACCACTTTGGCCATGTAGTGTATCGCATTTGCCATAGTTCTGTGTAGGAAACTTGTTTATAAACACTTATTTTAAGCCATGGCTCTGTGGTGCAGTTTTACATTTGGCTGAGAAAGTGAGACTTGAAATGCTATTTTCTTTGAAATTGCATACGCAAAATGACTTGATGCCACTTTGGCCATGTAGTTTATGCCATTTGCCAAAGAACTGATGAAGAAATTTGTTTGTAAATACTTAGTTTAACCCGTGGCGCTGTGATGCAGTTTTACATTTGGCTGAGAAAGTGAGACTTGAAATGCTGTTTTCTTTGAAATTGTAGACACAACTTGAAACCACTTTGACCATGTAGTTTAAGCCATTTGCCATATTATTGAGTCGGAAATTTTTTTGTAAACACTTACTTGAAGCCGTGGCGCTGTGTTACAGTTTTAAACTGTATTTGAGCTTCTCTCGCTGAGAGAAGGCTGTTTTTGAAACATTGGGTTTCCTGTGAAATTATCCACCCGAAGTCACTTGAAACCTCGTTGGCCATGTAGTGTATCCCATTTGCCATAGTTCTGAGTCAGAAACTTGTTTGTAAACACTTAGTTTAACCCATGGCGCTGTGATGCAGTTTTACATTTGGCTGAGAAAGTGAGACTTGAAATGCTGTTTTCTTTGAAATTGCATAGGTAAAATGACTTGATGCCACTTTGGCCATGTAGTTTATGCCATTTGCCAAAGAACTGATGAAGAAATTTGTTTGTAAATAGTTAGTTTAAACCGTGGTCCAGTGATGCAGTTTTATGCCTTATTTGAACTTCTCTCGCTGAGATAAGGCTGCTTTTGAAACATTATGATTCCTGTGAAATTGTCCACACAAAGTGACTTGAAACCACTTTGGCCATGTAGTGTATCGCATTTGCCATAGTTCTGTGTAGGAAACTTGTTTGTAAACACTTATTTTAAACCATGGCTCTGTGGTGCAGTTTTACATTTGGCTGAGAAAGTGAGACTTGAAATGCTATTTTCTTTGAAATTGCATACGCAAAATGACTTGATGCCACTTTGGCCATGTAGTTTATGCCATTTGCCAAAGAACTGATGAAGAAATTTGTTTGTAAATACTTAGTTTAACCCGTGGCACTGTGATGCAGTTTTACATTTGGCTGAGAAAGTGAGACTTGAAATGCTGTTTTCTTTGAAATTGTAGACACAACTTGAAGCCACTTTGACCATGTAGTTTAAGCCATTTGCCATATTATTGAGTCGGAAATTTGTTTGTAAACACTTACTTGAAGCCGTGGCGCTGTGTTACAGTTTTATACTGTATTTGAGGTTCTCTCGCTGAGAGAAGGCTGTTTTTGAAACATTGGGTTTCCTGTGAAATTATCCACCCGAAGTCACTTGAAACCTCTTTGGCCATGTAGTGTATCCCATTTGCCATAGTTCTGAGTCAGAAACTTGTTTGTAAACACTTAGTTTAACCCGTGGCGCTGTGATGCAGTTTTACATTTGGCTGAGAAAGTGAGACTTGAAATGCTATTTTCTTTGAAATTGCATACGCAAAATGACTTGATGCCACTTTGGCCATGTAGTTTATGCCATTTGCCAAAGAACTGATGAAGAAATTTGTTTGTAAATACTTAGTTTAAACCGTGGTCCAGTGATGCAGTTTTATGCCTTATTTGAACTTCTCTCGCTGAGATAAGGCTGTTTTTGAAACATTATGATTCCTGTGAAATTGTCCACACAAAGTGACTTGAAACCACTTTGGCCATGTAGTGTATCGCATTTGCCATAGTTCTGTGTAGGAAACTTGTTTGTAAACACTTAGTTTAACCCGTGGCGCTGTGATGCAGTTTTACATTTGGCTGAGAAAGTGAGACTTGAACTGCTGTTTTCTTTGAAATTGTAGACACAACTTGAAGCCACTTTGACCATGCAGTTTAAGCCATTTGCCATATTGTTGAGTCGGAAATTTGTTTGTAAACACTTACTTGAAGCCGTGGCGCTGTGTTACAGTTTTATACTGTATTTGAGCTTCTCTCGCTGAGAGAAGGCTGTTTTTGAAACATTTGGTTTCCTGTGAAATTATCCACCCGAAGTCACTTGAAACCTCTTTGGCCATGTAGTGTATCCCATTTGTCATAGTTCTGAGTCAGAAACTTGTTTGTTAAAACTTAGTTTAACCCGTGGCGCTGTGATGCAGTTTTACATTTGGCTGAGAAAGTGAGACTTGAAATGCTGTTTTCTTTGAAATTGCATAGGCAAAATGACTTGATGCCACTTTGGCCATGGAGTTTATGCCATTTGCCAAAGAACTGATGAAGAAATTTGTTTGTAAATACTTAGTTTAAACCGTGGTCCAGTGATGCAGTTTTATGCCTTATTTGAACTTCTCTCGCTGAGATAAGGCTGTTTTTGAAACATTATGATTCCTGTGAAATTGTCCACACAAAGTGACTTGAAACCACTTTGGCCATGTAGTGTATCGCATTTGCCATAGTTCTGTGTAGGAAACTTGTTTGTAAACACTTATTTTAAGCCATGGCTTTGTGGTGCAGTTTTACATTTGGCTGAGAAAGTGAGACTTGAAATGCTATTTTCTTTGAAATTGCATACGCAAAATGACTTGAAGCCACTTTGGCCATGTAGTTTATGCCATTTGCCAAAGAACTGATGAAGAAATTTGTTTGTAAATACTTAGTTTAACCCGTGGCGCTGTGATGCAGTTTTACATTTGGCTGAGAAAGTGAGACTTGAAATGCTGTTTCCTTTGAAATTGTAGACACAACTTGAAGCCACTTTGACCATGTAGTTTAAGCCATTTGCCATATTATTGAGTTGGAAATTTGTTTGTAAACACTTACTTGAAGCCGTGGCGCTGTGTTACATTTTTATACTGTATTTGAGCTTCTCTCGCTGAGAGAAGGCTGTTTTTGAAACATTGGGTTTTCTGTGAAATTATCCACCCGAAGTCACTTGAAACCTCTTTGGCCATGTAGTGTATCCCATTTGCCATAGTTCTGAGTCAGAAACTTGTTTGTAAACACTTAGTTTAACCCGTGGCGCTGTGATGCAGTTTTACATTTGGCTGAGAAAGTGAGACTTGAAATGCTATTTTCTTTGAAATTGCATACGCAAAATGACTTGATGCCACTTTGGCCATGTAGTTTATGCCATTTGCCAAAGAACTGATGAAGAAATTTGTTTGTAAATACTTAGTTTAAACCGTGGTCCAGTGATGCAGTTTTATGCCTTATTTGAACTTCTCTCGCTGAGATAAGGCTGTTTTTGAAACATTATGATTCCTGTGAAATTGTCCACACAAAGTGACTTGAAACCACTTTGGCCATGTAGTGTATCGCATTTGCCATAGTTCTGTGTAGGAAACTTGTTTGTAAACACTTAGTTTAACCCGTGGCGCTGTGATGCAGTTTTACATTTGGCTGAGAAAGTGAGACTTGAACTGCTGTTTTCTTTGAAATTGTAGACACAACTTGAAGCCACTTTGACCATGCAGTTTAAGCCATTTGCCATATTATTGAGTCGGAAATTTGTTTATAAACACTTACTTGAAGCCGTGGCGCTGTGTTACAGTTTTATACTGTATTTGAGCTTCTCTCGCTGAGAGAAGGCTGTTTTTGAAACATTGGGTTTCCTGTGAAATTATCCACCCGAAGTCACTTGAAACCTCTTTGGCCATGTAGTGTATCCCATTTGTCATAGTTCTGAGTCAGAAACTTGTTTGTTAAAACTTAGTTTAACCCGTGGCGCTGTGATGCAGTTTTACATTTGGCTGAGAAAGTGAGACTTGAAATTCTGTTTTCTTTGAAATTGCATAGGCAAAATGACTTGATGCCACTTTGGCCATGGAGTTTATGCCATTTGCCAAAGAACTGATGAAGAAATTTGTTTGTAAATACTTAGTTTAAACCGTGGTCCAGTGATGCAATTTTATGCCTTATTTGAACTTCTCTCGCTGAGATAAGGCTGTTTTTTAAACATTATGATTCCTGTGAAATTGTCCACACAAAGTGACTTGAAACCACTTTGGCCATGTAGTGTATCGCATTTGCCATAGTTCTGTGTAGGAAACTTGTTTGTAAACACTTATTTTAAGCCATGGCTTTGTGGTGCAGTTTTACATTTGGCTGAGAAAGTGAGACTTGAAATGCTATTTTCTTTGAAATTGCATACGCAAAATGACTTGAAGCCACTTTGGCCATGTAGTTTATGCCATTTGCCAAAGAACTGATGAAGAAATTTGTTTGTAAATACTTAGTTTAACCCGTGGCGCTGTGATGCAGTTTTACATTTGGCTGAGAAAGTGAGACTTGAAATGTTGTTTCCTTTGAAATTGTAGACACAACTTGAAGCCACTTTGACCATGTAGTTTAAGCCATTTGCCATATTATTGAGTTGGAAATTTGTTTGTAAACACTTACTTGAAGCCGTGGCGCTGTGTTACATTTTTATACTGTATTTGAGCTTCTCTCGCTGAGAGAAGGCTGTTTTTGAAACATTGGGTTTTCTGTGAAATTATCCACCCGAAGTCACTTGAAACCTCTTTGGCCATGTAGTGTATCCCATTTGCCATAGTTCTGAGTAAGAAACTTGTTTGTAAACACTTAGTTTAACCCGTGGCGCTGTGATGCAGTTTTACATTTGGCTGAGAAAGTGAGACTTGAAATGCTGTTTTCTTTGAAATTGCATAGGTAAAATGACTTGATGTCACTTTGGCCATGTAGTTTATGCCATTTGCCAAAGAACTGATGAAGACATTTGTTTGTAAATACTTAGTTTAACCCGTGGCGCTGTGATGTAATTTTACATTTGTCTGAGAAAGTGAGACTTGAAATGCTGTTTTCTTTGAAATTGTAGACACAACTTGAAGCCACTTTGACCATGTAGTTTAAGCCATTTGCCATATTATTGAGTCGGAAATTTGTTTGTAAACACTTACTTGAAGCCGTGGCGCTGTGTTACAGTTTTATACTGTATTTGAGCTTCTCTCGCTGAGAGAAGGCTGTTTTTGAAACATTGGGTTTCCTGTGAAATTATCCACCCGAAGTCACTTGAAACCTCTTTGGCCATGTAGTGTATCCCATTTGCCATAGTTCTGAGTCAGAAACTTGTTTGTAAACACTTAATTTAACCCATGGCGCTGTGATGCAGTTTTACATTTGGCTGAGAAAGTGAGACTTGAAATGCTGTTTTCTTTGAAATTGCATAGGTAAAATGACTTGATGCCACTTTGGCCATGTAGTTTATGCCATTTGCCAAAGAACTGATGAAGAAATTTGTTTGTAAATACTTAGTTTAAACCGTGGTCCAGTGATGCAGTTTTATGCCTTATTTGAACTTCTCTCGCTGAGATAAGGCTGCTTTTGAAACATTATGATTCCTGTGAAATTGTCCACACAAAGTGACTTGAAACCACTTTGGCCATGTAGTGTATCGCATTTGCCATAGTTCTGTGTAGGAAACTTGTTTGTAACCACTTATTTTAAACCATGGCTCTGTGGTGCAGTTTTACATTTGGCTGAGAAAGTGAGACTTGAAATGCTATTTTCTTTGAAATTACACATGCAAAATGACTTGATGCCACTTTGGCCATGTAGTTTATGCCATTTGCCAAAGAACTGATGAAGAAATTTGTTTGTAAATACTTAGTTTAAACCGTGGTCCAGTGATGCAGTTTTATGCCTTATTTGAACTTCTCTCGCTGAGAGAAGGCTGTTTTTGAAACATTGGGTTTCCTGTGAAATTATCCACCCGAAGTCACTTGAAACCTCTTTGGCCATGTAGTGTATCCCATTTGCCATAGTTCTGAGTCAGAAACTTGTTTGTAAACACTTAGTTTAACCCGTGGCGCTGTGATGTAGTTTTACATTTGGCTGAGAAAGTGAGACTTGAAATGCTGTTTTCTTTGAAATTGCAGACACAAAATGACTTCATGCCACTTCGGCCATGTAGTTTATTCCGTTTGCCAAAGAACTGATGAAGAAATTTGTTTGTAAATACTTAGTTTAAACCGTGGTCCAGTGATGCAGTTTTATGCCTTATTTGAACTTCTCTCGCTGAGATAAGGCTGTTTTTGAAACATTATGATTCCTGTGAAATTGTCCACACAAAGTGACTTGAAACCACTTTGGCCATGTAGTGTATCGCATTTGCCATTGTTCTGTGTAGGAAACCTGTTTGTAAACACTTAGTTTAACCCGTGGCGCTGTGATGCAGTTTTACATTTGGCTGAGAAAGTGAGACTTGAAATGTTGTTTTCTTTGAAATTGTAGACACAACTTGAAGCCACTTTGACCATGTAGTTTAAGCCATTTGCCATATTATTGAGTCGGAAATTTGTTTGTAAACACTTACTTGAAGCCGTGGCGCTGTGTTACAGTTTTATACTGTATTTGAGCTTCTCTCGCTGAGAGAAGGCTGTTTTTGAAACATTGGGTTTCCTGTGAAATTATCCACCAAAGTCACTTGAAACCTCTTTGGCCATGTAGTGTATCCCATTTGTCATAGTTCTGAGTCAGAAACTTGTTTGTAAACACTTAGTTTAACCCGTGGCGCTGTGATGCAGTTTTACATTTGGCTGAGAAAGTGAGACTTGAAATGCTGTTTTCTTTGAAATTGCATAGTCAAAATGACTTGATGCCACTTTGGCCATGTAGTTTATGCCATTTGCCAAAGAACTGATGAAGAAATTTGTTTGTAAATACTTAGTTTAAACCGTGGTCCCGTGATGCAGTTTTATGCCTTATTTGAACTTCTCTCGCTGAGATAAGGCTGGTTTTGAAACATTATGATTCCTGTGAAATTGTCCACACAAAGTGACTTGAAACCACTTTGGCCATGTAGTGTATCGCATTTGCCATAGTTCTGTGTAGGAAACTTGTTTGTAAACACTTATTTTAACCCGTGGCGCTGTGATGTAGTTTTACATTTGGCTGAGAAAGTGAGACTTGAAATGCTGTTTTCTTTGAAATTGTAGACACAACTTGAAGCCACTTTGACCATGTAGTTTAAGCCATTTGCCATATTATTGAGTCGGAAATTTGTTTGTAAACACTTACTTGAAGCCGTGGCGCTGTGTTACAGTTTTATACTGTATTTGAGCTTCTCTCGCTGAGAGAAGGCTGTTTTTGAAACATTGGGTTTCCTGTGAAATTATCCACCCGAAGTCACTTGAAACCTCTTTGGCCATGTAGTGTATCCCATTTGCCATAGTTCTGAGTCAGAAACTTGTTTGTAAACACTTAGTTTAACCCGTGGCGCTGTGATGTAGTTTTACATTTGGCTGAGAAAGTGAGACTTGAAATGCTGTTTTCTTTGAAATTGCAGACACAAAATGACTTCATACCACTTCGGCCATGTAGTTTATTCCGTTTGCCAAAGAACTGATGAAGAAATTTGCTTGTAAATACTTAGTTTAAACCGTGGTCCAGTGATGCAGTTTTATGCCTTATTTGAACTTCTCTCGCTGAGATAAGGCTGTTTTTGAAACATTATGATTCCTGTGAAATTGTCCACACAAAGTGACTTGAAACCACTTTGGCCATGTAGTGTATCGCATTTGCCATTGTTCTGTGTAGGAAACCTGTTTGTAAACACTTAGTTTAACCCGTGGCGCTGTGATGCAGTTTTACATTTGGCTGAGAAAGTGAGACTTGAAATGTTGTTTTCTTTGAAATTGTAGACACAACTTGAAGCCACTTTGACCATGTAGTTTAAGCCATTTGCCATATTATTGAGTCGGAAATTTGTTTGTAAACACTTACTTGAAGCCGTGGCGCTGTGTTACAGTTTTATACTGTATTTGAGCTTCTCTCGCTGAGAGAAGGCTGTTTTTGAAACATTGGGTTTCCTGTGAAATTATCCACCAAAGTCACTTGAAACCTCTTTGGCCATGTAGTGTATCCCATTTGCCATAGTTCTGAGTCAGAAACTTGTTTGTAAACACTTAGTTTAACCCATGGCGCTGTGATGCAGTTTTACATTTGGCTGAGAAAGTGAGATTTGAAATGCTGTTTTCTTTGAAATTGCATAGGTAAAATGACTTGATGCCACTTTGGCCATGTAGTTTATGCCATTTGCCAAAGAACTGATGAAGAAATTTGTTTGTAAATACTTAGTTTAAACCGTGGTCCAGTGATGCAGTTTTATGCCTTATTTGAACTTCTCTCGCTGAGATAAGGCTGCTTTTGAAACATTATGATTCCTGTGAAATTGTCCACACAAAGTGACTTGAAACCACTTTGGCCATGTAGTGTATCGCATTTGCCATAGTTCTGTGTAGGAAACTTGTTTGTAAACACTTATTTTAAACCATGGCTCTGTGGTGCAGTTTTACATTTGGCTGAGAAAGTGAGACTTGAAATGCTATTTTCTTTGAAATTACATATGCAAAATGACTTGATGCCACTTTGGCCATGTAGTTTATGCCATTTGCCAAAGAACTGATGAAGAAATTTGTTTGTAAATACTTAGTTTAAACCGTGGTCCAGTGATGCAGTTTTATGCCTTA
Organism: Embiotoca jacksoni; assembly: GCF_022577435.1. Taxonomy (NCBI): domain Eukaryota; kingdom Metazoa; phylum Chordata; class Actinopteri; family Embiotocidae; genus Embiotoca; species Embiotoca jacksoni. The sequence goes on from NW_027185378.1 coordinate 107,381, forward strand.
TTTGAACTTCTCTCGCTGAGATAAGGCTGTTTTTGAAACATTATGATTCCTGTGAAATTGTCCACACAAAGTGACTTGAAACCACTTTGGCCATGTAGTGTATCGCATTTGCCATAGTTCTGTGTAGGAAACTTGTTTGTAAACACTTAGTTTAACCCGTGGCGCTGTGATGCAGTTTTACATTTGGCTGAGAAAGTGAGACTTGAAATGCTGTTTTCTTTGAAATTGTAGACACAACTTGAAGCCACTTTGAACATGTAGTTTAAGCCATTTGCCATATTATTGAATCGGAAATTTGTTTGTAAACACTTACTTGAAGCCGTGGCGCTGTGTTACAGTTTTATACTGTATTTGAGCTTCTCTCGCTGAGAGAAGGCTGTTTTTGAAACATTGGGTTTCCTGTGAAATTATCCACCAAAGTCACTTGAAACCTCTTTGGCCATGTAGTGTATCCCATTTGTCATAGTTCTGAGTCAGAAACTTGTTTGTAAACACTTAGTTTAACCCGTGGCGCTGTGATGCAGTTTTACATTTGGCTGAGAAAGTGAGACTTGAAATGCTGTTTTCTTTGAAATTGCATAGTCAAAATGACTTGATGCCACTTTGGCCATGTAGTTTATGCCATTTGCCAAAGAACTGATGAAGAAATTTGTTTGTAAATACTTAGTTTAAACCGTGGTCCCGTGATGCAGTTTTATGCCTTATTTGAACTTCTCTCGCTGAGATAAGGCTGGTTTTGAAACATTATGATTCCTGTGAAATTGTCCACACAAAGTGACTTGAAACCACTTTGGCCATGTAGTGTATCGCATTTGCCATAGTTCTGTGTAGGAAACTTGTTTGTAAACACTTATTTTAACCCGTGGCGCTGTGATGTAGTTTTACATTTGGCTGAGAAAGTGAGACTTGAAATGCTGTTTTCTTTGAAATTGTAGACACAACTTGAAGCCACTTCGACCATGTAGTTTAAGCCATTTGCCATATTATTGAGTCGGAAATTTGTTTGTAAACACTTACTTGAAGCCGTGGCGCTGTGTTACAGTTTTATACTGTATTTGAGCTTCTCTCGCTGAGAGAAGGCTGTTTTTGAAACATTGGGTTTCCTGTGAAATTATCCACCCGAAGTCACTTGAAACCTCTTTGGCCATGTAGTGTATCCCATTTGCCATAGTTCTGAGTCAGAAACTTGTTTGTAAACACTTAGTTTAACCCGTGGCACTGTGATGCAGTTTTACATTAGGCTGAGAAAGTGAGACTTGAAATGCTGTTTTCTGTGAAATTGCAGACACAAAGTGACTTGAAGCCACTTTGGCCATGTAGTTTATCCCATTTGCCATAGTACTGATGAAGAAATTTGTTTGTAAACACTTAGTTTAAGCCGTGGCTGTCAGGAGTATGGTTTTTTCCTCCGTTTTGCCCCCCCCCCATCTCTTAAAAACATGATTAGGGATTTTATAGACATAATTGGAACCTTCTAAAAACAATAAATATTTAATGTTGTACTCTGATATTACACAAATTAATGCTCCTCGTGACCAACTATTAAAACAATAAAGATTATGTAAACACCTCAAGTGTTGAGTATAAAAAAAATCTTCCAAACTAGGACAACAATTTACTTCGGGGCGACACAGTGGTGCAGTGGTTAGCATTGTCGCCTCATGGCAAAAAGGTTCCACTTTTGAATCTGAGCCTTTCCTGTGCGGAGTTTGCATGTTCTCCCTGTACCTGTGTTGGTTTTCTCCAGGTACTCCGGGTTCCTCCCACTGTCCAACAACATGCATGTCAGGTGAATTGGTGGTTCTAAAAATTGACTGTAGGTTTATGAGAGCATAAATGGTTTCTGTTTGTGTCCGTGTTGGCCCTGTGATGGACTGGTGACCTGGCCAGGGTGTACCCTGCCTTCGGGGATAGGCTCCCTTTTCAGGATAAAGCGAGTATAGCTAATGGATGGATGGAAGTTTACTTCAAATGTAGTTGTATTTACGTAATTTTGTGAAGTTGTTTCAACTTTCAATTTGTACTGGAGTCAGGACCCAAATGCCTGACACAAAAAGAACTTTACCAACCGTGTTGATGAACAACAGGTAAACAAACAACAGGAACTCCACAGATGGAGCATTAACTTGGAAGATTTGACGCGGAGTGTATGACCGGAGTGTTTGGGGCTGATTGGGCACGGCAGGCAGGAACCAGGAAGGAGATGCATCGGAACAGGGACTGACCTGGTGAGATGCAAAGTGGGAACCTGTAGTGTCTCAACAACTACAACAAACCAAACGGAAGGGTCAGAAATTTGCAAAACCATGACAGCTTCACACACCTTTCATACCTCACAGTCATTTAACCCTTTAATTAAAGGACGAAATGTTGAACCGGCTGAATTGTTTACGATTTTACTCACATCTGTGTGTTCCAGTGCAAATACAAGTCAGTCAGTAACAGTATTATTCCCAGCCTGAACAATTGCTATCAGTAATGGTAACTTAGCTTATTCGTGGTAACATTTCAGACAGATAACTGCTTCGGTAGCTTTGTTTTAACCAGTACCTGTAGTTGAAATACTGTGTTCAAAAACATGATCACGCTCTGCACAATCCTCAGGAAAAAAAGCATTCACATGTATATCTGGTCACAGATAAAAAAAAATCAGAGGGCACTTAACATTTGAAAATAAAGAGAATCAGCCATGAAGGTAAAACATCTGTTCTGATCATTTTTCATTATTATCAATCAATTATTTGATCTACAAAATGACATCAAAATGTGAAGGGCATTTTTCATGATTTTCTAAGACCAGAAGTTATGATTATATGTTTTTTTCTTGGAGCAAAAAATTATTTTTACAATTGAAATACATGATTGTCAAAACAATATTTAACCAACTCCGGTTAAAGAAATTGGAAAACCCTGAAGAAAAACAATAAATTCAAACAAGTGTCAGCTGTAGCTGTAGTCATGAAATCTTCACAACAAACTGCATGTTTTGTGCAAATACTGGGAAACAAACATTCATGGAGCGCATTGTGTCCCCAAAAAAAACAAAAAGAAAAAAAAAAAACAATCAAGGCAAATCAAACAAATTATAAAAATAGACCATCAGATAAATTAATCAATAAATAACAAAAGACAACGCAAATATAAATAATGAAGAGTGAACTACCGCGTGCGACCTGGGAATTCACCACATTGTGTTGCTCACAGCAGCCTAAAAAACAAACCGTCTCATCCCACCTTGATCAACAATTTATGGAGGCAGACGATTTACGCAGCCACAAACACAAAGTTCCCTTTTTAAGTTAACCGGCTGCTCTGACAGACTTGCACACAGACAACAAACAAGATGGGGTTCACGGCTCCACGTCTACCAGTTGCATCTCTGTCGGCGTTTGGGTCTCGATGAGAACCATCGGCAGTCGGAACAGTTCAGTGTCCAGAGACGATGTCACGCATGACTGTACTGACACTGCCATGGGCTGCTAATGCAACGACGTGCACGCGTTACACAACCTGGGATATTATTCTGCCGATGTGACTGGTGATGAGCACAATAAAGCAGAGGAGAGAGAGCGAGACCCTGTGCACACCTGCCATTAAAGTCCCATCCCATTCGTCCAGGTCGATCAGATCAGAGGTGGTCAGCCAAAAAGAACCGGTGCGTTGAGATTTGGATCTGGTCGGGCCACATTTGAAGGTGGTCATTCCTCCTTCTCTCGTGTAAGACCAGCCGGGCATCCTCCGAACAAGGATTCCGAATAAATGCAGGCGTCGTTACCATGTTCCAGTGTTCGTATCCAACCTGGTGCTTCCATGTCTCACCTTCACATTACTTTTCGCCACTTAAACAGCTCTTACAGCTGTACCTGCTCTTCTACCATCCGTTACCAGAGGAAAGTCTCCTGCGCGACTGTGAGCAGAGTAGCTGAGCTGTACAGACAGGGGCAGAGATGTACCTGAAAACAGCTGCTGGGTGGTTTAAAACTCAATGCCTATTTCCCCAAAACCTCCGTTTTTATCTTTTAGTTCAAATCGTGGAATTTCCCAACCACACCTGTGGAAGAGCCGTGACCCACCCAACAGTTTATTGACCCACAGGAGCACAGAGCCCGACGGGCTGGAACAATTAAATGATCTGACCGGAACCGATTGGGTCCTGACGGTTCAGGTTTTTAATTACAAAGTTTAGTTTTTAAGACGCCTTCACAAACATGAAAAGGGTCATAAATTGCAAACCTTTGCGGCTATAAATGAGGCTCGGTGAGTAAAGATGTCTCCATGTTAAATATGTTGCATCACCACCTCATGCATCCTTTCGTGTTCTTTTGTATATAAAGCAAGGAAGTGAGAGTTGGACAGATTGATCATGCCAGGTGTGCATGAGCTCAGAGATACAGATGACATCAAATAACAATGCTTTTGGAGAAAACATGACAAAATGGAGGGGGGGGGGGCTGAAGCTTTAAATTCATGATGCTTTCCAAAAGTGCACAGTCTGGAATGCAGTTGGAGAAAAGTGTGTAAAGCTCTGACAGTGGTAACGCTGTTCAAAAACAAGAAAAATAATGACAAATAAAACCATTCCTCCGTTCTTCTAATGCAACCCAACCTCGGTCATATAATATTTCAAGCTCTTTGTCGCCATTTGTTTCAGCAACTTTTGATATCAGATTAGACAATTTTTCAGAAAATTACGACAATAAATGCCAGAGGGAAAACATTCACATTAGCTGTGATGGAGAAAGGGGCAACCAATCCCAGCTTAGCTTTATAAGTATTAATCGACCCAGAGCTGTGAAAGTCTGAAGGCTAATGGCGGGTGCAGTCGCCCTCGTCGTGTTGGACCGGGCGGAGTTAGGACCAGAACCCCGGTTTGTAGCGGTAAGGTGAGTCTTTGGAAAGGCTGATCTCTGGCCTGCAGAGTGGGACTGTTCCATCCCGACACTGTCCCTCGTCCAGTTGGTCCAACAGGTTTTCCTTCCTTCGGGGAGAGTAGGGCGTTGGGGCCTCCATGGGCGTGGGCAACACTGCAGCCGGGTCTCTCCCAAACTCGACGGTCGGTGGAGTCTCTGTGCTGGAGGTGTGGGTGGGGGACTCTGCGTTGCCCAGGGTCAGTCCGTTTCCCCTGGATCTTGCGTCGGCCCAGAACACGTCACAGCGCACTCGCGGCGACGGCCGAGGTCGAGCCACAAAGTCCAAGGTCTTAGGGCGTTCTGGAGCACAGCGGCGACGCGGCGTTGGGGGGAACACCACATTTGGGTCAGGCAGGCGGGGGACCTCAGAACAGTCTTCTTTAACACCTCTGAAGCCACCTGTTGCAGGTAATTAAAAGAGGATCATCAGTTACATCACATTTCACCATTAATGTTGCACACCAATGATCTTGAACGATATTAGTTAGGATTACAAGTACTTTTTTAACCTCTTATTTAAAAAAAAAAAAAAAAAAAAAAAAATTTTTTTTTTTTTTTTTTTTTTTAAAAGGGACTGCGTAAAGAGATGGCGTGAGAAGTCTTGGTGTCTAATTGTTAAAAAAAAAAAAAATCACCTGTGTTCTCCAAGGCTGCTTTTTCTAGCAATGGTTCCAGATTATTCGGAGTGCAGCCCTTCTTGATGGCTCCATCTGACGGCGTTCGACGCAAGCTACGTGTGGAGGTTGGGGGCGCGGGAACGTGTGTGGGCGTGAGAGACTGGCGAGGGTTACGCTTGAAGCTCTCCAGGTGGGTGTTGACCAGCGGGTTGACGGGGGCTCGGACCACTTGGTGCTGAGCGACGGGAGGGGGGAGCCGAGGCTTTGTGGGCGGCGAGGCGGGGCGGCAGACCAGCAGCTCCTCGCTGTCGGCGTGCAGCAGCGAGCGGGTGGAGTTGCAGTCGGATGGCGATGATAAGGACAGCAGTGTATACGAGGAGGGGAGGCCGCGCTCGGGCAGCGAGGGCGCCAGTGGTTTCTGTGGGCTTTCCCGCCGGAACGGTCTGCGAGTTGGCGGGCTGGTGCTCCGCCTCTGCCCACCAGCTCTGTGGAAGAACCCCTCCCACCGCGGCTTGATGCTCTCCTCCGGCTGGGCCAGAGTCAGCAAGTTGCGGCTGAGTCCGACGGCGGCCAGCATAGCCCCGCAGCCCAGCAGGACCAGCTCGGACCGCCGGCCCCCACCTGGGCTTTTCCTGCACGGCGGCGTACCTGGCACCTGGCTGCTGATGCAGTACTCGTCGCTATTGCCGTCAGCCGCTGGAACAGCAGAAGCAGCGGTGGCTACGTTGGCCTCCTTGTGGAAGGGAAGGCAGAGGTAGGATTGACCAGGGGCTGCTCCTGGCTCAGTAGTGAAGCAGCAGTCTTCATTTTCTAAAAACAGTATGGTGTTATGGGTTTGGTTGTTTGTTCATACACATATTGACAGACAGCAAGTCCTCTAAAACACGAAGGAACATTCCTACGATTCACATTGAGCTCCCTCCATGTGCCTCATTCCTTCTCTGCAACGGCTTGCTCACATTCACACTGCTGCAAACATGCACATCCGTGTTTTTCAACCACTGAGAGGCATGTGTAAGAGTGATGCGTCTCCCTGAAACCTTCGGACTGAACCGTCGTGTGTAAAAGCATTTGAGTTAGCAGGAGAATCAGTGGTAACACACACACACACACGTTGCCATTGGAATGGAAAGAAGGCCACACCTCCAGATAAACTACACCTTCCATGTGCCTTCTGTTTACGTCACCATTGTTTCGCCATAAACTCTGGGAATGCCCCTCAGGAAAGCACAGACTCACAGAAAGGCTACATAACAGGGTCGCAAAGACCATGTTGGAGCCCTTAACCAGGCGCCTATAGTCCGAGTGTGGATTGGGAATCGAGCCACTACACAGGTTTACATCTTCCAGCTGTCCTTGGTATTATCATATGGACTTGAACATAAGCCAACTCCTTGCTTACCCATCTCCACAAGGCTGGGCACTCCGGGCACCGCTGGGCTGTGTCTGGGGGATCTGCGGAGGTTCGGGGCACTGCAGGACCGCTGCCGGCTGCCCTCATGGGGAGGCTTCACACTGTGTGTGTGTGTGGGGGTGGGGGGGGACACACACACTGTAAACAACAGAACACTGAGCAACTCCACTGTAAATGGATACTTTTAAACTTTAAGCTCATAAGAACAAATAAAGAAAACAAGTGAAACGTCGCAAACCTTACATTTCTGTGCAGCTGAAATCATGTTGGTTCTGAATTCGGTAAATGATCCAAAAGCACCACAAAGCTACAAAACTGGAGAAACTCTGACTAAAGTGACTCCGATGTTTCTCTCCAGTCCCCCTCACCTGGCATCAGCACTGTGCTCCCTGTATGGACCACATCCTCGGGATCTGCCCTTCTTCCTGGAACCCTTCCTCTCACTGTCCTCCTCATCCTGCTGAAAACTGGTGTTGCGCCCCCAGGCTGTACAGCCCTCCCCCGGAGTGACTGCAAATGCAGACATGATTAAAAAGTATGCGACGAGAAGATCGTAGCCTGAATTAAGGGGCTCCTAATCAATGAAAACATGCCCTCCATGGTAACAATGAGAAAAGCAGATGGAATTTGGAAATACGAGGTTATTTGTACTTACGCTGGATGGCTCTGAGACGAGGCAGCATCGGTGGACTGGTTGGAGGGCTGGAGCTGCTGCTGAGCAGACTCCGCTGCCGGTCGTGGGACGGAGACGCCTGCACGGTGATTTTGTGCTGAAAATCTGAAGGACGTCAACAAACTCACGTTAAGCTTCCACATTAACGTTGACGTCCGAGAGCAAAGCGGCGAGTCAGAGGTTGGCTGTTGTTTATGTTTTATAACAAATGATATACAGCATTGTATAAATTAATATGAAAAGACACTACAGCAAAGCCGAAGAGAAAATGATTATTCTTTTTTTTTTTTTTCTTCCTTCCTTCCTTCCAGTTTCTAAATTCAAACCATTAGATACTTTATCATCTACGTATTTTAATAAAGTGTTCCTCCGCCTTTGTTTTTATTTGACCAAGAAAAATTCCCACTTAAAAAAATAAAAAAATAAAAAAAAATCTCTTAAGTGCCATCCTGGTCGAGACAGGCAGGAGCACTAAAGAACAAGTTCAACAGATGTAAACGAGACAAACAGAATTACAACAACACAATAAACGCCTCCATCTCTTTGAAAACTTTCCGTCATAGATTCCAGTGCGAGAGCACATAAACATCATTTTACTCCGTATTAACACTCGGTGCAGACGACATTAAAAGTCAGTGAACAGAGTCCGTCACAGCTCTGTGGAGTATATAGATTACATCTATTACGTGGATAACATGGGAATGGCATCAGGGTGGAGCGGAACATCTACTGGAGTAAAGCTCAACGCCGGTGCCGCCCGAATACATACATGTTACCCACAATGCAACATTTCCGTCCGAGTTGACGCACGGGGAAACCAATGTCTCCGCCCCGTGGAGTGGGCTCACGTCCTTCTGGCTAACATGAATCTGACCTACAGTGCACCCTGGAGTCACTGCAGGCTTTGTGTACTGATGAAGACCCCTTTAAAACACACTTTAACGTGCAAAACCGGCGCTCTTCGTCACAGAACCCAATCAAGAGCCAGAAAAAGTAGCTGTCCCCGAAAGGGATGATTTTATCCGATATCGCATCGTTCACATGATGTATAAATATCATAAAATCATTGCTATTAACAGTGGGCCAAGCAGGTAACAGCATGCAGTCAGAAGTCTATCAAGCAGAATGAGCTCGCTGTGACGCAGCCCTCCCTGACTGGAAACAGCTGTTACCTGACGGCAGGCTGATCCTGTTCCCGTCCTTCAGTTTGAGGCGGTTGCGGCGGAACTTGCCCTGCCTGCTCTCCACGTGAGGCTTTTCCTGGTAGAGCTGGTGAATGATGATGTTGAGCTCACGCTCCAGGATGTGAATCTCCCGCTCGGCCAGCTCCTGCTCGCGCCGTCTCAACGCCTCCTCCTGGCACTTCTGCTGCACGGCTGCCCGGGTCAGCTCCTCCTCCCACGATCGCAGCTCCTGAGGGGGGGGGGGGGGGCCCCCCGAGGAGAACAACAAGTCAAACCACCCGAAACCCCCAAGAGGGCCATTTTTAAACTGAACATTTTAGACACGAGCATTACTTTTTCCTTGGTCCTCAGCTGATCAAACATCTCCTGGATCTCCAGTTTCCAGTCGTCCTGCAGGGAGTGGAAGGACTCTGCTGGCATTTCAAAGAAGCCCGACTCCTCGATGGCTGTCAGCTGGTCCAAAACGGTCATGAAGTGCGGCCGACAATGAGGATCTGAACTCCAGCAGTCTGCGGCAAAGGATGGAAAAACAGTCTCAGAAACTGCAGCCAACTTTGTCCGCAGCCCAAAATTATTTTTTGTCCCTTCAAAATGGTTCCGAAAAGTGATAAAATATTCAGTTTGGTTAGTTGACGTCGTATTTCGGAGCCCGTTATTGCAGCAGTGGATAAACGCACGACAACCTTGGAAGTACGCCTCCCACTTTTAACAACAAACATTCAGAGTTTAACACTAACTGCATCCCAGGTTTGGACGCACTTCTGCAACAACTACACCATCACTTCCATCTAAAATTAAAAAAAAATTAAAAACATTTTGCTTTCTTACCCTCCATAAGACGTGCAAAAGGCTCCGGACATGTTGAGGGAACGGGCAAAGCCAGTTTGTTCATTGCTACGCCGTAAGCGACTGCAAGGCCGTCGATACCCCGAAAAGGAACTTCGCCCGTCAGCAGCTCCCACAACAGCACGCCGTAACTTCAGGGTTAAAACAAAATATATAGACAACAGGTGCTGAATCAGTCTTTAAATGGTCAAGAAATACAATACCGATATCCTCCAGAGAGAAGCGGCTCGACATCTGTCGAAAAAAAAAAAAAACAACAAAAAAAAACACTCCCACCGCATCGAACGGAAAGTGCATATAAAGACATGAATGTTGGCAACGAGTTTGCCGAGAGACTCGAGCGTTCAACAAACCCATCACATTTGAATAAATGGTAAAAAAAAGAAAGAAAGAAAGAAAGAAAAGTCGTCGGCTTTTGAGCTCCCGCTCGTGTAAATACCGACGTGAGGAATAAAGAAAATTGTCCGAATAAGAAAAAATGTCAGCAGATCCAAGCCGACAAGCTGCACGACCGACAAAATCAAATGGATCGCGGAAATCATGCGACAAACACAGACGAGCCAACAACCGAATTTTTGCTTTTATTCCGCACATTGATGGCGTCATTCCCCGTGTTGCTGCTGGGACGCTCACTGATTGCACTTCAATCCCGTTTCAGACAGAAACCGGCTTGTGTAAGGAAAATAGAAAAAGCTGGAGTTGACGCTTGCAACGTGTTGGACAACAGAAAGAAAAAGGGGAATAATGACACGTGGATTCATGTAATCAAACAATCAGGATGATACAAATTCTCATGCCTACACTTTCCAAAATAAAGCGGTGGGATGTGATTGTTATCATTAGTGTTCCTGATTCACCCATCAATTGTTTGTTCCTCAATCAGTCAGAAATATGCACTTCCCAGTTTCTCAGAGCACAGAGGCGTCTTCAGATTGATTGTGGATTCACCTTTAGTCACTTGACTAACTGACGGATCTTTTCGGCTTGCAGTAATAAAAAAAAAAATGTTTGTAGTCACGCTGAACATGGGCGTAAATACAAACGTACATCGGTTTTGCATATCTGTGAAACCTTGGCAGCTGTACAGCTCAGCGGCAGCGAGACGGTGAAAACGTATTTCACACAGATTTCCTTAGATCTTGATCTACTCTGCTCCTACAGGACAGTACCAGTACATCTCGGGTCATCGTGTTCAATCAGGACACTGGTTCCTCTGGGACTATTTGTACATGAAGCTGCTGCTGTGCGTTAGATGTACTCTTCTCATAAAACTACATCCTGTTCATCCCCCCCATATGTCAGTCTGTGCTGTGTTGCTATGGCAACAGCTGCCAGGGCTGAACTGATTCTTGTGGTTTAAGCATCCCTCCCCCTCCCCTCCTCCCCTCACGACCTGGCGCAGCTCGTTTCCTCCTCTGCCCACCTCCAAACGTCGCTACCCTTGGAGAACGTAGACGAGCGGATGACTTCGGGAGCCATCCAGGCGTAGGTGCCGGCTGCGCTCATCTTGGTGGTGCGGTGCCACTCCCGAGCCAGACCAAAGTCTGTGATCTTCAGAGTCTTGTTGCTGAGGTCTTCCATCTCAACCCTCTCGAGTATTAGGACTAGAGCGGGAGGTGATGGGGGGGGTGGGGTTTGGTTGGAGGATGGGGAGGAGGTTGGGTGGGGATTCGTGCAGATTGGCAGGTGGGTTGACGGTTAAAGAAAAAAAAGGTTTCAGGTAATCATTGTCAGGATTTGAAACGTGGGCGGCAGGAGTCGCACCATAAACCACGTGGAAATGTAAAAATTAGACAAATGATGGGCGAACAAAAGAGATTTGGTTGGTGGGAGGCGGTGATGAGAGGATCAGAAGGAGAAAAGAGAACAAAGAAAAACGGTGAGCTACACGGATGAAAAACACCACCCTGATCAATGCTAGTGATCTGTGTACAACAGACACACACAGGTTAGTACACCTTAATTACAGAAATAGCCTTTCCAACACCCTTTTTTGGTGCTTAAAAAAAAAAAATGTTCCTCTTCCAAACCACATGCCATCTGATCAGTGAAGGCTCAGGTTAGCACATCCAGCTGATCATGAACAGGTTCTAAACACACAACAGCCAAACACGTGGCTGACGTAAAGCCTGCTGCTGTGTAGCTGTGGTGGTTTAACACTACTCCTGAGATGTATGCACTCACTGCAAGTCATGTTAAACTGTGAAAGCCAATAACATGTGGGAAAGCTGGTTAGAAGTTACAAATAGGACATTACTATTCAGTAATGTCCTATTTGTATTTAGTAGTGTCATCATTTTTGGGGATCGACCTGCAAACCGCTCATTACCATGGTAATGGTAGGAGTAGGTAGAGCCTCCCATTTACTCTCTGTAAACACACAGTATTGAAGTAAAAAAAAAAAAAATATCTGATGGGAGGGGGGGGGGGGGTCATTTCTTCAATAGACGCAAACCAAAAAGCTTTCAAATGTCCTACATTCAAAATAATGCATCAAAGAACTCCCACTTCTCTTGAGAAAATAAGGACGGAAGAACAAATGGTTTAATGGTTCATTATAAATCTCCATGTCTTGAAGCTAAATGTCAAGTCAGAGTGGAGAAAGCAAAGACCTGCTGCACTGCTCCGGTTCTCTGAATGGGTCCCCCCCCCCACCGACAGAGCCCAGGATGGAAACTCCTTAGACCGACACTTTGACAGCAGCCTATCACAAGTAAAGAGCCAGAGCTGATCGCCACAGAACTGGCCAATGGCGAGCGAGAAGCTGACTGCGTGGATTGTCACACCTCCAATAGGGAGAGTGGGGTGGAGCTTTCGGCAAATCCTCAGTAATAGGCTTGGAGATTTAGGGGATTCACAGTTGGGTAAAATGCAAGATTACAACTGCTCCACAAACACGTGAAAAGTCCTTTTCCTTTCTGAATGAGTCAGATTGAGAAGCACGGCCCCATTTCATTTTAAATTCCTTCTGATATATTTGAAGGGTGAATCGGGAGTTTTTACTGCCATAAAATGAGTGCAAGATACGGGTGTGCGTGTGCGCTCTGTTAGTTAATACTACAGAGAAAGTCAAGACTTTTTATTTGGTTCAGAAATGACCTGCTTGTATTTAAGAGGGGAAAAGATGTTTTATGAATAAAAAGAAACCAAACGTTCTGCCACAAACTGAAATCAGCACATTGAAGCGCTTCATGACTTTGTCTTTGGTGTCTTTACAGAGTGAAGAGAGGACAGAGGAGAGAGAGGATAGAGACAGAGGACACGGCTGCACATTACTTCATGCGCTTCCTGCACCTTCAAACCGTTTGCAGTTTGACAGACAGCCATCACAGCATGTTACAGACCAGTTTATCTTCACTATGGTTTGTTGAAGTCGGACTAAAAGCTGAAACCGTTTTTTTATGTACAGAAACTTACTCTATCTACTTTGATCATTTATGGTTTATACATGATCAAGGAAAATGCTGAATATTTCCTGGTTGTTTGGATGGTGGCCTGCTGCTCAGATGAAACTACTTTCCTGCACGAATTTAAAAACAGAGGAAGGTTCTTACTGTTGCTGGACTTCAGATCCCGGTGAAGAATGGGCACGATGGCCTGGCTGTGGAGGTAATACATGCCCCGGGCGATCTGCACAGCCCAGTCCACCAGCGTACAGGGCGGGATGCGCTTCCCAGCAAGGGCCCGGTTGAGAGGGCCTCCTCGGGCGTACTCCATGACCAGGCACAGGTTGGGCTCCTGCAGACACACCCCCAGTAGAGCCATAATGTTGGGATGGTTGAGCATAGCGAAAAGCTTGGCCTCCTGACGCACACTCTCCAAAGTCTGCTCGGCGTCCTCGTCAGGGTCCCGTCGTGCCGCCTTCACGGCCACCTCGAAGCCCCGCCACACTGCACGGTACACTTTGCCGAAACCACCGACCCCGATGATTTCTTCCAAGGTGAGCTCGGAGAAATCGATCTCCAGCACTGAGTGGAAAAGAAAATGTGACGAGGCGATAAACATTTAAAAAAAAGTGTATCCACGACATTTAACAACAATCACCATCAAAGGACACGAGAGGTAGCAGTTTGCCGTTTGACTTTTCAAGGCGAAGGCTCCCTAAAGGATCTGAAAAGCAGGTCATTCAGCTGAACGATGCTTTCTCAAAGCACTGTGCTGCCCCACATACAGGAAAGCAGCCCTCCAGCTATTACACAAGGCCACCCGGCCGTTTGAAGACGGCTGGAACAGAAGGAAAGGTGTGCATGTGCCGATGTGACCGAGGCCCAACATGCTCCCCGCTGTGTATTCCTGACAGTCCACAAAGCAGACTGACCTTGATGAATATTTCAGGTGTGTGAAAGTAGGCCAGCTGCCTCAGTATGAAGACATGAAAGGTGGTGTGCTGCACCCAGGTCTTCTTTGCCTTAAAAAGTCCTGTCTGACCTCAGATGGAAGATGTGAAGTCATCAGAGCATCATTTTGCACACACTGGTTTTACTTTGGCCATCAGTGGACTGCACGAGGCTGCTTTGGATTCTGCTTACTGTATCCGTCTGAGCTGCACATCTACTGAGATGTTACACACAGGACTGGCAGGCAATCCAGTCCTGCTGCAGCACACATGACTGTAACGTAAGCACTTAGGTGGGATGCATCACTGACTGGCTGTTTGTTGATGAATAATGGTCCTGAAGCTGAGCGGATGCTCTGCCAGCCAGTTTCAAGGCCAGCAGGAGAGCGGCGCGCTGCCATGACACAGCACTGCCTGCAGCCTCCAACAAAAAACACGACTAGCCCTGCTGTTGTAGTCATAGCACACTGGTTCCATTAGCAGAGGTATGCAGCACAAAGGGGTACTCACGGTGCAGAGGAGGCACGGTGTACTGCTGCTCCGAGGTGTCCCGGACCTGCTCCGATATGCCGTTCCCTTTGCTGACATAATTAGACGGGAAAATGCCAACCCGGTCTGCTATCATGCCGGTCCACCAGCCCTCATCCCCCGACACCAGGGAGTCCTTGGACAGGACTTCCACCAGATCGCCCCTCCGCAGGCTGAGCTCGTCGTCTGCAGTCGCCTCGTAGTCGAAAACGGCCGTCCAGAAGCCTGGCTCGGCGGGTCCCGCATCTGGTGCGGCTCTGACGCCATTCTCCGGTGTGGGCCAGCGAAAAACATCTGCCTCTGCTTCTTCCGACGAGGATACGCGCGCCTTGGGACTCAAACTATTGTCCAAAGCGGCTTTGAAGACATCCATGGACGCGATCCATAGGGGCGACCTGGATCACCGCAGGTCTCCACCTGACGCGGCTGCAGACGGCTCGGAGCGCGCTGCGTTTGCACACACACAAAGCTAAACGGCGGCTAATCCCGCACACAAAACACCGCAGGAAACAGAGCGTTCCATCCTGCAGCGTCGTCCGACCGTCGGTCCCAGCTGGCTGCTATCAAACAAACATTTTCTGCACAATCCTCCACCCAATCATCGCTGTCACTCCTCGGACGCAGTGCTCGATATTTTAAGCCAATTGTGGCAACGTGCGAATCATCTCCGGCCTCCTATTGGTCCACAGACACGTCAGCAACAGTTTATTCCCCGCCCTCCTGTCAGCGTCAGATGCTGGTCACCCGCTCCACAGCGTGCACCGGCTGTGGCCAATTAAACACTAACAGGGAGAATTTCTGTTCTTCAAATAACTCCTTTATTTATTTATTATTGACCCCCCCCCCCCTTAAAAAACGAAATAAACAAACAATAACAAAATACTCAACTCAAGGTTAGATTACATGCTTAATTCCCTGAAATAACAACAGAATTCATAGCAAGGAGTAAAAAAACAGTCAAGATAACTAAAAACAAACAAACAAACAATCCTCACTGTTTCAGTAATGCGACGGGATAATAAAGTGTTTCTGTGTGAGTGAAATTCAGTTAAAGATTCAGATTATTAAAAAAATGAAATAAACTGACCCTAAATTAGAATATACTGTGACTTCATAAACTGCACAGTGTTCCACATGTTTAGTTGTCGCCCCCCCCCCCTGCGCGCGCGCGCGCGCGCGCACACACACACACACTTGGATCAGTCTGTGTTGAGCAAATGATCTCTGTGCTTGTTAAGTGTTCGTTTGCCACAGAGATGATCAGTAAGATATTTGGGAAGATCAGGATTCCACCATGAAAAAGGAAAAAAAAGGAAAAAGTATCATAATAACAGTAAAATAAAATAAACTTAGATTGTTAAAATGATGAAACAAAAAGTCAGATTTTAGCATTTTATGCCACAAATATTTGTTAGAAGTAGCTGTGAAGTACAACAGTAGTCAAAATGATGAGATAATTTGAGCATACAAAGTCCAAACTGAATGTTTGGCATAATAAGTAAGAATGATGAAATATAAAGTCAAATATAAAAAGAAAACAGTGTTAATATATCAAAATTTCCACTTAAATTATGATAATCAGACAAAAGTTAAGAGTTTACATTTTGGCACTGAGTTAAAATCATGAAATAAGACCCTTTTTGAAATCATGTCGAACATGTGGATGTTTTTCTGGCAGAAATGGGCATCCACGCAGCTTCTTTGATTTTTGCTTTTTCAGACAAAGATGTTTTTTTTTTAAAGGGCTATTTTTCATGAACGTGAAGAGAAAGAAAGTGTATTTACCAAAGACAGAAAAAGAGCCCGTGATCATTGGTCAGTCTGAAAACACCCGAATGAAATACAAAAATGAACACAAGCATCCGTCTGAAGCTGCTTTCTCTGTAGCGCCGTCGGCTCACTGCTTCAAAATGTTCTATATCTGGAATATTCTAAAATATTTTGCAAAATATAAACAGAGCATTTCCTCTGATATGAAAAAAAACAGAAACAAACAGCAGACCAGTTTGGGTCCAACTGAACTAACCGTCTAGAAATACATCCGGTTGGAGAAGATACACGTTTCACTGCAACATATTCAAACACATAATATGAACATTTTAATCTTCTGTCTTAATTTCTAGGCTTTTGTTTTGTTTGTGAAAAGCAAAGATGTGAAGTCATCTTTGTGTCAGGATGTGCTGAAATGACTCAAAGCCATTTAAGTCAGTGAGTCCTGTTTGCATGAACCAGAGAGCAGTTTTTAATCCACATTTAGAAAAGAAAACTAGTTGATTTAAAAAAACACCGTCAGTTTCAGAAATTTGCTTCTTTTATTTTGACATCTCATTGCAGGCCAGGAAACAAAGCCATCCATTAAATGTGCCCCTTTTCTGTTCCACAAAAACAAAGTCAAAAGAATAGTGTTGACCTCATCAATGAAACATCATCACTTCCTGCACGGTGATACGTTTCTTCCATCCCACACGACATAAACACACTGGTGCCTTTAGAAGTGATGCGTATGAGAAATAATTTTTAACACAATTAAGACATGAATTTTTAAGACAGAATCAATTTGGAGTCGTGCCCTTGTGAAGACCAACAACAGCACCACTGCCTGTGCACACACAGGATGCACAGCCTGGTTTCAGAACAGCAACATGCACAGCACAGTGTGTGTGTGTGTGTGACACACACACACACACACACTGGTTTGAGCTCAACACATCCCAGCAGATAAAACAGCCAATAAAATAATATAAAGATGAAGAACACTGGCAGCTCCTTCAACTTGAAATATTTCCTTCTACATGTTTTAACAAAAGGTGACAAAACATGGAAGATCACACCTCCACTGGCTCAGATGAAGCGGACTGCAGATGACCTGACCATGAGATATGAGTGGTGTTAACATGCCTTGCCCCCCCAGGACACCGACACCGTGTCTATGTAAACATACACTGAAGATTATGTACATCATGTGGCTTCTGTGTTGGATCTGAACGGGACCGTCCTCCTTTTGTGCAGCAGTGAACCCGTCGCTCTGCTCGCACTGTGTGTGTGTGTGTGTGTGTGTGTGTGTGTGTGTGTGTGTGTGTGTGTGTGTGTGAGGGAGGTGAGCAGGTGTGGTCCGGGGCCGGGGGAGGAGCATCCGAGTCAGCCATGAGATGTATTTACAACACTGCTCACCACAGAGGAAGAACTCTGAGGAAGAGGAGGAGGAGGAAGAGGAGGAAGAGGAGAAGGAAGACGAGGAGGAGAAGGAGGAGTGCTAAGCAGTAGAAGGGACGACCACAGGGACACCCCCCTTGTGGAAATACAGTGTCACTGCCATATCCTGTCACCTACTTTAAAAAAATAAATAAATAAATAAAATAAAATTTACTGTCTCTTTTATTTTCAAACAGATGTTGCCTCCCACCTCTTTGGTAATCTCTTGGGTGATTTTTAAATTAACCAATAATTGTCTGATTATATTCTCATATACACTTTATGCAAATTTACGTTTTTGTATATTTCTTTCCCCTCATTTTAAAAACAAAGCACCAGTCGTGTATTAAACAGCATTCAGTGTCAATATCTGGCTACTTTCAACTTGGACCTGGAGCTCACACCGACACCGGCAGCTCTCCCTAAGAGTGTCAGTCCAAACAGAGCACAGTGGGAAAATTACACCAAACCTACAAAAAACAATATTTCTGAGGATCAACCACCACATTTTTCTGTAATGTCGGTAAAGTTGCATTTAAAGCTGCATTAATCAATATCTTTTATTCATTATATGTCATCAATTTTAAGCGCTTTTTTGACGTTCATTTTTCTGCTGTTTGGTTTTGATGAGTGCTGACGAAGTGGACCTACGGCTGGGAATTTAACACGATAACGTTGAACCACGGTTTCTTACCTGAACCATGTGACTTATTGTTGTTTGTTTCAAACCACTAAATATGTTGTACGGCTGAAATTCTGATGGATCCGAGGGACTTTTGCAAGGTTTTTCTCAAAAGCTAGGTTTGTTTTGTGAAGGACACCACACGCCGAACGCTAGAAGCTGACCCGCCCAGTCCTGGACTCCACAGACGGTGTCCTCTGGTATCAGGTCTGCAGGACCCTTTAAAGTCCTGGATGTAAAGATGGGATCAGACTTTTTTGTTTCTCTAGTCCAGGGGTGTCAAACATACGGCCCCCAGGGGGTCCAGCTCGGCCCGCCGGATGACTTTTCTAAGTGTGAAAATTACAGAAAGACATAAATTGCATTTCTATAAGAATATGGAGGTTCATGAGTACAAACGTTTTGTAATTTTTTTTTATTCGATCCAGTAATTGCTTCAAAAACAGCGTAAATGCGATGTCTGCTAAGGAGGCAGAAGCGCTCATTGCCACAGGCAGCAGCGCTCGCTGCTCGCTTTGTGACACGTTTGACGTCAAATGCGTCACAAAGCAAGGGAATCTGCAGGGGAGAGCCCAGGCAGATAAACAGTGGGTTATGTCTGAGTTTTTGGTCTTTATGTTTCTAGTTTATTGTAGAAAGACCTTAAAACAGTGTTTATCATCCAAAAACCTTCACCAATGATTTAGACATAGAGAAATATTGTCGTTATGTATGCGTTATTATGCTATGATTTTACTGGTCTGGCCCACTTGAGATCAAAGTGGGCAGTATGTAGCCCCTTAACTAAAATGAGTTTGACACCCCTGCTCTAGTCCGTCCTGTAGATGCTCTATCTGACCGCAAGTGAGTCGGCACCTTGAACCCTTTGTCGTGTTTCTGAACAGTCAGCAGGGAGTACAGCTGCCTTCGAGGGTCTCCAACAGTGTTTAGGTGGGTGACGAGTCAAAGTAACATCCACGTGAACACCAGAGGTTTCGCAGCGGAACATCGACCACAGCATCACACTGCCTCTTCCAGCTCAGTTTCTACCCAGAATGCATCCCATCTCTTGTCTGATAAACGATGCACCCAGCCGACCACGCAATGAAAAAGAAAAAGGTGATTGATCAGACCAGACCTCCTTCTTCTTCCGCGGTTCTGACGACCACGTAGTGGTAGTCGGTGCTGCCGTTGGTATACGGGGGTCTGAACTGGTCTGCAGCTCGGCAGCAGAGACTCTATGTTCTGACATCCTTTCTACCAGGCAGCATAAAGCTCGAATCTGGGATCACAACAACTTCTCTCTGACCCTGTCGCCATTCACCTCTTTTAGTAGGTGCTAACCTCTGCAGCAACACACCGGGAGACCGGTCATTATATTACGAACCTCTGCACACTAGGAACACACCGGGAGACCGGTCATTTCGGAGATGCTCTGACCCAGTCGTCACACGGTGGCCTGCTCAGATCTTTACGCCTGCCCATTTTTCCTACTAACGAGATATCAAGAAGAACTGACTGTTATCTTGTTGCCCCCTACTCACCCCGACGGGTGCCACAGTAACGAGACGATCAATGTTGCTCGCCTCACCTGTCAGTGGCTTTAATGTTGTGGTTGATTGGTGGTCGCTAAGAGCTACTGTCATTTAATTATTATTATTTTTTTTTTAATGATGAGAGCAACTACAACAATCTACCAGAGGTCAGACCGTGACGTCGGGGTGACTTGAAGTTTGGGTGGGGCAGGAGGCGGGGCTTTTATACCTCATCAACTGACTAAGGCTGAGATGATGAGACAGCTGGACACGGCAGCTCCCATTTCACTGCGTTAGAGTGGGAGGAAGCTGTGGCACGTTGTCCATCTTTATGTTCAGTCTGTGCTTCCAACATGATCACGTATGAAAACAATAATAAGAATATTGTATATTTAACATTCCTAATTTTAGGCCAGTGAACTTGTAGGATAAACGTCAGCTGTGACTTGCAGGGCTTGTGTCGCCCGACTGACATGAAAACATGTCCGTAATAAGAGCAGGACCAAAAAGGGCTGAGCGATGCAGACATCTAGAAAGTGAAGATGGAAAGTGGTTACGTTTATGTTGAAATGGAGGAGACCCAGTTGTGATGTTGCAAAGCTAACAGCTTCAACAGTGAAACCAACAAACCATGATTCATTTGTGAGGGAATAAAAATGACAGAAACCCTCAGATAGAGTACGCTGAAGACGCAGAGGAGCAGCAGCATCAGGAGTGGGAATATGTCAGAAAATCAATTAATGCAGCTTTAAATAAAAAATAAAAAACATGTCAATGCTCTGTTTGGGGGAGAAACTCTGGAGTTTTTCAGAGCTGCTTGGTGTGGCCGCTGCAGCGAACGCCTCTCCCTCCGCAGGCACTCTGTTCAGTCCATAGTGACACCTTAGGATTGGCCTTTTGCACATGTACAAGTAGAAGTCTCCAGAAGTAGAACTATACAACAAAGTGCATGGAAGAAACAGTAGAAAAATACCTCTGAATTTATCTCTGCAGCAACACGTTTCGTTTTTTCGTTGTTGTTTTTTCCAGATTTCCGATCGAAAAGGTGAAAACTCGAGTGAGACCAAGATATCGGTAAATAAATAAAATACAATGTGATACTTTTACCTATGCAAAGATACATAACTCTTAGAAATGTGAAGACATCGTTCTGGTATATAATTTGACCCTCCCTTTCCCCTCCCACTTAGCAACAGCTATCCTCTCGTCAGAGCCGAGGGTGACCACATTTAAACAAATATTCAAAATATACAGAAAATATGTAAATATATTATATATAGATACGTTTATACGGAAGTAATGTTCAGGGCAGTTTCACCATGTGTCTACCTCTTCCTCCGGTAGGAACTGTCTCTGTCGCTCCTCATCTTTGTCTTCATGCGATTTCTGAGAACTCTGCAGTGCGTCCTAGGAAACTATGCAAATAAAAATAAATACTATCCATCCCACTGTCCCTCAACAACATTTTTGCATTTTCTAAATAATCTTTTATTATTCCATAGATCAGAAAATAGTTCTTTGATTCCTCTTTGTGTGTGTGTGTTTTTGTTTTTTTTTGTGTTTCTTTTATTTTGTGTGTTTTTATCCTCAAAATACTTTTTAAAAAAAAGTCATTCTCGTCAGATGTTGAGAAAAATATAGACCTCTGATGAACTCAACCCTCTCCGGATATAAGACTGCAGTCTCTTCCAGTGGAATGCAGGACCGCCCTCTTGGCATCTTCTGGACTCAGTGGTGACCCAAACCCAACTGTAAGCACACTCGCCTGGGCTCAGGGCTGCTCTGGTATCAGTTGGGGGGGAAGGTGGCCGGTCAGGACTCACACCTCCAAGCACCTTACGGAGGGGGTTGTGTTGTGGGGTGAGGGGTGGGCAGGAGAGTGGGGGGAGCTTTGCCTCTCCTGTCCTTTCATACCAAACAAGACTGACCCAAATTCCACAATGAGAATTCACTCTTTGACCTCTGAGGTTGTACTTTGAAGCCCGGTCTGTTTGTTCGTGGAGTCCGCCCCAGCTAGAAGCCCTCTATATGACAGTAGGCCTCCAGACTGGAGAACAGGATGTAAAGCAACCACAGGCCAAAAAAGAAGGCTGATGTGGCCAGTCTGTGTCCCCGGGGCCCACCCAGTTCTCCTCCAATGTGGGCCCGGCGCCGGTAAAGCAGCACCGAGATGGCCAGGAAGGCGAAGATGGTGAATAGGGTGACGGAGAAGGCCAGCGAGCCGGCTTCCACCACAAATGGCTCCCCTTTCATGTGCCAGTAGATGGCCGCCACAGACCAGGCCATGCCGATTCCCAGGAAGACGTTGACGGCGTTGCTGCCGGTCACGTTCCCGATGGAGGCATCTGCGTAGGTGTCCTGGACCGCCGCTACTTTACTGGCAAACATGTCTGTGGACAGAAAAGCCTTCTGTTACTCCCATTTCAACGAAGGGACAAAACAGTCTCAACAAAGTAGTGATTACGATTCTGGTTGAATATATTTGATTAAGAAAATCTGGTTCTGAGGGACTCTTTGTGCAAAATGGTAAGCATTGATGAACTTTTTTCACTTTATTTGTCATCTGTGCATTGAGAGGTCAGACAATGTGAAGGTAGCTGCAACCAACCTGTTGGTTTGTGAGTCAGTCACCATCTTGTTTTTTTTTAAGCCAGAAGTGACCAGTGTTGGTCCAACTGGTGTACGTACCATCTAACATACACAAACATGCAGTGCACTGTGAGTACACGGACGGTGTACAAATCACATACTTTGTCTTTTTCCTCCCAGTAATACTGCAGCTGCCCTCACAAAGTATGTACTGTTGCATGATATATACAATAAAGGTACTTGGTCATAAGAATGAACTTTGACCCTTGGTCGTATCTAATTTGTAGGGTGACATTTGAAGCAAAAAAAGGATGTGATTTGGAACAAGTGCAACGCTGAACATTACAGCGTCTTCTTAATGTCTCTTCTTCCTTTTGCGAATTGTGACCAGGTGGAACATCAGCACGTCGATGTGACCAATCTGCAGCTGCAGAGGATTGTGGGTCAGAACAGCCAGAGGCTATAACCTGTGTCCAGAGGCATCGGGATATCATGGTACTTTTGTCAGACCGCATTTCACATACTGTGTACTGGGACATAGTGAATAGTAGTAGTATGGATACTGCAACACACGGACAGGGAGGGAACCACCGATCCGGTCTGAGGAAGCTGCAGAACATCGAACAAAAGAGTTTATTTATCACTAAGGATCATCATCCCGCTGCTGGACACAACAACCGGTGTGTTCATTGTGTGTTAAACAGAGGGCATTCTGGGTAAATAATTAAAGCTGCAGATATGTTGGCAGGTGATGTGTTCAAATGTTACAGTTGTTTTCTGCAAGTGCAGAAAAGGCAGCGTTTAATACAACACGACTCTACACAACTAAGTGTACTTCCATGTACCTCCAAGTGTACTATATGTGAGTGTACTTCATGATCAGTATGCTGGTCGGTTTTATATAAATGAAGACTTCATTTCTCACAATTCCAAAAGGTTGCCCTATGTCTTCCAGTTTCCCGCAGAAGGTGCAGAAAATCATTCAGGTTTTCCTTCCTTTATATTTACAATTTTTTTTTTTTTTTTTAAACACATGCAGTTATTTCTTTATTTATGCCACAGATGGGACCTTTAATAACAGAAGATGCTGATAGTCTGAGGTTTGGGTGACATCTTGTTCCTGATGGGTGAAAATGGCCGTTTGGAGAAAACAAGAATATCAGCCATCCTGATGACAAAGCATTGTTTACAGTTTAAACTTAGGAATTAAAATAAAAATATGAAAGGACAAACTTTGAGGGGACCAATAACTGCATAACAAACACTAATGTATCAGAAATTGAGCCGTTCTTGGATTCACCTGGGATTGATGTGCCAAGCGCCACAAACACCACAGCAGTGACGGAGTCCTTGAGGCCGATGGTGCAGCCGAAGTGGGACGCCAGGTCGCCGATGACGGCCGTGAGCAGGCCGATGATGACGATGGAGATGATGAAGCAGGCCCAGCCATTCAGGTAGTCCGTGGGAGGAACACAGGCGAACAGCACCTTCCAGAAGACAGTGAGGAAGTGCATGACGTAGTCGAAACAGGACGGCAGCCGTTCTTCCCCCGTGTCCTCCTCGTCCTCATCTTCTGGGCAGAAGTAAAGCCGGGGGGGGGGGCAGAACATTTGGACCGAGATAAAGAGAGAGGGATGAAAGAGGGGAAGGGAACATTAGCAGAGGAAACGGGGAGCAACAAAGAGCAGAGAGGAGGAGGAGGAGAAGAGTACGAGAAGGAAGGAAGGATGAAGCAAAAAGTTGAGAGAGAGAGTTGGCAAACAGCGGTGAGATAAAGGATTCATAAAGAAGATAAAGGGTAAGGAAGACAACAACATCGTCGACTTAGTTCCCAGCGTGAGACGTGTCACTTCAACCTCGGGTTCCTTTAAATGTGCTGGGAATGCAAATCAATGCCTAAAGCCATAACATTCAAAAGAGCTGCGTGTTTTGTCATTTAAAAGATTCAGATAAATAAAGAAGATATTCTACCTCATTTAATAATGCAGTCCACAGTCTTATTGTTATGTGTGTGGAAATAACTTTCAGTTTTAGGTTAGTGAAGCTCAATTCACAAAACTTTCACTTTGTGTCCCAAATCCAATCTACAAACTGAGTCTGAGCAGGTTTTATATTTTCTTACAGACAGCATGAATACTGGACGATTATATACTGGCGCTGTTGATGTCACACAATGCACAACACAATGGAACCGTTTAATTAATGTCCAATAATGCATGCAATGAATCATTTCCTGTTGGTATAAAATGATGTGTAAGTATTTTTTGGTCAGGGAAACCGTCAGCAGTCCCGGGTTCAAATCCTGGGCGAGCCCCCAAATATGTTGAGATAAAACTTCATTCAGCATCCCAGAAACAAATTTGTTGGGCAGGAAAACTGCATTAACATCGCTGTGCTTATCCAAAAAGCATATTACGATTATAATATTATCATAACATACATAATGAGAAAACTTAAGCTTTTTGCTAAGTTTACTGTCAGATAGACCATCTGTAACAGCAGGAAACTATTGCAGTTAGTGTGAAGTGTGAATTCAGGACACTGGATTTCAGCTGCGACCGGTCTGAGATTTGGTCTCCACAGCAGCTGTATGTTCTGTCGAAATGAGCTCGGTGTGAGCTCCTCTGTATAAAACTGTCCGGACGTGGTCAGCGTGCTCAGGTGGAGGAGTCCTCCGTGTCCCAGCAGCTCACAGGAAACCCAGCGGACAGGCAGGGACACTCATGATTCAAAGTGTCAGGCCATGTGAGCTGCATGCATTTTTCAGGCACGGGTGGATCATGAAAAAATAAAGAGCATCGCTGGATTAAATATTTTAGCAGTGAAGTGACGTCACGATGCTCTGCAGGCTGCAGGCCTGGTTCTGCTGCCGCTCAATGTGATCAATGAGCTTTCTGTTATGTACATGAGATTATTGAAGAGCTCCAAGAGCTTTGCTTTGTGGGAGAAATTTATTAATATGAGATTTAAAAAAGGGATGACTATTTTTATACAAATATTTGAGTTCTTGCTGCACCCTGAGTGTCATGCATGACCACATAAACCATTTCATATTGAAATAAAGATTAAAAAGATGAATCCTCATCGTAGCAGCGCAGTATGAAGCCCCCGGAGTCCAAGTAGAGAACATTACCTGCACTGACTGTAATGGCCTCCATGAACTGGTCTCTCCACGAGTTCGTTCCCACCACCAGAGCCAGGTTGGTCTTCTTGATCAGCTTGTCCACTGTGCTCTGCAGAAGAATCACATGCATTGGTCAATAATCTGCATGCTCCCTAAAGAGAAATACATCAGCTCCACCACATGATGGCAGTACCATCCAGGTCCAGCCTCGTTGGAAGTGTGATGAAACCAACCACTGGAAACAAACATGGTGGGTCTACGTTTGGGTCGAGGAGGTTAGATTCAATCTCCAAAAATATCTCTGTGGGTTGGCAAACCTCTGTCCTTTTATGCAGTGGTACCATGTGTGTGTGCTGTGTGTTTGGCCCAAAAGCAAAACACCTTTTTTACTGTAATGATCAGGCACGCTTGTGTTTGAGGAGTGACCTTTCCCACCTTAAACTCGTACGATTCCTCGATAATGACTTCCAGCTTGGAGTGCTCCCCCAGCACCGGCTTTCCCATCTCGGCGATCCGCTTGGCCTCCTCCTCATCTGATGACATCTTCCTGTCTGGAACGTCTGAGCAGACGGAGCAGAATAGATAGAAATCAAAGACGGCCATCAAGATGAGTGGATGCTCAGTGATTGTCCCGTCGCGTTGGAATTCAGAGCACACACACAAAACAGGAGCAGGTTGCTGTTAGGAACAGTTATTGATTATTCTGCAGCTTGTTTAATATGCAGTCACATGTCAGATCACTGAAGAGTGGAGACGCTCTCTTTGTGTCAGTTGTCTTTGTTCTGCGAAGGTCAGACAGGCGTGCAGTCTTTATTGATCAAAACACAAACTCAGCAAAGGCAAATATTGGCTGTGAATGTTTTTCTTTCTGGTTTCCCAGTAAGTGTAACTTCTCTGACTTTCACCGTCCAACTGGTTTTACACATCAATCTGTTCTCCCAGCAAAATAAACGGCAACTAAAAACTGTTTCGTTTCACTTCAAGCTGATTGCTTTATGGAAGAGAAGTTATTTAGTTTTGTTCTGCTCTCTCCAATGAGTAACAAGTGATTAGCATCACTTTCAGTCAACTGCAAATAATGAGAAAGGAACAAACCCCACTCAAGGTTCACTTATTAGCTTTCAACCATATTACATGAGCTTTGCGTGGCAGTCAGATGCATATGATGCATATAAAACCTGTTAAAGCTAAAACTTGCTGCTCTGACTGCTTATCGAGTATTTTGAAGGCCACCTGCTGACTGTCAATTTTTTTTCACAAATCTGAAATTATTCGTGGTGCCTGTGGAAGCCCCGATCCATCCGTCTATCTGCCTATCACATGTGTTCTGTGTGACTCCGCTGTGTAAAGAAGTCACGAAACTTCCTAGAGCTGCTGAGTGCACCGCGCAGCTACAAAGGGGACCATAACATCCATCGTGCGCTGTCGAACCCTAGCAAGGAGGAGCGGCTGCATCCAAAGGCCTCTCGTCGTGTGACACCCCCACTGAGCCACCAGGTGCAGAGACCTTGTCCTCTTTTATACGGGCCTGCTTCTCTGCTGACAACACGCTTCCCATTAAATATTAACATCGCCATTAAAGATCACAGCCGAGTCCCCTCGATTGGAAGGCGTGTAACACAGGCATGCATAATATAGCAGAGTATGAGTGCCTGCACGCACGCACGCACGCACGCACGCACACACACACACACACACACACACACACACACTCTTTTAAGCTAAATCAATTACAGACTGTGTACCCTCCAGTCCTGACAGGATTTTTTTTGCTCGTGTTTAAAATTTGATTTTGCAGCCACTCTGCTCGGCGCTGCTACATGACACCAGTTCCTTGACACGGAAGGGAAATATAATATTAACACAACCACACAAAGATAATTAAATTGTAATTTCAGAACTGCAGGTTTTTATATTGACAGTTATCAAGTGTTTGTACTTGCTCCTGACTGGTCTATTTATGGAAATATGATTAATTAATCCACTGATTAACACTGCAAAAGATCATGTCTGGTTTGTAACTGTGACAGCAGAGGAGGATAACAAGCGCCCCCTGCAGTGTATTTATAGAGAAAACCTCTCAAAGAGAAAGAAACTTTGAATGTACATCACTCAGGGCTGATGTTTAATAGCACACCACACTGGTGATGTTAGTGGAGATGCTTGTAGAGTAGGACGGGATGACTTACCATCAGCTAACAACAGGGCTGTGGAGGAGAGGAGAGAGGGAAAGGGAGGAGGAGGAGGAAGGCATTGGAAAAACAGGAAATGCAATGAGAAATGGAACCGCATGAAAGAGAAATCAGCTGCATGTTGAACCACTGGCCGAGATCGAGCACGAGGTTGATTAAAATAGATATGTTAATATGTTAAAATGTCTGACAGAAATCAACAAAATGCGGCTTGATTAGTTTCTCACTAATAATCACACATAAACACTAAGAAGGAGGTGTTGCACCAATACCTCCGACATCCCATGGTGCTAAATCAGAAAACATATCGGAACATAAAAACAAACAATCCACTGGGTCTGTATTTAAACAAAATAAGGATACACTGAGATAATTACAAAATAAATTAAACAATAAACAAATAATGAATCTCCTGAAACAGATTAATCTAATGTGCCGATTTATTATCATTACAGAGCACATCATTTCCAAATTCATTCAGAAATAATTCAAAACATGGAAGAGATTTAGAAAATGTAGACGATACAGTATGTATGTAGTACTACATTTGACATAGAGATATTTATATTTATATATAATAGTGTGCAGTGGCTCAAAAAGCTGTAGATTGAAGACTGATCCAGAACAAAAAACTTAATAAACAAACAATACATTTCTCCTGGATTTACCACATTAATACTGGGTCTCCTGCTCTATGTAAAATCATAACACCGTTGATGGAATGGCTACAAAGTTTGATTAACGTCTCTTTAATTTCCATGTTTCTACCTGTGCTTGCTCCCAGCCACCCGAGGAGGAAACATCTTGTGTAGAGTTTCCCCGCGAGCTTTATTTTCTCCTGTACTTTTTTCTCATCTCAGAGATCAGAGCCTGCAGACACTGCATTTGATGTCAAGCTATATAAATCACAATTTCATCAAATCATGAGGTTATTATTAAAAGATGCACTTTTAATTGTTGGGAATAGATTTCTATTCACTTGCTAAATGACAAGATCCACATAACAAAGTGTAAACCATCACTAAATAAAACAAGATGTTTTACAGATGATTACATGACAGAGAGAGAGAAGAAAGAGTCACAGTGACAGCTCCTCCTCTTTGACATCTACATCGTTTTCTCCTTAAAACAACAACAATATTTTCACCCTCCTGAAGGGATCGGAAGATCCAAAGGACAAAACGAAGCTGTTTACATCCTCCGTGGATGGACGAGTTCCTTACAAAACCTCCTTCATCCAGACGTGATACGAATGAACCTGTTTGTGTTCGGAGTTGGCATATCAACTCCCCAAATCAAATACAGTCCACAGTTCATCATCATTAGGAGCTAAGTGCATTAATTGCTGTGGGCGACTTGCTTCATTATCATTAGCGCTATGTTGTATATTTTATACACGTTAGATTATTATTACTAAAACCAAACAGAGAGAAGCTGAAACAATTGATTAAAGATGTTTTTGTGATGAGACCAAAGTGGTTTTGAACATTGTGATGCTCACCTGTTTTAATAGACATATATAGATCCGTGAACTAACACACACACACACACACACACACACACACACACACACACACACACACACACACACACACACACACACACACACACACTCTGTTGGCCTGCAAGAGAAACGAGATGACAAAGACGGATGCTTCTGCTGCTGTTATTATCTCTCGGTATGCAGCCTATTTGAGGCGTCTATCATCTTGTTCTGCTGTATCCATGTTTCTGATAGCGCGGGATCAGACGAGAGTCAAAACGCTGAGTACACGTCATCCTTCATCTTCTGAGGCAGTGCTGCCCAACTGAACCAACTGATCGTTGAACTGAATGCAGGAGGATTTCACTGGCGCATCGGGGCTCATTGATGTGTGTGTGTGTGTGTGTGTGTGTGTGTGTGTGTGTGTGTGTGTGTGTGTGTGTGTGTGTGTGCATATATATGTAGATATATGTGTAACATTAATAAATCTTTAATACGTTCATTTTGAGATATTACAGTGAATACTCTAAACAAATACAATGGTTGTTGATCCCTTCTGACATTTTAAACTGTTATCAAGTTTTATACGTGCTGCTATCCTCGGACGAAGCCAAGCTAGCCGCTCCTCTCTTATTTCCAGTCTTTATGCTAAGCTGTGCAAACTGCCTGCTGCTTGTAGTTTCATATTTATGGAACAGACAGGAGAAGGGGTATTAATTTCACATCTTTCCCAGATTGTTAAACTTCCTTTAAGAAGGTCGCGGAAAATAAAACGTATTAGGAGCAATCAGTCAGTGTTGGGTTCCACAGTGAGGATGTGGGGACGCCTCCAGACAGCCGGCCTCAGGATCCACCAGAGACGTTGCTAATCGGCCAGATGCTACATTTCATACGGGACAGTTTCTCATATTAACAAGAGTCTAGTTTCTGTTGCTGTTTCTGTTGCTGCGTCTCTCTCTGTGGCCTTTTTACGTCTTCTCTCTGCACCTGTCACTCATTACTTTACTTCTCTACTTATCTCTTTTCCTTCTTCCGCAGCATAATGGGAGTTCGGGACTGAAAATGTTGTGGCTTTCATAACAACGTATAACAACTTACACTTAGCTCTGCCAACTTTGTACCAGTATGTGAACTGTCCCACCCGGAACAATAAAACCCTGGACCTACTGTATGCTAATGCCATGGATGCATACAGTGCTACTGCCCTTCCCCCCCTTGGTAGGTCGGATCACAACCTGGTCCTGCTGACACCAAAGTATGTTCCTCTGGTGCAGAGGCAGCCTGTAACCACCAGGACTGTGAGGAGGTGGACACAGGAGGCTAAAGATGCCCTGCAGGACTGCTTTGAGTCCACGGTGCTGTGTGGACCACATGGGGAGGACATCAACAGCATGACGGATTGTATCACAGAATACATTAAATTCTGTGAACACACCACCGTACCATCCTGGACTGTACACTGCTTCCCCAACAACAAGCCGTGGATCACCAGAGACCTGAAAGTTCTTCTTAATAAGAAGAAAGCAGCTTTCAGGTCTGGGGACAGGGAGGAGCTCAGGAGAGTTCAGCACGACCTGAAGGAGAAGCTGAGAGAGTGCAAGGACTCCTACAGGAGGAAGCTGGAGGCCAAACTCCAGCAGAACAACATGAGGGAGGTGTGGACCGGTATGAAGGAGATTACTGGGTTCAAGGGGAGAGAGAGACAACCAGGGGGCTCCCTGGAGAGGGCCAATGAGCTAAACTGTTTCTTTAACAGGTTTAGTTCACCGCCCTCATCTGTCTCCTCCACACACCACACCTCCCAAACACCTCCGCTGCCTTCCCCCCTCCCCCCTCCGTCCCCCCTGGTGAGCTGCATGGACACAGAGCCCTCAACATCAAAGGGCTCTTCCACCACTGACGCCATGACCCCCCCCCCCTCTCTGTGACAACTGGCCAGGTTAGGAGACAGCTGGAGAGACTCCACCAGCACAAGGCTGCAGGACCTGACGGCATCGGCCCCAGGGTCCTGAAGACCTGCGCCATCCAGCTGGCTGAGGTCCTGCAACACCTCTTTAACCTGAGCCTAAAGCAGGAGGAAGTCCCGGTACTGTGGAAGATGTCGTGCCTGGTTCCAGTTCCTAAGAAGACGACTCCATCTGGCCTCAACGACTACCGACTGGTTGCCCTCACATCTCATGTGATGAAGGTGCTGGAGAGGCTGGTCTTGGCCCACCTCAGGCCGCGGGTGAAATCTTCACTTGACCCTCTGCAGTTTGCATACCAGCCTCATGTGTGAGTGGACAACGCCATTATCTACCTGCTGCAACGAGCTCAGTCTCACCTGGATGGAACCGGTGGCTCTGTGAGAATCATTTTCTTTGATTTCTCCAGTGCATTTAACACCATCCAACCACTGCTGCTGAGTGAGAAGCTGCAGGTGGTGGGGGTGGACACGTCTCCTGGATCACTGACTACCTGACAGGCAGACCACAGTTTGTCCGTCTGGGCAGTGTGCTGTCTGATACAGTGGTCAGTGGTATTGGAGCTCCTCAGGGAACTGTTCTGTCTCCCTTCCTGTTCACCTTATACACCACTGACTTCCAGTACAACTCAGAGTTCTGACATCTGCATAAATTCTCTGATGACTCTGCGGTGGTTGGGTGTATAAGGGATGGACGGGAGGAGGGGTACAGGGCAGTAGTGGAGGACTTTGGGGTGTGGGCGGGTAGAAATCACTTGCTCCTGAACGTGGCCAAGAGCAGAGAGATGGTGGTCGACTTCAGAAGGAGGACAACCGCTGAGAGTTCTGGGAGAGGAGGTGGTCATGGTGGAGGAGTACAAGTACCTCGGTGTCTCCATCGACAACAGACTGAACTGGAAGACCAACATCAACGCTGTCTGCAAGAAGGGGATGAGTTGACTCTTTTTCTTGAGGAAACTTCGATCCTTCAATGTGTGCAGCAAGATGTTGGAGATGTTCTACCAGTCTGTTGTGGCCAGTGCACTGTACTTCGCCGTAGTCTGCTGGGGGAGCAGCATTGGAGCCAGCAACACCAACAGACTTAACGAACTGGTTAAGAAGGCCGGGTCCATCATTGGCTGCAAACTGGACAGTCTGGAAAAGGTGGTGGAGAGGAGGACGCTGAGGAAACTATTATCCATATTGGACAATCCAGATCACCCTCTCCACCACCTGCTGCAGGGACAGCGGAGCACTTTCTCCAAAAGACTCCTCCAGCTCCGCTGTCACAAGGACAGATACAGGAAATCATTCCTGCCCACTGCAATCAGTCTGTACAATAACTCACCTCTGGCCAAATCAATTACACAAAAATGACACCCTTGCACTGCTGTTTTGTATGTTGTTTTGTTTTACTTCATTGCACTGTTGTTTAGGTTTAGGTTTAGGTTAGTTTTGTTTAGTTTAGTTTATTTAATATTATTTTATCTTATTTTATTGTATAGAATGCTCATTTTTTAAAATTATATTCAATATTTTGTATCCTGTACATGCTGCTGTAACATAAAAATTTCCCTCTGAGGGATTAATAAAGTATATATCTATCTATCTATCTATCTATCTATCTTATTTGGGTTAAATGCTAATTTTCTGCAGAGTCACACAGAGTGCTACGATCACATTATATGTTGTATTATATGCTTAACGATTTAAGTTCTCAAAGGGAACAAATGCAGGCAAAATTACAACATGCAACTTTCTATAAATTTAAATCATAAATTGAACTGAATGGAGTTTTAAACTGAATGTTTTCAACTTATTTTTAGGTAGCTTTGCCAAAAAATTTACTTGGAATTTATTTTTTAAAATAAATAGTGAAGCCCAAGATATAAAATAAATGTCTGAATAAAACAAGATTCAGCAAGTTTTCAGAATTTTCTGCGTAACAGTGGAAATGGATATGAGTTTTGTGGGTTTGAGTTTTGTGTGATTCACACCATTCTGGGTGTCATCATCCACTGACTACAGATTTAACAGAAGTAGGTTTTAAAAGCCACACTACATGTTTTATTGTGAAGGAAAACAGTTTGTCAGAACTCAAGAATCCCCTTTGGTCAAAAACATTGAGTATAAACTTCCTGTGAGTTGTACCTACAGCTGGTGGTCAACTCTACAAATGAGCTCTAAACTCTGAAGTGTGTTCATTTAAACTGCAGGTGAGGGGAGTTGCATTCATTTCCTCACTTTAAGTGGCTTTCTGCCCGAATGTTGACAGAGCAACTCTTACATTTTAGTACAACATGGGTTTAACATGGCGTAACAAAAGGGAGAGTAAACATCACAACAGCACCACCTCTAGTCGTAGTTTCCTCCCTACACCTCCTTCCTCCCTCTTTCTGCTCTGTCTCTCTCCCTGATTGGTCCAGTCCAGATGTCACGCTGAGCGGTGCCAATCAAACCCACACGAGCTCGACTAGTTTACAGTCTGTTTGTTCTGCAGCCATAAACAGGACAGCCTCTCTGCTGCATCAGCAGCAGCCAATCACAGAGCAGAACACCGGCCCCGATGATGTCATCAGGGCAAACACACACTCACAGACACACACAGACTCACACACAGTCACTGTATTCTCATGCTGACTAACGCACATCAGAGACTGTTCCATGTGATCATGTTATACAATAAATTATAATAATAATGATTAAATGTCATATTTATGAGACTCATGTTGTTTTAAACCAAATTATTGCTGTCACACTTAATGACGTAAAACCAGGGGAAACTCTCTGAATGAAATAGATGCTTTGTCTGCCCTTCATCACAAAGGGTGCATTTTTTTTTTGATCAGCCAATCACATCTTTTAAAAAGGATGGGTCACCAAGCAATGGGGTGTACCACACCTCCTCACTGAGATCAGTGTTTCAGAGTTGCTCTGAGAAGTTTCCTCCATCACTCCGAGCTCTCCGAGAGGATTTGCAGAACGTTTGTGAACCTGAGGTGTAAAAGCATCCTGAGAAGTTTTCCATCTTGCACACACAACTTCTCCATTGCGTTGCTTATTCTAATCTACATCTCGTGAGGATATTTCGATGCCTTAGAGGAACATGTGCACACAAACGCAGACACTCGACTAGGCTGCTCTCTGTGGAGACCATGCTGAGTTCATCGAGGATGGAAGCGTCTCTGGGCTGCTCTCACTCATGTAACCCTGAGAGCTGATTAACGTTCCTGCTTGGCCTTTGCAAGGCTCACAGACGGAGCCTGAAGGATCCTACTGAAGCCCTCAATATCCACTTATCCCAAGAACATTAATATCGGCAACATTAACATCCATTTTCCACCGAGGACTGCAGAGGAACCAACTTTTTCTGTTAATACTTTCATGTTTTACCCACGGGGTGTGAGACAGCTTGCATATGAATATTTCATCATGTGTATTTAAAGAATTTTGTTCCTAAATGAGACATCCTTCAGAAAGGCTGCTTCCACAAAATTAAAACAAATGATTCAGCAATGATTGTTTGTTGACACAAAAAGAGGCGTTTTGTGTTTAATGTAGAGCGATGACCTGTGATAGCGGGTGGCAGGGGCCCCTTGCTGGGCCTCACCTGGGCTCTAAGATGGGCCTGACACTGTGGCGTGCCACCGGCATGGTGGGATATCTCTGTGCTGACAACCTCCACACCTCTCAGGAACCATTACCACTCTTCAGCTCCTCATCACAGACGGTTGAGGGCTTTCAGAGCACCTCTCCCCCCGCGCCTCCTTTACTCATCTGTGCCTCGTTGTCTCTCTGGTTGACGGTGTCTGTCTCTCTCTCCACCTGTCTTTTTTTTTACACTCCAACTATTTCTGTCGCGCCCTCCTTCCTGTGTTTCTACCGACATCCTCCTCCTCCTTCCCCACTTCCAAATTCAACTGTTCAATTTAAATCCATTACACCTAAGTCCCTGACAGAGTGTGGCATCCATGGCAACCGTTACCAGACAACAATCCAGCTCTGCCAGAGATGCGCTGAGGGCACGTGGGAAGGCCTGTGTCATCCACTAAGTGACATCCCGTCCTTCAACTGCGACCCGATTCAAGAGGGGGACGCCATCACGACGTAAATGGCACCCCACTGATGGAATGAAACGTATTTGTTCACAAGCAGCAGCATGATGATTCAAAGCGGGAGTGTGTGGGGGAGGGGAGGGGGGTTGGAACTAACTAGATAACAATATCTAACATAGATAGATAACAATCTATCACCCCCCCCGACCCCACCATCCCTGAGCTCGGCTGCCTCTGTGACCCTCTGATCTGTTGAGCACAATGCAGCAGCAGCTTCACTTCAAAGCCTTCGTCCTTGAAGAAAGAGTGAAGACACAGTAAGTCACCAACACATTGTCTCCTCACCAACTGCTGAACAACGCCACAGTAATCACAGCAGAGAAACTCAGCTATGACCTCCCCCCCTCCTCCTTCCCCCTCAGAGGGCGCTGCTGTAAGTATACACTGCAGCTCCACCGTTGTCTTGATTCAATGAAAGTTGGGCAAACAAAAGCACATAAAGATAAAGATACACAGCAAAGAATATGCGAGGTTATAATCACAATCAGGATAATTAAAGGGAGTGCTCGCGCCGTTCTTCCTACAGTGTGCATCGCTGAATTACCATTTAATTACATGTTGATACAATCAATGCTGCTTTGACAGTGAGCTCAGCACCAGCAAAGACGGAAGAACTTTTTTACTTTATTTCTTAACAATAACAAAACAAACATCTGACAACTACTACACACACCATGGAGTATTGAATATTAGAGTCCATTTTGGATAATACTTTCAGGTCTATTCATTAGACCTAAAAAAAAAAAAAGGCTTTTTAATGTATAAATATTCACTATTAGTTTCTGCTATAGCAGTGGAGTCTGGTTTCACGTGCACAAAGGAGTCAGAGAGGAACGAGCATGTAATCCAGTGCAGCACATTAACACTTGGTTTCAGAGATGTATTCAGCTACCGATGATGCTAACGGTCCATTTGGCATTAAATGCATTCAACTGACAAAACACGGGGGGATTTTTATTGTGAAGAGGTCAATGAATATTCCGTGTTTTTAGAAAGAGGTGAATGCCATCGAAAATGCATCAGCGCAAACACTGCAATTTTCTGCATCTTTACTCGGTTTTATATATTTCAAGTGGTGACAGGACAGAAGAAGCAAAAGCGAGCTGTTATTAGAAGAGCTTCTAAGAGCTAGAAGATAGAAGGCGACTTCTTAGCAAGTTAGGTTTTCTGAAAAATTGCTGTTTGAGTTTTTGGTGACAAAATTGTGGATAACGTTTCTGTTGAGGCCAATTTTACTGAAAAGAAAATTGTTTGCTTGAATTCATGTTGCGATCGCAAGATCCAAATTTCCTGGAGTGACTACTTTTGTTGTTCGTAGCATGAAGTGAAATCACAGCAGCTTGTGGATGATGGGAATATTGAATATTACACATTTCAGTGTACGCACCATGACCTGTCCACAATGAGAAGGTTTTCTTGATCAGGACGAGTTACTCTGGCGAACACGTGCTGCGGTCGTACTTTCGATCATGCGACCAGTCCTCAGCTTTGTAGGACGGATCTTATCGCACCAATAAAGACTCTAAATAAACACTCTACGGTCGCCATCTTGCCATCGTAGAACAAGGGACGAACCACAGACATAAAGTATTTTCAAGTTAAGGCGTCTGAGGAAGCTGCAGCTGTTAGAGAACACCTCACAGAAGTTTTTATTAGTCACTGAGTAGCATCAAACCGCTGGACAGAACAATCAGACTGTTTATTGTGTTACAACAGAGGGCTAGAGAACACGTTAATTTTCTGGTCATTGCAGAACAGCAGTGTTTCAGATTTTGTTGAAATTCAAGCTGTACGCAAGTGAGTGTAGCGACATGTCCGACAAGTGAGTGTTAAAAGGGAAGAATTTCATTTGGAGCACAGCCACAGCCTGTTCTATGTAGACACATAAATGTATATAATTCTACTCACGACATACGCTTATTTCATTTGGGTTGTTTTATTCTTAAAAGTTACGCAGGAAGAAGGCATGCTGGGAAATGCAGGGGGAGGAGCACAAGACATATATCTGCACATGGGCTGATCACAGTTTTTGCTCTGCAGCATAGATAAGTTCAAGTTTTTGTTTTTGTTTGCACAAAAGTTAGTGACACCACAGGACTGAAATCTTTAGGATTACATCTTTAATAACTCAAGCTTCCAACTTTTAAATGACAAATTTTCAATGGAAAGAAGACAAGTTGAGTGCATTAACTCTTCATAACCTTCATTATCATGTCACTGCGCCTCTGACATTCCTCCCCGTGACCCCAGATAGATGTGCAGCTTTAATGAAGTCGGGGTCTGCCAATGCATGAATAGCGCCGGACTCCCATTTGAATTAAATCTATTCATCCATGCCAGTGTGATTTCTCAGTGGGACTGAGGCAACCGAAGCCCCTCTGAGTCATGACATTTGTGCCATGGCTGGTGGAGCAGGCATGGAGGGGAACACCCATCTGACCACCAAAAGAGAAAAATAAGGGGAGAAAAAAGCACAGTGGAAGCGTGACGTACACAACAAACACGGACTGAATCCTGCAGGTCACCAATCTACCTCACGATATGTGTGGTAGATTGTGGTCGTTCCTTAAATCCATTTCTTGCATGTGAATGAGTGTCCATGTCTCTTGACATATTAAAGTAGTCCCTCTCGGATTTCAATATTTATAATGTCTTCTGTATTAAAAAAAACAACCTTGTGCACTGGGGACTTCCATGACAACAGATTTTAGACAAACGGCTCAACTCTCACCAGGACCGATACAAGCTGAGAAGGCAGGTGTGCAACGCGTAAATCACAAATCAAACCAATTAAGACGAGAAAAAATAGTGCATCAGAAACTCTTTCTGAGCCGGATCTCACTGCTCAAATGTCCAGATAGTGATTTAGAAGAACAACGCAACAATCCAAACACTGAACTGTCTTCACAGCATCGCTGACTGAACTCTATTCCTATTTCGCAACTATTTCTGCACTGTATTTTATTTAGTATTGAATTATTTCTACACTTTATTACATTTAGTATTGAACTATTTCTATGCTGTATTATATTTAGTATAGAATTATTTCTACACTGTATTATATTTAGTATTGAATTATTTCTGCACTGCATTTTATTTTGTATTGAACTCAAATAACACATCAACCAAAATTGTGTCTCATAATGATTTTGGTCCTCCAGGCCACCTGTCCCCCTGTCCACCAGACCACCTGTCGTTCAGACCACCTGTCCTCCAGATCCACCTGTTCCACCACCTGTCCTCCAGACCACCTGTCCTCGTGACCACCTGTCCCCAATACCACCTGTATTAAAAACTCCTGCATTAAAACCTTGATCAGCTGCAGTCTGACCTCTGACCCAACCACTGGGCCATCCCAGCACCATATGTAACGGCTGTGATATGAAAGGCCCAATTAGGCAGCTAATTGATTGGATTTGAGTCATTTAGACTTGGTGCAGTCAGGATGGAGGACTTCAGGCCTCTGAGCAAATGTGAGGTCTTCACAGGGGGAGCCACCAGCAGAGGATTGTGTTCGACCTCTGAAAGTCTTGGATGGAAACCATCTGAACAGGTTTAAAATGAATCTGACAGGAAGTTACTTGATTTATTTAACCAACCTAAAGAGATTTTAATCTGACCTCATCAAGATACTAAAATATCTCACTTTAATCTTGCATTGCTTGTTTTGTCGATGTTTATGTGTCTTGGGATGATTGACATTATATGCTGGTTAAATTGAGGAGGTGTATATTATTTACAGTATTTTTCACATTGTTTTGGTTGAATTGATAGGAGATTTACTTCTGTTTTACAGCTTTAAACTTTCATCACTTCGAGTGCTTTCACTAGTACCTGCTGGCGGGTTCATGAAACTCACGGTGGTTTCATCAGACAGCAGAAGGAACGTAATGAGCCCAAATCTGAGCAGTGGCACACATTATTCATGAGCTGGAGGCTCACATGACATCTCTTGTGGTTAGCTGTGGTGATGATAGTAAACCAAACCTCAGAAGGATGTCTTCAAAATGTAATCAGAATCATGGTGGTGCAGTGGTTAGCATTGTCGCCTCACAGCAAAAAGGTTCCGGATTCGAATCCGGTCCTGGGCCTTTCTGTGCGGAGTTTGCATGTTCTCCCTGTGCTTGCGTGGGTTCTCTCCGGGTTCTCCGGCTTCCTCCCATCACCCAAAAACATGCACCTCAGGTTAGTTGGCGCTGCGGTCGTGGCAGCCTGTTGCAGCAGCTCCCCCTTGGGATGCTGCTGTAGCGAAAGAATTTCCCCTCAGGGATTAATAAAATATAAAATAAATAATACTGAAATATGGTGGTGGTGCATGAACACCTCTCTTTAGAAATAAAACACACCAGAGGAACCTGAACATCTCTCTTTAGAAATTAAACACAACAGAGGAACCAGAACAACTCTCTTCAGAAATAAAACACACCAGAGGAACCAGAACACCTCTCTTTAGGAATAAAAGACAACATGAAAACTCTTTTTTCAAATTGGAAAAATGCTTTACTATGAAATCGGACACATCATTAAAGGAATCGATGCTGCAGGCCAGAATCTTTGTTTGTTGCATTTCTTTGCAACACTGGTAATAAACCTTGTAAATGGTATCATAACCATCAATTTGAATAGGCCAGTGTGCTGTGATACTGGTATAATGCAGCCACACGCTACATTGAAGTGGTGTCTATTATAAACCCCACTGATGCAGGTCAGAAAGGTTCACTCTCCACATTTAATCATATGAAGGTTAAGATCTTCAGAAATATAATTTTACTTGGTTTGAGCCACAGTTTTTGTGGTATTTGAGTTGAATTTGTGGCTCAGACTGACTGCTCAAACGTGCTCAAATACCTGATGAATTTTTTATTTGATATCATACCTTTGTACTGTATAATGATGACATCATCTAAACCCTCACCTACTATACAGTGTGCTCGCAGTACAACCGGTGTGTTTGTCCTTTCTCATCCCTCCACAGTATGACGCAGCGTTCATCTGCAGGTAGTGAGTGTGTGAAGAAGCTCCAACTGCAGCATGTGAAGCGCCCTGAGAACCACGAGGAGCTCACTAAGCGAGGAGGCTGACGGGTGGCACATTTCCCCACGCTGGGCATGAGGAGAACGGAAGTGGCAGGGTGGGTGATGGATTACCGCAGGGGGAGAGGGGCATTAATCCTGCAGCCACGCATGCACAAACACACTGACACATGCAAAAACACGCACATGTTAATATAATACTTCATCACACACACAGGCACACAAACGTCTACAGAAGAGTCCCGTTAGTGTTTATGTACACATGGAAGCGACACAGAGCACACACCCCCGTACATGAATGATGACACTGCCAACCACTGCTTTGTAGCACACTTTTTGCAGTGTCATTTCAAGGTCCCCTCCCATTCCTCCTTCTCCCTCCCCCCATTTACCGAGGTTACAGCAGTGTGCTCTGCCTCTGTCCTTCCTTTGGTCCTTTTAGTCTGTCCATTCTCATCACTCATTACTGGAGCAGAGAAACATCAGATTTTAGATGAAACTCTGTAAATGGTCAACAGAGACCCTTGAAACGCTTCATAAAGTCTACGGCGATGAAGCGATGAGCCGGGCAAGGTAGTCTGAGTGGCATTCACGTTTCAAGAGGCGCAGAGCTTCACTGTCCAAGACCGAAGAAGGCACTTCAGGTGTTTTGTTTTTGTGTTACCGTGAATTCGTCCCCCAGAGTCAGACTGTCAACACCGAGTTCTACTGGGACCTTCTGAGGGAAAACATTCCCTTTGAACCACCTGAACTGTGGCACCATGGCAACAGGGTTCCCCAGATCTGAGAATTAACACGAGATCTG
The DNA here is from genome assembly GCF_022577435.1 of Embiotoca jacksoni. Taxonomy (NCBI): domain Eukaryota; kingdom Metazoa; phylum Chordata; class Actinopteri; family Embiotocidae; genus Embiotoca; species Embiotoca jacksoni. Next base: position 148,560 of record NW_027185378.1, read on the forward strand.
ACAATTATTGTTGCGCTTGATCATGTATGAGAGATAATTAAAAAAAACAGTTCAGTTTGTTGTTGTCGTGTTGGTGCAGTGGCTGAAAGAAAAATGGAGCAAGGCTGTTGAATATAACGAACAAAATAAAGGCTCTCTCATAGAATATTCATCAATCGGGCTCCTCCACTCCGGCTTTAATAAGGAGAAAAACAAACCCAATCAGCTCCACATCAGCGCTATGAACAACAACATAATCGCTACATTATAAATGAAAAGTGAGAAATTATCATCTCATTCACATCGCTATGATCCAGCAGCTCTGACTGAAGGATGCTGCATGTGAACCGAACACACCGACATAATATAGATATGATATACAGATATAATATAGATATGACCTCCTCATCACACAGATCAAACATGCATTAAAAAAAAGTAAGATGATACAGCTCTTATCACTGAGCCAGGCTCGCTCTCCATCTCATATTGCAATCAGTAACATTGATTGGACCATAAACTGTCGACAGACAGATGACTGACGGGCCGACAGCCTGATCCAGATGTTATTCTGAATCACTATGCATCTCCTCATCGTCATCCAGGAAGCGGACAATGCTCTGAGCCCCTCGCAGTGTACAACCAAAACAAAGGAGCCGTTTGGATCTCTTACGACTGAACCTGGCCACTGGCATGTGTCGCTACCTATCTTCATCGTCTCGCTCTTCCTCCACTGCTCCACACCTACTTTGTCTGTAACAATCCAAACTCACTGCACTCTGCCGTCCTGCTGCAAGAAACGAAGGACATGCAAAATTTAATGCGGCTTTTACATTTTCATGGGGCTAAAAATAATTTCGAACAGACTATAGGACTAATCGACAAATAACCACTGCACATGTATGACCAGGTAACCACGTATGAAAATCCCTTTCTGCCAGTGAAACAAGAAAAGATCAGAAAAGTCATTATAATAAGAAATGTTTTTAAAAGAATCTAAAAATAATGAAATACTCTCATCAGAAAGTAAAGAATTTTGAGAAAATTCAAAATGAGCATATATTTTTCATAAAACAATACAAATTCTCAGTTGCAACAATTTATATATTTGTCTTTAGTCTATTTTCAATTAACGTTCTGTTTTTATATATATTTTACACAGTCACTACTTTATCAGAAACATTGTTGTAAGTTAACATTTCAAGAAGGTTTCTCATAATCACTTACAGGATCTTTTTTTTCATCCTATACATGTATGTATGGGATACAATCTATTAAAGTGTATTTATTACCTGAAACAGAACACTGTAAAGGCTACTGCCTTCTACTGCAGTGAAGGAGCCAGATAAGATTATGTAACTGCACAGGTGAGAATCAAGTGACAATTAGCCATAGAATAATACAAATAAAAAGTATTTATAAAGCCCAACATTAGCTACTGAAGAGCAGAGATCAGACCAATAAAAGGCACCAGCATCAGATGTCCTTTTTTTTTTTTTTCAAGGAAACCAATAAGAAACCAACAGAATACAACAAGAAACCAACAACAATACAACAAGAAACCAACAAGAAACCAACAGAATACAAGAAACCAACAAAAAATTTACAAGAAACCAACAAGGCTACAATAAGAAACCAACAAGAATTAGACAAAAACCAACAAGAATACAACAAAAAAAACAAAAAGAATAAGACAAAAACCAACAAAAATACAACAAAACAACAACAACAAACCAACAATACAAAAAAAAAACAAGAAACCAACAAGAATACAACAACAAAAAAACAAGAATACAACAAGAATACAACACAGTGGAATCAGTTTAAATACACTGATTCACAAATAGCCAAAATAAGTGTATGTGTGTGTGTGTGTGTGTGTGTGTGTGTGTGTGTGTGTGTGTGTGTGTGTGTGTGTGTGTGTGTTGTAGTGATGCAGCCGTCACTCATAAACACCTGCACACACAGTAAATAAATCTTCATGATGAAAGTGGAACACGGGGAGTCGGACCTCACACGGTGCTGCCAGACCCAATAACACAAACATAACGAGCTGTAGTGTTTGCAGGCAGCAGCCAAGTGTTAGATTGTATGCCCTGCGCAGCAGCTTGTGAGTCTCTCCCGTTAACCAGCCTCAAGCGCGATTAGATAACACTGCGTTAGATAACGGTGCCTGTTGGCTTCTTTTAGCTGACGCTACCGACGACGAGCCGGAAACAAAAAAACAATCTCAACTTCTGATTTTTAATTCTTCCATGTCCTACTTTTAGTCTTGTATTCACCTTGTTGTAGAAATGCCTAAAGACAAGTGTGTTGTGCAGACAGACAGAAGAGCACACAAGCTGCACACAAAACACTTCCCCCCCCCCCCAAAAAAAGGAGCTTCTTTTGGGTTCATCAAGTTCAAACTATCAAATTCAAAGTAAATCAGGAATCTCATTCCACCAACAGCAATCAGCCGAGCAGAAACATACATGTATACTTCAAAACAGACTCATTCAGGTAAAACGCGTCTTTATGGAATAACGAGTGCTTTGAGATGGAGAATGAAAGCAGCTCCGACACTTTTATACAGATGATGATGTATCTTGGGACGCTGACTCTGTCATTACAACAGGGCTGCTTTGATTTCTGCTCTAACGTAATGAGAGAGCCTCCTCGGCTGCCAGTGGTGTAAAAAACTGAACACAGAGAGCATGATGGCAGTTCAGGAAGTGGACAGAGAAGAGCAGAAAGAAATGGAGGACACACACACTGAGAGAGAAGTGAGACAGACAGAAACACAGACAGACGTTCGGTACTGCACCTTTCTGCAGACTCATGTCTACCATGCGAGGCTCGGCCAGCTCCATGAAGAAGTTCTTGTTTTTCTCATACTCCTCATCGTCAATAATTTTCACGTGAATAACTTTGCTGCAATAGGAGAGGAAGAAAGGAAGGGGCAGGACAGGAAAGGGACAGAGAGGGAGAGAAGAAGAGAAAGGTTAATATGTGATGGAAGAAACAGGAAGTGAACTGTCAGTAGGATTAATAACCAGCCAGGAAGAAGGTTAAAGGTGAAAGGTCAGCTGGTGTGGACATTTCACATACACGCACACACACGCACACACGCACACACACACACACACACACACACACACACACACACACACACACACACACGTTCCAGTGAGCTCATTGGCTGCCCTGGGCGTCATGACAACCACATTTATCTCAACGTCTGGTGCAAGTGGAATTGGCGGGAGGAACACTCTCTACATAAAGGGAAACCAGCACCGAGTCACCAGTTGGGCTGTAAAACGTCTGAGGAGGACAGAGAGGACGGACGATAACGGAAAGGAAGTGTCTCTACATCGCCTGGATGTCTGGTCATTGGATGCCTGGACGCCAGACGCTGGACGCCGGATGCTGGACGCCGGATGCTGGACGTTGGATGCTGGACGTGGGACGTTGGACGCGGGACATTGGATGCTGGATGTTGGACGCCAGATGCTGGATGTTGGATGCTGGACGTTGGATGCGGGACATTGGATGCTGGACGTTGGATGCAGGGTGTTGGATGCTGGATGTTGGATGCTGGATGCCAGATGCTGGACATTAAGATGTTGGATGCTGGACGTTGGATGCGGGACGTTGGATGCAGGACATTGGATGTTGGACGCCAAATGCTGGACATTGGGACGTTGGATGCTGGATGTTGGATGGTGGACGTTGGATGCTGGAAAGTGGATGGTGGGCATTGGATGCTGGACGTGGGACGCTGGATGCTGGACATTGGATGCTGGATGCTGTACGTGGGACGCTGGATGCGGGACATTGAATGCTGGACGTTGGATACTGGACGTGGGATGTTGGATGCTGGATACAGGACGTTGGATGCTGTACGTGGGACGCTGGATGCGACAGCAGATTGTCTGTTTTGGTCTCCACTATGACTTCAGTTCTCTGCGCCCTGAATAATAGAAGGAGGATGAGTGTGGGATCACTGGTGGAGTAACACATCAGAGGAAGTGAGATGTTAGATGTGTGATATCCAGTCTCCTCTTTTTGGTGCAGATTGACCCTCATGCTGTTCCTCTTCAGAGATCTGGGAGACTGACTACAGCAGCAGGGGCAGCAACTAAAAGAGCTGCAATTAAAAAAGACTTTTCTTCTGTGAGAAACATCTGCTGCAGGCAGCTGGGGAGAAACACAATGCTTCCAAAACCTCTAGGAAGTTTCCTCCATCTCTCTCCTGAATCTACGGAGTGCTCTTCATCCTCACGCAAGACTGCATGGAAGCGTTGGTGAAGCCCGTGCAGAGCATGTTTTTAAACAGCGCGTTACTTCCACCTCCCAGCAGCCTGGACTCCTCGTTGGTTTGTAGGATTACAACGAGTTCAGTTCCTAAAAAGAAAACATGTTCCTAGGAGGTAAACAATTATCAAAAAGAACGAGCCGTGTCAGATCACGGAGACGTCTCCACTCAAAACATAAAATAAGCTGGGAAGAGGACAAGGCCCCAGTGCCTCGTGGGAAATCAGAGCCTTAATTAATCCGACCTGGTTTGTGTCACCGAGCACAGGGATTATGGGCTGCGCCCATTACAGTCCTGATTATTGCTTTTCCCAGCAATCACAGAAAAAAGCCGTTAAACACATTTGTCAACGATTTCCTGCCAATCTGGAAAATGTAATATTCTACACCTGGACCTTCGTACCCTCGTCTACCTCATCCCAGGAGGAGTAGCAAACTCCAACGTCAGGTGGTTTTGTCTTTTTATGCAGCATAAAAGAGGTTTAAGAGCAGATTTCTGTCACTGCAGGAAAACAAAATCCAGTTTGTAAGTAAAAAGATATAACGTGAGAATAAAATCTTTTTTGCTTTTGTTTTTTTATTTTATTGTATCACAAAAGTTGGATTTCAGCTCTGTGACCAAAGGGAGAATGAGTTTGTCTTCAGAGACAAGGAAACAGTGACCAAGCTGCTGAAGCCAGCATCAACATTACATAAACCAAACTAAACTGCAGCACGCAGTCACACTAAACTGGAGCCACATGCGGTTGCTACGGCTGCAGGTTGTTTGAGGGAAAAAAGCATGCGAGGTACTGCAGCGCTGCCAGATGCTGTTTGAATAAAACATGTCTCAAAGTGAGACCCAGTTTAAACCGTGCAGAAGAGTTTCCCAGACTTACCAAAAATAAAAGACGTGATTTGGGTTTCTTCTTCACACACGCTGCTCAACCTCGTACTGACAGAGACATTCAGATTCAACCTCACTGATGTAGTGTCGTCTTAAACATTTTATAGTCGGAGGTTCTAAAATAAGACAATTTGCCGCTTCTCGAATTTTTCATTTACTGTGAGTTTATGTAAATGTTTCAGAATCAAGTCCTGTAGTGACAGCAGCATCATTACACAACTCTTATTTACATTTCATAAAACCACCATCTCGCTCTGAGTTTGTCACCTAAACACAGATCAATTCTGGATATGACCTCTGACCTCTGACCCCTACAGGCCTCCGTCCACCCCGGCCTCCTCCCACCACGTCCACTGCACTTGCAACTTGTAGAGCTTCATTCGTTCGAAACAAAACCTCTGAACATAACTACAAAATAATCACACCACCAAAATGTAACTGAGAACCAGGCTGTGGTACTGGGACATCCTGTCCTGGAGACCAACTCCTGCTTTGAATGGTTACACACCTGGAGCTCCAGGAAATTCTGATTTTTAACTATTTATTCCTTAAACTGAGCTCAGCTCCACTTTGGATTCATTCGGTTCTCTGATCTTCACTGTCCCACCACTGTCAACCTGCTGCCTCCACAAAAACCGGTCTGAAACCAGAGCTGGTTCACCTTGTATTCTACAATTTAACGAGACGCACAGTGTCTTGCCTTCAGCCCGACCAGTTGACCCCTGAATCACTCCACGCTGCAGACGGAGAGCTGCAAACGGACAGAGAGTTGCAGAGAGACGGAGAGCTGCCGACAGATAGACAGAGAGCTGCAGGAATCTGGAGGAAGGGTGAGGGGTCACCACGACAACAGTCTGATCAGTAAAGTGGGAAGGGTCATCATGGCACAGACTGATCAGTAAAGTTCAAGATGACTTCACAGTATCAGTTCAAGGGTGTCTCATCAGCGGAGGAGACACGAACAGATACACACAACATGACAGCCAGGTTTATTAATACTGGAGCAAAGAATCATATGTAGTCACCAACCTGGACACAGCAGGACTGCAGCTGTCCCTCCTCGCTGTCTTCAACACACCCAATCTGCAGCCGTCTCCGTAGCAACAGTAAATTTCTCATTTAGCTGATCACATGACAGTGAGGTCCATTTAGAGAGGTGATACCTCTCTGATCTCACATCCTCAGACCTCCGACTGTCGAACACACCTGAACCGCTCCCATTGGCTGCTCTCGCTCCTACCTGTTGTCATGGATACAAAAGCTCTTTCGCCACCTCATTGAAGGCAACGAAACACACGACACACGAGCACTTCCTGTACAACTTCTACTATTCTATTGGTTTCTATTCTGGAGCCAGCATGGATCTAAACCACATACATACACACACACAGCCCCATTAAAAAAAAAAAAAATCAAATATTAGTCAGACTTATCTTTTAAACAGTAACTATATTATGTAAATCATGACAACATGGTCTTCATCACAGTTTACTAGAAAGTAAGTAAATAATCAGCAGATTATAGTACAGTACAGTACAGTCTACTATGGTATGGTACAGTACAGTATAGAACAATATAGTACAGCACAGTATAGTACAGTACAGTAGCGTACAGTACAGTATAGTATAGTATAACCCTCCTGTCTAAAAAAGCAAGAGAAGGAGGACGAGGAGGAAGAGGAGGAGAAAGAGCAGGAGGAGCAGGAGTACGAACAGGAGGATGAGGAAGAAGAGGAGGAGGATGAGGAGGAGGAGGAGCTGGTCGGCTTCAAGTGTCATGCACCCTTGTAACAGCATCTTCATAAAAACATGTAGATTGGCAGCACTGAAGGACACAGAAAGGTAGGAGAGAGGACGGGGAGGAAGAGGATGAGGATAATGATGAGTAAGAGGAGGAGGAGCAGCCAGCCATGCTCCATATTTTCTGAGCCAAGAGCAGGAGGGGGGTGGGGGGGTGGCTTTATTTTTTGGGATGTCTGGAGCAGTCCCACAGGTCCTCCTCTACAAGGACACAGTGCCATAAAACACTCAGAGATGAAGTGTCTGATAGGGGGTGACAAGGGAGGAAGAGGAGGAGGAAATGGAGGAAGCAGCCAGGCCTTCGATTGAAAGCAAAATCAGGGAGTGCAGGGGGGGTTGGGCTGAGGGCAAGAAATGCACGAGTGCTATTCTGGGTGCCGTCTGGCGGCCCATGACAACGTGAGCTAGGAGAGTCAAAGCGCCTGTAGCCGAACGACAAACAGTAATGAACACTGAAACTATACAGCTTCATACATGAAGGAGTCAGAGTGACATTACACAGCATCTCCCTTCCTCTCATGTGTTTCTATAGTAACAAGGCAGACGGTACTAGAAACAAACAGTTGGTGTCGTGTTCGACACTTCAACGCTCGATTCTTCATTCAAACTATCTTTTTCCAGTTTTTCTTTATTTTACCACCAATTAACCATTCACATTATCTAACAAGTGAATATTTCACACGTGATGCTCAAAATGCAATTTCTTCTGTTCAAAACCTCCAAACTATTCTGTTTACTTCTGTTAACTTTTATTAACGTGTTAACTTCTGTAAACCTCTGTTTACTTCTGTTAACTTCTGTTTACTTTTGTTAAACTTCTGTTTATTTGTTTATTTTTGTTAACTTTTTCTAACTTCTTTTAACTTTTTTAACTTCTGTTTACTTCTGTTAACTTCTGTTTACTTTTGTTAACTTTTGCTTACTTCTGTTAACTTCTGTTTACTTTTGTTAACTTCTGTTAACTTCTGTTTACTTCAGTTAACTTCTGTTAACTTCTGTTTACTTTTGTTAACTTCTGTTTACTAATCATTCAAAAAGAAAAAACTTTTTTTTTGTAATGTCTGATCAGAAAATTAAACAGTCATCTGATCTCCTAATTGATTGATTGATTAACTGTTTCCACTCCAAATGTAACATAAATACTGTTGTTAAGGGCATTTTTTAAAGTTTATTTATGTTTAAGTTCTATTTTACAGGAATTTAGAACATGGAGCGTTTCTTCTGTTTATTAATTGACTGATAACTATAGATAAATCCTCTAAACTAAATATAACAAATCTTTGCAGACTTTTTTTAATTTCTATCAGAAAGACAATTTAAAGTTTTCTAAAAGCCGTATGGCTTCCCACATCTGAACATATTTGAATTATTTGTCAGCCTCACAGCCTTATCACTTGTTTTTGGGGATTTTATTTGGGATCAGAATGTAATGAGCATTACTTCCACATGACTGACAATAATTTCCCCCGTCAGTATTAAAGTTGTCAGAGCAGATAAAATGTAACTAAACTGTCTCAATAATTTCGTTCTTCTGCCACTTTCTCCCCTCAAATGGACAATAATGTCTACAAAACAACATATTTGAATTGAGTTGCACAAAAACATGATTTACAAACCAAACCTAAAAGTCATGCTGTCGGGGGTCTGAATGTGTTTTAATGATGTTTCATGTGATTTATGCAGATGTTTAAAACCACCCTGTTTGTCTCTGGTCCTCCTGCAGCTATGGTCAGCTCAGAAAATGCTTCAGGTCATGACAACAATGTGGACTAAACTTTAAATGAGCTGATGTTTCTACATATCAGTTCCTGTAAGATTCACTGTTACTTTGCAGGTAAAGCGGAGCATCAGCTGGTGAAGAGAAGTCAGGGTTGGTTGGATTTACAAACAGGCCGGATGGATCATAACTTCTCTTCAGGTCAGCTGCCCTGTTGGTTTGCTTTAAAATGTCATGAATAACCTCATTCACCTCTGTTGCAGGATTCACAAATCAATATGATTCCATATAATCATATTTTATTATAGAACAAATCTGTTTCACCTTATACAGTGCATCTATAAAGTATTCACAGCGCTTCACTTTTTCCATATTTTGTTATGTTACAGCCCGATTCCAAAATTGATTAAATTAATTTTTTTCCTCAAAATTCTACACACGATACCCCATAATGATAACGTGAAAAAAGTTGTTTGAAAATTTGTGCAAATCTATTAAAAATAAAAAAAAAATAAAAAAATCACATGTACATAAGTATTCACAGCCTTTGCCATGACACTCAAAATTTAGCTCAGGTGCATCCTGTTTCCACTGATCATCGTTGAGATGTTTCTACAACTTGATTGGAGTCCACCTGTGGTAAATTCAATTGGTTGGACATGATTTGGAAAGGCAGACACTTGTCTCTATATAAGGTCCCACAGTTGATGGTGCATGTCAGAGCACAAACTAAGCCATGAAGTCCAAAGAATTTTCTGTAGACCTCTGAGACAGGATTGTATCGAGGCACAGATCTGGGGAAGGGTACAGAAAAATTTCTGCAGCATTGAAGGTCCCAATGAGCACAGCAGCCTCCATGGAACCACCAGGACTCTTCGGCGATCGGGGGAGAAAGAACCCGATGGTCACTCTGACAGAGCTCCAGCGTTGCGCTGTGAAGAGAGGAGAACCTTCCAGAAGGACAACCATCTCTGCAGCACTCCACCAAGCAGGCCTATATGGTAGAGTGGCCAAAAGGAAGCCACTCCTCAGTAAAAGGCACACGACAGCCCACCTGGAGTTTGCCAAAAGGCACCTGAAGGACTCTTAGACCATGAGAAACAAAATTCTCTGGTCTGATGAAACAAATATTGAACTCTTTGGCCTGAATGCCAAGCATCATGTTTGGAGGAAACCAGGCACCGCTCATCACCTGGCCAATACCATCCCTACAGTGAAGCATGGTGGTGGCAGCATCGTGCTGTGGGGATGTTTTTCAGCAGCAGGAACTGGGAGACTAGTCAGGATGGAGGGAAAGATGAATGCAGCAATGTACAGAGACATCCTTGATGAAAACCTGCTCCAGAGCGCTCTGGACCTTAGACTGGGGAGAAGGTTCATCTTCCAACAGGACAACGACCCGAAGCACACAGCTAAGATAACAAAGGAGTGGCTTCGGGACAACTCTGTGAATGTCCTTGAGTGGCCCAGCCAGAGCCCAGACTTGAACCCGATTGAACATCTCTGGAGAGATCTGAAAATGGCTGTGCACCGACGCTCCCCATCCAACCTGATGGAGCTTGAGAGGTCCTGCAAAGAAGAATGGAAGAAACTGCCCAAAAATAGGTGTGCCAAGCTTGTAGCATCATACTCAAAAAGACTTGAGGCTGTAATTGCTGCCAAAGGTGCTTCAACAAAGTATTGAGCAAAGTATATACAGTGGGGCAAAAAAGTATTTAGTCAGCCACCAATTGTGCAAGTTCTCCCACTTAAAAAGATGAGAGACGCCTGCAATTTTCCTCATAGGTATACCTAAACTATGAGACAAAATGAGAAAAAAAATTCCTGAAAATCACATTGTCTGATTTTTAAAGAATATATTTGAAAATTATGGTGGAAAATAAGTATTTGGTCAATAACAAAAGTTCATCTCAATACTTTATTATATACCCTTTGTTGGCAATGACAGAGGTCAAACATTTTCTGTAAGTCTTCACAAGCTTTTCACACACTGTTGCTGGTATTTTGGCCCATTCCTCCATGCAGATCTCCTCTAGAGCAGTGATGTTTTGGGGCTGTCGTTGGGCAACACGGACTTTCAACTCCCTCCACAGATTTTCTATGGGGTTGAGATCTGGAGACTGGCTAGGCCACTCCAGGACCTTGAAATGCTTCTTACGAAGCCACTCCTTCGTTGCCCGGGCGGTGTGTTTGGGATCATTGTCATGCTGAAAGACCCAGCCACGTTTAATCTTCAATGCCCTTGCTGATGGAAGGAGGTTTTCACTCAAAATCTCACGATACATGGCCCCATTCATTCTTTCCTTTACACGGATCAGTCGTCCTGGTCCCCTTGCAGAAAAACAGCCCCAAAGCATGATGTTTCCACCCCCATGCTTCACAGTAGGTATGGTGTTCTTTGGATGCAACTCGGCATTCTTTCTCCTCCAAACATGACGAGTTGAGTTTTTACCAAAAAGTTCTATTTTGGTTTCATCTGACCATATGACATTCTCCCAATCCTCTTCTGGATCATCCAAATGCTCTCTAGCAAACTTCAGACGGGCCTGGACATGTACTGGCTTAAGCACGGGGACACGTCTGGCACTGCAGGATTTGAGTCCCTGGCGGCGTAGTGTGTTACTGATGGTAGCCTTTGTTACTTTGGTCCCAGCTCTCTGCAGGTCACGTGTGGTTCTGGGATTTTTGTTAACCGTTCATGTGATCATTTTGGCCCCACGGGGTGAGATCTTGCGTGGAGCCCCAGATCGAGGGAGATTATCAGTGGTCTTGTATGTCTTCCATTTTCTAATAATTGCTCCCACAGTTGATTTCTTCACACCAAGCTGCTTACCTATTGCAATCCTGTATGTATATATATATATATATGTGTGTGTACATATATGTATATATATATACACATACATACATGTACATTTGTATATATATATTTGTATATATATGTACATTTGTATATGTATGTATACAGTGGTGTGAAAAAGTGTTTGCCCCCTTCCTGATTTCCAATTTTTTTGCATGTCTGTCACACTTAAATGTTTCAGATCATCAAACAAATTTAAATATTAGTCAAAGATAACACAAGTAAACACAAAATGCAGTTTTTAAATGAAGGTTTTTATTATTAAGGGAGAAAAAAAAATCCAAACCCACATGGCCCTGTGTGAAAAAGTGTTTGCCCCCTAAACCTAATAACTGGTTGGGCCACCCTTAGCAGCAACAACTGCAATCAAGCGTTTGCGATAATTTGCAATGAGTCTTTATCAGCGCTGTGGAGTAATTTTGGCCCACTCATCTTTGCAGAGTTGTTGTAATTCAGCCACATTTTCACACCACTGTATATATATATCATCAGCTCATGATCATGATATCAGCAGCTCATCATGATATCATCATCATGATATTAGCAGCTCATTATAACATCATCACCGATCACAATGTCAGCAGCTCGTAATTTACATTCAGAACACCTGAACGCCTCTCCCTTCTGTGCTCAGTGGACAGATTGCATGGCTCCAGCGTCCAATCCGATCTCCTACGCTGATAGCTGATGGTAATGAGGATTCATAGGGACATGGGACAACATAAGGCAGCATCATTACTGTCAGAGACAATGGTAAGGTTAATCTCTTTAAGACTAACCAGCGGAGGGGGGGAAGGAAGGAGCATCCAATAATCTCATCAGACCAGACGACATACTCCCCCCAACACCCCAGATCCCTGTCCACATGCGTGTCTGCAAACTGGGAATAAACCATGCAGCCATGTATCCTCGATGTGTGGGAGAGAACATGCATCTGTCACGTGTCAGATATACATGTGTACAGTGTATGTGCAGTGTGTGTATCACTGTATCACAGTGTGATACCATGTGTATATTGTGTGTACAGTGTATGTACAGTGTATGTTATGTATGTACAGTGTGTATGTACAGTGTGTATGTTCAGTGTGTGTAGAGTGACTATATATAGTGTGTACAGTGTGTGTACAATGTGTACAGTGTGTGTGTGTGTGTGTGTGTGTGTGTACAGTGTGTATTACAGTGTGTACTGTGTGTGCAGTGTGTGTGTACAATGTGTGTACAGTGTGTGTACAGTGTGTGTGTGTACAATCTGTTTACAGTGTGTGTGTGTGTGTACAGTGTGTATGTACAATGTGTACAGTGTGTGTACAGTGTGTGTACAGTGTGTGTGTAAAGTGTGTACAGCAAAAGGATCTTTCTAATTGTGAGTGGCATCGAGTCGGTCTCTGTATTACACATCCTGACTCAGGAGGAGGAGGATGATGGTGATGATGACACCGCCAGTGACTTTTCTATTAACAAACATGAGTCATGGAGTTCATATGTGAACAGTGTGCGTGTGTGTGTGTGTGTGTGTGTGTGTGTGTGTGTGTGTGTGTGTGTGTGTGTGTTGTGTTTGTGTGGGAGGGGGCAGATTCTGTGCAACCATGTGAAAGGTCCATGATTACATAAGACTGCTGCTAACCCTGACATGCACATATACATACACATGCAGGTACACACACACACACACACTGCACAGACTGTGGCCTTCATGTGTGTGTGCAGCAGCAGTAGGGTGCTCATTAGCATAATGCAGGATGCAGAAGAGATGCCATGTTCTTCATCTGATTCAGTCTGATGGTGTGTGTCACCTCTCCTCCCCCTCCCCCATACACACAGTCTCCACCCCCACCTACTCTGTCTCTCCACCTCCCACCCCTCTTGTCTCTCCTACTATCCAGTAATGGGTCCTCCTTCCTCCCTTCATGCACTGCACAGCTCAGACCTGATGTAAACCTTTAGTACTCCACACACACACACACACACACACACACACACACACACACACACACACACACACACATACACAAACACTCACTCACTCACACACTCTCTCACACACACACACACACACACACATACCCTTCACCTGTAGAGGACACCAATTCATCAGCTTAAATGAGGATGGAAGCTGATGAGTTGGTACATGTATGTATGTACATATTTCATGTTCCAGTCCAGCTGTGTGTGTGTGTGTGTGTGTGTGTGTGTGTGTGTGTGTGTGTAGCTCTGTGTAGCTGTGTGTGTGTCCTTTTTGTTTTGTTTTTTGGGACCGAACAGAACCATGCAGCAGCTCGGCACTCCCTCCATGATGCACCCATGATACTCTGATCATGTCAAAAACTCTCCTCATGTCAGATACTCTGCTGTACTGAGAGCTGATGGCGTCAGCAGGTTTCAGAGGTCCAGTCCAGCGTTACTTTGTGATGTCTCGTCAGCTACTGTCAGCTGTTTCCTCACGTTACTCCCAAAGAGGCCGTTGACGAGCGGCGCTGGGATCTACTGAGTGTAACCGAAGAAAGAACGGCGGGTTATTCCCTCCGCTTCGCCTGCAGGCTTCCATGAGACACTCTGCTCTCATCTCACCAACTCCTCCTGAAATGTCTGTTCTCAGATTATTGAGAGAAGCAGCGGGAGGACAAGAGACAAAGGAGGAGACCACCGGAGGACGGGAGGGTTGAACAGGAGAGTCCCTGTCTTCAGGAGAGGACAGCTGTCTGTCTATCTCCACCTCTGTGTCTGTTTGTCTGTCTCTCTCTGTCACTGTCTGTCTCTCTGTGTCTCTCTGTCTGTCTGCCCTCCCTCCACCCCACCCTCCTTAGATGAAGATGAGGATGAAGAGACAGATGAAGGATGAGGGAATCAGACAGGAGAGAGATGTTTTCTCTTCCTTTTATTTCCCCCAGTGTCACCCTGATTATATAAGAGCCACGTGCTAAAAATAAAGCCTGCGGTACAAAGTGTGTGTGTGTGTGTGTGTGTGTGTGTGTGTGTGTGTGTGTGTATCTCACACTCAGACACAAACACACAGACACATAAACGCACAGAATGACAGTCACACATCAGACCGAGTCACACATGCAGCAGTGATGAGCCGATGTGTTCATGTAAAACACATTCATGCAGGAACACATAGAGGCAGCGCAGTGAGCCGGGAGACGGATGCAGATTCTCTCCGGTTGCCATGGCGACGCAGCCTCCTTCAGATAGAGAGGAGAAGCTGTACGACTTCCTGGAGGGAACGAGCAGAGCAGAGGCTCCACCAGCATCACACCATCTTCATGTTCTCTTCACGTTCTCCTCTCTCCACGTTCTCCTCTTTCCACGTTCTCCTCTTTTCACGTTCTTCTCTCTCCATGTTTTCCTCTCCATGTTTTCCTCTCTTCACGTTCTCCTCATTTCACGTTCTCCTCGTTTCACGTTCTCCTCTCTTCACATTCTCCTCTCTTCACGTTCTCCTCTTTGCACATTCTCCTCTCTTCACATTCTCCTCTC
The DNA here is from genome assembly GCF_022577435.1 of Embiotoca jacksoni. Lineage (NCBI taxonomy): Eukaryota > Metazoa > Chordata > Actinopteri > Embiotocidae > Embiotoca > Embiotoca jacksoni. The sequence goes on from NW_027185378.1 coordinate 163,574, forward strand.
TTCACGTTCTTCTCTCTGTATGTTCTTCTCTCTCCATGTTCTCCTCTCTTTATGCTCTCCTCTCTGTACGTTCTCCTCTCTGTACGTTCTCCTTTCAACATCCTGAGGTCACGGCGCCCAGTGGGATGTGAGACCATCCTCATGTATAAATACAGTGCCATGTCTCCGACAGAACAAGAGATAAAGTTTCTCCGCCGTTGGGATGAAACCTCGACAGGAATTCACACTCATCCACATTTTGTCACAGAGAGACTTCAGACGGAGGAAACACGAGAACCTCAGAGACGTGAAAGACTGAGGAATGTACTGAACACACACACACACACACACAGTCTCTGGGGATAGGGTTAGTTACTAGTTTCATGGTTAGTGGGGGTTAGTTATTAGTTTTCCGGTTAGTTAAGGTTAGTTACTATTTTGACGGTTAGTTAGGATAAGTTACTAGATTTAGGATGGGGGATTTGACAACATTTCACTTCCAAAACTCCAGAAACTGGGCTCCTCAGTTCCCAAACGTTTACAGTGTTTTACTTGTCCATGTAAACGTGAATGTGTTTTTATACAGGTGAATGTTTTCTTTTACAAGTGAATATGTTCTTTTACATGTGAATATGTTCTTGTACATGTGAACATGTGGATATGTTCTTGTACATGTGAATGTGTTCTTGTACATGTGAATATGTTCTTGTACATGTGAACATGTAAATATGTGAATATGTTATTGTATATGTAAACATGTGATTATGTTGTTGCACATGTGAATGTGTTCTTTTCCATGTGAATGTGTTTTTTTTAGATGTGAATACATTATTGTATGTGGAAACATGTGAATATGTTCTGGGACGTGTGATTATGTTCTTGTACATGTGAATGTGTTCTTTTACATGTGAATATGTTGTACATGTTAAAATGTTCTTGTACATGTGAATGTGTTCTTGTATTTGTGAATATGTTCATGTATGTGTTAATAAGTTATTGTAAAAGTAAACATGTGAATGTGTTCTTTTACATGTAAATATATTTTACATGTGAATATGTTCTTGTACATGTGAATGTGTTATTGTATGTGTGAATGTGTTATTTTACATGTGAATATGTTATTGTATATGTAAACATGTGAATGTGTTATTGTACATGTGAACATGTGAATATGTTCTTGTACATGTAAATATGTTCTTGTACATGTGAATGTGTTCTTGTATGTGTTTATATGTTCTTGTGTATGTAAACATGTGAATATGTTGTTGTACATGTAAATATGTTGCTGTACATGTGAATGTGTTCTTGTACGTGTGAATATGTTGTTTTACATGTGAATATGTTCTTGTACACGTGAACATGTGAATATGTTCTTGTATATGTAAACATGTGAACGTGTTCTTGAACATGTGAATATGTTGTTGTGTATTTGAATGTTTTCTTGTTCATGTGAAGGTGTTCTTTTACACGTGAATATACATGTGAATATGTCCTTTTACATGTGAATGTGTTGTACATGTTAATATGTTCTTGTACATGTGAATGTGTTCTTGTACATGTGAATGTGTTCTTTTACATGTGAATGTGTTTTGTTTATGTGACTACGCTATTGTATGTGTAAACATGTGAATATGTTCTGGTACGTGTGATTATGTTCTTGTACATGTGAATGTGTTCTTTTACTTGTGAATATGTTGCACATTTGAATATGTTCTTGTACATGTGAATGTGTTATTGTATGTGTGAATGTGTTATTTCCCATGTGAATATGTTATTGGACATGTAAACATGTGAACGTGTTCTTCAACATGTGAATATGTTCTTGTACATGTCAATGTGTTATTGTATGTGTGAATGTGTTATTTTCCATGTGAATGTTATTGTACATGTGAATGTGTTATTGTACATGTGAATGTGTTCTTTTACATGTGAATATGTTGTTGTACATATAAACATGTGAATATGTTGTTGTATATGTAAACATGTGAATATGTTCTTGTATATGTAAACATGTGAACATGTTCTTGTATATGTAAACATGTGAACGTGTTCTTGAACATGTGAATATGTTCTTGTATATGTAAATGGGAACATGTTCTTGTACATGTGAACATTTGAATATGTTCATGCACATGTGAACTTGTGAATATGTTGTTGTACATTTGAATGTTTTCTTGTTCATGTGAAGGTGTTCTTTTACACGTGATTATACATGTGAAAATGTCCTTTTACATGTGAATATGTTGCACATGTTAATATGTTGCTGTACATGTGATTGTGTTCTTGTACATGAGAATATGTTGTTTTACCTGTGAATATGTTCTTGTACACGTGAACATGTGAATATGTTCTTGTATATGTAAACATGTGAATGTGTTCTTGTATATGTAAATGTCAATATGTTCTTGTACATGTGAATGTTTTCTTGTTCATGTGAATATGTCCTTTAACATGTGAATATGTTGCAAATGTTAATATGTTCTTGTACATGTGAATGTGTTCTTTTACATGTGAATGTGTTATTGTACGTGAATGTGTTCTTTTACATGTGAATGTGTGTTTTGTTTATGTGACTACGCTATTGTATGTGTAAACGTGCGAATATGTTCTTGTACGTGTGAATGTTCTTGTACATGTGAATGTGTTCTTTTACATGTGAATATGTTGTACATGTTAATATGTTCTTGTACATGTGAACATGTGAATGTGTTCTTGTACATGGAAATGTTATTGTACATGTGAATGTATTCTTGTATATGTGAATATGTTCATGTACGTGTTAATAAGTTATTGTAAAAGTAAACGTGAAGGTGTTCTTTTACATGTAAATATATTTTACATGTGAATATGTTCTTGTACATGTGAATGTGTTATTGTATGTGTGAATGTGTTATTTTACATGCGAATATGTTATTGTATATATAAACATGTGAATGTGTTATTGAACATGTGAATATGTTGTTGTACATTTGAATGTTTTCTTGTTCATGTGAATGTGTTCTTGTACACGTGAATATACATGTGAATATGTCCTTTTACATGTGAATGTGTTGCACATGTTAATATGTTCTTGTACATGTGAATGTGTTGTTGTACAAGTGAATGTGTTCTTTTACATGTGAATGTGTTCTTTTATATGTGAATGTGTTTTGTTTATGTGACTACGCTATTGTATGTATGTCTATTGAATATGTTGTTTTACCTGTGAATATGTTCTTGTACACGTGAACATGTGAATATGTTCTTGTATATGTAAACATGTGAATATGTTCTTGTATATGTGAACATGTGAATATGTTCTTGTATATGTAAACATGTGAACGTGTTCTTGAACATGTGAATGTGTTCTTGTATATGTAAATGTGAATATGTTTTTGTACATGTGAACATGTGAATATGTTGTTGTACATGTGAATGTTTTCTTGTTCATGTGAATATGTCCTTTAACATGTGAATATGTTGCAAATGTTAATATGTTCTTGTACGTGTGAATATGTTGTTTTACATGTGAATATGTTCTTGTATATGTAAACATGTGAACGTGTTCTTGAACATGTGAATATGTTGTTGTACATTTGAATGTTTTCTTGTTCATGTGAAGGTGTTCTTTTACACGTGAATATACATGTGAATATGTCCTTTTACATGTGAATGTGTTGTACATGTTAATATGTTCTTGTACATGTGAATGTGTTCTTGAACATGTAAATATGTTCTTGTACATGTAAATATGTTCTTGTACATGTGAATGTGTTCTTTTACATGTGAATGTGTTTTGTTTATGTGACTACGCTATTGTATGTATGTCTATTGAATATGTTGTTTTACCTGTGAATATGTTCTTGTACACGTGAACATGTGAATATGTTCTTGTACACGTAAACATGTGAATATGTTCTTGTATATGTAAACATATGAACGTGTTCTTGAACATGTGAATGTGTTCTTGTATATGTAAATGTGAATATGTTCTTGTACATGTGAACATGTGAATATGTTGTTGTACATGTGAATGTTTTCTTGTTCATGTGAATATGTCCTTTAACATGTGAATATGTTGCAAATGTTAATATGTTCTTGTACATGTGAATGTGTTCTTGTACATGTGAACATGAGAATGTGTTCTTGTACATGGAAATGTTATTGTACATGTGAATGTGTTCTTGTATATGTGAAAATGTTCATGTACGTGTTAATAAGTTATTGTAAAAGTAAACATGTGAAGGTGTTCTTTTACATGTAAATATATTTTACATGTGAATATGTTCTTGTACATGTGAATGTGTTATTGTATGTGTGAATGTGTTATTTTACATGTGAATATGTTATTGTATATATAAACATGTGAATGTGTTATTGTACATGTGAATGTGTTCTTGTATGTGTTTATATGTTCTTGTATATGTAAACATGTGAATATGTTGTTGTACATGTAAATATGTTGCTGTACATGTGAATGTGTTCTTGTACGTGTGAATATGTTGTTTTACATGTGAATATGTTCTTATTCACGTGAACATGTGAATATGTTCTTGTATATGTAAACATGTGAACGTGTTCTTGAACATGTGAATATGTTGTTGTACATTTGAATGTTTTCTTGTTCATGTGAAGGTGTTCTTTTACACGTGAATATACATGTGAATATGTCCTTTTACAAGTGAATGTTTTGTACATGTTAATATGTTCTTGTACATGTGAATGTGTTCTTGTACATGGGAATATGTTCTTGTATATGTAAATATGTTATTTTACATGTGAATGTGTTCTTGTATGTTAATATGTTATTGTATATGTAAACTTGTAAATATATTGCTGTACATGTGAATGTGTTCTTGGACATGTGAATATGTTGTTTTTCATGTGAATATATTCTTGTACACGTGAACATGTGAATATGTTCTTGTATATGTAAACATGTGAATATGTTCATGCACATGTGAACTTGTGAATATGTTGTACATTTGAATGTTTTCTTGTTCATGTGAAGGTGTTCTTTTACACGTGATTATACATGTGAAAATGTCCTTTTACATGTGAATATGTTGCACATGTTAATATGTTGCTGTACATGTGATTGTGTTCTTGTACATGTGAATATGTTGTTTTACCTGTGAATATGTTCTTGTACACGTGAACATGTGAATATGTTCTTGTATATGTAAACATGTGAATATGTTCTTGTATATGTAAACATGTGAATGTGTTCTTGTATATGTAAATGTGAATATGTTCTTGTACATGTGAACATGTGAGTATGTTCATGCACATGTGAACTTGTGAATATGTTGTTGTACTTGTGAATGTTTTCTTGTTCATGTGAATATGTCCTTTCACGTGAATATGTTGCAAATGTTAATATGTTCTTGTACGTGTGAATATGTTCTTGTACATGTGATTGTGTTCTTTTACATGTGAATATGTTGTACATGTTAATATGTTCTTGTACATGTGAACATGTGAATGTGTTCTTGTACATGGAAATGTTATTGTACATGTGAATGTGTTCTTGTATATGTGAATATGTTCATGTACGTGTTAATAAGTTATTGTAAAAGTAAACATGTGAAGGTGTTCTTTTACATGTAAATATATTTTACATGTGAATATGTTCTTGTACATGTGAATGTGTTATTGTATGTGTGAATGTGTTATTTTACATGTGAATATGTTATTGTATATATAAACATGTGAATGTGTTATTGTACATGTGAACATGTGAATATGTTCTTGTACATGTAAATATGTTCTTGTACATGTGAATGTGTTCTTGTACGTGTGAATATGTTGTTTTACATGTAAATATGTTGCTGTACATGTGAATGTGTTCTTGTACGTGTGAATATGTTGTTTTACATGTGAATATGTTCTTGTATATGTAAACATGTGAACGTGTTCTTGAACATGTGAATATGTTGTTGTACATTTGAATGTTTTCTTGTTCATGTGAAGGTGTTCTTTTACACGTGAATATACATGTGAATATGTCCTTTTACATGTGAATGTGTTGTACTTGTTAATATGTTCTTGTACATGTGAATGTGTTGTTGTACATGTGAATGTGTTCTTTTACATGTGAATGTGTTCTTTTATATGTGAATGTCTTTTGTTTATGTGACTACGCTATTGTATGTATGTCTATTGAATATGTTGTTTTACCTGTGAATATGTTCTTGTACACGTGAAAATGTGAATATGTTCTTGTATATGTAAACATGTGAATATGTTCTTGTATATGTAAACATGTGAATGTGTTCTTGTATATGTAAACATGTGAATATGTTCTTGTATATGTAAACATGTGAACGTGTTCTTGAACATGTGAATGTGTTCTTGTATATGTAAATGTGAATATGTTCTTGTACATGTGAACATGTGAATATGTTGTTGTACATGTGAATGTTTTCTTGTTCATGTGAATATGTCCTTTAACATGTGAATATGTTGCAAATGTTAATATGTTCTTGTACATGTGACTGTGTTCTTTTACATATGAATGTGTGTTTTGTTTATGTGACTATGCTATTGTATGTGTAAACGTGCGAATATGTTCTTGCACGTGTGAATATGTTCTTGTACATGTGAATGTGTTCTTTTACATGTGAATATGTTGCACATGTTAATATGTTATTGTATATATAAACATGTCAATGTGTTCTTGTACATGTGAACATGTGAATATGTTCTTATTCACGTGAACATGTGAATATGTTCTTGTATATGTAAACATGTGAACGTGTTCTTGAACATGTGAATATGTTGTTGTACATTTGAATGTTTTCTTGTTCATGTGAAGGTGCTCTTTTACACGTGAATATACATGTCAATGTCCTTTTACATGTGAACATGTGAATGTGTTCTTTTACATGTAAATATATTTTACATGTGAATAAATTCTTGTACATGTGAATGTGTTATTGTATATGTAAATATGTTATTTTACATGTGAATGTGTTCTTGTATGTTAATATGTTATTGTATATGTAAACTTGTAAATATATTGCTGTACATGTGAATGTGTTCTTGGACATGTGAATATGTTGTTTTTCATGTGAATATGTTCTTGTACACGTGAACATGTTCATGTACGTGTTAATAATTTATTGTAATAGTAAACATGTGAATGTGTTCTTTTACATGTAAATATATTTTACATGTGAATATATTCTTGTACATGTGAATGTGTTATTGTAAATGTAAACATGTGAATGTGTTCTTGTACATGTGAACATGTGAATATGTTCTTGTATATGTAATTATGTTATTTTACATGTGAATGTGTTCTTGTATGTTAATATGTTATTGTATATGTAAACATGTAAATATATTGCTGTACATGTGAATATGTTGTTTTTGATGTGAATATGTTCTTGTACACGTGAACATGTGAATATGTTCTTGTATATGTAAACGTGAATATGTTCATGCACATGTGAACTTGTGAATATGTTGTACATTTGAATGTTTTCTTGTTCATGTGAAGGTGTTCTTTTACACGTGATTATACATGTGAAAAAGTCATTTTACATGTGAATATGTTGCACATGTTAATATGTTGCTGTACATGTGATTGTGTTCTTGTACATGTGAATATGTTGTTTTACCTGTGAATATGTTCTTGTACACGTGAACATGTGAATATGTTCTTGTATATGTAAACATGTGAATATGTTCTTGTATATGTAAACATGTGAACGTGTTCTTGAACATGTGAATGTGTTCTTGTATATGTAAACATGTGAATATGTTCACGCACATGTGAACTTGTGAATATGTTGTACATTTGAATGTTTTCTTGTTCATGTGAATATGTCCTTTAACATGTGAATATGTTGCAAATGTTAATATGTTCTTGTACATGTGAATGTGTTCTTTTACATGTGAATGTGTGTTTTGTTTATGTGACTATGCTATTGTATGTGTAAACGTGCGAATATGTTCTTGCACGTGTCAATATGTTCTTGTACATGTGAATGTGTTCTTTTACATGTGAATGTGTTCTTTTACATGTGAATATGTTGCACATGTTAATATGTTCTTGTACATGTGAACATGTCAATGTGTTCTTGTACATGGAAATGTTATTGTGCGTGTGAATGTGTTCTTGTATATGTGAATATGTTCATGTACGTGTTAATAAGTTATTGTAAAAGTAAACAGGTGAAGGTGTTCTTTTACATGTAAATATATTTTACATGTGAATATGTTCTTGTACATGTGAATGTGTTATTGTATGTGTGAATGTGTCATTTTACATGTGAATATGTTATTGTATATATAAACATGTGAATGTGTTATTGTACATGTGAACATGTGAATATGTTCTTATTCACGTGAACATGTGACTATGTTCTTGTATATGTAAACATGTGAATGTGTTCTTGAACATGTGAATATGTTGTTGTACATTTGAATGTTTTCTTGTTCATGTGAAGGTGTTCTTTTACACGTGAATATACATGTCAATATGTCCTTTTACATGTGAACATGTGAATGTGTTCTTTTACATGTAAATATATTTTACATGTGAATAAATTCTTGTACATGTGAATGTGTTATTGTAAATGTAAACATGTGAATGTGTTCTTGTACATGTGAACATGTGAATATGTTATTGTATATGTAAATATGTTATTTTACACGTGAATGTGTTCTTGTATGTTAATATGTTATTGTATATGTAAACTTGTAAATATATTGCTGTACATGTGAATGTGTTCTTGGACATGTGAATATGTTGTTTTTCATGTGAATATGTTCTTGTACACGTGAACATGTTCATGTACGTGTTAATAATTTATTGTAATAGTAAACATGTGAATGTGTTCTTTTACATGTAAATATATTTTACGTGTGAATATATTCTTGTACATGTGAATGTGTTATTGTAAATGTAAACATGTGAATGTGTTCTTGTACATGTGAACATGTGAATATGTTCTTGTATATGTAAACATGTGAATATGTTCTTGAACATGTAAACATGTGAATGTGTTCTTGAACATGTGAATGTGTTCTTGTATATGTAAATGTGAATATGTTCTTGTACATGTGAACATGTGAAGATGTTGTTGTACATGTGAATGTTTTCTTGTTCATGTGAACATGTGAATATGTTCTTGTATATGTAAATGTTATTTTACACGTGAATGTGTTCTTGTATGTTGATATGTTATTGTATATGTAAACATGTGAATATGTTCTTGAACATGTAAACATGTGAACGTGTTCTTGAACATGTGAATGTGTTCTTGTATATGTAAATGTGAATATGTTCTTGTACACGTGAACATGTGAATATGTTGTTGTACATGTGAATGTTTTCTTGTTCATGTGAACATGTGAATATGTTCTTGTATATGTAAATGTTATTTTACATGTGAATATGTTATTGTAAATGTAAACATGTGAATGTGTTCTTGTACATGTGAACATGTGAATATGTTCTTGTATGTTAATATGTTATTGTATATGTAAACATGTAAATATATTGCTGTACATGTGAATATGTTGTTTTTCATGTGAATATGTTCTTGTACACGTGAACATGTGAATATGTTCTTGTATATGTAAACATGTGAATATGTTCATGCACATGTGAAATTGTGAATATGTTGTACATTTGAATGTTTTATTGTTCAGGTGAAGGTGTTCTTTTACACGTGATTATACATGTGAAAATGTCCTTTTACATGTGAATATGTTGCACATGTTAATATGTTGCTGTACATGTGATTGTGTTCTTGTACATGTGAATATGTTGTTTTACCTGTGAATATGTTCTTGTACACGTGAACATGTGAATATGTTCTTGTATATGTAAACATGTGAATATGTTCTTGTATATGCAAAAATGTGAACGTGTTCTTGAACATGTGAATGTGTTCTTGTATATGTAAACATGTGAATATGTTCATGCACATGTGAACTTGTGAATATGTTGTACATTTGAATGTTTTCTTGTTCATGTGAAGGTGTTCTTTTACACGTGATTATGCATGTGAAAATGTCCTTTTACATGTGAATATGTTGCACGTGTTAATATGTTGCTGTACATGTGATTGTGTTCTCGTACATGTGAATATGTTGTTTTACCTGTGAATATGTTCTTGTGCACGTGAACATGTGAATATGTTCTTGTATATGTAAACATGTGAATATGTTCTTGTATATGTAAACATGTGAATATGTTCTTGTATATGTAAAAATGTGAATATGTTGTTGTACATGTGAATGTTTTCTTGTTCATGTGAATATGTCCTTTAACATGTGAATATGTTGCAAATGTTAATATGTTCTTGTACATGTGAATGTGTTCTTGTACATGTGAACATGTGAATGTGTTCTTGTACATGGAAATGTTATTGTACATGTGAATGTGTTCTTGTATATGTGAATATGTTCATGTACGTGTTAATAAGTTATTGTAAAAGTAAACATGTGAAGGTGTTCTTTTACATGTAAATATATTTTACGTGTGAATATGTTCTTGTACATGTGAATGTGTTATTGTATGTGTGAATGTGTTATTTTATATATAAACATGTGAATGTGTTATTGTACATGTGAACATGTGAATATGTTCTTGTACATGTGAATATGTCCTTTTACATGTGAATGTGTTGTACATGTTAATATGTTCTTGTACATGTGAATGTGTTGTTGTACATGTGAATGTGTTCTTTTACATGTGAATGTGTTCTTTTATATGTGAATGTGTTTTGTTTACGTGACTACACTATTGTATGTATGTCTATTGAATATGTTGTTTTACCTGTGAATATGTTCTTGTACACGTGAACATGTGAATATGTTCTTGTATATGTAAACATGTGAATATGTTCTTATATATGTAAACATGTGAATATGTTCTTGTATATTTAAACATGTGAACGTGTTCTTGAACATGTGAATGTGTTCTTGTATATGTAAACATGTGAATATGTTCTTGTATATGTAAACATATGAACGTGTTGTTGAACATGTGAATGGGTTCTTGTATATGTAAATGTGAATATGTTCTCGTACATGTGAACATGTGAATATGTTGTTGTACATGTGAATGTTTTCTTGTTCATGTGAATATGTCCTTTAACATGTGAATATGTTGCAAATGTTAATATGTTCTTCTACATGTGAATGTGTTCTTTTACATGTGAATGTGTGTTTTGTTTATGTGATTATGCTATTGCATGTGTAAATGTGCGAATATGTTCTTGTACGTGTGAATATGTTCTTGTACATGTGAACATGTGAATGTGTTCTTGTACATGGAAATGTTATTGTACATGTGAATGTGTTCTTGTATATGTGAATATGTTCATGTACGTGTTAATAAGTTATTGTAAAAGTAAACATGTGAAGGTGTTCTTTTACGTGTAAATATATTTTACGTGTGAATATGTTCTTGTACATGTGAATGTGTTATTGTATGTGTGAATGTGTTATTTTACATGTGAATATGCTATTGTATATATAAACATGTAAATGTGTTATTGTACATGTGAACATGTAAATATGTTCTAGTACATGTAAATATGTTCTTGTACATGTGAATGTGTTCTTGTATGTGTTTATATGTTCTTGTATATGTAAACATGTGAATATGTTGTTGTACATGTAAATATGTTGCTGTACATGTGAATGTGTTCTTGTACGTGTGAATATGTTGTTTTACCTGTGAATATGTTGCACATGTTAATATGTTGCTGTACATGTGATTGTGTTCTTGTACATGTGAATATGTTGTTTTACCTGTGAATATGTTCTTGTATATGTAAACATGTGAATATGTTCTTGTATATGTAAACATGTGAATGTGTTCTTGTATATGTAAACATGTGAATGTGTTCTTGTATATGTAAATGTGAATATGTTCTTGTACATGTGAACATGTGAGTATGTTCATGCACATGTGAACTTGTGAATATGTTGTTGTACTTGTGAATGTTTTCTTGTTCATGTGAATATGTCCTTTCACGTGAATATGTTGCAAATGTTAATATGTTCTTGTACGTGTGAATATGTTCTTGTACATGTGATTGTGTTCTTTTACATGTGAATATGTTGTACATGTTAATATGTTCTTGTACATGTGAACATGTGAATGTGTTCTTGTACATGGAAATGTTATTGTACATGTGAATGTGTTCTTGTATATGTGAATATGTTCATGTACGTGTTAATAAGTTATTGTAAAAGTAAACATGTGAAGGTGTTCTTTTACATGTAAATATATTTTACATGTGAATATGTTCTTGTACATGTGAATGTGTTATTGTATGTGTGAATGTGTTATTTTACATGTGAATATGTTATTGTATATATAAACATGTGAATGTGTTATTGTACATGTGAACATGTGAATATGTTCTTGTACATGTAAATATGTTCTTGTACATGTGAATGTGTTCTTGTACGTGTGAATATGTTGTTTTACATGTAAATATGTTGCTGTACATGTGAATGTGTTCTTGTACGTGTGAATATGTTGTTTTACATGTGAATATGTTCTTGTATATGTAAACATGTGAACGTGTTCTTGAACATGTGAATATGTTGTTGTACATTTGAATGTTTTCTTGTTCATGTGAAGGTGTTCTTTTACACGTGAATATACATGTGAATATGTCCTTTTACATGTGAATGTGTTGTACTTGTTAATATGTTCTTGTACATGTGAATGTGTTGTTGTACATGTGAATGTGTTCTTTTACATGTGAATGTGTTCTTTTATATGTGAATGTCTTTTGTTTATGTGACTACGCTATTGTATGTATGTCTATTGAATATGTTGTTTTACCTGTGAATATGTTCTTGTACACGTGAAAATGTGAATATGTTCTTGTATATGTAAACATGTGAATATGTTCTTGTATATGTAAACATGTGAATGTGTTCTTGTATATGTAAACATGTGAATATGTTCTTGTATATGTAAACATGTGAACGTGTTCTTGAACATGTGAATGTGTTCTTGTATATGTAAATGTGAATATGTTCTTGTACATGTGAACATGTGAATATGTTGTTGTACATGTGAATGTTTTCTTGTTCATGTGAATATGTCCTTTAACATGTGAATATGTTGCAAATGTTAATATGTTCTTGTACATGTGACTGTGTTCTTTTACATATGAATGTGTGTTTTGTTTATGTGACTATGCTATTGTATGTGTAAACGTGCGAATATGTTCTTGCACGTGTGAATATGTTCTTGTACATGTGAATGTGTTCTTTTACATGTGAATATGTTGCACATGTTAATATGTTATTGTATATATAAACATGTCAATGTGTTCTTGTACATGTGAACATGTGAATATGTTCTTATTCACGTGAACATGTGAATATGTTCTTGTATATGTAAACATGTGAACGTGTTCTTGAACATGTGAATATGTTGTTGTACATTTGAATGTTTTCTTGTTCATGTGAAGGTGCTCTTTTACACGTGAATATACATGTCAATGTCCTTTTACATGTGAACATGTGAATGTGTTCTTTTACATGTAAATATATTTTACATGTGAATAAATTCTTGTACATGTGAATGTGTTATTGTATATGTAAATATGTTATTTTACATGTGAATGTGTTCTTGTATGTTAATATGTTATTGTATATGTAAACTTGTAAATATATTGCTGTACATGTGAATGTGTTCTTGGACATGTGAATATGTTGTTTTTCATGTGAATATGTTCTTGTACACGTGAACATGTTCATGTACGTGTTAATAATTTATTGTAATAGTAAACATGTGAATGTGTTCTTTTACATGTAAATATATTTTACATGTGAATATATTCTTGTACATGTGAATGTGTTATTGTAAATGTAAACATGTGAATGTGTTCTTGTACATGTGAACATGTGAATATGTTCTTGTATATGTAATTATGTTATTTTACATGTGAATGTGTTCTTGTATGTTAATATGTTATTGTATATGTAAACATGTAAATATATTGCTGTACATGTGAATATGTTGTTTTTGATGTGAATATGTTCTTGTACACGTGAACATGTGAATATGTTCTTGTATATGTAAACGTGAATATGTTCATGCACATGTGAACTTGTGAATATGTTGTACATTTGAATGTTTTCTTGTTCATGTGAAGGTGTTCTTTTACACGTGATTATACATGTGAAAAAGTCATTTTACATGTGAATATGTTGCACATGTTAATATGTTGCTGTACATGTGATTGTGTTCTTGTACATGTGAATATGTTGTTTTACCTGTGAATATGTTCTTGTACACGTGAACATGTGAATATGTTCTTGTATATGTAAACATGTGAATATGTTCTTGTATATGTAAACATGTGAACGTGTTCTTGAACATGTGAATGTGTTCTTGTATATGTAAACATGTGAATATGTTCACGCACATGTGAACTTGTGAATATGTTGTACATTTGAATGTTTTCTTGTTCATGTGAATATGTCCTTTAACATGTGAATATGTTGCAAATGTTAATATGTTCTTGTACATGTGAATGTGTTCTTTTACATGTGAATGTGTGTTTTGTTTATGTGACTATGCTATTGTATGTGTAAACGTGCGAATATGTTCTTGCACGTGTCAATATGTTCTTGTACATGTGAATGTGTTCTTTTACATGTGAATGTGTTCTTTTACATGTGAATATGTTGCACATGTTAATATGTTCTTGTACATGTGAACATGTCAATGTGTTCTTGTACATGGAAATGTTATTGTGCGTGTGAATGTGTTCTTGTATATGTGAATATGTTCATGTACGTGTTAATAAGTTATTGTAAAAGTAAACAGGTGAAGGTGTTCTTTTACATGTAAATATATTTTACATGTGAATATGTTCTTGTACATGTGAATGTGTTATTGTATGTGTGAATGTGTCATTTTACATGTGAATATGTTATTGTATATATAAACATGTGAATGTGTTATTGTACATGTGAACATGTGAATATGTTCTTATTCACGTGAACATGTGACTATGTTCTTGTATATGTAAACATGTGAATGTGTTCTTGAACATGTGAATATGTTGTTGTACATTTGAATGTTTTCTTGTTCATGTGAAGGTGTTCTTTTACACGTGAATATACATGTCAATATGTCCTTTTACATGTGAACATGTGAATGTGTTCTTTTACATGTAAATATATTTTACATGTGAATAAATTCTTGTACATGTGAATGTGTTATTGTAAATGTAAACATGTGAATGTGTTCTTGTACATGTGAACATGTGAATATGTTATTGTATATGTAAATATGTTATTTTACACGTGAATGTGTTCTTGTATGTTAATATGTTATTGTATATGTAAACTTGTAAATATATTGCTGTACATGTGAATGTGTTCTTGGACATGTGAATATGTTGTTTTTCATGTGAATATGTTCTTGTACACGTGAACATGTTCATGTACGTGTTAATAATTTATTGTAATAGTAAACATGTGAATGTGTTCTTTTACATGTAAATATATTTTACGTGTGAATATATTCTTGTACATGTGAATGTGTTATTGTAAATGTAAACATGTGAACGTGTTCTTGTACATGTGAACATGTGAATATGTTCTTGTATATGTAAACATGTGAATATGTTCTTGAACATGTAAACATGTGAATGTGTTCTTGAACATGTGAATGTGTTCTTGTATATGTAAATGTGAATATGTTCTTGTACATGTGAACATGTGAAGATGTTGTTGTACATGTGAATGTTTTCTTGTTCATGTGAACATGTGAATATGTTCTTGTATATGTAAATGTTATTTTACACGTGAATGTGTTCTTGTATGTTGATATGTTATTGTATATGTAAACATGTGAATATGTTCTTGAACATGTAAA
This sequence comes from Embiotoca jacksoni, assembly GCF_022577435.1. Lineage (NCBI taxonomy): Eukaryota > Metazoa > Chordata > Actinopteri > Embiotocidae > Embiotoca > Embiotoca jacksoni. Next base: position 179,412 of record NW_027185378.1, read on the forward strand.
CATGTGAACGTGTTCTTGAACATGTGAATGTGTTCTTGTATATGTAAATGTGAATATGTTCTTGTACACGTGAACATGTGAATATGTTGTTGTACATGTGAATGTTTTCTTGTTCATGTGAACATGTGAATATGTTCTTGTATATGTAAATGTTATTTTACATGTGAATATGTTATTGTAAATGTAAACATGTGAATGTGTTCTTGTACATGTGAACATGTGAATATGTTCTTGTATGTTAATATGTTATTGTATATGTAAACATGTAAATATATTGCTGTACATGTGAATATGTTGTTTTTCATGTGAATATGTTCTTGTACACGTGAACATGTGAATATGTTCTTGTATATGTAAACATGTGAATATGTTCATGCACATGTGAAATTGTGAATATGTTGTACATTTGAATGTTTTATTGTTCAGGTGAAGGTGTTCTTTTACACGTGATTATACATGTGAAAATGTCCTTTTACATGTGAATATGTTGCACATGTTAATATGTTGCTGTACATGTGATTGTGTTCTTGTACATGTGAATATGTTGTTTTACCTGTGAATATGTTCTTGTACACGTGAACATGTGAATATGTTCTTGTATATGTAAACATGTGAATATGTTCTTGTATATGCAAAAATGTGAACGTGTTCTTGAACATGTGAATGTGTTCTTGTATATGTAAACATGTGAATATGTTCATGCACATGTGAACTTGTGAATATGTTGTACATTTGAATGTTTTCTTGTTCATGTGAAGGTGTTCTTTTACACGTGATTATGCATGTGAAAATGTCCTTTTACATGTGAATATGTTGCACGTGTTAATATGTTGCTGTACATGTGATTGTGTTCTCGTACATGTGAATATGTTGTTTTACCTGTGAATATGTTCTTGTGCACGTGAACATGTGAATATGTTCTTGTATATGTAAACATGTGAATATGTTCTTGTATATGTAAACATGTGAATATGTTCTTGTATATGTAAAAATGTGAATATGTTGTTGTACATGTGAATGTTTTCTTGTTCATGTGAATATGTCCTTTAACATGTGAATATGTTGCAAATGTTAATATGTTCTTGTACATGTGAATGTGTTCTTGTACATGTGAACATGTGAATGTGTTCTTGTACATGGAAATGTTATTGTACATGTGAATGTGTTCTTGTATATGTGAATATGTTCATGTACGTGTTAATAAGTTATTGTAAAAGTAAACATGTGAAGGTGTTCTTTTACATGTAAATATATTTTACGTGTGAATATGTTCTTGTACATGTGAATGTGTTATTGTATGTGTGAATGTGTTATTTTATATATAAACATGTGAATGTGTTATTGTACATGTGAACATGTGAATATGTTCTTGTACATGTGAATATGTCCTTTTACATGTGAATGTGTTGTACATGTTAATATGTTCTTGTACATGTGAATGTGTTGTTGTACATGTGAATGTGTTCTTTTACATGTGAATGTGTTCTTTTATATGTGAATGTGTTTTGTTTACGTGACTACACTATTGTATGTATGTCTATTGAATATGTTGTTTTACCTGTGAATATGTTCTTGTACACGTGAACATGTGAATATGTTCTTGTATATGTAAACATGTGAATATGTTCTTATATATGTAAACATGTGAATATGTTCTTGTATATTTAAACATGTGAACGTGTTCTTGAACATGTGAATGTGTTCTTGTATATGTAAACATGTGAATATGTTCTTGTATATGTAAACATATGAACGTGTTGTTGAACATGTGAATGGGTTCTTGTATATGTAAATGTGAATATGTTCTCGTACATGTGAACATGTGAATATGTTGTTGTACATGTGAATGTTTTCTTGTTCATGTGAATATGTCCTTTAACATGTGAATATGTTGCAAATGTTAATATGTTCTTCTACATGTGAATGTGTTCTTTTACATGTGAATGTGTGTTTTGTTTATGTGATTATGCTATTGCATGTGTAAATGTGCGAATATGTTCTTGTACGTGTGAATATGTTCTTGTACATGTGAACATGTGAATGTGTTCTTGTACATGGAAATGTTATTGTACATGTGAATGTGTTCTTGTATATGTGAATATGTTCATGTACGTGTTAATAAGTTATTGTAAAAGTAAACATGTGAAGGTGTTCTTTTACGTGTAAATATATTTTACGTGTGAATATGTTCTTGTACATGTGAATGTGTTATTGTATGTGTGAATGTGTTATTTTACATGTGAATATGCTATTGTATATATAAACATGTAAATGTGTTATTGTACATGTGAACATGTAAATATGTTCTAGTACATGTAAATATGTTCTTGTACATGTGAATGTGTTCTTGTATGTGTTTATATGTTCTTGTATATGTAAACATGTGAATATGTTGTTGTACATGTAAATATGTTGCTGTACATGTGAATGTGTTCTTGTACGTGTGAATATGTTGTTTTACATGTGAATATGTTCTTGTATATGTAAACATGTGAACGTGTTCTTGAACATGTGAATATGTTGTACATTTGAATGTTTTCTTGTTCATGTGAAGGTGTTCTTTTACACGTGAATATACATGTGAATATGTCCTTTTACATGTGAATGTGTTGCACATGTTAATATGTTCTTGTACATGTGAATGTGTTATTGAATGTGTGAATGTGTTATTTTACATGTGAATATGTTCATGTACATGTAAATATGTTCTTGTACATGTGAATGTGTTCTTGTATGTGTTTATATGTTCTTGTATATGTAAACATGTGAATATGTTGTTGTACATGTAAATATGTTGCTGTACATGTTAACATGTTCTTGTACATGTGAATGTGTTCTTCTACATGGGAATATGTTCTTGTACATGTGAATGTGTTGTTGTACATGTGAATGTGTTCTTTTACATGTGAATGTGTTCTTTTACATGTGAATGTGTTTTGTTTATGTGACTACGCTATTGTATGTATGTCTATTGAATATGTTGTTTTACCTGTGAATATGTTCTTGTACACTTGAACATGTGAATATGTTCTTGTACACGTAAACATGTGAATATGTTCTTGTATATGTAAACATGTGAATATGTTCTTGTATATGTAAACATATGAACGTGTTGTTGAACATGTGAATGGGTTCTTGTATATGTAAATGTGAATATGTTCTCGTACATGTGAACATGTGAATATGTTGTTGTACATGTGAATGTTTTCTTGTTCATGTGAATATGTCCTTTAACATGTGAATATGTTGCAAATGTTAATATGTTCTTCTACATGTGAATGTGTTCTTTTACATGTGAATGTGTGTTTTGTTTATGTGATTATGCTATTGCATGTGTAAATGTGCGAATATGTTCTTGTACGTGTGAATATGTTCTTGTACATGTGAACATGTGAATGTGTTCTTGTACATGGAAATGTTATTGTACATGTGAATGTGTTCTTGTATATGTGAATATGTTCATGTACGTGTTAATAAGTTATTGTAAAAGTAAACATGTGAAGGTGTTCTTTTACGTGTAAATATATTTTACGTGTGAATATGTTCTTGTACATGTGAATGTGTTATTGTATGTGTGAATGTGTTATTTTACATGTGAATATGCTATTGTATATATAAACATGTAAATGTGTTATTGTACATGTGAACATGTAAATATGTTCTAGTACATGTAAATATGTTCTTGTACATGTGAATGTGTTCTTGTATGTGTTTATATGTTCTTGTATATGTAAACATGTGAATATGTTGTTGTACATGTAAATATGTTGCTGTACATGTGAATGTGTTCTTGTACGTGTGAATATGTTGTTTTACATGTGAATATGTTCTTGTATATGTAAACATGTGAACGTGTTCTTGAACATGTGAATATGTTGTACATTTGAATGTTTTCTTGTTCATGTGAAGGTGTTCTTTTACACGTGAATATACATGTGAATATGTCCTTTTACATGTGAATGTGTTGCACATGTTAATATGTTCTTGTACATGTGAATGTGTTATTGAATGTGTGAATGTGTTATTTTACATGTGAATATGTTCATGTACATGTAAATATGTTCTTGTACATGTGAATGTGTTCTTGTATGTGTTTATATGTTCTTGTATATGTAAACATGTGAATATGTTGTTGTACATGTAAATATGTTGCTGTACATGTTAACATGTTCTTGTACATGTGAATGTGTTCTTCTACATGGGAATATGTTCTTGTACATGTGAATGTGTTGTTGTACATGTGAATGTGTTCTTTTACATGTGAATGTGTTCTTTTACATGTGAATGTGTTTTGTTTATGTGACTACGCTATTGTATGTATGTCTATTGAATATGTTGTTTTACCTGTGAATATGTTCTTGTACACTTGAACATGTGAATATGTTCTTGTACACGTAAACATGTGAATATGTTCTTGTATATGTAAACATGTGAATATGTTCTTGTATATGTAAACATATGAACGTGTTGTTGAACATGTGAATGGGTTCTTGTATATGTAAATGTGAATATGTTCTCGTACATGTGAACATGTGAATATGTTGTTGTACATGTGAATGTTTTCTTGTTCATGTGAATATGTCCTTTAACATGTGAATATGTTGCAAATGTTAATATGTTCTTCTACATGTGAATGTGTTCTTTTACATGTGAATGTGTGTTTTGTTTATGTGATTATGCTATTGCATGTGTAAATGTGCGAATATGTTCTTGTACGTGTGAATATGTTCTTGTACATGTGAACATGTGAATGTGTTCTTGTACATGGAAATGTTATTGTACATGTGAATGTGTTCTTGTATATGTGAATATGTTCATGTACGTGTTAATAAGTTATTGTAAAAGTAAACATGTGAAGGTGTTCTTTTACGTGTAAATATATTTTACGTGTGAATATGTTCTTGTACATGTGAATGTGTTATTGTATGTGTGAATGTGTTATTTTACATGTGAATATGCTATTGTATATATAAACATGTAAATGTGTTATTGTACATGTGAACATGTAAATATGTTCTAGTACATGTAAATATGTTCTTGTACATGTGAATGTGTTCTTGTATGTGTTTATATGTTCTTGTATATGTAAACATGTGAATATGTTGTTGTACATGTAAATATGTTGCTGTACATGTGAATGTGTTCTTGTACGTGTGAATATGTTGTTTTACATGTGAATATGTTCTTGTATATGTAAACATGTGAACGTGTTCTTGAACATGTGAATATGTTGTACATTTGAATGTTTTCTTTTTAATGTGAAGGTGTTCTTTTACACGTGAATATACATGTGAATATGTCCTTTTACATGTGAATGTGTTGCACATGTTAATATGTTCTTGTACATGTGAATGTGTTATTGAATGTGTGAATGTGTTATTTTACATGTGAATATGTTCATGTACATGTAAATATGTTCTTGTACATGTGAATGTGTTCTTGTATGTGTTTATATGTTCTTGTATATGTAAACATGTGAATATGTTGTTGTACATGTAAATATGTTGCTGTACATGTTAACATGTTCTTGTACATGTGAATGTGTTCTTCTACATGGGAATATGTTCTTGTACATGTGAATGTGTTGTTGTACATGTGAATGTGTTCTTTTACATGTGAATGTGTTCTTTTACATGTGAATGTGTTTTGTTTATGTGACTACGCTATTGTATGTATGTCTATTGAATATGTTGTTTTACCTGTGAATATGTTCTTGTACACTTGAACATGTGAATATGTTCTTGTACACGTAAACATGTGAATATGTTCTTGTATATGTAAACATGTGAATATGTTCTTGTATATGTAAACATATGAACGTGTTGTTGAACATGTGAATGGGTTCTTGTATATGTAAATGTGAATATGTTCTCGTACATGTGAACATGTGAATATATTGTTGTACATGTGAATGTTTTCTTGTTCATGTGAATATGTCCTTTAACATGTGAATATGTTGCAAATGTTAATATGTTCTTCTACATGTGAATGTGTTCTTTTACATGTGAATGTGTGTTTTGTTTACGTGACTATGCTATTGTATGTGTAAACGTGCGAATATATTCTTGTACGTGTGAATATGTTCTTGTACATGTGAACATGTGAATGTGTTCTTGTACATGGAAATGTTATTGTACATGTGAATGTGTTCTTGTATATGTGAATATGTTCATGTACGTGTTAATAAGTTATTGTGAAAGTAAACATGTGAAGGTGTTCTTTTACATGTAAATATATTTTACGTGTGAATATGTTCTTGTACATGTGAATGTGTTATTGTATGTGTGAATGTGTTATTTTACATGTGAATATGCTATTGTATATATAAACATGTAAATGTGTTATTGTACATGTGAACATGTAAATATGTTCTTGTACATGTAAATATGTTCTTGTACATGTGAATGTGTTCTTTTACATGTGAATGTGTTCTTTTATATGTGAATGTGTTTTGTTTATGTGACTACGCTATTGTATGTGTAAACGTGCGAATATGTTCTTGTACGTGTGAACATGTGAATATGTTCTTGTATATGTAAACATGTGAATATGTTCTTGTATATGTGAACATGTGAATATGTTCTTGTATATGTAAACATGTGAACGTGTTCTTGAACATGTGAATGTGTTCTTGTATATGTAAATGTGAATATGTTCTTGTACATGTGAACATGTGAATATGTTGTTGTACATGTGAATGTTTTCTTCTTCATGTGAGTATGTCCTTTAACATGTGAATATGTTGCAAATGTTAATATGTTCTTGTACGTGTGAATATGTTCTTTTACATGTGAATATGTTCTTGTATATGTAAACATGTGAATATGTTCTTGTATATGTAAACATGTGAACGTGTTCTTGAACATGTGAATGTGTTCTTGTATATGTAAATGTGAATATGTTCTTGTATATGTAAACATGTGAACGTGTTCTTGTACATGTGAATGTTTTCTTGTTCATGTGAATATGTCCTTTAACATGTGAATATGTTGCAAATGTTAATATGTTCTTGTAAATGTGAATGTGTTCTTTTACATGTGAATGTGTTATTGTACGTGAAGGTGTTTTTTACATGTGAATGTGTGTTTTGTTTATGTGACTACGCTATTGTATGTGTAAACGTGCGAATATGTTCTTGTACGTGTGAATATGTTCTTGTACATGTGATTGTGTTCTTTTACATGTGAATATGTTGTACATGTTAATATGTTCTTGTACATGTGAACATGTGAATGTGTTCTTGGACATGGAAATGTTATTGTACATGTGAATGTGTTCTTGTATATGTGAATATGTTCATGTACGTGTTAATAAGTTATTGTAAAAGTAAACATGTGAAGGTGTTCTTTTACATGTAAATATATTTTACGTGTGAATATGTTCTTGTACATGTGAATGTGTTATTGTATGTGTGAATGTGTTATTTTACATGTGAATATGTTATTGTATATATAAACATGTGAATGTGTTATTGTACATGTGAACATGTGAATATGTTCTTGTACATGTAAATATTTTCTTGTACATGTGAATGTGTTCTTGTATGTGTTTATATGTTCTTGTATATGTAAACATGTGAATATGTTGTTGTACATGTAAATATGTTGCTGTACATGTGAATGTGTTCTTGTACGTGTGAATATGTTGTTTTACATGTGAATATGTTCTTGTATATGTAAACATGTAAACGTGTTCTTGAACATGTGAATATGTTGTTGTACATTTGAATGTTTTCTTGTTCATGTGAAGGTGTTCTTTTACACGTGAATATACATGTGAATATGTCCTTTTACATGTGAATGTGTTGTACATGTTAATATGTTCTTGTACATGTGAATGTGTTCTTGTACATGGGAATATGTTCTTGTACATGTGAATGTGTTCTTTTACATGTGAATGTGTTCTTTTATATGTGAATGTGTTTTGTTTATGTGACTACGCTATTGTATGTATGTCTATTGAATATGTTGTTTTACCTGTGAATATGTTCTCGTACACGTGAACATGTGAATATGTTCTTGTATATGTAAACATGTGAATATGTTCTTGTATATGTAAACATGTGAACGTGTTCTTGAACATGTGAACATGTGAATATGTTGTTGTACATGTGAATGTTTTCTTGTTCATGTGAATATGTCCTTTAACATGTGAATATGTTGCAAATGTTAATATGTTCTTGGACGTGTGAATATGTTCTTGTACATGTGAATGTGTTCTTTTACACGTGAATATGTCGTACGTGTTAATATGTTCTTGTACATGTGAACATGTGAATGTGTTCTTGTACATGGAAATGTTATTGTACATTTGAATGTGTTCTTGTATATGTGAATATGTTCATGTACGTGTTAAAAAGTTATTGTAAAAGTAAACAGGTGGTGTTCTTTTACATGTAAATATATTTTACATGTGAATTTGTTCTTGTACATGTGAATGTGTTGTTGTATGTGTGAATGTGTCATTTTACATGTGAATATGTTATTGTATATATAAACATGTGAATGTGTTATTGTACACGTGAACATGTGAAGATGTTCTTATTCACGTGAACATGTGAATATGTTCTTGTATATGTAAACATGTGAACGTGTTCGTGAACATGTGAATATGTTGTTGTACATTTGAATGTTTTCTTGTTCATGTGAAGGTGTTCTTTTACACGTGAATATACATGTGAATATGTCCTTTTACATGTGAATGTGTTGTACGTGTTAATATGTTCTTGTACATGTGAATGTCTTCTTGTACATGGGAATATGTTCTTGTACATGTGAATGTGTTGTTGTACATGTGAATGTGTTCTTTTACATGTGAATGTGTTCTTTTACACGTGAATGTGTTTTGTTTATGTGACTACGCTATTGTATGTGTAAACATGTGAATTTGTTCTTGTACGTGTGAATATGTTCTTGTACATGTGAATGTGTTCTTTTACATGTGAATATGTTGTACATGTTAATATGTTCCTGAACATGTGAACGTATTAATGTGTTCTTGTACATGGGAATATGTTCTTGTACATGTAAATGTGTTATTGTGTATGTGAATATGTTCATGTACGTGTTAATAATTTATTGTAATAGTAAACATGTGAATGTGTTTTTACATGTAAATATATTTTACATGTGAATATATTCTTGTACATGTGAATGTGTTATTGTATGTGAATGTGTTATTTTACATGTGAATATGTTATTGTAAATGTAAATATGTTATTTTACATGTGAATGTGTTCTTGTATGTTAATATGTTATTGTATACGTAAACATGTAAATATATTGCTGTACATGTGAATATGTTGTTTTTCATGTGAATATGTTCTTGTACACGTGAACATGTGAATATGTTCTTGTATATGTAAACACGTGAATATGTTCATGCACATGTGAACTTGTGAATATGTTGTACATTTGAATGTTTTCTTGTTCATGTGAAGGTGTTCTTTTACACGTGATTATACATGTAAAAATGTCCTTTTACATGTGAATATGTTGCACATGTTAATATGTTGCTGTACATGTGATTGTGTTCTTGTACATGTGAATATGTTGTTTTACCCATGAATATGTTCTTGTAAACGTGAACATGTGAATATGTTCTTGTATACGTAAACATGTGAATATGTACTTGTATATGTAAACATGTGAATATGTTCAAGCACATGTGACTTGTGAATATGTTGTACATTTGAATGTTTTCTTGTTCATGTGAAGGTGTTCTTTTACACGTGATTATACATGTGAAAATGTCCTTTTACATGTGAATATGTTGCACATGTTAATATGTTGCTGTACATGTGATTGTGTTCTTGTACATGTGAATATGTTGTTTTACCCATGAATATGTTCTTGTAAACGTGAACATGTGAATATGTTCTTGTATACGTAAACATGTGAATATGTACTTGTATATGTAAACATGTGAATATGTTCAAGCACATGTGACTTGTGAATATGTTGTACATTTGAATGTTTTCTTGTTCATGTGAAGGTGTTCTTTTACACGTGATTATACATGTGAAAATGTCCTTTTACATGTGAATATGTTGCACATGTTAATATGTTGCTGTACATGTCATTGTGTTCTTGTACATGTGAATATGTTGTTTTACCTGTGAATATGTTCTTGTACACGTGAACATGTGAATATGTTCTTGTATATGTAAACATGTGAAGATGTTCTTGTATATGTAAACATGTGAATATGTTCTTGTATATGTAAACATGTGAACGTGTTCTTGAACATGTGAATGTGTTCTTGTATATGTAAATGTGAATATGTTCTTGTACATGTGAACATGTGAATATGTTCATGCACATGTGAACTTGTGAATATGTTGTTGTACATGTGAATGTTTTCTTGTTCATGTGAATATGTCCTTTAACATGTGAATATGTTGCAAATGTTAATATGTTCTTGTACATGTGAATGTGTTCTTTTACATGTGAATGTGTTATTGTACGTGAATGTGTTCTTTTAGATGTGAATGTGTGTTTTGTTTATGTGACTACGCTATTGTATGTGTAAACGTGCGAATATGTTCTTGTACGTGTGAATATGTTCTTATACTTGTGAATGTGTTCTTTTACATGTGAATATGTTGTACATGTTAATATGTTCTTGTACATGTGAACATGTGAATGTGTTCTTGTACATGGAAATGTTATTGTACATGTGAATGTGTTCTTGTATGTGTGAATATGTTCATGTACGTGTTAATAAGTTATTGTAAAAGTAAACATGTGAAGGTGTTCTTTTACATGTAAATATATTTTACATGTGAATATGTTCTTGTACATGTGAATGTGTTATTGTATGTGTGAATGTGTTATTTTACATGTGAATGTGTTATTGTATATGTAAACATGTAAATATGTTGCTGTACATGTGAATGTGTTATTGTATGTGTGAATGTGTTATTTTACATGTGAATATGTTCTTTCATATGTAAACGTGAATGTGTTCTTGAACATGTGAATATGTGCTTTTACATGTGAATATGTTATTTTACATGTGAATATGTTATTGTACATGCGAACATGTTCTTGTACATGTGAACATGTGAATATGTTCTTGTATATGTAAACATGTGAATATGTTCATGCACATGTGAACTTGTGAATATGTTGTTGTACATTTGAATGTTTTCTTGTTCATGTTAAGGTGTTCTTTTACGCGTGAATATACATGTGAATATTTCCTTTTACACGTGAATATGTTGCACATGTTAGTATTTTGATTTACATGTGAATTTGTTCTTGTACATGTTAATGTGTTCTTTTACATGTGAATGTGTTTTGTTTATGTGACTATGCTATTGTATGTGTAAACATGTGAATATGTTCCTCGTACGTGTGAATATGTTCTTGTACATGTGAATGTGTTCTTTTACATGTGAATATGTTGTACATGTTAATATGTTCTTGTACATGTGAACCTGTGAATGTGTTCTTGTACATGGGAATATGTTCTTGCACTTGTGAATGTGTTATTGTGAACGTGAATATGTTCATGTACATGTTAATAAGTTATTGTAAAAGTAAACATGTGAATGTGTTTTTTACATGTAAATATATTTTACATGTGAATATGTTCTTGTACATGTGAATGTGTTATTGTATGTGTGAATGTGTTATTTTACATGTGAATATGTTATTGTATATATAAACATGTGAATGTGTTGTTGTACATGTGAATGTGTTCTTGTATGTGTTTATATGTTCTTGTATATGTAAACATGTGAATATGTTGTTGTACATGTAAATATGTTGCTGTACATGTGAATGTGTTCTTGTATGTGTGAATATGTTGTTTTACATGTGAATATGTTCTTTTTCACGTGAACATGTGAATATGTTCTTGTATATGTAAACATGTGAACGTGTTCTTGAACATGTGAATATGTTGTTGTACATTTGAATGTTTTCTTGTTCATGTGAAGGTGTTCTTTTACACGTGAATATACATGTGAATGTGTCCTTTTACATGTGAATGTGTTGTACATGTTAATATGTTCTTGTACATGTGAATGTGTTGTTGTACATGTGAATGTGTTCTTGTACATGTGAATGTGTTCTTTTACATGTGAATACGTTGTAAATGTTAATATGTTCCTGAACATGTGAACGTGTGAATGTGTTCTTGTACATGGGAATATGTTCTTGTACTTGTGAATGTGTTATTGTGTATGTGAATATGTTCATGTACGTGTTAATAATTTATTGTAATAGTAAACATGTGAATGTGTTCTTTTACATGTAAATATATTTTACATGTGAATATATTCTTGTACATGTGAATGTGTTATTGTATGTGAATGTGTTATTTTACATGTGAACATGTGAATATGTTCTTGTATATGTAAATATGTTATTTTACATGTGAATGTGATCTTGTATGTTAATATGTTATTGTATATGTAAACATGTAAATATATTGCTGTACATGTGAATGTGTTCTTGGACATGTGAATATGTTGTTTTTCATGTGAATATGTTCTTGTACACGTGAACATGTGAATATGTTCTTGTATATGTAAACATGTGAATATGTTCATGCACATGTGAACTTGTGAATATGTTGTACATTTGAATGTTTTCTTGTTCATGTGAAGGTGTTCCTTTACACGTGATTATACATGTGAAAATGTCCTTTTACATGAGAATATGTTGCACATGTTAATATGTTGCTGTACATGTGATTGTGTTCTTGTACATGTGAATATGTTGTTTTTCCTGTGAATATGTTCTTGTACACGTGAACATGTGAATATGTTCTTGTATATATAAACATGTGAAGATGTTCTTGTATATGTAAACATGTGAATATGTTCTTGTATATGTAAACATGTGAACATGTTCTTGAACATGTGAATGTGTTCTTGTATATGTAAATGTGAATATGTTCTTGTACAGGTGAACTTGTGAATATGTTGTTATACATGTGAATGTTTTCTTGTTCATGTGAATATGTCCTTTAACATGTGAATATGTTGCAAATGTTAATATGTTCTTGTACATGTGAATGTGTTCTTTTACATGTGAATGTGTTATTGTACGTGAATGTGTTCTTTTACATGTGAATGTGTGTTTTGTTTATGTGACTACGCTATTGTATGTGTAAACGTGCGAATATGTTCTTGTATATGTGAATATGTTCTTGTACATGTGAACATGTGAATATGTTCTTGTACATGTGAATGTTATTTTACAGGTTAATATGTTCTTGTACACGTGAACATGTGAATATTTTCTTGTACATGTAAACGTGAACATGTTCTTGTACATGTCAACATGTTCTTGAACATGTGAATATGTTCTTGTATATGTAAACATGTGAACGTGTTCTTGAACATGTGAATATGTTCTTGTATATGTAAATGTGAATATGTTCATGCACATTTGAACTTGTGAATATGTTCTTGTACATGTGAATGTTTTCTTGTTCATATGAAGGTGTTCTTTTACACGGGAATATACATGTGAACATGTTCTTGTATATGTAAATGTGAATATGTTCTTGTACATGTGAACATGTTCATGCACATGTGAACTTGTGAATATGTTCTTGGACATGTGAATGTTTTCTTGTTCATGTGAAGGTGTTCTTTTACACGTGAATATACAAGTGAATATGTCCTTTTACATGTGAATATGTTAGACATGTTAATATGTTCTTGTACATGTGAATGTTTTCTTGTACATGTGAATGTTTTCTTGTACATGTGAATGTGTTCTTTTACATGTGAATATGTTCTTGTACATGTGAACGTGTGAATGTGTTCTTGTACATGTGAATATGTTCTTGTACATGTGAATGTGTTTTTGTATATGTGAATATGTTCATGTACGTGTTAATAAGTTATTGTAAAAGTAAACATGTGAAGGTGTTCTTTTACATGTAAATATATTTTACATGTGAATATGTTCTTGTACATGTGAATGTGTTATTGTATGTGTGAATGTGTTATTTTACATGTGAATGTGTTATTGTATATGTAAACATGTAAATATGTTGCTGTACATGTGAATGTGTTCTTGTACATGTGAATATGTTGCTTTACATGTGAATATGTTCTTGTACACGTGAACATGTGAATATGTTCTTGTATATGTAAACATGTGAATATGTTCTTGTATATGTAAAAATGTGAACGTGTTCTTGAACATGGGAATATGTTCTTGTATATGTAAATGTAAATATGTTCTTGAACATGTGAACATGTGAATATGTTCTTGTATATGTAAACATGTGAACGTGTTCTTGAACATGTGAATGTGTTCTTGTATATGTAAATGTGAATATGTTCTTGTACATGTGAACATGTGAATATGTTCATGCACATGTGAACTTGTGAATATGTTGTTGTACATGTGAATGTTTTCTTGTTCATGTGAATATGTCCTTTAACATGTGAATATGTTGCAAATGTTAATATGTTCTTGTACATGTGAATGTGTTCTTTTACATGTGAATGTGTTATTGTACGTGAATGTGTTCTTTTAGATGTGAATGTGTGTTTTGTTTATGTGACTACGCTATTGTATGTGTAAACGTGCGAATATGTTCTTGTACGTGTGAATATGTTCTTATACTTGTGAATGTGTTCTTTTACATGTGAATATGTTGTACATGTTAATATGTTCTTGTACATGTGAACATGTGAATGTGTTCTTGTACATGGAAATGTTATTGTACATGTGAATGTGTTCTTGTATGTGTGAATATGTTCATGTACGTGTTAATAAGTTATTGTAAAAGTAAACATGTGAAGGTGTTCTTTTACATGTAAATATATTTTACATGTGAATATGTTCTTGTACATGTGAATGTGTTATTGTATGTGTGAATGTGTTATTTTACATGTGAATGTGTTATTGTATATGTAAACATGTAAATATGTTGCTGTACATGTGAATGTGTTATTGTATGTGTGAATGTGTTTTTTTACATGTGAATATGTTCTTTCATATGTAAACGTGAATGTGTTCTTGAACATGTGAATATGTGCTTTTACATGTGAATGTTATTTTACATGTGAATATGTTATTGTACATGCGAACATGTTCTTGTACATGTGAACATGTGAATATGTTCTTGTATATGTAAACATGTGAATATGTTCATGCACATGTGAACTTGTGAATATGTTGTTGTACATTTGAATGTTTTCTTGTTCATGTTAAGGTGTTCTTTTACGCGTGAATATACATGTGAATATTTCCTTTTACACGTGAATATGTTGCACATGTTAGTATTTTGATTTACATGTGAATTTGTTCTTGTACATGTTAATGTGTTCTTTTACATGTGAATGTGTTTTGTTTATGTGACTATGCTATTGTATGTGTAAACATGTGAATATGTTCCTCGTACGTGTGAATATGTTCTTGTACATGTGAATGTGTTCTTTTACATGTGAATATGTTGTACATGTTAATATGTTCTTGTACATGTGAACCTGTGAATGTGTTCTTGTACATGGGAATATGTTCTTGCACTTGTGAATGTGTTATTGTGAACGTGAATATGTTCATGTACATGTTAATAAGTTATTGTAAAAGTAAACATGTGAATGTGTTTTTTACATGTAAATATATTTTACATGTGAATATGTTCTTGTACATGTGAATGTGTTATTGTATGTGTGAATGTGTTATTTTACATGTGAATATGTTATTGTATATATAAACATGTGAATGTGTTATTGTACATGTGAATGTGTTCTTGTATGTGTTTATATGTTCTTGTATATGTAAACATGTGAATATGTTGTTGTACATGTAAATATGTTGCTGTACATGTGAATGTGTTCTTGTATGTGTGAATATGTTGTTTTACATGTGAATATGTTCTTTTTCACGTGAACATGTGAATATGTTCTTGTATATGTAAACATGTGAACGTGTTCTTGAACATGTGAATATGTTGTTGTACATTTGAATGTTTTCTTGTTCATGTGAAGGTGTTCTTTTACACGTGAATATACATGTGAATGTGTCCTTTTACATGTGAATGTGTTGTACATGTTAATATGTTCTTGTACATGTGAATGTGTTGTTGTACATGTGAATGTGTTCTTGTACATGTGAATGTGTTCTTTTACATGTGAATACGTTGTAAATGTTAATATGTTCCTGAACATGTGAACGTGTGAATGTGTTCTTGTACATGGGAATATGTTCTTGTACTTGTGAATGTGTTATTGTGTATGTGAATATGTTCATGTACGTGTTAATAATTTATTGTAATAGTAAACATGTGAATGTGTTCTTTTACATGTAAATATATTTTACATGTGAATATATTCTTGTACATGTGAATGTGTTATTGTATGTGAATGTGTTATTTTACATGTGAACATGTGAATATGTTCTTGTATATGTAAATATGTTATTTTACATGTGAATGTGTTCTTGTATGTTAATATGTTATTGTATATGTAAACATGTAAATATATTGCTGTACATGTGAATGTGTTCTTGGACATGTGAATATGTTGTTTTTCATGTGAATATGTTCTTGTACACGTGAACATGTGAATATGTTCTTGTATATGTAAACATGTGAATATGTTCATGCACATGTGAACTTGTGAATATGTTGTACATTTGAATGTTTTCTTGTTCATGTGAAGGTGTTCCTTTACACGTGATTATACATGTGAAAATGTCCTTTTACATGAGAATATGTTGCACATGTTAATATGTTGCTGTACATGTGATTGTGTTCTTGTACATGTGAATATGTTGTTTTACCTGTGAATATGTTCTTGTACACGTGAACATGTGAATATGTTCTTGTATATATAAACATGTGAAGATGTTCTTGTATATGTAAACATGTGAACATGTTCTTGAACATGTGAATGTGTTCTTGTATATGTAAATGTGAATATGTTCTTGTACAGGTGAACTTGTGAATATGTTGTTATACATGTGAATGTTTTCTTGTTCATGTGAATATGTCCTTTAACATGTGAATATGTTGCAAATGTTAATATGTTCTTGTACATGTGAATGTGTTCTTTTACATGTGAATGTGTTATTGTACGTGAATGTGTTCTTTTACATGTGAATGTGTGTTTTGTTTATGTGACTACGCTATTGTATGTGTAAACGTGCGAATATGTTCTTGTATATGTGAATATGTTCTTGTACATGTGAACATGTGAATATGTTCTTGTACATGTGAATGTTATTTTACAGGTTAATATGTTCTTGTACACGTGAACATGTGAATATTTTCTTGTACATGTAAACGTGAACATGTTCTTGTACATGTCAACATGTTCTTGAACATGTGAATATGTTCTTGTATATGTAAACATGTGAACGTGTTCTTGAACATGTGAATATGTTCTTGTATATGTAAATGTGAATATGTTCATGCACATTTGAACTTGTGAATATGTTCTTGTACATGTGAATATTTTCTTGTTCATATGAAGGTGTTCTTTTACACGGGAATATACATGTGAACATGTTCTTGTATATGTAAATGTGAATATGTTCTTGTACATGTGAACATGTTCATGCACATGTGAACTTGTGAATATGTTCTTGGACATGTGAATGTTTTCTTGTTCATGTGAAGGTGTTCTTTTACACGTGAATATACAAGTGAATATGTCCTTTTACATTTGAATATGTTAGACATGTTAATATGTTCTTGTACATGTGAATGTTTTCTTGTACATGTGAATGTTTTCTTGTACATGTGAATGTGTTCTTTTACATGTGAATATGTTCTTGTACATGTGAACGTGTGAATGTGTTCTTGTACATGTGAATATGTTCTTGTACATGTGAATGTGTTTTTGTATATGTGAATATGTTCATGTACGTGTTAATAAGTTATTGTAAAAGTAAACATGTGAAGGTGTTCTTTTACATGTAAATATATTTTACATGTGAATATGTTCTTGTACATGTGAATGTGTTATTGTATGTGTGAATGTGTTATTTTACATGTGAATGTGTTATTGTATATGTAAACATGTAAATATGTTGCTGTACATGTGAATGTGTTCTTGTACATGTGAATATGTTGCTTTACATGTGAATATGTTCTTGTACACGTGAACATGTGAATATGTTCTTGTATATGTAAACATGTGAATATGTTCTTGTATATGTAAAAATGTGAACGTGTTCTTGAACATGGGAATATGTTCTTGTATATGTAAATGTAAATATGTTCTTGAACATGTGAACATGTTCTTGTACATGTGAACCTGTGAATATGTTCTTTTATATGTAAACATGTGAACGTGTTCTTGAACATGTGAATACGTGCTTTTACATGTGAATATGTTATTTTACATGTGAATGTGTTATTGTATATGTAAACATGTAAATATGTTGCTGTACATGTGAATGTGTTCTTGTACAAGTGAATATGTTGCACATGTTAATATGTTGCTGTACATGTGATTGTGTTCTTGTACATGTGAATATGTTGTTTTACCTGTGAATATGTTCTTGTACACGTGAACATGTGAATATGTTCTTGTATATATAAACATGTGAAGATGTTCTTGTATATGTAAACATGTGAATATGTTCTTGTATATGTAAACATGTGACCGTGTTCTTGAACATGTGAATGTGTTCTTGTATATGTAAATGTGAATATGTTCTTGTACATGTGAACATGTGAATATGTTCATGCACAGGTGAACTTGTGAATATGTTTTTTTACATGTGAATGTTTTCTTGTTCATGTGAATATGTCCTTTAAAATGTGAATATGTTGCAAATGTTAATATGTTCTTGTACATGTGAATGTGTTCTTTTACATGTGAATGTGTTATTGTACGTGAATGTGTTCTTTTACATGTGAATGTGTGTTTTGTTTATGTGACTACGCTATTGTATGTGTAAACGTGTGAATATGTTCTTGTATATGTGAATATGTTCTTGTACATGTGAACATGTGAATATGTTCTTGTACATGTGAATGTTATTTTACAGGTTAATATGTTCTTGTACACGTGAACATGTGAATATTTTCTTGTACATGTAAACGTGAACATGTTCTTGTACATGTCAACATGTTCTTGAACATGTGAATATGTTCTTGTATATGTAAATGTGAATTTGTTCTTGTACATGTGAACATGTGAATATGTTCATGCACATTTGAACTTGTGAATATGTTCTTGTACATGTGAATGTTTTCTTGTTCATGTGAAGGTGTTCTTTTACACGTGAATATACAAGTGAATATGTCCTTTTACATGTGAATATGTTAGACATGTTAATATGTTCTTGTACATGTGAATGTTTTCTTGTACATGTGAATGTTTTCTTGTACATGTGAATGTGTTCTTTTACATGTGAATATGTTCTTGTACATGTGAACGTGTGAATGTGTTCTTGTACATGTGAATATGTTCTTGTACATGTGAATGTGTTCTTCTATATGTGAATATGTTCATGTACGTGTTAATAAGTTATTGTAAAAGTAAACATGTGAATGTGTTTTTTACATGGAAATATATTTTACATATGAATATGTTCTTGTACATGTGAACCTGTGAATGTGTTCTTGTACATGGGAATATGTTCTTGCACTTGTGAATGTGTTATTGTGAATGTGAATATGTTCATGTACATGTTAATAAGTTATTGTAAAAGTAAACGTGTGAATTTGTTTTTTACATGTAAATATATTTTACATATGAATATGTTCTTGTACATGTGAATGTGTTATTGTACGTGTGAATGTTATTGTAAATGTAAACATGTGAACGTGTTCTTGAACATGTGAATGTGTTCTTGTATATGTAAATGTGAATATGTTCTTGTACATGTGAACATGTGAATATGTACATGCACATGTGAACTTGTGAATATGTTGTTGTACATGTGAATGTTTTCTTGTTCATGTGAATATGTCCTTTAACATGTGAATATGTTGCAAATGTTAATATGTTCTTGTACATGTGAATGTGTTCTTTTACATGTGAATGTGTTATTGTACGTGAATGTGTTCTTTTACATGTGAATGTGTGTTTTGTTTATGTGACTACGCTATTGTATGTGTAAACGTGTGAATATGTTCTTGTATATGTGAATATGTTCTTGTACATGTGAACATGTGAATATGTTCTTGTACATGTGAATGTTAATTTACAGGTTAATATGTTCTTGTACACGTGAACATGTGAATATTTTCTTGTACATGTAAACGTGAACATGTTCTTGTACATGTCAACATGTTCTTGAACATGTGAATATGTTCTTGTATATGTAAACATGTGAATATGTTCTTGTATATGTAAACGTGAATATGTTCTTGTATATGTAAACATGTGAACGTGTTCTTGAACATGTGAATATGTTCTTGTATATGTAAATGTGAAATTGTTCTTGTACATGTGAACATGTGAATATGTTCATGCACATTTGAACTTGTAAATATGTTCTTGTACATGTGAATGTTTTCTTGTTCATGTGAAGGTGTTCTTTTACACGTGAATATACATGTGAACATGTTCTTGTATATGTAAATGTGAATATGTTCTTGTACATGTGAACATGTTCATGCACATGTGAACTTGTGAATATGTTCTTGGACATGTGAATGTTTTCTTGTTCATGTGAAGGTGTTCTTTTACACGTGAATATACAAGTGAATATGTCCTTTTACATGTGAATATGTTAGACATGTTAATATGTTCTTGTACATGTGAATGTTTTCTTGTACATGTGAATGTGTTCTTTTACATGTGAATATGTTCTTGTACATGTGAACGTGTGAATGTGTTCTTGTACATGTGAATATGTTCTTGTACATGTGAATGTGTTCTTGTATATGTGAATATGTTCATGTACGTGTTAATAAGTTATTGTAAAAGTAAACATGTGAAGGTGTTCTTTTACATGTAAATATATTTTACATGTGAATATGTTCTTGTACATGTGAATGTGTTATTGTATGTGTGAATGTGTTATTTTACATGTGAATGTGTTATTGTATATGTAAACATGTAAATATGTTGCTGTACATGTGAATGTGTTCTTGTACATGTGAATATGTTGCTTTACATGTGAATATGTTCTTGTACACGTGAACATGTGAATATGTTCTTGTATATGTAAACATGTGAATATGTTCTTGTATATGTAAAAATGTGAACGTGTTCTTGAACATGGTAATATGTTCTTGTATATGTAAATGTAAATATGTTCTTGAACATGTGAACATGTTCTTGTACATGTGAACATGTGAATATGTTCTTTTATATGTAAACATGTGAACGTGTTCTTGAACATGTGAATACGTGCTTTTACATGTGAATATATTATTTTACATGTGAATATGTTATTGTACATGCGAACATGTTCTTGTACATGTGAACATGTGAATATGTTCTTGTATATGTAAACATGTGAATATGTTCATGCACATGTGAACTTGTGAATATGTTGTTGTACATTTGAATGTTTTCTTGTTCATGTGAAGGTGTTCTTTTACACGTGAATATACATGTGAATATTTCCTTTTACATGTGAATATGTTGCACATGTTAATATGTTGCTTTACATGTGAATGTGTTCTTGTACATGTGAATGTGTTCTTTTACATGTGAATGTGTTTTGTTTATGTGACTATGCTATTGTATGTGTAAACATGTGAATATGTTCCTCGTACGTGTGAATATGTTCTTGTACATGTGAATGTGTTCTTTTACATGTGAATATGTTGTACATGTTAATATGTTCTTGTACATGTGAACCTGTGAATGTGTTCTTGTACATGGGAATATGTTCTTGCACACGTGAATGTGTTATTGTGAATGTGAATATGTTCATGTACATGTTAATAAGTTCTTGTAAAATTAAACATGTGAATGTGTTCTTTTACATGCAAATATATTTTACATGTGAATATGTTCTTGTACATGTGAATGTGTTCTTGTACATGTGAACATGTGAATATGTTCTTGTACATGTGAATATGTTCTTGTACATGTGAACATGTTCTTGTACATGTGAACATGTGAATATGTTCTTGTACATGTAAATATGTTCTTGTACATGTAAATATGTTCTTGTATATGTGAATATGTTCTTGTACATGTGAACATGTGAATATGTTCTTGTACATGTGAATGTTATTTTACAGGTTAATATTTTCTTGTACACGTGAACATGTGAATATTTTCTTGTACATGTAAACGTGAACATGTTCTTGTACATGTCAACATGTTCTTGAACATGTGAATATGTTCTTGTATATGTAAACATGTGAATATGTTCTTGTATATGTAAACGTGAATATGTTCTTGTACATGTGAACATGTGAATATGTTCATGCACATTTGAACTTGTGAATATGTTCTTGTACATGTGAATGTTTTCTTGTTCATGTGAAGGTGTTCTTTTACACGTGAATATACATGTGAACATGTTCTTGTATATGTAAATGCGAATATGTTATTGTACATGTGAACATGTTCATGCACATGTGAACTTGTGAATATGTTCTTGGACATGTGAATGTTTTCTTGTTCATGTGAAGGTGTTCTTTTACACGTGAATATACAAGTGAATATGTCCTTTTACATGTGAATATGTTAGACATGTTAATATGTTCTTGTACATGTGAATGTTTTCTTGTACATGTGAATGTGTTCTTTTACATGTGAATATGTTCTTGTACATGTGAACGTGTGAATGTGTTCTTGTACATGTGAATATGTTCTTGTACATGTGAATGTGTTCTTGTATATGTGAATATGTTCATGTATGTGTTAATAAGTTCTTGTAAAAGTAAACATGTGAATGTGTTCTTTTACATGTAGATATATTTTACATGTGAATATGTTCTTGTACATGTGAACATGTGAATATTTCCTTGTACATGTAAACGTGACTATGTTCTTGAACATGTGAACATGTGAATATGTTCTTGTACATGTGAACATGTGAATAAGTTAACGTACATGTGAATGTGGTCTTCATGTGAATGTGTTCTTTTACACGTGAATATACATGTGAATATGTTCTTTTACACGTGAATATGTTCTTGTACTTGTGAATGTGTTATTGAACATGTGAATGTGTTCTTGTACATGTTGCCTGTGAGTTTCAGGTGGTTTCAGATGCTATTACAGACGTGTTGGAGTGAAACCTCTCAGCTGTTCCAGCTACCATTGTGCCTCTGACAGCAATTAAAGCACCCCAAGCTGCTGTTCAATCAGCTCCTCTGCTTTGAAACTGTCATTCTGAGCGTGTGTCTGCACCAAAGTGACAAAGACTAAAAAAAACAGAGATACAAGAAGGCAGACGGAGAGACATGAAGAGGAGATGAAGAAGCGATGAAGAGGAGATGAACAGGAGACAGAGACTCAGCCGTTAGTTGGGCTTCACATCGGGGGACAGTCGGCGTGGAAATGGAGTCTATGCTCTGCCAAAGGTGAATCCCTATTTATGGGCTGCAACCATCATTACATAAGACCTCAATTATTCAGCTGTACTTCTGTCAGGCTTTCATCTATTACTCACACACACAGTGTGTTACTGCTTTGTTTCGTACCTGCAGCTGAAGGCAAAAGATCTACAGCTTCTTATGAAATCTTATTGCTAGCCAACAATCCCTCATCAATCTGTGTCTCCTCCACCGGCTCTCTGCTGCTGCAGCCAACGCCGCGTTCATCAGCCGGCGGCACAAACTGCAGCTTCCGGAAGACACGATGTCCTATGTTTAACCATCAGCAGAGGAGCACCTCCACCTCCTCTCACTCTCACACTCACACTCACACACACACACACACACACACACACACTCCCTACACAAATTCCATCTTTAATCTGGGCTCACTCAGAAACAGGCCGCACTTCAAACAACAGAAGATTAAAAGTGTCTTCTGCCTTCATCTTGACACCAAATTACCTTGTCAGTCGCTCGGCTGTTCGCTCAAATGAGGTACACATCACTTCAAACTAAAAAACACAGGATGGTATTACAGCGGTACCTCTGGCAGATCGACACCGCACTAATTACTCAATTAACAGTTTCATAAATAGTGGCAAAAGGAATTAGAGCAATTCTGAGGATGTGGAAACATCAAAGGCGTTATGATTCCCACGAGAGGATGAAGAACAACAAGGATGAAGAACGAGGATGAAGAACAAAGGATGAAGAACAACTGAGATGAAGAACAACGAGGATGAAGAACAACGAGGCTTCAGAACGAGCTGTTGTAAATATCTGCACCTTAGGCCTGTCAATCAACCAGCCCCGCCTCCAAACATATGTGTAAGAGTCCAAATAAGAAATAAATGGTGAATTATTTCCAGAAGGACCAGAACACTGATCAGAAGGAGGGAGTTTATCTCATGACACCATGATGACTGGAAACATTTACTGACTTAGTATTTCAGGAGTGAACTGGATGCTTTTTCAATGGGAGTCTATGGAGACAGCCCCTAGTGGTCCTCAGTGGTATTACAGATAGTGTCTGTATAGACAGACCCTAGTGGTCCTCAGTAGTACTGCAGATGGAGTCTATGGAGACAGCCCCTAGTGGTCCTCAGTGGTATTACAGATAGAGTCTATAGAGACAGACCCTAGTGTAGTCCTCAGTGGTACTGTACTTTAAGACACTTCTGCATCAGCCTGACTTGTCAGACCTGGAATCTACAAACAGTTTTATAGACAGTCTGTTCTTCAGCTTCATATTTAACATCTCTGCAGAGGGACAATGACGTCTTCAAACATATTGAACCTTTTCTGTAAATCAGGAAGATGATGGAATAGTTTTCATTATGAAGAGATGTGAATGGATCTTTGATGTTCCAGAGTCCCAGAGGACTCAGTCTGTAACTGGAGAATAACTTCTGAAGAACTTAATGGGACGTTTATACACATACACATACACATACACACACACACACACACACACACACACACACACACACACATACACACAGCTGTATGTGTCCATCAGCTGGTCTCAGGATCCTCATGGATGAACTGACACTTTATTAGGGACACCGAGCGGCAACAAATACAACAGTCCTGCAGTAAATGTGACTGTGAAGTTATAATGATCAAATTCTTCAACTTTAACCAACATCGAAGGCATTCAGCTGAAGGTTCTTCCACTACTCCACCATTTCACCACCAACATCAGATCATATGAACCAAATCTGAAGCCAGTTTCAGCCTTGCTCATCTCTCTTAGGCTGACCACACTCTTCAGGGTACCACAAAGCTGAAGACAAAACATGCACACATTAGCTGCTGAACAGGAAGTCAGCCTTCAGAGATGTAACAGCTTTGTTTCAGCACCATCAGACTGCAATAAGAAGAAGAAACCTTCTCTCCATGATCACTGACAGATTTCTGATGTATTTCTGTCTGTAAGCAGCGCTGATGAGATAGACTGAAGAGACGCCTGTTTGAAATGTCTCTGCATTATGTAAACAATAAGCACATGTATTTTTATCAGTGTCTAAAAATGAGAAATTCATCTGCTCTCCTCTACAAGTTTCTAATTTTAGAGGCGACCTCTCATCACTGATGAATAAATCACCAGTGGAGTTTCAGTGTGGTGAGCAGCGAACTGTGTGGTGACTTTTCAGGTTGTGGTCAACCAACAATCTCCCACACACTATTTCACTTTATCGCACCCATCTCTAATTATCTCATATTATCCCACATCACCTCACATCATCTCACATGATCTCACATTAACTCTAATGGTCTCTTATTATCTCACATTATCTTATAGTCTTTCACATCATCTCACATCATCGCACATTATCTCACATCATCGCACATCATCTCACATTATCTCATATCATCTCACATCATCTCTTATTATCTCACATAATCTCATTATCACACATCATCTCACATCATCTCTAATGATCTCTAATTATCTCACATAATCTCATTATTTCTAATGATCTCTTATTATTTCACATTATCATACAGTATTTCACATCATCTCATATCATCGCACATTATCTCATTATCCCACATCATCGCACATTATCTCATCATCTCACATTATCTCACATCATCTCACATCATCTCTAATGATCTCCAATGATCTCCTATTATCTCACATCATCTCACATTATCTCACATCATCTCACATCATCTCATTATCTCTGATGATCTCTTTTTATCTCAGATCATCTCACATTATCTCATTATCACACATCAACGAACATTATCTCACAATATCTCACTTTATCTCACCATCTCACATTATCTCACATTATCTCACATCATCTCACTATCTCTGATGTTCTCTTTTTATCTCAGATCATCTCACATTATCACACATCAACTAACATTATCTCACATTATCTCACACTATCTCGTAGTAACTAACATCATCTCACAATATCTCACATCATCTCAACCGGCTCACATTATCTCACCCATTTCACATTATCTCCCTTTATCTCACATCATCTCACATTATCTCACATCAACTAACATTATCTCACATTATCTCACCGATCTCACATTATCTCACATTATAACAAGAGTTAGTTATGGAGTTCCACAAGGCTCAATGTTGGGCCTGATACTTTTTACTTTGTACATGCTTCCATTAGGAGATGTCATCAGGAAGCACTGCATAAACTTCCATTGTTATGCAGATGTCACTCAGCTATATCTTTCTATAAAACCAGATGAAACTAATCAGTTAGTAAAACTTGAAGCCTATCTAAAAGACATAAAGGCCTGGATGACCAAAAACTTCCTGCTTCTAAATTCAGACAAAACGGAAGTTATTGTACTTGGTCCTAAACATCTCAGAAACTCTTTCTGTAATCACTTAGTTACTCTGGATGACGTTGTCTTGGCCTCCAGCAAAACTGTGAGGAACCTTGGAGTCATATTTGATGAGGATTTGTCCTCTAGCGACCATATAAAGCAAATCTCCAGAACGGCCTTCTTTCATCTACGTAATATTAATAAAATCAGGAAAATCCTTCCTCAGCGTGACGCAGAAAAACTCATTCATGCGTTTGTTACTTCTAGGCTAGATTATTGTAATTCCTTGCTGTTAGGATGTCCAAATTACTCATTAAAAACCCTGCAGCTGATCCAAAATGCTGCAGCAAGAGTACTGATGGGATTTAGCAAGAGAGATCATATTTCTCCAGTTTTAGCTTCTCTTCACTGGCTTCCTGTGAAATCAAGAATATAATTTAAAATTCTCTTGATGACTTACAAAGCCCTACATGACCAGGCTCCATCATATCTCAGAGATCTTATAGAACCATATAATCCTAGCAGAGCACTTCGCTCTCAGTACGCTGGTCTACTTGTGATTCCTAGAGTTTACAGAAGTAGAATGGGAGGCAGAGCCTTCAGTTTTCAGGCTCTTCTCCTGTGGAACCAGCTCCCAGTTTGTGTTCGAGGAGCAGAAACCCTCTCTAGCTTTAAGATTAGACTCAAAACGTTCCTTTTTGATAAAGCCTATAGTTAGGGCTGGCTCAGGTAGACCTGAACCAACCCTTAGTTATGCTGTTATAGACCGAGGCTGCTGGGGGACCTTGTTACATGCTGAGCTTCTTTTCTTTCCTCCTACTCTTTAACTGACTCATACCTCGCCATCTTTTTCTCTCCCATAGCTTTTTCTTATTGTCTGTTGTCTCACCCATCTCACATTATCTCAATATCTCACTGCATCTCACCTGTCTCACATTATCTCACATTATCTCTAATTATCTCACATCATTTCACCCATTTCACCCATCTCACATTATCTCACATTATCTCACATCATCTCACCCATCTCACATTATCTCACATCATCTCACACAGATCTGACCTGACTTCCCTCTTTTATCTTCCAAACACTGAAAACTATGAGCAATATTAATCTTGAGCAAATTCAATCCCACAGTAACCAGGCCTTCCTCCTCCCCCTCCTCCTCCTACCTGGCCAAGCCTCGTCAAATCTGCCAACAGGCTGTGGGGGGGCTCATTTTCTCTCTCATTCCTTATTCACTCGTTCTCTGCATCACTTTCTTCATCCGTTTCCTTCCTCTCATGTCCTCCCTTCAGTCTCAGACACACTTTCAGTCAGATTTTTTGGTATCTCGTTTCATGTCTCCATCATTATCACTCTGCACCTTGTTCCCTCCAATGCCACCTCCCTCCCTCTTTATCCGTCTCCATCTCTTCTGCCTCCCTGCATATTTCATTTCATGGAGAATTTACTGTGGTATTGTTCAGTTTGCTGACAGAGTGTAATCCTTACAAAATAATACTGTTGGAAGTCGCAGGTGCAGACAGTTTAAAATCCATAATGATTGCATTAATTAGTCGAAACCAAACTAATTAACTAATCAATCATTTAAGTCCTTTATGGAGCAGAAATTATATATTATATATATTATATATATACACACACACACACTCTGACACACACACACACACATCTGGTCATTTTCTAATATCAAAACAATGAATTCATTAATTGGAAAAATAAAGATTTTCTTTTGCAGTCTAAAAGTGGATGAGCAGCGATATCATTGATCACAAGGTCTTCCAGCAGGAGGACAATGTAATTCATGCAACATGCATCAGAATATTTTGGAGATCCTTTCTGTTTAGCATGCAGGAGCAGTTTAACACCTCAGCCCCGCTGCAGTGACACTCTGAGGGACGCCGCTCTGAACAGCTCTCAATCCAAAGTGCAATTACAGGTTGAGACAGAAGTAGGCCAACATCTATAAAGAGGGGACGGCACATACGGAGGCACTGCTGACGGCTTAAATAATAAATACGAACAGTGGGAGGGTGAAAAGAAGTGAAATGGAAGTAGAACATTTCAAATTAAAAGAAATGAAGGATGGAGAGAAAATAGGAACGAAGGTAGAAATCAGAGAAAACTTGTTTGAAAATAGGCCCAGAGAGATAAAATGGAGGGTGGGGGAGGGAGGGGCGTAAGCGAGCCAGGAACAAGGATCCCGACACGATAAGAGATGAAGGGACGTGGAGAGAAGAAAAAGAGCGGGAAATGAAAAGGGAGATGGTGACGGAGATTAGGGCCGAGTGTGGAACAGAGAAAGAGCTCCCGCAGGCCTCGCAGAGTTGTGAACGTCTTCGTAACCTCTTCATCTTTCACCGGCTCCCTTCACATGACAGCTCGACCCATCCGGACCCCAGAGTGTAACGCAAGCTGTCACTGATATTACTTCGCTGACACGAGGACCAACCAACACACAGCGGCTGATCACACCTGAACACAAGTGACGTACCGGAGCACACCTGGGAAAGATTCAGCCACAACACGTTCCTGCTAATGTTTCACAATTAAAGAGATTTTAAGACATGAAGAGTTTCTGACCAACGGAACACTAGAGGGCTTTTAATTTGAAACAATACAGGAAATAGTGAGCGGACATCAATGCCTAATGCTGTAACTTGAACAGGACAAACGGTAGCGGATCAAAACGAGTCGAGAATCCATCGACACACTTTAAATGTCACAATGAAAAGTTCTGTTTCATCAGTTCACAAAACGTCGGAGACGATCGGATCTATAATAGTGCGTTGGTGACATCAGCCCGGGTGTCAATCTACAAACTGGGCCGATTGGGTCGATCTTCTGCAAGTTGTGTTTAAAACATCCACCTTTTAAAATTTTAACCTCTTCGGACCGATGTGCATGTAAAACTACAACCTACTCACCTCTTCTGAATGATCGGCTAGTTGTCGTCTGTCTGATGAGAGCTGTGCGACTGAACCAAAACGGGAGGTGTGCACCATGAAAGCAAAACAATAAAGCTTAAAGGTGCCAAAATGCTCCGTACTGCTGAGGAACTGCAGTCAGGTAACATTTGGATCAGTACGATCAGAACCGACCGTTCTCACGACTCAAAGTCAGGTGACTCTTTGTTAACGTCAAAAAAACATCAAACATATTCAATGTTCTGAAAACTTGAAATACTCGTGGCTGAGGGTTTCATTTTTAAATAAGTTGATTGTATGAGGAAAAGTTCGAGAACTCTCTCTCCTCGGCAGATTCATGATTTTTATTGACTGTAGTCTTGTGATATTATCCTATGTTAAAAATAAAATATGAGAGGAAAATAAATAGAAACTCGACGGGTAAACTGAAACCCAGACAGAGCAAACAACAAAACAGATAACAACAACATCCCCAAAGAGTCAACTAAAAAAAGAGGCGGCAAACAAACGACAAACACATGAGAAGTGAAGAAGAACGACGGACGGGAACAAACAGAGTTTATCCCGACAGAGATGCTGCTGAATGTGCACCCCAATAAAAACCAAGATGTCTGACACCTGAGGCAGGTGAAGCACACAAAACTTATTTTTGATTGAAGGCTAAAAACACATGAAACAAGAGAGGAACACAAATATAAACTCTGCATGAATCAGAAGCAGCAGCTTATCTGAAAACCTGAAATAACTCATCCATCTGCACAGCTCGGACTTAACCTTTGACCTCAGACTGTGCACGCCACCCTGCAGCCTTGGCTTACATCCTCCTGTCATCATCATCAACATCATCCTGTCCTAAACTTCTGTCTCTGAGATCTGTCTCTGTCTCTCAGACCAGATCTGTCTCTCAGATCTGTCTCTGTCTCTCAGTACAGATCTGTCTCTATCTCTCAGATCTGTCTCTATCTCTCAGATCTGTCTGTGTCTCTCAGATCTGTCTCTGTCTCTCAGACCAGATATTAAGGACAGACTTGTGCTATCAGGTTCTGACCCGCTAGCTTGGAGCAGAACCAGTTAGAAAGTCTCCTTCCGGCTGAGAACAATTGTCTCAGAATCAGTGATGTGTCTGTCATACATACATTTCCAGTCTGTTTCATAACAATGAGGCCAAAGTGGGTGAAAGAGAGGGGGGGGGCGAGGGGGTCCTACAGGGCATCACAGCCTCTCGACAGGAAGCACTGTGCCATCATTCGGTGGTGGTCAACACAGAACCAAACAGGAAGTCTTTCTGCCGGATGAAACAACCACAACATTTCTATTTATGACTACCAACACGACAAATGGAAATAAATTCTGTATTTCTTCATGTGGCAGTATGAACACGAGCCTAAGGAGAGCTTTGAAGGCAGCGAGGAAACATCAATGTAATTATGCCTTTAGTGAATATTCTACACATCAGCCCTTTGTTGTGTGGATGGAAATGTTGTCATGAACCTTTCGCGTCTGGATGAAGACGTCACTTCCACCGCTCCTCTTTGTCTTCTTTAGGGATGCGCACTGAATCTCATTCATCACAATACCACTTTAATTATGGAAATTTCTCAGGATTTATTGGGAGTTCTGTAACAGCAGCCGTACACACACATCACAGTCGTGCACACCTCACAGTCTGCATACACATCACAGCCGTACACAGACATCACAGCCGTACACACACATCACAGCCGTACACACACATCACAGCCGTACACACATATCACAGTCTGCACACACATCACAGTTGTACACACACAACACAGTCATACACACATCCCAGTCTGCACACACATCACAGCCGTACACAGACATCACAACCGTACACACACACACATCCCAGTCTGCACACACATCAGTCTGCACACACATCACAGCCGTACACACACATCACAGTCTGCACACATCACAGTCTGCACACATACATCACAGTCTGGACACCCATCACAGTCTGCACGCACATCACAGCCATACACACACACATCACAGTCGTACACACACATCACAGTCTGCACACACACATCACAGTTGTACACACACATCACAGTCATACAGACATCACATTCTGCACACACATTCGAGTTGTACACACACATTCCAGTGTATCACACATCAGAGTCGTACACACATCACAGCCGTATCCACACATCACAGTCGTACAAACATCACAGTCGTGCACGGTAACAGCAACATACACACGACGAGCAGATCAATCCACCATCATTCCCTCCAAAGCGATTCCCTCCACGATGATGCTTCTCCTCCCTCAGCAGCCTTCAGGCCCCAGAAAAGCATCTCTCGCATAAATCAAGTGAACCCTTGAGAGCTCGGCGGCTCCCGGATCACCCGACACTCACTCCCCCGCTGCTGTGATGGTCTCCGGGGCCGCCTCGGCCCTCAGGAACCAACCAGGAGCACAGACCCTGCCGGCTGAGTGGCTCTGATTGGTGGAGGAGGGACGTCACTTTGATTCAGCGTCTGCAGACCAACCTGTGAGATTCACGCTGTGGAATAAACCGATGTTTGTCCACAGCCTCAGTCTGTACCGCTGCAGTGACCAACAGTATATGGAGTTGATAGTGTTTCTACTGAAGAACAGTGATGCTGTTATCACACCACACTCAGCTGAAGGCCTGCGTGACTGTGCGGTGCAGCATTGTACACAGATGGTACAGGTGACGAGGCTGGACAGCACACACAAGCTACAGAAGACATCGCTGTTACACACAGAAAACACAAAGCTGTCAAACCTCCACGTCTCTTCATTCATCATGAAACGCTGCTCCAACTAACATACAACACCGACACACCGATTATTATATGAACCCGAGCCAGGCTTTGTTGTAATTCCCTTTTTTAATATATTTCTGTTGTTCCTGCTTTGTGTGCGTCAAAGCAGAGAAACAATACAAAAAAGGGCAAAAATCCAGTTTGACAAAACAAAAGTAGCAGGGATTAGAGAGGTTACTTAAGGACTTCCTGTTTCCACGGTTGTGTGATGAAGCCCAAAGTTGAATCCCTGTTGCATGTGACACACACAGGATTGCTACCGAAGCACTGTGATGAGAGCAAAATCTCCTGACAGGAAGACAAGAGGATAGAGAGCACGCTCAGAGGAGAGGGTGCACGGTCAAACCACAGAGAGGAAAAGGTTCACAGACTGATGAGAGCAAACAGCACATGAAAGGTTTCCGAGAATCTTCTAAACTAAATGATGTCAAGAGACAAAGACGACAAGGTTTTTATCAAAAGCTGAACCAGGCGAGTTTCAGGCTGCCGAAGACCTTTGAAGCTTGCTATCATTTCCGCTGTTGTTTCTTGACTGTTTTCTACAACTCAAACAAATCAGTGGATAGAAGAAGAAAGAAAAAAACTTCTCTCAAAGAAAACACTTGTTTATGACATGCACTTTGAGGACAATTAGCACGAGAAGATGAAGAGCTGCTTACGTACCAAGTCTCATCATTTTTGAACTCCAGTTCTCCGTAGGTGTCTTCGAAGTCCTCCCCACCTCCTTTGGCGAGTCCCTCCATGGTGCGAAAAGGCACAATGACCGTCCCCCTCGCTCCAGAAGTCCTCAGCACTTTCACCTCCATAATCCCGATGCTCTCACTGACGTGGACAGAGCCGCTCTCAAAGGTGAAGATGCCCGAGTGGTCGTCGTCCAGAATGGTCACAGTGGCCACGGTGGGGAAGCCCAGCATGGCCTTTGGGTACGGGAGACTGTTGGGGGACAACACCTCATCCTCCGTTTCCAGGACACGAAGATTACCGAGGCGCACGAAGAAGTGCTCGTCCTCTTCAAAGATGTCGTCATCTATGATGCCAATGCTTATGTCCCTGATCATCTCTCCGGGTTTGAACACCGCCGTACCCTCTGTGAACTCGTAGTCGGCCCCGGCATTGGCTGAGCCGTCCTCTGTCTTATAATCCACATAGATCGTCTTGTTGATGTCGCCGCCCTTCCTGGTGATAGTCAGAATGGCGGCTCCACAGTTCTCGAGGCACTGGTAGACGGCAGGCTCAAAAGCAATCCGGGACACGTACTCTTCTGGCTCCTCAACACGCACCTCCTGCACGCTGGTGCTCTTCTTCGCCTGCTCTGCAACGTGTTTCTTCAGGATGTTTCCTGCGCCGGTCATC
Organism: Embiotoca jacksoni; assembly: GCF_022577435.1. Classification (NCBI taxonomy): domain Eukaryota; kingdom Metazoa; phylum Chordata; class Actinopteri; family Embiotocidae; genus Embiotoca; species Embiotoca jacksoni. The sequence goes on from NW_027185378.1 coordinate 213,270, forward strand.
ATGCGTGTAGCTTGGATGCGGTAGAAAGCGCGGCTCTTTTGCTGGTGCGAGAGAGCGTAGTAGTTGGCCATCTCCACCAGCTGGTCCAGCTCTTTCTCCGGGTGCTTCTGCTTCAGGTCCTTCAGGATGCGAATCATGTCGCGCCGGGACTCGTCCACCTCTTTGCTCTCGATCAAACCAATCAGATTGCTGGTCGCACCTCCATCCATGAAGTGAGAATTGACCATCTTACCATCCATCTCGATCCCCTTTGGGCGCTCAGTCTCGGTCTCGATAATGACTGCCCTGTGTTTGTCGGTGCGGTATTTCTTGTGCATGAACTTGTAGAAGAGCAGTCGTCGGTCTGCCACCCAGGCGAGGAGCACACAGATGGGGAAAAAGGCTAGAGTGACGAGGCCTTCCCAGACCTGGACTACATTGGGAGAAAACACCGCCAGGATCATGTAGAGCCAGATGTAAGCAAAGATACTCCAGCCGGCGGTGATGAAGAACACTCGGAGGTGCTTGACCTTGCGCACCTCTCCTTGAGGTATGACCGACACACAAAGCCCAAGGATGACAAACATATTGAAGGCAGCGCTACCAACGATTGTGGACGGCCCAAGCTCGCCAGATTTGAACTCGTGTCCACACACCTCGATTACAGAAAGTAGGATCTCAGGGGTCGATGAGCCCAAGGCCATGAGGGTGAGGTTGGAGACCGTCTCGTTCCACACCCGGATGGTGGTGGTGGTCGTTTCCCCATTGGGCCTTTTAATGACAATTTCCCTCTCCTGAGAGGTGATGACCTCAATGGCTGCCATGAAGCGGTCTGCGATGATGGACACTCCGAGAAACATGTAGATCATGGCCACGAAGTAGACGATGACCCTGGCGATCTTGTCTCCCATGGACGGATCCTCAGGGTACCAGATGGGCAGGATAATCCCGGTGTGACACTTTGAGTTCCCCCTGCAGGTGGCATTGCTGGGGCTGAGCGGCGGACTCGGGGTGGTCCGGGCCTCCACGCAGAGGAAGGCTACAACTGCAGAGACCAGCCCCAACCAGAGGCAGGCGGACGACCCCGGCTTCACAGGCCTTGAACCCTCCATGCACCCTCCTTGGTCTCAGGGGTCCTTACCACACTGATGGTCCCTCTGGGATCCAGCACTGAGCTGTTCTCCACACAGCACCTGAACACACAAACACAGTTTATATCAATATCACATCTCACAAGAATCAAACAGATTCACTTTGTTCGAGATAAGACGAGGCCGACGGCAGCAGTATTATTAGATTTTTTTTTTTTTTTTTTTAATGGCAACAAACATTCATGAGTACAAAGCATTAATTTTTACTTCAACAATAATCAATGTGATGACATGATCGAGGTGTATCGGACTTCGTTGTATTTTCACAGTTTCTATCGGAAAAGTTTTGAGGTGAGAAACACACTCAGTCTGAAACAAGTTCAAGAGTTCCTCAGTTTTATATGAGTGCATGAATTCAAATCATCCCACAATCCCTCTGCAATACTTCAACGGGTTTCTGCCTGCTACTTTACAAACGGCATTTTCCCGAGACCTTTAGGTTGTCTGCTCCGAGAGGCGGCAGGAAAACACTCCATCGTGCTCAGAAAGTCCAGAGTCTTTCTGGTTGGTAAAGCAGTCTAGATAATATGAGCTGGATAAAACAAGGTTTGTTTCAGTTCAGACATGGATACGTGCATCCCATAACTTGGACCTGAGTGTGTTGGTCTGTATCTCAGGGGGAATACTACACAGCTCCGGACCAAACTGCTCGCTCAGCAGCCACAGATGTTGCCAAACTAAGCACCATCCAAAATGTCGCATTGGCAGAAAAACATGAGCAGAGTGGAATCAGGAGAGCATCAGGAGGCGAACTGAAACAAAGACTACAGATGTCCTGTCCACATTTATTACAGACCGAGACTAAACACACGCTTACAGCACAGCACTACAGCAACAACACAGACGCTGTCCACATCTACAACAGCTCCACATAAATATCTTCCGCAGCTCTTCAGCTCTGATGAGATTCTTTTGATGCAAACAGCTGAGGCCAGAGGCAAGCGAGAGCGAGATGAACAGCTGACCACCACAAACGGAGCTGATATAACAGCCGCTCTGCTCTGAGCCGACTGATGATTCAGAGGTTGGACAGGTAGGATGGAGCAACCTCTGCCTCCACAAGATTTAAAATAAATAACATCACAGTTAAAATGATCACAACATCTCAGAGTTTAGTCTGAGTTGAAATAATCACATCTTACAGTTTAATCTGAGATAAAATAATCTTCTGAATTAAAATGATCTCTTCAGGGAGATCCAGAGCTCAGTCTGAATTAAAATGAACTCTTTAGGGAGATTTGCCGCTGTACGTTAATCATTCTGTCCTGAGGATTACTTCTTTTATTATCACCATCGTTGCTGTTGTTGAGCTGAATCTGGTCGCTCTGCATTTTGTAGCTAAAAGTGCTTTCGTGTTCTGATTGCAGGTTGGAGGTTGATTACCTCCGAGGCCAGCTGCACTAACATGTACAGTACACACTGGTGGCACTTTGAGGCACTCTGGATAAAAGCCTCCATTAAAAGGCATGCGTTATGCTGTAATGCAAATTTCTTATTTAACTCTTACGAAGACCTTCTGAAAATAACTCTCAGCTGATATTTTTGGAGATGTATCTTCTAGGTAAGGACAGTCAAACAAGAAGTGGTATATTTGAAGTATTCACACCATTTAAAGGCCACTAAATGTCTGTGGGACCTGAGCACCGCCGACACCTCGAATAACCTGCAGACGTCTCTGTCAGCGAGTCGACAGGAGTTCATCCGTGTGGAATATGTTCTCCTTCATATTTTATTTAATGCTTCACAGCCACAAATCATCTGTTTTCAGAGAAGGGAACCTCAGTAACATACTCACTGTGATCAAATGTAAAAACAAGATATCAGCTATCAATGAGATTATGGGACGTTAACAGAAGATCAGAAAGTTCAGATTGAAGGGCATCAGCTCAGAGTTTGTGTGGACCGGAGAGCTCCGACGAAAACAACGCATCAGAACGTAATGAGACGAAAAGCTGCTCGGAAAACTCAACTCGTTTCACACAGCAGCTCACCTGGAGACGAAACTCAGAGGAGCGCCAGGAAGTGTGTGCACAGCTCAGGTTACAGCCAGGAAACTCTACTAATGTGATTTACGATCAACACCTTCATTTGAGAAGAGACTGCAGGTATGAAATCAATTACTGAAGTCAGAGACGGAGGGGAGGAGCTTCTTCCTGTTTGGATCAGCTGACCTTTGAGCTTCTCCTCGTTTTACTGCACGACAGTCAGAAAGTGTAATGAGGCTCCATCAGCGTGTTTCTACCGGAGGGGGCTCAAACCGGCTCCTTTCATGGTCAGCTGATAAACTAAAGAGACACATTAGAATAGTCTTAAACTTCACACCTGCTGAAACTGATGAAGGGAAATCTGATTTATTATAATTCTGATGCAGGTAAAATCATAGCAGGGAAGAGGAACCAAGAAAAGGAAGAAGGTAACTGATGATGGTGATGATGATAGTGATGGTGATGTTGATAGTGATGATGATGATGATGATGGTAAAGATGATAGCGATGATAATAGTGATGATGATGATGATGATGATGATGGTGATGATGATGATGATGATGGTGATGGTGATGATGATGGTGATGATGATGAGCTGCTGCTGCTTCATCCCCTTCAACACTTAGTAACCTACTGCAGTTTTAATGTTGGGGTGACTGAAGGAGGAGGAACACTGAGACATCTTCGTCAGCAGATAAACAAACAAAAACAAGATGGAAAACAAGACAAATAACCACAAACACAAAGTAAACATCAGGCTGACACACAGAGAGGGTTAAAGATCAACAGGAAGTCAGAGGGAAGAGTCAGTTCAGTCTCTACTTCCTGGTTCATTACATCACACATTTAAACTTTTTCATGATGAATAAAATCAGAAATTGTTGTGAAACTTTTACATTTGTTGATTGGTGGGTGGACGGATGGATCAACTGATTGATCGATTGATTGGGGATCACACCAGAGGATCTGCCTGCTCAACTCATGTTAAAGGTTTTATTTCTTATCCTGAATGCAGTGTGTTTAAAAAGGTTCCAGCGACAGACAATTAATTAATTCAGAATTCAATTGTAAAAAGTAAAAGTTGAAGGTCAGTTTCAGATTAAACCAACAGTGACTTGAACACAACTTTAACCTCTGCTTCCTTTAAAAACAAACAAACAAACATCAGAGTATCTGCCGCTTCTGTCAGCACAGGGACACAAGAAGAAACCTTATGATGGAGACGGAAACCAGACACTCTCATCTCAGACATAATAATAATAATAATAATAATAATAATAATAATAATAATAAATTATAACTAACCTGAAGACTGTTCTACATGCCACATTGAACATAATGACTTCACGTCACATGATGGTGTGACATCAACAATATTATAAGGATCGTTTCAAACTTTTTAAACTGAATTTCATGCTTTTTTCACATCCTTTAATCTGAATTAATGAATCAGATTTAATCTGAATTAAAGGTCTAGCCACCTCCACTGAAATTTATAGTAAATATACTAAAAATAAGATGCAGCCAGATGAAGAAAGAAAACATGAATAAAAAGATTCTGTGAACAAGAAACAAGTTGAGAAGAACTAAAACTGAACATGATTGTTCATATTTCAGTTCATGTTTTATGAACATGCAGCTTTTATGCAGCTGAAAGAGGAATTTTCTGGTATTTTTCTACATTAAATTAAATATGTTAGACTGTTGGATATTTAAAGCTTGTTAAAACAATAATTGATGATTATTGATGGATGAGAACAGCTGTCAGACAGCTGGTTGCAGGCTGCTGTAACATGATATAATAAGAACATACATGTTGTTTTACTCCATACATGTAGAGCTGATGTTGCTCACAGATCTCCTTCCTCTCCCTATTTCGGGCTCGGCTCTGGTTTAAGGAGGCCATCCGATCCGCGGTAAACACGGACTCAGCAGAGCCTCAGCTGTCGCGGATTAATCATCAGCAGGCCTCGTGCTACCTGCGAGGGGAACCCTGCCGGACCACCGCAGGCCCAAACTACGACCCGAAGGTGCATTCAGGCCGAACCCGAGCTGCCCTCAGGAGACTGAAGCTCGGAAGTCCAAACACTGCAGGACAATCACAAAATAAAAGCTTGTCGTGAAACCGGATCCAGGTGTTCAGCCAATCAGCGGCGGCACGAGCTCCGGGGTTGGAGCCCGTTACCACCGTGGACAGACTCTCTGAACGGCACACCCATCACACGGTATCACGACGTGCACAGGATCCTCGGAGCAGGTTTGGTCCGGACCGCGGCTCACACCGCCTGCTTCTTAAAATGATCTCCGGTTCGATCCGGTTCCTGTCGGTGTCCGTGTGTCGGTAGATTATTTCAGACCCCTCCGTTCACACTGCATCACAACCTACCTGGTTCTGTGTTCCGGGAGTTTCTCTAGAACCGCTCCGGTCCGCCTCCGGTTCCGTCGGTGCGCCTGACAGCAGCCTCAGTAATCCACCGGGCTCCTCAGAACACAATTCCCGCTGCAGCGCGGTGCCGTCCTCCTGTGGAGGTCCGGCTCGGTGTCGGTGATTGGATCAGACCGGCCGGAGGTGATCGCCTCTCGTGATCTCCCGCCGCGCGCTCCTCCTCAGATCCTCCTTCTGACGGATCGACCGGGTCTCCGAGCTGTCAATGACGAGGGGGTGAGGGGGTCAGTATTTTAAGGTTGGATCTCCGGAGCCGCGCGGCTCTCCTCCTCCTGCTCCTCCTCCTCTGTCCACGGTGATGTGGCTCCTATCGGCCGAACAGCAGCTCCTTCCTGCCGCCTTCAGCACGTACACGATATCAAACCGGTTCCGAGGAGAAGCTCACTGACCGGGCTTCCGCTCTTGGAGCTACGCTGCTGCCGCTGGACTTTGCGCAGCATCGGAATGACCGCACTTCTCCTGCGCACCTCCTGCGGATCAGCGAGAGGAGGCTGCGGTGTGTTGTGGAGAGGAGTGAAATCTGTGGCTCCTCATCCTCTCATCGGTCACATGAACATCAGTATCGGGCTGCTCTCGCGCGGCAGAGGTGGGAAATGGTTAGCGCCCTACAGCCCCCCACCCCCTTCTCTAAAAGTCACATACACACGGTTCGGCCCAACTACGTCACCACCAGCTGAGAGAAGAGACCTGCAACACAAACCATGAATCTCAAGCAGACAAACCGATAGAACCACAGATAACACAGACAGAACCACAGCTAGAAACACAAATAGAACCACAGAGAACACAGATAGAACCACAGAGATCTTAGAAATAGAACCACAGAGAACAGATAAAACCACAGAGAACAGATAGAACCACAGATAGAACCACAGAAAACACAGACAGAACCACAGATAGAACCAGAGAGAACACAAGTAGAAACACCAATAGTACCACAGGGAACACAGATAGAACCACAGATAGAACCACAGGTAGAAATACAGATGGAACCACAAAGAACACAGATAGAACCATAGATAGAACCAGCGATGATATGTTTAGCCACACGTCTTCACTTCACCGCTGGTTGTCGAGGTGGTGTCCCACTAACAATGTGGGCTTCATTGACAATTGGAATACTTTCTGGGGAAAACCTGGTCTGATCCGGAGAGATGGCATCCATCCTACTTTGGATGGTGCAGCTCTTCTTTCTAGAAATATGGCCATGTCTCTTAACAGCCCTAAAACCTGACATCCCAGGGTTGAGGCCAGGACACGGAGTTGCAGTCTTACACGCTCCTCTGCAGCTTCTTTAGAGCTGTCACTCACCCAAAACATTCAACATCCTATAGAGGTTGTGTCTGTACCCAGACCACCTATATTTAAAAAACTCAAGAAAAGATGTGTCAATAAAAATGTAATAAAAATTGATCCTATCAAATTAATGGATCAAAAAAATCTGACAATTAAAAGCGGACTATGAAATATCAGATCTCTCTGGTCTAAATCTCTGTTAGTAAATGACTTGATAACTGATCATCAGATTGATTTACTCTGTCTCACAGAGACCTGGCTGCAACAGGAAGAATATGTTAGTATTAATGAAGCAACTCTTCCCAGTCATATTAATTATCATATTCCTAGAGATTCAGGCCGAGGAGGAGGAGGAGGAGGAGTGGCAGCAATCTTCCACTCAAGTCTATCAATTAATCCGAAACCGAAACTTAGTTATAAATCATTTGAGAGTCTGACTCTTAGTCTCTCACCCAAACTGGAAAGCACAGAAACCGATTGTATTTGTTGTTGTTTATCGCCCACCTGGTCCTTATTCAGAGTTTCTAACTGAATTCTCTGACTTTTTATCAGATTTAGTGCTGAGTTCAGATAAAGTGATGATAGTGGGAGACTTTAACATTCATGTTGACGTGGACAACGACAGCCTCAGTTCTACTTTTAGCTCATTATTAAATTCTACAGGCTTTTCTCAGAATGTAAATAAATCCCGTCACCATGGTAACCACATCCTCGATCTGGTTCTGTCATATGGCATGGAAACTGAAAATTTAATTGTATTTCATCAAAACCCTGTTTTGTCGGACCACTTCTTATTAACATTTAAAGTTACAATAATGGACTACACAGCATGTGGGAATAAATCCCACTACAGTAGATGTCTGTCATATGTGGCCAAGTTTAAAGATGCTGTAAAGCAAATTCCAAGATTTGTTTCTCAGTACATTATATACGTGTGAAATGAGTTGCTGAAAGCATGTGCAAAGCTTTTAAACTTTGTCGCACTGAAATGTGGAGTTAGACCGTTAAACAGTTTCTCACCCGTCTTCAGCTCAGGTTTTTTTTAGGCGGAGCTAAAACCTAACCTATGTACCTCACAACTACCTATCTACGTCAGATCACAGCCGGTTTATATAACCTTCTGCATGGCTCCTCCTCTCACAAGGTGAAACGCTATAAAAGCCTGGAGCTCATTTGCATAAGAGGTCATCCCACTGGACTTCAGTTCTACTCCTGCTGTAGTCAGATTGTTATTGTACATCAGCTAGCTGCTACAGGATGTCTCCCTCCACCCGCAAAAGAAACTTTCCTGGAAGCAAGAACCTCCAAAGCAGCGCTGCATCACTGTTTAAATGTCCTGCTGAAGAAGAAAGGAAAAAGAGGTGGATTGATTTCATGAAGAGCCTCGCTAAAGGAGACCGTAGGATTAACACCAACAGCCGAGTCTGCAGGGACCATTTCATGGCGGATTGTTTCACCAACTTCCACCGGAGACGGACGAAGTTCACAGACACAACGCTCCTCCTGTAGCGTGGAGCCGAACCGAGCTTCACCCTCCCGGCCGTTCATCTCCCGGTCGCACTGGCACCGGCCGCCGCCGCCGGACTGCCGGCCGTGTCCACCGCTGGACCGCGCCGCTGGTGGACTGGTGGCCATCACCACCACTGCCAACAGTCCACCACTCAGCGCAAGTTCTGTGTCCTTGTTGTAATTATACTAGATAACTTTTCCACAGTAACTCTGCTACATTTAGCCCGCGGTGCAAACCGCTAACATGATTTTACTCGGTGTAGAAAAACTTTATTTTCATGAAATGGGAGTTAATGTGCTAATTAGCTTGTATTGAGCTTGTAGCCGAGCAGAGTTCAGAGGAAAATGCTCCGATAACCGCGGATTGTTTTATGCGTGTCCATCTAGCTCCGATAAGGAACTATAATATATGTAACTGTATTTTACATGTCAGGATGATGGTAAACATGGACCAGAAGAGATCTAGTCCTCCTGATTAATGATGGTTATTGTTTTTGTACTCTGGTGTAACGTTACAATCACCGACCCTCTCGGTTACATGTACCGGTACCGGTCCGGATAAACGAGCCCGACTACATGTGCAGGAGGCTGCAGGGAGCAGGGAGCAGGTGGAGGTGGAGGTGGAGGAGGAGGAGGAGGAGAGACATCAGTGAAAGAGAAAGACTGTCGGCTCGACCTGAGCAGGTTCAAAGTTTGAATTGACGTGATATAATGAATTGACATGTGATATAATGCAGCGTTGTTCATGTTGCAGTTACAGAACTAAGGTAACTCCTCCGCTCTTATTATCTCTACTATTGTAATGCAGGTGCGTTAGAAGTAGTTGGAGAGCTCACTGTCTGCTGTCCAGTTTTACTCCTGTGTTACAGCTCAGGGGGACAAGCTGGATTTGATTGCATCTGTATGTTTCACTCATTGGACAAATAAATTCTAATTCTATTCTGTTTTCACAAAGCAGGCTGCTCCATCCAACAGAGAGACAGAGTGCCAGTGGGACATCATGCATAAAGTCACTGAGAGGTTAGATGTCAGACGGACCGCTTCATGGGGAAAAGAACTGCAGCCACAGGACTGTCATACAGAACACTGAACACCTTCCAGCGAGTGGGCGGAGCTTCAGGTCCTTCAGGCGACACGCCCCCCCAGTCTCAGAGCAGAGAGGACTGATGATTTTCTCACGATTTCAAACCCTAATTTAACAAACTTGTCTGTGTTTTTTTTCATTCAAATTTGGATGGGTAGTTCTGTGGTGTGATGAACTTAAAACTCATTTTCATTTCTACTTTACAGCATCTTTAGGGAAGCAGTTACATGCTTATCCTCTTCGATGCCGTGTGTTAAAGCAGTGGAAGGCATCTACGTTGATCTTAGTCCCACACAAGTGGATCATCTGGTAGAAAACACTGCAGTATCTCTGCGCACAACTCTAGATGATGTCGCCCCTCTGAAGAAGAGAGTAATGAACCAGAGGAAGTTGTCTCCATGGTACAACTCAGAACTACGCTCTGCTAGGCAGGCGACTAGAAAGCTGGAAAGGAAATGGTGTTCCATTAATTTAGAAGAATTTCACCTGGCCTGGAAGGATAGTCTAATATAAGAATGCTCTTCGTAAGGCCAGAGCTTTATATTATTCATCATTAATAGAGGACGACAAGAACAACCCCAGGTTTCTTTTTAGCACTGTAGCAGGCTGACAAAGAGTCACAGTTCTGTTGAGCCCTCTATTCCTTCAGCTCTCGGCAGTAACGACTTCATTAACTTCTTTACCAATAAAATTCTTACTATTATGGAGAGAATCGGGCCGACCCTTCCTGCCACCATCACTGCTGTGATGTTAAGCACAGCAGCCCTGGAAGCAACTGTAGGACCAGATGTATACTTGGAAAATTTCTCTCCTGTTGAGCTCTGAGTTAACTAGAATTATTTCTTCATCTGGATCCTCTAGCAGCTAGCAGCCTCTAGCAGCTAGCAGCCTGGCCAACCCGCGGCTCCCGAGCCGCATGCAGCTCTTACGTTCATATCGAAGTTTGTGTTTGTGGTTTTTTTTTTTTTTTTTTAAATCTTTTTATTGATTTTGCAAATACTTTAGACAGAGAGGTAGGACAGGATTACCCCTCCAAAAAATTGGGATATACAGAATAGTACATTCAGTTGTAAGTCTCTTGGAGGTAGTGTTTGTGTTTTTTTTAATGTGCGTGTTCGCTTCGCTTGAGTTCAATACGGTATTTTCGTCAAACGCGCATGTGTATCCCGAGCTCTCGGACCTCGAGTGGATTATGGATCTGGCCTTTTTGGTCGACATGCTGTGTCACTTGGACAGACTGAACCTGACCCTGCAGGGTAAGTTAAAAATGCTGCCTGACCTGGTGCAAAGTGTGTTTGCGTTTGTCAACAAACTGAAGCTGTTCAAGGCGCATATTCAAAAGGGAGATTTAACGCATTTTCCCACTCTGCTAAAAGCCAGCGGGCAAGTCACCAGCGCCGCCCTGAATAAGCAAAGAGCCAGATATGCAACACTGATTGAAAACCTGCACGAAAGCTTTGTGACCCGGTTCCACGATCTACAACTGAAAAGGCCACAGATTACGTTCCTCGTCGACCCATTTAATGCGGAGACGGACTGTTTGAAAGCCCCGCTAGTCACAGATGAGGCCGCGGCTGAGTTGGAGATGATCGATCTTTGTGAGGAGGACCAACTGAAACCTGCTTTAAGGGAAGGGACCATTGAGTTCTGGAAAAGTGTGCCAATGGAAAAATACCCCAATGTCAAACGGGCTGCGCTTAAGATACTGTCAATGTTTGGGTCAACATACGTCTGCGAGTCTGTGTTTTCTACCCTGAAACACGTGAAATCAAAGCATAGATCTGTTCTAAATGACACCCATGTGAAAGAATTGCTTTGAGTGGCAACAACGGAATACAAGCCAGATTTGAAGAGGATTGTTCAAGGCAAGGAATGCCAGAAGTCCCACTAAGCAACATGCATAGTAAAAGAAAAACGCTATTGTAAATTATTATATTTTTGTTTGTGGACTTGGTTGAACTGAGAGTTTGTGTGTGTGAGACAGTGCACACAATGTTCATTGTTGAAAATGACTGGCCTGTGGTCTTAGTACTGTAGGAGTCAATTTCTGTCATTATCATGTTGGTGTGTGACATTTACAATAAATCTGGCTGAGCAGTGTGTGTGTGTGTGTGTGTGTGTGTGAGGAAGGGATGGGGTGATGTTCATGTGTGCCTATGTGTATGATGTGGCTCTTTGGGGTAACACAGTAAAAAATGTGGCTCTTAGTCTCTGACTGGTTGGCCACCCCTGCTCTAGCTGTCTGTTAGATCTCATCCAAACTAAACTTTTTAAGGAAGTCTTCCCTTTAATCAATACTAGATATTAGATCAGATCAACCTATCTATTGTAACCGGCTATGTACCGCAGCCTTTTAAAGTGGCTGTAATTAAACCTTTACTTAAAAACCCTACTCTAGATCCAGCTGTTTTAGGAAACTACAGACCAATTTCCAACCTGACATTTATTTCTAAAATCCTTGAAAAAGTTGTTGCAAATCAACTTTTTGACCATTTACGAAGGAATGATCTGTTTGAAGATTTTCAGTCAGGCCTTAGAGTTCATCATAGCACAGAAACAGCTCTGGTGAAAGTTACTAACAACCTTTTGTTAGCCTCAGATAATGGACTCATCTCTGTACTTGTTCTTCTGGACCTCAGTGCTGCTTTTGATACGATTGATCATATGATCTTATTACAGAGATTAGAAGACGTTACGAGGATTAAAGGAACTGCATTAGACTGGTTCAAATCCTACTTATCAGATAGATTCCAGTTTGTCCATGTCAACAATGAGTCTTCCAGACAAACAAGAGTTAGTTATGGAGTTGCACAAGGCTCAGTTTTGGGCCCGATACTTTTTACTTTGTACATGCTTCCATTAGGAGATGTTATCAGGAAGCATTGCATCAACTTCCATTTTTATGCAGATGACACTCAGCCATATATTTCTATAAAACCAGATGAAACTAATCAGTTAGTAAAACTTGAAGCCTGTCTAAAAGACATAAAGGCCTGGTTGACCAAAAACTTCTTGCTTCTAAATTCAGACAAAACAGAAGTTATTGTACTTGGTCCTAAACACCTCAGAAACTCTTTCTGTAATCACTTAGTTACTCTGGATGACGTTGTCTTGACCTCCAGCAAAACTGTGAGGAACCTTGGAGTCATCTTTGATGAGGATTTGTCCTTTCGATACCATATAAAGCAAATCTCCAGAACTGCCTTCTTTCATCTACGTAATATCAATAAAATAATTAAAATCCTTCCTCAGCGTGATGCAGAAAAACTCATTCATGCATTTGTTACTTCTAGGCTAGATTATTGTAATTCCTTGTTGTTAGGATGTCCAAATTACTCATTAAAAACCTTGCAGCTGATCCAAAATGCTGCAGCAAGAGTACTGACGGGATTTAGCAAGAGAGATCATATTTCTCCAGTTTTAGCTTCTCTTCACTGGCTTCCTGTTAAATCAAGAATATAATTTAAAAGTCTCTTGATGACTTACAAAGCCCTACATGACCAGGCTCCATCACATCTCAGAGATCTTATAGAACCATATAATCCGAGCAGAGCACTTCGCTCTCAGTACGCTGGTCTACTTGTGGTTCCCAGAGTTTCCAGAAGTAGAATGGGAGGCAGAGCCTTAAGTTTTCAGGCTCCTCTCCTGTGGAACCAGCTCCCAGTTTGTGTTCGAGGGGCAGAAACCCTCTCTAGCTTTAAGATTAGACTCAAAACGTTCCTTTTTGATAAAGCCTATAGTTAGGGCTGGCTCTGACCCTTAGTTATGCTGTTATAGACCGAGGCTGCTGGGGGACCTCGTTACATGCTGAGCTTCTTTTCTTTCCTCCTACTCTTTAACTGACTCATACCTCGCCATCTTTTTCTCTCCCATAGTTTTTGCTTATTGTCTGCTGTCTCCATTCAGTTCCCTCGCTCGCGTAGTTTCTCTTCTTTCTTTTGCAGATGTCCCGTCATGGAGCTGCATGTCTCTGCCCTGCACTTGTCGTCTCCACCAACAGTTCTTGTCTTGTATCTCTATGCTGTCCTTTTCTCTTTCTGCTCTCCTCTCACCCCAACCAGTCGAGGCAGATGGCCGCCCACCCCTGAGCCTGGTTCTGTCGGAGATTTCTTCCTGTTAAGAGGGAGTTTTTCCTTCCCTCTGTTGGAGGTTTTTCTCCCTTAAAGAGGAGTTTTTTTCCCTCCTAGCTTATGTGGGAATTGTTGAATTGTTGGGTTTCTCTGTATAATATTGTAAAGTATTGCTGTAAGGACTTTAATGTGTTAAGTGCCATGAAATAACCTGTGTTGTGATTTGACGCTATATAAATAAATTGAATAGATCCTCCTCTGCAGCTGCTGAGGAGCATTCAGAGGCTCACTGGTGTGGAATAATTGTGCAGAGGACGCTGGGTGAGGGAGGGACAGCCACTGAGTCCATGACATCAGAGACACAAAGACACAGAGATAAGAGTGGGACATGGACTCCTCCTCTCCTTCCTTTTCCTCTTGGTGCTGAATGAGGAGGAGGAAGAATAGAGGAAGAGTAAAATGCAGACAGGGTGAAACAGAGATCCAGCCGGAGAGGTCACCGACCAAACCCCCCTCCGCCCAACAGCCACGTCTCCATGGTAACGTGCATCCCTGCCTCGGTCGTGGGGAGAGTGGAAGTGACGGCGGCGATGTGTGCTCCGTCTGTCTCATTATATGGAGAACGAAGAGAAACAGCCAGGGGGCGCATTTGTTCTGCGTGGACTCCCCTCAGCTGCCGAGCAGTGTCTATTTATAGACGGGTGGGGGGGGGGGGGGTCATCACCCGCCTTCATACTAACCCCCCACCCCCTCCGTGTGTTACATTCAGGGACATGTCAGACAGTCAGTGTTGCAGCTCTCACTGACCACCATTTGGTTTCATTATCTAACAGAATATTTTAAAAGGGACTGGAAACCTGACTGCACTCCAGGCCTGTCAATTAACCAGCCCCACCCCCAAACATATTAGACACATTAGAGTCCTAATATGTAATGAATGATGGCATATTTCCAGAAGGACCAGAACTCTGATCAGAAGAAAGGAGTTTATCGAATGACACCGTGATGACCGGAAACATTTACTGGCTTTGTATTTCAGTAGAGAACTGGATGCTTTTCAATGGGAATCTATGGTGACCGCCCCTATTGGTTCTCAGTGGTACTGCACTGTATGGCACTCCTGTATTGGCCTTTAATTTTCAGCGTGAGCGTCCACAGATTAATGTCATGTTTTGAAATTGTTTCCCTGCAGCCATGAGGAGGTTAAAGTGTAAGGGCCCTCCAATGTGGCTGAATTACAACAACTCTGCAAAGATGAGTGGGTTTGGATTTTTTTTTCTCCCTTAATAATAAAAACCTTCATTTAAAAACTGCATTTTGTGTTTACTTGTGTTATCTTTGACTAATATTTAAATTTGTTTGAAGATCTGAAACATTTAAGTGTGACAGACATGCAAAAAAATTGGAAATCAGGAAGGGGGCAAACACTTTTTCACACCACTGTATGTGTGTCGGGATCCTTGTGTTTTTCCCTTTCTGTGTTCCCCCTCCTTTCCCTGGTCGTTGTCCTTTGTCCGCCTGTTTGTCCTTATTTGGTCGTTGTCCTGTCTGTCTGTGTCTCTGTGGGCTTGGCTAGAGTGTCACCTTCTGCAGGCTTTTTCCTGGCTCATTCCCCTGGATGACTGGTGCAGCTGATCGTCATTCACCTAATCACCCATTGCAGTATGTCAACCCTGGCTCTCCACACCATCTTGTCAGATCGTTCAGTCTGCTACGCGGTACTATGACTCAGGCCACCTTGCTCGATGAAAATAAGTCTTCGTTACCTGAACTCAATGCTGATTATTGTCTGTCTGACTCGTCTTCAGTTGCTGACCTGCCACCCTTCCCACGGGAGTCTGCCTTCCCGCTCCGGAGGATTTCCTGGGTCTGTTTCCTGATCTACCATAACAATGTGTTTCTGGACTTTACCTTTCTACATCTGTGTTTCTTGACTCCAACATCTGTGTTTCTGGACTCCTACATCTGTATTTCTGGACTCCTGTATCTGTGTTTCTGTCTGGACTCTCCTACGTCTGTGTTTCTGTCTGGACTCTCCTACGTCTGTGTTTCTGTCTGGACTCTCCTACATCTGTATTTCTGGACTCCTACATCTGTGTTTCTTTCTGGACTCTCTTACATCTGTATTTCATTCTGGACTGTCCTACATCTGTGTTTCTTGACTCCTACATCTGTTTCTTGTCTCTCCTACATCTGTGTTTCATTCTGGACTCTCCTACATCTGTGTTTCTGTCTGCAATCCTACATCTGTATTTCTGGACTCCCCTACATCTTTATTTCTGGACTATCCTACATCTGTGTTCTAGACTCCTAAACTGCCACTTCAATCAGAGTCAGTGTTGCTGCTTATGTTAACACAGATGAACTCTAAAAATCTTGTAACATAGATGCAACCATGGAAAAATTCACCTCCATCATATTAACTGAGCTTTGTAAGACTGTCACTGGGTGTAACTCCTCCACTTCCTGTATTGACCCAATACCAACAGTGTTTTTTTAAGCAGGTAACAGCATTTCAAGTCATGTCCTCGAGATTAAAAACATCCCTTCAAACAGGCATTTTCCCAGATGCCTTCAAAACAGCTGTTGTAAAACCATTACTAAAGAAACCCAACATCGATGTCAATGCATTGACCAGCTACAGTCCAAATATCCAACCTTCCATTTATTAGTAAGATAAATGAAAAGACAGTTTCAGTGCAAATAAACTCCTTTCTTAAAGAAAACAACATTCTGGAGGAGTTTCAGTCAGGCTTTACAGCACAGCACGGCACTGAAACAGCACTGACTAAAATAATCAGTGACCTCTGACTAAACTCTGATGAAAATAAGATCTCAGTTCTGATCCTATTAGACCTGAGTGCAGGCTTTGAGACTATTGACTATGATATCCTGATCAATCGTCTTGAGAAGTTGGTTGGTCTGTCCGACAGTGTCTTAAACTGGTTCAAAACATACATCAGAGAAAGGAAGTTTTGTCAGCATTGGAAATCAAGAGTCAGAGAAACATGAAAGCTGCTGTGGAGTTCCACAGGGGAGCTGCCTTGGTCCTTTACTGTTCTCACTTTGCATGTTGCCACTGGGGAACATCATCAGAGAGCACGTTTGTTTTCATAGTTATGCAGATGATACACAACTGTACATCGCCAAAGAGCCAAATGATGATGCAGCTAGGCGCTCCATCGCTGAATGTTTTTTAGCAATAAATAAATGGATGGGTAATAATAAAATTAAACGAGGATAAAGCAGAAATCCTCCTAGTTGGCCCCAAAACAAAAAGAGAAATTGTAGAAAAAAGATCTGGGGCAACTAACTCCGTGGATAAGATCAGCGGTAACTAGTCTGGGTGTAATTTTAGACTCAGATCTAAGTTTCAAGGCCCACAATAACAAGGTGATGAAAACTTATTTTTTCCAACTTACAAACATCGCATGCGGCCGTTTATAAATCAGACAGATGCGGAAAAGTTGATTCTTGCCTTCATTTCTAGCCGACTAGACTACTGTAATCCACTTTTTACTGGCCTACCAAAGAAAACAAGAGAGACCTTAGCTCATCCAAAACTCTGCAGCTCAAGTATTAACCAGAACCAAGAGAAGACAACACATCAGTCCAGTTCTGGCTGTTCTGCACTGGCTGCCTGTAAGACACAGGATTGACTTTAAGGTCCTCCTCCTCACATACAAAGATCTTAATGGGCTCGAACCGAGTTACATCTCTAACTCTCTGGTGAACTATGAGCCTTCAAGAACATTGAGATCATCTGCTGCTGGTCTATTGGAGGTTCCCAGCAAAAAGGAAAGAAAATTGGGGATTGAGCTTCAGTTCGAATCTGTGGAAAAAAAAAATACCTGTTAGATATCAGGGAAGATAGCTCAGTTAATATTTTTTAAAAGAAAGCTCAAAACATATCACTTTACTTTAGCCTTTAGCTAGCTACTCCTGAAGCTCTCTTGCACCTGCCATGCACTTGAACTACCATGCCTTTGAAATGCATATTGCTAATTTTATATTTTGACTATATATTTGGATAAAACTTAAAAAGACTGATACAGTATGTATGTGAAAAAGGAACTTTAGTATGTACGAACTGGTTGGACCTGTGTGAGTTTTTAACCGAGGTTTAGTAGAATACCTGGAGGTACACTGATGAGTCTACCTTAAAGAATTTACAAAGACCACAGCACAAAAGGAGATTTAATCTCGAGTGTGTTACTGGGTAATATTATAGACTGTATGACGTAAAGTTCTAGAAAAGCGCACAAGACGTACAACTGCTACAACTGCTTTATCCGCTACTTCATATCATAAATTGAATCGTAGAGAACGACCCAAATCAAGTCTACTTGTATTCATTTTTATGCAATTTATGTTTCTTATGCTTTTTATGTTTGATTTAATTTCTTTTCTATATTTTTAAATGTTCCTTTATATCTGTTTTTATGTGACACACCATGTAATTCTCTTGCTGTGAAGCACTTTGAGCTGCATTTCTTGTGTGAAAGTTGCTATACAAATCAAGTTTTTTATTATTATTATCATTATTACATCTGTATTTCTTTCTGGACTCGAACATCTGTGTGTCTTGACTTTTCTACATCTGTGTTTCTGTCTGGAACATCTTGGTTTCTGGACTCCTGAAATGACGACTTGGTGTTTGAGAGTTTAAAGCATCACCATTTCAGTTTTCGGATCTTCATTATTCCTCCACTCACGAACCGTTGTGGTAAATGTTAGATTACCTCCTTCAGTTGTGTTTCATGAAGATTTCCTCTTGCATGATTCGCTGAAGTGGGCGCCATGGAAGAGCTGAGAGGCTGTGAGGCTTGAACAACCACAGAGGTCACAGAGGGTTCAGCAGCATGGAGATAAATACATGAAATAATACCAGGATGTAGAGATGAATAAATACCAGATGTAAAGATGAATACATTAAGTAATACAGGATGAAGAGATGAATACATGAAATACAGAGAAAGAGGAGGAAGAGGAGAGGGAGGAGGAAGAGTAGGACAAAAGGAGGAGGAACATGAGAGGAAGGAGGAAAAATAAAACAACCTCCATTTTAAACCCAATAAAGGCGGCACTGACTGCCAGAGAAACAAATGACAGACCCGAGGAGAGCCGGAATGTTTTTTTTGTTGTGTTCTATTTCCAAATGAACACGATCAGACACAAACACTCCGAACAGGAAGGATTTATTGAGAAATTCAGTCACACTGATATGATATTTACAGTCTGCCCCCTGCTGGAGGGTTTTATGACAACATCCTGATCACATGGTTCTATACAACTGAGTTCAATTATAAGAATCCACATCTTTAAGTAGAAGATTCACTGAATGAGAGACAGCTAGGACACCTGGACACACACCTGTCCTCAGTCCTCAGGGGGTGGGGGATCTCCATCACACACCTGTCCTCAGGGGGTGTGTCTCCATCACACACACTTGTCCTCAGTCCTCACGGGCGGGGTGGGGGGGTCTCCATCACACACCTGTCCTCAGGGGGTGCGTCTCCGTCACACACCTGTCCTCAGTCCTCAAGTGGGGGGGTCTCCATCACACACCTGTCCTCAATCCTTTCTGCGCTGTGTCTCCTGGTAGTCTCTGGAGTCCTCCCAGGGACGAGGACCTCGAATGTTCTTCCACTCGTCCAGATTCAGCTCCTTCATCTTCTGCAGAGACAAACAGGAAATTCAATTTCAGGGTCGGAGGTTCAAAAAAGGCGTGAACACTGTGCAGGTTTTTAAACTCTGCAGGTGTGTCCGTGTGAACGTGAGCACGCCATCAGAGAAGCATGATTGAACTTGATGAACTCTGAAACAGTCAGATGTGGAAAGTTTAGAATATCTGGACATCACAGGAGAGGAAAGATGGAGCTTCCTCCCCCTCATCCCCTAAGGGAGACTCCTCCCCTCCTCACCTGGTACTCCTCCTCCAGGATGACCTCCTGCCTCTGGACGTTCACTCGGGCCTCCAGTGAAGGATCCATCTGAGAAATGGGAAAAAAAAAATACATTTTTAAGGACTGACTTTAGGTTCAATCTGGGGTTTTTTTCTTCAAAAAACCTGCCGGAGTTCCAACATCTCTACACGAACACGGTCCACCTGGAGAAAA
Organism: Embiotoca jacksoni; assembly: GCF_022577435.1. Lineage (NCBI taxonomy): Eukaryota > Metazoa > Chordata > Actinopteri > Embiotocidae > Embiotoca > Embiotoca jacksoni. The sequence continues at coordinate 232,910 of NW_027185378.1, forward strand.
AGGTGCAGTGACACTTCTCCCCACTGGGAGGCGTATTCACAGGCTGGCTGTGCTTCCCAGAGACCGCTGCTTTAACCCTTTAGGTGCCCGTTTAGCAGGTCGATATGGTAATTTAAATTCATCCTTCAGCTACGTGTATTACAAGAGATTCAGAATAGAATCAAAGACTTTTACTACAAACCTTCTTCCTGTTCTTCTGGGCATCGTATCGGATTTGAGTGAACTCCCGCAGACCGAAGGAACCGCCGACGACCAGCAGCTGAAATAAAGGACGCGTGCTGAGTTTCAACCTGTTGGAGCTGAACGAGGTTCTGGTTGAAGGACGACAACCAATTACCGGAGAATACACATCCATGTAGAATTATTTCATTCAGTGCAGCAAAACAGCAAAACATCCTCCGAAACGAGCTTTGTGTGAAACCAAAAGCTCAGCGAATTAATGTCAGCTTCATAACAATAAAACATGATCACACTGAGAATCTGACTGTAAGGTATGATGTTATTTTTCCATATTTCAATCTGAGCTGTTTGAATTGGTTTGGAGCAGTGATGTGACGCCATTAAGAAAACACAAGGTCAGAAGGTTTCAAGTGTTAGAATCATAATTTCGATCAACTACAGAGGGATTTTAAATATAATTCTAATAAACATGGACCAGACAGAAATAACTGCCATCAGAATGAGCCGCTGAATATCATATTTAATTCTAATATCACGAATAAACTGTCATAATAACTTGCTTTAAGGTCTGTTATGTATTCATAAAAAGTGCTAACTTGTTAGCGTTAGCTTTCGTTCCCGTAAATGCTGAGAAACGTAAAATGAAAAGTTACTTGCAAGCATTGGGATTCCGTATTTGACTGTTTTGTTTCTCTGCAGCGTCTTTAAACGGAACATGACTGTTCTTCAGCTAAGAGTCCATTTTACGGAGGCTAGCAGCTAGCAGACGGGTCACGGCTGCGGAGCGCTTCCTGTATCGGTCCGACGGGTTAAATTGTCCGGACAAATCGTGAGGACGCGATTAACGTTTCCGTCCTGTGTAAAATGTCATTTTAAATGTCGAGTAAAAGAAAATATGACAGGGCAGTGTTTTTAAATGAACATAAATAAACGTAACTTCAATTCATCGTCTGTAGAAGTTTTTGCGTCAAAGTATCGTTTGCTGATTTCTACTGCTGATATTTCTTGAACTGAAGTTTTTCTGTCTAAAATCATAGACTGTATGTAAAGGTCTACATTCAACTCCAGGTTTCACTCCAAACATGTTTAATCGATTTCTGCCCATATGACACGACATAGAAAATGTTTTCTTGCCATATTTCGTGCATTATAATTGATTGGCATCTGTTTCCTTGTGTTTTAGGGTGAGGCCTACCCACGTGCTAATTAGGGCAGCTGCACCTGGGCCCCAAACCTGGAGGGGTGCAGCAGATGCATTTCTTTATGTATAAACCACTTAATCAATTATCAAATAGAGAAAATAATCAGAGGTGAGATGCCAGCATTAATGTACAATTATATCTAATCTGATCTAACATCTTATTTGAAGCTGAATAACAGAAACATGCAGAAAACACAAAGTCAAAGAAGTGTTGGGATTCCCAGACTGAACTTCTTGCATGCTTCTGTTATCTGAAACCCTTCAAAACTTCCAGTTTAATATCACATATACAGATAAAACGCAAACAAGTGTGTCACCAAATGACTGTTCAGTCGACTCTCATCTGATCAGCTAGATGCTGCAGAGTTACAGAAGGACCAACCTGAAGTTCAGTCTCAAACCTCAACAGTAGAAACCTAAATATCTTTACTTATATCAATCAACTAAAGCTTAAAACAGATCAGACACTTTATTTTGAAAGAGGACTTGGACTTCCTGCAATGGGCTGTTCACAGGTCCGACACATCCAGCTGATCCAAGACCAGCCAAGGGCAGCGTGGAACTCCATAACTCGCATCTAAATCCTGCTGCTTGTCTACAGACTGAGATGTCTTTCAGAACCCTGGGACCTCTGAGGTCCTGTGGTTCTGGGCTCCTGCTTGTTCCTCAGTGATGTCAACATGGAGAAGCTACTGTTAGCGTGTGCTGCTACATGCTGAACACACTGAGACGATGCTTCGGGCCTTTGATCGGATCTCTCTTTGGAATCCCCTGTGTTTCCTGCAGGTATGATAGATGCTGCACGAAGGAGTTCACACTTCATCGTTCTGCTCAATTGGACCCTCAGCAGCAGTGTGCTGATCAGAACTGATTGCTACAGGTAGAACTTCAGGTGCATAAGGCTACATACAGATATTTAATAATGAACTGCAAGCTGTTTAAAACACTGCAGTGAAATAATGGATGAATTTCTTCTTGGTGCAGGTGATCGGGGGGGCGGGGGGTGGGGGCGCCTTTCCTTTGGATATAATGATATATTTATATATATCATTATATATAATGATATATTTATATATATTTATATATCATTATATTCTCCATATGCATAGAGGTGATCCGACCCAAACAGACAGTTAGAACAGGAAGTATAGCAATTTTCCTTTATTACAAGTTTTGTCTCTTATTTTCAACCAAGTGAAGAAAAATACCTTTTTTTGTTCAGTATAATAAAATATGTTAACTTTATTCATTTTATGAAGAAAAACAAGGACAACAAGAAAATAAAAACAAACATTTTGTCTCCCTCTTTGTAAACCTGGAGAGCTGCTGCGTGGCAGAGTGTGAGGACGCGGTGAGGACAGACGGGAGGACAAGCTGAGGACACAGGACAAAAAGATAAGGCCAGAGACGTACAAAAAAAGGAGCGCAGGGGAACAGGAGGGGAGGGGACGGGCGGGGCGGGAGCGGATCAGAGTGGCTCGGCTGGTGGTCCCGAGTCACGACGACTGACAAGAGTTCAGAGGTCGCTCTCTCCGTACAAAGCAGTGGAGAACGACATGTAGTCGAGGGCTCCGGGGACGCCATCGGGGCCCGAGTACGGCGCCATACGGGCGATGCAGTATTCGGCCTGGTCCGGAGGAAGCTCCCGCCGCAGCTCGTCTGCCAGGATGTAGTTCTGGAGAGAAGAACACAATGTTTGATGTGACATCATCCTAACATCGTCGTGACATCGTCGTGACATCGATGACATCAGTACATCAGCATGACATCGGTACTTTATCATGACATCATCATGATGTTTCTGTGTGCTTGACTGAACTCTGGGGGACGAGTGTCCCTCCTGTGTGCTGGTACCCACCTTGTCCCCGGCCAGAACCTTGAAGGACGTCATGACCTGGTCGGCGGTGTCTGTGTCGGCCGTCTCGCGGGACATGAAGTCGAGGAAGGCCTGGAAGGTGACCATGCCCATCCTATTGGGGTCCACAATGCTCATGATGCGGGAGAACTCGTTCTCACCCTGGTGGCAACAGAGAGAGGATGTGTGAGGCCCTGTTGCCATGGTGACTATCCCCACGGCAACACAACAAAACAACCCAGCAAAGGACGGACACCTCGCACGCAAACATGCAAGATATTTTTTAGAAATTCTTCAATATTAATCACTTAAATGAATAAATAAATCCAACATCAGATGTACAACACGATCACTTATTGTGGAGGATGTAACATGTTTATTTTATCAATGCTGTCAATCACACACGCACGCGCACACGCACACGCGCGCACACACACACACACAGTGGATGGAGACACTTTACCAGGTTGTAACCCATGGAGATAAGGCAGGTTTTGAAGTCCTCAGCATCCATGATTCCTGTTCTCTTCTACAAGGAGGAAGAGGAGGAAAAGGCGAAGGAGGATGAAAAAGATGAAGAGGAGGAAGAGCAGGAGGAGGAGGAAGAGGAGGAGATGATGAAGAGGAGGTGATGATGAGGTGGGGGAGGAGCAGGAGGAAGAGAATGAGGAGATGATGAAGATGAGGAGATGATGAACAGGAGGAGATGATGAGCAGGAGGAACAGAGAGCAGAGTTAAGGAGGAGTCCACATGTAGTGAGGAGTAATCGAGGAGGAAGGAGCAGAAAGAAAAGGAGGAGGACAAAACAAAAACAACAGAGTTAACCTGTGAGTGAGGGGGTGGAGCCTCCAGTCAGTACCTGTGCATCGTTGGCGATATCGAAGCCCAGACTGATCAGGCAGGCCTTGAACTCCTCGGCGCCCAGAGTACCGGAGTGGTCCTGAGGTGGGGGCGGAGCCAGGTGAGGAGGCGGGGCCACAGGCCATGCAGCATCATAAGTGGGTGTGTGGGTGTGTGGAGGGGGGGGGAAGAGACGACGACAGGAGTGCACCATGCATGGGGAGGGGAGGGGTGCAGAGAGGAGGTGAACAGAGGACATGCAGAGGACACACATAACATTGAGAACACACAGAACATAGAGAACACACGGAACATAGAGAACACACAGAACATAGAGAACACACGGAGAAGAGAGAACAGAGAACACAGAGAACAGAAAAGAGAAGAGAACCCACGGAGAACATATAGAGAACATAGAGAACATAGAACAGAGAGAGAACAGAGAGCATGTTGATTAGGTTCCAGCAGTGACCACATGGTGGCAGCAGTAGTGGGCAGGGCATTCAGAGGTTAATGTGCGTGTGCAGGCAGACTACAGTGGAGGTTATTCACATGGTGGAGGACACGTGTTCTCAACAACACACAATACACAGTATGTGTCTCTTCACCTTTTTGTTCAGCAAGCGTCAGAGTGAAAAGTTCATTCATAAAATCACCTTCATTTTTATAACCTAAATAAACCGAGACTAGTTTTATTATCCGTTAATCGACGGTTGTTATCACTGTTGGTCAGCAGATTAAAATGTTTAGTGTGAACGGCAGCAAGAATATTTCTTATATGTCCGGTTTGTAGAGTACTGACCCTGTCTACAGAGTACAGACCTGGTTTACACAGTGCTGACCCGGTCTATAGAGTACTGACCCAGTCTGTAGAGTAATGACCTGGTTTACAGAGTACTGACCCGGTCTACAGGGTACTGACCCTGTCTAACGAGTACTGACCCGGTCTACAGAGTACTGACCCGGTCGAAATGGTTGAAGGAGGCCCGGAACTCGTTCAGCTGCTCCTGGGTGATCCCCTTGGCGTCTCTCGTCAGGATCTGGTTCTCGATTTCATTGATGGTTCGGGCGATGGTGGTGAGGAGCTGCTCCCAGCCCACACGGATGTGCTGCGGACAAGAGAGGACAAGTGAGGACGTTTGAGAACGGGACAGACAGAAAGAGTCTCCAGAGGGATTCAGGATGGTTAGATGGTTACTTTGATCCTATGTGGAGGACCAGGGTGAAGGCTACTGCTCACCTACAGTCACCTGAACCTCTACCTACAGTCACCTGAACCTCCACCTAAACCTACCCACCTAAACCTCCACCTACAATCACCTGAACCTCCACCTGCAGCTCCACCTACAGTCACTTGAACTTCCACCTGAACTTCCTCCTCCACCTACAGTCACCTGAACTTCCACCTACAGTCACCTGAACCTCTAGCTGCAGTTCCACCTACAGTCACCTGAACCTGAGCTGCAGGTGAGAAAAGGACTCCTCCCATTGTTACAGTGAGGTGAACGATGGAGCCCTAACTGGTTGCCATGGTTACCTCCATGGTGTAGTTGGTGTGCTTATTGTCGAAGATGAGGGCCTCCTGGATGAGCTGGTGGTCGCCCTCCAGCTGGTCGATCTTTGGCTTGTAGTTGATGATGCTCTTCTCGTACTGGCGGAGGTGCGTCAGCTGATCCTCCAGCGTGCCGTGCATCTCGATAGAGATACGGCCGATTTCCTGTTCAGACACACATACACAGGGTTTAATGAGAATAACGAGTCAGAGTGGAGAGAGGAGGACGAGATGAGATGATCCAGACATGATCAGAAACCTGTCAGCTCCTCAGACAGATTATATCATATGACACATTTCAACACAATGTACACACCGTCAGGCAGCTCTGATTACTATGCTCAGTTCAAGCCTCATTATTATTATTATTATTATTATTATTATTATTATTATTATTATTGTTGTTACTCAGGAACAACACGTGTTATTATTATTATTGTTGCTCAGGAACAACACGTCTTATTATTATTATTGTTGCTCAGGAACAACACATATTATTATTATTATTGTTGCTCAGGAACAACAGATCTTATTATTAATGTTAATGGATTAATGAGAGGAACCATCACAGTGTTACTGCTTCTTATTTCAGGACTGGACTGAGGTGTTGCAGCGCCACCCTGCTGGTCACACTGACCTCCATCTTGTTCTGGATCCAGGGCCCGATGACATTGGCCTGGTTGGCGAACTGTCTGCGCAGCCGCTCGTTGTTCTGCTGCCGGGCGTGCTCTTCGATCAGAGCCTGGTCTCGCTGAGGCACCAGTTGCCTGACCTGCAGGGGGCAGCAGAGAGGCGGAAACACGGTGAATATTATAACTTTAATTCAGCTTTTTATTCTTCATTTATTAAATAATAAAAACACGGGAAGATCCAACATCTTTATAGTCTTTCTGTCTGGTTTAAAATAATTCTGAATTATTACGTGTCCAATCACATGTTTACAGTCTGACTCAGGAGTGTTGGTGTGTTTGTCAGGTGGCACTAGTGTCCAGGTGATTAACTTCAGGATCAGCTGGGTGAAGGATGGAGAACCAACAGAACACCTGGAGAGCCAAATGAACACCTGTTACCTTTTCCCATTTGGCGTTGACCTCCTGCGGGTTGATGGAGGTGTACGGGTTGCTGCCCGCCATGTTCACGTGGTACGTTTGCACAATTTTGGCGATTTCGTTGTGGATTCCCAGGATGGCCTGCCGCTCTTTGTCTGCCTCTGGCAGCGTGGCCTTGAACTGCTCGTGGGCCGTGCTCAGTCCCTGAGACACAATGAACACACAACACCAAGCAGGGTTCACATGAGGAATGTATTTCCTGTATGTCTGTCTGTCTGGATGGATGGATGGATGGATGAATCCTGCAGGTGACCGAGTCTCTGGTCCCACCTCCACACTCACCTGGATCTCCTCAATGGTGTGGACGATGAAGGTGTCCTGCAGGTCCTCCATAGCGCCCTCCATCCAGTTGTTGAATGGAGCCGCTCTTTTGGCGAACTCCAGGTACAGCTGGTCAATGGTTTCCAGCAGCTTCTCGGTTCTCTGTTTGTATTACAAAAAAAAAACATGAATTCACAGAATTTGATCGACTCATCAAAGACACTTCGATTTCTTCTTGATCCTCCACAGAGAGTTGCACGCTGAGTTCTATTTCTACAAATAAAGATTTAGATCTAATCAAAGCCTGAGAGGAAGATCTCTGTAAATTTGAGAGGGAAACCATTTAAAAACCATTTAAAAACAAAGTGACCGACAGTTTAGTTTGTGTTCACCTGCAGAGCCTCGCTGCGTTTCTGGGTCAGAGCTCCCAGTGCATCCCACTGGTCACAGATCTGCTGGCAGCGAGCGTTCACACTGGGAGAGTCGTAGTAGTCCAGCTCACTGAGAACACAAACATTCATGTTATTATCAAGTTATCATCCTCATCATATATTTAACTTTATAAACTAACTTGACCACCTAGTTTTGACTTTATAAACTAACCTGACCACCTGGTTTCGACTTTATAAACTAACCTGACCACCTGGTTTCAACTTTATAAACTAACCTGACGGCCTGGTTTTATCTTTATAAACTAACCTGATCACCTGGTTTTCACAATATAAACTAACCTGACGGCCTGGTTTTAACTTTATAAACTCACCTGACGGCTTGGTTTTATCTTTATAAACTAACCTGACGGCCTGGTTTTATCTTTATAAACTAACCTGATCACCTGGTTTTCACAATATAAACTAACCTGACGGCCTGGTTTTAACTTTATAAACTCACCTGACGGCTTGGTTTTATCTTTATAAACTAACCTGACGGCTTGGTTTTAACTTTATAAACTAACCTGACGGCCTGGTTTTATCTTTATAAACTAACCTGACCACCGGGTTTTAACTTATAAACTAACCTGACCACCTGGTTTTCAGAAGCTATTCACACTTTAACGATGTAAATCGTGACACTGACACCGTGCCCTCTAGTGGACTGACGGGTGTATTGCATGCTCAGTCTTTCCTCCTGGATTTGAACCAATCAAAAACTTCCTGGTGAACGGTAACCATCAGTGTGACGAACATGGAGCGTGAGGATCAATAACCTTCATCAGAAGTTCTCCAGGTTTCGTCTCTGAATCAACATCAGTACCTGACTTCCACACGTTGTGACCACGTGCACCTGAAATTCTCGCACTGATCTACAGAAAAAGATTGTTTTATCGGTCTTGTACTTTAACTCCTGTGCGATGGCAGCGATCTGCTCCACGCGGTCCTGGTGAGCAGCCAGGTCGCTCTCGAAGGCCTCATGTTTCTTCAGCAGGGCTTTGATCTCTGACAGAGAGGCCGTCTCGTAGTCCCGCTGCTGCAGCATGTCCTCCTTACCTACAGGGGGCGCCACATAAATGAGACATATTTTAAACGGGCTGGAGTTTCCAGTTTACTGAGCTCATGTTGGATGGTAGTTCAACAGTAGTTTGTCGGGTCGGTACCGTCAGTCCAGGCTTCATGAATAGCTGCTTTCTGCCGGAACTTCTCTGCCAGGTGGTCGAGTCTCTCCAGCCGGCGAATCTCGTTGAGGAGCCACTCTTCGTAGCCCTTCTCCGCTCCCTCCAGATTCCCCCATGCATTGTTGATGTCCTGCAGGAGGAAGAGAACCAGACCGATAGAGTCCGAGTTGAAGCTCCGGGGGCTTTATCATCTCATGTTTTACTTTACATGATGTGACTGTTCTCCAGTAGGACTCAAACATAGGAATCTTTTTCACTGAACATCTGATTGGATTTTATTTTTCTCTTCATGCATCAGATCTTTTGTTAGTCATTGTTCTGAGTGTTTGGGACTTTATCAGATTTTATTGGATTTTCACCAAAAGATTCAGAATACTAAAATCAGAGTGAAACCAGCTGGTTGTATTTAACAGCACTGTCTGCAGTATGATGTCTGCTGAGCTCACTGACGCTCAGATAAGAGCTGTAGTTTCAAAGAACCGTTCTGCATGTGCTCCACTTCTGGTATGATTCATGGATTTAATATTTGGTGCAGAAGAAAGTAAAGAAATCGCTTCGTCAGCTCTTCGTCGTTTCCTCTGTACAGATGTAAACGATCATCACGGCCGACACAGAAGTCTAAACTGTTCTGGAAGGGTTCTGACGAACGGCCGTGACCTACCGACACCATCTTCCCCTCGGAGGGCATAAAGGCAGGCCGGTTGCTGAGCCTCAGTTTCGTCTGCAGTGTGTTGAAGTTGATCTCCAGCTGACACTTCTCCTGGACTTTGGGCGGCTTGTGGAGCCGACGGTAATCTCTAAAGTCCTCCAGTTTCTGCTGCATGGCCTGCATGGTGTTCTCCGGCAGCCGGTTCTCCAGCCAGGGGATGGTGCGACGGATCCACTCCAGCAGCTGCAGGGTGTGTGTGTGTGTGTGTGTGTTAAAAAGAGAATAAGAGGGAGGACGGGAGGAGAACAGGGAGGTGGAGATGAGGAGGGAGGATGGTAGGATGGCCGTGCAGAATGAGGAGCAGTGGATGTGATTCATGTTTGAGAGAAGAACAGTTTGAGATCATCGGTTAGTTTACTTTTTACACAGACAGAAATCTAAAAACATTCTTGTTCGTTTCATCAGGTTTTTTTTAAAGCTCTATCCCATGTACAACCAGCCGTTCTTTCATTAACACACCACAAACTTTCTAACATCAGCTGACTGTGTGATATTTAAAGATTCCTAAAGCTATTTAATAATATTTAATGATATTTAAAGACACTTAAAGGTATATAAAGATATTTTAAAAAAATTAATGCTATTTCAGAGTTTTTACAGATTTAACCCAAAAATCTGTAAAAGACTGTTCTGATAGTAAAGTCAGATGTCTGAGCCTACAACAGCTTCCTGAACGCACCTTTTCATCTCAGTCCTGTTTACAATAATATATGAAACATGAGGGAAGCAGCCCGGATCTGTCGGAAAGTTCAAATAAACCTGAGCTAATGGTAACTGTTTTACCCACACTGAGCACAAACACCCCAGGGGAGGGGGAGCAGTGGGAGGGGCTTAAAGGGGGAGGGGGGGCAGAGGAGGTGCAGGGCGATGGTAGGAAAAGGTGTGGGGGGGTGCTCACATCACTGGCCAGCTTCTCATAGTCCTCCATCAGCTGCTCGTTCTCCTGGTTCACTGCCAGCACCTTACAGATCCTGTTGGCCGCTGTCTCTGCCTGCCAGATGGGGTTGAGGGAGAAACATAGTCAGACTCGCAGCACGGTCACAGCCTCCGTGTTCCTACGCTCATCAGTGCAGAGAGATCAGGTCCAAAGCTCCGTGAAGTTATCGTTGTTAAAATTATTATCATTACTATAATTATTACTGTTATAGGCTCTCACTGATGATTAAGGGATGTTTTCTGGAGTGATGTCTGAACTCTGTGTTGTCCTGACATCAATAATCTAAGAGCTACCTGTGGTCAGTGTACCTGTGACCAGTGTACCCTTGGTCAGGTGTCAGTGTACCTAAATTACAGTTACGTTACATGAACAGACTTGAAGCTGGTTCAAACTAATCCTAACTCTAACTAATCCGAATCCTAACCATAGCTAATCCTAACCCTAAATAATTCTAATCCTAACCCTAAATAATCCTGCTCAGACCCGAACCGATCATTGTTCATGTTCACACATCACCGTTCTTCAGTGACATCACACTATGTGATGTGTCAGAGTCGACTTGAATTCATGAAGTCTGATGTATAAATATTTAAACTAGCCTTCATATAATATTTGATTCAAGCACTTAAAGATGAAATAACTTCCTATTTGACTTCTCTGTGGCTGCAGAAACAAGTAGTGACTTCACTTCCCATTTCCCATCCAGAAAATACAGCTCATGAGCATTCTTTTCTCTTTTGGCTCTGTTTTGGTCTCCACCAGCTGCTGACAGTTTACCTGAGAAGATTCATCTTTTTATTTCTCACCTTCTGTTTGCCTGAGAACGCGTGGTAGTAACACGACACATACGTCATGATGGCCTTCTCATCGGGCCTCAAGGTGCTAATGATGTCTGAACAGAGGACAGGATAGGACAGGCCAGAGGACAGGAGAGGACAAGAAAGAGGACAGGAGAGAGGACAGGAGAGAGAACAAGGGAGAGGGCAGGAGAGAGGACAGGAGAGACGATAAGAGAGAGGTCAAGAGAGAGGACAAGAGAGAGGACAAGAGAGAGGACAGGGGAGAGGACAGAAGAGAGATCAGGAGAGAGACATGCACAAGAGTATAAGTTTGCAGAGACAAAAGGACAGCAGGGGGCGCAATCACAAGTCATCTCCAGTCTACCTACAGTCCGTCTTCAGTCTGAGATCAGATTCATCTTCAGGCAGGAGGTGAGAGCAGGTAGAGGTATATAGATATATAGTTATATAGATATATACTTGCATATATATAGTATAAACTATATAAAAAGTGTTTCTCTGATATGAATTTTCTACTTGCCAACGGCCTCGTAAACTTTCTAATTTTGCATTCTGACATGAAACTCGTTGACATAAAGAAGCCACCGTAGGTCGTCCCTTAGTCAGACTCGTCCCAAGGAGGCGGAGCTTGCCGCTCTCCGCTTATGAACACAGCTGTGGTAAAACTACATCTGCTGGCCTGTCAAATGACCCTGCTCCTCCTTACCACGACACGGAGGAGGAGCCACACACAGGGGGAGGAGCGACACAGAGGAGGAAGCGACCCTCAGCTGAACATAGCGGTCTGTTTATACTGCTCCACCTCCACCTGTAACTACACTCAGTCATCTTTATCATCGTCATCATTATCATTATCAGATGAAGCTGGTGTTCCTCCCACTCAGCACTACACTGAACTGGAGACACACTTGTTATCGTCGCCTGTCAGAACAGAGTTTCCCATCATGCATTTGGTGACGTGAACCATGCGGAAAGAAAAGGAGAGTGACCCCTGCAGGGGGCGCCGCTGTGCACTGCAGAGAGAGGAGGCTGTTAGGAGAAACACATGGAGGTAAAACCATGGGAGAGGAGGAGGAAGAGGAAGGACAAGGAGGAAAAGGAAGAGGAAGGACAAGGAGGAAGAGGAAAGAGACGCTGCATCCAGGATACCTTCTGGGCGCCTGAGAAGGCGTGGTAGAAGCTAGAGACGTAGGTCATGATGGCTTTCTCATCCGGACGGGCGGTGCCCACAATGTCTGTGGGAGAGAAGAGGTCGGGTGGATGGTGGAGGGTGGAGTTTGGAGGTGGAGGAGGGTGGAAGTTTTTAAACAGAAAACAGTTCAATGAAAAAAAAATTGAGCTCATCACATAAATAATATTTATGAAGCGCTAATGTGTACTAGTAGACTAGTAATGTGGGTGGTGTAATGTAGGTAGTGTAATGTAGGTGGTGGAATGTGGGTGGTGGAATGTAGTTGGTGGAATGTAGTTGGTGGAATATAGGTGGTGGAATATGGGTGGTGGAATGTAGATGGTGAAATGTAGCACCCGAGTGCTGCAGATGTGAACATGTGAGATTACTTCAGTTGCAGGTGAGTAATGTGTAAAAGGAGTTTGATGATCACTCCACCTCTGCACACCTGGTTAACCGCTGGGTGTAGCTTTCAGGCTGCAGGGGGGTGCAGACTTTCACCTGCAGAGCTGCAGGGTGGTGCAGACTGACTGAGAATATTGTGGTCTGTAAACAGGAGGAAGGTTTCCCTCCTCATCATCACCTCACTGTTGGACTCTGCTCACCTTCTGCGTCCAACATCTTGGGGATGTCCAGGTACTTCTCGGCTACATCGAAGGCGGTGTTCAGGTTGGTCATCGGGTCGTCCTGTCAACAGAACCAGCAGACCGTCAAGTTCTACAGCTTCTGAGGAATAAATGGTTCTGAAGGAAGAGTTATAACTGCTTTAGACACAGCGAGGCTAGCTGTCTCCCCCCATTTCCAGTGTTTATGCTAAGCTAACGAACAGCAAAAAAAGAAATCAGTGCGTTCCCAAAATGTGAAATTATTTCTCGAACAGCTGGAAACCAGACGAAGGAGCTGAGAGGACTTATGATGTTTAGAATTAAAGCTCCTGTTTGTGAAGAAGTCTACAGATAGTTTCTTAACTTATATTTCTCATTAACTGTTTGTGACCAAACACACGACTCTGCTACTCATACAAGAAACAGGTACAATCAGTGGCAGAAGGTTTAAAGTCTGAGGATTTCATCCATCAGAAGGAAACATCCACTTAAGAAGAACACTTTATTTAATCAGAAGGTTTGATCTTCGTCTCCTCATGCACTGATTTGATTTAAAATAAAGTGACTCCCATCTGTGTGTGTTTGGTTCCACGTGGACCAACACAACTCACATCTCGTGATGAAGGTGCTGGAGAGGTTGGTCTTGGCACACCTCAGGCCGCTGGTGAAATCTTCACTGGACCCGCTGCAATTTGCGTACCAGCCTCATGTGGGAGTGGACGATGCCATCATCTACCTGCTGCAACGAGCTCAGTCTCACCTGGATGGAACCGGTGACTCTGTGAGAATCACTTTCTTTGATTTCTCCAGTGCATTCAACACCATCCAACCACTGCTACTGAGTGAGAAGCTGCGGGTGGTGGGGGTGGACGCGTCCACCGTCTCCTGGATCACTGAATACCTGACAGGCAGACCACAGTTTGTCCGTCTGGGCAGTGTGCTGTCTGATACGGTGGTCAATGGTATTGGAGCTCCTCAGGGAACTGTTCTGTCCCCCTTCCTGTTCACCTTATACACAACTGACCTCCAGTACAACTCAAGAGTCCTGCCATCTGCAGAAGTTCTCTGATGACTCTGCAGTGGTAGGGTGTATGAGGGATGGACGGGAGGATGAGTACAGGGCAGTAGTGGAGGACTTTGTGGAGTGGGCGGGAAGAAATCACCTGCTCCTGAACGTGGCCAAGACCAGAGATGGTGGTCGACTTCAGGAGGAAGACGACGGCTCCACAATCGCTGAGAGTCCTGGGAGAGGAGGTGGACATGGTTGAGGAGTACAAGTACCTGGGTGTGTCCATCGACAACAGACTGAACTGGAAGACCAACATCAACGCTGTCTACAAGAAGGGGATGAGTCGACTCTTTTTCTTGAGGAAACTTCGATCCTTCAATGTGTGCAGCAAGATGTTGGAGATGTTCTACCAGTCTGTTGTGGCCAGTGCATTGTACTTCGCTGTGGTCTGCTGGGGGAGCAGCATTGGAGCCGGTGACACCAACAGACTTAACAAACTGGTTAAGAAGGCCGGCTCTATCATCGGCTACAAACTGGACAGCCTGGAAAAGGTGGTGGAGAGGAGGACGCTGAACAAACTATTATCCATATTGGATAATCCTGACCACCCTCTCCACCACCTTCTGCAGGGACAGCGGAGCACTTTCTCCAAAAGATTCCTCCAGCTCCGCTGTCACAAGGACAGATACAGGAGATCATTACTGCCCACAGCAATAAAACTGTACAATAACTCACCTCTGGCAAAATCCATCACATAACAATAACACTGTTGACTGTGTTTCTTGGTTGTTTGTATAATATAATAATATATTATTATATATATAATATATATAATAATATATATAGATATATGCTGTACTGTATATACTGTGCATTTTATATTTAATATTTTTTACTGCTATTTTACTGCTATTTTATTGCTTTTCTATTATTGCTTCTGTATGCTGCTGTAGCGAAAAAATTTCCCCTCGGGGATTAATAAAGTAACTCACCTTGCGGAGTTTTCCGTAGTCGATGAGCTCCGGACGGTGTCGATGAATGAGAGCACAGAAACCCAAGCCATCCTTCCAGCTGTGAGAAGGAGGAGAGACCTTCTGGTTCAGGAGGTGGAACGTGGCGAGAAGATGGAAATAAAAAGAATCAGACTTCAATCTTTAAAGGCCCCCAGCCTCACCTGATGTGGAAGTTCTGGATGTTGACGTTCTTGTAGGGGGCAGTCTTCCTCTGGCACCACAGCAGAAGGCCTTCTTTAGCGGATGTCTCTGTAGGTGGAGAGGACAGATCAGGTGGAGGTGGACTAACTGTCAGGTGGAGGTGGACTAACTGTCAGGTGGAGGAGGACTAACTGTCAGGTGGAGGTGGACTAACTGTGAGGTGGAAGAGGACTATCTGTCAGGTGGAGGAGGACTAACTGTCAGGTTGAATAACTATCAGGTGGAGGTGGACTAACTGTCAGGTTGAATAACTATCAGGTGGAGATGGACTAACTGTCAGGTTGACTAACTGTCGGGTGGAGGTGGACTAACTGTCAGATGGAGGAGGACTACCTGTCAGGTGGAGGTGGACTAACTGTCAGGTTGACTAATTGTCGGGTGGAGGTGGACTAACTGTCAGGTGGAGGAGGACTAGCTGTCAGGTGGAGGTGGACTACCTGTCCACGGAGTGGAAATCAGAGCCACCACAAATCACAGCTGATCACGGCTGACATTTAAATTGGATTTTACTGTAAGTGCATTAAGAACGTTCACCGTGGAACCGGACCGGGTCGCACAGGTCACCTACACACAGACACACACACACACACACACACACACACACACACACACACACACACACACACACACACACACACACACACACACACACATACAGAGAGACACAGAGAGCCAGCCACACACACACACTACCTTCCACAGAGATGTCCTGGATGGCGAAGCGGAGGATGATGGTCCAGATCATTCCCAGTGTCATCTTGGCATTGCCATCGACGATCTCTGAGGAGAGAATCAAGATCAACATCATCAGGTTTCTTTCAGGAGATGACATCATCAGTGTGTCAGGTGACGTGGTCTCACCTTTCATGTACTGATGTAAACTTCCTGCAGACATTCACCTTCCCTGAATCTTCCTCAACAGCTGGACATTTGTCTTTTTTAACTATGAAATGGATCACCATGAAACGTGCTCCAACATTCAGATTAATACTGCAGAAGTCCTCTGGTTTGAAACCTTTTTATATCTACAACATTTAATTTCACAGGACTTAATATCAGGATCACACTTCATGAATTCAAACAGATATTCACTGATTTATTCCAGTAAGTCTGAATATGAAGGTCAGGAACGATGAACGGGTTTTTTAGTGTAACATCATTGAAGAACAGCGACATGACATCCCGACCAGAAGTTTAACGTGTCAAGAGTTTTTTTGTTTTAACCGCCTGCTCTGACGTACCCTACCACGTGTTCCTGGACGTCGACCAATAGGGCGACAGTCCACCAAACATATAGCCTCTGTAGCTGTGATTGACAGGTTCTCGACCCTCCTCCCCAACTACGCAGGAACTCTCAGATATATTGTGTAGTCTGATCTTTACGTTTAATGATAATTCGCAAATGTTAGTGTAGTATCTATGTAACACAGTAGATTTCTTGTGTTTTAGTTTAGGACTGTCTTTAGGTCGCTCTGGGAGTGAATGAAACACGGCAAATGTTTGCAGTTTAAAACAAGGAACTGAACTGCAATTTATTATAGTTATTAACACACAGAAAATCAAGGGAACAACATAAAAGAAAAATAACAAATTCAAATAATAACCCCAATACCGGTATTTCTCTCACAGTCAGTCAGTTTCAGTCTATTGTCTTTCAGCCTACTACCCGGGTAGTGTATGTCTGTAGGCTCTCAGCCTAACTCTTATCTGAATCTTCTTGCTCGTTGGTGCTCCGGCAGGAGAATCCAAGAAGACCAAATGCAGCTTCACCCACGGAGAAGATGATCAGGGATCACAGGGTCACTCAGCTCCAGCGCTCTGTGGAGGTTTCTGGGGATCGCTGTCTCCATCACAGATCCATACAAAAAAACCAATCTGCATGCAGCAGAATTGAATACGATGTCAGTACTATAATTTCTAAACTCTATTGTTGGTGTAACAGTAAATGACCAGTAAAATAGTATACACACACATATATATATATAATATTCACTATGGTCAATATTAACATACCAACATATTTCACACACACATGTACTCATGTCTCAGTGACATCTATCACTTATACCTAACAGACATTATTTAAACGTCCACCGTTACTAAGCAACACAATCAACACTGTTCTCAATCTGACCGTTTACTTCTGGCGCTAAAACAAGAAAATGACGTCATCGTTCCCGCTCGCCTCAACAGCTCCCGACGCATTAACCCCCAGCACTTAGCTAGCGCTTAACTAGCCCCGTCGGTCACATGTAGCTCCACAATCACAGATATCAACCACGTAAAATAATATTCAACAACAATTTAATATTTATCTCCGACTGGTTTTTTTCTCTTCTCTCCTGATCGGTATCTTTAGCCCAACTAAACAACTGTCCTTCTTTGTAGCTCTACAGCAACGGCTAACTCTTAGCAACGCATTCGTCACTCACCGGAGATTCTTCTCAGACTTGAAGAAACTTTTTCCTTCGGAGTTGGTCTGGTTAACGATCAAATAAATAAAGATCCTCAAAAGCAGTGAGCAAAAATCAACCAAATGAGATTCTTCATGGTGTAGATCATGACGCTGCTGTTTCATTCGAGGCATAAAGGGTCGTCTACCAGAAGGCTTTGATCTCCCGACGTGCACCACAGCGCCCCCTCTGGTGAACGTCGGTATTGCATGTTTGAGTTAACCCTTTAGTTGCTGGTAAAACTAATGTGGGTTACATTAGCATGCTAACATGCTATCCATTATCTATACCCGCTTTATCCTGAACAGGGTCACGGGGGGCTGGAGTCTATCCCAGCTCACTTAGGGCAAAGGCAGGGTACACCCTGGACAGGTTGCCAGTCTATCACAGGGCCACATAGAGACAGACGGAAACAAAGATCATTTACACTCTTATTCACACCTAAGGGCAATTTCTAGAACCACCAATTAACCTGAGGTGCATGTTTTTGGATGGTGGGAGGAAGCCGGGGCACCCGGAGAGGGCCCACGCAGGCACAGGGAGAACATGCAAACTCCGCATGGAAAAGGCCAGGCCCAGATTCGAACCCGGAACCTTTTTGCTGTGAGGCTAACATGCTAAACTAAGATAAATCATATCTGCTAAACGTACGCATGTTAGCATTGTCCCTGTGAGCACCTTAGCATGCTTAAGCTTTAGCTCAAAGCACAGCTGAGGCTAACGACAGAGCTGCTCGTCAAGTCCAGCTTTTTACACAAAGTGGGACAGAACTCAGCAGGTCACAGCGCCAGCACGTCTTCGCTTTACTCTTCAGTGTACCAGAAGTCTTTATAGGCACCATTAGTCATTAACAAACTACGTTACACAGGGAATCAGATAATACAGCCTGTTCACAGTCTCTAATGGAAAAGCAACTTCCTGGATCTGTTTCAAATTAAAAGCCTTCTAGTGTTTCATCCACATCGTACCACACATTATGGAGATGAATCAGTTCAACTCATTTAAACATGTTCTGTTATATTTCAAAGCCGTGAGGAGCAACGTATTCATGAATGAAACATGATGACCTAATCATCAGAGTGTGTCTGTGTGTGTGGTTGATAATGAGACTCCTGCCCTCAGGTCGCCTTGTTTGCCGGTGGTCGGTAATCTTTTGTTTCTCCCTTTAATCCAATCAGAGTCAATGAGAGCCAATCAGTCTGTTCGATGTCTGTAGATGTCAGCAGATTTCAGTAGATGTCTGCAGATGTCTGCAGATGTCAGTTGATGTAGATGTCTGGAGATGTCAGTAGATATCAGTAGATGTCTGTATATAATTAAGCAATATTACACTGGAGGGTGTGGTTTAATGTGATTATTGGCACTACAGGGATGCTAATCATCAGAGTGTGTTGTTGATAATGAGACTCCTGTCCTCAGGTCGCCTTGTTTGCCGGCCTTCGGTAATCTTTTGTTTCTCCCTTTAATCCAATCAGAGTCAGAGCGCAGCAGCTCAGCTGTCTGTCAGTCAGATGTCAGTAGATGTCTGTAGCTGTCAGTAGATAATTAAGCAAAATTACACTCGAGGATGTGGCTTAACATGATTATTGACACGACAGTGATGCTTACAGACTGTGTCACTGCCGTGCCAATAATAAAATATCTGAATAAAATATGTCATCAAAATGTATTCGTATTGTGGGGCAATTCACTTTCAAAATAAAAAACTAGTGTGATCTCCATTTCCATGGCAATACATCTGTTGGTATGACTACCAACTGGAAAACAATCAGTCATGTCAGTAGGAGCGAATGTAATGTATGTAATGTTTACCACTCCAGGAAGTAGTCTGACCCTTAGCATCGACCTTAGCAAAAGAGAGGATTTCTATTCTGTTTTATTGCTTTCTAGAGATTGTTTCTCAAACTGAATAAATACAGCACATAGAAACACTAAACTGCTTAGCTAGCTCAGTCTGTTTGTAACCAAGATATCTGATGAAAAAAATATATCGATGGACTCATAGTTTTAAGATTTTGATTTCTTTTTAAGATGTGTCGTGTTAGACATAACCAATCAAGCACCGGCTTGATGACTGTGACCGCACAGTCATCATTAAGGCATGTTGCACAGCTTGTGATGCAGCTCATGATGCAGCTTGTGATGCGTGATGTAACAGACGATCAGTAACAGCTGATTGAAATCCACACGATCGATACTCGACCCACTTCAGAAAAGAGGAAGAGCACAACAACACCGCTAGGATTTTAAGTGCGCGACTATCCGTGGTGTTGCGGTACGGGAGCTTGGGGTGACCAGAAAGGACCAAAAGAGACCCGATTTCACCAAATGGGTCACATTTAATAGACCTATAACAAGTAAAAACAACATTATATTGCATATGATATGAAATTCAATTCCAATTACATATTCCCATTGAGAAGGTGGAGTGATATGTCTAGTGATGAGCAAGGTGTGCTTCATGGTGGTTTAAGCGCGTTCAAGATGTGCAGTTGACCAATCAGATTGCTGGGTCGAAACTACTTGTTATATACTCTACAGATAAATCATATCATAAGCATATGTGCTAAACATAAGCATGTTAGCATTGTCCCTGTGAAGATCTTAGCATGCTTAGCATTTACAACACATGCAGATAGGAGCTGAGATTATCTCTAATGAACACCACTGATCCACCTGGGGGAGGAGCTCAAATCCCTTTAAGTCCATTGGAAACTGCCCCCTCCTCCCTCCCCAACAACAGACCCCCTGATGAGCGGAGGAGAGGCGGGCCCTCGACTTGTCCCTCCACAGTTAGCAGGCAACAGGACCAGGAGGGGATTCAGCCGGCTAATCTGTCTGGAATGTTGGTCTGGTTTATGAGTCTTTCTACCGAACTGCAAAAAAAAAATAACTCCACTTTACAAAAGAATTTCTGTCCTCTGAGATTCAAACGTCTGAGTGTAGGAAAGTGTAGTGTAGGAAAGTGTAGTGTAGTGAAGTGATGTGAGGTGAAGTGAAGTGAAGTGAAGTGAAGTGAAGTGAAGTGAAGTGAAGTGAAGTGAAGTGAAGTGAAGTGAAGTGAAGTGAGTGGAGTGTAGTGAGTGCAGTGTAGTGTAAGTGTAGTGAGTGTAATGTAGTGAGTATAGTGTAGTGTAGTGAGTGCAATGTAGTGCATGTAGTGTTGTGAGTGTAATGTAGTGAGTGTAGTGATTGTAGTGAGTGTAGTGTAGTGAGTGTAATGATTGTAGTGTAGTGAGTGTAGCGTAGTGAGTGTAGCGTAGTGAGTGTAGAATAGTGAGTGTAGAGTAGTAAGTGTAGCGTAGTGAGTGTAATGTAGTGAGTGTCGTGTAGCGAGTGCAGCGTAGTGAGGGAAAGTCTGTGACAGGTCGCTGTACGGTGACATTACCCACCTTCTGCTCCAATAGAAATCAGCTTCACTCCTTTGCTGGCGATGAAGTCGAGCGCTTTGTTGACGTTGGAGATCTTGTGGACTCTCATCTTCCCTCTCTCTGGTTTGGCCAAGCGTTCGCCTGCAGACAAAAACTCACTCAGTGCGTCTCTACCTATTAAATATATCCACAACACATCAAATAATTTCTATTTAAATGTGTCTCATAAGCCATCACAGAAGATGGAGACTTTTATTTTCACTAATCTTCTCACTGACCAGTCAGAGAGACATGAACATGTGGAACTATTCCTTTAAGGAGGATCCTGTTTTATCCAGGTAATCCTGCTCAGTAAACTCACCTGAGATCACCTCCAGTAGCAGCATGAGCTTCAGGCCGTCCCGGAAGTCCTCCTCGATGTTCTCAATCTGCGTGCCGGCCTTCCTCAGGTGAGAGTTACACCAGGCTGTGAACGTCTGGAGGCGAAGACACAAACCGTCAGTCAGGAGGCTCGACATGAAGAAAAGCCGAGACTCATGGGAGTGTTTGTAGTTTGTAGGTATTCAGTGATAAAGCCTGATGGAGGCACCAGATCAACAGTCAGAGCATCATCAGAGTGAGCAGGGTTAATTATTCATGAACGCCTGTATAAAGGCCGCGCTGGAGGATAATAACTAATAGCTACTAACTAATACCAATAACTATTAACTAGACCAACTACCAACTAATAATAATAACTACAAACTCCTAATACTAACTACCAACAACTACTAATACCAACTACTAGGGCTAACAGTAACTACCAACTACTAGTACTAACAACAACTAATACTAACTATTAATACTAAGTACTAACCACTAATACGAACAACAAATACTAACTACCAATACCAACTACTAATACTAACTACAAATACTAACTATTAGGACAAACAGTAAGTACCAACTACTAATATTAACTACCAGCTACTACCTCCACCCCACCCTCTACTTCCACCTCCTCCACCCTCTATCTCCACCTCCTCCCTCACTCTCTACCTCCACCTTCTCCTCCACCCCCACCCTCCTCCTCCACCGCTGCTGGCTCTCTAACAGAGAACATGTGGAGCTGGATATGAGCTGCCCAACAGTAGCTGGCATGAGGAGTGGACCCGCCACGCACCCTGCTGTGAATGCTTTTTTACAAGCTCCTGGGTTAATTAGAGCCAGGCCCAACATCAGGAGCCATGTTTGCAGGAGGAGTGGCAGGAGGAGTGACAGGAGGAGCTGCAGGAGGAGCGGCAGGAACCGAGCCAGGCCTCATGAAAGACTCAGTGTCTCTCTCCACTGCTGCAGAACAAAAAACACTTAAAAGAGATGCTCATGATGACATCACTCTGAGGTTTCCACAACTAGCAATAAAGTGATGTGGGGAGGAGCTGGGCCTTTTTGTTGGTGTGTGGTGGCATTGGAGCCAATGAGAGAGCAGAAGGGGACTCAGTGGACGCTGTGGGAGAGGTGAAGGAAGAGGACAGATTATATGGTGCTCTATCTCCTGACAGAGGCCCCAGGCTATGTTGTCTCCATACTTCAGCCCTTCAGGTGTTCTCACAGGCAGATTACTGCAGCCTCTCAGAGGGCCGGCTGACTCAGAGCAGCGTTACTCCAACCAGCCAGCAGGAGTCTGTAACACGCCTTTTAGTGTAATATTCAAACAGCTAAGAACAACAATCGCTAACAGATGGAAGCTAACAGCTAAGAACAACAACAGCTAACAGATGGAAGCTAACAGCTAACAACAGCTAACAGGTGGAAGCTAACAGTTAAAACAACAACAGCTTACAAATGAAAGCTAACCGCTTACAACAACCACAGCTAACAGATGGAAGCTAACAGCTAACAACAACAGCTAACCGATGGAAGCTAACAGCTAACAACAGCTAACAGATGGAAGCTAACAGCTAACAACACAGGCTAACAGATGAAGCTAACAGCTAACAACAACAGCTAACAGACGGAAGCTAACAGCTAACAACAACAACAGCTAACAGATGGAAGCTACTTTAGCCCCTAAAAGTGGGCTCTATTCACATCAGTGAAGTGAAGCTGCTACATCCATCTCCTCAAACACACCAGACTCCTCTAATAAAAACATAATTTTACCTGACAGATCCCTGGAGTCCTCCACTGCCTCCTTCAGTAACTTTGTTTGTGTTGTGTGCTGTTGGTGTTTGAAAAATATCCAAACAAACAAACACCACAACGACCAGTGTTCTGTCAGGTAAAACGACTGTTTTTAATCAAAGGAGTCTGGTGGCTTTGAGGACAACATGTATGACTGCAGATGGATGCATGCAGCTCTGTGGCGTGTGATGCGTCCGTGTGTCCGTGTAATGTCCCGTGTGATGCTTCCGTGTGATGCTTCCGTGTGTCATGTATGTGCGATGAATGTCAGTGAGCTGTTAACATGTCTGCTGCTGGAGACCAGAACTGTTCTCGTCTGTCTGGTTGAACAACCCGTCGTGTAGCAGAGTGAGAGTCTGTGGGAGGAAGTGGAGGCACGTAAACCTCCCCCCTCCATTCTCTGCTGTCAGACTCCCAGAACTGAGGCGGGCTCCAAAAACAACGGGGGTCCGGAGGAGGAAGAATCTGCTCTGCATCAAATTTGGGGAAAGTTCCCAGTCAGCATCATTACATGCGACTGTTTTCCCACAACGATCTCAGCTCCAGCTCACAGACTGCAGCACCAGAGGCTCATTAGTCTGTTCACTGCACACAAAACAAGAGGAACCAGCAGACAGACAGAAAGACACTCTACTGTCTGCAGCGAGCTTTACGTAGCTCAATGTAGATTCAGCTTCACGCAGCTTCACGCAGCTCCACACAGCTCCACCTTCAAGTAGCACACAGCATAGTAAATAAGGAGCCTGACATAAACTGTCAGTCTTCACTCAGTGAATCCTCGCAGGTGTAAACCTCAGCTTCACTTTGAAACTATTGGAGCAGCCCGTGACCAATCAGCTTGAAGTATTGCTGCCATTGGCACGTGGCCACTCCCTGATTGGTGAGGAGACCTTCATGTTAACATGAACTAGCATAAAATAACAATATATTAACTTCAGATTCAACAAAAACTTGGAGTGTGATTTGAACTGTGAACATTTACAGTACTTCCTGTTCAGTTCAGTGACACAAAACTGTAACATTAAAAAGAGCCGTTTCTGCTGACAGTGAAACTTTCTCACCTTCCTCTCTGCCTTAACACCCCCTCCCCTTCCTCCTCCCACTCCATTAATCAGCCTCAAAAAGGAAAATATTTCCTGCTCCTCTGCCAGCACCATATTAGTACAATCCTTCAAGTGAAGCCGTCCAGCTCCAGAGAGCCGAGCAGTTCAGGAGAGGACGAGTAGACGAGCAGGCAGACGTCACGCAGGAAGGAGCTTTCAACAATGCACATCGGAGTCCCTGTGAAACTCACAAAACAGCCACATACAGCATATTCAGCACAAATTAAACTGGAGAAAGGAGAGGAAACGGGCCTCTGTGCATGTGAGAGGAGAACTGGTGAGACGGGAACCGGTCCAGCAGAGTTCTGCTGCCTTCAGCTCAGCAGGAGAAAAGTCAAACGTCTGGATGCTCTGCAGGCTGCAGCAAAGAGGCTCCGCTCATCTGGTACACAGATAGACTCCAGAACATCAAACCCACCTTGGCAAATGGGCCAGACAGAACCAGACAGAATTGCCGGACAGAACCAGTCAGAACCGCAGGAGGACAGAAGAACGACGATGTGCAGACATCACATTCAAACTATCAAACACTGAACATCATCTAGGAGTCTGAGTGCAAGGGGTCAGATGTCATCATTCATCCCCGTCTGGAGGATTCAGCTGGGCGCGCACCGACACAAACACACACTGTGCAGACAACAGGAAGTGTTGTTCAGGTGCAGCATCCATCCAGCCAGGCTGTTTCGAGAAACCGCCGACTCAGCAGACTCGTCTCATCACACTTATCTACTGCTGCTGCTTCAGCATGCACACACGCGCGCGCGCACACACACACACACACACACACACACACACACACACACACACACACGAGTGCTGCTGACAGAGCTGCGAAGCAGACTGATAAAGAACTGTGTGACCAGTGAACTGATGTTTACTGTCCCGAAGCAGCCTGGTGCATATTTGTGTGTGTGTGTGTGTGTGTGTGTGTGTGTGTGTTTGTGTGTGTGTGTGTGTGTTCATTTCACAGAGCAGCCTGGGTGTAGAGATGCTGCAGAGCACCCGACAAATGGGCAGTTGCTATGACAACCATGTAAGCCTGAAGACCCGCCAACGACCAGCTTGGATGCCCACGTCCATGCTCACGCTCACGCTCATGCTCACACACACACACACACACACACACACACACACACAACACAAGTTTCCTACCAGAGAACGTCTGTGATGGAGAGAGTTCATCTCTGAGGCTGATCATAGTAACCATTATCATCACCATTACCATCATCATCATCATCATGAAAATCATCTTTCATCTTTACCATCATCATCATCATCATCATCATCATCATGACCATCATCACCACCACCATCATCATCTTTCATCATCCTGGATGTTCCATTGAGAGGAAGGTGTGTTTAGTAAAACTACCTGAATAAAACTTTAAATGGAACAAAAGTCGACGCCTCCATCAGTAATAAATCTGAACCAATCAGCTCTCAGCTCTGCAGTCAGGTGACGAGACTGAAAGATATTTCACTGCAAAGGTTTTATTTACAGGCTCTGAATCTAAAAACAACTTGAAGCAACACAAGAGTCACCTCACTTTCAGCAGGACACAACACCTGAGGAGGACACAATGACTCACTTCTGATGTCACAGCACACAAATCAGATGTAAATCTGTGGTTGGATGTAAATGAAGCCTCCGGGCTCGTCGCTGAGCAGCTCAGAGAGACCGAACACCTGCTACAGAATCCTGTTCAAACACCTGAGATTGAGTCAGAGTTTCTACAGTTACAGGGAGTCCTAAAGCAGCAGCATCATCTGAAGTCCCACCAACAGAACTGTACTGAAACCAGGCGGACATGTTATCATGACTCAGCAGTCCTGGGTCTGAGCTCGCTAATCATGAGTCAGCTGCAGCTCGTCGTTGCTGCTTTCTGCCACTGCAGCGTTTTTCCACTGCTGACCGTCAGCTGACTGGAGAATTGCTGAGGTGGGCGGAGCTTCATACTGCTCTCCAAACAAAGGACACTTTCAACACATCAGCTGTACTGTACGCCTCCTGTGAGGACCGCTGGACATCTCGGACATTTCTGTCCAACAGACTGGAGGTCATCAGCTGCACACACTGTTACTGTGTAACACACACACACACACACACACACACACACACACACACACACGTCGACAACATATCTACAACACGACTACAACACGTGTTCAAGTATGTAATTCACATTCTTACGTCGAGTATAAACACATCTATGGTCTCTTTGTGCTGACCAGACAGAATCCAATCACATGATTTTATTCCCAGCAGTGTGAGAGATTTATTTACAAGTTAACAGGACAAAACTTCCAGTTTTTTTAAACAACAAACTGATCAGAATATTTTTTCTTAAAAGGAATATTTGAGAACTTTATCGCTGACTGACTGTCCAGTGTTACTGGAGGACTCCACTAGAGGGCGCACCAGGGGAACAGCAATATAATCACAACGTCTGGATTCACCTGATGTAAACAGTAACCATGGCGACAGTCGAGGGCGTCACTATTTTACTCATTCTGAGGACAAGGGGACAAAACGCTGTCGGCTCCTCCCACACACACCCCCCTGACCCTGTCACAGCTCCACACTGCCCCTACGGGTCATCTGTATATTACATCTGACTGTCACAGAGACCACCGCCTGCTCTGACCTCTGGCCTCAGAGCTTTGTTCATGTCTGGGACGCTAGGCACTGTAGCCGATCGACAGAGTGACACAACAACAGAAGTGCTGCATCAGAACCGCTGAGAGAAACGTCTGTCTGAAGAGAACTTAAAGGCACCATCACTGACACAGTTTCCACGGTGACACGTAAAACTCTCCTGTTGGAGGCCTCAGAGTTCACTGCAGGTAGAGAACAGTGAGCTGAACCTCTGAGGTGATTTAAACAGCTGCTCTACAAACATCCATACAAAAAAAAAATGGAACCTGCTGTGATGCTGTCAACGTGAGCAGACATGATGGCCTTTTAATAACGTATTAAAGTTCAGGGAAACAAATCAGACAACTGATCACCATGTCTCAGCAGTGATGGATCAGAGCAGCAGGCTGCAGTGCCTCTAACTGATGGCTGCAGGCTGCACGTCCCCTATGCTGCAAAGAAGAAAATAAGTTCAAATAAAACCAACCAACAGCTGAGCGGATCAGTGCTCATGAGAAGAAGAAGAAAAGTTCAGGAGGACATGAAAAAAAAAGATGAGTTCAGGAGGTCAAGAAGAAGAAGAGCTCTGGAGGACATGAAGAACAAGAGTTCAGGAGGACATGAAGAACAAGAGTTCAGGAGAACATGAAGAAGAAGAGCTCTGGAGGACATGAACAACAAGAGTTCAGGAGGACATGAAGAAGAAGAGTTCAGGAGGACATGAAGAAGAAGAGCTCTGGAGGACATGAAGAACAAGAGTTCAGGAGGACATGAAGAACAAGAGTTCAGAAGGACATGAAGAAGAAGATTTCATGAGGACATGAAGAGGATTTCATGAGGACATGAAGAAGAAGAGTTCTGGAGGTCGTTAAGAAGAAGAGTTCAGGAGGACGTGAAGAACAAGAGTTCAGGAGGACGTGAAGAACAAGAGTTCAGGAGGACGTGAAGAACAAGAGTTCAGGAGGACGTGAAGAAGAAGAGCTCAGGAGGACGTGAAGAAGAAGAGCTCAGGAGGACGTGAAGAAGAAGAGCTCAGGAGGACGTGAAGAAGAAGAGCTCTGGAGGACGTGAAGAACAAGAGTTCAGGAGGACGTGAAGAACAAGAGTTCAGGAGGACGTGAAGAACAAGAGTTCTGGAGGTAATGAAGAAGATTTCATGAGGACATGAAAAGAAGAGTTCAGGAGGACGTGAAGAAGAAGAGCTCTGGAGGACGTGAAGAAGAAGAGCTCTGGAGGACGTGAAGAACAAGAGTTCAGGAGGACGTGGAGAACAAGAGTTCAGGAGGATGTGAAGAACAAGAGTTCAGGAGGACGTGAAGAACAAGAGTTCTGGAGGTCATGAAGAAGAAGATTTCAGGAGGACATGAAAAGAAGAGTTCATGAGGTCGTGAAGAAGAAGAGTTCAGGAGGACGTGAAGAAGAAGAGTTCAGGAGGACGTGAAGAAGAAGAGTTCAGGAGGACGTGAAGAAAAAGAGTTCAGGAGGACGTGAAGAAGAAGAGCTCTGGAGGACGTGAAGAAGAAGAGTTCTGGAGGTCGTGAAGAACATTGATAAGATGGCGCCGCGTTAGCGGCAGCCTGTTGCAGCAGCTCCCCTCCCCGAGTGTGTTATTAGTATTTTTTAAGCCTTTCTCCTCTCTTCAGAGTTGTTTTTTTCTTTCTCTCGTGTGTTAAGTTAACGGTCAGACAATGGACCGTAATTTTTCCACGTTTCTGGATGGGGGCACTGTTATTGTTTACTCACATGATCAGCTGATTGCGCTGAATAGGCCCCTACTGCTGCTGCCCGGAGCGAGGCCTGAGATCCCCGTTGAACTTCGGAGAAGACGGCGGGGTTGCAGAGCTGGAGCTAAGCTAAAGGCGGAAAGGAGGAAATACAAACCAGCGGTACCGGCGATCTTAATGGGGAACGTGAGGTCGTTGGCCAACAAGACAGACGAGCTCGGCGCGCTGGTAAAGACACAGCGGGAATACCGGGACCACAGCGCGGCCGTACCCGGCTTCAGGACTATTCGGGCGGACAGAGACGTTGTTCGGAGCGGTAAGAAGAAAGGTGGAGGGATTGCAGTCTATGTGAACGAGAGGTGGTGCAATCCCGACCACGTGTGTGTGAAGGAACGTTTCTGTAGCCCGGACATTGAACTGCTAGCCGTGGGGATGCGCTCTTATTATTTGCCGAGGGAGTTCACGTCCGCCATTGTCATCGCTGTGTACGTTCCTCCATCAGCTGACGCAGAGGCAGCAGTGGACACCATCCACTCCACTGTGGCTAAACTGCAGACTAAGCATCCCAGTGTATTTTTGGCAGTTACTGGAGACTTTAACCACACCAGTCTGGATAAAGTACTGCCAACTTTGCACCAGTATGTTAACTGCCCCACACGGAACAATAAAACTCTGGACCTACTGTATGCTAATGCCATGGATGCATACAGTACTACTGCCCTTCCTCCCCTTGGTAGATCAGACCACAACCTGGTCCTGCTGACTCCCAAGTATGTTCCCCTGGTGCAGAGGCAGCCTGTGACCACCAGGACTGTGAGGAGGTGGACACAGGAGGCTAAAGAAGCCCTGCAGGACTGCTCTGAGTCCACGGATTGGGATGTGCTGTGTGGACCACATGGGGAGGACATCAACAGCATGACGGACTGTATCACAGAATACATTAAATTCTGTGAACACTCCACCGTACCATCCCGGACTGTACACTGCTTCCCCAACAATAAGCCGTGGATCACCAGTGACCTGAAAGTTATTCTTAATAAGAAGAAAGCAGCTTTCAGGTCTGGGGACAGGGAGGAGCTCAGGAGAGTTCAGCATGACCTGAAGGAGAAGCTGAGAGAGTGCAAGGACTCCTACAGGAGGAAGCTGGAGGCCAAACTCCAACAGAACAACGTGAGGGAGGTGTGGACCGGTATGAAGGAGATTACTGGGTTCAAGGGGAGAGAGAGACAACCAGGGGGCTCCCTGGAGAGGTCAAATGAACTAAACTGTTTCTTCAACAGGTTTAGTTCACCACCCTCATCTGTCTCCTCCACACCTCACACCTCCCAAACACCTCTGCTGCCTCCCCCCTCTGCGCCCCCTGGTGAACTGCACAGAGCCCTCAATCTCAAAGGGCTCTTCCTCCATCGACACCTTGACCCCCTCCCTCTCTGTGACGACTGACCAGGTTAGGAGACAGCTGGAGAGAATCCACCAGCGCAAGGCTGCAGGACCTGACGGCATCAGCCCCGTGGTCCTGAAGACCTGCGCCGTCCAGCTGGCTGAGGTCCTACAACACCTCTTCAACCTGAGCCTGAAGCAGGAGGAGGTCCCGGTGCTGTGGAAGACGTCCTGCCTGGTTCCAGTCCCCAAGAAGATGACTCCATCTGGCCTCAACGACTACCGACCAGTTGCCCTCACATCTCATGTGATGAAGGTGCTGGAGAGGCTGGTCTTGGCCCACCTCAGGCCGCTGGTGAAATCTTCTCTGGACCCTCTGCAATTTGTGAGATCTCTGTGAGAATCACTTTCTTTGATTTCTCCAGTGCATTCAACACCATTCAACCACTGCTCCTGAGTGAGAAGCTGCAGGTGGTGGGGGTGGGCGCGTCCACCGTCTCCTGGATCACTGAATACCTGACAGGCAGACCACAGTTTGTCCGTCTGGGCAGTGTGCTGTCTGATACGGTGGTCAGTGATATTGGAGCTCCTCAGGGAACTGTTCTGTCCCCCTTCCTGTTCACCTTATACACAACTGACCTCCAGTACAACTCAGAGTCCTGCCATCTGCAGAAGTTCTCTGATGACTCTGCAGTGGTAGGATGTATGAGGGATGGACGGGAGGATGAGTACAGGGCAGTAGTGGAGGACTTTGTGGAGTGGGCGGGAAGGAACCACCTGCTCCTGAATGTAGCCAAGACCAAAGAGATGGTGGTCGACTTCAGGAGGAAGACGACGGCTCCACAACCGCTGAGAGTCCTGGGAGAGGTGGTGGACATGGTTGAGGAATACAAGTACCTGGGTGTGTCCATCGACAACAGACTGAACTGGAAGACCAACATCAATGCTGTCTACAAGAAGGTGATGAGTCGACTCTTTTTCTTGAGGAAACTTCGATCCTTCAATGGTTGCAGCGAGATGTTGGAGATGTTCTACCAGTCTGTTGTGGCCAGTGCATTGTACTTCGCTGGGGTCTGCTGGGGGAGCAGCATTGGAGCCGGTGACACCAACAGACTTAACAAACTGGTTAAGAAGGCCGGCTCTATCATCGGCTACAAACTGGACAGCCTGGAAAAGGTGGTGGAGAGGAGGACGCTGAACAAACTATTATCCATATTGGATAATCCTGACCACCCTCTCCACCACCTGCTGCAGGGACAGCGGAGCACTTTCTCTAAAAGATTCCTCCAGCTCCGCTGTCACAAGGACAGATACAGGAGATCATTCCTACCCACTGCAATAAGACTGTACAATAACTCACCTCTGGCAAACTCCATCACAGTACAATATCACTGTTGACTGTGTTTCTTGGAGTTCTGGAGGTCATGAAGAAGAAGATTTCATGAGGACATGAAGAAGAAGAGTTCAGGAGGACATGAAGAAGAAGAGTTCAGGAGGACGTGAAGAAGAAGAGTTCAGGAGGACGTGAAGAAGAAGAGCTCTGGAGGACGTGAAGAAGAAGAGCTCTGGAGGACGTGAAGAAGAAGAGTTCAGGAGGACGTGAAGAAGAAGAGCTCCGGAGGACGTGAAGAAGAAGAGCGCTCGAGAACGTGAAGAAGAAGAGCGCTCGAGGACGTGAAGAAAAAGAGCTCTGGAGGACATGAAGAAGAAGAGTTCAGGAGGACAAGAAGAAGATTTCAGGAGTGTGCATGCTCCCCCTGCAGCACTGCAGCAGAGCTGCATCACAGTCATCATTAAGGCATGTAGCACAGCTTGTGATGCAGCTCATGATGCAGCTTGTGATGCGTGATGTAACAGACGATCAGTAACAGCTGATTGAAATCCACACGATCGATACTCGACCCACTTCAGAAAAGAGGAAGAGCACAACAACTCATCTTCATCATCATTATCCATCTCTCTTCCTCCCTCCTCTTCATCATCATCATCCATCTCGCCCTCCTCTTCATCATCAGTCCTCTTCTTCTCTGTGTTGAAGTCTGAATTCTACTTCGGTGTAAATTAAAGTTAACTTTCCAGACCTCCCTCCCCCTTTCTCTTTCCTGTTTCCTCCTTCCCCTCCTACAGACAGCAGGTGGCTATAGAGCGACGAGATCGACATAAGGATCTAAACATCTAATTTCACCTGTGAAATGACCCACAGCGCTGCTAACAGCTGCAGCACCTGGGGTCACCTGACTCTCAGGCTCTGCCCTGCTGCATCATAAATTATTGACTCCAGGCTGACAGAGGGACAAAGGATGCCCTCCTGAACACAGCTCCTCTACGCCCCCCTACACCCACCCCCAGGGCACCACAAGCTCCGCCCACAGCCGCTGAAAGGAAAGGTGTGCCACGGTATCTGTTTACTCCGAGCGCTGCAGCTACTGCCTTGCGACAGCTTACACTCACATGTTACACACATATACACACACATGTACGCATACACACGCACACAGTGGTTTGATGAATAGCATTAGCATAGCGATTCAGTCCCTGCATGTGGAGCCGGAACATTCCTCAGAAACATGCTCACATCACCTATAAACCATGTGGTATGGAGACATGTGACCAGTGGAATCATGTGACCAATGTGGAGTGTTTCCAGACACGCTCCAGCAATGAGCTCCACAGGAAGTGCACCTTGACCCCAAAATCCCCGGCTGGATGTGGAATCTACCCGACTGAGTCTGTACATCCTACTGCAGATTATTAAAGTGTAAATGAAGCAGTGCGTCTGA
The DNA here is from genome assembly GCF_022577435.1 of Embiotoca jacksoni. Classification (NCBI taxonomy): domain Eukaryota; kingdom Metazoa; phylum Chordata; class Actinopteri; family Embiotocidae; genus Embiotoca; species Embiotoca jacksoni. Next base: position 265,575 of record NW_027185378.1, read on the forward strand.
ACTATTCAGTCGTTACAACTCATTTCACTATGAACTGTTCTAATGACCTCCAACAGCTCCAAGCGGATTCCTGTTTCTAAATCTGGAGCCTGAGAAAACGAGCTGTGAGAGAATCTGAGTCGGAATCTGAAGCCGCTCAGATAAGAACCAGAACCGCTCACATTTTCCTCTTCAAACATCAAACACAGCGATTAGATGACGACCAATCAGCAACAGCTTTCAGATGATGACCAAACAGCAACAGCATTCAGATGACGACCAATCAGAAGCAGCATTCAGCTGTGAACAATTTTTCACAAGTAATGAAAATATTAATGACACCTGATTTATCAGTTAAAATAATAAATAAATAAATCTGACTGGTTTAAACTGGTGATGATGAGAACGTGATCAGATCATGAACCTGTCAGCAGCAGGATGAAACATCACATGACACATCAAGAAAGAAAGTGACACTCTACAGCTTCATGTTTAATGTAGCGAAAAGGAGCAGCCTTCATCATGTTCACCCTCACATTCTCTCTTCTTCTGTTAAAGCGGGGTCTCTGGAAGTGCATCATGGGAGGACTGTGACTGTGAAGTGTTTGTGGCTGACATCACACATCCTATTACGCAAGCGGGCAATCAGCTGCTGCCGTGTGGAACCAGAGTTACTAGAAGTGACTCAGCTTCCTGAACGGCGAAACAAACCTGATGAGTCGTCTAAAAAAAATGACAGTCCATTCGGTGTACAGTCAGCTGACGCACAGCAGCCAATCAGCAACAGGACCGCCTCAAACGACCTGCGGGAGCATCTAAGGATCCTTTTCTATTGATGATTTGATTCATCAACCAGCTGCTGCATCTCGGTGAAGACGTGCGATTTCCTGCAGAAGCAGCGAGTCTGGATGAAAGTCAGGATTCTCTTGTTTGGACGCCTGCAGCTACCGATAGCCTGGTCACTTATTAACAATTAATTAAAGCTGATTAATTAAGACATGCAGTACGATTCATCATGCTGACCGACACGCTGCTGCATCTCACTACAGAGAAAAACTAATTCAAATAAGTCCTTCAAAGACACTTTACACATTTCACGCGAGATGAGATGATTTATGTGTGTCAGAACTTAACGGGCAAAAGTGAACAAATCCGGACTTCTCTCGGCCGAAATGCCCTCGGGCAAAGCTGCTAACGGCCAGGTGCTGCAGGTGGGTGAAATTCCTGTGTGTGAAAACATGAAGCGATTCCTCATATCTGGGACCGGGGCGGGGGAATGTGGGTGTGGCTGGGAGCTGTTTGGGAACACAGAGATGGGAAGCAGGAGGGCAGGGCGTTTCCGGGCAGGACCGTCACAGCTGCTGGCGGCTTTTAACCTTATTAGGGCAAACACCTGAACTCCACCTTCCAAAAACAAAACAAAAAAACTCTGACCAAGAGCGATGAGGGTGCGATGACGAAGATCCTTCGGAGGAATACAGCTGCGGCTGTGGGTCCGGCTCTGACACACCTGGGTGCGAAACGCTCCCCGAGATAAGACATCATTCATCCCGGGGTTGGGTCGAGACTTGTAGCTCCAAGTATGCGAAGCTCTCCGACATGCTGCGTTGGTGTTCCCTCAAAACTTGTTACAAAATAAGGCCTCAGGGTGGAACATTTTAAGACTTTTATTCTGAAAGGAAGCAGAAAACTGTGGAACTGAAACAGGAGGAGAGCTGTGAACTCTTCATCACCAACTGATGAAGGTCTGAACAACTGTTAACTGCTCCTGACTGTTCCCTCCTCCTCTTCCTCCCATGTTCCTTCCACCTTCACTTTAAATGAGCCAATTAGCACTTCGCAGGCTGAAGCAGCAGGAAGCTGGTTGGTGCATTTCAACAGGTCAGAGGAATAAAGACTGCAAACATGAAAGGATCACAGGTTATCTGCTCATCGACCCCGAGGAATTTGTGTGTGTGTGTGTGTGTGTGTGTGTGTGTGTGTGTGTGTGTGTGTGTGTGTAGGATCATCCAGGACAGTTTTAGGTCTGTTATCTGAACCACTTCCTCCAGACTCGTCCCACTTCCTCTTTTCTGCATCGAGATGTTTAAAACATAAAAGGCTGTAAAGGAGCAGCAGTGACCTCCTCCTCCTTCATCCTCCTTCTCCTCCTCCGTTCACACCTGACACCGACCCTGCATACCTGCCCTGTATTTCCCTTTATTTGCCTTCGACCAGTAGCAGCCTGACGATGACATCATCCAGGAAACCAGAAGCTTCTCAGACAGAAAGTTGAGGAAAAGTTTTCCAGCAGCAGCGAGAGGAACGATTATTACCATGTTTGGGCACGAAGCTCCACGGAGGTCCCGCCCAAACCACAGAGTCAGATTCCTCTCAGACTCTCCTCCCCTTGTTACACAGGAGGAGGAGGAGGTACAGGAGAAGGTGAAGGAGGTACAGTAGGAGGTGAAGGAGATACAGTAGGAGGTAAAGGAGGTGAAGGAGGTGCAGTAGGAGGTGAAGGGGGTACAGTAGCAAGTGATGAAGGAAGTACCAGAGGAGATTAAGGAGGAACAGTAGGAGATGAAGGAGGAGATGAAGGAGGTACGGTAGGAGGTAGAGGAGGAGATGAAGTAGGTACAGCAGGAGGTGAAGGAGGTACAGTAGGATGTGGAGGAGGCGGTGAAGGAGGTACAGTAGGAGGTGGAGGAGGAGATGAAGTAGGTACAGCAGGAGGTGAAGGAGGTACAGTAGGACGTGGAGGAGGCAGTGAAGGAGATACAGTAGGAGGTGCAGGAGAAGATGAAGTAGGTACAGCAGGAGGTGAAGTAGGTACAGTAGGAGGTGGAGGAGGTGGAGGAGGTACAGTAGGAGGTGATGAAGGAGGTACAGGAAAAGATGAATTAGGTACAGTTGGAGGAGATGGAGGTACAGTAGGAGGTGAAAGGGGTACAGTAGGACATGGAGGATTTACAGTAGGAGGTGAAGGAGGTACAGTAGGAGGTGGAGGTGGTACAGCAGGAGGTAAAGGAGGTACAGCAGGAAGTGAAGGAGGAAGCAAAGGAGGTACAGCAGGAGGACCAGCTGGTCTGAACATCTCAAAGACCATCAGATCAGATTAATATGAATCTATACACAAACATCCACAACAAAACAGAACAACAACACAAACCTTCAGATTGACTCACAACATAACAACACAGCATATCAACAATACAACTGAACAACTTCCACAACGAGTCTGACCATCATCAGCACAAACTGTGTAAATCCGCTAATTTCAGGAGACTGTAGGTTCACACACACACAGTCACTCACTCACTCACTCACTCACACACACACACACACACACTTGTTAAGTGGTCTAATCCACGTCGCATCATCATAAAACAGATGACTGAGGGGCCGTTGAAGGCTGACATCTGTTACAGTACACCCCCCACCCCCACCCCACCCCCGTGTGTGTGTGTGTGTGTGTGTGTGTGTGTGTGTGTGTAAAGTTTGAATGCAGCTGATCGATAATGATCCTGGTAATCACTAATCAACTGCCACGCGCTGTTGGAGCCGCTGAGTGTCTCGTGCTGCGGTGACTGATCGATGCTCCTCTGTGACGTGTTATCAGCTTTATCGATATTATACCCCTTCCCAACCCCCCACTCCCTCCCTCCCTACCACCACCACTTCCGCCCTGGAGGTAGACGGAGGTATGCGGAGGTCTCACCTTCCTCTGCTGCTTCTCCCAGGCCGGGTCCAGCAGCATGTCCCGGTCCCAGTCATCCTCCTGTTGCATGTAGTCTATGTCGTCGTCGTCGTAGAGATCCATAATATTCATGTGTCGATCAGCTGTGAACGCGTTCGGCTTGTGCTCCCCGGTCCGCGGCGGATGATGTTCTTCCAGCAGCTCGCTGTTCTCTCCGGTGTGCGGATGAAATTAACGGTCCACCGCCGGTTCCCGCTCTCTGTCGCTCTTCCTCTCCCTGGGACTGCCTCTTCTTCGTCGGTCTGCTCGGTTTTCTCCGGTAGCGGCAGCAGCTTGGTAGGCAGGTCCAGCTCCCGCAGCGACACGCAAAAACTTTGCTTCAGACAAATTGAATCGATAACCGACAAACGGATCTGATTGGACGCCTCGGGCCCGCAGGGTCCGCCCCCTAGAAGCAGATTGGCTGCCGGGCCTGTCAGTGGGGAGGCTTTCTGTCTACGGTTGACTGCGTAGGTAGAACCAAACATCTGAGTGAGAAAGAAGCAGCGGAACTTCACCGAACAGAACCAGAACTTTAAGTGTTTTAAGTCAAAGAAAGTGTTTTTGATCCTGTCGAGTTTTTAAAAAAAAATTTAATCAGAAACTGAACAAGTTTTAAAACTTTTCTTTGAATAAAATTATCAATGAATGGGCTGCTAATAAAACTTAGAGACTTTAAAAAACAGAGAATAAATCACTTTATTATATTAATATCTCCTCCTCTACATACAGGCTGTACTTAATACACATCTACTGGATCCAAACGTTGAAGAATAAAGGATCAACTTTCAACCAGCTGTAGTTCACTTCATGACGTCAGCACGAGGCGGAGCAACAGCTTCATTCAGGGAGGACACAACCCAGGTAGACTGCACGGATCCCCATCTTTAGGTTCAATTCAAACTAGAGTTTAGTTTTAGGTTCAATTTAAACTAAAGTTTAGTTTTAGTTTCTACTCCACGTGATTTTAAAAAAGGGAAAAAAATGCAATAAATTAAACCACAGAGATGCAAAATGGTCACAAGGAGGCAAGAAACATCAACTACAAAACAACTAGACAACAACACAAAGTGACTACAAAGATGCTAACAAATTACAGAGAGATGCTAACATAGAGACTCCAAATGACCAGGATGAGATTTGAAAACATCAATGAAGCAGCTAAAATTTGTTTTATGATCTTTCAGGTCCTGCTGTGTGTGTGTGTGTGTGTGTGTGTGTGTGTGTGTGTGTCTACATGTCTGGGCCCGGGGCCAGAGTCACATGATCTGTCTGTGCACTAGAGTAAAGTAGTGAATAGGAAGGTCACAAAGCAGCTCCTATAAACATGAAGAGATGGCAGGTCTGTCTGCCATGTAAGGTAAACTACCCCTCTGTCTCACACACACACACACACACACACACACACACACACACACACACACACAGAGAGAGAGAGAGAGAGAGAGAGAGAGAGACACACACACACACACACACACACACACACACACACATACACACGGCAGGATAGCGGGAAAGCCCTGACAGGGGAAAGTGGAGCTCTTCCATATATGGACAAACTTCCAGCGGTGAGTGTTTGGGAAAGTGATGTCACTGACGGGCGCAGACTGCCAGCTCACCGCCTCGACCCGCTGGAGGGAGCAGCCTGAGAGTCAGCTGCAGCAGCAGAGGTGAAGTAACAGCAGCAGTAGTAACAACAGCAGCAGCAGAGATGCAGAAACAGCAGCAGTAGTAGTAACAGCAGTAGTAACAGCAGCAGTAAGTGGAGGTGAAAGTGTGATGGTAGCAGAAAGCCAGAATCAGCTGACTGCAGCTCGTTAGGAACAGTGTGGAGATAAATACAAACACTTGCATTCGCTAATTAGCCAACAGACATTTCAAAAGCAACGATTCATTCAGTTTACAATTAATGGAAACTGTTCATCAGGTGTAACAGTTAATAACTATTTCATTAGTCTTCAGGTAAACATTTCATTAGTTATAAAAGTGTGACTATCTTGGACATCAGAATAAGATGTTTTCATCCTAAACTGAGAAGATGAATAACAATAATTAGATCTGATGGTTATCTGTTGTAATAGTTTATTGTTACCAGGCTGACGGAGGTCGACCCCCTCAGTGCAGCTCCACCACCTCCGACGGTCCGTCTCATCAACACACTGGTTGCAGCACATGATGCTCATTAACCGCATCATTGAACTCTCTGAATGAGCCACTGAAACAGGGTCTAACTGTTGTGGCGGCACGCTCCGCTCCGCTCCGTTTGTTTTGGGGAGTTTCCAGCTGCTCAACGTCAGCGTGACAGAATTCATCCCAGAATATCCCGAGGAGTCGGAGGATCTGCCTCCGGTCGGTGGCTCGCTCCCAAAGTATTCCAGTCATGTTGGAGGGAGTCAGATCACAGCTGTCTGAGCCATGTATGGAATACAACCGGGATCAGCCCCCTGATTGGTAAATGTGTTTGGTTTGTGGTCATCATCTTGAGCCAATCAGAAGGAGTGTAGGATAAAGACAAGGCTAAAAGGATATAAAGCAGGGTGGGAGGAGCCAAACAAAGGATGTGATTAAAAGACACTGAAAATGGAGCTGTCCGCAGCTTCACAGGATTGGAGGGGGGGGGGTGGTTCCTGATGGAGACCCCTATTGGTCGTTCATGGTGATTCATTTCTATGTTTGGTTTCAGTCAGACAGACTAAATAAAAGTGAGCGTAACTTCAGTCTATGCCATGTGAAGTTTTAAAGTGTAATACCACTGAGGAATACTAGGGGCCGTCTCCATAGACTCCATCTATAGTACCACTGAGGACCACTAGGGCCTGTCTCTATAGACTCCCATTAAAAGACATTGTGGCTTTTAATGGTGTCATAAGAAAAACTCCCTCCCTCTGAGCCGAGTTCTGGTCCTTCTGGAAATAATTCATCGTTCATTTAATATTAGGACTCTAACATGCATATGTTTGGGAGTGGGGCTGGTTGATTGACAGGCCTGAGGTGCAGTCAGGTTTGTGGTGTAGGTGGGCGGGTCATCTCAGTCTGATCCGCCCCTCGCTCCTCCCCAGCTCATTTAAATATGGTCACTTGTGGCTCCACCTAAATATAGAAAAAAGAAGTTAACGTGAAAATACTTTAAATTTTAAAACCTCATCAGGACTATGTGGCTGAGGTTCCAGATCTAATTTATTATGATATTCAGCAGCTCTCAGAGGAGGACAACACACCTACAGTACATGTAATTAAACCTGCTCACTGGAAGTCCTCCAAGGATGAGTTGGCTCCTTCAGACTTCAGAGGGAGGGAATCAGAACAGCATTGATCCTGAACTAATATGATCCCAGTGCTGTTCTCCTCTATGAGACCGTCTGATGACATTTCACTCCAAAACCAGCTGACTGATGTATCTGTAGCTGTCACTCATCACGAAGCCACATGCATCCCAGCATGCACCTCTGTCACACAGTAAACAACGTACAGGACTCTCAGGAGGTGAGTGGTGAAATGAAGGATGTTGACTTCCTGCAGATAAGTGACCTCAGTGTGATGATGAGGAGGAAATACAAACAGCTGATCACTGCACGTCAGCCTGACCTCAGTCGACCTCTGACCTCTGCAGGTCGTGATGCCCATGGCTGACCTCTTTTAAGACTATTAAACTGTGTTGAACTTATTTTAATTAATCTATAATCTATATATTTTAAAATAATAAAGTAACTATTCGAATTATTTTATTATTTCATATCACTTTAACGTTGTGCTCACAGCTTGTTTCTGCTGCCACCCGGTGGTCTAAAGTATATCCAGCTGCAGCTCATTTTTGACAGCAGAGACACAAATATGTTGCTGAATCATAATTACACATGTAAATTCACCAGTTGAGAGCAGAATAAATGTCCACATCTGAATTTATTTTAGCTGCCTGAACTCTTAGCTCTGCTCACTGGTGGTCAGACAGTGACCCAGAGAGGACTGAACATGTCTTTTGATCATTTATCCATACAGACCGTCTGTTGGATCAGAGATACAAATTAGGCTGTGATTTCTGAATAATTTAGATAGTATGAATAATTTAAATATTATGGACCATTTAAATAGTATGAATAATTTAAATAATCAGACTTATTTAAATCATGTGGATCATTTAAATCACATGAATCATTTAAATAATCTCAATCATCTCAAATAATCAGAATGATCTAAAATAATCAATGATCTAAAACAATATGAATAATGTAAAAAAAATCTGAACAATTTAAATAATCTGCATCATCTGAACAATTTAAATAATCTGAATAATTTAAAATATGAATAATATTAAATAATCTGAATAATGTTAAATTATTTGAACCCTCCATGTCGTCGGTTCGGCTGACAGTTTATGACAGATTCATCCATAAATGAATAATAAATATTCTCAGGGTCACGGCCGCCTCATTAGGCTCCACGCTTCTTTCACAGGAAAGTTGAGGCGGAGTTGCCATGGCGGCAGACAATGGCGGAGTCGTTTCTACGACTCCAGAATGAGGAAACATTTGAGGAAGACAATGCAGCTTCATTACTGGAGAACAAAAGACTCTTTAATCAGAAGAAAACAAAGCGAGCTGGTTGTAAAGAACTCGTTTCTACAAACGGAGCTCCTGCAGGTCCATCAGAGGCTAACTAAAAGATTCTTTATGGTGGGAGGAGCTCCATGTGGTGGGCGGAGCTTTAAGAAGCGTTGCTGCTGCATGAAAATAAAACCGTTAGTGTCATATGGTTGAAAGTCATCTTCCACCCGACTCCTCCGCCTCAAACAAAAACTGACTCTGTCTCTCTGAGCTCTCAGGTCACGTGACACTAACTTAAAAACGCAGTAGAAACCTTAGAAAACACACTTCCTGTCTGATGTCACTATGTCCTCAGCTTCTTCTCTGAGGGGGAGGAGCCTGACCCGCCTTCCTCTGAGCCCATGCGAGTCCGTTTCAGAGCACTCTGTCCTCTGTCCTTCTGCGGCCGGCCGTCTCCAGGCAGGACGTCCGTCTCCTCCGAGGACTCCGAGGACACGTGTGGTGTGTCCCCCGTGTGTCTGGTGGGCGGCGCCACAGTCCGGTGCCGCCCGTTGACCCCAGGGCTGCAGCGGCTCTGAGAGGTCCCATCTGCCGCCGCTGCCACCGTCTCCCCCACCTCCCCGCTGTCTGCCACTGCTTCTGTCTCCGCCCCCCCCTCAGTCCTGCCTGCGTCCACCGAGCGAGCCGGACGTCTCTCCAGCTGTTTCCTCTCTGTCCCGTCCTCGTTGTCCTGGCTCTCGGGAGACATGACGGGGCTCGGACACACAAAGTCCGAGGGGCTGAGGCACCTGTCCTCCTCTTGGGTTCCGCCCCCGAGGGGCTGGGTTTGTTCCTGTCCGGAGGAGGAGGAGGACAGGTCGTCAACGGAGATGGATGGGTAGCTGCAGGAGTCGATGGCGGAGAACAGCGCCTGCACGGACTCGGGTCGGTCCCCGGCTCTGGAGACCACGTGCATGCGTCGGCGCCGCATGACATTGCGGCGCCTGACGGCACTGCGCCGCTCCTCATCGTCGCTACTGGAGCTGGAGGTGGACGGGGAGGAGCTGGAAGGTCCAGCAGGCAGTGAAGGAGAGGAGGCGGGGCTGGACAGCGTGGAGTTGTCCCTGGGGCTGGGGGACCGGGGACGGGGCATCGGGTCAAGCCAAAACTCACTGGAGTCCGAGTCCTCGTTCACCAGGAAGCCGGACTGATTTCGGTCGCGTCTCCTGGGACGCTCCTCCCCCTCCTCCCCGGCTGGCTCCTCCCTCTCTGAGGCCTCAGGTCCAGCCAGGGAGGAGGAGGAGGAGTCAGAGTTGTCGGAGTCACTGTGGTGAGCGGCGGCAGTGGCAGCAGCAGCAGCGGCCGCCGCAGCAGCCACAGCAGCAGGGGCTGCCGGCGTTGTTCGTGTGGAGCGCCGTCCTCGGGCATGCAGCTGCATGATGGCCTCCTCGCTCAGGTCACTGTCGGAGTCGGAGCTCCACCCCTCGATCTCTCGCCGCACCAAAGAGTCGAAGAAGGCCATCATACGAGGGTCCTCCTGGATGGACTGACTCACGTAGTCGTGGGACAGACCGCTGCCACTGTTCAGCACCAGGCTGATGTATTCCTCATGGGTGTACAGGCTGCGGGACTTATCCTCCACACGTCCCTCCAGGTCCCCCAGACTGTCCGGCTGCTGGTAGGGACTCCACACCTGGGTCGGACAGACACACAGGGGACAACAGTGAAGAGAGGACGGACAGACACATGGGGGGGGGGCATTGTCAGAGGATGATACAGGGACACTCAGAGGACACCTAGAGGACACTTAGAGGACAGTGTCTGTGTCTTACCTTGATGACCTTCTCCACACCGGAGGAGCAGATCATGTATGTGTGGGGGTTGAAGCGGACCTGGTTCACGATGGAGCGGTGACCTTTCAGGACCATGAAGGCCCCGTTCACCACGCGCCCCGCGCCTCCTGAAACACATCAGGAAAACACAACGAGTTTGTTGGAGAGTCATTACAGTAGCTCCTCTCCAAAGCTAACTGAAGCTAACTGTTCCAGTAAACACAGGGTACACATACTGTACACATGCAGTACTAGAAAACTTGCTGACTCACCTGCTTCTGGGTCCTTGGGGATCTTCCACATGTACAGGTTGAAGTCGTCGGACCCCGACAGAATGTACTGAGGAGGAAACAGAAGAACGGAGAGACGAAAGGTGTCACACACTTCTGTTTCGAGTTATCTCGTCTTCCCCTGACTTTCCCCTGAGGTGAACAGTGGACACAGTGGACACCTGTGTGCTTGTCCTCAGGTTCTCAGAGGACACATCGAGCGGGAATGTCACACCCCTTCTCCACCAGTCTCACAGCATTGTGAGAAAGTCCTCCAGTGCGTGACGAGACGTAACACAGACCCTGTTTTTTCCATTTGGTAGTTTCAACCCGGACACATGCGATCTGACCACAAGTGGCCAGCAAAAGTCCAGGTGGAAAACCCACCCAAAAAGCACTGAGGTCTGATCTGTTCAGACCACATTCAGAGGTGAAATACTATCCACAATCCATCCTGCAGCGCCACGTTCCTGCGTTGGCATCTGAGCTGGTGGGCCGGTGTGTTTCCGTCACGTTACAACAAGTTCGTTACTTTTTCTTATCACCTGATGTGATCTCTGCCTGCTCTGCTTCTATTGTGATTTAATGTCCTGTGTGATTTTGCTGAGCAGCTGTACTGCAGCCGACTGACGGCAGGAGAAACTTCAAACTGACCTTGTGAAGCAGCTGTGAATTAGTGAATTAAAACACGTGAAGTTTGTTTCACCAAAGCCTCCTCTGGGTTTATCTTTTTGATGACATCATGTTATTTCTGACACGCATCATCCACAGCCGTGGGAGACACGCAGCGGAGACGTGCTCTGGATCAATGATTAATTCATAATTCATTAATGTAAGGAGCCGAACGTTTTAAGGCTGTGAATTTGACTTACAAACTCCAGTGTTCAGACATTTACAAACATGAAATATGTCATAGCGCTATATTTGTAACATACAATAGTATCAATAGGATCAATGTGATCTATAGGATCTATTGGATCAAAGAGTGTGTTGAGCAGCAGTGTGTCCACCTGTCCATCCACCCATCTGTCCGTCCGTGCACCCGTCCGTCCACCCGTCCGTCCACCCACCCGTCCGTCCAACTGTCCACCCACCTGATCTCGGTCCCCGGCGAAGCAGCAGCTCTTCATGGTGCAGGAGTTGAAGTATCCCTGGTTGTCGAACTGGAAGCTGGGCAGGCGTGAGTGCAGCTCGTAGAGGACGGGCGGCAGGCGGCGCCGCAGAGCGAGCAGCTGGGTGCCAGTGCTGTTGAAGCGGACACTCATGGCGCTCTGCAGGGACATGCTGCCGCCGTAACGGAGCAGAGAGCTGCGAGGACGGAGAGGTTCAAACATATTTAAAAAACTTTCTGAAAAACGTTGTAGACCCCTGATCTATACTATCATCATCATCAGGACCGGTCTATTCATCTAGACCAGGGGTGGGCAAACTACGGCCTGCGGGCCACATCCGGCCCGTTGGTCTTTTTAATCCGGCCCGCCGAAGATTGGTACAGAATTGCCCAAATCAAATCATATCATAATTATGACTGCATTCATTTGACCTTGTCTTGTAATACCTGGCAGTCTACCAGGTGGCGCACTAGGCGCAGTGATACATTGACTTGATTTTGCGGAGGCCGGGCTGCTCTCTGTTGTTACTCTGCTGCTGCTCTGAACCCATCTGCAACAATGAACGGGCCAAAGAAAAGAAAAGTCGACAGCGAGTGCCGAGTGTTTAATAAGGAATGGACGACGAAATACTTTTTCACTGAAATCCAGTCGAAGGCTGTGTGTCTTATTTGCCAAGAAACCGTTGCGGTTTTAAAGGAATACAACATCAGCCGTCACTTTTTCACCAAGCATGCTAATTGCGCTAACAACCAGCCAAAGCGGGAACGGACGGCGACCGCTCAGAGGTCGGCAGCTAGTTTGCAGGCTCAGCAAAACACCTTTATCCGACAAACTGTCATCCAAGAATCAAGCACGAAGGCAAGCTATTTGCTGGCATTCAAATTAGCAAAGACCAGCAAGCCTTTCTCCGAAGGGGAGTTTCTCAAAGAGTGCATGGTAGAGACAGGAGGTATCTTGTGTCCCGAGAGCAAGAACAAATTAGAAAAAATTAGCTTATCACGCAGGACGGTGACTCGCCGTGTTGACCTGATTGACGAAGACTTGGCTAGCAAGCTAAACAAAAAAGCGGAGTCATTTACATTATATTCCTTGGCACTGGACAAAAGTAATGACATAAAGGACACCGCTCAGCTTTTAATTTTTATCAGAGGGATTAATGACAATTTTGAGATAACGGAGGAGTTTTTGGCCGTGGAATCCCTGAAGGGGAAAACGCGGGGAGATGACTCGTATGACGGCGTGTCGGGGGTCATCGAGAGGCTCCAGCTACCTTGGAGTACGCTCGCCAACGTTACCACAGACGGATCACCAAATCTGACTGGAAAAAACGTCGGATTGCTCAAAAGAATCCAGGAGAGGGTGAAAGAGGACAACCCTGAGCAGGAGGTCATTTTCTTACACTGCATAATCCACCAGGAAGCACTGTGTAAATCCGTCCTGCAGCTCGACCACGTAGTGAAGCCAGTTGTAAAAGTAAGTTTATTCGAGCGAGGGGACTTCACCATCGTCAGTTTATTAAGTTTCTTGAAGAAAATGACGCTGATCACCAGGACTTGCTTTACCACTCCAACGTCCGCTGGTTAAGTTTGGGAAAAGTATGTCAACGAGTGTTGGAGCTCAAACAGGAGATTATCTCATTTTTGGAGCTACTTGAGAAAGCTGACGATTTTCCTGAGCTGAGTGACACAGATTGGCTTTGTGATTTATCTTTTGCTGTGGACGTGCTAACACACATGAATGAGCTGAACGTGAAGCTGCAAGGGAAAGACCAGTTTGTGCATGAAATATACACAAACGTCAGAGCCTTCAAAACCAAGCTAGCTTTATTCTCAAAGCAAATGTCAAACAAGTCATTTGCTCATTTCCCCACACTGGCTACGCTGAAAGAGGCCCCTCGACATGTGAAAAAATACAGGAAATCACTGGACAACCTGCACGGAGAATTCTGCCATCGGTTCTCTGATTTTGGAAACTATCATCTTCATCATCAGGACCAGTCTATTCATCTAGATTATCAACATCATCATCACCACCAGGACCAGTTTATTGATATAGGCTGTCACTATCATCATCATCATCATCAGGACCAGTCTATTCATCTAGACCAGGGGTGTCAAACATACGGCCCGTGGGCCGGATCCGGCCCGCCAGTGGGTCCAGATCGGCCCACCAGATGACTTTGCTAAGTGTGAAAATTACAGAAAGACATAAATTGCATTTCTATGAGAATATGGAGGTTTATGAGTACAAACGTTTTGTAATTTTTTTTAATCGATCCAGTAATTGCTTCAAAAACAGCGTAAATGCGATGTCTGCTCCAGAGGCAGAAGCGCTCGTTGCCACAGGCAGCAGTGCTCGCTGCTCACTTTGTGACACGTTTGACGTCAAACGCGTCACAAAGCGAGGGAATCTGCAGAGGAGAGCCCAGGCAGATAAACAGTGGGCTGATGTCTGAGTTTTTGGTCTTTATGTTTCTAGTTTATTGTAGAAAGACCTTAAAATAGGGTTTATAAACCAAAAACCTTCACCAATGATTTAAACACAGAGAAATATTGTCGTTATGTATGCTATGATTTTACTGGTCTGGCCCACTTGAGATCAAAGTGGGCAGTATGTGGCCCCTTAACTAAAATGAGTTTGACACCCCTGATCTAGACCATCACTATCATCATCATCATCACCCTCATCATCACCTTCACCATCTTCAGGACAGGTCTATTCATCTAGAATATCATCATCATCATCAGGACCTGTCTATTCATCTACTCAAGCTCTGCAGGAAGAATTTAAGTCCCCTTTAAAAATAAAACTCACTTTAATACCAAAAATAAGTGTTCATTTCCAACTACCAAGGCTCCGCCCCCTCTCCTCTCACCATCAAAACAAACTGCTACTAGCTCACAGCAACAACAGGAAGTGACGGGGTTTGTGGGAAATGTGGTCTTATGATGGGAATGAGGATTATGTTCAATGAGTTTTCTCCACATTTCCAGCTGTAAGAGACTGAACTTTGTTTTAGTGTTGAATGGATGTGATTTAAAAAACATCTATTTTGACAGAAGACCACTTCTGAGTGTCTGAACACACTTCAGTCATTTTACTGAATGGTTTAACAGTGAGGTAACACCGCCCTCTGGTGGACGCTGTCAGACACAACCATACATCACACGCTGCTCAGGCAGTCATGGACATGGAGGACAAAGACTCATCTCACCTGCGGGGCTTCCGGATGTCCCACAGTCCCACCCCCTCCTTGGAGTTGGCGGTGGCGAGCAGCCGGGGCTCCACGGGGTTAAACATGACGCTGTGGAAGGCGGACGGGTAGCTGGCCAGGCAGAAGGGCTCTACAGGAGGACATGAAGGTCAAGGGAGGGACAGGAGAGGACAGGTGAGTGACAGGTGGGTGGCAGGTGGGTGCTTCTGTTCAGCTCAGATTCAGGACAGGAAATTGTGTTTTTATTGTTATTATTAATATTATAAACTATCTGAGAAAGATGTGTTTTTAATGTTATTATTTATATAACCTATCTGAGGAAGACATGTTTTTAATGTTATTATTGATATTATAACCTATCTGTGAGGAAGACATGTTTTTATTGTTATTATTAATATTATAAACTATCTGAGGAAGACGTGTTTTTAATGTTATTATTAATATAACCTATCTGAGGAAGACATGTTTTTAATGTTATTATTGATATTATAAACAATCTGTGAGGAAGACATTTTTAATGTTACTATTAATATTATAAACAATCTGAGAGGAAGACGTGGTTTTAATGTTATTATTAATATTATAAACTATCTGAGGAAGATGTGTTTTTAATGTTATTATTAATATAACCTATCTGAGGAAGACATGTTTTTAATGTTATTATTGATATTATAACCTATCTGTGAGGAAGACATGTTTTTATTGTTATTATTAATATTATAAACTATCTGAGGAAGATGTGTTTTTAATGTTATTATTAATATAACCTATCTGAGGAAGACATGTTTTTAATGTTATTATTGATATTATAAACTATCTGTGAGGAAGACCAGCGTCCGTCCCATCAAGCAATAAACCTTCTGCACAAATAGAAGAGAGACGCTGCTGGATTTATTTTAGTCCAACTGACGAAGGATTCTAAAATAGAAGGACGAGGACGTCACGCAAGACGATCCTCTGCAGTTTTAAAGTTATCAACAGGTCTCACTGTCTCGTCCTAGAGGACGACACGCCGCCTTCAGTCCAACAGTCACCTAAACACACCAACTGTACCTGGAGCAGCTTTTAATGACAGCAGGGACGAGCTGCTTCACAGACAGGAAATTTTTCAGAGTTCAGACTTCCCGACGGTCTCTGATAAAACATTTAATGATCTCTAATGAAAACCATCTTTGAGCTGATATAAATCCACCACAAAACTTAATGATCTTTAATGAAAAACATCTGTGCTGATATAACTATTTCGTGTCAGATTTATTCACTAGTTCACAGGACAAAACTTTAGTTTTTTAACAGATGAAAATATTTCTTCTTAAATGGAATAAAATGACAATGTCCTGTCATTGATGAGATGTTACTGTTGTCATGGTAACGGAGGGCTCCCTCTCCAACAGTTTAATACATCAATAGGAGTTTTACTAACTTTACAACTCGCTTTTTGAAACGTTGATTTTCCTGCATGTTTGCCTTCATTAGCAGTTTCAGGAAGAAAAAAAAAATCACATGTTGACTGAAGTGATTGCTGACGAGCTGAAGGAGATAAAACCACTCAGGAAACAAGTTCAGTAACGGATAGAAAAATACTACAGGGAGAATATTACTGTTTGATCAGTTTAAACTAAACTCCAGGATGTTCCAGAACAAAACATGATCCAATCCCCTGACTTTAATGTCTGGAAGAGACTGTTAGAATTCCAGGATATTCCAGGATATTCCAGATGTTAGAAACTCTGAGCGGCAGCCATCCTGCTATATAGTCACACCTCACAGTCCTGAGGATGCATTTTTAACATTGTCAAGCTGTGAACCTCTCCCTGACATCAATGTATTATTATTATAATTATTAGTAGTAGTTATTATTATAGCTATAGGAGCATCATCTATACTGGAGACCGTTTGTACTCGCTGGCTGCCCCAAACCTCTGTTCAGATTTACAAATAATCATCTTAAATGTTTATTTTTGCCTTTGAGTTACGACTCGTCCGTCCTAACGGACTCGGACTCGTCCTCTTGTCCATCCCGACGTACCTCCATGTTGCGGCTCGCGGGTGTCCCAGATGAGGACGCGGCCGTCGTCCGACGAGCTGGCGAACACGTTGTCGTTGACGGGGCTGACCGACAGACTGTACACAGCATCGATGTGCAGGAACACCTTCAGAGTTTCTCTCCTGCAGGACAACGATCATTCAAGGGTTGTTTTAATACGTCACTTACCGTTATTTAATGTTTGACTGTCGTGACGACTGCATTTCGGTCTGCTCACCTCTCCACATCGTGAAGAAACACCTGCTCATCGTTTCCTGTATAAGAAAACACAGACTGGATCATAGAGAAGAGGACGACACCTCATCTTCAACCTACATCAACACTATATGCAATACAATAATACTCTTCTACCACTCAAATATAATAAAAGTAAAAATGAACATTTGATCTCTTCCAATTGTTTTGCTTCCTGTTTCCATGAAGATTATATTTCTAACTTTAACCTGCAGTGACAATCATTTTTTACAAACAGAAGAATCCTCCACCTCCACAGGACCACTTCCAGGTCAAAGGTCAGGAGGAGCAGCAGTCTCCTACCTCCAGAGAAGACCTTTTTGTTGGTGCTGTCGAAGGCCAGGCAGAAGATGTTGGACAGGTGCTCCCCCTTCAATTTCACCGGCTTGGAGCGAGTGTGGAGCGCCTTCTCCATGTGCCACAGGAGCACCCGCCGGTCGTCTCCTCCTGCGGGGACACGGATGGACACGGACACACTGTTTACACACTGTTTGAGACGGTTTAAGCAGGGAGGCTCTACAGTGAAAGCAGGTCCCCCCCCCCCCCCCCAGTCTGGTTCATTTCATATATCTGTTGTAAAGAGACCGAACATCTTTGTTTTGTACGGTTGGACATGAGACAGAAAACATTTTAAAGGCATCAGTGGACTGCAGGACACTGAAGGATAATGAATAATACATTCATTGATAAAAGAGAGTTGCGGCTCTGATAAAGACTCCTGACGTCACTGAGGCTGATTACAGATTTCTGACATCAGACTGAATAGAAACAGAAATCAAGTCTTTAGCAGGCGATTTTAAACATGTTGAGGAGGATGAAGGACGGTGTGTAAGACTTAGTGCTGGACTGTTAGTCTTTCTGTCCTATCGGTCCACGAGGTGCAGCTGAACAGATGCTTCTTACCTGCTCAGGTGGAGTCTGAACACGGCCAGCCGGATGTCCCGCTAGGCCGGATGATTGTTTTTTTTTTTTAATCCTCTCAGGACACGAATATCTGTGTGGTTCCGGGAGCCCGCCGTCAGGATGAACATGAGCAGTTCGGCGGGCTCGGTGAGGATGTTCAGGGTCCCGGGCTGCTCACTGTTTGGCTTCACGCTAGCTAGCTATCTAGCAAGCAAGAAGGGCTAGCTAGGCTAACTTAGCATCGGCTAGCCCAGGAGGGCTTCAGCTGACTGCCTGGCTGGCTAGCTAGCGTTAGCATGCTAACATATTAAAGCAGTGTAAGCTAGTGGACGGGGACTTGACAACTTACCCGACACCAGCCATTCTCCGCCGTTGTTGGAGAACTCGATGGCGTTGACGCAGCCGAAATGTCCGAGCATGTCCTTCTTGTAGAGGCTGGTGCAGCCGGCCAGCCTGCGTCGCTGGAACTCCTCCTTAATGAGTGGCTGCCCGGTGAGCTCTCTGCGGGACAGAAAGCCCACCGTAGAGCGCATACCGCAACCCTGCAGCTCCTTCATGGTCGCTGTCAAAACACACGCCCCGCTCCGTGTCGCTTCACCCGGACAGCTGCTCGTGTTGTCGGCTGGAGGTCGGTGCTGCTCCACTGCTCTACATGCTGGATGATCCCCGCTGAGGTCCACGTCGTTCCGCTGCTCGCTGGGTCTCCTGCAGTCCGAGCAGCAGCTTCCTGCTCCGGGGAGGATCTCTCTCTCCCCCTGCTGTCACCGGGCTTCCACATGTACTACAGTCGTTTGCACGTTATTGTCAAAATACATGATATGAATACTCTACTGTAGTATTCACATGTCATTTAGTTTCATACTTTATACTCAACCAAACCTCAGAGGGAAATATTGAACTTTTGACTTGAAGATGATAAACTTTCCCTTCCTGTCCGGTGGAAACTGAAACTTTATGTTTTGATCAACGTAAAAAAGATTAAACTTGATTCAATTATGTTTTACAGATTATCTGTTGTGTGTATGATCATACAGAGCTCTGTCTCTGTCTCTCTGTCGTTGACAGTATTCATAAACTGTGACCTGCTGCAGGACAGTCCCTCACTGATGTCCCATGTGGAGGAGGACACTGTCTAATTCCAACCACATCACTTCAATAATGTTTAATGATGAACTGAGGCCAGCTGAGAACATGCATACACTGCAACCTATCAGAGGTTAGAAACCATGGCAACGGCTGATCAGTAATGTCCAGTTTGATTAATAAGACTGAGCATCCACATCTTAAACTTTGTATCATAATGTGAATATTTCTTAAATTTAATAAGAGTGTTTCTGTCTGAAAACCGGAAGTAAAAAATCTGACAAGTCATTTTAAGGGGAAAACGGTAATGATGGTGCATTCCGATACGTCTGACCCCTGTGGTACAAACTCAGCTCATGTTCAATATGAGGTCAGCAGCTATTTCTAGAGAGGAAGGAACACTCCAGGTGATCAGGAGCTTCCAGTCACCTCACATGATCTTCATCAGGAGGCTCACAGATGATCTTTGATTTGAAAACAGCAGCTCGGTTCATTGAGCAGCTCCTCTATTGATGAAGATCATGAGACATGACTGACAGCTCCAGACTTTGTGTTTAACTTAACTGCTGCCCTTGTAAAACTCATGAACATATTTATTATTCAACATCTTGTTTACCTTTAATTCACCACTGAAACACAGCTTCCATTCATCTCTCCGGTAGATAACGGCTCAGTGATGCCCAACAGAACCTTTAGTGTGTATAGTAGATTTATTCCTCCAGGCTGAGGGATTACAGTGGTAGTCTTCAGGGAACTTTCTGTTTCAATGAGCTTTTTCTCAGATGACATGAAGAACCAAAACATCTAAAACATGTTGAACATAGAGACAAAGGAAGGGATGCTCAACGTGGACGTTTCTCTCCTTCAGTGAACCAGATATTCTGTTGTTGTGGGACCAGAATCAGCACCATTTTAGCCAGGTACATTTACTCATATCGATTAGTCAAAATTAAACAATTTAGGCACTTATCAAGAAATTGGCGAGCGTTATAATCAAACTGCTAAGGAAATACATTTTTATAAGTTCTTCTTAGTTTTAACATAAAAAGGAGCAGATTCATTCATCACAGACAGGTTGTAGGTGAACATAAAAAACAGTCCAAATGTGAGCGGGACATGTCCTTACTCAGCACCGAGGACAGACAGAGGCTTTGTTTGCATATAAACTACGTCTTGTTTGTGCAGCTGCTCAGCTCTGATTTACCTGCAGGTTTAAACACACTCATCTATAATAGACAAACATTTAAAAGTGCTTTACATGAAGGTACCTTCACTACATTCACCTCTACGGGATCTACAACACCTTCAGGTAACGAGGAGCTGCAGCTAGCACAGCTGCCTTCAACTGAACTCACATTTTAACACGAGACTGGGAGGAGTGTGATGGAGGAGTGTGATGGAGGAGTATTGGAGGAGTGTGATGAGGGAGGTGATGGAGGAGTGTGATGACCGGAGGGGGGGGGGGGGTGATGAGCAGGGTGATGGAGGACTGTGATGAGGGGGGTGATGAGGGGGTGGGGCCACAGGACAAAGTTCTTAGAAAAAACTGCTTAAACACAAGATCCAAAGTTTGCTTCATTTTAAAAGAAACTTCAAGCAACATTTTAGAACTTTGAAAAACTTTTGTCGGAGTCATTTTGGATTCTTTTGTTGAACCAAATGTTCGCGAACACCTTCATCATCAATCAGAGCGATCTTGTAGCAGCGGCCACGTTTAAAAAGAGACAGCGGTGCACTTCCTGCTACCTGTGACACCTGAATACATCTGATCTGGACCCGAGTCCAGGCTCGGATTGTTGTACCGTGTTTGAGCACGGTACACAACACGCACACTCAAAGCACTCCAGAGTACTGGGTCGCAGATGTTGACGCTACAGTTAGCAGTCAGTTAGCTTAGCTTAGCACAGAGAACCAGCTAGCCCAGCTCAGTTTTTTTTAATCTGGACTGAACAAACAGGGTATCAGGTTAGTTTAGTTTAGACGTGCTGGTAGGAGAAGTTTTGTTACTTTTGATCAGAGCCAGGCTAGCAGTTATTAGAGATCTGTCTACAGGTTAAAAATAACCCGATATTTTCCTTTGTGTGATCCGTAGAAAATCTGATTAGAAAAACATGACAAGTTGTGGTTTTTGGAGGAAATATGTGCTGAAGTGTTTCCTGTCGTCCCGCCATAAAACCACAGCTCCTCATTTCTACAATTCTGTTTGTAGAACTCATGAGTTTTTAGACAAACAATAATTCATTAATCCGATGAAGTTCAGAGGTGTGAGGCAGATTTTCAGACAGTCATATGCTAAGTTAAACTAACGAGCTGCTAGCTGTAGCTTCATATTTCCTGATGTGAGAGTGTCATCAATCTCCTCATCCATTCTCTCAACCAGAGGATGAATGAGTGCGTTTACCAACATATCAGTGTACTTCTTTATGTTTGTGACATCGTCTTTCTGTTGAATTTTGGAGCAGAACTCTTTGAACCCGGGGCCGATTTCTGAGGAACAGAAAGTAAAGACGAGCAGAGTGAAAGTCACAACTAAGAGAAGTGTGTAATCTAACAGCTTCATTCACACAGTTTTCAGTCTATTGCACATCAGACTTCTGTTCCTCTCAAGACGGCGGACGGACATCAGTCTGTGGAGCCACCGGTCAAAGATACATATATGTACCGACAACATATGACCATCACTTCTTCCTCTTCATCACCCGCAGCTGCTCTTCGTTTTAATATTCAGGATTAATTGTGCCGGGCAGCTAAAACCAACCAAGAAAGGACGACAGCAGAGTGGAACATGGGGTCATTCACTCTCTTTTTTAAAGGCTAAAGGTCATTTCTAATTATTACTTCATAAGATTGTTTTACTCAAAAGATTATAAAACCTCAGCAGGATTTTGTTTTAAAAAGCCGAGTAAAGAAAAGTTCCCTGGCAGCTTTGCCTTGAGAAATTTGTTCATAAATAGAAAATTAAAAAAAAAAAAAACTGGCAAAAGATTAAATAATTTGGACAAACGCAGGAGATTAAATTAAGACAGAAAACAAAAAGAGGTGTGCGGGGACGGACAGAGGACTCGATTAACAGCTGTCTGCATGAGGGAGGACAGGAGCGTCTGTCCTCCACATCTCAGTCTCTCAGGGGCTGCTAGTAAGGACCTTTGGTGTGCCCAAAGATCCCAATGGGGAAGTGCTTGACGTGAGAGGACCACTGAGCCGCCAGCTGGAAGAACTTCACATCGTTCCACTCGACGCCATCGATCAGCACTGAGGAGGAGACAGGAAGGACATGTCAATCAATCGGCACCGAGGAGGAGACGGGAAGGACATGTCAATCAATCAGCACCGAGGGGGAGGAGACGGAAAGGACAGGTCAATTCACTGGAGGGGAGGATACAGGAAGGACATGTCAATCAATCAGCACTCAGGAGGAGGAGACAGGAAGGACATGGACATCAATCAGCACTCAGGAGGAGTAGACGGGAAGGACATGTCAATCAATCGGCACTGAGGGGGAGGAGACGGGAAGGACAGGTCAATCAATCGGCACTGAGGAGGAGGAGACAGGAAGGACATGTCAATCAATCGGCACTGGGGGGAGGATACAGGAAGGACATGTGAATCAATCAGCACTGAGGAGGAGGAGATGGGAAGGACGTCAGTCAATCAACACTGAGGGGAAGGTGACAGGAAGGACATGTCAATCAATCGGCACTGAGGAGAAGGAGACGGGAAGGACATGTCAATCAATCGGCACCGAGGAGGAGTAGACAGGAAGGACATGTCAATCAATCGGCACCGAGGAGGAGACGGGAAGGACATGTCAATAAATCGGCACTGAGGGGGAGGAGACGGGAAGGACAGGACAATCAATCGGCACTGAGGAGAAGGAGACGGGCAGGACATGTCAATTAATCGGCACTGGGGGGGGTATACAGGAAGGACATGTGAATCAATCAGCACTGAGGGGAAGGAGACAGCAAGGACATGTCAATCAATCAGCACTGAGGGGGAGGAGACAGGAAGGACATGTCAATCAATCAACACTAAGGGGAAAGAGACAGGAAAGACATGGACATCAATCACCACTGAGGAGGAGGAGACAGGAAGGACATGTCAATCAATCAACACTGGGCTAGGAGACAGGAAGGACATGGACAACAATGGTTTCCGGCTGTAATCAGAGCACCCGGAGGTGAACAGGTGTGTGCAGGTGTGAGCTGGACTTCACCTCTCAGCATAGTCTGCTGGTGCTTGGCAGTGCAGATGAGGCGGCTGATGCCCTCGATCACCTGACTCTTTGACTCCACCTCCTTGTCTTTGATCTTTTTCGGGAGGAACATGACTGCAGGAGAGAGTGACAGAAGGATTTAGACCTCTTCTTCTGGATCTGATGACATCATTATTATTATTATCATTATTATTATGTGGACTATTTGACTGACTCCTCCGCTGCCTCCAACCTGACCGCCAGCGTAGGTGTGCAGCCTACCTTTCTTGTTCTTCTCCTTGGTCACCACTGTCATGGACATGATGGGCTGAGTGCTCGGCTCCGCGCCCCCCAGTGGCAGCCGGCTGACCTGCAGCGAGCGGAAATTGCACTTGAGAGTGTTTTTAGCGGAGGAGTCCCGCTTCTCCATGTCTTTCTTCCTCTCGGTGGGGGCCACCCAGTAGTCCACCTGCAGCCCCATCAGCTCTGCCTGACCCACGGAGCTGCAGGAAATGCACACTTTTATTTTGAAAGTACGAAACATTACATCGGACCTTCATTCTGAGATCGGGGAGAAATGAGAGAGTTTAAACCAGGAGCCGCTTTATGTCATTTGTCACCTGTAAGCGCAAAAGCTGGTGTTGACAGAGGGGGAGGAGGGTGGAGTGGGCGACGCCTCCTTGAGAGCAGGTGACACATGTGGGGGGGTGGAGGAGAGCAGTGAGGAGCCCAGAGGAGCTGCGTCGTCGGAGTCTCCTGAGGAGGAGACGGTTCATTCGTCAGTTATCTCCGAGTGTCTGAACGTCTGATCTCAACATATAATAAATAAACAATAAACACAATAAATGAAGACTCTGACCAACAGGCTCCTCCGTGTTCCTCATACATATAATGAAACTTATTTTAAGAATGTTACAGAACATTATTAATCATTGTGAGGTTGACCTTTCTGCCACCGATGACTATTTATTTATTTATACCATAAAGGTTCATTGATACAGCTGTTTGTTAATTAACCAATCACATTATTTTTCACCCAGTAATGATACAGTAGGTACGGAAAGTATTCAGACCCCTTTAAATTTTTCACTCTTTGTTTCATTGCAGCCATTTGCTAAAATCTAAAAAGTTCATTTTATTTCTCATTAATGTACACTCAGCACCCCATCTTGACAGAAAAAAACAGAAATGTAGAAATTTGTGCACATTTATTAAAAAAGAAAAACTGAAATATCACATGGTCATAAGTATTCTGACCCTTTGCTGTGACACTCATATTTAACTCACATGCTGTCCATTTCTTCTGATCCTCCTTGAGATGGTTCTACTCCTTTGTTGGAGTCCAGCTGTGTTTAATTAAACTGATTGGACTTGATTAGGAAAGGCACACACCTGTCTATATAAGACCTTACAGCTCACAGTGCATGTCAGAGCAAATGAGAATCATGAGGTCGAAGGAACTGTCCAAGGAGCTCAGAGACAGAATTGTGGCAAGGCACAGATCTGGCCAAGGTTACAAAATAATTTCTGCAGTGCTCAAGGTTCCTAAGAGCACAGTGGCCTCCATAATCCTTAAATGGAAGAAGTTTGGGACGACCAGAACTCTTCCTAGACCTGGCCGTCCAGCCAAACTGAGCAATCGTGGGAGAAGAGCCTTGGTGAGAGAGGTAAAGAAGAACCTAAAGATCACTGTGGCTGAGCTCCAGAGATGCAGTGGGGAGATGGGAGAAAGTTCCACAAAGTCAACTATCACTGCAGCCCTCCACCAGTCGGGGCTTTATGGCAGAGTGGCCCGACGGAAGCCTCTCCTCAGTGCAAGACATATGAAAGCCCGCATAGAGTTTGCCAAAAAACACATGAAGGACTCCCAGACTATGAGAAATAAGATTCTCTGGTCTGATCAGACCAAGATTGAACTTTTTGGCATTAATTCTAAGCGGTATGTGTGGAGAAAACCAGGCACTGCTCATCACCTGCCCAATACAATCCCAACAGTGAAACATGGTGGTGGCAGCATCATGCTATGGGGGTGTTTTTCAGCTGCAGGGACAGGACGACTGGTTGCAATTGAAGGAAAGATGAATGCGGCCAAGTACAGAGATATCCTGGAAGAAAACCTCTTCCAGAGTGCTCTGGACCTCAGACTGGGCCGAAGGTTCACCTTCCAACAAGACAATGACCCTAAGCACACAGCTAAAATAACAAAGGAGTGGCTTCGGAACAACTCTGTGACCATTCTTGACTGGCTCAGCCAGACACCTGACCTAAACCCAATTGAGCATCTCTGGAGAGACCTGAAAATGGCTGTCCACCAACGTTCACCATCCAACCTGACGGAACTGGAGAGGATCTGCAAGGAAGAATGGCAGAGGATCCCCAAATCCAGGTGTGAAAAGCTTGTTGCATCATTCCCAAGAAGACTCATGGCTGTACTAGCTCAAAAGGGTGCTTCTACTCAATACTGAGCAAAGGGTACTTATGACCATGTGATATTTCAGTTTTTCTTTTTTAATAAATTTGCACAAATTTCTACATTTCTGTTTTTTTCTGTCAAGATGGGGTGCTGAGTGTACATCAATGAGAAATAAAATGAACTTTTTAGATTTTAGCAAATGGCTGCAATGAAACAAAGAGTGAAAAATTTAAAGGGGTCTGAATACTTTCCGTACCCATTGTATATGCTGCTCATCATATTCATAAACCACACATGTAAGGTGGTCGGATGTCTGAACAGAAACTGCTGCTGTCAAATGTTAAAATCTCCACAAGTCCAAACTCACCTGATGTTGCAGACGTTTGTTCCACGAGGCCGACTTTCACCATCTGAAGAATCAAAACAAAACAAAAATGCAACAACAAAAAATTCAATATCATATCGCATCCTTTATCATACAGTGGTGTGAAAAAGTGTTTGCCCCCTTCCTGATTTCCAATTTTTTTGCATGTCTGCCACACTTAAATGTTTCAGATCATCAAACAAATTTAAATATTAGTCAAAGATAACACAAGTAAACACAAAATGCAGTTTTTAAATGTTTTTTATTGTTAAGGAAGAAAAAAAAATCCACATGGCCCTGTGTGAAAAAGTGTTTGCCCCCTTCTGTTAAAACATAACTTAACTGTGGTTTATCACACCTGAGTTCAATTTCTCTAGCCACACCCAGGCCTGATTACTGCCACACCTGTTCTCAATCAAGAAATCACTTAAATAGGACCTGCCTGACAAAGTGAAGTTGACCAAAAGATCCTCAAAAGATAGACATCATGCCGAGATCCAAAGAAATTCAGGAACAAATGAGAAAGAAAGTAATTGAGATCTATCAATCTGGAAAAGGTTATGAAGCCATTTCTAAAGCTTTGGGACTCCAGCGAACCACAGTGAGAGCCATTATCCACAAATGGAGAAAACATGGAACAGTGGTGAACCTTCCCAGGAGTGGCCGGCCGACCAAAATTACCCCAAGAGCGCAGCGACGACTCATCTGAGAGGTCACAAAAGACCCCACAACAACATCCAAAGAACTGCAGGCCTCACTTGCCTCAGTTAAGGTCAGTGTTCATGACTCCACCATAAGAAAGAGACTGGGCAAAAATGGCCTGCATGGCAGAGTTCCAAGACGAAAACCACCGCTGAGCAAAAAGAACATTAAGGCTCGTCTCATTTTTGCCAGAAAACATCTTGATGATCCCCAAGACTTTTGGGAAAATACTCTGTGGACTGACAAGACAAAAGTTGAACTTTTTGGAAGGTGTGTGTCCCATTACATCTGGCGTAAAAGTAACACCGCATTTCAGAACAAGAACATCATACCAACAGTAAAATATGGTGGTGGTAGTGTGATGGTCTGGGGCTGTTTTGCTGCTTCAGGACCTGGAAGACTTGCTGTGATAAATGGAACCATGAATTCTACTGTCTACCAACAAATCCTGAAGGAGAATGTCCGGCCATCTGTTCGTGACCTCAAGCTGAAGCCAACTTGGGTTCTGCAGCAGGACAATGATCCAAAACACACCAGCAAGTCCACCTCTGAATGGCTGAAGAAAAACAAAATGAAGACTTTGGAGTGGCCTAGTCAAAGTCCTGATCTGAATCCTATTGAGATGCTGTGGCATGACCTTAAAAAGGCGGTTCGTGCTAGAAAACCCTCCAATGTGGCTGAATTACAACAACTCTGCAAAGATGAGTGGGCCAAAATTCCTCCACAGCGCTGTAAAAGACTCATTGCAAGTTATTGCAAATGCTTGATTGCAGTTGTTGCTGCTAAGGGTGGCCCAACCAGTTATTAGGTTTATGGGGCAAACACTTTTTCACACAGGGCCATGTGGGTTTGGATTTTTTTTCCTTCCTTAATAATAAAAACCTTCATTTAAAAACTGCATTTTGTGTTTACTTGTGTTATCTTTGACTAATATTTAAATTTGTTTGATGATCTGAAACATTTAAGTGTGACAAACATGCAAAAAAATAAGAAATCAGGAAGGGGCCAAACACTTTTTCACACCACTGTATATCATATCATACATCACATATATCACATATTATCATGTATCATATCATATGGGCTCTGATGGGACTTACTCCAATGAAAGGGATGAACTTCTGACAAGAGTCCTCGTCGGGGCTGTGGAGAGTCCAGAGGAGAGTTCAGGTACCAGGGAGGCAGGAAGACAGACAGGTGATGATGGAGGATAGAGAGACATGAGAGTGAACAGGTTAGCAGGTGAACCGGCTACATGGTACTAAAGGGATTGAGATAGTTTATAAACCTGTCAATTCCTACAGTCAGAAACACTGACATCTACAGAACCATGCAGAGCCCAGCTGCACATGCTGCTGGACTTCAACTACAACAGAAGCGCTTCCTGTCTGCAGGCCTTTGATTGGAGCAGAGAGAAAAAAACATGCCAGCCAATCACTCCAGAGGATCCACCTGATCAGAGTCAGGAGGCAGCGAGTCCTTCAGGGGAACAACTAGACTACAGTCGGAAAGGAGGAGGAGGAGGAGGAAGAGCACCAACCTAAACCCAGAACCTCTGTGGTTCTGTGGACCGCCTGAGAGCGGCAGAACAGAACAGAACTTCTAACTACATGAACTATTTTCCCGACAAGAGCCAGAAAAATAGGTATGATGGATCTGTACTGAGTCTACGTGTTGGATGAGAGGAGGTTGTTGCTCTTGCCTTGCGGAAACCTGCCATCGTCCCCCCAGGGAGGACACAGAGAGACTATAGGAGGAGGGACACAGAAAGAAGACAGTCTGCACTTTGTCTGTCCAACACAACACGAGGGACGTCATCAGAGCAGCCAGAGCGGGGACCACCATGTCCGTCGTGTGTCTGTCACATCACGTCTGTCTTGTGTCTTTCGTATGTCGGATTCAATGGGTTCCACATGCAAGTAAACAAACAGCTGAATCATGAACCCCCGTTTCATGATTCTGTCAGTGGATGTGTTTATATGTCAACGAACAGTATTTCACATTAACTTCTCATCGAATCTACGGATCATTTCCTCTTCAGGAAAATAGAGAAAGTTTAACAATAAACTTCCAGAGTCGTTCCACATATTTTCTACATTGTGAGGACACACTTAAGACAGAATGCGGTTTTAATGGACGTTCCCCATTTTACCCATCATTAAGACCAGATCACGGGATGTTTGCAGGAAATGATTATGAAATAATTTAAAAATAAATATATGAAAACATTCGTGCCAGCTACCATAAAAGCTTTAATAAGTGGTTGTAACACCTGGGAGGTGGGTTTGACCCCGGTGACATCAGACTGAAACATGGTGGTTCGAGTTTATAATTAAATGAAAGTGGATAATTTCACATCATGACAGGACGATAACAGACAGACATGAAGGCCAGAGGCACAAGGAGGAAACAGCAGGGGAGGAGGACGGGAAGCTAACGCCACTCTGCCACTTTAACAGCACATTTTCACCTTTGACCCTTTTCGGCAGCGTGGAGCGGCTCAGAGTGAGTCTGCCCGGTGGATGAGAAGAATCATCAGAACTGAAATATCAGTGTGCAAAATACAAAAACCGCAGCTGGTCAGATTAACAGAGGAAACATCCCAACTGCTTTCATTAACAGTCTGCAAACACCAAACCTTTAGACCGTACTCATTAAATCATAGGTTTAATGTGTACTAAAAAAGGGGAGAGTAAAATTGTGTAGTTCACGTTCAGGTTAATCATGTTTGTCCCCCCGTGTCTAGTCTAAATGCTAAACTAAGCTAAGCCAAACTAAGTTACTTTAACCGTTGAACTCAGGGATTCAAAACTGCACCGCGTCATGTTGCGTTCAAAAGCAACAACAACAACACGGTGACCGACCTTTAACCTACGAAAAGAGATAACGACCTGCTCTCTGATTCACTTTACCAACTGCTGTTAAGAGTTGGTGAGGACGCTGTATTGAGTCTCTGGCTGATAAAACCGTGAACTTTGGAGAAGATCTGCTGTTGAAGTGGCAGCAGCAGCGACTCGGAAGGAGAAACACACACACACACACACACACACACACACACACACACACACACACACAGAGGAGCAGGAATCAGCAACTACAGGACGGAAAAGAAAACTCAGTCGACCACAATACCTGACTGCAAAATCAAAATGAAAGCTCTTTTTCCTTCAAAGAAAGAAAACATAAAACAAAGAATAAAACATGTTAATCACACACACGGTGATGGACACGTGAAGACACATAAACAGCACAAGATTAGTCAAACTGTGACCTCGGTTTGTTTAAAAGGGGGTTGAATGCAAACAGAATATATCA
The DNA here is from genome assembly GCF_022577435.1 of Embiotoca jacksoni. NCBI lineage: Eukaryota > Metazoa > Chordata > Actinopteri > Embiotocidae > Embiotoca > Embiotoca jacksoni. Next base: position 295,475 of record NW_027185378.1, read on the forward strand.
GTTGTTTTAGGTGCAATTGCACCATTGTTTAGGTGTATATATTTCTTTCTTAGCTATATATCATGTCCCTCCTCCTATAGCTATATATATATATATATATATGTCTGTCTGTTTTTTTGCACACAGAGAAGTTACAATCGGAGTCAAATTCCTTGTATGTGTAAACATACCTGGTCAATAAAGCTGATTCTGATTGTTTTAGCTTTAAACTACTCTTTTTTTTGGTTGTGAATAATCGTTCATCCACTTCCTTTATTTCTTTAACTTAGCTGAGCGCTAAGCCTGGGAACGAGGAGACACCTATCCACAACGCCACTTTAATCATTTACAACATTAATTTGAATTTATAAAAGGGGTGTATTTGCCAAAGTAAATCTTGGCTCAAACCACTAACTGACTGGAGTCTCCACTGGTTACCAGCTGTTTACCGGTTAGTTCGGCTAGTTGTCTCCCTCCGCTTCTACTCTCTATGCTAAGTTTTTTAAGTATGCAGACACACACAGACACACTGTCGAAAGGAATAAACGGGTATCAAACGATTACATGCGATTTATCTAAAGCTATAAAAAATAAGTTGCCAAATGTAAATTTAATGCTGACGAATCAGGTTCTTTAAAATCCAATTTTTTACTTTATGGGGGAAGATGTTGGATCTGTGCAGGTTTTTAGATCGACGGCAAGTTTATTTCATTCTTTAAAATAAATTAAAGCAGCTTGTTTAAACGCAGAGCTTTGTGTGGTTTTATTTATTAAAATTATTTATTTATTTAAAATCATTCAGACACATTTATGAGACTTCAAATGTTCACCGCATTCACAGATGGTACATCTTTGTATTATTCCTTTTAAATGTGATAGTGTAGTTTAAAGTATTTAAGCTCCTCATCCCTCACACTGCATTTTTAATTTCGAAACATGAAATGAAATGTTGAAATTGACTCATGACTACTTTGATTCATCTTCAAGAGAACATTTCAATCCCCTTTTGAACAACTGCTGCATTAGAAACAGCTGTTAGAGGAACATCTGGACTACAGTACGTAAGAAACTCTTCCGTCTGATCATCTGCCGACAACCGTCAGGACTCTGAGCGGGGGGAACGTACCTCTTCTGCTTGTAGGTGAGCATGGCCTCGGCAATGGGGAGCTGGTGAGCTCCATTCGCTCCCACCATGTACTGGGTCACCCTCGACACGACGTCTGGGTTCTCCTGGGCTGCAGGGGGGATGGGAGGACGAGGGGGGGAGAGCTCAGTACCTGAACACACAGTAGCAGTAACATGAACAGCACCAGTAGTGTTCCCAGCTCTCTTCCAACAGCCCGTTAAACTGAGAATGTGTGTGTGTGTGTGTGTGTGTGCGTGCGTGCGTGCGTGCGTGCGGGTGGGGAGGGGGGGTGAAGGAGCCCACCGACAACAGGAGCCTCCGGCTTCAGGAACAGGTCCCTCCAGGCAGCATCCTGGAACAAGCTGTTGTACCGATAGTCGATGGTCCCCAGGTATTTGGAGACGGGATGTGCACCTGAGAACCCGGATCACACGACTTAAAATATGCTTTCATTCTGACATTAACATCGTTTCCATGGTAACTCCGAGTGTACATTACATCTAACACAACAACGAGAGAGGACGCAGCAGGTTTAAATGTGTGGCAGGACGTCACCGACCCAGAGGGATGATCAAGAACCTCATGTAGCCAAGCCAGTCAGGGGTCTTGTGGGAGAGGTGGTCCACGAACAGCCTCAGAACTGCGCTGAGGTAATGCTGTGCTCCAGCCACCGCAATCTTGATGGGAACTGGCGTCTGGGAGTTACAGTTACAGCTGGCAACAAACAGAACAGTCGGTGACCTGAAAGTCTGCGGACGTGAAAGACAGGTGGAACAGGAGCCTCTTACAATCTCTGTATGCGGGATACGATGGTGTTGAATGCAGCTTGGATGTCGGCCGTGGTGCAGGTACAGACCACCGGCAGGTGGTGGTTCTGCAGCATGTCTGAAAGATACTGAGAGACAACGAGGAACAGATATAGATATAGATATAGATGGATATAGTTATAGTTTTATATATATATATATATATATATATATATATAAAATGTATATATCGTTGTTTTCTGAACCTTCAAGTTTCTGCATCCCTTTTTAAAAATGATAAATACTACGTGCTCATGTAGAAATGTTTGCAGATTCATTTAATTTTACAGTAAATTAAGTCAACTCTCTTATACAGGAAGTGATGTCACACTATCATCAGATGTTTGTCCGCAGCTCCTCGCTGTATAGAACAATAATCCAGAGTTATTGCTGTGATCCTCTAACATCATGTGGACCAGATACATGGAATTGATGGATTAACCAGTTGCCTGTAAATACCAGGATGTTCCTGTTGAATGAGACGGTGAATGGCTCCTTACCTGGCCCTGCCAGTCAGACGTGTTGATGAGGATGATGCTGTCAGGCAACTGGTTGTCAGACACCAGGATGTGGTTCAGTTGGTCGTACACTGTCTTTCTGGGGATCTGAGCGAGGAAATCGTAAAACCCAGGTTAAAATGAGGACTATATAGTCAATACAATACAATTTTCATTTAATCTGTACATCTCCTGTCTGCGTCCCGACGCCTCCGTTCATTCTCTTTGTCTCTGACTCCGAGCGTCGTTTCTGATTGGTTCTCTCGTTTAAATTTGCTCCGCCTCTCGTCCGCCAATAAAAATATATTTCATAAACCTTCACAACACTGATCATAACAAACTCAAATCTGTTGCAGCTCTGATCACCTTCATCTTCCTGCTTTTGTTCCACGTTTAAATGTTCTAACAAAATTCGTACAACTGTTCAGTGTGATAAAACATATTTTATCATGGAGCTGAGATTAATCCTCCGATCTACTGAAATCTCTTCTGCAAATGTGAACAGGAAATAAAAGGAGCAGTAAGTTGTTTCTGGTTCAGCCTGCAGCTCAGTCCTCCGACCTGTAGGTGGCAGCGAGTGTCCAGGGACCGCTCGTTGTCCAAGCTGTTAGCCCTCTCGTTCTGGGGCCTGCTGGGCTGCCGCTCTTTCAGCGAAGTGCTCCTGCCCCGCCTCCCCGCCAGCTTGGGCTCCTGCCTGGAAACAGACGGAGATACGGGGGGCTGAATGCTCGGACAGGAAACTGTTCACGATGTTCTGCCGCTTCACTGACGTTAAAACAACAGGAAACGGCTCATGCAATTCTCTCTCTGACGTTGAATACTGTACTAAGTTTTATCATAAAGAATCTTTTCTGTCTGTCTGTGCTTTACAGAAATGGGTGACCTGTGTTCACCTGTTGGATGAGATGATCAGGGACTCTGTCTTAGTCATTTTGCCACTAGGGGGCAGTCTCTCCAGGAACGTGTCCATGTTGTCCATCTCCAGCTCGGTGGTCGGGGTCACGACCTCTGGCTGCTCCTGAAGGAAACAACAAGAGAGACAGGAAGTAGGTCTCGGAGCTGACAGGTATCCTAAAGGTACTGATGAAGAGTTCAGGTGTTCTGGTTCTGACTGTGTCCAGGTCAGTATACAGTCATATACAGACTATAATGTTCCTGATTAAACCTGAGTTCTGGTTCTGACTGTGTCCGAGTCAGTATACAGTCATATACAGACTATAATGGTCCTGATTAAACTTGAGTTCGGGTTCTGACTGTACTCACAAAGGAGGCGTTATCGGACCCTCCGTCCTCTGAAAACTTGGCCCCGCCGCTCCGGGTTTTATCCAGGTCAATCTGAGGAGAGGAGGAGAGGAGGAGGGAGATTACAAACATCTCCTGGTTCTGTTGGACTGTCAGACAGTAAAAAAGTCCAGATGATGATAATGATGATGGTTTCTCTGCTCGGTAGATTCACTCTTCATCTGTGATTTTATGAACCGTGTTGGTTTCTTGTAGAAGAATCAGCGAGCTGATATTTAAAGTGGTGATGATAATGATGATGATGGGAAGGGGGGGGAGGGGTCTCACCGGACTCGGAGGCTCCCGGTGGCTCCGGCTGCTGTGGATGCTGCCGATCTCCGTCTGAGAGCTGGAGAGGGAGAGGCCTTCGAAGTACGGCCTGAAACAGAAGGACCAGTCTGATTCACGGAGTCTCAACCGGGGAGATGGGAGCACGTCACCAGGAAGTACACGGATATTTTCAAAATAAAATGATTTCCTTCCTGCACCACCGGACTGCGATGAGGCCCAACTCACTTCAGTTTGGGTTTGGGTGTGCTGAGGACGCTGTCATCGTCGTCCAGCTCCGGGCCGCTGTCGCTCGGGTTCTCGAACTCAACGCTGTCCAGGTCCAGGTCCTCCTCCTCCACCTCCGGAGGCGGTTCTGCCGGGTCCTGCTCCGAGTCCAGCACCTTCACAGGGACACGTTCATGTCTGAGCAGTTTGGCAGGCTGTGAACCGGACCGGAGAAAAACACAAAAACACTCACCTCGTCTGACACTCGGAACCTCTTCAGGAGCGCCACGACCCGCTGCTTAAAGTTCTGCTGCTGCAACACAACACACAGCCAGAGTCAGAACCGACCTACAGCTGATCCACACACAGTCACCGAACACACCATCCTGTCTCTTACTCTGGTGATGGACGGCGTCCTCACGATGGACCGCCTCTGCTTCTTCAGCTTCCTCACGTCGTACTCATCATCCTCGATGTCCTGATGAAGAGCACAGTCAGAGTAATACCTCTGAAGGTTTTATAATATCAATAACTAACAGCTGAGGGTCATTTTAACTGCAGGTCAAAGAGCTGTTAGGTACAAAATAAAGAGGTGGCGGAGGGACCGATGTCTGATAGATCTGACTATCTCCATGGGACAAGTTCAGTAGAGCTCAATAAACCTGGATCCGAATATAAATCAGTGATAATAATCTGTTTTAAATCAAATCAATAAATAAGACCAGAGCACCCGTCGGTTCATTGATGCAGACGGTGATAAGTTCTTTTGATTATTCCATGTTTCTACTTTGTCATATTTCTACGTTAAAACAGCTTCATTAAAGATGAATGCGTCAGTGTGTTTATGTTTGTTGTCATATCTGCATGAATGGACGTATTAAAAGAATAAATACTTTAATAGATAGATAGATAGATAGATAGATAGATAGATAGATAGATAGATAGATAGATAGATAGATAGATAGATAGATAGATAGATAGATAGATAGGTTAGATTTAGAATTTATTAATCCTATAGTGGGGAAATTTATTCGTCACAGCAGCATAGAAAAACAAAAAGGTGCACATGATATGAAAAAAATAAAAAATAAGTATAAGATATAAGAAATAAGATAAATAAAAAATAATTGTTATAGAAAAAAAGATAAGAGCAATGAATAAATACACACACACACACACACACACACAGAGACTATATACACAAAAACAAATTAAATAAAAATCAATAAATACAGCTTGGACTGAATGGAAAAAGTGTCAGGTGCTATGAAATGAAATGCACAGTGCAACGTTATATCTAATGTTGCGTACTGCACCTTTAACAGAGTGTGTGTGTGTCAGCTGGACGTCCAGGTGGACTCACCTGTCCCTGCACGGCATCGTCGCTGGCCTCCTGCTCTGAGGAGAAGCTCTCGTACTCTTCCTCAGAGTAGTTATCTGAGGACAAAGAGAGGCAGGTCAAGAGCGGAACCCACCTGGTGCGGGTGCCACGGTTCTGATCCGGTTGAACCACAACGTACCGGAGCATTTGATCTTCTGGCCTCCCTGCAGCGCCGCCTCCTCGTGGTCGATGGGCTGACTGGACAGAGAGAAGATCCAGATCTCGGCCACTTTACCCAGCAGCTCCTTCTGGTTACTGCAGAGAGGAAGAACCTGGCCGCCCTCCGTCGGGTGCTGCATCACCTGGACGGACACGCAGGAGGACATTTCTGAACTACAAACAGTCAGAGCTCCTTCCTCAGTGGGATTCATCATCATCATCATCATCATCATCATCAAAATGAAACAGTTGGACATTCAGAAAAACACATGAACAGACTGCTGTGTTTTATTTTGTAGTTTAAAAGATGAAGTTCATCAGATGTGAGAGGAAGAAAAGAGAAAGAGGAGGAAGAGGAGGACAGGAGGAAGAGAAGGAAGAAGAGAAGAGAAGAGAAGAGAAGAGAAGAGAAGAGAAGAGAAGAGAAGAGAAGAGAAGAGAAGAGAAGAGAAGAGAAGAGAAGAGAAGAGAAGAGGAAAAGGAGGAGAGGAGTAGGAGGATGAAGAAGAAACAGGCTATTAAACAGGTAAACTATAACAGCAGGGGGCGCTGCATAGAAGGGTTTAGAACTTTCAAATAGAGTTTTACGGTTGAATAAACGTATTTAAAGTCCGTTATAGCTGCAGCTCCTCTCTGCTGCTGTCTGTCTGAACACTTCGGATGCACCTGGTTATCTTCTACATCACACAGCCTGGAATCCATTACCCATCATCCTCTCTGCTGCTGTAATGTGAGCTCATACTGACCTCTGCCATGTCGATGGATCCCACCGCCAGAGTCTTGTAGCCTAAGATGGTGCGGTTCTTGTAGCGTTTCCTCCTCTGCAGCATAATCTGCAGCTTGTTCCCTTCTCTCTTCAGGAAGTGGGGGTACTGAGAGAAACAGGAAGCAGGAGAACATGAAGAATCGGGCCTTGCAGGACGATCAGCTTTATACTGACAACACAGTGCTTTAAAAATTACATAAATAAAATGAAAATAAAAACCTCCTTCACGAGGAAGGATTGAAGTCTTCATCACGGCATGGCCGGTTTTCTGGATCACATTTGATTCACAGTTTATAATGAAACTACAGCAGCATCCATCTGTGACAGGACCTGATGTAAAGTTTAAACAGTTGCCATGGCAACCTGTGCACTAAAACTCCTCCCACACATGCTCTGAGCTCAGGTGTTATTTCAAATAATGAACTCTGAACACAGAGGCCTGTTCTTAAATACTTTTTATATTCGGTTTGTTTACCTGCAGTGAGAAGGTGAGCGCCAGGTCTGTCTCAACGCAGCCACTAGGGTGCAGCACGATCTCATGGGACCTCAGAATCCGTTTGGAGCCCTGCAGGACATGAAAGAAGAAATAAGTCTCTGCAGTGAAGCTGCAGCTGCATGTTTAAAGAAAACTAAATGCTTTAAAGTACATTTTTCTGTTTTAAAAAGAGAAGAAACAGTTATTATTCAATAATAACTGTGTTGTTGTGTGTGTTTGTTTGTTGTTTTGTGTGTGTGTGTGTGTGTGTGTGTGTGTGTGTGTGTGTGTGTGTGTGTGCGTGTCTGTGTTGTTGTGTGCGTGTCTGTGTGTGTGTGTTGTTGTGTGCGTGTCTGTGTGTGTGTGTGTGTGTGTGTGTGTGTGTGTGTGATGTCTACCTGGATCTTGACAGCGATCACCACGGAGATGAGCTCCTTGTCGAGCTCCCTGATGACGACCAGCTTGTTGAGGGTCAGACTGCAGAGTCTGAGCAGAGAGAGGAGAAGTGATGCGTTCAGGAGCACCGCTGTGTTTCTAAAACAGGTGAGTCACTCCCAACAAGCAGCCCAAGAGTTTATGAGAGCAGATAAACAGTTTCTGAGGAAACAGAGCAGCTGTGATCCTCCTCAGGGTTCAACAGGTAGAAGGTGGGATCGTTTAAAGGGAAAGTAAGACGTGGACCAACATCTACACAAGTCTTTGGGTTGTGTCGCACAGAAATTTGCTGAAGTTAGCATGCTAACTGGCTAGCGCCTGTCTCGCAAAACAACTTTGTACCACAAGAGGTTGCAGTGATTCACTGTCACCCCCTACTACGAAGAAGGGACTTCATTCTTACAACTTACACCTGTAAATGTGCCATCAGTCCATCTTCTATCAATCAAACATGACATTTTCCTGCTGCTAAAAGGAAGGAAGGAAGGAAGGTTTCAGAAGTCCTTCATTAACTTCATTTGAGCCGCAGCATCACGGCAGGAAAGATAAATCCTCTTTACTGGGCTGGACCAGCGGAGCAGAACAGAGAGAGAGAGAGACAGTGTGCGTGCGTGCGTTCGTGTTTTTCAGACTCCTCCTCAGTAGTGAAAAATTAAATCTTTTCTCCTCCTTCAGCTCAGAGGCCTTTCTTCATCGGCTCCCTCCATACTGCAGAACTAAATGGGGCGATGACATCACCCCTAAACTATTCTGGGGAAAAACAACAACAACAGTCTGAAGTGTCTGTTGGTTTATTGTGTTCCTGCTGGAGGATGTGGGTCAGAGAGGAGAAGAGACATGCAGTGAGGCCACATTAATACATTAATACGACCTGCTATATTATGATTATATATATTATGACGATATATATTATGATTTTTATATATATATATTATGACATATATATTATGATGATATATATTATGACTATATATGTTATGATGATGTATATATTATAAAAATATATATTATGATGATATATATTATGATGGTATATATTATAAAGATATATGTTATGATAATATACAGTTATGTTTCAAACAGGCAACCTCGTAGTAATCAGACTCTGAGCAGGAAATAGATCAGAAGAAGAAATTGAAAGTCAGTTTGATCTGAGATCAGCAGAGAACTGAATTAATTTCAGTATCTCACCATCCCACGGTTCTGTGACTTTCAATCTCTGCAAAAAACTTCCATTTCTGAATGTTCAGAGGTGAAACTAGATTCTGGCCGACCTCCACATTCAACAGAGAATCATTCAGTCCGGACTGTCCCCACCTTCAGCTCTCTGACTGGACCACAAGCCTTTCAATCAAACAGCCCCGCCCCCAAACATATCTGTGTTAGAGTCCTAATATGTAATGAATGCTGGAGTTATTTACAGAAGAACCAGAACACTGAACAGACTGTTTGTTGTTTTGTTGTTTTTATGAGAGTACACAGATCAGACTGTGTTTGTGTTGGTTTCCTGATCAGACTGTTTGTGTTGGTCTCTAATCTGAATGACAGCGTGTTCTGGACTCAGCAGCATCACCCCCCGACCTCGTCCATCCGTCCTGCGGCTGGTTCTGTCTCCCTCTGCAGAGCGCCGTGTGTCAGTGTGACCTAAATTCTCACATCTCAGGGGGTTCTGGAAAATCCACATCCTCAGTAATCCTGCTCTCGCTCTCCGTCAGCTGCTTCGTGACTCACTGAGAAGCAACGCACAAATTTTCCTCAAAGGGCTTTTTAAGAGAGACAGGAAAGTTCTATTTTACCCTTAATCCTTCACCTGTTGGCTCATTGAACATGTTCACGTGGAGGAAGACCAGGTCACATGACAAGTCTGAACACCCTGAATGTCTCGCATCACGTTTTTCAGATGGGTTATTTTTCCCTCCGTGACTTCAGATGTGAAGTTCACGTGTTCCTCAACACATACAGGAAACACGCATTGCTCATCACAGCTGGATGAAACACAGAACGTCTCTGATGACATCTTGTCATTCTCCTGAAATATCTGCAAACATCAGCATGAGGACATAAACAGCCTCCACGTTGGTGTCTTCTCTTCTACTGCTGGAGGCAGACTGCTGTTACTATAGTAACCAGAAATGAGGACAGACACCCAGACTGAATGTAAAAGTGTTTGTAGTCTCCATCTCTGACATGTGAAGCCTTACAGTGTAGTACCACTGAGGACCATCAGGGGCTGTCTCCATAGACTCCCATTGAAAAAGCATCAAGTTGTCTGCTGAAATACAAAGTCAGTACATGTTTTCTAAAATCTCTGTAACAGCTCACCTGCTCTCTGGTGAATCAGTTGATCTCTGAATGAACCAGGTGATCACCATTAATGAACAAGCTGATCCCCGTTAATAAACCAGCTGATCATCGTTAATGAATCAGCTGATCTCATAACAAACATGTAAATGTGTGACGAACTTCACAAACACGGCTCTCGGTTCTCTGCTGCCTCCATCCTTCCTGGGTCTCCTGTATCAGGTAACATCTCACACCTGTCACACAAACAGCGGCCGGCTGGTGGGGATGTTGTCACCATGGTAACTGGGACTCCACCCACTACAATCAATGGAAACACTGAGAGGAGATCATTCTGCATGAAGACATTAAAGTGGTGAAGACGCAGCGGTTGCTGGGGACACACTGTCCCCCCCCCCCCGAAACCAGAGACACACACACACACACACACACACACACACACACAGAGAAGCTGCAGCAGGTGACTAAGGTCCAAGCAGAGCTCTGCTGCAGTAAGTACACCACACACGCACACACCATAATCAATCTGCCATGGTTCTCTCTTTTTATTCAGTCGTGTGCCGGAGGCTCCAACACCCAGCTCATGAAATATTCAGCTGCGGGATTCACCCCCTGTGTGTGTGTGTGTGTGTGTGTGTGTGTGTGTGTGTGTGTGTGTGTGTGTGTGTGTGTGTGTGTGTGTGTGTGTGTGTGTTTATTCACAACACTCAGGACACACTGACACTAAAAATATATTTTAAATTCAACCTGCCTGACAGGAGAAAAGCTTCGACTGGAGTGAGTCTGAATGAACGTGTGCTGAAGTTTATACACACACACATACATATATACAAATAAACACACTGTCTTGTCTCCATATTAAATATGACGGTAGCTTAGCATTTAGCGTATTTTAGCAGAACTCCCCTGAGAAAAACCTGGTTTTTAGTTTCTTCAGTATTAAAGTGATCCATAAACCGTGTTCTGTTCGTCAGAGGCAGGAACACAAATAGCTACGACTAATAACTAATTCTGCAAACTTAAAACAGCGTTTTCAAAATGTAAATATTAACAGGGTTAAACCACAGCTGAATAAAGTGACTCTATGGCAACATCAAGCAGCACTTCCTCTGCAAACCCCCACATTACATGTATTAACATACATGTAAACACATACATTTTAAAAACATAAATGCACAGGCCTGTAATGAAGTGATGACATAGTTTAGTCGCAGGGTTTGAACCTTTGAACACAGATGTGAGCTGCTTCCTGTGTTTATTATACAATAAGGTTCATATTTAATCAGCGTGGACTTGTTAGGTTCACTAACCGGCATGTTAGGTTAACTAACCGGCGTATCAGGTTAACTAACCATCGTGTTATGTTAACTAATTGGTGTGTTCGGTTAACTAACCGGTGATATGTTAACTAACCAGCGTGTAAGGTTAACTAACCGGTGTGTTATGTTAACTAAACAGTGTGTTATGTTAACTAACCGGAGTGTTAGGTTAACTAACCAGCATGTTAGGTTAACTACCCACAGTGTTAGGTTACCTAACCAGTGTGTTAGGTTAACCAACCAGTGTGTTAGGTTAACTACCACAGTGTTAAGTGAACTAACTGAAGTGTTAGATTAACTAACCAGTGTGTGTGTTAGGCTGGTTAGTTGGTGACCTGATCACTAAGTTATAGGACCACGCGTCTCACTTCTTGTCTCACTGTCATGTCAAGACTAAAAAACAACAAAACAGAGGGTGTCAAGGTCAACAACACACACACACCAAGGTCAACAACACACACACACACACACACACACACACACACACACACACACACACACACACACACACACTTTGAAGCTGCTGATCTTCCTCTCTAAACCGTCTCTCATGAATAATAAACAGACGACTGGAGGCAGTTTAAATCTGAATCTTCTTCATATTTGTTTTCAATCTGTGTCAGCGGATCATTAAACCTCTGAAAACACCTGCTTTTACGATGAAAGGAACAGGAAACACTGAGGCTCTTATCATAACTACACGCTTTTATTATGAAAGGAAGAGGAAACACTGAGGCTCTCCTCACAACTAAATGCTTTTATTACGAAAGGAATGGGAAACCCTGAAGTTCCAGAAGACAGTTTATTTGTGCGTCTGTCCACAGACTGTTGTCCTCGTTGTCTTCCACTGAGACTCTGTCTGTCTGTCTCTGAGGAGGATGTCGTCATGGTAACATGTGATCTGTAGATGTGGTTTCATCTGATTTTACAGTTCAGACTTTCAAACATCATCCAGATAAAACTTGAAGCTGATGTGGACCATCAGTCTGAACGAGGCCTTAGAGACTGAAGGATGGGAAGGAGACGTCCTCTGAGGGCCCCCCTCCGTCCCTAATGTCCGTCCGACAGCTCAATAATTGACTGCTTATCTTTTAATAATAGAGGAGCCACCATGACACGCTGTGTGTCTGAGACAGAAACCTCCGATTAGACTCCGCCTCCATCTTTGTCTCAGACTGTGACATCTGCTCGGAGTTCTGCTGCGGCGCACCGTCTTCATCAGACACTCAAAGGTGTCCTCCGAGAGGGACAGAGCAGAGCGTGTCCTCATCAGAGCAAGAGCTGACACCATCAGGACAGAGTGAAGGGACATTAAAACCACCTGTCTCACGGAGACGCTGTCTCCACTGAGCAGCTCTCTAAATTAGGTCACCTCCACCAGAGGAAACCTGCTGCTGTCTCCGTCTCTGTCTGTCCTCAGTGAGCAGCTTTGTCTAAATGAGGTCACCTCCACCAGAAAACCTGCTGCTGTCTTTACAGAGTTCATCGACTATCAGGGAGGAGATTTGAGGATTTAACAAATGAAGCTGACATTCTCGTGACTGAGGGACCGTTTCCACGGTTACATCAGGAGGCTAAAAGCACTGAGCTCCTATTATCTATCTGAACCATCATGTTCAGTTCAGGTCCAGTTCAAACCTCTCTGTGTGTTTAATGTGGATTCAGGACAAATTAATCCAAACCACTCAGTGATGAAACTGACGGAGGGAAACCTGTCAGAGGTCAAATGTCAAATGCTCCAGAAGTCCAAATAATTCAGTGTTAAAGGAGAGAAATAAAGACGATCCTCGTTTTAATATCTGAAACCAAACGAGACGACAAACGTCGGTTTGTAACTCGAGTTCAGATTTAAACCATTTTTTAATTCTGGAGCCAAAAAGAACCACATGAGGATGGTGGTGATGATGATGATGATGATGATGATGATGGTGGTGGTGGTGGTGGTGGTGGTGATGATGATTATGATGATGAGGATGATAGTGATGATGATGATGATGATGATGATGGTGATCATGGTGGTGGTGGTGGTGGTGATGGTGATAATGTGATCATGATGGTGGTGGTGATGATGATGGTGATAAGATGATGGTGATGGTGATGAGGATGATGATAGTGATGATGAGATGATGATGATAATGCTGAGAATGATAGTGATGATGATGGTGATAATGATGATGGTGATGATGTTGAGACATCACCAGTAGGCTGCAGCTTCTCGGTCTTCTTCAAACGTTGGTACAGAACTGGGTCTGAGTGCAGGGCAACAAAGGGACGGAACAATGAGACGCTTTAACGGCCCCTTGTCGTCCCACTCTAAATTCCTGCATTGTGACCGTCCAGCAGCCGAGGACAAAGGACCGAGTGTCTGGCTGCCTCTCAAAGAGACGTCTCAGCACTCTCGCCTCCAACAGGTCCAAATATGACGGCCAACCGGCTCCAGCTGCCTCTCGACAACCCGTTCAATCCCACCTCTGTCTCCGAGGTCCATCCGTCCCCACAGCACTCATCCTCTCTGTGGGCGGACGGACAGAAATGTAGCCGGCGCCCACTTCACACATACCAGGATGAGACTCAGAGTCTGTCAGCAGGATGGAGGTCCGAGGAGGCTCAGAAGACACGTCTGTCCTCAGGGACACGTCTGTCCTCAGGGACACGTGTTCACTAATGACAACACGGTAAACAGACTCGTTGAGTGACAAGGAGACACCCCTGACATCACAGCACTGAGGAAACGAAGAGGAGGTGGAGTGCTCTTCATCCTCCTCAGGAAGTCGTCCTCCCACCATGTCTCACCTGTGATGATTGATTAGGTGATTATGATCCGCTCAGCTGCTCGTGTCCTCAGGCGACTCTGGGAAATGTGAGATCACTGCCCAGGCAGCACTTCTATAATCCTCACAGAGCTGGGAGGAGGGACGGAGGGACAGACAGAGGAACAGCAGGATGGACAGGGGACTGACGGAGGTACTAGAGGATGAAATGATAACATTCAGGTGAAATTAAAACACTGGTGTATCGATGTGTTGAGGCAGAACTGCAAAGATGTGAGGGGGACAGATTCAGGAACGGATCAGAACACACCTTCGTTCTGTGTTCAGACCCGGTCCGACATTGAAGTAAACTATGGAGCTGCTGAGGGGCCCGTGGGACACCAGCGGGTCCGAGGAGAGTTGTTTTTAATAACAGGTACATGATATTCTGTCATTCATCTTCCATATGTACGACTGTTCTGTGATTTAGCAGATCCAGACCCCCCCCAGCAGGTGTTCCATCTCAGGTCTTTGGCTTCACCTCACAAACACAACGTTAAAAAAAAATGAACTGTCTTTAACTCAAACAGGATCTTTTCCTGAAACCAAACTTTCTCCAAATTCATCACGTTTAATATTGTTACCACGGCAACGAGGGTCGGTACACCTGTTGCCTCCAACAGTCATAAACCAGCCCCTCCAGGAAGTCACAATAATGAAAACACATTCAAACCATCTCCACAATATTTACAGCAACTGCAACAAAATTCCTGCAATTTTTCTGCAAAAACTGTCATGAACAGCAGCTCTGCTGAAAGTATTACAGTATTCCTGCCAGTTTGTCTCTGGAGGTCAACATAGGAGGAAATGTTTGACTGACAGGACGAGTTCCTCCAGTCCAACCTGATGGACGGAGGTCAATAGAGAGCTCCAGCTCCAGTTTACACTTCCTCAGGTGGAGGAGCTGCTGACTGACAGACTGACGGGGTCAGCGGGGATTGAACCTGCAACTCTTTAGTTACATGAACCGTTTTATGTGAAAAAGTCTGCAGCTCTTCCTGGAATGAATTAGTGTGATTACAGCTAAAAGGTTTTAAATAAAGAGGATAAAGAGGTCTGAAAAATAAAAACACTCCTGAATTAATGATAGCTTTGATCTCTGACCACACTCACTTCATCAAGTTTAAACATCTAACTGCTGCCTGAGAAGAGGAGAAAGAGGAGGAAAAGGAGGCACATCTTCATCTTCAACACTTGCAGACATCACAGCTTGATTTACATCTTTAATCACGTTAAGTGTTTCTGCTGAGTCATGAAGTAGAAACAGGAAATTAACTGCTGACGTCATCACAAATTCAAAACTAATGTTAAGAAGATAAAACGGTGATTCAGCGTTGATCTGAGTGGTGAATAAAATACTGAGGTTTGTATGGTGACCTCGGAGTCTCCGGGAGACAACACACACACCATGAAACACACACACACACACACACCTTCACGACACAACACACACGCCTTCACAGAGCACAACACACGCCGTGAAAAATACACAGTCACACCGTGCACCGGAGGTGTGAGGCCCAGGTGCACCGGAGATGTGAGGCCTTGGTGCACCGGAGGTGTGAGGGCCCGGTGCAGCGGGGCCTGCAGGACATCCTCCCGGGCCGGTGAGCAGCTAGCTGCTGCAGCCGGTTAGCAGCCTGAATGACAGTCTGGCGCAGTGCACGCGCTAGCTTTAAAGTTTAAAGGACGACGGGACGCGGCGCGTGCAAGTCTTACCTGGGGATGCAGTTGGGGGACGAGCCGTCGATCTCCCAGGTGGCGAACAGGTTCATGGGCACTGGTCTGTTCAGAGCCCCACTGCCGGGGAAGCTGAGCCGGCCGCTGCGCTCCGCCATGGTCCGAGCTGCGGGTGGGACCGTCCGACACCGAGCTGCGGGGCTGGAGCACCTCCTGTCTGCGCGAGGGTCTCCGTGAACAGGAACCGTCACGCGCTCACGTTAGCGTAATGTGGAGCGCGAGCTCATTTCTCCGTCCGTGAGGAGCCGGCGGGTCGGTGTGGTCCTCTGAACCGGGAGGGACTGCTGCAGAGCGGCGGGACGGAGAGCACCGACCGCTGGGCTTGTTGTGCCTGCCACGCTGCTCCGGGAGTATGGAGGGTGATTCATGCCGACAGGGGGGGGGGGGGGGGTGGCGCTCTCAGTGCATTACAGGAAGCACGGTGTATACACAGCACTTTCGAAAAATGAATGTTTTACCAACAGAAAGCAGCAAACAGATGAAATAAATAAGATTCTACTCTTTTAAAAAAGTAAGAATATCTCCTCTAAAATCCCACTGACATTAATAATAATAATAACAATATGTTGTTAATTTAAATATGGCGGTTCTTTTTGAAAATGTATTCAATATTTAGTTTTTTTTTTTTCTTTGACAAGTCTGAGAGGAGTCGAAAACATTTACTGACTTTGTTTCAGTTGATGCTGTTTCAATGCGAGTCTGTTGGAGACAGCACCTAGTGGTCCTCAGTGGTACTGCAAGGCACTTCTGCACTGGCTTCACTTTTCAGACGCTACATCCACTTTTAGATGCAGTCTGCGGTGTAAACACACATACTTTGTAGTCTTCTTCATCAGTCATCAGGAGGTGATTACAAAGACTCTCCCATCATGCAGTGCTTTAGTTCAGGTGTGGTTTTGGTTAACCTTTCACCCTTGGAGGACTGGGTTGAACCGGAGCACTGGACTTTGAGTGAAGAGTCCCTCTGTTACTGATTGAATCTTTGAATGAAACACTGGACAGTTTTTAAAGTGGCACTAACTGAGCTGTAGGGCAGCACGTTAATGTGCATTCACTCTGCAAGGCACTAACCACCCCTCACGCACCTCTCTGAAAGAGTCACAGCCTGTTCGGCAGGAACAAAGTGCCACCTGGCTGTAACAATAGCATGAAGATCTGCAGTGAACTGACATGTATGACTCTGTATGTGTCTTTAATAAAGACTGTTCACTCTGTGATGCTTCAGCAGCTCCTCACTCAGTAGTCCACCGTTTCCGATCTGAGGGGTCAGGACCCTCAAAGGGTCACAGGATAAATCATGGGGGGGGTTTGTGTTGTTGCCTTCCAATCAGAAGGCTACAGGTTTGAGACTCACCCTGGAAAGGACGACATTAACATCTGAAATGAAAAGACATGTCAAGGCCAAGAATTGAACCTGGAACAACACTAACCACTGCACCACCATGCTTTCTTCCATAAAATGTTTAAAAGTTATATAAGTCAGCACAACTTTGCAGTTGCTAGCCTGTCATCTCACAATCAGAAAGTACTCAGTTCAATCAGGGGATTGGAACTCTGTCTGTGGAGGATTGTATGTTCTTGCTTGGAGTGTGACTTTGTCACATTTTCGACTTCATGCATGATGTTTGTTTTACATTATGGACTACATGCATAAGTTAGTCGTCCATTGTTGGACAATATATTTTACTTTACTTATTACTAATGCAGGAACATGCAAATTCCACATAGAAAGTCCCAGGCAGGGATCAAACCACAGACCTTTAGACTGAGACAACAACACTGACAACTGCACTATTGTGTTGCCAGACAGAATTTGAACTAAAGTCATACTATAGCATGTCGTCCGAAATATGATTAAAAAAAAGTCATATTTTGCACGATATGCTATAAGTATGACTTCCGTTCACATTATGGAAGCCAGCATAGTGGTGCACCTGTCGGTGTTGTCATCTCTCAGTCTAAAGGTATCAGGTTCAATTCCGGCCTGGAACATTATATGTGGAATTTACACGTTCCTGCAAAACTAATAACCTAAAAGTTGAGTTTGTCATCCATAATATGGATGACTAACTTATGCATGTAGTCCATAATGTAAAATATTACATTTGACATTTTTAGTCGATTGGTGTGCCAGTGGCATCGTGGACAAAAAGCAACCCGAAAGTCATGCTATGACATGTTGTTCAAAAAATAACCGGTATTTTCAAAGTCAGAAATTACTAATGTCTTTTTTTGTAAATCATACAAAAGGGGGGAATTGAACCCCAAACCTTCTGGCTGAGAGGCAGCAGTGCTAAACACTGTGCCACCAATTTTCCCAGGAGATAGGCAGCATTGTGACAAATCTTTGGCTCACTGCAACCTATACCTCCACCGTCCACAAATATTCATTCAAATGCGACCAAAATTGCTGCAGACATTCTTTGGATAGTAGATATACATGTGTTCCAGGGGGTCTGCAGTGATATTAAATATCTTCCAGTAATGTGTTATGAATGCAAAACTTTTTCAATTTCCCCAAACGTTTCAACTTCACTAAAAGTTGAATCCCCATCAACAGGTGGAATCAGAACCATTAATAGCAACCTTGGTGAAGTAGAATCTTTTACCTGTTGAGTTAACCAGACTGTCGGCTGAGTCTCTGGAAGCTCTGAGTGAACTCCGTGGTACACTTTCTCCTGCCACAACTCATTCTCCGGCACCAAAGATAGTCCTGCGGTCTATGACACCAACTCCCAGCTGGAAACGACCTCATGAAGACACAGGCTCGAGCCCCGCTGAGGTAATACAACACATGGTTCACGGTTTATCCGCTGAGGTAACACACGAGGTTTACAGAGGGAGAGACCTCCTAAGGCAAGTCCCTGTAAGGATAAGCCACAGCCACAAACCAAAGGTAAAAAAAAAGTCCAAAAGAGACTCTTTTTTTTCCCATTGTGTAGTGGTTGAGTCACCTCATAGTGAGAAGAAACTTGAGGCATGTCAGTTCAGAAAAAGGTCATACTCCAAAAAGTAATAAAAAAAAAGTCATACTATTACATGTCTAAAATGTGGGGGGGAAAAAAAAGTCGTACTATATCATGCCATCCAAAATATGATAAAAATATATAAAAAAAATGTCGTGCTCTCGCATGTTGGCTAAAATATGGAAAAAGAGTCATATTATAGCATGTCAGCAAAGGATGCTTGAAACCTCACGAAACGTGTCACATAAATCCGGCGTGGTGAGACGATACATTTGATATGTGTTTTGCGAGTGGGCGTGGCCAAACGGCTCAAGAGCGCCCCCTAAAGAGATGCCCTGGCAGCCACATTTACCTAAATTCACAAAATCCGGTGGACACGTTTATCACACCTAGACGCACAAAAAAGTTACATTGCACCATTAGGTCAACTCGACAGGAAGTCCACCATTTTGAATTTAGTTGCCATTTTGGCCGATTCTGACACGTTGTACTTTGTCAAACTCCTCCTAGGGATTTTGTCAGACCGACTTGAATTTAGGTTCTATGGACAGATAACATGCTTGGGATTAAAAGTTATCAAAATAATTCGTTTTCGTCGATGCGTGTGCCCGTGAGAGACGGCCATTTTGAGCATCTCGCCATGAAACTTACGAGTTGCTTTAAATCTTATGTACATGGACCGACCTTCTCCAAACATCACAGGTATGATAACAGCCCCGCCCTGAAGACCCCTGTGTGGTAATATTCTCTCATAGTCATAGCGCCCCCTGTTGGCCACTGGAAATGACACTTTTCATACTTTCACATTCTATGTCGAGCTGGTTGATCACATGAACATAAAGTCGGGTCACAATAACCTAAACATGTAGTTGATGATATATTGAGACATTCTTTCAACTTTGTCAATGGGCGTCGCCGTGACGATGCGGCAAAGATTGATGTCTCGCAGTGACACAGGAAGTTTATGTTTAAGGTCAATGGATGCTTGAAACCTCACGAAACGTGTGACATACATCCGGCGTGGTGAGACGATACATCTGATGTGTTTTGCGAGTGGGCGTGGCCAAACGGCTCCCAGCGCCCCCTGCTGGAGACAGGAAACGAGACAAAAATAGCAACTTTAAGCGGGTATATGTGGTCCCTCGGGGAGACGGCTTCGGGGGACGGCTTTGGGGGGACGGCTTCGGGGAGCCGGAGTGCGAGGGCCCGTACATCACTGCTTGCAGTTTTAATTTAAATTGTTTTTGAAACACGTTTTCATGCTGGAGTGTCCCAACGCTGCAGGTCTCAATGGAGACGGTCACTTTAAGGATTATTATTATGAGTTGCTGGATCAGCTGAGAACATCGTAATCCAATAGTTGACTGCATTTTAACAATGAGCTCCTCTGATGAACTCCGAATGAAACATGAAACTTGCTGCTCTATTTCCTGTTACAAAAACACACACTTCTTCTCTGATTTCTCCTCTAATTTTTTATTTGCAATCAACAAATAATTAAACCTCAGCATTTATAAATGAACTGACTTTGACAATGAAAGAAGACAGAAGTGTGAGACATTATGGATCCCTTGTACCAAGTGCAGAGTCCAGAGTCTGGAGGGCGGGGGGTGGATCCCGTACGGCCCTACCAGTGCTGCGGATACCTCACACGGACCTCAGAGTGATGTAGCGCAACACACCTCCATGAAAAGACCACAAACACTCTGATTAAGTCACCATGAGACAAAAGATAACAACAAAGACACACAGACAAAGGACAGAGACACTAAGTGACCTTATAGAGATAAAAAACGACAACAGAGACACAAACATGTTTCCAAAGAGACAGAAAATGTTTAATAGGACACATTAAATGACTCGAGACAAATAAAATGTCTCCAGAGACACATGTGTTAAAGAGACATTAAAGCTGTCAGTCCTGGAGATTAGAAAACAACAATTTCCAACTGTTCTGTTCGAGGACACATTGGAGACCCACTACTGAATGGATGTGGACAGATCATGTTTCAGTGTTCACAACTGTCCTTCAGGTGACCACCTGTGATCCAGCTGTGATGACCTCACATGATCCAGGTGTGTTCAGTCTGTCCCTGCATTCTGAATCTCATTCCATTTTTTTTCTTTTAGTACTGCAGCTTCCCTAAAAAAGTATCTACTATTGCACGTAGTACGTGTATAACTGGAACAAACTACTTCATCATTAAAATGCATCTTGACCTTTGACCCTCTTTGTCATATCTGTGATTAGTGCGACATTTATAGTAAAAAAAGACAAAGGCAGAGGTTTGGAACAAGTACGTTTCCTTTAATGCCTCTTCTTCCTTTTGTGGGTGGAGCATCAGCGCCACCATCTGTCTCAGCGGCTCAGTGGACATGACGGATTGTGGGTTAGAAACAGCTATAGTATCATGCCGACCTGCAGACTGCATGCATGTAGTCGAACATCCTGGTACTTTTGGCATCCTTAACATACCAAGTATTGGGACACACTAAATCTTGTTTTAATAGCATGTTCGTGTGGATACTGGAAGTCAGGGACGGCATTCAGAGGACCACCTGAGATCCAGCTGTGATGATCTCACATCCTGCATCCAGGTGTGTTCGGGTTGTACTTCTGCTTCATTTATGTAACTCAAACATTTCATAATTCAAACGGTTACAGAAACATCATGAAAAACGGACACAGTTTAAAATCAAACATTTTATTGGTTCCACCTGAAACATGAGCGACGTCATCACTGCAGGACAGAAGGATTCAACAGATTGTGAAAGTTTTATTAACGCAGACGTGCATCTCCACCACGTTCACAAGTCTTAGAAAAAATAAAGGACATCACTAAAAAAAGAAAGAAAAGACATCATCACATCCAGGTGTTTGACAGTCAGAGACGGACCCTGAACGCATCACAGAAGGAGATCAACTGAATAAAACACGGATCAGAAACACGAGTCTTCAGTGAAAATAAAAATCATAATGCAAGATTCCAACTGAAACAACCACCGGCTGAGATGTTTAAACTCCTGTTCACATAACTGGGCATGTGAATGCAATATGGGGGGAAGGAGGGGGAATCAGTGGATGGAATCGAACGAGGATGTCTCTGAGGGACATCAGCACCGATTTCATAGAGCCGGGGATATGAAGACAGACACGGTCCTCCTGTGGAAGAACGTCCAGAACTACAGAAAACTACGCTTTTATCTCGACAATCTCTCCCTTCATTTAAAAAGAAAAATAATTCACATGCCGTCGCCACAGCGACCAACTGTCCGTCTGTATCACCCCCTGCAGAGGCTCCGCCCTCAGAGGCTTCACCCTCAGTGTTTGCTGTCTGCTGAGGCGGAGCGGGAACGGGAGCGAGAGCGGGAGCGGGAACGAGAGCGGGAGCGAGAGCGGGACTGTTTGTCCTGATCCGGAGCGGGAGAACGGGAGCGAGACCTGGACCGGGACTTAGACCGGGACTTGGACCGGGACCTGGAGGGGGACTTGGCCTTGCCCCCGCCAGACGTCTTCTTGTCGGGGGTGCGGCTGGGAGACCTGGAGCGGCTCCTGGAGCGGTTCCGGCTCCTGGAGCGACTCTTGGAGCGCGAGTAGCTGCGGGAGCGGGAGCGGCTCTTGCTGTGGCTGCAGGGGGGGGGGGGTTACAACATGTGATGCACAGCTATAGACACAAACAACAACAACAACAATAAAACAAACATGAAGCCAGAGGTAGTTAGCTTAGCATCACTGCAGCTGTCCATCATCATCTGCTGTCTGAACGGGACCAGCTGCTTGCTGTCTTTATGCTAAGCTAACTGCGTAGCATGGGTCAGATGGGAGCAGACTCACCTCCTCCGGCTGTCCTCGAAGATCTTCAGCTTGCGTCCGTTCAGCTCGGTCCCGTCCAGCTTGGCGATGGCGTTCTTCATGTCACTGCGGGAGGCGAACTCAACCACCCTGCGTTTGGGTGGAGACGTGATTAGACAGCCTGACCAGCAGGGAGGGGGTGGGGTTTAAGGGGAAGCGGAGCTGCAACTCACCCTTCGTTTTTGTTGGGTCTGTGCGCGTCCACAAAGGTAACTTCACCTGCTTTTCTCATCAGGTCTTTGAGGTCCTATATAAAAGCACAGAGCAGGATTAGTAACGAGGAGGAAGGTCGGAGGTCACAGAGAGCCTTCAGACCTGCAGGAGGAGACGAGAACAGAGCAGCAACACACAGACTATCTACTGCTGACGTGTTAAAGCTCCCCTGTCGGCGGAGGCCATGTAAACAAAGAGCCACAACTTTTTTTTTTTTTTTTATCTCTAGTCACACTTAAATTTTGTTTTTCTTTTTTAGCTCGTCAGCAGAAACCAAATTCTCCTCCTCAGAGAGGCTCCTGACAGGAAACATCTTTACTTATTTAAAGTTAAAACTCTGGACTCAGCACACATTAACTGTTTACATGATATGTCTACACCCCGTTACCACCCGACCCGGAACAAACCCAATCACATGAGTTTTATGCTACTTACCGCTCCAAACCCAGGAAGATATTAGCATAGAGCCACTTGTCCAAATAGCAAATGGGAACCAATGCAGTGTTAAGCCCTTGAGAAACGCCCTCGGCCTTGACCCAGCATCCGGCCTCCACAAGTAAGGAACCACCAGAGAGCAAGTAGGGGGAGGGGTGTGCGCCCGACTCAACACCCCCCCAGCTCCATCAGCAACAGAAAAAGACCCAAATGGGAGAGTGTAGGGACCGTGGATTTGAGGGGGGTTACAGCAGTCGGGGATGCCAGCCCACAGAACCTCCAGACTGTGGCTACGGACCTCCTAAGGCTACCGTATCCTGCGCTAGACCACTTTCACCCGCTACGGGGCCCAGCCAAGACTTTAGACCGGCGGCAACTGCGTGTAAGGAGAGGCACCAAATGGACACTATTCAGAAAAAACAACCAGCAGAGGGCGCTACACACTTTGTGACCCCCCGTGGAGGGTGTTTAATCACCTCTGATATAAAAGGAGACCACATCAGAGCAGCTGTTAAAACATGAAGACGTTAAAGCCTATCATCAGCAGTAACATGACACTGTGTGGAAATAACATAATGGGGGGCTTCTGATGGTGACTATACAAATATGTTCATATGTGACTTTAAAACAAAGTGACCCGGCTTCGCTAGAAAACTGGTCATATACAGTGTGTTGCGGGGGGAGTTCATCCCGTCACGTCCTACCTGCCAGCTGATCCGAGACGATAGGTTCTCTACAATGAGTCTGTGGTCGGTCCGCACGGGGGGGCCATACCTGCACAAACAACAGACAGACAGACGGGCCTGAGGACGTGTCTCGAGCATGCAGACTGCAGCCGGTGTGTCCTCGCGTTCCTGCTGGATGTCTGATGTCACCAGCCGGCAGCTCATCTTCATCACAAACGAGTCTCTGAACATGCATTTTCTGTCACATGCATGTAGCTGCTGTCAAGACTCATCAGTATGTGTGTGAGGACACACACGGACTCGCAGTTCAGTGACTGAATGAGGACACATGTGCTCGCTGTAGAAGGAACATGGTCGGTTAAGGTCTTTACACACTGAAATGTTTTGCTTTGTCCCGACACAAACTTTATTCCAATAACAAACCCTGATGAGCGTCTCCGTCTAACTTACTGCGGGTCAGAACCGCTGTACCTGGATCCGCTGCTGCGAGAGGGCCGATAGCTGCTGCTGCTGCTGCTGAAGCGGCCCATCCCCGGGCCGCCGCCCCGTCCCCTTCTGGAGCGAGCGTGTTCAATAGTGACTCTGAAACAAACAATGGCGAGTGGGTCTTCAGATGGTTCAGACAAAGAGTCGGCGTGAAGGTGTCAGACATGTTTACAGTTGGGTAGTTACTCATCCGTCTGCGTGGGATGATGTAAAGGTGGTGTATTTACACTCCACTAAATGGACGACCCTAAACACGGTAGTGATGTCGTGACAGTGACTATTGAGTTAAAAGCCTGCAGAATATGAGGGAATCCTCCCAGATTCAGGACAAACACTCGGTTTCTGTTTCTATCCTTTTCACGGTCCAAACGGACGGTTTTTATAAAATATATGCAAAACCTCTTTCAGTTCCATCAACAGTCATCACAAAAAGATCCACTGTCTTCAAACAAGGTGTTCGCCTTTTACTTGAAGTTATACACAAGATAATAAAATGAAGATGCTTACCGTTCACTGCACAGCTCTTTGCCATTCAGCTCGTACACAGCGTCGTCTGCGTCTCTGTGGTCATCAAACTCCTGAGAGGAAGAACAAACACGTGACTTCATGTTCATGAAAAACGCGGCAGAATCGGACCTCGTCGGACCTTTCACGGAGCGGTCGGCGATACTGACCACGAAACCGAATCCATTCTTCAGGTTGATTTCCCGGATCCGTCCGTACCCCTTGAAGAACTTCTCCACGTCCCGCTCTCTGGCATGCGGACTCAGACGGCCAATAAAGACACGACAGCCACTCATGTTGTCTGATGAAGAAAGTGTAGGATGATAAACATGTAACCAGGGCATGAGGAGACAGCCTGTTGACTAACTCTGTATTCAATTTAAATCTATCACAGTATGTAGACTCACTATCTAATTTCCAAATCTATCACATGAATGTAAACTCCGGTTTTAAGTTCTGATTCAACATCTATGATCCAGTTGGAACATAAATTATAATTAGAGGGAAACTTGATTCTCCATTTTTAGGTCTCCTAATGCTTAAGAGCTAATGCTTAACAACGTGCACTTTTAAAAATAGACTAAAGATTTCACGAATCAGACACTGTGATTTAACGACTTTTTGAAACCTATTTTAATAATTTAGTCCGGGGTCGACCAGTCTAAATGTAGTAGTTTTAGATCTGGACCAGGTTTAATGTAGTCTACATGCAACAAAAACAAGTCCCTTTGCTTCATTTTCACAAATACGACAAAAGTTTCACATTTTCAAAGTTGGTTTCCATGCCGAGATCGGGCTTTAAATAAAATATCTAAAACACGTTTGCAGAATTAAGAGGAGCAGAAAATAAAGAGTCAGTCGCTCAGAGCTGGAAGTCTAGTTTCCCTTCATTTTATCCTTTAGTGCAGAATCGGGTGCTAACTTTAGCATAATGTGAAAACAGCACATAAGAAGAACATTGAATTGTTTTTTTTCCAAGTAGTTCAACACGTCTCTACACCAGCATCAGGTGGCGGTAAATGAGTGCAGCGTTATGTTTGAGGCCCAGTTAGCCTACAGCCCGTTCCTGGGAGAACACATTGTGTTAACTGCTAACATTCGTTACACAATCTCACTTTAAACCTCGTCATTTAATAAAAAGTTCAAAATTGAGAGGAGAAAGCTAAAGCTATGCCAGATACCGTGCAGTTTTACCGGGTTAATTTAAAGCAGAATATGTGTTTAACCCGCGGCTACAACGTCGTTGTTGTAGCTCGCCTCGAGGTCGCCTTCAGTTAGCCGAGCAAAGCTAATGTTAGCCACAAAGAGATAATTACGAGTTCCTACGCGACGCTTATCCGTTTTAAAAAAACAATAAAGTTGTTCAAACCACTCACGGACACTTTATTCACAGCCTTACCCGTTTTTTCTTTCCTTTAAAGCTGCTCCGGGATTGTTGTTGACGTCGGTGGTTAGCAGCAACTTCAACAGAGTCTCTGCTCGGCTCGATCAAAATGGCGAGTGAGTCCAAAGAGCAAGGAACCGGAAGTGGTGCCGCTGCTGACTTCACGTTGCCAGGTCCTCTGTTTCACGTAACGTTTAACCCGGTTAAAGTTAACGCGTTAGCCCGGTTCTGTCCACACCGATTATCACATCCGTCTGTGGGGAACTTCATCACCAGATGAAATACAATAGAATAAGTTTAATTACCATATAAATGTGATATTAAAAAGGGGGGATATGACCCAGATCTGGCAACCCAGTTCAGAAGTATCCACACTAAACTCCAGAGCTGTGAATGATTCATCGTTAAGATTTATCTTTAATTTCCTGCTCATACATTTATATAGTCTCTTTTCTTTTGTTAATATGTGATCGTTTATAATATAATATATTATATTTACTGGAGACTTGAAGGATTTAGTCCATTAGTCTAGTAGAATTTTTTTTATCAAAGCGATGCTAAAAACCATAAAAACACATCAGACTCACACGTTTGTCATATGAAGGTGTAAATGGTCGTGACGTCGTCCACCTGTTCTCATATTTGTGGCGAGAAAAGAAGAAGCACAACATCTGTGTGTCATCCATCTGTTTATTTTAGTTCTATCATCTCAAATTAGGGTAAGAAAAGGTTCAGGTGGACACAGTACGATAGAAAACAGAAGCTGTCTCTGTAGAAACACTTCTGAGCATTAATACTGACCACTGTACACCCCCCACCCCCAACTGAAGATATACAGAGAACCTGAACACAACACAAAGAAAGATATAAGGATATAACCATCGACCTCTTTCAAGAAGCAGGACGAGTCAACTGGAACTGAAACGGGAGGTGATTCCTTCCTGAGAGAGAAAGAGGAGCTGTCAATCAACACACAAGCTGTCAATCAACACACACACTGTCAATCAACACACAGCAGAGGGTGGTGAGTTCAAATTAACTCGAAACACCTCCTCATCCTCCTCAGTTTGATCACCAGCTTGTTATTCAGAGTAGTAAACTGTCATTGCTGTGTTTGTTTACCTGTTTGTGATCAGAAACAACTGAATCAGATTTTTACTGCAGTAAAATGAATTCAAACTGTTTGTTCTTTAAATGTTCATTAGAAAAAAATACATAGATAAATAAATGATATCCCCGAACGTCAATACCACTTGCACGTCTGCAGGGTGGATAGGAAAGCAGCTAAGTTAGCTTAGCTTGGCATAAAGAATGGAAACAGTAGTCGAGTGGATCTATTAAAACCTGAGACCTTTTGAGAAAACCACACCTGTTTATACAGGTGAAAACTGGACATGATGTGTTCAACTGTGAGCTGGAAAGGTGAGCTGTTTCCTGTCTGTGTGCTTTGCTAAGCTAACCGGCTGCAGCTTCATATGTACTGTACAGACATGAGACTTTACCACCTCTAACTGAGTCTGTTTTCCAACAAAGTCTGCAATTGAAGGACAACACTGAGTTAGTTGTTTGTGTTGCAGCTCAGCCTGAAATATTTTAACTGTAAAAGATGTGAAGACGTCGATCATCTCTATAATAATAATAATAATAATAATAATAATAACAGATCATCTCTATAATAATAATTATAGTTTATCTCTATAATAATAATTGTAGATCATCGCTATAATAATGATAGATAATCTCTGGGTGTAAATGTATGTTTGTAATATAAAGATCAGTGGATAGAAAAGATAAAAAGTGGATATGAGTCAGAGTAGCAGCAGGACATTCTCTGTGTGTCTCCATGTGTCTCCATTGTCTCCTCTGAGTCCTTCAACATGCACTACGTCCCCTCGCTGGGAGCCGGAGGAGCAGTGAGTCCTCTTTAACCTGCCGAGCCTCCAACATGGTCCACACAGAGAGGTGAGTCAACGACATCCACTGAAGGCCACATGGAGGTTAATGGACAAGCAGGTGAGAGTTTCCAGGTAACGTCTCTGTCAGGTGTCTCTAAAGCAGCTCTGAAGGCAGGCAGGGACAAGGCGGACGGGGTTTAACGTCTGTGGAAAATAAAAACCTAATACAAACTTCAGATCTACAGGAGGCCGAGCTGCAGCCTCAGGTCAAAGGTCATCAGTCCATCTGCATGTCTCAGTCTCTGCAGGTCTCTGAGGTCTCAGCAGGTCTCTCAGGTCTCTCTGCAGGAGGACACTGTTTCCCGCCTCTTCCCTCGAAGGATAGACAGTATGAGGTCAGATGGTTGTTCAGGTCCACTGTTGCCATGGCAGCAGTGTCAGGAAGGTCCAGAGTTCAGGGGTCAGGTCACACCCTGGTGTGGCGGCAGCTGTGGGAGGAGCCTGATCCGCTAGCGGCGGACGGAGACGGGTCGTCGTCGCTGGACTCATTGTGCTCCTCCTTGTGGAGACCAAGGCTGATGTGGCTCTGCAGCGCGGCCGGGGTCAACCACTCCTTCGGCAGGCAGCTCTGCAGGAACGGGATGCAGGAGCTGAAGTAGGCCAGCCGGTTCACCCAGCGGGGGATCTCCCGCCCACACAGCAGCTGGAAACAAGGAGGGCAGCCATTTTATTGCTGTAAGACGTTTTACTGAGGGGGACACCAACGTTGGCATTAAACTAAACCAACTAAATGAACCCCCTGTGTGACTCCGCCTCTCTCCCTGTGAATCCGCCTCTCAGACTGACCTCTGACAGCGAGGAGGAGAAGTGGTTGCAGTTCTTGTGCATCAGGTGGTAGGCGTTCCCTTTGAACTCCTTCCCGAGCTCCTCCATGATCTTGTCGATGTCGTCCTCTGTGAAGTCGGTGGTTCCCAAGACGATGGCCTCCCTGTTGACAGAAACACAGTCAGCTCTCCGACCTCCACCCTTCACAACGTCACCGTGTCTGTGCTCACTTGAACTTGAAGGTCTCCCCCAGCTCGCCGGCGTGGCCGGGGTTGATCTCAAAGATGCCACTGAATGGGTACGGATGGCCGCCGTATGCAAACTCTGAGGAAGAGGAGGAAGATGAAGAACAGAGGTCAGCTGAAGTCACACAGGAGGAAGATGAAGAGGGAGAACAGAGGAGGAAGATGAAGAACAGAGGTCAGCTGGAGTCACACAGGAGGAAGATGAAGAACAGAGGATGAAGATGAAGAACAGAGGAGGAAGCTAAAGATGAAGAACAGAGATGGAAGATGAAGAACAGAGGATGATGATGAAGATGAAGATCAGGATGAATCAACACATTGATTAAACCATCCACGCTTCTCTGAAGTGTTGACAGCAGTGATGAATACAAAGGAGCAGCATCTTCATCAGAGAACACTCAGTCTGCTTCTCATTCATTCTCACTTGTAAAGGATGAAGTATTTCTACACGTGTGGTGTACTTAAACACATGCTGAGGTACTTTTACTTCGTTATATTCTTCAGAAGTAAACGTTGTACTTTAATTTCACCACAGTTACTTGAACATTGAGGATGAAAGAGTTCACTGAACAGTCAAATATATTTAGTTTAGTAAAACACTTGTCTCTATATACAGTGGGTACGGAAAGTATTCAGACCGCTTTACATTTTTCACTCTTTGTTTCATTGCAGCCATTTGCTAAAATCTAAAAAGTTCATTTTATTTCTCATTAATGTACACTCAGCACCCCATCTTGACAGAAAAAAACAAATGTAGAAATTTGTGCAAATTTATTAAAAAAGAAAAACTGAAATATCACATGGTCATAAGTATTCTGACCCTTTGCTGTGACACTCATATTTAACTCACATGCTGTCCATTTCTTTTGATCCTCCTTGAGATGGTTCTACTCCTTCATTGGAGTCCAGCTGTGTTTAATTAAACTGATTGGACTTGATTAGGAAAGGTACACACCTGTCTATATAAGACCTTACAGCTCACAGTGCATGTCAGAGCAAATGAGAATCATGAGGTCGAAGGAACTGTCCAAGGAGCTCAGAGACAGAATTGTGGCAAGGCACAGATCTGGCCATGGTTACAAAATAATTTCTGCAGCACTCAAGGTTCCTAAGAGCACAGTGGCCTCCATAATCCTTAAATGGAAGAAGTTTGGGACGACCAGAACTCTTCCTAGACCTGGCCGTCCAGCCAAACTGAGCAATCGTGGGAGAAGAGCCTTGGTGAGAGAGGTAAAGAAGAACCTAAAGATCACTGTGGCTGAGCTCCAGAGATGCAGTGGGGAGATGGGAGAAAGTTCCACAAAGTCAACTATCACTGCAGCCCTCCACCAGTCGGGGCTTTATGGCAGAGTGGCCCGACGGAAGCCTCTCCTCAGTGCAAGACATATGAAAGCCCGCATAGAGTTTGCCAAAAAACACATGAAGGACTCCCAGACTATGAGAAATAAGATTCTCTGGTCTGATCAGACCAAGATTGAACTTTTTGGCATTAATTCTAAGCGGTATGTGTGGAGAAAACCAGGCACTGCTCATCACCTGCCCAATACAATCCCAACAGTGAAACATGGTGGTGGCAGCATCATGCTATGGGGGTGTTTTTCAGCTGCAGGGACAGGACGACTGGTTGCAATTGAAGGAAAGATGAATGCGGCCAAGTACAGAGATATCCTGGAAGAAAACCTCTTCCAGAGTGCTCTGGACCTCAGACTGGGCCGAAGGTTCACCTTCCAACAAGACAATGACCCTAAGCACACAGCTAAAATAACAAAGGAGTGGCTTCGGAACAACTCTGTGACCATTCTTGACTGGCTCAGCCAGACACCTGACCTAAACCCAATTGAGCATCTCTGGAGAGACCTGAAAATGGCTGTCCACCAACATTCACCATCCAACCTGACGGAACTGGAGAGGATCTGCAAGGAAGAATGGCAGAGGATCCCCAAATCCAGGTGTGAAAAGCTTGTTGCATCATTCCCAAGAAGACTCATGGCTGTACTAGCTCAAAAGGGTGCTTCTACTCAATACTGAGCAAAGGGTCTAAATACTTATGACCATGTGATATTTCAGTTTTTCTTTTTTAATAAATTTGCACAAATTTCTACATTTCTGTTTTTTTCTGTCAAGATGGGGTGCTGAGTGTACATTAATGAGAAATAAAATGAACTTTTTAGATTTTAGCAAATGGCTGCAATGAACCAAAGAGTGAAAAATTTAAAGGGGTCTGAATACTTTCCGTACCCACTGTAGATATATTTATAGTAAAGAAAAAGCAGAACCAGAAGCTGTGGAGTGATTTATAATACCGGCTGCTGAAGTATAAAATAAAGTACATGTTGTAAAAACGGTCTGATGTTTTTTCAGACCGACAGAACCAGACTTTACACTTTAAAAAGCTTCTCACAGCTTCCTTCTGAGAGATGATTATATGTGGAAAGATTTAATACATTCATGCTTGTTATGTAGTCTATCAAGCAGTGGGAGTTTTTCTATATTCTTCATGTTAAATTCATGTTAATTTCATGTCTTCATGAAACAGAAACAGTCTGGATGTTAGAAGACAGATTTGCTGAATTCACAGAGAGAGTATGGGCCTGTTTTACTACGATAAAGGGTACTAAGTTGCGTGTTTTTTCCAAAAGTTTGCACATTTACAAAGAGTATTTATGTCACTGATATCAGGTGCAAATCGCTGTATTTAAATGAGGGGTTTGTGTGTGTTAAAGTGATTCCAGCCGTTCTAACAGAACGACCGCAAAAGGAAAAGGAAAATCTGATCCGATTGAAATTAAAAAAATATAAGAATAAAAAGAACAAAACGATATATAGGAGATTATAATAAAACGTCGGCAATACAACAGGAGGTGTATGCTCCTAACAAACACTGAGCAGCAGGTCCAGCTCTTTCTGTGATGGACAGGTGAATTAGTCTCCACTCAGTGCCTTGTGATTGCTCGGGAACCTTATCTACCTGTTAATTCTGCGGGGCACATTCAGCACCCATGACAGCACACCTGAATAACGGGACTGGATGCGATATCCAAGCAGCGATTCGCTGGAATGACCCAGAGGCAGGACAATGCAGAGTCGTAAAACATTTTTTAATTGCTGGTATTACGTGGCTCCTCCTTGTTGTTTGGCTGTATATCACCGTTCAGTTCAGAAATGTCATCGCTGGACAAACGATATGTTGAAATATTTTTTTGCCTCTGACATCTCATAAATGTTTAACCTTCGTGTTGTCCTTGGGTCAAAATGACCTGCAGCTGTGTTCAACCAAGTTCTATTTTATTTCTATATTTTTATATTTTTTTGGGATCATTGGTCATCATTCTTTAAAGAAACCCTCACAGCCTCCTTGTCACCAATGATCCCAAAAAAATATGAAAATAAAATAGAACTTGGTTGAACACAGCTGCGGGTCATTTTGACCCAAGGACAACACGAGGGTTAAACGGGTGGAAAACCACGTTCTCGGCGTATTCTTTAGTTTTCCTGCATCTCCTTCTCACCGCAATAAGAGCAGCCGTCTCTCCAGATTTGCGCACTTGATTAATACGTGCTTTTCTTTCGTACTGAAATACACACGCAATCACTTCTCCTATTTCTACTTTCAGGTTTAGTAAATATATTTGCGGGTGCTAAATTGTTGTATTTGCATGTTCCCTCCCAGTATTTTGCACCTTCAAGTAGAAACGCCCAATATTACATATGCATTCAGGCAAATACGCAAAATGGACAACATGTGTTAAATTGCACATTTGAAAGAAGCAATCCTCACGTCGTTAGTAGATCTGCTTGGACATTTTTTGAAGGGTGATGTGAAGTTTGCACGTGATTTTACACACACAAACCTTTAGTAAATCAGGCCCTATGTCTCTTCCATCGGACCTATTGGTGCTGACAGTATTCAGACATGAAGGATCCTCATGATCCAGTTTCACGCTGCTTTCTGACTCTATTTTAAACCTCTCAGTGACTCAACCACAAAAAGAAGGTCATGTTGTTTCCACCTTCATTCCTACAACCACACTTCATCTGTGAGGGCAGCAGCACAGAGACCTGACCGCAGGTCTGAGTCCAGCCCGCCGACCTCTGAGACACAAAGATGTCTCACCTCTGCTGTAAACCTCAGAGACACGAAGACATGAAGACGTCTCACCTCTGCTGTAAACCTCGATGCCAGAGTGGAAGACTCCGATGCCCAGATTGGACGTGTACTCGTTGATCCAATACTGCAGAGACACACGGAGACACAGTGACACAGAGACACACAGAGACACACACAGAGACACACATGGAGACACACAGAGACACAGAGAAAGAGGAGTCAGAGATGAGCAGATCCAACACTGACACCTGAAATGGTGAAATGGAGCAGTCCCCCCCTCCTGTCAGCAGGAACTGAGTCTGTGTTGTTGTTGTTTTAAAGTGGAGAAGATTCACCTGTAAACCTGCACAGAGTCTCTGATGGAGGATGTTCACTCTGATGGAGGACATTCACTCTGATGGAGGATGTTCACTCTGATGGAGGACATTCACTCTGATGGAGGAAGTTCACTCTGATGGAGGACATTCACTCTGATGGAGGGCTTCACTGATGGAGGATGTTCACTCTGTCTGATGGAGGATGTTCACTCTGATGGAGGACGTTCACTCTGTCTGATGGAGGACGTTCACTCTGATGGAGGACATTCACTCTGATGGGGGACGTTCACTCTGATGGAGGACGTTCACTTTGATGGAGGACGTTCACTCTAATGGAGGACGTTCACTTTGATGGAGGACGTTCACTCTAATGGAGGACGTTCACTCTGATGGAGGACATTCACTCTGATGGGGGACGTTCACTCTGATGGAGGACGTTCACTCTGATGGAGGACGTTCACTTTGATGGAGGACGTTCACTCTAATGGAGGACGTTCACTCTGATGGAGGACGTTCACTGTCTGATAACATGTCAGAAACAATCAGTGCTGCGCTCTGATTCTGTGGCTGCAGATTGTCAGCAGGACGATAAAGAGCAGTTAGAGGGCTGAAAGAGGACTGTTGTCCTGCTGCCTGCTCTGTGTGTGTTTGTCTGTGTGTAGATGTGTATGTCTGTATGTCTCTGTGTGTCTCTGTGTGTGCCTACGTGTGTCTATGTCTGTGTCCAGATCATGTGACAGAGGTCAGAGGGAGGCTTCTGTTTCTCAGGCCTGAATATAAAACTACATTTTATGACCTTATCTCTTATTTTTTTGTGTCTGAAACACCAATAGATAAAAACTTTATTCTGATCCAGATGTGAGAGATCACACACTGATCCAGATGTGAGTTCACACACTGATCCAGATGTAAGAGATCACACACTGATCCAGATGCCCCTGCTCCTCTGCAGCAGACTGAACCTGCACACTGGGACACACTACAGAAACCATGCTGCCTCCTCTCCAGTTAGTGTTGCAGTAAATCTTTGAGGGAGGGTGTGACTGTGCACCAGAGTTCATGTAAAAATGTTTGTTTTTAACGTGACAACTTTGAGTAGAAACATGGACATAAAGAAGATTGTAATAAAGAGTAAAACCGAGAGAAACGTGAACTCACCATATCATACACGTTGAGGATGACAGGTTCATTGGCCATGGTGTAAACCGGAGCTGCTCCACGGTGCACGGCGGAGGGCGCCTCCACCCCGGAGGAGTCACGGGGCCACGCGGCGGACGGAGGGAGCGGCGGCTGGCTGGAGGAGGCTCATCCCCCGCAGGGACACGGAGACAGAGACGGTCGAGAGGAGATAGCTGGGGCTCGGAGTAAAGTCACCGGGACATGATAGCAGGTCAGGTCAGGGACGCATGGAGCTCAGGTCCCGGCAGGGTGAGGCGAGGTGCGGCGAGGGACGCGGCCCGGCCCCGGGCCCCGGAGAGATATGGAAATGGTCGCAGGCTGTAGGCAGAAATGTGATAACAGCAGAGCATCAGATCAGAGCACCGGATCAGGGTGGTGAGCAGGTCCAGAACCAACACCGATGGCCTGCATGAAACCTCCTGTCATTAACACGGACAGCTAGAGCGGACTGATGTCAACGGAGGAGGCGGGAAGAGGACCATGTTCACACGGAGGAGGACGAAGCAGCTTACTGAGGACTCCGCTGATTAATTACAGCTGATGGGGGAGTCCGGTTCACCGGCAGCGACCCCGGCTGGTGCTGCTGCTGCTGCTGGCCCGCATCCAGCAGCCGGTCCGGGGGGGGAGGACGGTGGGCTCACCGCTCCGCGACATGACACCTCGACCAGCCGCCGATGGAGCCTCTCTGATGGGATCCAGGAAGTCCCGAAGTAGCCGAGCAGTGTCCGTGTAGCGCGGGGCTGATCCGGGTTCGGTGGATTACATCATCTCTGCCTCCGGGCAGTCGATGGAGACGAGCTTCTGGTGGGAGGAAGGAAGACAGTCGGTTACAAAACACTACAGTGGAGGATTGTTTTAAACTGGACCCGTTATTACATCACATATTTATATTAATATATTTTACTGTTTTAAACTGGACCCGTTATTACATCACATATTTATATTAATACATTTTACTGTTTTAAACTGGATCCGTTATTACAGCAGAGATTTTATATTAATACAACAATTTACTGTTTCACATCAAACTGGATCCATTACCTAAAATATTTTTTTTTATTAATAACACTTTATAGAGCCTTCGGCTGCTCTAAATCAAACTGGTGCTGCAGTTTAGTAAAATAAATCTGAAATCTAGTTTTATGTATTAAATGCAATAAAACAACAGGTTCTGCATTTTATTCTGACATTAAACCACTTCTATTTTGGAGATAAACCGACAACATCCAGTGTTGCTCTGATTTTCAACTTGCTGATCAAATCGGTTTTCAATTAAATTATCAATACAAACAACAGAGATAGATGATCATTATTTTGATTTAATCTAAATGAGAAAATCGGAACTGAAAACTGTTCCCTTGAATTCACTTTAAAGTGTGAAATTAAGAGACAAAGACAGACAACAGTTCATTTTAATGTCAAAATTATGAAGACAAAATAACTTCTCATAATTGTGGTATAACACTTCTAAACTTAACTCTTAAATCTCAATTTGTAAACAGTTAAATCACGAAATTAAGTTGAAATTGTAAAATGTAGAGCCTTATAACTCCTAATAATCCTCTAAATATTACAATTTTAATTTAAATCTGGATTAAAATAACAAACTGAGTCGCTCATTATAGAACAGGTCCGTTTTGATTCAGTAAATCTATTTTTTTTTTTCACCTTTTAACCTGCTGTATGTGTCATCATCTCGACTTTATCAGCCTCTGATACATCCCATCTTATAATCAACTGACTCATAATGAAGGTTTCATTTTCACACGCTGTTGTTTTTTGTGGCGTTTTCTATTGGTGGAACCAAAAAAGACTGAAATCAAAGACTGTAAAATAAAATACTGTAAATAAACAACTGTAAATAAAATACTGTAAATAAACAACTGTAAATTAAATATGGAAAAATAAAAGACTGTAAATAAGACTTTAAATAAAAGCCTGCAAATAAAATACTGTACATAACTGACTGTAAATAAACAACTGTAAATAAAAGACTGTAAATAAAAGTGAATTCAACATGAATTTTATTGGGTGCCTGGAGGTCAAACACACAGTATTTGTATAATTTATTCATGCTTCTGGCATCGTGCACATTTTCACCATCAGCAGAGCGACAGGAAACGTATTTACAGACGAACGCTGACGTTCACACGGACAGACGTCCAGCTGCTCGACGCTGGACGACGTCATGATTGTGGCTAGTGCAAAAAAAACAAAAAAACATTTGAAGTTGTCGGTTCTTAGCTGCTTCTCAGAGTTCATCTGTCGGTCCATCGCACCGGCCTCCACCTACATCAGGTTAATATGTATTTATAGAAGGGGATATTTTACATGGGTCCCTTCCTTCAAAATAAAAGTTTAAGTACTTGGTGAAACTTTGAACGAGTGTTTTTAGTTTTCAGTCTGCTGAATGTTTAACTGTCGACATAATCAAACCACCCAGTGAGGTGATTTGAAGTGTACTGTCTGATGAGAGTTTCTCCCTCTGTGGCCCTCAGTGTGTGACTGTGTATTCATCCGCAGCTGAAAGTAGTCCCGGAACGATGCACTAACTGTATAACTGATGTTAGCTGACAGTAGCAGGTGTTTTATGAAATGTCTGGTCTTCATCATCCGTGTGAGCTGCTTTTAAAGGGTTAATGAGGACTGTGGATGTCTGGCGCTCTGAGATGGACGGACTCGTTAGTTCTGGTCTTTTAAAGGGTTGACGAGGACGTCCGGCGCTCTGAGATGGACGTCCTCAGTAGTTTTGGTCTTTTTCTGGATCAGCTAAAATAAAAAAAAGTGTCGTGGGTTGATTTTCATTTTGGTCCCAGTTGGGAGAATGTGGCTCGCTGCTCTTATTGTGATGGGACAGGTAAAAAGGCACAGAGTCATGTGACCCCCCCCCCCCCCACCAAAAAAACATGAAAATGAAACCGCTGAAGTCTGAAAGGCTTCTTCTCACACCGGTCAGCAATAAATGGACCTGCAGCCGGTGTCGGTCTGACTCGACCGACTGGGTTCAGACTGGGGGGCAGCAGGAATGTTTCCCTCCTCTTCTTCCTCCTCTTCTTCCTCCTCCTCCTCCTCCAGTTAAAGTCATCTGTTTGCATATGAAGGTGTTGAGAAGCTCCATCAGTCAAAACAAACGGAGAAACTCGTCACCTGCTAATCAGAAAATAACCTTGACTCATCCTTCTTTCCTCCTTCCCTTCTTTTGCCTTGAGCAAAGTTCTGATCTTAAAATAACGTACAGACGTTGTCGGCTCGTTAAAAGTTTGTCTTACTTGCGCCGCATGAAAAAGAATAAAAGGATGCTAGCGGCTCCGGCCAACGCCACCAGGAGGACCGGAGAGAAGATGGAGGGCGGACCGTCGGGCTGCGAGCCGCTTGGTCCGTTGATGTGACGGGTTAGCTGAAACACAGAAGAGGAGGAGAAGAAGAAGAAGAAGAAGAAGAAGAAGAAGAAGAAGAAGAAATAGAAGAAGAAGAAGAAGAAGAAGAAACATTAACGCGGCTGGAGGACAGTCAGGAAGAACACATCACAAAACTGATATTCTGGTTCTTAACTGCAGTAATGTTTTAAATGTACATGAAGAGAACATAAAAAATAAAAACGAAACATGAAGGACATAAAACAGACTCATAGCAGCATCAGAAGGTTCAGATGGGTGCTGTTGAACGCAACTCAGTGATGCGGCGAAGGACAGCTGCAGACGGTTTTTAAACTGCACTCATTAAAAGCATCAGAAACAGCCAGTACCTTCTTGAGGACCTGGAGGTCCACGTCGTCCCCGGCCGTCCTGAACAGCTCCACCACAGCTCTGTGAGTCTGGTTCTCCAGCTCCACTCCGTTTATCTGAAACACCAGCGAATAATAAACTCATCAGAACCCAGAACCAGATCATCAATCGATCAGACTACAGATCAATAAGAAAGACCTGCAGTGTTTCTGATGATAATAATAATAATAATAATAATAATAATAATAATAATAATAATAATAATAAACTCATCAGAACCTTTAATGAGATCATCCATGTTTCAATCTGATCAGACTTCAGATCAATAATAATTTTAAAATTTAAAGTTTATTTCCTGCTGCAGGAGACTCCGGATATGACACATGATTCGTGTCTCACCGCCAGGATCTTGTCTCCCTCCTGCAGACGTCCGTCCAGCGCTGCAGCGCCGTCATCTTTGATCTTGGACACATATATCCCGCTGTCATTCACCACATACTGCTGGTCCACCCCCCCCACGATGTTAAAGCCCAGACCTGGAGGACGGGGACGGAGAGAGACGGAGACAGATAGAGACAGACAGAGAGAGAGACAGACACAGACAGGGACAGACAGAGAGAGACCGAGACAAGCTGTTCAGCAGGTCAAAAGCTGCTGATCAATCCCTACATTTATCTGAGTACCAAAGTCCACGGAGGACAGGTCCAGCAGCGACCTGTCCCTCACAAGACACCGTCTTCAGTTACATAAACATGTCAGCTGAATAAATGGGAGACAGGCCACCACTTCATCCACTTTTAAACTCTTTTCACTCCTTCAAAGTGCAGAAATCCGTGATATTCGACATTAAACTGATTAATTAAATGTGTGGCGTGGCGCTCAAAAAAGACCCGCTGCTGGGACGTTTAATCACTTGTCGCTCTCCTGTTAGCCGTTAGCTTCACAGCGCTGATTTCTGCTGCTACGTAGCTGGCTAGCTGCTATCAGTGCTACCACCGCTGCTAACTGCCGACAAGTTGAGCTCCTACCTGCCGGTCCCCGCTTCAGTTTTATGTCCACCAGGCCGGCCGCGGAGTGCAGAGAGCCGTTCATGGTGCCCGAATACAGAACGATTAAATTAGACTGCGGAGGAAATAAAAGGAACAAACTATTAAAGTGAAGGTGAACTCATTGAAGAGTTTCGGCTCGCTTCCTCCTGACGGGAGGTCGTAGCTGTGCTGCCCCCTGACGGATACTCACGGAACCGCAGGTCGACCTTTGAATACCTTTGAATTACACAGTAGAGAACAGCGTCATTTACTGCAACTATCACTGAAGTATTTCTATGTTCAGTTAAAAATCAAAAATATAATGTAAAAATATTAAACTACACAGCAGAGATCAGGGATTAAAATTCCCGCAGATAACACGTTATTTACGGCAACTATCACTGAAGAAGTTTTTCAGATGTTTCACTTAAGTAAAAATAGAAAAACGAAACTACAAATGCTCCAGTTTCTGGAAATCTTACAATCCTAAACAAATTTACAAAAACTTGTGTTTTTGCTGCAGTTGAAGTTAAAGTTTTCAGACTAAAATCTGTGAACATTTTAACTTCTAAGATGCAGATCTTTTACTTCAACTCATAAAAAATGGAAGCAAAAACAAAAGTGTTGTGTTCATATTTTTGTTATTTATTGTCAACACTGTCCTGTAATACTTTTAATATGTATGAGTCGTTTTATTAAACCTGTTGCACACTTTAAATACTAGATTGAAGTTTTACTAGACTTTAACTGGGGTTCATATTGATTCTGTA
Source organism: Embiotoca jacksoni (assembly GCF_022577435.1). Taxonomy (NCBI): domain Eukaryota; kingdom Metazoa; phylum Chordata; class Actinopteri; family Embiotocidae; genus Embiotoca; species Embiotoca jacksoni. The sequence continues at coordinate 335,664 of NW_027185378.1, forward strand.
TTACAACCATCCTAATTAAAATTTTCTATTTATTTATGTTTTTTTTTAAATTTAAAGCACAATTGATGTGTATAAATAAAACAACAATAATACATACTTCTAATACTGGATTTTCATTTAATGCTGTGGATGGTGAAAGTAAAGCAAATTTAAAATTTGATATTATTTATAGAACTCTGATCCAGGACAATGCATCACATGTTTAATGAGTTTGAAGACATCTTTCTTCATAAAGTGAAAGATAAATGTTGTGTAACGTGAGTTAAAATATGTGGTGGATTATACAGCGTCTTTATGCTCCCTGCTACCACACCGTCTCATTAATGTGACTGTAAATATCTATTAATTTCAGTTGGGTTGAGGAATGATTCTGTTTAATTTATATAAAGAGTGATAATGTTCCTGGTTGTTTTTATGTATTTTCTTTCTTCTTTTTTTTTTTTTTTTTTTTTTTTACAATAACAGATGATTATAATGCGTTTAATGACTCGGCTTTGGTCAGTTGGATGTTTTAAAAAAAATTTTAAATTTTTTTTTTTATCCCAAGTGAGGTTTAAATCTGACCAGTGAACGTGTGTGTGTGTGTGTGTGTGTGTGTGTGTGTGTGCGCACCACAGGTGGGAAGAGTGTGATACACTTGTTGCCACCTGTGGTTCCTGCTAACAGGATCAAGCTCCTCCCACTGCTGGATGAAACACAGGGTGACCAGGGGGAAGCAGTTTATTGTCGTGCAGGCAGCAGCTCAGGAAACGTTACAGCTCTGAATCAAACAGCTTCCAGCAGCTCGTCGCTCCGTTTAACACAATCTGAGACGACTGGAGCCGCCAAGTCTTTGGCAGCAAGTCCCCCCCCCCCGCCCCCCACCACATCCCTCCCCTCCCTCCCCACAGTTTTATTTCATAATTCAGGCCTCTGTTTTCACCGTCAGGTTTGACTTCAACATGAAATCATAATCGGTTCAGTGTGAGATCTCAGGAGAATTAAAACTGAAGACTCTTGAAGAAAGGTGAGCTGGAAGAAGTTGAAATAAAATACTTCAGAGGTTCATAATGCTGCAGATATAATGAACACACACGTAAACACACTGCTGGGAAATGTTTGGGACACATCGCACTTTACAATCTTTACATTAAATTACGTTTTCCTTCAAACTTCCTGCCGACGGTGATGTCCTAAGATAAAACTGGATGAGGCTATAAAAGAGATCCAGTAGAAAACAGAAGGATTATAACGAGCAGACCTGCGTTCGTCTGCGTTCATGTGCTCCGAGAGACGTGTCGGGAGGACAGTGGCGTCTCTCCGCCGAGACGCTGCCCTCCGCCTTCGTTCAAAGTGTTTGATTTCAGACTCCGCGCCATGCCTCCACCTCCTTTCAGATCATGCTCGGGGCGGCGCTGTGCAGCACGATGTCACCGCACACCCGCAGCAGTGTCACCTCCTCCAGGCCGCCCACCCGGTGCTCGTACTCCAGCAGGTGGTTGCCGTCCACCGCCACCTTGAACATGTCCTCCTCCACCAGGATCTTCAGCTGCAGGGGACAGACATGGTGGTGGAGTCAGTCAATAAACAGTTAATAAGCAGTCAATAATCAATCAATGATCAGTCAATAATCAGTCAATACAGTACAGATCCTGATTGTGAAAGTTGACCCACATCTTTGGCTAAATTTGGGTCTTTGTGGCACATCAGCACGTAAACATACATGTAACATGTGAGTTGAACAGCGAGAGGACCAGATGTTAATTCACCTCGAACTGGTGTCCCTGAACGAAGGGGAATCCGCCCTCGCGCTCCTCCGGCCCCCAGTATCCTCCCAGGTTGGAGTTCCTGACGATGGTCTGCTCCATAAATCGAGGGTTGAAGTGAAAGATGACGTCTGAACCTTTGATGAAGTCAACATTGAACCTGCAAAAACAAACACACATACATATATTTATATTCCTTGAACAAATTAACTAACTGGATAATATGTAACTTTAGAAGATGACTGTCATCGTGCAGCACTTTTATCTTTATGCTAAAGAAGTTTCTCATATTTGCAGGTAGATCATCGTGTCCCCGTCCTGACGGTCCTACCTGTCGGCACCGGGCACCGGCTCCCCGATTATCGTGATTAAAAGTTGCGGCATGATTCCAGCGTCAAGTGGGAGATCGTACGGCAACATCTGCAAGAAATATTCACGTTTTAAATCATCACCGAGCATTTAGTGTCCTCGCTGTTCTGAAATGAAATGCAGTTCATATTAAACATCCTTAAAAATTTAAAAATTGTGTTTTTCTTTATCTGTAATTTTATCTAAAGTTGTTCAAATACGTCAACGTGCTTCATGTCAGGAAATAAAGAAACTTTTGGTTGAATATTATTCAAAACTTTGACCCCGCCTATGTTCCTGCAGCAACACCCCAATGAGTCATTATCTTCAACTCCATTTATTAACATGTCACAGATTATTACTGAAGGCAGAGACAGAAAAACATGTTCTGTACTTTTTAACAAGAAAACAACAGACATCTTTAATTAATTATTGAATTACAGCATGATGATCAGAGGACATCAAAGGGAAACATGGGATCATATTAAAAACAGAACATCAGATGGACTTCAATCTTTAGCTGTGTGCTTTATACTGAATATTTATATTGAATATTTATACTGATTATATGGAGTCTTTGGCACTAATCAAACCAGAAGTCCTGTCTGCAGCTGATGTCATCGTCCTTTTGAAAAGTTGAGTTCATGTTTCAATAAAAAGGTGGATTATATCTGGGCTGAAAGAGAAGAATACATTTTTATAACTACTTTAGAATATGAATTAATTCTGATTTATATTTGCTTTTCACCCCAGCAGAGCCCAAGATATGAAATGATAATAAAATAATAACCATCCTGCAGAAACTCCCAGCAGCAGCAGAGGAAACTATGTCTGTGTGTCTGTGTGTGTGTGTGTGTGTGTGTGTGTGTGTGTGTGTGTATGTGTGTGTGTGTGTGCGTCTGTCCACCACCAGGTCATGCTGCACTGACCACCAGAACAAACACACCAGAAGAGAGAAGCATCCAGCAGCAGAACCCTCAGAGAGGTTGTACTCACCAGTGAGCCTCCTGGAGCAGCAGGACCACCATACGGACCCATGGGACCAGGACCGGGTCCAAAGGGTGCAGGGGCAGGAGGGAAGCCTCCTCCTGGTCCCCAGGATCCCGGTGGGATTGGGGGAAAGCCTCCAGCAGGGAATGCCGGGAAGGAGCCAGGGCCAGCAGGAGGGGGGAAGGCCCCCGGACCTCCCGGTCCGTACATGCCGTTTCCTCCTCCGGGCTGACCCCCTGGGAAAGGCACATTAGGGTACGGCCCAGGGGGGGCACCGGGGCCAGAAGGAAACGGTCCTGTTGGGTAAGGAATGGGGCCTCCAGGTAGCTGCCCTGGAGCTCCTTCAGGGGGGTACTGCCCAGGGAACTGGCCCGGGGCTCCAGGGCTGGAGGGGAACTGGCCCGGAGCTCCTGGTGCTGGTGGATACTGTCCAGGAAACCCACCACCTGGGGGGAACCCCCCGGGGGCTGAAGGAGGTCCTGGGTATTGCCCCGGTGCTCCAGGACCAGAGGGAAATGGGAACTGCCCTGGGGCCCCCGGGCCCGATGATCCTCCACCAAAGTCCGCTGGAGCAGAGGGTTGGGTGGGTGCTCCTGGAGCGGAACCGGGCCATCCCGGGTTAGAGGGAAGTGGAGGATTGCCGGCAGGAGCTGATGGGTTTGTGTTGCCTATTTTCTTTGCCCGGCTCGGGGCATCATCACCTAAAGCATCAGACAGCTACAGAGGAGGAGGAGGAGGAGAGAGGAGGAGAGGGGAGGAAGAGAAGATTAAATTAGATTAGACTTTATTAATCTCACAGTGGGGAAGAGAGGAGTTGGCTGATTTAGTCCACAACTAACATCTGTTAAACAACCAGGAAACTCCCTGGAAATAAAACAGAACAGCATGCTGGGAAATCTTTAAAACTCACCGAGAAATCCGCCATGATCTGAAACAGAAAGAACAACTTTCATCAGGCGTTAAAACAACAAGCTGTCAGACACACTAACTGTTTCCATCCTCTTATGGAGGTCCACAAAACCCGTCCAGTCAGAGTCAGAACAGCTCCACGGAACTGGAATATCACGGAGACCGACTAGAACCACTCTACACCGCCTCCAGGCTGCTCGTTAGCGGGGAACTGTTGTAAAATACCTCATTAAGTGTTGTTACAGAGTTGGCTACCGAGCTAGCTAACAGCAGCTAACTGTTACTTAACGTTGGCTCGTTTGTTTATTTTTTGCGTCACAGACCCGTAAGAAAGACATAAGGATGAGTTTTCGCGCTACCTGGTCAGAAGACGGACTCGTCTCACGGAGACAGCGGGCGGCAGAGAGGGCTGATCCAGCTGCGGGGGACCGGTGAGCCGGCTAACGTAGCTTGCCAAGTGAAAGCTAACAAGTTCAGCTTCACAACTCTGGAGGAGGGAGGACGCGCATGCGCTTCATTGGTGACGTATGCTTAAAGGGTGGGCGCGCCCCGGCGGAAACACACGCGGCCAGCCTTCCGCATTTGTGAGGACTGAGTCAAACGACACATTCCTGAACACCTTCCCAAAAAACGCCAAGGCGGGGCGCTATGTCGATATTTTATCGTACCGCGATACGCCACAGGATATCGTCTTAGTTTTAGATGTGGTAAAATTGTGACTGTTGTCTTTTCCTCATTCTGTTATTTTATTGCTTTTACCCACCAGTCTTTATGTTCACATTACTGATGATTATTGATTAAAAATGAATTTGAAAAAAACTACATCCCAACCCAACTTTGACCTGATTCTGACCTAACTTTAATTTTTTTTTATTTTTATTTTATAGGGGAAAAAAGCAGTTGAGATAAAAATCAATACATTACAATTAAGAACAGATCAATAACTCATTTATACACATCACAAAGGCGGTTCAATACATAAAAGTGTGACAACATTAATTACACATCACAGCAGGAACATTTGGTGATTAATAACTGCCGGTAGCTTCCGTTTAAAGCTGCTCAGAGAGATGAGAGGTAATAAACTCCTTTACTCAGTCTCAGGTCACAGGTGCCTTCACCTGGCCTCTTTACACGCACCCCCTGTTGGATCTGAGGATGGAGGTGTCAGGGCACACGTACATAGGTAACCTACTGTGAATACAGAAAAATACACTCAAATATAGGAGAGAGAAAAATACATTTTTGTATGAAATAAAATTAATTATTTACACGGGAGTGGATTATTTTAAAGTTTTGAACGGGTCAGTTAAATATCGTTTTATAAAAAAAGTAAAACACTACATTTTAAATTATTATACAAAATGAACTGGCGATTGTACAGCAGAGATACAGCGAAACAAGAGTAAAGTCTCTTTACACAGTCCCACAACCCGTGGGACTGGTCAAACACAATGGATAGATATGTTTAAAATAAAACTCGACATATTGAATTATTATAAAACATACTGGTGATTTTACAGCCGCAGAGATGTGAGGGTGAGTTATGAAGGCGGGACGCCGCTGAGGGATTGTGGGAATGAGGAATTGTGGGATTGGTCAAACCGTCACAAGATGATGTGAAGCAGAAAAGACAAAAAAACATTGAACGCGTCCTCAGCATTCCGAACAGCAGCAGCAGCTTCACAGCCTTTCCAACTCCACCACGATGGTAAGTCGCTCCGGTTTCCCGCTACTCACCTGTTGTCACGTTCGTCTCTACGTTTTTACCGCGTGCTCTGAGCTAACGTGAAGTTTCGGGGACTATTGAGGAAAAGTCAGGTAGCAGAAAGGCTAGCGTAAGCCCGCTAGCCTAGCATTAGTTCCACCCTCTGTTCAGTCTATCAAGGCGGGGCGGATAAAAAGGGACGGGCTTCCCGGGGTGGTTTCAAAATAAAATCACAAACCGCTTATTATTATTATTATTATTATTATTATTATTATTATTATTATTATTATTATTATTATTATTATTATTTTAGAGCATCACTACATTGTATATGTGCAAAGGTATTGTTTTTCAGTTATATTTAAAGAAATGTAAACACTTTGCATCACTTATGTTATGATATCAGTTTTTAATGTGAAAGCTTCCAGACTATATTTGAATAAGTAAAAGTAGGATTTAAAGACATTATAGATATCTATTATAGATATTACAGAACTGATAATTTGGGGTTTGGTGGAGTTAATTACTTTTCAACACATGATACTGTTGAGACGGCAAATCTGTGTATTAATGAATTAACAGAAACTGATCAGATATTTTAGGTATAAAATATTGATCAGAAAAGTGACTACAGCAGGCAGATAAATGTAGGAGAGTAAAAGTATAAAGTCAAGTGGAAATACTGAAGTACAAGAACCTCTGAATTGTACTTGACAGTGGTTTGGTATTGGACCGTTGATCAGACAAAACAAGACAAAGTTATAGATTAATGGAAGAAATATTAATGACGACAGGTAGATGTTTGGATGAAGAGTTTTAGAAAGTGGGCAGATGTTGTAGGACATTGACCGTGTGCAGGGTTTTATTTTGAAGCCCTGTCTGTCGGACATCCGGCAGTGCGGCAGCTTGACTGTCGGCGATGTGTTTGAACACGTCGGGTTCGTGGATCTGTTGGCCCGCTGCTCTTCACCAGGACGGGTGGGTGGACTGCGTGTCCTGACAGTCTCTCCTCAGCAGGACGTGTTCCAGCTTCACCGGCTGACCACGAGCTGCTTTATTAACCGGAAGTCATCCGGCTCTCTTTTCCTGGTTGAACTGGCAGCCAGAGTGTTGCAAGCAGAAGTGCAGCTTTGATTGTGTGCATCCTGCTCTCCGTGTTAATCTGCAGAGATCTGAGGCTGAGCTCCAGAAATCCTCCCTCCCGCCCGTCGCCATCTGCTCGAGGTGTCGTTATACATTCAGAGAGTCTGCAGAGACTCCTGAGAGTTTGGGTTTTTGTCCTGGAGTTATGTAACGCAGTTGACGGAGGTAGACTCCTGTCAAATTTGCTCTGTTGTTTCCTCTCTGGATTAAAGCCGTCGGATCGGAGGACCATCCCCTGTCAGCTCAGGGAAACTTTCAGAGTAAAGTTCAGATGTGTGCAGATCGATGTAACTCATCTCCCCACTGACCTCACCGAAGAACAGCTGTCTCCTGCTGCAGAGCCCCATCACACACCTGGAGCAGATCAGCTGATCGCACACACTTGGAGCCGATCACACACACGCACCTGGAGCTGATCAACGGAGACCTCCTCATGCAGCGTCTCCAGGAGGAGGAGACAGCTGAACAGTTTCTCACCAGCTTCGTTATTGAGACATGCTGAAGTACAGAAATTAAAATGTATGAAAACCAATTAAAGTTCTAATGAGAAGAAACTCCTTAAATAAATTAATATGAAAACATTACAGTGTCACATTAAATGTTTTACATGCTGCAGCACTGATCATACATGTGTTAATATGATCATAGGTTAGGTTAGGTAGTTACTTTATTAATCGCAGAGGGGACATTTTTTAATACATGTGTAAATATGATCATACATGTGTAAGTATCCTGGAATCATAAACAGTCTCTTTGTGGACCATCAGGGATGTAGAGATCCAGACATTCCACTTGCATGAGATCCTCAAAGGTCAAAGGTTACCATATAAAAGAACAAGCGGTGGCGTTTAACCTGGTGTCTTAACACGACCTGTTGACGTGTGCGTGTCTCCGGTCAGAGCGAGTCCCTGGTGGTCTGTGACGTGGACGAAGATCTGGTGAAGAAGCTGAAGGAGTTCCGCTTCAGGAAGGAGACCAACAACGCCGCCATCATCAGTAAGTGACATGTTGATTGACCACACAGTGTCAGAATCCTTTTAATCCTCCGAGACGCTGAATTTATAAAGTCTAGCTTCTGTTTGTCCTGCAGACACATTTGTGACGGAGCGAATGATTCACACGTTTGTCTTTGTGTCCTTCAGTGAAGATCGATAAAGACAAGCAGCTGGTGATTCTGGACGAAGAACACGAGGTACGTCCGTTATTACTGAAAAGAGCCGATTCGGCTTTTATACATTTTTATAATTCCTCCAGGAGATCACCTTCTCAGTAATCAACAGATTTAATAAATCTCTGTGATTCTCAGTAATCAACAGATTTAATAAATATCTGATTCTCAGGAATAAACAGATTTAATAAATCTCTGTAATTCTCAGTAATAAACATATTTAATAAATCTGTAATTCTCAGTAATCAACAGATTTAATAAATCTCTGTGATTCTCAGTAATCAACATATTTAATAAATTTCTGTAATTCTCAGTAATAAACAGATTTAATAAATCTCTAATTCTCAGTAATAAACAGATTTAATAAATCTGTGATTCTTAGTAATAAACAGATTTAATAAATCTTTGTGATTGTCAGTAATAAATAGAGTCAATGAATCTCTGATTCTTGGTAATAAACAGATTTAATAAATCTGTGATTCTCAGTAATAAACAGATTCAATAAATCTGATTCTTGGTAATAAACAGATTTAATAAATCTGTGATTCTCAGTAATAAGCAGATTCAATAAATCTGATTCTTGGTAATAAACAGATTTAATAAATCTCTAATTCTCAGTAATAAACAGATTCAATAAATCTGATTCTTGGTAATCAACAGATTTAATAATTCTCTTGATTTTTCCCTGAACCCAATTGTTCGCTAAACGTCCGTCTCCTTTCAGGACATTTCCCCGGACGATCTGAAGGACGAACTGCCGGAGAGACAGCCCAGATATCCTTCCAGTGTTTGATCTGAACAGATATTAATGATTTCCGGGCCTCGCCGGCATGTTGATCAGCTGTTAACGTGTCGGTTTTCTCCTCCTGCTGTAAAACATTGCACGTTCTTAACTCCGGGAACGTTTATCGTCTACAGTTATAAGTACCACCACGATGACGGACGCGTGTCCTACCCGCTCTGCTTCATCTTCTCCAGTCCAGCGGGTAAGAGAGTATCTCTCTCTCCGTCACTCAGAGCTTCATCACAGGATGAAACCGTCCCGGGCTTCCTCAACTAAAAAAAAAAACTAAAACGTTTGTCAGCAGGTTGCAGACCGGAGCAGCAGATGATGTACGCGGGCAGCAAGAACAAGCTGGTGCAAACAGTGGAGCTGACCAAGGTGAGTGAAGCTTCACGAGTCTTTAAAACCACGTGGTGCTTGCGCGGGGTGCTAAACATCGCCCTTTACACAAATGTGTATATATATATATATATATAAAAAGGCAGCTACGTGTCCTGCTCCGAACTGAAAATAGTGATGCACACGCAGCAGCAGGAGCAACAACCTTCGTGAGGAATCACTCAAAGTTACTGATCAACAGCAGCTTCAGCTGTCCCTCGTTGTCCTTCCCTCCCTGCTGTAGTTTGTCTGTGCTCTTCTTCTTCTTTATCCCTCTTTGTCACTTGGTTTCAGTTTCCCGTTTGTTTTGCACACAGACCAACCTTGACCTGTGTCCCCATGTCAACGGGGTTCTCCAACACAACAACATACCCGCTCACGGCACGTTGAAATGAAACGGGCAAGTTTTTTTTCCACGTGCCGTGAGCGGAAAGTGTTGGAAGTCAGTGCTGCGTTCAGGAACGCTCTCCGGACTGATCGACAATATTCCTAACTTTGCTATCGTCCATCTGTTCTGTGACTGTTCCGCTGAAGGAGAACCGTCTCTGTCTGCCTCTCCAGGTGTTTGAGATCAGGAACACGGAGGACTTGACGGAGGAGTGGCTCCGAGAGAAACTGGGCTTCTTCCGTTAAAAGTGTCGGTGTGGTCGGGAGGCGGCGGCCGCGAAGGAGGATCCAGAGCGTCGTCTCCATCCTCCGCGTGTCCGACCTCGTTTCCAGCAGGTTCAGTTCAAGTCAGATGACTAATGAAGAGAGCTGAAATCTGTTCCGTCTCCCGTCAGTCTCTCCATGTGCCAGTTGTGTGTCTGTATTGATTAACACTCCCGTAGGCCTCGGAACACCACCTGATCGTATCTCTCCGCCCGTCGAAGCGCGTTCATTCAGGAGCGTTTAAAGGCATCGTAACAACCGTTTCCTTCATAAGTTTACACTCTTTTACTTTCACCTCTTGGTGTTTTTTTCATTTTGCAGAATTTGAGGGCATCTTCCTTTTAGATTTGTGTAGTTTTTTTTTGTTTGTTTTTTCTGATGTTTGTATGTCGGGTAAACGTTCATCTCCTTTTATTGTGAAACTTCCTGCCACTTCTGGTGACCAAGCCTCAGTACAGAGCAGAGACCTCAGCATTCTGTGTGGTTTAACGTGTGCTCGCAGATGAACAGCTGCATCCTCATCGTCATCTTCTCATCTCTGTGTAGACAGAAAACAGAGTGCATTGTGGGTATTGCCTTTGACCTGCATATTCCCAACACTACAGGAAACAGACCTTCCTCTGAAACATTCCAGACATGAACCCTGAATGGTCCTGAGAGGCGGTACGCAGGGCGACGTTAACCCGTCTTACTCAGTGTCTGCAGGCAGGCGGTCAGCTGTTACTGAGCCTCATGCTCTTTTCAGTGTTCATGAATGTTCTGCTTCGTTTTTCTTTTTTAGACCCGGTCAGTAGAGACCAGCACCGGGACGTGTTTCCACACAGATCGGAGCAGCAGCTCAGCGTTGGACACCCTCAGCCTTGAATCTGGACTCTGAGGTTTAAGTTTTAATTTAAATGCTGCAGGACAGTTAGAGCCACCAGAATGTGTCACTCTGTCATCACTCGTTCCCTAAAAGGACAACAGTCTGCTGCTGAAAATCCTCTGAAGCTTCTTTTAAATCAGGGCAGCTCTCTTCAGAGACAGCAGCTTTTAAGGGATTAGCAGCGGTGAACAGCAGGGGGCGCCGCCTACAGCGTTAGAGCTGCACGGATTTAAACTACTCCAGGTTTGGTGGGAGATGCGGATGACTTCAGTTAATAAAAGCTTAACATCAGCTCGGTGGAGGAAAATCACGTAAAAAACCACGAGGCCAAAATGAAAACAAGACACTAATGTTTTCTATAAAGTGTTTGTTTGTTTGTTTGTTTCAGCGTCGTCCTGCTTCTAATAAACAAACAAACAAACAGTGATCTGTACGCACAATCAAACCATTTCCTGCAGATCATCTGTGATTTATTGTCAGGACGGATTATGGGACATGACTGTAATCTCATGACTGAGATGTCTACTGACAAATGAAAGATTTACACTGATGTTATTTTTAACTTCCTCAAGTTGTTTTTATTTTAGGACCCTTTGGGAATATATAACCTCTGAAACGTGCTGGTTTGGATGTTTCTTGGTTATTTTTCTAAAACCTCTAAAATGTGGAGATCTACTGTAAAACAATCCTTCAGACTCATTGTCGGTTTCTTTGCTACATGAACTCTTTAAACATCCGGTCTCGGTTTCACCTGACACATTCACTCACTTCGTTTCTATGGGACAAACTGTCTGTCGATCACTCGATCCGCTGGGAGGATGTTTCTGTGGATCTCATGTGGTGAACTTTAACCTACAGATGTTTCGTGTCCTCTCCGATCAAATCTCTCTTCTGATTTCTTTTCTTTTTAAATAAAACGCGTGTAAACATCGGTCGTGACCTGCTGCATCATGGCATCAGTGAAACATAAGATTTGTATTTTCCCATACTTTATAAAAGTGGCTATTGTCCTGTTGTCCAAATAAAATCACAACGATGTTGAACTCTGATGTTCTTGCCATGTTTGGTCCAGCTCTGGTCACGTGAACAGTTTTTCCTCATTAATAAATAAATATAGTAAAGTACTTATACACAATCAGTTAATTAATCTACACTATATGCATGAACAAGAATAAGTAAATTAAATGGTGAATAATTACCTACTAAATAAGTAAAACATTTATCTAATATTAAACATTAATATGAATTAATTAGACTAAAGATTTACAGAAAAACTACTTCTTACTGTAAGTTTATTTATCGTCCAGCCTTTAATGGAGCTTTTACTTTAAAAACATGTATTAAAATAATAATTGCAACATAATTGCAAAATAATAACTTTAATCAAACTATTTAAAAAAAACCGACTTCTTTTGATATAAGTTTTATTTTGGAGGTTCCAGCCGGATATACTTGTTACTTTTACACTATTAAAAACTAGGTGATCGGCGGTGTCCACTAGAACATTGAATATGACTATTGTATAAATGTACGGATGCCGTTGAGGGTCCGTGATGAGCTTGTTTTGGACGTGTTTAATTTTGAACGTTAATCTTACGGTGAACCTGATTAGCACAAATGCTAACCGCTTCGGTCACGTGATCCGGAACGCTTCCGCAGTTATACAGCTGAAGACGTGGCTGTAGTTAAAGGTGGTGACATCCATAAGGCAGTGCAGTCGCCACACCAAGTGTAAAACACACACAATCTATCCCACTCACACTTCCGGTAAAGACTAAAAATGAAAGTTTCTAAAAGGGCACGTTATAATTTTAGTAACTTCGAAGTCATTTCCACTATTTTATTCATTATTTTACTTTGTCAGTTTAATCTCAATATCAGCAAAATTTCACATTTATAGATTAAATTTTTCCAGATCCAAACCTTTCTTCTGGGCAGCCTGCAGTCACTGATTCTGAAAAACCTAAAAAAAAAAAAAAGATAAAAAAGAAGTGAAATAAGGTTTAAAGATAATGTGAGACCATTTATCTGTAGGAGCAAAGAGCATTAAATATGTTGAATAAGTCAACAATTTCCACGAGATGTACTTATTTGTTCGCATATCAGGGACAGTACATGTTATTGCAGTGTATTAAACAGTAATATATGTGATCTGTGAGTAGAACAGCAGCTTCAAAGTGGTTGAGAATAAAAAGCACCAGACTCCAAACAATAAAACAAGAAAAATGTTGATTAGTGAAATGAATGAAGGTTTGAATGGAAGAGGAAACAATCCAGAAGATGGCGGTAAAGCAGCAATGAAGGATGGCAGCAAGCTGAAGTGTCGCTGCAGAAGAAGAGACGCTGACAAATCTGAACTCGGCTGGAAGCTGCCTGCATCATCCGCCGACCGAGCCAGGAACCGAACAGCAGAACCGGGAAAATGGCGTTCACATTCGCGGCCTTTTGCTACATGCTCGCGCTGCTGCTCACGGCGGCGCTAATCTTCTTCGCTATCTGGCATGTAAGTAGACATTAAAGGTGGGGGGGGGGGCTGATAGGAAGGAGGCGAAGGAAGCTGGCCCGGCTCAGGCTAGGCCGGGCGGGCGGCCACACACCCGGAATGTTCTCGGGTTCTACGTAGCTCACAGCGGTTCATAGCAACGTCCTGACAGAACCCGTAACCAAGCGAAGCAGCCGCGCGCTCAGTTTTCAGGAAACGTTGGCTAGCACAAAACAGTTAGCATCGAAAACATCCACACGGGCAGTATTTGTACCTAAGCGTCATGTTATTATCCTCTTTCTCGTCCTCCACATTTAATTAAACATCGTCTAGATAAAGAAAACGTGTATTAACTCACCAAGATGGGTCAAACTAAAAGGCAATGCTGCGCTAGCAGCTAGCCGGCTAGTTAGCAGGCTTAGCTAACGTTTATGATTGTGCTGTCACGTGACTCCCGACATGTCACATCTGAACCTTTTGAAATGACTCCTTTAATAAATGTTATGTAAATGAAGAACTAATTTACAAGCACATGACATGGAATAAAATATACGTCCAAAGAGCAGTTAGGAAGATATTTGATGCTACAAATAAATAACAGGAAGCGCTGAATAAAATGCTGAAACAATTTGTGACGAATATCGATTAGATGATGACAGAAACTTTACCTAAGTCAAGTAGAATAGTGACCAGAGGTGGAAGAAGTATTCAGGTCCTTTACTGAAATACAAGTAGTAATACAAACTGTGGAAATACTCCAGTACAAGTTAAAGTCCTGACTAAAGTAAAAGTATGTGAGTATTATCAGTAAAATGTACTTAAAGTATGAAAAGTCAAAGTAAACGCTGCCTTTCAGTGTTTTACTGTTAATATTACTGCTGCATTAATGAGCATTCAGGCTATTTTGAACTACTTAGTGTCCTTCTGGCTAGTTTAATCTGCAGTAATGCATCATATTCTATAAAAATCATCATGTTTGTATTGATTCTGTTCTGCAAGAACCACAAATCTCTAAAGTTTTCTTTTGTTTCTGCAGATAATAGCATTCGATGAGTTGAAGACTGATTACAAGAATCCTATAGATCAGTGTAACACTTTAAATCCGGTAAGTGACACACACACACACACACACACACACACACACACACACACACACACCTTCCTGGCCCCTATGACTGCATGCAGATTTGCTCTGTTGAAAAGTCTTCTCTCTACTTTACTGTAACTTTATCCACCTCTCTGTTTCTGACATTTTTCTGCACTGTTTTGCTAAATAACTGCCTGTGATGAATTCAAACTCTAACGCCTTTTTTGTTGTTTTGTTTTTTCCTAATCTGCTTTTTTTTGTTTTTTTACACTTTTTTTTGTTTTTATTTATTTAACCGCAAAAAGACAGTTGAAAAGGTCAAAAAGATAAAAAGAGTCAAAATTGCATTAAAGGTTTGTACCAATCTTTAAACTGCCCGCTCAGTTCGACTCATGTTGCACGGGGAAGTGTTTGCAAACGTCTTTTCAGTTAACTAATCTCAGCGTGGAGGTCAGAGGTCAGCGAGGGTAGACACCCTGCCACCTGTGCGTCAAGGTGTTTCTCACTGTTGTAGGTTTTTATTCTTTAAGTGTTCTTTTTATTCTTAATTTCTGGAGATAAATTTGATGTGAGTTATTCTGTCTGCTGTCGGCCTCAAAGTGCAGCTTGGAAACATTTTATTTAAAAACTACCAAAAGATTAACTAACATCCATGTTTTAAAGTTTGTTTACTTATTTTTTTTATGGAATAAAAACCATCGCTCTCATGAACATGCCGGCAATATTCTTCCAGATAATGTCTCCATTATTACAGATTATTGCTAAAGCGTAGCTGTTAACTGAAAAGACTTGCAAATGCTCAGAACATGCATGATCTTTATGACAACCTACCCTTTGTTTGCATATAGTGCGATGGTTACTGCTTACAGTAAACTCTCTTTAAGTTTGAGACGTTGTTAAATCACAGGCTCTGATTCGTAGTGATAACAGCAGCTTTTTGAACAGATGTTGCTTTGAGTTGTAGGTTGTGGTTCAGTGTGAGCAAGTTCATTTTAATGATAATATATTTATTAATATAATTATAGTTTTCTGTGAGGTGGAGGCTGCAGTCAGCAGAATAAGATGCTGTATGTTGGCCGGACCTCCCAACACCTGCGGTTCAGAGCAGATGGCTGCAACTCTCTGCAGCTCAGCAGTATTTTGGGGCCAGTGATTGGTCAGTGGGTTTTCACCAATGGGAGGAGTTAATTCTAGTCAGAAAGGTTCTCTCCATGTTTAATCAATGATGCAGGCCGGTATGCGGTTCCGACCGCGGCCTGTCTCGTCAGGACTGTCGGTCAGTAAGCACATGTTTGTGTGCAGGTTTTTTCTATTTGGCAGCACAGTGCAGGATCTCAGCTCATTATAGCCCCCCTCCCCCCTCCTCCCCCTACACACCCCTCACCTTTCCATCTGTGGGCTGTTGGTTGCCCCCGCCCTTCCGCCCTCTGCTCCTTCTGAATGCATGGCTTCCATGTGGTGCCTCCATCTGCCCCCCTGAACCCCCGCACCAGCCCTGACTCTCTGCACCAGCACTGCTAGCGCTCGCAGCATGCCCCCCCTCCCTCCCGCCTCCGCTGTGTGGTCCACCCGTTCATCAGGGAGTTCATTACCCTCACTGCAAATAAAAACAAATGATGTTTAAATGCACAAATGTACAAACAGGGTGAGAAATAAACCTCCTGATCCGTCAGTGGAAGTTAAATCAACCTGATCCGTCAGTAGAAGTTAAATCAACCTGATCCGTCAGTAGAAGTTAAATCAACCTGATCCGTCAGTAGAAGTTAAATCAACCTGATCTGTCAGTAGAAGTTAAATCAACCTAATCCGTCAGTAGAAGTTAAATAAACTTGATCCGTCAGCAGATGTTGTTAAACTTCATGTTAAACTACCAGCAGCTCATATGATGAACAGTTAGAAATCAGAAGAACTGTAAACATGGAACACGTTTCAGTGTTAAAAATCACATTCTGAATATTTTTTCACCCTGTTTCTCACGATACAGATAATTACAGAGCAGTGTTATTAAATCAGTGTTATTAGAGCAGTGTGTATTCTATCACATCTGATAATGAGTAATAATGGAACAGGAAGCAGCCTCATCACTTGTTTCTCTCTGCAGTTTCCAGATGTGCGTCTCTTTTAAATGTCTCGGTAGTCCGTCTTGTAAAAAGGACTTTGAGGACCTGTAACTTCAAACCGTTTGTCCTCTTTATCGAGTCGCTGCATCGGTCCATGTGCCTCCACGTTAAGACAATGAAGTCTCAGAATGAAAATCAAATCCAGAGCAGGATATGAGAGCAGGAGATGTGTAAAGTGCTGACTGTGCCGAGTTTGACGTCTCACCCTCTCTTTCTCTCTCTCTCTCTCTGTGTATGTGTGTCTGTGTGTCTGTCTGTCTGTCTGTGTGTGTGTGTGTGTGTGTGTGTGTGTGTGTGGCTCTCCCGCAGCTCGTCCTCCCGGAGTATCTCATCCATTTCTTCTTCTGCGTGATGTTTTTCTGCGCGGCCGAGTGGCTCACCCTCTGTCTCAACCTGCCGCTGCTGGCCTACCACGTGTGGAGGTACACGCCCGTCCCGTGTGGGTGAAAACAGAACATGTGATGGATGTGAGCGTTTGCAGAGCCTGTTAACACACACACACACACACACACATACACCTGTTGTCGCCTGTGCCGCAGGTACATGAGCAGACCGGTGATGAGCTGTCCGGGACTCTACGACCCCACGACCATCATGAACGCCGACATCCTGGCGTTCTGTCAAAAAGAAGGCTGGTGCAAACTGGCTTTCTACCTGCTGTCCTTCTTCTACTATCTCTACGGGTACGTCTTTATCTTTTTCTACCCCACAGGGTGTTAAAAATGTAACGTCTCAGTCGGCAACCATCAGGTAGATGAGAAGAATGCCTCCGGCAGCTGGTTAGCTTAGCTTAGCATAAAGACTGGAAGCAGAGGGGAAAAGTAGCCTAGTTCTGTCCAGAACTAATAAACTCCTCCATAATTAACAAATTATTTTTTTTTAATCTTATTTTAAATCACGACAAAAAGTGTGAAACAACTATTTGTGGGTTTTTATTTAAGTTTATTAATGTTAAACGTGTTGAGATATGAGGGACAAACAAACCAAACATGCAGAGATTCCCTGCATTAAAGATGAATGATGTAACAGCTCATTAATGTTAGCTTTAAAGCTGCTCATGCTAAGCTAACTGTAGCTTCATATTTAAACAACAGCACCGTTGTTGTTTCAGATGATTACAGTATTCGATATTCCTTTCTGTGTAACAGGATGATTTACGTTCTGGTGAGCTCCTAAACATGACCATGGAGGAGGAGGAGGAGGAGGAAGAAGAGAAGAAGGAGGAAGAGGAAGAGGAGGAGCTGCATGTACAGTGGACGACCAGACGCAACGATCTCAGTGCTGGACCGCTCGACCTGCTGGAGACCCCATCACCCCCTCCCTCCCTCCCTCACGTCAGAAACATTTATCCGTCTCCGGACTGGTCGCAGTGCTCCTCTCATAGATCTCTGAGGACGAAGCTGAACGGAGAGTTTATCTTTTTTATTTTTTAATGGTGTGGTGATTTTTGATGCTCGGGATTTAATAAAGTTTAGTTTTTCTTTTTTCCCATCGCGGTGTGTTTACGGACTAGCTAGACATGTTCAGGGTGTGTTTATCAAGAGAGAATCTGAGCTGTCCGTCAGCTGATTGGTTCGCAGCACTAAAACAACAGACTTCTGCTCTGAAATGTGAAGTGTGGGGCTTTTATTACTGAGTGTTGCACAAGGACAATCGCGGTGGTTGTTGCGGCATCAAACGGACGTATCACATGACCCCTGTTTGTTTTCAGTGAGACCTGTCTGTAGCCCCGCCCCTTCTGCAGCTGTCTATCAACTGAGGTAGGCTCCAACCAGCCTGACACGCTTTAGTTCTTCTGCTTTTGACTGCTGACGTGCCAAACCGCTGAACGTACCTCCTCAGTCCGTTTCTGTGTTTCAAACACCAAATATTCCACCTTGTTTATTTATTCCATGTTTTTAGGGTCCTCCGGACATCCAACACTCCGCACCGCCTCACTCGTCTCCACAATCTGAACCTGGAGACGTTCGTTTAGAGGCCATCAGACAACGGTTCATTGATATTAGAGTATTTATTTCAACATGTAAATTTATCAGGGAAAAGGATTATCATTTTTTTATGTTTTAGATCCCATCAAGTCAAATGTAGGAAATGATTTATGAGTCTGAATAAAAAGATCCCAATCGGTTAATGTGGACTTCAGTGATTATTAAATACAGATGGATTAATAACTAGATAGATTATCAACTACAGATAACTACAGATGGATTAATAACTAAAAATGGATTATTACACATCTCTGCTCAGACTTTAATATTCTCAGTTTTACTCATGTCTGAATAGAGTTCAGTTTTCTATTAAAAAGTCTTTAAAGATGCTGTAAAGTAGAAATGAAAATGAGTTTTAAGTTCATCACACCACAGAAGTATGGGTTGTTAACTACCCATCCAAATTTGAATGAAAAAAAACAAGACAAATTTGTTAAATTAGGGTTTGAAATCGTGAGAAAATCATCAGTCCTCTCTGCTCTGAGACTGGGGGGGCGTGTCGCCTGAAGGACCTGAAGCTCCGCCCACTCGCTGGAAGGTGTTCAGTGTTCTGTATGACAGTCCTGTAGCTGCAGTTCTTTTCCCCACTAAGCGCTCTGTCTGACATCCAACCTCTCGGTGACTTTATGCATGATGTCCTACTGGTCCTCTGTCTCTCTGGTGGACGGAGCAGCCTGCTTTGTGAAAACAGAATAGAATTAGAATTTATTTGTCCAATGAGTGAAACATATAGATGCAATCAAATCCAGCTTGTCCCCCTGAGCTGTAACACAGGAGTAAAACTGGACAGCAGACAGTGAGCTCTCCAACTACTTCTAACGCACCTGCATTACAATAGTAGAGATAATAAGAGCGAGGAGTTACCTTAGTTCTGTAACTGCAACATGAACAATGCTGCATTATATCACATGTCAATTCATTATATCACGTCAATCCAAACTTTGAACCTGCTCAGGTCGAGCCGACAGTCTTTCTCTTTCACTGATGTCCCTCCTCCTCCTCCTCCACCTGCTCCCTGCAGCCTCCTGCACATGTAGTCGGGCTCGTTTATCCAGACCGGTACCGGTACATGTAACCGAGAGGGTCGGTGATTGTAACTACACCAGAGTACAAAAATAACAACCGTCATTAATCGGGAGGACTAGATCTCTTCTGGTCCATGTTTAACATCACCCCGACATGTAAAATACAGTTACGTATATTATAGTTCCTTATCGGAGCTAGATGGACACGCATAAAACAATTCGCGGTTATCGGAGCATTTTTCTCTGAACTCTGCTCGGCTACGAGCTCAATACAAGATAATTAGCACATTAACTCCCATTTCATGAAAATAAAGTTATTCTACACCGAGTAAAATCACGTTAGCAGTTTGCACCGCGGGCTAAATGTAGCAGCGTTACTGTGGTAAATTTAGAACTTACGCTGAGTGGTGGACTGCAGGCAGTGGTGGACGAGACTGCCGGTGGTAGCGCGGAGACGGTCGGCGGTCCGGCGCCCCGGCGCGGTTCGGCGGCGGTGGACGGTGCCGGTGCGAGCGGAAGATGAACGGCCGTGAGGGTGAAACTCGGATCGGCTCTGCGCTGCAGGAGAAGCGGTGCGTCTGTGAACTCGGTCCGTCTCCGGTCCAAGTTGAAACTATCCGCTGTGAAATGATCACTGCAGAGGCTGCTGTTGGTGTTAATCCTACGGTCTCCTTTAGCCAGGCTCTTCACGAAATCAATCCACCTCTTTTTCCTTCATCAGTAGGGAATTTAAATAGCGATGCAGCGCTGCTTTGGAGGTTCTTGCTTCCACGAAAGATTTGCGGGTGGAGGGAGACATCCTGTAGCAGCTAGCTGATGTACAATAACAATCTGACTCCAGCAGGAGTAGAACTGAAGTCCAGTGGGATGACCTCTTATGCAAATGAGCTCCAGGCTTTTATAACGTTTCACCTTGTGAGAGGAGGAGCCATGCAGAAGGTTATATAAACCGGCTGTGATCTGACGTAGATAGGTTGTTGTGACGTAGATAGGTTAGGTTTTAGCTCCGCCTAAAAAAAAACTGAGCTGAAGACGGGTGAGAAACTGTTTAACGGTCTAACTCCACATTTCAGTGAGACAAACTCACTCAGCAACTCATTTCACACGTATATAATGTACTGAGAAGCAAATCTTGGAATTTGCTTTACAGCATCTTTAAATACGAGACAGACAATAAAACCAGTCGCTCACTTCCCTGCAGACTCTTACTGACCAAAGAGGCTGCACCTCTCAGAGTTTGTGACCCCGGATCATGTGACACCCCAGGGCCAAGGACTGAACAAAGACCCCAGACTGTCTGATGACCTCAGCATCATGTTCGAGTTTTTAGTGATTTGAAGTCTTTTTGTTGATATTGAGGTTCATATTGTGCATTTAACAGATAAACCAGTCAAAGTTAGAAATAAACTCCTGATCAGCTGTTTTATAAGAGCGAGTCAGCAGAAAGATATTTATACCGAGAACCTACGAAGCTTTTTGTCCTAGTTTTTTTTTTTTAAATCACAAGCTTTCAATTATTTTAATATTTCATACAAGATCATTTGACTCAAAGTGCAGCTGATTGGATATTTCCTTCTAATCATCAACATATTGTTCTTGAACAGTTTAATTCACCTTCACACAGAAGAGCACAAACAGAACATGTCTCAACGTTTATAATAAAAACGAATTAAACACATTATAAACATCAAAACAGCAGAATGTGATCCAGTCTTTTATTTAATATATTGATTTTTGTCGTTATAATCAGATCATTTTAAAGTGCACTTCTTTAAGAATCTATTTAATCAGAAATAGAAGAATCAGCAGAGATCAATATTTCCCGGCTGCTGATTGGAGGCGAGGATCATTGATCACCGAGACACAGATCGCTCTGTGGAGACGTCTCTGCTCTCTTTGTACGCCACCAACCGCTCACGAAACTCGTGGAGGAAGTTGTACTGCTGCAGGAGAAAAAAACAAAACATGTCAGTAACAATTAAAACAGAAAATATAATTTTGATTTGACAGGTTTCAGCACAGAAACAATAAACACAGGAAGGTTTTACAAAAATGTTTGAATGACACAAAACTTTTGTAAATATGGGGAATTAATCATTTTTACTGTTCTTAACTGTTAAAGAAATAATCACAAACAACAAAATGCACCTTTGAAAACTGGGACAACCCGGATCCGAGTTTCCACATCAGAATAATAAAAAGCTGAAAGGTGAAACCACTGTGTTTCTGTCTTATTGTGAAAGAGTGATGGAATTAATGGAGTCCAATGGTAAAAAGGTTTCAAAACAAAAGTTTTAAAACAGCGAAATGTTCCTTTAAACCCTCCAGAGAGAGGAGGAAGAGGAGTCTGGCCTCTCACCTTCACCGTCTGTATGGCTCCTCCTCCTCGGTGCTCCCGCAGGATTTCGATGGCTTTGTTTGGCGTCATGGTTACAGAGAGCAGCAGCAGGAGACAGGCGGCGACTGAAAGGCAGGAAACAGCCATGCGTTACAGCTCTGATGCTACATACAACACAGATCACACGGGACGACTTTCAAAGTAAAAGCAGAACTCTCTTACTTAGTGCAGATCGTCCCAGGCCTCCATAGCAGCTGAAAGGGGAGAGATACAAAATCCCATCAAACACATGACTAAAGAGGAACGGTTGTGTAATGAGAGATGTCCCGGGGACGCGAAGAGATGTCATCTGTGTTAATGTGTTAAGTGCCATGAAATAACCTGTGTTGTGATTTGGTGCAATATAAATAAAATTGAATTGAAACTCTCCCTTCCTGTTTATATTTTTTAGCCCTGATGCAATTTCTTTTTATTTTTTTTAAATTATTATTATTTTAATTGTGATGATGTGACTCACTGGATGAGCGTGGTCCGGTTGTTCTCCAGGCTGAGCTGCAGCTCCTCCAGGATCTGGCAGCACTGCTCCAGCTGGGGAGCGTCTCCGTCGGGGAAGGGCGTGTGGTGGACGCTGAAGCCCTGCTGCTGGTACACCTCCAGCAGGGAGGGAACCCGGTACTTATTCAGCTCTCCCCTGGTGCACAAAACAAACACGTCCTGCACGCCCTGGTTCTGCAGCTCCTCTGTGGACAACACAGGAAGTCGACAAAAATAAGAGTCGCCTGCACATTTTAATGTCAGACCAGGAAGTTGAAAGGGTTTTACTCTGGTGGGAAACAGTTGATTATTAGCTGGTCAAGATGTGTGTCACCTGGTTAGAAGAACAATCTATACGCTAAAAAACAAACTACTTATAAAGAAAAACAACACAGTGAAGTTTTAAGTTCATGTTTCAGCTGGATGTGAATTTAATTTTATCCAAACATTTGGATATTAAAAATCAGCTCAGAACAACATCAGACTTCTGTCACATTATAAATGAATCTTTTTATATACGCGTTAAACACAGACAGGTGTTCTGAGATAACTTTACAGCAGCAGATTCAGGAACTCACATCCTGTAAAGTAAATCTCAATGTTTAAATTAGATACTAAGGTGTGTTTGTATAAACTAACGTGAACTTCCAGAAGAACTGAGTTTGTCTTACCGACGTCTCTTTGCAGGTTCCTGCGGATGTCTTTATATTTACAACCTGAAGTCAAGAGAAAGTGAATGAAATGGAGGATTTTATATCATATTCATATTTTATTAAAAACCTTACAAACTAAAGTAAACTGTAAATAAAATAAAGTGTGACTCTACCTGGCAGAGCACAGATTCCAAGAAACTGTGAGCACTCGATTGCAGACAGCGGCAACCTGAACGCAAAAAAAATAAAACATACTGAATATTAACAATCTTATATGTCTTTTACATTATTAGAATTAAAAACTGTTGTGTATTCAGAAACAAACCTCCAGAAACCTACCAGGAGATGTGGAAGGGAGTCAGCGGCTCCTCTCCGACCTCCTCGTCATCAGAGGAAGAATCAAACTCACTCGTCCCCATTTCTTCAAAACCTGCGGGCGGCAGCGAGTTTTAATTTCAGCACTTTCTCTTCAATACCTGTCGTTTTATTTATTTTATTAATGACAATAATATTCAGAACATCAGTAATATTTCAGACTTTGAAAATGCTTTGTTTTTGTCCCTGTAGTGTGGACACAGTGATCTTCACTATAAGACCACAACATGTCACATCTCAGACTAAAACTGAAGTTTTCTGGGATGGATTATTTTATTTATTTTAATGCAGGTTTAAAGTCTCTGAGGTTTAACTGAACACATATTACTTTGGAAGTTATTGGCAGTGATATAAAGTGTAAGAAATGCTTCTATTGTTGGAGTTCTAACTTGACAAAAAGGCAGTATTTATCCATGACGTCATTATAATGTGAAGGCCTCATTTTACTGTGCTGTAGAACATATGATTTTGCACAAAAAAAATGCTAACATGGTCTTTAAATGAGGCTACACACCAACATGTCAGCTGTAAATTAAACATTATACACTCTGACTATTATACTATATTATAAAGTTAATAAAAACATATTAAACTTCCATTAAACCCGCGAATTATGTGAAATAATAAACAGTAATCTCAGAACTGATGAGCAGACTGCTAACATTAGCTACGCAGCTAATTTGTTACAAACGGAGAATAAAAGAGGCAATATTCAACAAAACTTTTATCTAAAAGTCACTTGGAAAGAATAAAGAGCCGTGTGTCTTTCCGGAGGATCATACAAGTGGATAAAAACACAGAAAATACGTGTAGTTCTCGTTGTTCCTCACCAGCCTCGCTCTTTCACCGCTGCTGTTTTGACAGCTCTGTCAGCAGCAGCTGCGATTTGAAAACGCCATGAAGACAGCAACCAATCAGATTCGAGCACCGACCATGAGCCACGCCCCACGGCATAACAAACCTGACAATATACGCTCAATTTGTTCTACGGCGTCAACAAGGCGGGCGGAGTGAAGCGGATACTCGGCGACAACGTCCCTGAAACTTGGAAACATTCTACAAAAAACAAATAATCGTGAATTTGATTGATGTTTATGACAGAAACTGCGTGTTTGATTATCTTTAACCTCTTTAAATCGGTAAAATAATTTATCAGCCGCCAGACTCCGGTTATAAAAGTCAAACAACAGCAAATTACCACCAATAGAATTAAACAGGCTATAAATTAAAAATGGTGAGTAAATATGTAAATATTTACATATGGTTTACTACAGTGATATATATATTTTGTTTAGTATTGTGCACACAACACTGCTGGATATCACTTTTACCAAAAATGATTTGCACAATTAATTTCTATAGCCAAAAGTATTGTATTTTTTTTATTATTTTAAAAGAACAGCTGTTTTTTTATTTTTTATTTTTTATTTTTAATCTTAAATCAGATCTTATTGTTTCAGTCATCATTTTTAAATCGTGTTTTGTTTCATTTCGATGTGAACTACATAAAGACAGTAAGACAGTGAATGCACCCCTCAGTGTGCAGCGTGTGCACGGTGCCTCCTCAGTGAATGACAGCGCTGCTCTCAGAGCGTCATGCAGGACATCTGCTGTCTGCAGAGCAGCACAGAGAACAACACGAGGCTCCACCGACCAAGTTTCACCTCGGAGGTGCAAACCGGGAGAAAACAGGAATTTAAAGGATTTAAGTAGTCACTGCATCTTTTTCAGATGCGAGGAGAAATACTGCTGAATACCTTCAACTAAGGTGAGCTGCTTTCACACCGTCTTCTTCAACAATCAGTCTTTTCTTTTTTTTTCTTCTTTTTTTTTGTGGATTGTTGGATATTTGGACTCATTATAACATTATAATTATGTCTGGGAATAATATCAGATGTTTTTAAGTGGCAGGAATGTAAATCAGTCTGCAGCAAAATTATGATTTCTACACATTTTATCAAATAGAAGCTTAAATACATTTTTCTGGTTTATTTTCCATTTAAAATGTAAATATTCTGCCTTTTTTCTCCGTGTTTGTGTTCTGCTGATCCTTGGCCTGTCCTTCTGTCAGCAGCAGAGTGGTAAGGAGGGATCTTGGCTCCTGCAGCCGTTTCCCCTGCAGGGCTGAGCTCTTTGGCTGCCTCAACACTTCCTTAGCAGAGGGGGCTGCTGGCAGGACGACATCTGAGCAGGTAGCCGACAAATACGTCCTCAAATCAGGTTTCTGACGCTCCTCTCACTCATCTGGTGAACTTCATTCTAGATATGATGTAAATGTATATTTCGTATAACCTGTGTGCATCTATTCAGAGAGGTCTGCTGCCACATCTCGTCTATGTTTGGAGGATTCTGGTTTCTCTCTGCAACGATCAGATCGTACCGGCTGAAGTTGGTACACATTAACCAGCGAGTGTTTGCCAACTGGCTTGTTTGTGTGTCTGCAGGTGATGAAGCCTCAGGAGGCCGAGCTCGTCTCGGAGATCTCCAAGGTATTCTGCACCTTCACTAATCAGCGGCCTGCTTTTAAACTCTGAGCTGTAAATGAGCAGCAGAGAGAGAATGGAGTCCCACCAGACGCTCCTGTTCTAATGTTTTCCTCCCTGCAGCTGCAGAGCATGGTCTCCGAGCTGAGGACGGGCTTCACCAGTGCTCTGCGGGAGCTCAGTCAGATCCAACATGGAGACACGTACCTGAGGGAGGAGCTGGAGGAGAACCGGAGGAGCTGCCAGAAGAAGGCTCTGCGGCTGGAGGTGCTGGTGGAGGCACTGAGGGTGAGACGGACCCAAATACACAAACCGCTGTCACACACCGCCTCTCAGAGGTTCCTGGAGGACGTCATGTTGGTGTAACAGAGTCTCTGAGAAATAAAGTGTGTGTGTGTGTGTGTGTGTGTGTGTGTGTGTGTGTGTGTGTGTGTGTGTGTGTGTGTGTGTGTGATCCTGCAGGAGGAGCTGGGGGTGATGAGTCTTCAGGTCGTGCAGCTGTCCAGCAGCAGTGTTCGACCTCAGCAGGATGCAAAGAGCTGCACATGTAAACAAAGAGACAGGTAACAAAAAACAACACAGTGTGTAACAGTGTGCAGATGCATCCTGGTGTTGTTGAGAACCTGACGTGTGTCCTGCAGTGGTGATGCAGCGGTTGCAGCGATGTCATCATCGGCCGGTGGACATCCTCCCTGCGAGTGTTCTTCTTCTTCTCCTTCTGCTGCTGCTGGTCTGTCCAGAGGGAAGCTGCTCCTCCACTGCTTCCTGCAAGGACTCAAAGCTGGACTGAATGAAGGCACAGGTGAGCTCTGACATCACAGGGGACACGCACACACACACACACACACACGCGAGGACACAGTTTTCCTGTTACTTTCTGCAGTATGACGCCTGTCCCGTCTCGTCTCCAGACGCTCGTCATCAGGTGGCGATGCAGCTGCTCCACTCGGAGTGGGAGTACGTGTCCACCTTAAACCAGCTGTACAACACGTACCAGAGTCCCGCAGCTCTCCAGATGAGGGCGGAGCCTCAGTGAGTGTGTGTGTACCCCCACACCTGTTCACAGCTCTACATGTTTTCCTGCATGGTGTCAGAGAGAATGTTTGTGTTGTTGATCCAGTCAGACATACCTGAAGTTGGTGGAGCAGCTGCAGCAGAGACACGTGGCGTTCAGGAACACGCTGCAGGAGAGGCTGTCGGCCGAACACTGGAAGTCTCTGGTGGGAGACATCCTGGTGCAGCTCATCGGACACAACGACGTAAGACACGCCTCTTTTTAGAAGGTCAGCATGTCTCCTGAACGCAGAGGGACGGTGTCTCATGTGTCCTCCGTCTGCTCGTCCAGACAGCTTTCTCAGACATGTACGTGGGATACACGACCACGCTGGCCTCCTTCATCCAGCTGGAGTTCAACCGGCTCAACCAGAAGAGCCACAAGCTGCAGGTACGACGCCATCTCTCATCTTTCCGAAAGGAGTGTGTCCGAGAGCGGAGATGCTGATGTGTGTGTGTGTGTGTGTGGGTGTGTGTGTGTGTGTCCACAGGGAGGACAGGTAGAGAAGGAGGAGATGAAGCTGCTCTCATCGCTGTTGGCGCCCGTTGCTCGTCTCCACGGTTACCTGAGTCACATCCAGGTGAGTCGGCAGCCTCAGACTCTCTGAAACGATGCTCTCCGGACATTTTAAATAAAGTTATCAGGTGACTCAGCGATGACCTTCACGTTCCTCCAGAACCTGCTGCAGTGGACCAGAAAAGAACATCCGGACTGCAGCCTCCTGCTGGGAACCGAGCGGGCGCTGAGGAGCATCCTGACCCGCTGCCATGTGATCCTGGAGGAGGAGGTCCGCTGGGAGGAGGAGGAGGAGGGGCAAAGGTGAGGAGGAAGAGGAGGACGAGGAGGACGAGACATGATGACATCAGATTATTAATTTATACAGCTGATATAAACCTAATCTTCTGATCCTGATTCTAAAAACATCCTCTGAGGGTCTAAAGTCAAACATTAACTTCTATATTTGATGAAGTTATTGATCTGCTGACGGTCCGATCACCTTCAGTGCTCCTGATCCAGCTGGTCCAGTTTCCTCAGAGTGTTTCAGAACTCCAGGTTCTTCGCTTCAGAACCTTCAGTCTTTAACGGTGCAGAGAAAGAACCTCTGTTCAGAACAAAAGCAAACTTATTTCTCTCAGTTCTGATGTTTCCTACCAGCTGATCCAACGGCTGATTAATCGCCTGTTGGATCAGCTGATTAGTCGATCAGATCCACGTGAGTGTCGTCTGAAGGCTGCTTCAGTGGAAGGAAACAACTGAAGGAACTCTGACCTCTGAAGAGGAGTGACCCTGATCAATGCAGCTGATCTGATTCAGTTTGATTCATCAATATGAAAGATTTCTTCATTTTACAGCGTTTCTGAACCCTCAAACTTTCTGTTTATTTGTTGACACATTTTCTGGTTCATAAGATTGAGATTTATTGTGAAAATCTCTTTGTGGATCATTAACAGTTTAAATTTTTTTAAATGAACATCAGCTGCTCTGATGCTGCAGCCGGTACATCTTCTACAACCTGCTGCAGCAGGAGTCATCAGACCAGAGAGTCCCATCAGACCAGAGAGTCTCATCCGAGGGGGGAGGAGTCTCATCCCACGGGGGAGGAGTCTCACCTTGCAGCCCAGAGGTTAGCGTTGCCCCCTCCTGGCGTTTAAACTCAGAAGTTTCAGCAAGATTAACCTGTAAAAAAGTGGATTTTTGTGCATGTTTTTACACATAAATTTAAAAGACTCCCCGGCTGACAGCGTCCCTGAGACATGTCCCCCGTCCGTCCCTCTGGCTTCCTGGGACTGATTTTGTCTCCTCCCCCAGCAGAGACGGCGTCCGCCTCACCAACGGGGTGGACGGCTGCCACTCGATGCGCCTCGAGTGCTGGTCCTGCAGCCCGGTGAGGAGGAAGGGGGCGGCCCCGAACCAGCCCGCCCATGACTGTGGCCATGCCTACTGCTCCCTGCTGACCCCAGAAGCCGCAGGATGGGGCGAGAACAGCGACTCGGGTCAGGGCACCTTCAGCCAGCTCACCGGGAAGGATGCTCCGCCCACCAACCACAGCCTGGAGGACGGGGAGACGGACCCCGATGACACCTCCGCCTTTGACTACTCCTCCGTCACCTCCTGCAGCCCTGACGGCACCCTACAGAGGGAGGCGCTGGGCAGCCACAGCGGGGGGGAGGAGGAGGAGGACAGCCAGGTACCGGTTCTGTTGAAGCCGTCGTACAGCCAGCAGCCCAAAGAGAGCCCTAGAGAACGGACTGTGTGTGTGAGGTGGCAGATCCCCCGACTGACCCCCCACCCGCCCCTTAGGAAGCCCGCCAGACCCTACCAGGACGGGCCAGCACCGTGCCTCGTCTCCTCCTACGGGTCGAGGCTGGTCAGCGTCAGGAGAGGGTCGCCGCCGCTCCATCCCAAGAGTGCCTTCAGGCCCATCTGGGACGACCCATCCAAACAGGTACCTTGTGTGTCAGTGAAACATCCTGTTTGAACAAAGATTCTTTTCAAATCTGTTTGAACTCTGGCGCCTCCCGGTGGTGAACAGATGCAGCAAGTCTGTGAGATAAAAATTCTACATGCAGCAGCTTTAATGTGTTTTTGAACCAGAACCATCTCTGAGATTATGTAATAATAGAAGTAAAAAGATATAAAAGTATCATTTATTATAATTGATGATAAAGTACTGCTCATAATAAAATAACAACCACCTTCATAACAAAGATGTCCTGTGATCACCTCCTCCGTCCCTGCTCCTCTGGACCTCTCCGTCCTCCAGGCCGATGCAGCTCCAGAGAAGGACAGCCGACCGGGCTTCGTCCCGATCCGACCCAACTTCCAGAACTTCCCCCCGAGCAGAGAGAGTCTGAGGTAACGCTGAAGCTGCATCATCAGTCCGAGTGTAAAATTTGATCAATAACCTTCACCTACTGCTCCTCAGCGTGTTCCGACCTGGCCCGGCCCAGCAGAGAGGGAATCATGCAGCCTCAGGAGGGGGAGGGGGAGGGGGAGGAGGGGTGTGGGACGACAGCGAGGACAGTGAGGGACCCTGCAGCACCGTGTGACCTACTCCATCCTCTTACGTCCTCCCCGGAGACGAGTCTCATCACAGACTGCTGCACACAGAACATGACGTGTGAACCAGGAAGTGAGACAGGAAGTGCCCGACAGACAGGAAGCTCCTGAACCCTCCAGGAGCCTGGAACAGGAGGCGGTCGTGGTTTCATGTTTCAGATGTTTGAAACGTTGACATGATGGACAGTTTGAGGACAGGTCCAGTTAATGAGCAGCATGATCCAGATGTTCACTTCCTGTTCTCCAGATGTTTTCACAACAGCTGAAACTGTATGAACATATTTCTAAAGACAGGAACAGTTTTACTTTAGAGGATCAATGTGATGATATTCAGAAGGTCTTCATCACGTCTCTGTAATCAGCTCCTTAACAAGCTCTTTAACGAGCTACAGGTTAGCTTAGCTTAGCACAAAGGCTAGGATATTTCTAAGATATTTAAATATTTCAGGGTTTCTCTGGTTGCTGACAGGATCTGGTTCTGTTCAACTACACTTGCATTTCATGTCATTTATTGACTTTTATCTTTATAATATTTATCTAAAAACCTAGTAAAACATCTCAGTGCTCGGTGCTGTGAGGGCACGTCTCTGTCCTGTGATGAATACATGTTTGTAAGAGATGAAGGACAGTTGGACTTCTCAGCAGGAGTCTTCAGGATCACTGAGGGTCCACGAGCCAGCTCCTGAATCACACATTCAGGAATAAAAGGTTGAAGTGAATAAAATAATTTTTTCACAGATCTTCAGTCTCCTTCTCTTCTTCCTCCTCTCTTCTTCCACTTCTCTTCCCATCTTCTTCCTCTCCTCCTCTTCTTTCTTCCGCTCCTCTTCCCCTTCCTCTCCCACTCCTCTTTTTCCTCTCCTCCTCCAAACATGACACCAGATGATGTATATATAGTCAATAAAGAGAACAGGTGAAGTATTCTTCAGTATAAAATAGGAGGTGATTTATTATTAATCTCATCAGACCGTTAATACAAAGCAGTTAAAAGGCCACAAACCATCAAACTAACTGTTACAGCGCCACCTGGAGGAGAACTGACCGCTGGGTCAGGGTGGAGGAACAACATCTGGAGGAGGAGGAGGAGGAGGGGGTGCATGAAGAGTAGTATCCTCAGTGTGTGTATCAGTGAGTCCAACAGTTCTATGGAACCACAGCGTCTCCACACGGACCACCACCACCAACAAACACAATAACAACAACAACAACAACAATAACAACAACAGCTGCAGCTCAACAACATTCAGACTAAAGTGCACAAAGTGTTTGTGAGAACAACAGAGTTGTTGAGCGCAGCTCAGTCTGAAGGTCCTTAGGAGGAGGAGCAGGTGGAGAAGGAGGAGTAGGTGGAGGAGGAGGAAAAGGTGGAGATAAGAGGAGGAGCAGGTGGAGGAGGAGGAGCAGGTGGAGATGGAGGAGGAGCAGGTGGAGTTGGAGGAGCAGCAGGAGGTGCTGGGTGGACTGGACTGGGTTCTTCTCACTGCTTTAACCAGCTGAGGGTGTGCTTGTCTGTGTCCTCCTGCAGATTGTCTGTGAGTGTGTTAGTGACCGTTGTGTGTTGTGTGGTTGTTTTGTTTGTGTCTGTTGTTTGTTTGTTGGGTATTTGTTGTGTGTTTGTGTGTCTGTTGCGTGTTCATGAGGAAACACTGACAGATGAGGGTAAATGTCACTTTATACAAATGATTGATTAGTGTATACATGTTCTATGTACACATCCACACACATGTACAGAGCGTGTAACTTTGTTCTGAACATCACAGGAAACATTTGAACACCGTCTGATGTTTGTGTAGAAAACAAAGTAAAAGGCACATCTGAGTCTGTCTGAGACACACAGAGGAGGACAGAGGGACAGAGGAGAGGACAGAGGACAGGAGACCTCTGTCTGTCTGAGACACAAAGAGGAGGACAGGAGACGAAGAGACAGTTTTCTTCTTCATGTGGAGCAGCCACTGGGAGGCGCTGTCCCCGCCTACAGTGATGCTTTAATACCACAGAAGAAGAGGTGGGCTTAGTTAGGGGAGGAGCACAGTGTCAGACAGCGGTCCATCAGGGGACAGGTCAGGATCTGGGTCAGGACCCGGGTCCTGGATCAGGGCCTGGCTCAGGACCTGGATTAGGACCCGGATCAGGATCAAGGTCCCGGGTCCCGGTGCTGTCCAGTATCGTGGCAGACGTCCCTCGTCGAGCACCTCAGAGGGATTTATTGACCTGCTGACTTTGACCCGGCCCCGATGTGCAAATGGAGTGTTCTGGTTTCCCGTCTGGAGGCTGGGGTCAGAGGTCACCACTGTTGGGTTTGTAAAGGCAACGTTTCGAGAGGCCTGACGCAGAAGAACAGTCACAGTGTGCAGGTGAGGAGGCGGAGCCACAGCGGCGGCGTAAAAAACAAAATCCCTTTTCCCTGCAAGAAGTAAGACTTTGGCAACTGTTCTCGGAAAACGTCTGCAGTGCCGCCCGGAGATACGTCTGCTGCAGCGCCGCCCGGAGCTACGTCTGCGTCGAGAAGAGGTCGTCCACGGGACGTCAATGCCCGAAAGAAACAAAGCATGGCAAAGAGGCTACAGAGGCCACGCCCCCACGGTCACCCGGCCCGGGGGACGCGGGGGGAGAACCATCAGACACTCTTTGTGTTCATTCGCTGGCACACTGGTTTCTCATTGGCACAGAGGGTTTAGATGGAGGCGGAGCTACTGATCCCCTGAGAGGCACGGCGGGGCGGCGATGCAGAGGAGGGTGGGTGGAGTTAAGAGTGTGGGAGCAGTGTTTTTTTTCTTTGACTCCGCCTCATTGGCTGTTGTCGGCGTTCTCCACCAATGAGAGGCCGTGCAGCGGCGGCGGCAGCAGCTCCCTTTTGTAAGTCTTTGGCGGGAGCTTGGGGAGCTGTGGGCTGGAGTTGTGTCGGGGAGGTACGGGGGGCGCGGTGATAGGGACGGGGAGCGGGCAGAGGCTGTTCTGGCTGGCGCTGAGGGGGCAGCTGCGGCGGGGGACACGGGGGGACGGCGTGCTGGGCGGGGTGTTGGGCGAGCTGGGCGAGCTGCTGAAGTCCCAGTGGTAGCGGCCCACCGGGGACGGCTGCAGGTTCAGGGGGTAGTTGATGAAGATCTCGGGGGGCCGCTGGGGCACCGGGGGGGGGGGTGTCCGGCAAGGGGTCCCGCGGTGGCGGAGGGGGAGGGCTGGGCAGGGGGCCGTCCATGGGCGGGCCGTTGTAGACCGGTGTTCGAGGCTGGATCCTGGGCAGGGTGGGGGGAAGCCGGGGGGGGATGGCAGGAGGGCTGTCGGACCTGCAGCTCAGCTGGTGTGCACACACACACACACACACACACACACACACACACACACACGTTAAACATGTTCTGTAACACGTGTTGTCCTGGATACAGGTGAGGGGGCCCAAGATAAGGCTCAGGACCCCACAAGGGGACATCAGATAATCTGAGGGGTCCCTCCTATCTTTGACCTTTGACCTGCGTCTCCTTTTACACCTGAAAGTGATCTGTGTGTGTGGGTAGCTGCTCTTACTTTGGCCTCAGACATGGCGTCCTTCCTTCGCGGTGGCAGAGGAGGTGGCTTCAGCTCCTCTCCCAGCTGATGGAGGCTGCTGCACGACACCGACTGGAACTCTGAGAGGAAGAGGAGAGAGGATGAAGGTCAGAGAGACGCTGTGCATCACGAAGCATGACGATGAAAAATGAAGAGAACGTGAAGAGACTTACTGGAGGGCGGCAGCAGGACTGAAGCGAAGATGGAGTTAGTGCCTGAAAAATAAAAACAGGATTTAATACGGACGTGTGGTTCAGGTTTCATCTTCCTCCTGCTGTGTGCATCACGGTGCAGCGCTCCATCTGTCCTGATGATGATGATGATGATGATGATGATGTCATACGAAGTGAGATCCAAACATAGAACACAACATGCTGTGATTCTCCTACTGAGAGCATTAATGAGTAAAACTGTCCGACAGCTCCGTAAACACATTTAAAAAACTGAACAGCTGACCTCCGTAGGAGCTGCTGAGGTCGGGCTCCATGAACACTGAGCAGAGGTCAGAGGAGGCGGACTGCGGGGGGGTGGGCGTGTTGGGAGAGGTGGGCACCGAGGCGGACGCTGGCGTCTCTGGCTCAGTCTCGGCGATGCTCCGGAAGGTGATCTTGTGCGGTGGCTCCCTCTCCAGGGGGACGGGGTGTCCCTTCAGGGTGCCCGAGGTAGACGTTCGCACGGGCCGGATCCCTGGAGACTTCAGGTTGTATATGGTCTTCCTGGGCTGTGTGTGTGTGTTGTTGTTGTTGTTGTTGTTGGTGGTGGTGGTGGAGAGGAGGGGGGGGACGAGGACGTTTAACTCAACAAGTAGATAAAATAATTTCCGAATCGTGCATTCTCCCGGTCCGGACTTACGAATCGGGGCGCCTGCCTGCAGTTACGAGGCTCGATGTCCAGAGACGTTTTGAACAGGTAGTCGGCGAACTCCTTCTCGCTGCGGTTCCCCATCGGGTTCAGGTTCTCGAAGAACCTCTGAGCGGTGACAGGAAGGACGGTGTGAGTTTGTGATGTGTGCTGCGAGTTAAAAGGTGCAGGCTGATGGGCAGTGCGCTCTCACCCTGATGTCGTGCTCCACCTTCAGACAGTATGGCTGGTTCTGGTACTGCTGGATCTCCCCGGTGATCTCGGCCACTTTCCTCCTCTTGCTGAAGTTGATCAGCTCCTTACCGTGGCGTCGCAGGAAGTCTGGGTTTCCCTCCTCCGTCTTCAGGATGTTGGTTAAATAGATCCCTGAGGACGGAGGGAGGTGGAGGTGTTCAGCACGGTCCGACCCGCTCCAGTCATCGGGTAGAACCGGAACGGTGGGTCACAGTGAACCGTTTGAACTCACCAAAGAAAGGCACACAGGGCGGGTTTATGGACTTCAGTTTAGCCAGGTACTTCTTGAAGTGGTCCTGACTCAGCTCCACGGCCTCCTCCAGGATCTTCTTCTTCCTCTCTGGTATTGCCTGCAGAGTTACAACCAGTCTCACATGTTAAAGTGGGAGTCTGTTGCCCCTGGTGGCCCCCAGCGGTATTACACTTTACCCACAGACTACAACCAGGTCTATAAACAGTGTGGGAGGCGGACTGACCTCAAAGGTATGGTCCAGCCTGTAGACCGGGACCGAGTTGATGGCGCTGACCACCTCCAGGACGCCGTTGAAGTTGTTGAGCTCCTGGAAGACCTGCAGGATCTCGATGACCCGTGACAGCACGGCGGTCCTCTCCTCCAGGTTCATGGTCTCCACGATGCACCTGAAACAGACACACAGTTAGGCCTGTCTTCTCTGAGGACCGGGTGTCCCAGATCCACCCAAGGAGCTACGACTCACTTCTCGAACCACAGCGTGAGGTTGGTGGTGTGGCGGATCATCCTCAGCAGGTTGGGGGAGTTCTTCTCTTTGTCCTCTTTGGTCCAGACGCTGCCGACCAGCTCAGATGGCCGCACGGCTCTGTGGATCAGGAGTTGTTTTTTTGATCTTATTCGTGCGTTTCAGTAAAGAAACGGATTTAGATTTAACTTCCTGCTCTCCGGCGGTGCCTCACCTGTAGAGTTCGGACTCCAGCAGGGTCAGCTGCCGGGCGATCTCTATGGGGTGAAGGGTCATGAGGTCGAAGGAGTCCAGCTGTCCGGCTCTGCAGATGTGCCACTCGATGGGAGGAGGAGAGCTCTCGAAGGTGATGTTGTGGCTGACGCCGTTCGACTGTGTCTGCAGTTTCCTCCTGATGATCTTATTGATAGACTCCACCCACTTTCTCATAGACTTCCCTGGAAATGAGGAAGCGAACAAAACGTTAACATAAATCAAAGCTCCACTTCCTCATTTAACACAGTTCTGTTACTGTGTGGAAGTTACACAGAGAAATATTTTTAAAAACGTCAGCTTCTAATGCTCCACATTTCACTTCCTGTGCCAACGCATGTGTCCAAAACAATAAAATCACTGCTTGTTCTTTAATATCAGACGGTGTGAACATCAGGGAGGTCACTGATGGAAGCATTTCTCCAAATAAAGACTCAAAACGGTGTCTTCTCATGTCGCGATAAAACATCCGAGCTGTGACTCAGTTTGTTCAGGCGAGATGTGATTTTAATAATGTTTAATAAAGGATTAATAATTTAAAAATAAAAGAATCAAGAATTGAAAGAGAGGCGCGGTAAAGCACGTCTGTGTAAACAGATGTTTTGAGTGGGAGGCTGACCTCGCAGCTGGATCTTGCTGGTGATGTATTCCTCCAACCGACTACGCAGCTCCGGGTCGTTCTCAAAGTCGTAGAAATGATGTTCGACCCACTGACGGAACACATTGAGAACCCTGCAGGGAGAACGTTCGGTCTTTATACGGAACCGCTCAATATTCTGCTATAAAGACAGATCGCGTACATCGACATCAAGGGGTCACCTGACAGCTGTTAAACACACCTTTATTCTAGAAGTGAATAAAGTTTTCGCACTCTGAGGAATTCTTCTCTAAAATCATAAAAGAGGATTAAAAGTGTGATTTGAGTGGCGGCGGTACCTGAGCTGGACCGGCTGCACGTACTCCTTCCTGAACCTCTGCAGCTCGGCCGCCATCGGCTGGTCGCCGTTCCACAGAGCCTGCCGGTCCTCCTCGGTCGGCTCCGGCTCGGGGATCTCGATCCTGACAAAAGAAGCAAGACAACATCTCAGGATGCGACGTCACCACCTGGATCGGAGACGGCATCGTCTTGCTCGGTTGAGGAGGCGTACCTGTCGATCAGCAGGCTGAGCAGCTCCTGAGGTTTGCAGAACGATCGGTACGTGGTGAGAAATGTTCGAACGAAGTTTGGGTCTGAAAACAGAAGAGGCGGATTAGACGCCGAACGCGGGAGGATGAACGTGCAGGTCGTGTGCAGCCGCCGGTGGCAGCAGCAGCAACAGCAGCTCACCTGCATACATGTGGTAGGTGAGCCTCTCGATGAGCTTCCCCACCGTGCCGGCCTTGATGATGGGGATGCCCGTCTTGCTCTGCACTTTGTCCTCGAACACGATGTTCTCCTCCGAGTCCTGCACGGCGAAGCGGTACACCTCGGGGGAGGGCAGTCGGAGAGGGTGCGCCTGCTCCTCGTGCTGCAGCACCGTGTCCAGCATGCGGTCCAGCGTGGAGCGGTACTGCAGGGTCACCAGCGCCGCCATCCATGCCGCCTTCTCCTCCGCCGTCCGCGCGCAGAACACCGCGCAGTTCTCGTCTTTGCCGATCAGCTCGAAGGCGTGCCGCAGCTCCGCCGAGTCCTCGCGGTCCACGATGCGGATCTTCCTCAGCACGAACTTCTCCTTCAGGCGGTACTCGGCGCCGCTGCCCGACCCGGGCAGTCGCGAGCTCTGGTTGGCCTTGCAGCTGATCATCAGGCCGTCGAACAGGAAGTTGTGTCTCTCGTGTTTGGCGCCCGCTCTTAGCAGCGGCCCCTCCAGGATGAACTCGCTGCAGCACTGGCCGATGTCCTTCCCCTCCCAGCCGTCGATGCTCTTCTGGATCTCGTTCATGCGTTTAATGGCCAGCTGCTTGCTGCGCACCTGCCGGCTGTACAGGCGGTACATGGGCTCACTGTGGGGGTGGGTGGGTTGGATGGGTGGGTGGGTGTGTGTGTGTGTGTGGGGGAGGGGGGGGGGGATTAACAGCAGTTAGAGCAGAGTTCAAACATTAAATCAGATGTGTGATAAAACACATGGAGCAGGTCTGAACCACTGGATGTTCACAGGTAAAAGGGACATCTGATAAAAAACAGGATGACAAACTGAGTATTAGTGGAGCGGTCCAGAAGGGAGCGTATATGTATCTGCGCGTGTGTGTCGTACCCGGGTTTTCTGCGGGGCTGGTGTTTGGCGTAGATCCGCTCCACGCTGCACTGCAGGTTGAGTAGAGCTGTGATTGCCTGCTTCAGACATTCTCGGTCGTCTTGGTCTTCACTGCGCTCCTGAAGTTGCTGTTAAAAGAAAAAGAAGAAGAGAAAAAAAAAAACATGTCAGGTGGAGCAGCTGTTGGTGTGATGACTCAGTGGGACAGATGGGATTCAGTCTGTTAAATATGTGTCGTGTTTAAGGACCGTAGGAAAGTGGTGTTACAATAATAATAACTGTTATCAGACCACAGTGCTGACTGCAGTACCCTGGTGTTACCAGCAGGAGGGTAGTGCTGTTTATTACAGTGCAGTTATAAAAATTATGATTCAATAAAGTCTGTATAAATCCTCCTGTTTTCATTAATCAATCCTGTAAAGTGTTGATTTCAATCACAACGACTTCCTGCAAATGTTTCACAATAAAAGCCTTGTTGGGAAAACTGAAAGGTTTCTTGTCAAACCAGTATGTTTGGTTATTGATGATGAACCTGAATAAATGTTTATGACTGACCTGCAGGAGCTCGAAGTAGTGCATACAGTGGTAGACTGGGACCATCATCAGCTGGGGGAGGACGTACTGGACAGCTTCTTTAAAGCCTTCTGCTACAGACTGGACACAAAGACACACAAGAACGGTCAATGATGGTGGTGGTGGTGATGATGATGATGATGATGATGAAGAAACATTGGCAACCCATGTAAAATAAAAGTTACATATTTCCCTCCAGTCAAAATCAAGTGATGTAAATATCAAAACAATAAAAGTTTGATTTTCTGATGCAGAAGAAGAATGCAAACGTATTTAGTAAATTCAATTCATGTTTGTGATCATAAATGAAGATTTAGAGTGAAAAATAGGGACATTACTCTAAAAAATACTGCAGAAATTCACATAATAAAAAGAGGAACACGGTGAAGGAAAATGAAAATGTTTCAGACAGATAGAGGAGGCCAGTAGATGAAGAGGGAGGGGTGTGAGGGAGACGCAGGGTAACCGGAGAGGAGAACCCATCACTGTGTCCATTTAAATCCCCTGGTCCCCTGATAGACAAATCAATACACTCATACTCGGAGGAGGAGGAGGAGACTGACAGCAGAAACAGTGTAAATGTGTCTTGACTCTGGACCTGCAGCTTCACTGCCTTGCTCAAAAACCGTCTTACCTGGAAGTAGAGTCCAACGGTGGGTCGGGCCATCAGGCTGCTGAAGTGCTCGTGGAAGTCCCTGCTGAGGATGTCCTGGGAGAGGGTCTCATAGGGGTCGAATGCCTGCTCCTGTACACATGAACAATAATCAGAGTTAATATACATGTCAGACATACATGAACAATCAGAGTTAATATACATGTCAGACACACATGAACAATAATCAGTTAATATACATGTCAGACACACATGAACAATAATCAATTAATATACACGTCAGTCACCAGCTCCTTCTCCATCACTAAAACAAACTGCTTCATGAAGGCATGATTGACAGGAATTCTCCTTTAAACTCTTCACGAAATAAGTTTGTAGATATTAAACCCTGAAAAAGTTTCACAGTTTAACCATCACAAAGTAAAACTAAACTCTTGTTTTAAAGCGGCTCTCTGTGATTGGACCACATGGTCATCGGATGATTGACAGGTCGGACAGAGACTGTACCTCTGCCAGATCTTCGAAGCAGCTGCCCACCAGAGGATGAGGGCTGCCGTCCGCCGTCATCTCCACGGCGTCCTCGATGAGGCCGAGCAGCTTCACCGTCAGCTCGTGGATGTCCAGGATGTTACTGAAGATCACCTCCGCGTCCTGCAGAGGAGAGACGGAGTCAGAGGTCAGCGGAAGGAGGGAAGGGACCGCTATATTCAGGTTACATTGGCACTGAGGGCCACCAGCCCCTAGTGGTCTTCAGTGGTACTGCACTTTAAAGGCTTCACTGTTCAGACCTGGACGCTATGTGCATTTGTATTTACAGTGTGGTGGGGACCAGCTCACAGTTGGAGCCTCTAGTGGCCGTTTGAAGAACTGCAGGTTTCGTCTCCGCGTTTCAATCCTGTAGGTTCCCGCTTAAACACGACGTTCCACGAGCAACCGAAACGCCTCGGTCGAAGGTTCCTCTGCGCTCAGAACCAGAGCAGCCGAGTCTGACACAAGGCGTGACCTCTGGAAACACATTCTTATCTTTCTAAGTACAAATTACATGTGTAATGAGACCTGAGAGGGCAGGGATGTGGAGGAAGGGGGCGGGGCTGTGGGGGCGGTGCTCAGAGAAAGGAGTTGGAAAGTTGAGTTTAACGGGTCGCTGCGGCCGTGCATATTTTGGGTTGTGTAATTTGCGGTGGGATCTGGGTGAGGAGGATAAACCTCTGTAAGGCCCAGAGGAATGCAGAACGTGTAATTATGTTGAGACAGGAACAACATCTGCAGACCCCGCCGCAATAAACCTCAGTTATGTCTGCCAAGACGCAGCACAAATCTGAACCCGGCTCTGAGATGTCCACAGAGCGGTTCAGTCCAAAGATGACAGACCTGAAACTTTTACTCAGTCAGAGATATTTCAGGGAGCTCCTCTGCTGACCTCCTTCAGATAACGCAGCCTCATGTTGATGTTTTATTTCTACTGGAGTCTCTCAGAGCTCCCAACACAAGTGTTTCAACTCCAGGAGTCGCACTCGGCCGATTACAGAGTCTCAGCTGTAATCTGGAAGCCATCTCGCTGATCTGGATTTAAATGGAAAGAAACTTGACTGTTTGTTTATTAGCTGGATTTACAGTAAGCTGCTCACAGCTGATTAGAGGAGGAGGAGGACCTGACACCTTCATGCGGCTGACAGGAGGAGATGGAGGATCATGTTGTATGTTACAAGTGTGATACGGAATTTATCAACAGTGCTGAGAAATAAAGAAATAAACAATAATGTAATGATTTCAGCATTTTAACTACAAACAGTTCAGAGAGTTCCTGAACGCAGCACAGTGATGCTCACGGAGGAAGGAGGAGGAAGTATTCTGAGTTATTGATCAACATCAGAATGTTACCGTGACCACTGGTACGTGAACATTTGTGAGGTCACAGAGACCCTTGAAATGCAGAAAGTCTACAGCGATGAAGCGACGAGTCGGGTGAGGTGGTCTGAGTGACGTTCAGGTTTCAAGAGAGGCAGAGCTTCACCGTCCAAGACCGAAGAAGAAGGAGGTCAGGTCAGGAGACACCAGGTGGGTTTTCTTTGTGTCACTGTGAATTTGTCTCCCAGAGTCAGACTGTCAACACCGAGAGTTCTACTGGGACCTCCTGAGGGGAAACATTCACTGTGAACCACCTGAACTGTGGCGCCATGGCAACAGGCTTCTCCAACACGACAACACGCCGCTCACAGCGTGTTGAAAAGGAGAAACTCGCACCGTGTGAGCGGGCGTGTTGCAGATTTTGTTCCTCAAAAATCTGCCGTTTCTCTGCTCCAGTTTCAGGTCCGTGGTGACATCACAGATGTTCACGTACCAGCGGTCACATTAACGTGTGGAACTCAGCAAGAGGTCTCTTTGTGACCCTTCCCCCCTCCCTCTCTCTGGACCCTCACTCACCTGCATTGCGAAGATCTTGGGGTTGGACAGGAAGTGTTGGCGGAACACTTTGATAATGAGGTCGAGCTCTCTCAGGTACTGCCGCTCCTCCGCGATCTCCAGCCTCACCAGGTCGTCGTACGTCAGCTCCCCGGAGGACGACGGCTCCTCGGTGCACTGAGACATCAGGCCGATGTCCTCCTCCTGGTCAAACATGTCCATCAGCACCTAGGGAGAGACAGACATCGGAGACAGCCAATCAGCTGCAGCGATCGGCGGAGACCGACCTCCCTCTGTCCTCCCTCTGTCCTCCTGATGTCCCCAGAGCTCACCTTGTCTGCACACATTGACACCTTGATGTCCTGCTGAGAGATCTCGTAGTGGCGGATGTTGCCCACGTAGTTGCCTGCCAGCTTCAGGATGTCTGCTGATATGTACTCCAGCACAGCCACGATGTACAGGGACACGTGATAGTCCACCTTGTAGCCCAGCACCTCCTGCGGAGGGACAGAGGAAACATGAGGGCTCTCGGAGACGTCCCGGTGTCGGACGGAGGACACGTCACCGTCTGATCTGTCCGGCATCCCTACCTTCAGCAGGGGGTGGATCTTATCCACGGGGAGGAGCAGAGGGTTCCTCCTCTTCCGTTTCTCGATGGCCGACTGAGCGTCTGCGATTGCCCACTTATCGATGGGGTGGGGGAAGGTCTTCTGGACGCGCTCCTGTGGACAGAGACGGTTATTGACCTCTTTTAAAACATGACGTCGGGAATGCGTTTGGGCGTTTTCGCAGGTTGATTTTCCAGAGAACACTCACCTCCACGTCCTGCACGGAGCGCGGCTGGGCCACACACAGCATGCTGAGCAGCTGCAGGATCAGCTCCTCGATGTGCTGCAGGGCGTCCTCCTTCGCCGTCAGGTTCGGGTGCACCTGCGTCTGTACCTGGAAGACGGAGACAAACACATGCAAGAGACATGAAAGATCTTCGTCGGTAGTTTTTATGTTGTTTGTCCTCTGTTGAGGCGAATTGAAACTGATCGCACTTCCTGTTTAATGAAGTCAGGACTGCAGTTACAGACGATCACAAACCAAACACGTACAGAGGGTTGACCAGCTACTCCAGTGGTTAGAGCTTAAAATGCTGTCACCAGTGAGCCAGGAGGTTGATTCCTGAGTGGGCGTGTCCTTCCCCTGCTGCTCTGTTATCTCATGTTTCGTGTCTACACGCACTGTCTGAATAAATGAAATGTAATAATGATTGGAGGGTAACACCTTGACACCTGAGGGTGAAGGCAGCATGACAGAGGGCGTGCCTTCATCATACCCCCACACCCCCACACCCCCACCCTCTTCATCGGGCCTTGCCCTCTCACAGGAATGCTGTCAGTTCAGATAGTGTTATAGTAGCCTGAAGGAGGAGGGGTGGGGACATCATACAGAGGGGCGTTATGACGACAAAACACATGGAGGAATGGAATGTTAGCGCAGAGGTCAAAGGTCAGCCGGCATTCTTCTTCTCTGACTTTGTGTAGAAGAATGCAGCAGGAAGTCCTGAGAAAGGGGGAGGGGAGCGGAGGGGAGGGGACCATGGCTCCTCCTTTCTAACCAGGAGGAGCAGGAACCTCCTTCCTCTACATCAGCTCTGCCTTCACACTCCCTCAGTGGATATAAATAATAAATACTCCACACTTATGAAATCTGCTCGGAAAAAAAAAACACTCTTCAAAGCAGAAGTAGCTTCTGAGATGGATACTCAGATTCCAGAGGACAGCAGGGGGAGTGAGTCACCGCTGAAACTCAGGGGGATTCCCCTCAGAGACGGCCATCCAACAAGTGTCCTCTGTCTCCAACAATGACAGGACGGCAGACGGAGCAACACAAGCAAACACAAACACGCACAAAGCTGAAGCCAGGAGGATCGCAGATGAGAGGAACTACAGCAGACACGACTGTGACACAACTCGAAAATAGAACCTGCACGTCTTTCCAGTGAAAACACAAAACTAATCGGCAGCAGGTCTGATATGTTCACTGACAGTTATCATTTTTCATTTTGTCCAAACATCCAAACCTCAGAGGTTCAACATGGCCATCATTTAGACTCTGATGGTGCGTTCAGGAGCTGCAGAGGGACAAACGCATGCAGCTTTATAATCAGCTCGCATCCCTTTTCACCTTCTTTGTATTGATGCTTTGTATTATCTTATTGCTTCTGTATGCTGCTGTAGCGAAAAAAATTTCCCCTCGGGGATTAGTAAAGTAACTACCTAACCTAACCTTTGTGCACATCACTGTAACACACAGCCTGATCAATTGTGTGTGTGTGTGTGTGTGTGTGTGTGTGTGTGTGTGTGTGTGTGTGTGAGAGAGACAGCAGAGAGGTAATAACAGAGAGCTCTCCGTTAATACAGGGTTAACATTTCTAATTCAATTGACGACTCTCCTGGCTGTGGATGAGGGGCTGCAGCAGGCTCAGGTTGCAGGTAATGTGTGTGTGTGTGTGTGTGTGTGTGTGTGTGTGTGTGTGTGTGTGTGTGTGTGGTGGGGGTGGGGCTTGTTATTATACCCGAGCATGTGTCACTGTTTGTGATTCATTCCATGACATCATCTGCCATTACAACCAGACTGTCTGGGGAGCCACAGGGCAGAGATCAACTCACACACACACACACACACACACACACACACACACACACACACACACACACACACACACACACACACACACACACACAACATGCATGCAGGAGGGAAAAACAAAGACAAAGAGACCGACACACTGTTGGACACACTGCACTGACAGACAAACAAACAAACACATACATTATGTACACAAGTAAACACACACACACACACACACACACACAGGTCCCTGACATGTATCCATCCCTGCTCACAATCAGATCACACAGAGGATGTAGAGGTGCAGCTAACAGCATGACCTGACCCAGTGACCCCGCGCTCCTACAACCACCGTCCTGTCTGAATGATGCTCATAGTTATGGTTCTGTGTTCTAACCTGAGTTTAAAGGCGGTGTGTGTGTGTGTGTGTGTG
The DNA here is from genome assembly GCF_022577435.1 of Embiotoca jacksoni. Classification (NCBI taxonomy): domain Eukaryota; kingdom Metazoa; phylum Chordata; class Actinopteri; family Embiotocidae; genus Embiotoca; species Embiotoca jacksoni. Next base: position 380,036 of record NW_027185378.1, read on the forward strand.
TGTGTGTGTGTGTGTGTGTGTGTGTGTGTGTGTGTGCTCACGCACGGCCTGGAGCTGCTGCACAGGAAACACAAGCTGTTAACATCCTGTCGTCAACACACACGTTCACCTGCAGATGAAACAACCACATCATCCAGCTGCAGATGATGTCACCTGCTCTTCTACCGCTTCACCTCCCACACGTATGCTCAGTGTCTCTGTGATCCAGAGGAACACGCACCGAGTTCATGTGTGCAGAAATGAACATGTGTCATGGACCCACCAGCAGAGAGTCATGACATCCACTCGCCGCAACTGTCCTTTACATTTCAAATATGAACATTGTTATAGTTATTAATCTCTGTTCATTTTGTTTGTGAAAACACGGTAAAATGATTCAGAGTTGAAAAACTGTTTGTTTTGTCCCAAACATCACTTCATAAATGCTCAATTTACTGTTTAATAAGACAGAGAGAAGCACAACTGAGGATGTCTGACACGTTGTTGAATAAATGATTAACAAATAAATCATCGCAGCTCGACTCAGTGAAGAGTCTGCGGTTTATTCTCACAGAGTCTTCTGAACACAACAATATAAAAACATGATTCTAAAAGGTCGGAGAACATTGACTGACTCGGTCCTCTGAGTGTTACTGGAGGACTCCACTAGAGGGCGCACCAGAGGAACAAGGAGACAATCAGAACATCAGGATTCACCTGATGTAAACAGTAACCATGGCGACAGTCGAGAGAGAGTCACTACTTTAGTCAATCTGAGGTCGCAGGGGGACAAAACACCGTCATAGCTCCACACCGCCCCTACAGGTCATCTCTATATTACATCTGTACAACCAATGTCATGCACGCGTATATCCACCCCTGGGCATCATCATCATCCCTTTACCTTCTCATTTTCTGACACAGCGGTACCAAATGAATAAAATAACATGATGGATGATTTAATAAGTCTAATGTGAGTCAGACTAACTGCAGGTCGTTGCGTCAGTGACGTTGTTCGGGTGAGTTTTTCCTCTGCAGCGTGATGAAAGATCTGAGACGAGGCAGATAAAAGGTGGAGCTGAGGTCATAAAAATAAAGAGACGAATAAATCTCGTGACGAAGCACGGCTGGTTTTTAGTCAGGAAACACGAGTCTACATTTTATTTTGTGTAGACTTCTGTCAGCTCTTGATTCATCAAATCGAAAGAGAAAATAAAACCCCCGGCCGGTCTTGGCTGCAGAAAACAAGGAGACTTCACAGAAACGTGAGTGTCACAGCTGATGAATCCAAGGCATGTGTTTTTGTGTCACTTCCCGTCACCGACAATGGAAGCGCTTCCTTCTGACGGTGTATCTGACGGTGAACCGTTGCAGATACGAGAGGATGGAGACGGCGGAGGCAGCAGGAGGCTGAAATACATCGCGATGCTGACATGACGACGGCTCGGTCTCGTCAACAAAACCATGTGACTGAAATAAAGTGCGCGGGTCAGCTCAAAGCGAGAGCTGCTGCTCCCTGGGGTTAGAGAGGCAACACGCAGACCGGAGTGGTCGTGTAACCTCAGCGACACATGTTGGCATGCTTGTCCACGCCGCTCGAACTCCGCACAGCGGTGGACTGAAAGTGTCCCCAACGCAAAGCTCATCGGCGGGGACACGACAATCGCTGCGCACAGAAATGCGGCACAGCTGCAAATGGAGCTCCTCCATGAGAAATGTTTTTCCACTGGAGTTTAGAGGAATTTGTCCAATATGAATAAAAGCGGACTGCCGCCGTGTGATTGATGAGTGTTTCTCCCGGTGATGCACCTCCGGGTCTGACCACCTCATCAACAGTCTCTGATCCCGTCCTCCTAACAACAGATCTCAGTCGGGGATGGTGTCATCCTTTTGTGACGAGGAACCCCCCCCCCCCGATTGGACAGCTGTGAAGCAGCCAGTCATCATCTGTCACGACCAAAACAAACCGCTCCTGCGTCAGTCCGTGACAGGCTTTCCCCCCTCCGGCGCTCTGGCGGCAAGTCCGGACAAAGGAAGCGAGGCAAGCGCGGCCCCGCCACCTGCTCTCAGCCTCACCTGATTCATCACAGCTTCTCTAGCGGAGTACAAACAGGCAACAACAGAGCCGTTAATTATAATCACAGGGCTGCTGCACGGCTTGTTCCCTCCGTCAGCACGCAGCTGATAACCGTCGCGTTGTAGAAATATCCCATCGAACAGGTCGCAGTCAGAGTTTAATTGTCAGTAGTGAAACGCGGAGACTTAAACGGAGGCTCCTTGAAGGATAATATGAACTAACGAATGCAGGAAAACCGCTGATTGTTATTGATTTAAAGAAGGAAAGAAGGTGGTTCGCCTGCTTCATCAAACAACGGCGCGAACATGCGTGAAGAAGAGGACGAAGAACTGCTGCAAGAATAAACTCGTTCTGCGAAACTTTCATCTGTTGTAGAAGCACAAACACGTCGATTCCACCTCCAGATAACATGCCGCTTCCACTGTAGTAACTGTAAGTGTGAGTTATTACAGCGCAGTCATGCGAGTCCAAGTATGAAGCTTCACTTCAACAACTCCTTAAATAACTAGAGATTTAAGGACATTTTGCCGTTTTGTGTTGTTTTTAAAGCAGGAAGTGACGATCAGTAACAGAAGAAACAGCAACAGATGAGGTCCACGCACGCACGCACACACACACACACACACACACACACACACACACACACACACACACACACACACACAGCATACACTCAGGTAAACCTGAAACCACACACAAATCAGCAGCACAGTTTTCTCTGTTGTCCTTATACACTGAAACATCCGTCTCCAACAAGTGACTCTTTAAAGCTCCAACCACCTCACAGGTTCACACACACACACACACACACACACACACACACACACACACACACACACACACACCCCTTTCAAAGTAAAAGCAGCTTGGAGACCTCCAAACAGAACAGACGGCAGTGATGAGTGTGTGCTGTCGGTCAGGAGTCAGACTGTCATGACTTAGCAAGTCTGAGCAGAAGGAGTGAGGGATGAAGAGGAAAAGGAGGAGGGTGCACAGAAATAGAAAATAAACCGGGTGATGCCAAGATGATGCAAGAGGAGGGAAACCGAAGGACGGTCAAAAAGGAAGTGATACAGGTCGTCCTGCTGACTGAGGACATTAAAGTTCAAGAGTTTCCTGCACACAAAGTTTCAATGAATGTTGATGAGAGTGACGCTGAACTCCAGCGGAAAAGACAAGTGACGTGCCAGCGACACACCACCAACGGCGCTTCACCCAGATCCACCCTGCAGCACCGCGAGACAACACCACCCATTCACCGTGGTGTACTTCTTCTAAAGAACTGAGGGAGACAGTCATGGTGGTGACAGACTGGCTGAATACCCACTGCAGAGGACTCAGTGGTGCGATTATCACAAAACACTGCAGCATTGAGCGGTGATCACTAAACACCAAATGTTCCGATGAGTTCAGTCCGACTCTGATTTGATTATAAGATTATAGTCAGTATGATGTTTCGGAGGTGTTTGTGAGTTTTCAGAACAACCTGTCAACACAACTGTGTGTGTTAGCCGAGGTGTGTGTATTCCGCAGACAGCTCATCGTGTCCTCAAGACAGGTTTTAATGAGTGTAGTGTTGTCAGTGGTACCTTTCGTAAAGCTTGCACGAAGAGGCCTCTCCATTTGTGACTGTTCTCGTCACTTGAGAAGTCGTATATCTGCTGGGGCTGCATCGCTGTAGCGGCTCCTGGCGTTGCCGTGCTGCGGGCTGAACCGTCAGCATCGGCCCCCGGGTAGATAGTCCTGATGGGTGGGTCAGTCCAGGGCAGGCACGGTGGAAAAACTCACACGGGCTCGCTTGCGAGTACGAACAGTGACACTAAAGCACACTGCGAGTCCGGGGTCGAGTTAAACAGAGAAAAAAAAATCAGCTACAGAAGAAAATAAGCACATGTAGCAATAAAGTTAACTCGCTAGCTTGGGTGCTAATGTGGCTAGCCCGCTGCTGCTGTAAACACGGGGCAGTTACTAACTCAAAAGCTAACGGCTAACAACAACGCTGCTAAGTGTTTTACTTGCTACTTGGCGTTTGCTAAAAAGCTTCAAACAGGCACGTTTAGTTCAGTGGAGAGTCCAGACGCGGGAGCCCGGCTCGCTGCCAGCTAACTACAGCTACAAGTTCCGTTTGGTTATTCGCTGCCTGAACACCTGTAACATTAGCAGGCTAGCGGTAGCCGACCAGTTAACTAGCGCTACAGGCTGCTGCTGGCCTCGATGCACTCCGACTTCTATGTTGTGGCACACGACCCGTTCCGCTCCGAACAAGGCACACTTTCTCCTGCACTGCTCGCTTCGCCTTTAGTCATCTTCTCCGCGGCAATCAGGCTCGAAATCCGAAGCATAAGTTCCCCAAACGGTGGGCAGTCCGAGGCATGTCTGTGCGCGCAGCCGCCGGAGAGCAGCCGCGGTGTTTTTGGTTTGAGAAGTCGAAGATGTTCGTACCAACTCCGCTGGCTGTCTGCTGCTGCCGCTCCGTGCGCCGCGCGTCCTGTCAGCCACGCACGCGGCGTAACTTCACGTTTTATTGGACGGAAAGAAAACAAGGCTGGACCCATACACTGTATACTGTATATATAATGTGTACATACTGTGTATATATAGTGTTTATATACTGTATATTTACTCTATATACACTGCATATTTACTGTATATATATATATATATGTTTGGACCAGTATATATATATATATACTGTAGATGTACTATATATAGTTTGTATATATTGTATATTTATTGTATATATATTCTGTATATATAATCTGTACATACTGTATATATAGTGTATATTTACAGTGTATATATATATATACTGTATAGTTACTGTATATATAGTGTGTATATATTGTATATATACTTTATAAATACTGTATATGTACTGTATATATAGTGTTTTACTGTCTATATATATACTGTATATTTACTATAGTGTATATATTGTATATTTAGTGTATATATATACTGTATATATAATGTGTACATACTGTATATATAGTGTTTATTTACTGTATATATAGTGTGTATATATTATATATATACTGTATATACACTGTATATGTACTGTATATACTGTATACTGTATATACACTGTGTACACTGTACTGTATATGTAGACTGTATATATACACTATCTCCTTGCAGGACAGTCTTTTATTAGTAAAAGTACTAATATTATATTGTGAAAATACTTCAATAAAGGTACTAATACCACACTGAAAATGCTCCACTACAAGTTAAAGTCCTGCTTTCAAATCCTTATGGAAGTATTATCAGCAAAATGTACTAAAAAGTATCAGAAGTAAAAGTACACACTGTGCAGTAAAATGTTCCCCGTCAGTGTTTCACTGCTGAAGTTTTTTTTATGAATATTTTTGTATTAATATTGCTGCTGCATTCAGGTACATTTCACTGCTGTAGAAAAGTCAAACTACTTTAAATTGTCCAGAGTTTTCCTTGAAGTTTGTTTTGACCTGTTCGTGGAGGTTTTAGGTCCTACCTGCAGATTTTACTCTCTAAAATAAAAACATGAAATTTTACCAAATCTTGGACCATTATTATTTATCATATCAGTGTAAAATCTTACAAAATGTAAAAAAGATGGAGTTGATACTAGTCAATATCAACTTGAGTAAATGTACTTCCTCTGTGTGCACTCACAGTGTAAAACAAAAAAAAGAGAAATAAAGCAGTGAAAATACAACAACCTTTATTTATTTATGGTATTGTAAAAACATTACTGAATGTGTTTTATTGGACATGTAGACCCATTTTATCTGCAGCTATAATCCAAGTATCACCAGTAAAAATGAAGACAACCTGACCTCTCTCTCAAACACGCACGGGCACGCACACCAGGCTGGTTGCTGTAATTCTGCCCCCTGGTGGACAAACTGGAGTGAAAAAAAACCTGCACTAAAAACATGAAAGTAGTTTAAAGCCGATTGTTACTTTCTGTCTCCCTTCTCCTCCTAAAGAAAAATACATGACACAAACATCTGAGCATGTTATATTGAAAAATATATATTCCTGGAAAAATACTTTAACATTCCTTTGTCAATAAACAGGACGAAATAACAGCAAGAGACTCATTTTAAAGCCACATTATTGGATCAGTTTAGAGGCCTAAAAGGCAGCGAGACAGTGCAAATTATATTAAATTACTGCCTCACAGAACAAACAGGTATTCTTTAGTATTTAATTTAAATTACTTTCATACAAAACTGTCAGATGAAGAAAGAACCAGAGTCTTTCTCCGTGAACTGTGCGTCCTGTAGCCTCGATTGTGCGTTAAACTGAGAGTTTCAACATCTCATCATAATCATCTAACATCTTTAATTACTTTTTAAATTCTATCTGAAAACTAAACATAATTTAAGGACTGAAGATTTTCAGTCAAACAAGATTCAAACCACAAACACAAAGCGAACGAGCTCATCAAAAGAAAAGTTTAAAACAGTTCACATTCAGCAGACGGTGTTTCCGTTTAAATATTCAATATATAAAAGTTGTAGCTGAACCTTTTGACAGTAACTCATGACGTTATTTCAGAGCTAAATCCCTCCCCCTCTGGTGTTCTGCCGTTACTTTAAGGCCCGACCCCAGATTCACAAGGTCACACTGAGGTAGTGACAGCTTGGTTCTGATGACCTCACGCAGGGTCACCATGGCGACCCGGATGTTCCTCTACAGCGAGAAGCGGTTCTCCACCTCGTCTGCGACCATCTCTGCAATGGCAAGGGAGGAGGTGGCCGCCGGTGAGGGGGCGTTCCTCACGTGGAGCACGCGGCTGCTGACGTCTCCGACACCGCCGTCAAACACAAAGTCGTCCACGAGGTTCCCGTCTCGGTCCAGAGCCTGAGCTCGAACTCCCGCCGGACCCCTGGAGAGGAAACAACACCAGACTTCCTGCTGTGACAAAACCTGCTGCTGTGTGTCCATAGAGACACACCTCTATCTAGATAGATAGATAGATGTGTGTGTATATATACACACATATATACACATCTATCTATATATATATATACACACACACACACATACATATTGTTGGGGATTCGACCCCTGAGAGACTGGTGTAAAGATGAATATTGACCACTACAGGGTTCCGGTCAGAGAACACAGACATCTGATTGTTCCACACGTTACTGTATTGAGTTTAGCATACAGTATTTTAACTTGGAGACAGATTGACAGATGGATGGATTGACAGATAGATGTATTGACAGATGGACGGATTGATAGATAGATGTATCGACAGATGGAGTTTCTGAAATAAATACAGAAAGCGAATTACAGAACCGAATTATCACCAACAGTTAACCTTAACTAAGCATTAATACACACATTCACAGGAATACAGGCTCGCTAGCCAGATTAGCTACTTTGCTCAACGTTGGGCTATTATTTGAACGGCTAATTGTATAACAAACACTTACTAACACTAAATGCACTTAAGAGCATAAGTACAGTTATAAACGGAACCGTTTTACCACATAAATCCAAAGTTACAGTACTATGACTTACATCATCAATGACTCGATCTGACTAAACTGTCAGTCCTGCATAGCATATACGATTAGCGCAACCGGAAGCGGAAACAGTTCGCGGCGTCAAAATAAAGTTTCAAAATAAGAGCGTCGTAACCGTTTTGTCTCTGTCCGTGAAGAATTCGCAACACACATATATATATACACACACATACATACATACATGGTCTGATTACTGCCATACCTGTTCTCAATCAAGAAATCACTTAAATAGGACCTGCCTGACAAAGTGAAGTAGACCAAAAGATCCTCAAAAGATAGACATCATGCCGAGATCCAAAGAAATTCAGGAACAAATGAGAAAGAAAGTAATTGAGATCTATCAGTCTGGAAAAGGTTATAAAGCCATTTCTAAAGCTTTGGGACTCCGACGAACCACAGTGAGAGCCATTATCCACAAATGGAGAAAACATGGAACAGTGGTGAACCTTCCCAGGAGTGGCCGGCCGACCAAAATTACCCCAAGAGCGCAGCGACGACTCATCTGAGAGGTCACAAAAGACCCCACAACAACATCCAAAGAACTGCAGGCCTCACTTGCCTCAGTTAAGGTCAGTGTTCATGACTCCACCATAAGAAAGAGACTGGGCAAAAATGGCCTGCATGGCAGAGTTCCAAGACGAAAACCACCGCTGAGCAAAAAGAACATTAAGGCTCGTCTCATTTTTGCCAGAAAACATCTTGATGATCCCCAAGACTTTTGGGAAAATACTCTGTGGACTGATGAGACAAAAGTTGAACTTTTTGGAAGGTGTGTATCCCATTACATCTGGCGTAAAAGTAACACCGCATTTCAGAAAAAGAACATCATACCAACAGTAAAATATGGTGGTGGTAGTGTGATGGTCTGGGGCTGTTTTGCTGCTTCAGGACCTGTAAGACTTGCTGTGATAAATGGAACCATGAATTCTACTGTCTACCAACAAATCCTGAAGGAGAATGTCCGGCCATCTGTTCGTGACCTCAAGCTGAAGCCAACTTGGGTTCTGCAGCAGGACAATGATCCAAAACACACCAGCAAGTCCACCTCTGAATGGATGAAGAAAAACAAAATGAAGACTTTGGAGTGGCCTAGTCAATGTCCTGATCTGAATCCTATTGAGATGCTGTGGCATGACCTTAAAAAGGCGGTTCGTGCTGGAAAACCCTCCAATGTGGCTGAATTACAACAACTCTGCAAAGATGAGTGGGCCAAAATTCCTCCACAACGCTGTAAAAGACTCATTGCAAGTTATTGCAAATGCTTGATTGCAGTTGTTGCTGCTAAGGGTGGCCCAACCAGTTATTAGGTTTCGGGGGCAAACACTTTTTCACACAAGGCCATGTGGGTTTGGATTTTTTTTTCTGCCTTAATAATAAAAACCTTCATTTAAAAACTGCATTTTGTGTTTACTTGTGTTATCTTTGACTAATATTGAAATTTGTTTGATGATCTGAAACATTTAAGTGTGACAAACATGCAAAAAAATAGGAAATCAGGAAGGGGCCAAACACTTTTTCACACCACTGTATGCATGTGTATATATACATATATATATATATATAGAGAATGTGGTGTTCTTACCGGAGGACGTCGCTCAGAGAGATCTCAGGGATGTACTTCTTCAGGATTTTAACCTGAGCACCGATGAAAACACCGCGGTACATCTCTCCGACTCCGTACGTGATGTTCCTCAGGATCAGCTTCTGGAGACCCCTGCAACACAGACATGCAACCACCACCCGTTACAGACCGACACGCATCACGCCACCAGAACCACACAGGAAGAGGAAGTGACTCCCGGCTGCACCTGAAGGAGAGGGCGTCGACGAAGTCGCGGACGTTGAAGTCGTATACTCGGTAACCCTCCCGTTTGAAGGCCAGCACGGCGTTGGGGCCGAGCCAGATGCTCCCGTCCATCCTCGGGGTGAAGTGGACTCCCAGGAAGGGGAACCGCGGGTCGGGAACCTGCCGGAACATTTGACAGAACACGGAGGAGTCAGTGCAGGCTCAAGGAACAGGTCGAGGCTGCAGCTCACCGACACCCTGCGACATGGTTCTGAACTCTGAGGACATGAATGTCTCCCGAGAAGGTGCAGCAGACTCACAGGGTAGATGTTCCCTCTGACCAGGTATTGCTTCTCGGGCTTCAGGACCAGATAGTCTCCTCTGAAGGGGACGATCCGTGGCTCCCGGCTGCACCCGGAAATCTGAGACAACCGGTCCGAGTACAGACCTCCGCAGGTCAGGAAATAACGGCACAGCACCTCGTTACCCTGGCAATGCAAACACGATGCATAAGAGCCAGAAAGGACCGAACAGAATCTGAACATCACGTATGAAGATTATGATCTGAACATCACGTCTGAACATTACACTGCTTCTGTTTCTTACCTTCGTGTCTCGGATGGAGATCGGATATTTCAGACCTGCAAACAGAATCAAACTGTTAACTGAAGCTCTTCTTCAACAAAGAGTGCAGAACAGGTGTGTCAGAGGACACGTGTGTGTGACAGGACAGGTGTGTTACCTTCATTGCTCCCAGCTGGACTCTCCGTTACCATGGAGCTGTCGTTGACCTCGTACCCAGTGACCACGGTGCCGCCGGCCTCCTGGAAGTCGGATGCGTACCTGAGCGCCACCATCCTCCAGTCCACGATGCCGGTGTAGGGGGAGTCCAGGGCCATGATGCCCTGAGAGGACACGAGGAGACGAGGACATGCTCCGTCAGCCTCAACAGCTCGTGTCATTCATCTCACATAAACCCAAAGACAGCTTCTTACCCGGCAGTACGGCTCCCGCTCTCTGATGCCATTGGCGTCGACAATGCTGAGGTCACGCACGTTGTTCTGCAGGCCGCGCTCGTACAGAGCTTTGAGTCGGGGGATCTCCTCCTGCTCCACGGCCACGATGAGCTGCAGAGATGCAGAGACAGCATGGGACGTCCTGGACTGGATCACAGCTTGACTCTGTTTTTGAATCCGGTTTAAATTCGGAGTCGTCCTCTGTCAGTCTTTAATCAGTCTGTTGACATTTACAGTTTTGTGTCTTTTATCCTCTCCTACAGCTGCTTTACATTCATCAGACAGGAGAGAACTTAGTTTTTTCTTTATTAAAAGAAGTTTATATTTAAAAAATATAACCGCCCGCCCCTCTCCCCGTTCTGGTTTGTTTAGTGAATAAACATGTGTTTCATCCGTGTGTCTGATAGTGTGTTTCTATCAGTGTAAACTCTGGACGTGTGCCCTCAGCTGATAGTAAAGTAAACACACTGTTAGCTGTGCTGAAAACAGCAGCGCACACCTTCCCACACTTCCTGTACGGCAGCTGCTTCTTGTCACAGTACTCATAGGCCAGCGTCGCTCCTCTCACACACAGACGGGCCTTCAGGGAACCCGGAGTGTAATAGATCCCGCTGTGGATCACTCCGCTGTTGTGACCGCTCTGATGGACAGCTGGAGACACAGATGAGGAGGAGGAGGGTCAATACAAACATAAACAAACACAGGAGGAAGAGGAGGGTTTACTGCTGCACACACACAAATAGGCAGTTCTCTAGATTCTAGTTCAATTTAAAAGAGAACGTTTCCATGGAATCACTTCATCTGAAAATATTCATGTGACTGTACCTACACCTGTAAATCTGTTCACACCTGCAGACCTGTTCACACTTGTTCACACCTGTAGACCTGTTCACATCTGTACATACACCACTGTGTATCTCTAATTCTGTATTTTAATGTACAGTACCAGTTAAAAGTTTGGACACACCTTCTCATTCAATGGTTTTTCTTTATTTTTAATTTTTTCTACATTGCAGATTAATATTGAAGACATCCAAACTATGAAGGAACACGTATGGAATTATGTGGTAAACAAAAAAAGTGTTAAAGAAACCAGAATATGTTTTATATTTTAGATTCTTCAAAGTAGCCACCTTTTGTTTTGATGACAGCTTTGCACACTTTTGGCATTCTTTCAATCAGCTTAATGAGGTCATCACCTGGAATGGTTTTCCTACAGTCTTGAAGGAGTTCCCAGAGGTGCTGAGCACTTGTTGGCTGCTTTGCCTTCACTCTACGGTCCACTCAGGCCTCCATGGTTGAATTTCTGCAAAGAAGCCACTACTGAAGAAGAACGAGAAGAAGAAGAGACTTGCTTGGGCCAAGAAACACAAGGAATGGACATTAAGCCAGTGGAACTCTGTACTTTGGTCTGATGAGTCCAAATTTCAGATTTTTGGTTCCACCCACCGTGTCTTGGTAAGAAGCAGAAAAGGTGATCGGATGGTTTCTACATGTGTGGTTCCCACCGTGAAGCATAGAGGAGGAGGTGTGATGGTGTGGGGGTGCTTTGCTGTTGACACTGTTGGGGATTTATTCAAAATTCAAGGCACCATATTAACCAGCACAGCTACCACAGCATTCTGCAGCAACATGCCATCCCATCTGGTTTGCACTTAGTGGAACCAGCATTTGGATTTCAACAGGACAATGACCCCAAACACACCTCAGGCTATGTAAGGGCTATTTGACCAAGAAGTAGAGTGATGGAGTGCTGCGTCAGATGACCTGGCCTCAACAATCACCCGACCTAAACCCAATTGAGATGGTCTGGGATGAGTTGGACCGCAGAGTGAAGGCAAAGCAGCCAACAAGTGCTCAGCACCTCTGGGAACTCCTTCAAGACTGTTGGGAAACCATTCCAGGTGACGACCTCAGGAAGCTGATTGAACGAATGCTAAGAGTGTGCAAAGCTGTCATCAAAGCAAAAGGTGGCTACTTTGAAGAACCTAAAATATGTTGAACATTTTTTTGTTTACCACATAATTCCATACGTGTCCCTTCATAGTTTGGATTTCTCCCATATTAATCTACAATGTAGAAAAAAATAAAAATAAAGAAAAACCATTGAATGAGAAGGTGTGTCCAAACTTTTGACTGGTAATGTATCTTGTAGCTACGACACTTGACTTTCTCTCCAGGGATCAATAAATGTATCTATTTATCATCTATAAACCGACGGTTCGGTTCTCTAGTCAGGATGAAACAATAACATGTCGAAGATCTTCCTCCTCTTCAGAACCATCTTTGTTTCCTGCAGTTGGTTCTGGTTGTGTTTGAGTCTCTGCAGACTGGATGTGAAGTGAAACCATGACGACAGGGTCAAAGGTCAGACTGTCAGTGGGGACTCAAGCCAACAGATTCAGATTAAAGTTCAAACTGATCCAACAACAGACTTCCTGAACACTGTTCAGGTTCACTGGGACACATTTAACCCTTCGTTCACCACCGCTCTGAACTTTAACCCTTCGTTCACCCTCCACCCTCCAAGCTCCACCCTCAACCCACCAAGTTCCGGCTCCTTCTCCAGCAGGATGAAGTTGAGTGACGGGTGTCTCAGGATCAGCTCTCTGGCTGAGGCCAAACCCACGATGCCGCCGCCGACCACGGCCACATCACAGGTTCTGGAAAACACAAAGCTCAGAGTTAGAGAGGGTTCTGATAGTCTGCTGACTCAGCAGGATATTCAGGTCAGAGGTTCAATGACCGGGCCAGCAGGGGAAGCCCTGTTCAATCTGTTTATCAGTCCAGGTGTTCCAGACAAACACCGAGGGGGCGGAGTCAGAGTGATGATGTCACTTCCAGCAGATCATGAAGTGTTTCCGGACTTCTGCTGGAGAACGTTTACATCCAGAACCCTCAGCATGGTCCACTTTTAGAATCAGAACCAGGCAGAGTTTCGACAGACAGACAGACAGACGACCTGCAGCTCCAGGTGAAAATCCCGTCGCCAACAGAACGACTGGAACAAGTAGGACATGTAAAAACTTGTCCAGCTGCAGTTAATTAAATCTGGAACATTTAATCTCTCAGATAAAGTCTGATGAAACTGTTGAGCTCTTCCTGGACTAAAGAAATGGATCAGTTTCTTCCTTCTGATTAATCAATAACTTCATCTTTCTGTATTTCAGTTTAATGTAGCTTTGTGTGTTTTTTTGCAGCATAAAGAGTTTTTAGAGCAGATTTCTGGAACTGGAGTCAAAAAACAAGATTCTAAGTACAAACAAATAACTTATTTAGATTGAAAAGAGATTCTGAACAGTTTTGTTGGGTTTGGTCTCAGACTTCAGGATTCTGTTCATGAAACCATGTTAAATTCCAACCGAAAATGTCCGATTCTAACAAGAACTTTCTGAGACACAATAAAGAAAAAACTCCACTGTTCAGAGACTCTGTTTTCAATCTGAATTATTTCATTCTCAGTTCTTTTTTTTATTACAAACTGGATTTTTGTTTGTTTGTGGGAAGTTTTTCTCTCCAAACTGTTTTTAATTGTTCAAATAAAACCACTAAACTACCTCCAGACGTCATCGTCCCGCTATGATCATGTAACAGGAAACATATGGTGCTGTTAAAGGCTCAGTTCAAAACCAGCACCTGACTACAGAGAGGAGACAGTCCTACTGTTCAGAGAAAACACACACACACACACACACACACACACACACACACACACACAGAGGGACACATGTTAGAGAGTGTGGACAGAGGACAGACATGTTGAGTGTCCTTGGTACAAACTGGATCAGTTGAAGTGGTCTAACACCGAGATTAAATACTGGATCAGACACACACCTGGATCAGACCCAGACCTCCTCTCCTTCCTGTAACAAACTGCGTGCTTTGCCGTAACGTCAGTCTCACCTGTGCATCTGTCTGCTCGGGGTGTCCTTCAGCCACCTTGGAGCCGCTGCAGCTCTACCGGACGCGGCGCTGAGAATCCGGATCATCGTTTCAGTTTTAACGGCAGCTCAGAACCTCTTCCTCCTCCAGCCGAATCGGATCGCGTCCTCTTCAGCTCTGCAGGCTGCTTCCTCCTCCTGCTCACTCCCATCCTGCCGCTCTTCCTGAAATATAACACCGAGCCACGCCCCGCGCAGAGGAGGAAGTCAGTACAACCAGCCAATGGGAGGGCACGTTGTTGATTACATCACAGGGTGAAAGTTCACAATAATGGACGCGTCTCGAATGTAAACAGTCAGGTAACTCTGGTACACACTCCAATGCAGTGGGTGGCGGTAATGCTTTCGTTGGATGCCATCCGCCATAAAACTTAAAAGAAGAAGTAAACAGTCAGGTGTTAGAGGACAGGTAAGGGCTTATTTAATGTGCGACATGTTTTCCCGCTAAAATCAGAGCATTGGTGACGTCTGTGTGAGCGCGCAGCTTCTCTTTCAGGTCACGATAATGACGCTGTGGTCGCGGGCTGCGATGTGCGCAGCGCGGCGCGCGGTGAGCGGCACGCAGCGGAGAAACTTCTGGGGGTGGCTCAACGCGGTGTTCAACAAGTGAGGAAGACTCCGGTCATTAGGGACTCTTCATCTTCATCACATACACTTATTAATGCTCATATACACCGAGAGCTGCTCTGTGATCTGTTTATTAGGGACACCTGATATCTGACGCACCTGTCCAGCCATAACACCTGTTTTATGTTGATGATAATGATCAGCTGTTATTGACTCAATTTAATTAAATTATATTTGTTAGCTTTGAGTTTATAGATGGTAGTGATGCTAATATTCTGCTCCCTCCTTTTATTTATTATTATATCTTAGTTATACCCTAAATTATATTTTACTAGAATATTATGTGGTGGTATTATGTGTATAAATATATCTGTAAATAGTGTTTTTCTTTAACCTCCCAAATGATTCAAGACTTTAGAGACTATTTGCCTTTTGCACAGTTCGGGTAAGGGTTTTATTTATGATCCATCTATTTATCCATCCATCAGATTTAATATCAGAGCTTTTATTGGATTAATGAAACTGCAGGTGTTCCTAATAAAGTGGCCCCTGAGAGTCTGGGCTACAAGATCCAGGGGAAACACAGGTCACCTACAGTATGTTTATATGTGATTATTGTTTCCACTGATCTCGGGTACAAACTATCTTCATCATGTGTTTCTGTGTTTTTATGAATCCTGTGTTTCATATCAGATGTAAATATTGTCATCATGTTGTCAGAGTTGTTCTTATTTGTTTACTTTGGCTGAAAGTTTTTCAGAAAGTGAAACAAATTCATTAATAAATAAAAGAGACGTTTCACGGTGAGAATCAGCTGTTCAACCAACAAGTTAAATAAATGTCCCGTTGGCAGACGGCCGGCTGGCTGGACTTTGTCTCCTCTGACGTCAGCACCTGTCTGACAGTCTGCTCTCTCTCAGGGTGGACCACGACAGGATCAAAGCCGTCGGACCGGACCGGGCCGCTGCCGAGTGGCTGCTAAGATGTGGCGCCAAAGTGAAGTTTCAGGGTTTCGACCGCTGGCATCACGACTACAACGGGCTGCCCACCGGGCCACTGGGCCGCTACAAGATCCAGAGGATAGACGCCACCGAGTCCTGCATCATGTACCGAGGGTTTGATCACCTGGGTCAGTGACACGCCTGCAGAACCTCTCTGTTAGAAGGAAAAAAAAAACAACATCTTTTTACGTTCAGTATTTGATTGAAGTTGGAAAACGAAGCAAAATTTGGCCTTCAAGTTTGACGGCAGCTCAAACTTTTATCTTCTGTATTCATTTTGTTTGAGAGTAAGTTGACGTATTTGTGTGATTAAAAATGCTGGAAACACTCGGTGGAGAAGTTCTCCAGAGATTTTTGCCACTTTAGCAGGTAAACAGTCTTTTTTGGTTGGTGGAGGTGGCTCATTGAATTTTTGATCCAGTAGACAAAAGATAATTTAATGTTGTGAGTAATAACGCTGCACTGTTTTTTTTCTTTTGGTGGTACTACTAAATACTTGTGATCTTTTTTCAGACCAAAACTGCACAAACACAGTGGTTCAGAGCTCACACATGATAACACACACACGTTCGTACACACACATGTTCATACACACACCAACCAGGACGTCCCCCCAGAGTGACCCTGACCAGTCCAAACAGACTCCAGAAGGAGCCAAGTTATTAAACCAGCTGAGCATCATGATTCTCTGTGGACCATCAACATGTTCACATTCCTCCCTTACACTAACCAGTCCGTTCACATGTTCCTCTCTGAGCTCGTTAACACTAACCAGTTTGTTCACATTAAAGATTCTTAGAGTTCAGAACACCTGAATGTTACATGAAGTGTGTTAACGAGAGGTCGACCTCGAGTCCTCACCTGAAAGTGATTCTGTCCGTGTTAACAAGGAGGTGGAGGGAGGAGGAGGAGGATGAGGAGGACACACACACAAACACAAAGGAGTAAAGTCAGTCTCTACTTTGTGTAGCTGTTGTCATCTGTGTGTTCTGATTTGTGTATTTATCTCTGCAGTGGGTCTGAAACATGTAGAAGAGATCAAGTTGAATAATGTTCTGATGTGTGTCTGTGTTGTAATGTGTTGTGTATTGTGTGTATCCCTGCAGAGGGTCTGCAGCACCTAGAAGAGATCAAGCTGAATAAGTGCATGTACATCGAGGACGGCTGTCTGGAGCGTCTGAGCTCCATCCAGAACCTGCAGCAGAGTATGTTCATGATGGAGGTGATGTCGTGTGGAAACGTGACGGATAAAGGAGTCATCGCTCTGCACCAGCTCAGGTCAGAGGTCACCACCTCTCAACAGAGGAACCAAACGTGTATCAATAGAGAATGTAATTGTTTTATTGATCAGCTGTTTTCTCCTCAGGAACCTTGAGTACCTGTTGCTCAGCGACCTGCCCGGCATCACCGACAGACAGACCACGGTGGACAGACTGCAGACGGCTCTCCCTCGGCTGGACCTTATTCTGGACCTGGACTGACCGACATTCCACTTCCTGCTCCTATGTAGAGCTTTGATTCTAAATGCTGTTTTAGTGTTGCACATTGAACAGAAGCTGCAGCTCTTCACACTGCTGACACTGTTTATTAAAGTTTATCCATCTGTGTGAATACAGACAGCAGACTGAAGAATTCACTCAAGTGGTTTCTGTTTGGATTAATTTGGCATCTGTAATAAATATGAAGACAGACAGACGGACAGAGGAAACATCCTGAGAGTTTCAGAGATAATGATAAATGTCGAGGTTACAGATTGATCCAATAAATATGTCTTCCACAGATAGCTTATGTCTACATGATAACGTACATCTAAACTCTCTGAACAACGTGTCACTCTTATCAGAGTCCATCAGTAGAAAAGGTTTGGCAAACAGGACGAGGCAGTTTTACCATCAGTCTCTCTGCAGCTACAATCAGAGCGGCATGTTGCTCCTTGTCTCAACATGGATATTTAACATGTGATCCCCTCAGGTACGTTCAGGAAGCAACACGTCTGAGGAGACACACCGGGAGGAGACCAAAGACTGACAGCAGCACGGACACACCCACACGCCCGGGGGAGAAACTAAACCTCCAGGACCAGGACCTGCTGCAGGAGCAGGACTAGGACCAGGACCAGGACCTACTGCAGGAGCAGGATCAGGACCAGGACCAGCTGCTGCAGGACTAGGACCTGCTGCCTGTGTTCAGGCTCCTCCCAGACCAGGACCTGGTCTAGATGTTGGGCAGGTGGTAGTTGAACTTGCGCAGGTTGCTGTAGTACTTCTTGTTGTCCAGTGCTGGAAAGATGCTGCTGCTGGTCAGCTGTGGTAGATACTGCAGACACAACACAACACAGGTGGAGGTGTTATACTGAGAGCGTACACAGGTCACATGACCAGCCAAGAGCCCTGTCATCAGTCTGGAAGGCTGCTCACCCCGGCGGGCAGGTGTCTCCGTGGTAACCGCGTCCTCTTGTTGCCGGAGCGGTCCTGCTCTCTGGACGTGGAGTCGCTCTTCTCCCTCAGACTGTCGAAGTACGGATGCTGCAGGAGCTGCTCGCAGGTGAGCCGCTCGGCCGGGTCCATCCTCAGGCAACCCTGCAGCACCACACACTTCATTATTAACACACCCGAGCAGGTAGGTCTGATTAGAAACACACCCGAGCGAGTAGGTCTCATTATAAACACACCTGCAGGAGGAACTATACAAACACAACACAGCACTTCCTGACTGATGCAGCACTTTTAGTGACGGTTTGGTTGTAAAGTGTCTGAGAGGAGCTGAAACTGAGGATGAAGAGGATGTTACCTTCATCAGACTCAGAGCTGGATATGACAGGTTGGGATATTTCTGCTCCAGAGGCTCCTGCAGAGGAACATTAACATTATTATCCTGGTTTGTAACAGTATTAAAAGAGTTTTCTGCTGAGTCATGACAGCGGCAGTCTGTCTCACCATCTCCTGGGTCTCTGGGATGGAGACGCCACAGAAGAACTGGTTGTTGCTGAAGACCTGCTGGTGTCGAGGGATCAGGTCTCCTGCAACATCAAGGCACCGTTTAAACAATCCAATTATTTTTAAATAATTATGGGAATAAATGACGGTAAGTTTGGTGTTATTATTTCTGAAACAATTTACTATTTCATTTTTAACTTCCCATCAGTCTCTAATAGGAGTTTATTTTTTTTAATGTTATTTTATTCTCACTGATCTATAAAAATAATATTAATCAGCATCCAAAGAACAACAAGTCCTCATATTCACAACCAACATCCTGATGGATGAATGTTGAATTTATGTCCTCATCTGCTAACATTTAGTCCTCTGGAGAAGGTGGGCGGAGCTAATGCAGCAGGCTCACTCTTCTACACCTGAGTGACATCACACCCTGTTTGAATCTCTGGGAAGTGAAGTCTAAAACCGCTGCAGTTCCGGATTAGTGACAGAAGTGGCGCCACCGAGCGTGAAATCTGTGACATCGTAACTGTTCGGCCTGTAGCAGCGACACATTTCCCAAAATCCCCTGCATCAGGCGGAGCTCACCGATAGTCTTCCTGATCAGGTACAGCTGGTCCATGTCTGACTTCCCGGGCCACAGCGGGATCCCCGACAGCAGCTCGGCGAACACACAGCCGACGGCCCACACGTCCACCGGGGGTCCGTACTGAGTATCCCCCACCAGCAGCTCGGGGGCCCGGTACCAGCGGGTCGCCACGTAGTCCGTGTAGTAGTCACACGGTCCAGCTGATCAGAACACGGACACGTGAGACATCAGGAGTCACTTCAGTGGATCATTATTAAATTGATATTAGAAGTTTGATGGGACTTAAACACAGTTTAAAACCTGATGACCCTGAAGTTATGATCAGTGTGAAAGAGTTGATGATGTCACAGCGGTGGATGACCTCTGAACTTACTGAGGATTCGAGCGAAGCCGAAGTCACAGAGTTTGATGACCTGCTGTTTGGTGATGAGAATGTTCTCCGGCTTCACGTCTCTATGGATACACTGAACACACACATGCACATGCGCACACGCACACACACATAGGAAGACTGGTTAACTGCTGGTTATAAAGAAGTGGGAGGAGGAGGAAGATGTCTCCCAGTGTTTGTTGTGTCTCAGTGACACTTTAACTGCTGGTCGACTAAGAGGAGGAATTCTTGTTAAAGAGGAGCCATAAAGAAGAGGAAGAGGAGGATGAGAGGGAGTGGGGGGGTTGCGGGGAGGATCAGGAGGAAAGCTGGAAGGAGAAACTCACGTTCTGTTTGTGACAGAAGTTGATGGCCTGCAGCGTCTGCCACGTGATGTTTCTGACGAGGTTCTCTGGGACGCTGCAGGAGGAAACAAACCATTAATAATCTGCTGGAAGCAGCACCTCTCATGATGAAGAGGAAGATAAAACCAGCTCCTCTCATGATGAAGAGGAGTCCAAACCAGCTCCTCACATGATGAAGAGGAGTCTGAAACCAGCTCCTCTCATGATGAAGAGGAGACTCCTCCCTCTCGTCTTCATCCCCCATCCCCTTTGTGAGTTCAACACTGCTCCTTTGTTGGCTCAGGGGCCGCCTTCTATCAACGTTGCCGGGGAAACGGCTAATTCGAGCCTCGTGACTGGCAATTAATAACAAGCTCCGCCCCTTCTTGCCATGTTGTTTTGTCTTCTTGTGAACCCTCTCCGGCCCGAGGCTTCCACCACGCCCCCTGTAAAATGTGGCTCCCTGCCAGCAAAGCATTCTGGGAGAGCATCACTGTAAGCGTACCACAGAGAGATGGAGCGAGCGCCGGACGACAGGGAGATGTTATAACATCGAGAGAGAACACAGAGTCAGACTGCTGCTGTTTTAATGATCAATGGACTGATAATAACACCGATCAATACCTCTGATCATGTTCTATAATCTCATTATCTGTTTTTAATCACAGAGAGATGGATGATGGTGGAAATCATCTCCAACATGTCAGTGAACTACCTGAACTCTGGTCAGGTGACTCCAGGTGAACCTCCCCTCAGGATACCCTCTTATATACAGTTTATATAGAGGAGATACACCCTTTATATATGGTATATATACAGTATAAATAGAGTATACATACAGTATATATACATAGAGGAGACCACCTACCATTTGATATACAGTATATATATATATATATATATATATATATATATATATATATATATATATAGTAGACATACAGTTTATATACAGTCGATATATATTAAAGTATGTCGATATAAAGACCACCCTCTTATATACAGTAGATATACATAGAGGAGACCACCCACCTTCTTATATACAGTTTATATACAAGAGATACAGTTTATATACAGTAGATATATATTAAAGTATTTATATATAGAGACCACCCACCCTCTTATATAGAGTAGATATACAGTCGATATATATTAAAGTATGTATATATAAAGACCACTGACCCTCTTATATGCAACATATAAATACAGTATGTATATATAGAGATCACCCATCTTCTTATATACAGTAGATATATACAGTATGTACATATGGAAGAGACCACCCACCCTCTTATATACAGCATATATATACAGTATGTATACATAAAGACCGCCCACCCTCTTATATACATTATATAAATACAGTATGTATATATAGAGACCACCCACCCTTTTATATACAGCATATAAACACAGTATGAATATATAGACCACCCACCCTCTTATATACAGCATATATATACAGTATGTATATATAAAGACCGTCCACCCTCTTATATACAACATGTAAATACAGTATGAATATATAGAGACTACCCACCCTCTTATATACAGCATATATATACAGTATGTATATATAAAGACCATTCACCCTCTTATATACAACATATACAGTATGTATATATAGAGATCACCCATCTTCTTATATACAGTAGATATATACAGTATGTATATATGGAGGAGACCACCCACCCTCTTATATACAGCATATATATACAGTATGTATACATAAAGACCACCTGCCCTCTTATATACATTATATAAATACAGTATGTATATAGAGACCACTCACCCTTTTATATACAGCATATATATACAGTATGTATATATAGAGACCACCCACCCTTTTATATACAGCATATATATACAGTATGTATATATAAAGGCCATCCACCCTCTTATATACAGTATATAAATACAGTATATATATAGACCACCCACCCTCTTATATACAATATATAAATACAGTGTGTATATATAAAGACCACCCACCCTCTTATATACAGTATATATATACAGTATGTATATATAGAGACCACCCACCCTCGGGGATGGCGGTCCAGCTCGTTGAGGACAGTGTGATCACAGTACTCGAACACCAGGTGGAGCTTCCGTTTACGTCGGAACACTTCGATCAGATTCACCAGGTTGGAGTGTTTCAGTTGCTGCACACAAACACACAAACAGAAACACAGAAACAGACAAATCACTGAGATCAAAGAGATCACTGAGATCAACGAGATCACTGACATTGATGAGATCAGCGAGAGCAGAGGTCGACGAGATCAGAGATCGACGAGATCCCGAGATCAACGAGATCCCTGAGATCAGTGAGAGCAGAGATCGATGAGATCAATGAGATCAATAAGATCAATGAGATCACTGAGATCAATGAGATCACTGAGATCACTGAGCTGCCCGTCGGAGTGTTTCATCCTTTCCTGTCTCTCACTCCCAGCAGCAGGTGATAAACATGCTGTCGCCCCTGACGACCGGCTCTATTCATGACCTCCGGGTGTCCAGCATGCCACGAACACTCCCTCTACCGTACAACTGATTAAAGCAGCAGAACATCTCTGATCTTTATTCTGCAGCATGAAACAGGTTCAGCCTTCATCACAGAGTCAGAGGAGGAGGAGTCACATCATCCTGGTTTAAATCTGTCATTTCAGACCTGAACACAGAGTCTGTTTCATCTGTTTTTAATATTCTGGTATTCAAATAAAGATGATTCTCCTGTGTGCGACTGCAGCTCTGTAACTCTGCTGTTTAAAGTGTTTCCGCTCTGCAGGATGAACTTCATGGAGACACAACAGAGGAGCAACACGGCGTTACACTGGAAAAACTGGACGTAAAATATTCAATAAAAGTAGAAACCAGAAGAGGAAACATCATAAAGCAGCTCTGAAATAAGAACAGACTGAAGTACTGACAGAATGAAGATGAGCTTCTTTAATTAACAGACTGAGTGAGATTCAGGATAAACATCAGGAGTTTGAAGCCATGAAAATGTATTTAAGTTAAAAATGTTGACATTTTCTCATGATTTTAATATTTGATCATTCTCACATAAAAAAAAAATATTATTAACAAAATCTGATGCTTCAACGATAAACTTTTACTTTACATCTCATAATAATGACTCTTTATCTCATAATTGTAATTTTAACGTAATATATCATAATTATGATGAAAGGCACGACTTTATTAAACAACTGTCTCATTGAGTGGATGTGGCTCAGATGGTAGAGTAAGTTGCCCACTAATCGGAAGGTTGGTGGTTCGATCGCTGGCTCCTCCTCCTCCTGTCCACATGCCTAAGTGTCCTTGGGCAAGCCACTGAACCCCAAGTTGCCTCAGTGAATGTACACCTGATGGCGGGCACCTTGCATGGCAGCTCAGTCTCATTAGTGTGTGAATGTAAAAGCGCTTTGAGACTGTAAAGGTAATAAAGTGCTACACAAGTGCAGACCATTTACCATTGTTTCAACTTATCACATAACTATGAATTCATATTTCACCTTCTTCACTTGAACAGTTCAAACGTGGATGTGAGGAGGAAGAGGAGGAGTCAGACGTACCTTCAGCAACCTGATCTCCCTCAGAGCGATCTTTCTGATGACGGGATCGTCCTCCGACTCCACGAACTTCTTGATGGCGACGACCTGCCCCGTTTCTCTGTTCCTGCACTTGAAGACGACGCCGTACGAGCCCTCACCGATCTTCCCCATCTTCTCGTACTTCTCCATCCTCGAGGAAGAGGAGGGACATGAGATATCAATTAATTAATTCATAAATTATTCAATAATTTAAAAAGGGAAAGTCTCAGTCACAGCGGGGGGCAGAGAGGAAGAGCAGGGTGTTCTGACCCCCTGATGAAGAGGAGGGTGATCTTACTTCCTGATGGTGAAGAGGAGGGTGATCTGAACCCCTACTGATGAAGAGGAGGGTGATCTGACCTCCTGATGATGAAGAGGAGGGTGATCTGACTTGATGATGAAAAGGAAAGTGATCTGACCTCCTGATGATGAAGAGGAGGGTGATCTGACCTCCTGCTGTCTGAATGATGAGTTGTAAGCTTGAAGAAAACAAGCTTTTTTAAATCATGGAGATTATTTAAATTCATATTTGTGGTTAAAATGATGAAGAGTAACTGTGGGGAGATCATGTGACATCTATGACATCATCTCACCATGCAGACTGAGTTTAACCTGCTGAGTTTGGGATCAAAACGTTGAGAGATTTAACGGCTCTCTGGAACTCGACACCATCTCCAACACTTGGATTACGTAATGAAAACATTTGCAATGCAAAGTGTGCTGTTTGATTTCCCTGAAGGGACATGGAGAGCTCACAATAACAGAGGAGGAGGAGGAAGAGCTGGGAAATTAAATCAGAGTGATGCACTGACAAACACTGAATATTAAATATATTAAAGAGTTCAAAGAGGAACTTATCAGCTGAGATCACATCTTTAAAACTAACTTATTTCACACGATGAAAAAACACTTTTCATACAACACAAGTCACAACAGACACATCTCTGTTTATGAGAGAAATATTTCAGTAAAACACTTCCTGTTTGGCATCAAATTAAAGGTTTAAACTTACTTTCTGTAGAAATATTTGCAGATGATTCTCAGGCAGGAGGAAGCTCCTCCTCTTCTTCCTCTTCTTCCGGACACCGACCTGTGAGCAGCCCGATCACAGCTCTACTGGCCTGTAGCTGCAACAGGCTCCTGTTTTAAAGAGACAAGCCGGACAGTTTGAACCCTCACTTCCGGTTCTGATTTTCAAAATAAAACATGCAGGAACTCCCTTTGTTTCAATGCGTTATAAACATGATCATTTTCTGTCAGATGTTTTTGTTATTGATCTGAATAATATATTAATTTCAGTACAAAACATTTAACCTAAATTTAACTACGTAGATCAAAGTGATGAATATTTTATCGTCTTTTAAAACGTGGCTGTTATAAGTGACGCCGGTCTCTTCTGACTGTCAAAGTTGAAACAGAGTGATAGTTACAGAACAAACTAAAATGTGTCTGCTTTTATCTTCAAAGTTAAAATTTATGTCTTCTCACTTGTGTTTTTCTTGCACAAAAATAGCAATCCTTAAAGTGGATGACAAATTAGTTTGTTGTAACATTTGTATTTTATATTGAATTTAAAAGAAAAAAAACATAATAAAAGCACAATAAACGGCATAAAAACGTAATAAAAACAACCAGCTGATCCACTCAAGCTAATCCGTGAGTATTGCTTTTATTTTGAAGGTATGATCACCATACGTCCTGTTCTGTGCAGTCTCCCGCTGAGCAGCTAGACACATTTGTGAATGCTCCTCTGTGGTTCCCATGGGAACCGCTGGCTCCGCCCCTTCCTCCAGCAGAGCGGGACTCCAGCTGGTTTTCCCACCTGAGACTTCCTGTCAGAGGTCAAAACAAACAGTCAGGTGACCTGCAGCCGCCTGCAGAGAGGAAGAGGAGCACTGGCCTTGATCTTCATCATTACATCTTAAGGTTCTGATCATCACAGAGTTCTGACATGTTCAGTCCATCTCAGCGATCCAAACTCCCTGATCCGCCTGAGCCTGACATCACATCAGTCAGCAGGACGGCGCGCTGCGTTCAGGAGCGTTGATGTTGCCGCTCTGAGACCAATTAGAGGCGCTCAGTCAGAGGAGAGGCAGACTAAACAGGGACACGATGGGATTAATAGTCACTCGTCTTCCTGATCGTCCCACCGGACGCCCATTCCTCACCGCCGCTCCAATCCCTCCACACAAACCACAGCACATTCACGTAGTCATGGTAACAACAACAGTTTTTTTTTTATTACAAAAAACAGTTTACATTAAACGTTTTGCGAAGGGAATGCAGAGATGTTAATAAAAGCTGTCCCTCATTCTGTCGGTTTATTTTAAATAAAAAATGTACAAAAGTGCTGATATGGTGCAAATAAAGAGGAGAAGAAGGAGATGGAGGAAGAGGAGAAGAAGGAGATGGAGGAAGAGGAGAAGAAGAGGTCTATAAAAGAGACATGAACATTACATGAGGTCTAAAACAGAGCAGGTCACACTATATTACAGAGCAGTAAAAACTAGGTAGTTAATCCTCACACTGCTAAATCCAACACGCCCTCTGACTGAGGAGGAGGTTAATAAATATAGTTTAAATAACCCCAGCTGGAGGGGTCCTGTTCCAACTGATCGTTAGTGATGAGAACAGACCATAATAGCTCTCCTGGTGTTTCTAACACAATCTCACTTCCTGTGAGTCTTAATGGCACTTTAACCTGTAACACCTCTAATACAATGAGTGAGGAGGAGGAGGAAGAACAGTCCATGTGCTGCTGTAACATCTTCCTCATCACTGACCAGCTGCTGTAAGGCGACTCATCACTCCACCTGGCTGAGGCTCCTCCTCCGCTGACCCGCACATCCTGTGATCAGTAACAAGCGCTCTCAAAAAACTGTTTCACATCACAGACTCCTCCCACACGAGGATCAGTAACTGTTCTCATGACCGGCCAGGATGTAGAGGTTGCTCAGGGCTGTCGGGTTGTCGGTCGGTCGGCTCTCCAGAACCACCACCCTACAGAACACACGCAGGACCAGCAGTTAGTGAACAGAACCACAACCTTTAATATCAGCACCATGCATTCTACTATTTAACAGAAATCTAAACTTTTCACAGGAACCCAACAGATCCAACTTTGAATCCAACTCCGTTTCACTTCCTGAACGAGCCTTCACCTCGCCGGCATCCATCAGAGATCCGTCACTAACGGGGTCTAATCGTTGCTGCTGAAGCTCGTCTCCTTTTGTAAAAATGACTGACATCGATCTAGGAAGTCTGACAGGTTGGATTTATTCTATCCTCCAAGCAGCTGCAACCGGTCTTGTATCTTATTAAAGATGTAAATCAGCAGTTGCCTCAAACACTGAAGTCTGATCCATATTCTGTTTTAAATAACATGAATTAAACACGTTTTATGGTTCTGAGGCAGCGGGAGATCAAACGGGAAGTAAAGAAATGATACGAAGAACCACCAACTTTCTGACGTTCACCGACGGTACCGGCAGTCGTAATGTCGCCGCATGTCAAACAGCCGGATGACAGTCGGACCGTCAGAACCTTGCGGGTTCTGTCTCGTGGTGCTGACAGGTGAGCGGTCCATACTGTCCGTTCCATCAGATGAAATTACAGAGACACACTCACACCCGGCTGGCACTGCCCCGGCAGCGGTGAATAAAACATGGGAGGACCAGGCAGCGGAGAGACGGCACGCCGGGTGGCACCGCTGGGAGAGCCACCTCCGCTGAGCACGCTCAGTTGGTGTGTGTGGGAACAGAGTCACATCAGCCTGAGCAGAGGCTTCTTTTACAGGAGATGATCAGCTGATCGGTCAATAACAATGATTGATTGATTGAATGTTGAGTGACGTCCACATTTCCAACATGTTCATGTTCTGTGACTTTAAACTGACTTCAGGTTCTGTCGGTCAGTTTCACTGATTGCTGACTTTTTAAACACGAAACTATCAGAAAAGATGCGGTGAGTCCAATTCTGCTCTGAAATCAACAAGTGAGTAATTATCTGATATAAAGCAGAATCTTTAAACATCCTCTAAATGCAGCTTCTCCAATGTGTTTCTGTCTTTCTCCGTATCTATCATTCAAACATCATTCAGGTTCTGGACGTCTGTTAACAGTCGTCGAGTCGAGACCAGTGCAGTGAGACGTGTGGGCTCTGAACATGGGAGGTGAGGAAGCTGTTTGGTTTCCAGGTGATGAAAACCAGAGAGACCCGAGGACGGTTCTGATCCAGAGGGTCTCATGGAGGAGAATAAATCACAGCAGCAGGAAGAAGCTGCTGCTGATCAGTTTCTTCTTCCTGTTCCTGTTGTTAACCCCTCGGAGATGTTCCCAGCTGGAGCTCCTCCACTCGCCGCTCTGCGTGTGCACTAAAAGTCTGAACAGCTCGGCACCAACCTGTCGGATCCGAGGAGGCGGAACACTCTGCTGGGATCGCAGATCTCCTGGGTCACCTGGAAGGGAGAGAAACAGGTGAGGCGTTCAGGGTACGACGGGAGAGCAGGAAGAACGGCGCGTGACGTAGAGGACGTGAGCATTCAGCACGCTGCGTCAGACACTGTGTTTATATGTCCCGTACATTGTGTTAAATCAAAAATTTCAATATGATTTTTATTTTATAACTGAAAATCATCAGATTCAGCTGATGTCAGTCATCTGTCTCCATGACGATCAGGAGTTGTCTCTCAGCAGGGCACCTGTCTTGTCCCTGTCTCTCTGGATGTCCCAACTCTGCAGTGTTAAAGCATGCTGACATGAACACTGCTGACAGATGGGAGATACAGTGTGTGTGTGTGTGTGTGTGTGTGTGTGTGTGTGTGTGTGTGTGTGTGTGGGTGGGGTGGATGGGGGGTGGGGGTGGAGGGGGGACCTGCGAGGTGTAAGTCTTTGGCCTCAGCAGAGAACTGATCTGCTGAGTCTGAACCAGAACACGGATCAGCAGGCGGCCGGTCACCGCCTCGCTGCTCAAAGGAATCATAAAGGCTGAATTATTCAGAGCTGCTGCGTGACGCCTTTATTTCATGACGGTGCATGAATTTTACATGGACGCTGACATTTCAAAACTGCTCTTCACGGTCGCGCTGTGGAACCGGGTCGGGCCTGCGGGACCCCGTCTGACACGGCCGCCTCTCTAAAGGCCGGATCGGCTTTCATAAAAACACAACGTTCACCTCCCTGACATCTTGGCTTTATTGTTCCTCTGGGTGCAGCTCATGATCGGGTTCACGCTGAATCCCTGCGTGAGGAGGACACAGTCGTTACCTGGACCTTACAAAGACACACTGAGGCTGCACCTGAGGATGGATCTCCTGCTGTCACCTGCAGCGTGTCACACAGAAACATCACTACCTGCAGCGTGTCACATAGAAACATCACACCTGCAGCATGTCACAGAAACATCACCACCTGCAGCGTGTCACATAGAAACATCACCACCTGCAGCGTGTCACACAGAAACATCACCACCTGCAGCGTGTCACACAGAAACATCACCACCTGCAGCGTGTCACACAGAAACATCACCACCTGCAGCGTGTCACACAGAAACATCACCGCCACTGAAACTGATGTTTGGAGACCAGTTTAGGATCAATCCTCTGATTAAAGGACTGAAACAGGGTTTACACTGCAGATAGGAAATATCAATCTGTATTCTAATCAACTTGAATTATTATTATTATATTTCTGTCATTGTTATATTGTTTTATATTTGTTTTATTTGTTATATTGTTTTATATTTGTGTTATATTTCTGTCATTGTTATATTTGTGTTGTGTTATATTTGTCATTTTGTGTTGTATTTGTAAATATTGTGTTGTATTTGTTAATATTGTGTTATTTTGTGTTGCAGTAGTTGCGTTGTACCTCGTTGGACTTGAAGCTTTTTCCCTGCATGCCGTGCTTCCAGAAGGCCAGGACGCTGTCCTGAAGGCACACTGATGAAGAGGAGGAGAGTTAGTGCCGATGAAGGTCAACTAGTGAGACATTAACACGAGCCTCTGCTGGATATAAAACAGCTTCATGTAGCTCAGTGTGTCCTGCTGGTATATAAATAATATTTCCTTTAAAAGGTGTCTGGATTTACAGTAACATGAACGGCACGTGTTTTTGTGTTTCTTCACACAGAAGTAGGCAGAGTCTCTCACCAACAGATCCAATGCAGAAGTCGAAGCTGAGCTCGGACGCCAGCTTCTTGTTGGACTTCAGTCGACCCTGCAGGTTCACGATCTTCAGATTTTCTGAGGAGAAGATGTCATGAACAAACTGTTAGAGAGATATTTACATCTGAACTTGGAACTATTTAATCACACTGAGGCTGTACTTACGGTCCAAACACACCAGCACCGTGTCTCTCTCCAGCTGGGTCACGTGGATCGCATCCACCTGCTGGTTACCTGCAGGGAGGACAGGAGCATCACAAACAGTCCAGTTCTCCTGACAACACTGACAATAATCTATCAAATGTAGTGGTACGGCAGCATAACATCAGTACTAAAGAATCAATCGGAGGCTGCAGAGCAATCAGTGTTTCTCCTCCTCAGGACATCAGAACTTTAGAATCAGAGCTGTAATAAAAGGAGCATCCCTGCCGTGGATCCATTTCCAAATGTCTCCAGGTGTCTCATTGTCCCCTCCGTGAACCAGAGAGCATCTTTAAATGTTTCCGTCTGTGTAACGCAGCAGGAGTCAGACTCACTTGTTCCCATCTCGGTGAACCAGGAGGAGCAGGAGTTGAGGTTGATGGTCTCGAAGCGGACCACCTGACCAGGCTCGGTTCCCAGGCTGATGGCCACACACACCAGAGGGTACTCCTGCTCCGGGACCACCAGCATCTCAAACACCGTCAGCGGGCTCGGCAGGGGGAAGTCAAAGTGCTGTGGCGGGGAGAGAGAGACCACGGGAGGGGTCAGAGGTCAACGAGGCAGGTGGGAGGAGCTTAAACAGGTCAGAGAGCCCATCTCATGAGAATGTATCAAACGTGAGCTCAGAGGAGAGACTAGTTCATTAAAGTGAAACTGAATACTGACCTTGATGAGCATGAACCTCTGCATGGGTTCATACCACTGCAGCAGCACGATCCCAGACTGCAACGCCCCACACAGGTACTTATGGCCCGTATACGGGTTTCTCACTGGGGACGACAACAGTTAAAGAGTATATAAATAAGATCTACACATATAAGATCTACATACATAACATCTACATACACAAGATCTACGTACATAACATCTACGTACGTAAGATCTACGTATGTCCTCCATGACAGAGTGGACAGTTTAAAGTCTTAGTACCGAGTATCCTGAACAGTCATTAAGGTTAACAGGACAGAATAAAGGAGGCGATGACAGAGTGGACATGTTCTCCTTCATGTAACGGAGAAGGTAAACACACCTGAGAGGTCATGAGGTCAAAGGTCACTCACCGATGCAGCACTTGTGGCAGCCCTTTGTGTCGGGGATCTTGGTCGTCAGGGCGAACCTCCTGAGGAGGGAAACAATCAGAGTCGTGATCTGAGTCTGTAAAGGATGTCTGGAGGCAGCCATGTTTGTTCCAAACAGTTAAGATGCTGCAGAGTGGTGGGGGAGGGTGTGTGTGTGTGTGTGGGGGGGGGGGGGCAGGGGGGGGGGGGGGGCTGCTGTGACCTTGTCAGTGCTGTGACCTCACCTGGGTAGAATCTTGTCGGGGAAGCGGTGTGTCTGGAACTGCGCGGCAAGGCCGGGCTTCTTCAGCTGCTCAAACAGCCCGATGAGGTTGTGAGAGTACAGCTGGAAGGTTTTCCCTGCAGAGGAGAGAAGATTGATTACAACAGACCGGAGGGAGTTTCTGGAGGTGGGGGGGGCTGGAGGGCAGTGATTAGACTGATAACATAAGTATGGACTACTACCACAACAACATATATCCAAAAATACAGCAGTGTTTCCCAGAGGGTGAGAACTTACTAGAGGTGGTGTGAGAGCTGTGTAAATACAGGGACTTGTGCAGTTTAGTGTGTGTGTGTTTGTGTCAGGTCAGATTTAACTGATAAAATCTAGTGTTTCCTCTTTAACACCCCCCCCCCCCACCCCTCAAACTCCTCCTGAAGGAAACACGTCATTTATATGGTTAGACACTGGGTGAAACTAGAGGGCTCTTATTTTGAAACAGAAGTGCAGACCAGAGGTGCATCTCTGATCCATCACTCTGTGACAGACTCTCTTTATGTTGATGATATTTCACATTTCTTTTACAGCTCAGTGAGAGTCTCTGCTGTGTTTTACAGAATTTTAAGGTCACAGATTCCAAAATGAGTACAAAAAAAAAATGTTGATGGGGAAACTGTGAACTGTCTGCTATAAAAACAGCGGCATAAAAAGTCAGAGTGAAGCTGTGGTGTCTCAGGTGCACCTGAATGTGATGAAGGTCAGATAAACCCTGAGAGTAAATCTGAGTTAATCATCTACGGATTTAAATTAACATCCAAATTATTAATGTGAAGCGGTTTAATGTTAGGTTAGACGTGGACAGGGGGTGTGATGATGATGATGGTGACAGCGGGATTACCTTCTGATGGAGCCGGTTAGTAGAATATCAGATGAAGCCAGGCAGCAGGAGGATGGACAGAGTCCAGGGAAGAGGAGAAGAGAACAGAGGTTCAGTACACCGAGAGGCTGACGGATGAAAGTGAAAGTAGACCTGCAGCTGTAATCCATCCTCGCCGTCACGCCGAGAGGACGACGGGCTCGTCGACGGGCTGCCGTCACGTGGTTTCACTCAGCCAATCAGAGTGAATATAAGGAATGAACTACGCCTGCAGCCGGTTCACACACGCTGCAGAGATCAGTACAACTGACACACTGCAGAGTGTGTCAGCTGACGTTATTTCAGGGCTGCACACGTGTGTGTGTGAAAGGGGGGTGGGGAAATAGGGGGGGTGGTCGTGTTGGCTTCAGGGGCAGCCAGATAACGCAGGACGAAGCAGCAGCAGCAGCAGCAGGTTATGACAGGTTGGGGAAGCGGGAGGCTGGCGGGAATGTCACTCACCTGACAGAGACATCAGGTTGTTGTTGATGACGTACAGCCACGTGCACTTCCTGGGGAACAGCTGGACACAGACAACACTCATCGTCAGAGCTCAGAGACAAGAGACGGGAGGTCATCTATCACGTGAATGTTTACCGAACGCCTCCCTCTGACCGTCCAATCACAGCTTAGACACTCTTAAGTGAGCACGGCAGGCCCGCACAGCTCTTTGCGCTGCTTCAATCTATTGAATGGGGCCAATGTTCGAACTGCATCTGTGCCAAAACGAGCATGTAAAGACCCTAAAGACGGAGGAGCTTAACAAAACGTTCTCATGAGGAAAAGCAGGAAGAAGCTGCTCTGACTTATTCATATATATATATTCATATATATATATATTCATATATATATATATATATATATATGAAAAAGTGTTTGCCCCCCTCCTGATTTCTTATTTTTTTGCATGTTTGTCACACTTAAATGTTTCAGATCTTCAAACAAATTTCAATATTAGTCAAAGATAACACAAGTAAACACAAAATGCAGTTTTTAAATGAAGGTTTTTATTATTAAGGGAGAAAAAAAAGTCAAAGTCCTGACCTGAATCCTATTGAGATGCTGCGGCATGACCTTAAAAAGGCGGTTCGCGCTGGAAAACCCTCCAATATGGCTGAATTACAACAACTCTGCAAAGATGAGTGGGCCAAAATTCCTCCACAGCGCTGTAAAAGACTCATTGCAAGTTATCGCAAACGCTTGATTGCAGTTGTTGCTGCTAAGGGTGGCCCAACCAGTTATTAGGTTTAGGGGGCAAACACTTTTTCACACAGGGCCATGTGGGTTTGGTTTTTTTTTTCTCCCTTAATAAAGAAAACCTTTCATTTAAAACTGCATTTTGTGTTTACTTGTGTTATCTTTGACTAATATTTAAATTTGTTTAATGATCTGAAACATTTAAGTGCGACAAACATGCAAAAAAATAATGAAATCAGGAAGGGGAAAACACTTTTTCACACCACTGTATATATTTAGTGAGTGCTAACCGTCAGGTGGTGTTACCTGCTCCATGGTGGCTTCGTGCAGCTCATTGAGGTTCAGCGTGTAGATCCCGTCCTCCGTTCCAAAGATCAGGTACTGATCTGGGAGGGAAACGTGACATTAAATAAAGCACGATGACCGTGTGTTTGTGAAACGTGACATCAAATAACGGAAACGTGATGACAACGTGTTTGTGTTTGTGACGTCGCTGCCCTGCAGGTACCTTTGGTGTCCGGATGAATCCAGGAAGTGGCACAGTTGATCTTCAGCGGACAGCCGTCGAACACTTTAGAGAAACAGGCTCCCATCTGAAACACACAGCAGCCCGGGTTTAAACGGGCCGAACCACAGAGAAACAGGTTTTAAATGGGCTGAACCACGGAGCGGGCGTGGAACCACAGAGAGGTGGAACAGAGAGATGATTGACTCACCAGGACTTTGGGAGTGGGAGGCAGCCCATTGATGGCCGGTTTCTGGGGAGGAGACACAACAATGATGTTAAATTTAGCTGCAGCCTCAACAACGAGACAAACAAACTCTGTGCGAGTCTGTCAGGGAAGATTTAAATGTTCTGCACAAATTCTCCAGCCGTCAGAGGACAAACGTCATATTTGAGTTTTCGGAGGGAGGCCCGGCAGAGATGCTGAACATCTACAGGCTCCCAGTGAGATGTTTTCAAGTGAAGAAGAGAAGTGAAAGACGTTTGGACTCACTGGGAACTCCTTCTTCTCTTTGCGGTGCTGCCGGTTTGGAGGCGGTTTGGAACTTTCTCCGTTCACGCTGCCGTCCGAGTCGTTATCTGTCGGGACAGAGAGTCGGCAAGTGAAGGAAGGCCTGAGGATCAGCGACGCTAACGTGGATCCACGTCAGGCGGTCTTACCTTTACGTTCAGACCTGCTGAGAGCTTGTAAAGTAAGACAGGTTTCGGTTATACGAGACCCGCTTTCGTTTGCCGAGACGCGACGAGGAGAAGCGAGGACAAGAGACTCACCGGGGTCGGAGGCGTGGGACAGGAGGCCGGGGCTGCTGACGCTGACCGACAGGAAGTCTGGAGACGAGTTCTCTCCCTTGTTGCCCTGCTCAGGGGTGCTCTGTCGGCGGGCCGCCTGGCCCGGTCCATTCTCAGAGTTTGGGAACCTGCGGACGGTCAGCAAGCGCTCGTCGTTCAGGCCAAGTTCCTCCGACGAGCTGTTTAACCGAGGCTGAGAGGAAACCACGGGAACAGTTCGGTCCTTATTCCAAACACTTTGAAACATTTAGATGAAAATATCCCCTAAGCTCAGCAGTTATTTTGTGATTGTTTTGATCAGAAAGGTTTGGTTTTACCGTAGATTTTGCCAAAAATGACGATGAAATTAGTTTTTTTTTTAAAGTAATATTGCAGTAATCTGTGCTGATTTTCTGTGATAATAACCCTGCTGCACATCCCAGAAATATCTGACTCGTAATGTGTTTTTCTGTCTGTGTTGAACTTATAGAACCATCACAGGGCTCAGAGTGATAAAAAGTGTCGCATCTTTCCAGAACAGACCGTCTTTGACTGTAATATAGAACATGAAGGCTTCATCTGCTGTCAAAATAAGAGCTTTACATGCTTTTTAAATCACATTAATTCAACACTAAAACAAAGTTCAGTCTCTTACAGCTGGAAGCGTGGAGAAAACTCAATGAACATATTCATATTTCCCACAAACCCTGTCACTTCCTGTTGTTGCGGTTACCTAGCAGCAGTTTGTTTTGATGGCAAGGGGAGAGGGGGCGGAGCCCGGATGGTTGTTATTTTGGGTAATAAAGTTTTATTTTGAAAGGAGACTTTGATACTTCCTGCAGAGCTTCTGCCGATGACAGTTTTTACTGAAAAATAGTGAATTTTAAAGGACTGACTTCAGAGCTTACCTTCGGAGGAAGAGGAGGAGGAACTCCGGGCTTCATAGTCAACCTGAAATAGATATTTTTAGACAGATGTCGACTGAAATAATGAATAATTCTGTATTTACAATGAAATTTAATCTATTGCTAAAACTCACAGCTCTACTTCGTCGAAGGCGTCTTCCAGATGGGCAGTGTGTCCCCTGCAGGATAGACAGAGAGATGAGTGAGGACAGAGAGACTCGTCAGTCTCAGGAGTACGTCATGTAAACCCTCCGTGTCTCTCTGGAGCAGAGCGGCTGATAAATCCTGTCTGAGGCCTGTCAACACTCTGCATGTTCAACAAAATAAGAGCTGCAGACAGCCTTCAGAAAAAAAGCTGCCGCCTCTCTAAGAAATAAAGTTCCCTGGACGCTGTAGTTCGACAGTCATGTACACCGCAATGTTCTCAGTCTGGATCTACAGCTACCACCACACCACACATGGTGAATGGAGGAGGGTTGGCGGGGGGGGGGGGGGACTGGATGGAGGAGGTCACTACAGCGAGCACACACAGTGTTAGTGTTACCGTTGGAACAACTCATCCTCAACGCTTTTCAGAAGACTCCTTGGAAGGGAAGAGACGACAGAGAGACGACAGCCGAGAGGACGCAGAGGACAAAAAAAAAAGAACAGTCAAAGCACGAGAGGAGCTTAGAGGACGTTTCAAACTGCAAACTGCAGGTGGACGAAAGACGGAGGACGGACAGGAGGAGGTTAGCAGGTTAATGAGAGACATAAACACAGCAGATAACCAGGAGTTTGTTCTCTGTCTCAGGACAGAGAGAGAGGTAGGGGGTAAATAGGAGCAGTTCCCATGGCGACAGTGTCCATGATTTACCTGGCTGTTATTCCTCCCTCTGCAAAGGGACTCCAGGGGGACGGGAAGTCTGTATCTTTACTCACATCCTGTTGACAGGCAGATAAAAACACAGGTTTAAATGTTTATTAATTTAGTTCCTCTACAGGTGATGAAACATGAACAGGTAGAAGTGATGAAGATGATGTAACAGGTAGAAGTGATGAAGGTGATGTAACAGGTAGAAGTGATAAAGGTGACGTAACAGGTAGAAGTGATGAAGGTGACGTAACAGGTAGAAGTGATGAAGGTGACGTAACGGGTAGAAGTGATGAAGATGACGTAACAGGTAGAAGTGGTGAAGGTGACGTAACAGGTAGAAGTGATGAAGATGATATGCCAGGTAGAAGTGATGAAGGTGACGTAACAGGTAGAAGTGATGAAGATGATGTGCCAGGTAGAAGTGATGAAGATGATGAAACAGGTAGACGTGATGAAGATGATAATCACCATCTCAGTGTGAGCCTCTGTTTCCTTCCTCAGCGGCGGTTCAAACTGCAGCTTGTCGACTGTGAACGACAAACATAGACTTTTACATTTATTGTACACACGTTCAACACTAGAGGGCGTCAGAGCCCAACACTTCACACACACACACACACACACACACACACACACACACACACACACACACACACACACACACACACACACACACACACACACACACAGGGTGTGTAAAGTGTTGGGAGTCGAACTGTCACTCAAAGTCCGTCTCAGACTGAACGAGCTACTTCAGCCTCTCAGCTGAGAGGTCCTGCAGTCTGACACTGAGCAGAACAGGAAGTACTGGTCCATCCGTCGGGATAATAACGATGTGATCCGGCTGCAATCGTGATGGGAATCAACCAACCTGCAGATAAACTCTCCACGCAATCAGCTTCATTAACAAACTAACACTATTCAGGAATCCAGATGTTTCTCCCAGAATGCTTTGCGTTAAAGCGATGCTGCAGTTTTAACAACACAGAGGAGGTGAGACGGGTCAAGAAAGTTATAGATCATCAAAATGTCACTGATGACCTGCGTTATCCACCGAACACGTTGTGGTTTGAAATCTGACTATGCTTTCCTCTGTCTGACTTCCTGCCAGCTGATCTGCTCTGAGCACTGACCCGGTTCTGTGAGGCTGACTAGAACATCAGTGTTCAGTTCTGGTGGTCCTGATAAAAGAGAACTCGTGGAAATCTTCACTGTGATTTAGTTTGAGTCTGACAGGAACCAGGAAGTCGCACATGATTCAACATGAATCGAGTTGAACCACAGGGAGGAGTCGCTTCATGCGGCTCCATGCAGCTCCATGCAGAGCCTCATCAGTCTGCTGACAGCCAGCGCTGCGTTCCTCTCCAACATGATCCTCGTCCTCTGTAAGTCTCAGACTGAAGTAACAAACACACACCGTCTCACTACACTGGCACTGACCTGCTGACCCCCTCTGTCCCTCAGAGACACCCGACAAGCGCCCGCCTCCGTCTGATCCACTGTTCGCTTCATGTGGGAGGGAAGGTCAGACAGGAGTGAGAGAACACCAGACAGGAAGTACAGTAACACACACACAGCTACAGCTACAGTAACACACACACACACACACACACACACACACACACACACACACACACAGAGTTGCAGTAAGACAGATGACGTATCTCCACCGCTGGACTGTTACACCGTCCTACACTGATGACACCACCACAACCACCACATCTACAACCACAAAAGACACACAGCTTCCTTGACGGGTTCTCATCTGTTAAACAGTCTCTGATTGGAGGATCATCTCAATAATAGCTGTTGTTCCATGTTCTCTATGGAGCTATTGATTCCACATCCATGTTCTCTATGGAGCTATTGATTCCACATCCATGTTCTCTATGGAGTTATTGATTCTACATCCATGTTCTCTATAGTTATTTATTCTACATCCATGTTCTCTATGGAGTTATCGATTCTATATCCATGTTCTCTATGGAGTTATCGATTCTATATCCATGTTCTCTATGGAGTTATCGATTCTACATCCATGTTCTCTATGGAGTTATCGATTCTACATCCATGTTCTCTATGGAGTTATTGATTCTACATCCATGTTCTCTATGGAGTTATTGATTCTACATCCCTGTTCTCTAGTTATTTATTATTTTTCCATGTTCTCTGGAGTTATCGATTCTATATCCATGTTCTCTATGGAGTTATTGATTCTACATCCATGTTCTCTATAGTTATTTATTCTACATCCATGTTCTCTCTATGGAGTTATTGATTCTACATCTATGTTCTCTATGGAGTTATTGATTCTACATCCATGTTCTCTATAGTTATTTATTCTACATACATGTTCTCTCTATGGAGTTATTGATTCTACATCCATATTCTCTCTGTGGAGGTAACTGTGACACTGAGGAGGAGGAGGAGAACCAGCAGGGCTGCAGGATTAGAGGGACGACCAGCAGACATCCATCAGACCTGTCAACCTGAACACCTGACCAACAGGTCGGCCAATGACAAGGGGGAGGGGACACACACGTCAGGGGGCGGGGCTTCTTGTTCACTTACAGTCGATCTCTGAGCGCGTCCTCTCAGCTCTGGCCTGCTTGTTGGTGGAGCGGATGGTGTGTCTGACAGCAGAGAGCGGCTGCAGATGAAGAGATTCGCTTATTAGTCATCAGGCTCATTATTATCTTATCATCTATCAAACTAATCTGAAAGTCTGAAACTAGCAGGATCGGTTGAAGCAGAGTGGAGAGCCGTTTCCTCCCGCATCGCCACATTATTATTATTCCTCCCAGAGGCTGCTTGTTCAAAGCAGCTCCACTGCTTTCAGTCAATAGTGTTGAGACAAAGCTGCTGCTGTCTGAAGGAGAAAGGAGCTGGTACCACCTCTTTGGCTGCCACACGCATGCATGTGAGGCCGAGTCCAGTTGGAATAATAATGTCAATGGAGAGAATGAAGAGGGAGGGGGAGGGGAGCATGAGATCAGACTCAGCTCTCTGTTCTGATATTTACATCCACTGCAGTGACAGTTTAACTATGAGAAGCTGCATCACATTTAACAACTGAATCATTCGTATCACTAATCTGCAACAAGACGGCCTCAAAAACATCTTTATTTCTGATTTCATCTCTCAGCTTCTTAAGGAGATGCAGCCGGGCCCGTACCTCCAGGTCGTCGTCGTCCACCTCGCTGTAATGCTGGTGGTTGTCGGGGTTGTTCATCTTGTCCAGGAGGTCGACGGCGAGCCTCCGAGTCAGACCGGTCTGGGCCACGAACACATGCTGCAGGAAACAACACGGGGTTAAACATGTCGGACGTCCTGATCTGATGGAGGAGTGTAGAACCAGGAGGACGAGGAGTTCAGGAGGAATCTACAGGGTCGGCATTAATCAGCAGCTGGGTTTGTAAGAAACAGGAGAAACAGTAGAAACGGGAGAAACAGCAGAAACGGGAGAAACAGCGGAAATGGTAGAAAGAGGAGAAAAAGTAGAAACGGTGGAAACGGGAGAAACAGTGGAAACAGGAGAAACAGTGGAAATGGGGGAAACAGTGGAAACAGTGAGAAACAGTGGGAAACAGTAGAAATGGGGGAAACAGTGGGAAACAGTAGAAACGGGGGAAACAGTAGAAGTGTGTTTCCAGTGCGACTGAGGTCTAAGAATTGAAACCATGTGTGAGCTGAACTTTGCTCCCATTTTTAATACACTGACTAGAAGAACAAGTGAAGAGTTGGAGGACGGAGTCTGAAATGAGCAGCTCAGTTCAGACAAACACGGAGACTCACTACTTCATCAGGAGGAAGAGCAACAGAGAAACACTTCAGCTGCACATTTCTTCACTTTAATAACACAAACAGATTCCTCTCACCGACAGAAGTTTCTCCGCGGTCGGACGCTTCTTTGGGTTCTTCGTCAGAGACACTTTGACAAAGTTATGGAAGGCGGCGGACCTGCAGGACGACATGAGACCGTTTTTAATACGCCGCTGAGTCCCGCTGATGTGATCCAGGGACCGGAGGACACAGAACCAGAACCACCTCAGGTCACAGAGACTCTCACCATTTGTTTTTGTCTTTTAGTTTGGGAGGCTGGAAGCTGCTCTTCGACATCAGGAACAAGGCCCTGAGGAGGACAGAAAGGAGCATGAAGGAGATTGGAGGAGGAAACAAAACTCACTGAGAAGTCATTCATTCATCAGGAGACACGAGGAGGTGTGAGGAGACGCGCGCGAGGAGAAGACCTGAAGAGAAGTGAGGAGGAGACGCGCGCGAGGAGGCGCGAGGAGGAGACGTGAAGAGGAGAAGTGAGGAGGAGACGGGAGGAGATGTGAAGAGGAGACACGAGGAGACAGCAGCAGGACGGAGACTCTGACTGCTCCCTCTCAGGTGGAAAAAGCGAACTCACCTCATGGGATGCAGGTCGAACATCGGCGGCTGCAGCTCGGCCAGCTCGATGGACGTGATGCCGACGGCCCAGATGTCGCACAGCTGGTTGTAGCCGCCGTTCTTCTCCACCGCTGCGACTTCAGGAGCCATCCTACAGAGTTGGGACAGAGACGAGGAAGAAGGGACGTTTATTCACACATGCCGCTCCGACGGAGCATTTGGAGCTCAGTGGATCTGCCGGGAGTTCAGAGGTACTTGTCTGCTGCTGTGGGACCGAACTGGTCTCTTCACTTCCAGCAGCAAATGGTGTCAAACTACAGCTGAAGGATTCTGGGTAAAACCTTTTCTCTCAGTAGAAATGTTTGGTGCATTGTTCTGCTGATACAGAAGGAAACTGGAGGAGTCAGAGAGAGGAAGGGGCGCTTGTTTAGATGCAGCTGATGAAATGAGGTCGTTCTGAGTGCCTGAATCCAGATTTGAAGAGGATTTATAGTGCTGGTTATAAAACTCAGTCGGATGGAAAATATTCCCGAACCAGACCAGCAAAACCAGAAGCTGCTTCACGAGGACACACACTCACCAGTACGGAGTTCCAATGAAGGACTTTCTCTTGGCGATGGTGGCGGTTATCTTGGCTGCGACTCCAAAGTCAGCTGGAACGAGGATCGACAGGTTGTTCAGATGATGTAACAAACACATGACTGAGTTCAGAGAGTGGGAGGACACTTACCTAACTTCACATCTCCGTTGTCTGTGAGGAGGATGTTGGCCCCCTGGAAAGAAGGAAGATAAGAGTCAGGAAGTAAATCTAGCACGATGATTGGAAGCTATATAACGCTGAGCTGCTGCGAGTCCACTGGTTCGGTTCCCCGTGTGTAAATCTGCTCTCTGGACTTCCAGTGAAACTCTCTCACAGTGTTTCTGTTGGCCGTGACTGACAGGCGCTCTGGTGGCATCCTGCGGTGAGAGCGCAGGAAACAGGAAGTGCTCTCTGCTGTCGAGCTGAGAGGAGATAATGGGTCCGGCCCTGACCTTCGTGACAACACGAGTGCTGGCCTGCGGCGAACTTTCACCTTCACTTCTGTTCTTCCTGTGACGTCAGTCCGCAGCTCACAGAGACATCATAGCTCTGTGAGAGGAGGCGTTACAGAGGCACGAAGAGTTTGAAGTTGCTGCTGCAACTTATTTATCTTTTTCTAATACAAAGATTGTATTTTGAAGGTCTTTATACATGGGGAGTGTTTTATTTTGTTTTCATGGGATAATTCACATCCGTATAATTTTTCTAACTGTTATTTTTGTCATGAGGACTTCCACACAGAATAT
Source organism: Embiotoca jacksoni (assembly GCF_022577435.1). Lineage (NCBI taxonomy): Eukaryota > Metazoa > Chordata > Actinopteri > Embiotocidae > Embiotoca > Embiotoca jacksoni. The sequence continues at coordinate 422,279 of NW_027185378.1, forward strand.
CAAGAAAAAGAAAGAAGAAAAAGCAAACTTTATTTTGAAAGGTGCCAACCAATCAAATTGTGAGGAACAGAGGTGACATCACAACTGTTCGGGTCTCCACCACAGACTGTATGTAAAGAAAGTGGACATAGCTTCCGGGTCTGACAACTGAAGCCTTAAAGTGTAATACCACTGAGGACCACCAGGGTGAGAAGATCTTCATCACTGAGAACTGAAGTGAACATTTAAGTGGTGCAGCAACCTGTCGCAACTGCTGCTGTGTGAGGACCTCTAATCTGTCTGTCTGTGTGTGTGTGTCTGTGTCTGTGTGTGTGTGTGTGTGTGTGTGTGTGTGTGTGTTACCTTGATGTCCCGGTGCATCTTTCCCTTGCTGTGCAGATAGCCCAGACCCTGCAGAGGACATGATGCTGGACTGAGTTCAACTGAAGATACAGACCGTTTGACAAACTGTGTAAACGTAAAGGTAAAATCACCTGTATGGTCTCTCTGCTGACGTATGCGATCTGAAGCTCCGACAGAGGTCCCGTCACTGCAACAGACAGACAGACAGACACACACACACAGAGAGAGAGAGAGAGAGAGAGAGAGAGAGAGACACACACACACACACACACACACACACACAAAGTCAGGATGGACTCCGTGACTACGTCATGCTAGTTACTAGATGTGAGGAGCTCACCGTGGTAGATGTCCTGCAGAGAGCCTCCTCCACAGTACTCCATACAGATCCACAGCTTCTCTCGACTGATAGGGAAGCAGGAGACAAAAACGCCAAGTCAGCAACAAACACATTGATGAGCAGCACAACACTTACACTGGAAGAAAAATATCATTTTATAATGGAGAAGGATGAAGATAAGAATAAAAATAAAAAAATCAGGGAATCCTGACTAAGATATCTGCGTGAGCGATAGAGATGAGTATTTACAGGTGGAAAGATGGAGGTAATAATACAGTTAAATGTGTCAAAGTGCAGTTGAGTTGCAGAGTGTGAAGCTGCTGGTGACTTCCTGTGGTCACACACACACACACACACACACACACACACACACACACACACACACACACACACAGGTGTTAAAAGTGTTGGCTGGTTTTGTAACTATGTCCACAAAGTCTGACATGAGAGTGGAAAGTAGAAAAGCTAAATTAAAACTTCGAGTGACGACTTCATCACCGCTGACAGTTTTAACTGAAAATACTTCAGATAAACAAACAGGTCAACAGGAAACTTAAATATCCCCGAACAAACAAACAGTGTAGCTTCTAATAGGATGAGTTTAGTTGTATAATAAAATATGGTGCTCATTAACTGTGACCCGTCTGTGTGGTGGGCCAATCCAGAACCTCCCTGCTGAGAACCTATGAGCACCAACAGCCTTATAAAAGCAGTTCAGAGACTTGTATTCCAGTTAAACCTGCTGGAGGTCGGCGCAGCCGTGGGTGGACCGGACCCACTTCCTCTACCCACCGGCTCCATTACAGCAGCCTGGCTCTGAAAGGGGCCGAGTCAGCACCCGTTGGCCCGGTTCAGAGGGCTGAGTCATTCTTTCACACGCTGCTGTGACTCACTCATTAAATGCCTTGTGAGTTTCAGGAAGCAGCTCTTTAAATCCTCCCGAAAGGTACGTTTGCATTCCACCCTGCCCTGGATGGGCGGGGACAGACGGAGGAGGGTGGGACAGACTGAAGTGGGTGGGGACAGATGGAGAGAGGAGGGCGGGGACAGATGGAGGAGGGCGGGGACAGATGGAGAAGGGCGGGGACAGACAGAGGAGGGCGGGGACAGACATACAGAGGAGGGCGGGGATAGAGCGATCAGGGCGTGGACAGATGACTGCAGGGCCAGTCGTTGGAGGGCGTGGTCAGCCAGAGGAGGGCGGGGACAGAGAGGAGGGCAGGGCCATACGGAGGAGGATTAAAGTGACGGAGCTGCTGGAGTCCAGTGAGCTGCTCTTACCAGAGGTAGCTCCCAAAGTAGGCCACGATGTTGTGGTGCATGCATTCCTTCACCATGAAGATTTCCTGCTGGATGATGGAAAAGTCGTCCCCTGGAAACACACATGGACAATAAATTATTCTGTTTTTTCTGTGGAGAGAACTGAAAGGAGACACGACTCCAGGGACCTGAAATCATTTATGATGTTTGTGAAGTGAAATACTGACAGAAGAACCACTGAAGAGTAAATATGAGGTAGAAAGGTCGTGAGCTGAAAAACTTTCCATAATAAAAGTCACGCTCTGACTGTGGTTCCAGATTTCATCTGTGAACGCAGTGGATCATAAAACAGAAGGAACGTTGTACTTTCAGACTCCGACACTGCAGGAAGTCAGAGGACAGAAGAATGTGAAGCCCTGCAGAGACATTCAGACCTCCATCAGCATGGTGTCACCGCACACTGCAGTCCACAGCCACATCTTTAATGGACCCGCATCCACATCTTTAATGGGCCGAGACTCTGCAGGCTGAACATGGTCCTGCAGCAGATTACTGACACCATCAGAGTCCAGTCAGGGCGGTTAATCCGCATACAGCAGGCTGACACCGTTATACAATCTTCTGGACGTCAGAGTGTTGAGAATACTGAACTTTGACCTTCAGACACAACAGAACGACCAGCTCCCGGTCCATTAAAGTAATCCAGAACCAGAGACACCTCCAGAAACCTCTGAGGCTCCGCCTCCCAGCATCACCGGTTTGGATCCGGTGAGGTTCAGGGTCGGGTTCAGTACCAGGTGAGGTAGAGCAGCCCGTTCTCAGCCGGTCTGGGAGGTTTATGTTCCCTCACGTGAGCTTAAAGTCTGACTGGAATGTTCCACGGGTCCGATGATCCAAACAATAAACAACAAACTGGAAATTTCCAGCAGAGGATCAAGAAGATTTCTACATTATGAAAAACACCACGAGAAGTGCATGTGTTACCGTGGAGTCTGACGTTCAGTTAAATATATCGGCACATCTTCGAGGAGCCACAAACATTTCACAAAGCGCAACTCGGTGACTCTAAAATACAGCGAGTGGTCTCGGTGTTGCTTTGTTGTGCGAGGAGAGGAGAGCCACTTCCTGTTAGACCGAGAGCTTCCCTCTGCTGTGACGGTGCGCAACTTTCAATTCAGTATCTCAACACACTTCAAACTGAACGTTCAAACCTTTTACCCGCAGTTTGGCCTCATTGATATCATTTTATTTAAAACAGGAAAGACCTGGCGGAGCAAAAGGGGTTGGTTGTCATGACGTGAAGGAGGGCCCGGCTGACTATGAGTGACAGAACTAATAAGAAATTTGCCACAGCGGAGTTTGCGATGGGAACTGCAACGACAGCGGCGCCTCGAACGCTTTCACAATAGGAACAGAGGTTAAACAAGATGTGCTGTTGTTGGGAACGGCCAAGAAGAAAGAGAGAGAAACGGTCCTGTCGACAGTCAGCGACTCTAAATCGGTCACTGATCTGATGAAGCAGCTCTGCAGCCGGAGTGCGTCGCCACTCCCCTGCTCCTCCCGTCTCCGTCTCCCCGTCACTTGCCTGCATACCGGCTCCTCCCGGTCAAACCTGTTTTGAGAGCTCGGTCCACCCAAAGCTGTTTACTGTGGAGCTCAGTGAGAAAAAGAGTTTCCTTCTCAAATAGGATTATCTGCATCGGTTAATCCTCCGTCCGTCACACAAAAAATAAAGCAAATATGAACAGGTTTGGGTTTTTTTTAACAGCTGCGCAACTAACGCACATGTGAAGGAACAAGGGATTTTTTTTTTTTACCAGATAATCTTTGTAGTTCAACTGGAACGCTGCTGTAAATCATTTTATAACTGCGGAGGCACATCTGGACATTACTGGAGCTTATTTTGTTATTTATGAACTGAGGATTTATATTTTACCCGTTCAGTAAAATAAAATAAAAACATTCCAATTTAATTTCTTTCACAAACTTCCAAAGACTTCCTATCAGAAGGTGTGTTTTTCTGCCTTGATGTGATTTTATTCTCACTTATTTATAAATAAATGTTTATATCATCACCTGTGCTTCGTGCTGTAATTGTTAATGTATCAATTTAAATTTGCACTGAACCAGATGATGCTGATGGGCTTCTCTGCACACGCACATCCAATCGGAGGCGGCGTGATAGTGATGAGATGAATGAAAGAGAAAACAAACAGAAGTGAATCTCCCGCTAATCAGCTGAGCTGTCTGGCTGCTGCCGCTACAAAGCTCGGAGTAATCCCACTAATCCGGATGGTCCCGACTCTGTCACTGGGTCACCAGCACGCAGACAGAGAGACGGCAGCAGGATACACATTTATATTCTAATAATTATATTCTCCCTCATTCTAGCCTGCGATCAATATATTAGAATAATGTTTCAGAGTGGAGGAGAGATCAGCGTCGATGAGTTCAGTAATAGAAATACTGTTTTTCTGCACATTTAAATCACAACCCTGGAAATTTAATTTGTTTCAAGCCGTTCGGACTGCGGTGAAGAAGAAGATGAAGGTGATCAGTCTTACCTGGTTCCAGCTTGATGATCTTCACAGCAGCCAGTTCTCCTGTTTGGATGTTTCGAGCCTGAAAGACATCACAGAGGGTTTTAAACCACGCAGAGCTGCAGCTTGAGCTTCATCTTTTAATTCTAATAAATAAATAAACATGGCGAGAAGAAATCTGCAGCTTTAAATCAGTTATCGAAGACAAACACTGCAGAGGTGCAGCTTGATCTTCATCTTTTAATTCTAACAACAAAACACACACACGGAGGGAAGAAATCTTTAAAGCTTTCAACCATTAATCAAAGATTAACACTGAACACACAAGACAGAAGAAATAAACACCGACTACTTCCAGGTTCAGGCTCCTCACTTTGAAGATTTGCTGCTTTCATTTGATGGTTGGAACAAAACATATATCTGATCTCACTTTGACCTACAGAGTATCCTGATGGTCATTTATTGGACCAAATGTTTGATTAATTAACCAGCAGATTAATGATTTCATTTACTGCTGCAATCCAGATCTGTATTATCTCGTTATAAAAAAAAAAAAAAAAAATCGAACTGTGACTCAAACGTGTTTTTATGTTTATATGATATTTTGTACTGACTTTAAGCGGGCAAAAAAAAAAGAAGCAGATAAGTACAAATTTGCGGGCCTAAATAAAAGTGACAGGACATGACCCGATGACCTACATGGGCATTAAACCAATGAATGTCACTCGGCTGATCCTCTGAGAAGGCCGTGAAAAATATTCAGCTCCTGCTTCAGCGACTCCATTAATACCATGTTTGGTTACTTCTACTTTATTTGAATGTAAAGCAGAGTGGAGAGTCTGACCAACACCCCCACGAGTATTTGTGCATCAGCAGCTTCACGTTCAAAACCGAGAGTGTGCAGAGGCAAATTATTATTTAAAAGTGTCTCGTCTCCTGTGAAATTTCTGAGCCGAAGGCGACGAAAGGAGGTCAAGACGGGATGTGGTTTAGTCTGAGGGAGGCGTCAACCATAAAACCCTGCGGCGAGGCACCTCACAGCGCTGTGGACGGTGCTGCTGATCTATAGATATAAACCCTGCAGCTGATCTACAGATAAAAATCCCTGCAGCCATCAGCTCACCTGCAGGCTGACATAGATGCTCACCCCGCGGTCTGTGTGTGTGAGATCTGACACCTTTATGCATTCAGCTCGAGGGTTTTTGAAATGATTCTATTTTAACAGTGGACGCCGGTTAATGACGACCGCTTTGCAACCTGCATCTCTCTGAACACTTCCTGAAGAAACTGGTGACCGACCTGAGAAGTGAACAAGTAAAAGAGGAAGTTGCGAGCTTTCGCATGCGTGATGCAGCAGACAGGACGCCTTCAACAAACCCCGATCTGATAAGAGAGCCATCGGACTGAGAACGAACAGGTGTGTCTGACATCTGTCGGGTCACAGGTCACAGGTCACAGTGGCGTCTCTTTAATGAAATAATCAGGAGAAAAGCTCGACATCCAAAACAAAGGCCCATCACGTGGAGGAGGATGCAAAATTGTTCACTGAAACATTGTCAATAAAGTGAGTGAAACATGTGCAGCATGTTCAACATGAACATCAACACAGAGATCAATAACCTGCTCACTTGAAAGAGACTCAGTCAGCTGACCTTCCGTCACTATGAAAAAAAAAAACAGGAAGTAGCCTCGGTGATGTCAACCTCAGGTTTCCTGAAGCCGTGCTCTCGGCTGATCCAAAAATGGTCACAGAGATGGTCTGTGGGAGGAGCTGAGGAAGCCTGAAAGCTACAGGCAGCTTGTCACCTGTGACTCCACCCACCTGTCAGTCAAAGCAGCCCCGCTCTCAAGCCATCGCAACTTTAATCCTTAATACGGTTTAAACCGAGACTTCATAAAAACTTTGTACAGTTGTCGTGAACGGGGAAATTAGCTAGAGACCGAAACCTTGTTTGTACCAGGATGTAAACATGTTCAACAAGAACCAATAAACATGTTTATTTCTGCTGTAAACATGTTTATTGTAACATGTTGGTTTGAGGGGACCGACTCACTGCTGGAGCCTCTAGTGGAGATTCGAGGAACTGCAGGTTTTTGTAAGCGGCGACCAACAGGGACGTCACTGATTGGTCAGTAAGCTTTTGTTCTGAACCCTCGAGTTCGATATTACAGACAAGATGTTAAAGTCATAAGTATATGACCCAACCTCTAGTGGACATATGAGGAACTGCAGGCTTTCGGCTTCTGCTTCTTTCTTTTTTTTCCTGCCCGAATTAAAGTCGTCTGGCTAAGGAAAAAATTTCTGGCACAAAATGAAAGCACGACTTATGTCCCACACTTTGCAGTAAACCGTTAGAAGATGTGATGCGGTCTGTAATCGCGTGAAATAAATCCTCACAGGTGACAAACGGTTTAAATCTTGCGCACGGCAGCCGGAGGAGGAGTTTTCCCACTTCGGGGTGTTTCCGTTGTCAGAGCAGAACACACCCATGGTGAGACGCGTGTTTAGACAGGGGCCCGATCAGATTGCAGCCCACTGCAGCAGCGCTCCTCTCCGGGAGAATACCAGGCGCTGCATTCCACGGGGAGGGGGGGGGGGGGGGGGGTGCGTGTGTGTGTGTGTGTGTGTGTGTGTGTGTGTGTGTGTGTGTGTGTGTGTGTGTGTGTGTGTGAAGGTGGGGGGGGCTCTGTGCGGAGGGAGGCCATGACGGACCGGCTGAACTATCAGAACCATCAGACGGTTTGTCTGAGACAGACGGACAAAATAAGAAAACAAATTCTCGCTGCAGCCAAACAGAAAACTGAAGCTGTCACTCAAACACACCAGAGACCGATGTGGCGTCTGCAGGACTCGGCTGCTGTGGTCGAGGTGGGACGTCATCGCACTAAAAAAAACCTCTGCTTTTTAACATTATTATGGACTATCATATCATATCATATATCAAATGTACACTGTCTGCAACAATAATAAAAAAAATTAAACACCTCGGCGTTGTACTGTTAGAGAAAACCCTGCATAATCAAACTGCATTCATAACAAGAATAAAGTGATATTTATGGAGTATTTTCTTCAGATTTCTGCAGAAAAGAAGAGGTGCGTACTTCCTATCAGGAAACTAAAGCTGCTTTCATCATCTTTTACTGTACTTAATATGAATGTCAAAAAATATAGGAAAAATATAATCTACAACTCCTCAGAGGAAAAAAAAAAAGATGATGTCCTCATATTGTTTGTTTCTTTGACCAGAGACAAAGAAAAGCAGCAAATCCCGTGAATTTTCTGTCTATCAACTGTCATTTTAAAACCGTGTCAAAGTGGATGTGCTGCAGTTCGAGCACGTTTCCTTGTTCCTTCTCCGTTCTTTACATGTGGTAACAGTCTGCAACACATCACATAAAGAGTCCTGTCATCGATACTGAAGTACGTTTGTAGATTTAGATCAGTTTTACAACACAGCTGCATGATGCAGGAACATTTCATTTCACCAGAACAAGTTCTGCAGCCTGCACAACCAGGAAAACACAAACCACCGAGTCATTGAACTTAAACCGATGCAGTCGAGATGATGTGAAGCCGATATTTCTGCAGAAGTCTGGTTTAAATGACATGTTCTGATTAATTAAATGCAAGTGAAGGCACGTGCAGCTCTAATGACAGACTGTGGGAACCAGAAGCTGCTCGGTACCTTGTACACGTCTCCATATGTGCCGCTTCCGACCCTCTGAATGAGCTCGAAGTCGTGTTGCGGGTTCCTCCTCTGGATTTCTCCGCTCGGCCGGGGAAACAGATCCATGGTGGCTCCACCGGAGCAGCTTTTACATCTAGTTGGTCCAATCTGGTGTCGGCGGGTTGGTGTGGCAAATAGTCCTGAAAGCGAGTGGATCGGTGTCACTCAGAGGGCCCCTGTCCGAGATCCATGACCTGAGGGACGCAGAAAAAGTTGCAGAAACAAGTCACAAACAGCGAGAAACAGACGAGTTTTTATCGTGACATCTGAAACTACAGCAACAGAAACTTTAGAGTTTAGTTCAGCTTCATTTACCGCTCAAAGTAAAGTTAGAAAAATTTAACCAGCGTTAGCATAAACACTGGGGTCACTCCAGCAAATAGCCGGAGCCACTTCGGGGTTTAGCATCCATCCAGCTAATGCTAGCTAAGTTAGCTTCGCGTCCGTCTCTTAACTTCAACTGTTCGTACCTTTGACGACACAAACCCGGCGGAGGAGCACGGTTTGCATTTTAAACCTGTCCCCGGCGTTCAGCGGCGAGATGGCGTCGAATAACTGCAGAGAAAGACGTGGAGCCCCCTTTTGTTGTCGAGGAAACTGGAGTAAACTTCAGTTGGCTGTTCACTCCGTCTCTTTCACAGCAGCACGGACGGCACAGTCCCGTTCAATCCCCGCGAAGACACCCGCTGTAAATTCTTCCGTGGGCTTGTCATTTCCCTCCGAGGATAGTTTTAGAGAAGCCTAACACTCACATGGAGAAAACCAACCATAAACTACAGAAATAACGCGTTAATTTCCAATTTACTGAGAGAAAACGCGTCCGTAAAAGCAACAGTGTGTCGCTAATCCCCTCTGCGGAGTCGCAGGACTCTGGTGCTGCGTTCAGGAGCGCCTCGGAAGACCTGTTTTCGCAACAGGAAAAATAATCCACAACAAAAGTTTTACTCCTTCAACAACAACCGATTAAAAAAAAAGATTATTACAACATGGGTCATATGACAAGAATATTCATGTTTTTTTGTTTTTTTTTATATAACCGAGTCGATAAAAAAACAATTAACATTTGAAAATACATTTCATTTATTGTAAACTGTTTGCATCTGCTTCTGGTTGAAGTTTTGAGTTTCATCCCATAAACTGAAAAAATTTCATTCTCAAGCATAATTTCTAAAGTATTTTTTCTTTACTTGACTATGCTCCATTGCACCTTAACTCAACTACATTAAATATACTGCACTATTTTCCTTCCACTTTATTTATTACATTAGTAACAGTGACCCTATAATTTCCTGTTAGATTAAGATTTTAAAAGCCCATAATGACCACATACAGTATATGACACATTGTTATGTGATAAATGAAACCACCCAAACATACATGAAACAATCAGCTCCACCGTGGTGTCAGTAGCCTCATAATAATATTTTTTTATTTCTCTGAGAATGAGATGATTTTTGTAAATTCACATTTCAGATTCATCAATAAGCGAGTCAACAAAGATTTATCTTTAAACATTTTAAAACAATTTAACTTTCTGTGCAAAAGTCAAATGTATCTAAATTTCATCACGTGTCTTTTTTTTACCATTAAAATGTTGAATTCTATGTGCAGTTTATTTTACAATCTTATGTTTTTACCTCTTCAATGACCGTCGGCACGTTGACCCATTAAAAGTTCACGTGTACCTGAAGGCAGCATTGTTCTTATCTCTGTGTAATTACCGCTCCCTGCCGTCCAAAACTGGAACTGTAGGTAGAGTATCTCCATAGCAACAGTGCTGACAGCGGGCTGTAGTCGCAGCTGCGGCCTCCCATTCGGCAGTCGGACTGTTTTCTCCTCTGAGCTGAGACCTGCATCCATTTCACTGCATTATTCAGCTGTGGCTGCATCGCAGGAAGGAGAGCAGCGCCCCCTGTCGGCGGGCAACAGCCCTGCATCACGCTGGGAATAAAAAGCTCCATCATCCTCCTCTGATCCGAGCATCGCTGAGGTGGAGACGGAGCATCCTCCCGACACTCATGACCACTCGTTAACGGACCAACACCGGGACACACGGACCGAACCATGAAGCACCGACCGGACAGAGACAGCTGGGGTGAGTGTACGTACCGGAGAACATTTCCGCTTCTCCTCAGCACATACATGTTCGTATGTTCCTGAACGAGCGGAGGGCGGGAGCAGCTAATCATATTTATCTCAGACTCCATGATGAGATGCTGCTTCTACTGGCGACAGAGATGAGAGCGGAGTCTGATTGTTTGGAGGAAACGATACAGAAAATCACCGGGATTCAGTTTATCTGCATTAATACCGACAGAAAATATATATTTATGATTTTAAACATGTTCAGTGGTTCCCTGATGGAGCTGCAGGTCCCCACAAGGCCGGAAAACCTCCTTCTGTGTGGTGGCTTCTAATTATGTAATGTTGCATCAGTAAACAGGCTGTCATCTTCATCAGGACCACCATCATCATCATCATCATCATCACTCCTCCACCCTGATGGAGGAGGTGAGCAGCAGGCTGTGAATCACAGTGGTCCGTGGTGGGTTCAGTTCAGGCCTGCAGGGATGAAGAGCTGCATGAGGAGGAAGAGGAGGCAGAGACTTGATCTGTTCTGACCCACTTCAGGCAGATGATCTTCGAACATCTGCAGCTGCACTATCAAGTTCACCGGGCCAGGCCGGGCCGAGCCGGGCCAGGCTTGGCCTGCTCTGCTCTGGAGACAGTAGGCTGACAGGAAACCGGGGAGGATTAAATTATTCACCATGTTTAATCTTTAAACACCTAACCGCCTCCTGAATCTGTCACAGCTTTCATTTAGGATAAAATCACTTAAACAAACATCATAGATCTTCAGGGATGTTCACAGGAGGAGAATTTTAAAATCCCGCAGCTCCGCATGAGACAGCAGAGATGAAAACACTCTTAGTCACTGGTTGAAAGCTCCGGAAACATCTGAGAGGATGAAGATTCATTCTTATTAACTGTATTGATCGGCTATTCACAGGAGGAGGAAGAGTGGACTCAACTGTTTCCTCCTTTAATGGAAGTTTAGGCATTCACATAATAACATCCCACTTTCACTGAATGCATCATCATCATCATCATCATGTCATCTGAGCTCATTTTCTGGTTAAATCAGATGTTCTTTCATTTCTGTGAAACTTTTTAAACCTCATTTTCCTCCTCTACCTCAGTAACCCTCATCTTCCTCCTCTTCCTCAGTAACCCTCCTCTTCCTCCTCTTCTTCAGTAACCCTCCTCTTCCTCTTCTTCTTCAGTAACCCTCCTCTTCCTCAGTAACCCTCCTCTTCCGCCTCTTCCTCCTCTACCTCAGTAACCCTCATCTTCCTCCTCTTCCTCAGTAACCCTCCTCTTCCTCTTCTTCTTCAGTAACCCTCCTCTTCTTCAGTAACCCTCTTCTTCCTCAGTAACCCTCCTTTTCCTTCTCTTCTTCAGTAACCGTCCTCTTCCTCAGTAACCCTCCTCTCCCTCCCCTCCAGGGTCCCTCAGTGATAAGACCGTGTATGATTGGAGCTCGGAGGAGGAGGAGCCTGACGGACGGGCCCGACCCATCCAGGTTCTGCTGGTGAAAGACGACCACACCTTTGAGCTGGACGAGGCGGCGCTGATCCGCATCCTGCTGGCAGAGGAGGTCCAGGACCGAGAGGTGGTGGCCATCTCTGTGGCCGGCGCCTTCCGGAAGGGGAAGTCCTTCCTCATGGACTTCATGCTGCGCTACATGTACAACCAAGTAAGTACAAGCACTTACAGGGTTCTATACCGACAGAAGAACACGCTGGGGAACATCCAACACCGTGATCATCATCATCATCATCATCATCATCATCATCATCTGTATTTAAAAGAAGTTTCATGTCACCACAGAGGAACATTCTCTGATTGGAGGTTTAACAACTCCATCGAAACATGTTTATATGATTTAAATTCAAAAGGCAGCAAACAAAAATAACAGGAAGGAAAACAGAAAACAACAGAAAAAAAAACAGGACAAGTGTCAGGAAATAAAAGTAATAATGGAAAATATAATGCCCTGCAGTAAAAGGAACCTCCATCATATCATCTGTCTGTAGTTCCATAAACATGTTAAACATGGATCTGTAGTGGTGCAGTAGTCTGACCATATATTTCTCTATTTATATTATTTATAAGTCCTATTCTGTGATTGCAGCTTATTAAATAAAGCACATTGATTAAAATATAATGGATTGAACCACCGTGAAAGATAAACTGACCCGTCGAAGCGTTTTTCTTGCAGGCGGCTGAAGACTGGCTCGGAGAGGCAGAAGAGCCGCTGACCGGCTTCTCCTGGCGGGGGGGTTCGGAGAGAGAGACCACCGGGATCCAGATCTGGAGCGAAGTCTTCCTGGTGGACAAACCGGACGGGAGGAAGGTGAGAGACATCAGAGACATAGAGGAGTGAGGTCATCATTAAACACAGATACCAGATTAACTTTTAATTAAACCTTCATCCAGATCCACTGATTCTCTCCATGTATTTCATCAAAGTCAGGATGAGAATTAAAAACACTCCGGTCACTCCCATCTCTGTCTTTAGGTCACCGTCTCCTCCCTTCTCTGTCTTTAGGTCACCGTCTCCTCCCGTCTCTGTTTTTAGGTCATTGTCTCCTCCCGTCTCTGTCTTTAGGTCACTGTCTCTGTCTTTAGGTCACGGTCTCCTCCCGTCTCCGTCGTTAGGTCACGGTCTCCTAATTTCTCTGTCTTTAGGTCGCCGTCTCCTCCCGTCTCTGTCTTTAGGTCGCCATCTCCTCCCGTCTCTATCTTTAGGTCACGGTCTCCTCCCATCTCTGTCTTTAGGTCACGGTCTCCTCCCATCTGTCTTTAGGTCACGGTCTCCTAATTTCTCTGTCTTTAGGTCGCTGTCTCCTCCCGTCTCTGTCTTTAGATCACCATCTCCTCCCGTCTCTGTCTTTAGGTCGCCGTCTCCTCCCGTCTCTGTCTTTAGGTCGCCGTCTCCTCCCGTCTCTGTCTTTAGGTCACAGTCTCCTAATTTCTCTGTCTTTAGGTTGCTGTCTCCTCCCGTCTCTGTCTTTAGGTCGCCGTCTCCTCCCGTCTCTGTCTTTAGATCACCGTCTCCTCCCGTCTCTATCTTTAGGCTGCCATTTCCTCCCGTCTCTGTCTTTAGGTTGCCGTTTCCTCCCGTCTCTGTCTTTAGATCACCGTCTCCTCCCGTCTTTGTCTTTAGGTCGCCGTGCTCTTGATGGACACTCAGGGGACGTTTGACAGTCAGTCCACTCTGAGGGACTCGGCCACCGTGTTCGCTCTGAGCACCATGATCAGCTCCATGCAGGTACGAACAGCTGGACACAGATCTGTAGGTTTATGAATGTATTTTCTGAAATATCTCCGAGATAACTGGATGGATTCACATTAAACTGTGCAGACGTTCATGGTCCTCGGAGGACGCACCCTCCTCACTGTGATGGTTCTCTTCTGTAACACGGGTGCTCCAAGTCTCTATATGGAGGGACATCAATAATTGTTTATATTATGTAAAGTTACATTTTATTAAAATGTGATATATTTTACAGAATATTTACATTCTAAACTTTAGATGTGATTAATTCTTCTTAGATACTGAATGAATCTGTGACTGAACAATGTCTTTCAGGTTTACAACATCTCCCAGAATGTGCAGGAGGACGACCTTCAGCACCTGCAGGTCAGAAACACACATTCAAACCCAAGAGACACGTGTGTTTCATGAATCCTGTTACAAAGAACAGACTTTAATCCAGATGGTGAAAAAAAACATGTTGAATAAACGTGTGTCTTTTCTTCTTCTTACTGCAGCTCTTCACGGAGTATGGCCGGCTGGCGATGGAGGAGACGTTCCTCAAACCGTTCCAGGTACCGATCAGATAAAACATAAAGTATTTCAGCAGGAGTAACTGTCGGCCTGAGGATGAACTGAGGTTGAACCGTCGGCCTGAGGTTGAACCGAGGTTGAGATGTTGGACTAAGATTAAACTGTCGAACTGAGGTTTGCGATGGAGGCAGTTTAACCGAAGCTTCTTGATGATTCATGTGGTGCATTTTGTGTTCCAGTCCATGATCTTCCTGGTCCGAGACTGGAGTTTTCCCTACGAGTTTCCATATGGGCAGGAAGGAGGCATGAAGTTCCTGGAGAAAAGGCTGAAGGTCAGTCTGTAGCTCTTCAGCTCCCCCTGCAGGCTCTGCTGCTCACTGCATGTCTGAAACCTCCTGTTGGTGTTTCAGATCTCAGAGAACCAACACGAAGAGCTGCAGAACGTCCGGAAACACATCCACTCCTGCTTCACCAACATCTCCTGCTTCCTGATGCCTCATCCCGGACTCAAGGTGGCCACCAACCCGCACTTCGACGGCAGAATCAAAGGTAACGTCTCTGCAGGACATCCTCTCAGCAGGCAGACTTTACATTCGAGCTGGACGTCAGGGTTTAAAATATGTGAAATAAAACAATATGAAGTCGCATGTCGAAAAACCAAAAAGGGAGCAGGGTTTAAACCAGGAAACAGCCTGAGAGAATATTTAGTGACCTGCTGATCACAGAGTGGTTGCAGGTGAGACAGGAAGCAGGTGGAGGTGGGCGTGGCCTGCAGAGGACAGGGACTGAGGACCTCTGGTGGTGATCGGGAGGGATGCAGGAAATAAACAGAAAACAGTATTTTTCAAAGAAAACCAGCTCTGAAAAACATTTTACAGAGAATCTAAGAGGATTTTAAAACAGTTCATTTAAGTAAGAGGAACGTCTGGTCCTCCAGTTTGCTCATGTTTCTCACTTCCATCAAACTTGGATCACTCCGTTCTCTCGCCTGTGGTTCTACTCATATTCTCCAGAGATCGACGGAGAGTTCATCAACAACCTGCAGGTTCTGGTTCCGTGGCTCCTCAGTCCTCAGAACATCGACGTGAAGGAGATCAACGGCAGTAAGATCACCTGCAGAGGTCTGGTGGAGTGTTTCAAGGTGAGAACGAACATTCGTGACGGATCCACGCTGCGCTCTGATTGGTTAAAAGGTCTCCGTTTCAATGAAGTCATGTTGTCATGTTATCAGGTGTATAAAGATCTGCTAGAGGAGCTTGTTTCTTCACATTAAATACAACTGATTCTACAATATATTTATTATGTTTCAGGCGTACATTAAAATCTACCAAGGAGAGGAGCTGCCACATCCAAAGTCCATGTTACAGGTACACTTTTAATAAATTAATAATTACATACAACCTCATTTTAAAGATCTTCTGGTTGATGATGATGATTCTGTCTTTAAGTCTCAAAACTAACAGTTCACGGAAACAGTCTAATCTGACCCTCACAGAGAAAACACACGTTTCCCATGTTTATCACATTATGACACGTTTACCATTTGTTGCAACATGATACATGAGACAAATATTTGGGAAAACCTACATGAGCTTTACATATTACACCATGAAAATGTTCCAGAACTACATGTTTCACATGCTCCACATGTGCACAATCACATGTGATCAAATGAGTTTTTGCATGTGAAATTATGATGTTTTTCTGTGATGGAAGGAGAAAAGTAGTGTGCAACACGTGATGTCATTAATTATCTCAACAACTGAACCCTGAAGTCCATTTAAATGAAATGAAACAGTCCAACTTATCTTAAACAGAAGTTAAACTCCGAACCTGTTGGTGACGTGAGAAGCTGCAGACTGTAAACACCAATCAGTCATCACATCTCTGTCTCTCTCCATTTAAATACATCCACTTCTATACAGGAAGATAAACATCAGATTATATTATATAATTAACACATTTCTCCTCTCTTCTTCCTCCTCCTCCATCAGGCCACAGCTGAAGCCAACAATCTGGCTGCTGTTGCTGCTGCCAAGGATCTGTACAACAAGAAGATGGAGGGGGTGAGGAGAACTTTACCTTCATAAACCTGACCGGTTCTGATCCTCCTCACTGACCGGTTCACTGACCGGTTCTGATCCATTCTCACTGACCGGTTCACTGACCGGTTCTGATCCATCCTCACTGACTGGTTCTGATCCTTCCTCACTGACCGGTTCTGATCCTTCCTCACTGACCGGTTCACTGACCGGTTCTGATCCATCAACACTGACCGGTTCTGATCCTTCCTCACTGACCGGTTCTGATCCTTCCTCACTGACCGGTTCTGATCCATCATCACTGACCAGTTCTGATCCTTCCTCACTGACCGGTTCACTGACCGCTTCTGATCCATCCTCACTGACCGGTTCTGATCCTTCCTCACTGACTGGTTCACTGACCGGTTGTGATCCATCCTCATTGACCGGTTCTGATCCTTCCTCACTAACCAGTTCTGCTCCTCCTCAGGTCTGCGGAGGGGACCGGCCCTTCCTGGCACCCACCGAGCTGCAGGCCCAGCACGGAGTGATCCGGGAGGAGGCCCTGCAGGTGTTCCGGGGCGTAAAGAAGATGGGGGGTGAGGAGTTCAGCCGGCGGTACCTGCAGCAGCTGGAGGCGGAGATCGACGAGGTGTTCGTCCAGTACATCAAGCACAACGACTCCAAGAACATTTTCCACGCCGCCCGCACGCCGGCCACGCTATTCGTGGTCATCTTCGTCATGTACGTGGCGGCGGGCATCACGGGCTTTGTGGGCGTGGACATCATCGCCAGCCTGTGTAACATGATCCTGGGCCTTGCGCTCATCACGCTCTGCACCTGGGCCTACATCCGCTACTCCGGGGAGTACCGGGAGCTTGGAGCCGTCATCGACCAGGTGGCCGGCGCGCTGTGGGACCAGGTAGGTCCAGATACCGTCTCACCTGATCAATACGGTCATCAAAATGAATTAGTTATTAATAAGAGCCTCTGCACACCACAAACAGCTCCTCAGACGCACAACAAATGTCCACACACACATCAGTGAATCTATTATAAAGAACAGAACTCAGGAAACATTAATGAGGAAACACCAAAGGAATTAAGAGTTATTAAAATACTAAAATAAAATTTAAGAACAACTAAAACACATAACAAAATTGTCCAAAAAATATCTTAAAAGTTCAATAAAATATTTAAATACAGTAAAAAAACAATTTAAAATTTTTTTTTTATAAATGAAATAAATAATATTCTATCGAAAATCAAATAAAAAGTAAAACCAGGTAAAATGTGTAAATAGCCTCGGTGTAGGTTTTAGTTTTTTAACTGTAGATGTGATTTAGCAGCTAAAACCAGCTTAGAGGCTCTTTATCAGGACACTACCTGTAAAATAACACCTTCAGGGTGTAAGGATGTTTATCTTTCACTCACAAAAAGAAATAAATCCTCTTCAGATTAAATAAACTTCATAGTTTGTATGAAATTCAGCTGCAATAAAGGCAACAAGTGGGCAAAAATATTATATTTAAATATAATGACTTTTTTGACATATTATTTTCTTCTTTAATTAATCAATTGTTTAAAAGATACCTGAAACTCAGATTGTTTGTTGTCATTTTCACATTATTTACAGTAAATCTTCTGTTTTCTGATTAAAATAATTTCATCTTTACTTTAAACTGCTGCTTATTAATAATATTTAATATTTTAAGATAAATAACATGACATCATAAGTTTAGTAACGATGTCTCTGTGAACCACCAGGGGGCGACATCCTCCTTTAAATCAGCTCAGATCCATCATATGACTAATGTTTTCTTATTGGAGCAGCTTCATATGATGTCTGTGTGTTGTGTGTTGATTGTGTGTTGCGTTGTGTGTCCATGCACACTCACGCCTATGTGTTTCTTTCACGCTGCTGCAGGGGAGCACCAACGAGGTGAGTGTGAACATTCACAGCAGCCGTGACAATGTTTTGATGATGACTTCCTGGATGAAGAACTGACTCCACCTCCTCTTCCTCCCTCCTCAGGCTCTCTACAAGCTGTACAACGTAGCAGCCAATCACAGGCACCTGTACCACCACGCCTTCCCCGGGCCGCAGGAGGACGAGGCGGCCGAGGAGACGGACAAGAAGAGGGACTGATGACAGGGACAGAACACAGCAGGGACATCAGGGGGACGGATGGACAGGGAGGAGGAGGCGCTCTGCTCTTCCTCCCTGTAACGACTGTTTCCTGCTCATCTCACCTGTGTGTCCGTGAACACATACACACCTGTACAGACGCACTGTGCGGGAGGCCACGCCCTCCTGTCAGCTCTGCATCTCACCCGTCTCCATCAGATTATAGCCAAACGTTGACGCCCTCATTCGTGCCGCTCGTTCTGTTCTTGAAGTTTCGTGGTGTTTCTAAAGGACCAACGTTGTCTGTGAAGTGACGCGGCGGCGTCAGCGTGGGTGCTGGTTCGTGTCTTCGTCCGTGAGCTCTCCGACAGGAAGTCTTCAGAAGACAAGCTGCTGCTCCACAACATGTAAAAATGGTTTCACATCTCGAGAGCAGCCGGTGATGACATCATGTCTCAGAGATCCTCTGTGTGTGTGTGTATGTGTGTCTGTTCCTGAATGTGGGAGCTGGTCTGAGGAATGCAGCTCTCTGCGGCGTGACGAGGCGTGGCGACAGAGGCTCCTCATTCCACATGTCTGTCATCATCTTCACGTGCAGGAGTGTTGCATGATGGGAGAACAGGGCTTGTGTATGTGTGTTAGTAGAAAGACTTCATGGTATGCGAGTCTGGCTGAGCAGACTGTTACTGTTCATGTGTAGCAGCGTCTTCTTGTCTGTCTCCTGCAGCCCCCCCCACCCACACACACACACACACAGCGTCTTCAGTCTTCCGCATCCCAAGCGAGGCGTTCACAAACAGCCATCCCCGTCAGACTCCTGTTCAGGTCTGTGTTCATCAGTTTAACTCTTCACTCCTGGAGCGTCGTCTTCATCAGGTCCAGATGTGGAGCAGCGTCAGAGGACCGAAGGTTCAGTCGATCCGCCTCCTGGAGAGCTCTGCTTACTTTCACACACACGTTTGCAAAATTTCAGTCACACACAAATAAATAATAAAGTTGGACCAAATTAATGAAATCCAGACTGAAGTTGAGTTTTTTTTCAGAAATAAAAATTCATCTTAACCCGTTCATGACAATCATCTGAAGCTGTTTGAGTTATTCAACACTGAATATTTATCCTCACGTAGCTGGCTAAGTGCTCCTCTCAGACCCTGTTCAAACCTGCAGTGTAGATCCATCCCGGTGTGATCGGATTTCGCGACACCAGCTTTACATTTCATCTCAAGTGAGCCTCTGTGATTGGATCCCTGCTCTATATATAAATGAGCTCGTAGATCACGAGTTTATCGAAGTAGTTGAGCAAAAGAACAGAAACAGGAGGAGTAGAAGCAGCAGGTGTTTAACTCACTGACACATCACGTCGTTCCCAACCTGAACCGTCAGGACACGATCGGATTTGGTCAGATTGGCCACGCCCACATATACCAGAAACCTGACTCCACCCCCAGGCCTGTCAATCACCCAGCCCCGACCCCAAACATATGCGTGTTAAGAGTCCTAATATGTAATGAATGATGGCATATTTCCAGAAGGACCAGAACTCTGATCAGAAGGAGGAAGTTTATCGAATGACACCACGATGACTGGAAACATTTACTGACTTTGTATTTCAGGAGCAGTGGATGCTTTTTACATGGGAGTTATTGGAGACAGCCCCTAGTGGCCCTCAGTGGTAATGCACTTTAAGGCACTTCCACATGGGGGCCCAGTTTTCAGACGTCCACTGTCATGTCCAGTCTGTAGTGTGTAGTGTTCGGGGTCAAAGTTCAGCACCTGTTTAGCTGAGCAGGTCATTGAGCTGCAGTGAAAAGGAAACAACACGAGATGAGAGTCTCTAGGAAGTTAAAGATTATTAAAAAATATATTTGTATCGAGCTGCAGCGGCAGGAAGCAGCAACGGTAGTGTTGATGACATCACTGCAGACTTTATTGCTGACAGCAGGTCTGGATTTGTAATCCAAAAAGGTCATGACATCATTGTGAAAAGATGCGATGAAGAGAAGCCTGGTGTTCTACATCACCTGGTCAACAAGTCTTTCAGGATTTCAGAAATGTTCCATCTCCTCTCATTAAACTGTGTCACACAGGAGAAACACTTCCAAGTATCTGAACAGCTGATTGATTGGTGATCAGTAGAAACACGCTTCCGTGAACCTGCATTAAATCTGAGCAGACATGTCGGTCCATAAAAATAAGGCAAGAAAAGTCCAGAAAGAGTCAAACATGGAGAAAGAGAATTTCCACTTGTTTGGCAAACTTGGTGTTTGAAAAGTTCCAGCTGCATCAATCAGACCTGAAGCTGCATCAATCAGACCTGAGGCTATGTCGGAGGATTGTCGTCTCCAGTCTGCAGGAGGTCAATTAATGGTTCCGTTTCAGGTAAAAGGTTCGAGCTAAACATGTTTCAGATGAAGAAGCTGCTGTTTCCACGGCGTCAGAAACATTTCAATAAAAAAGGCACAAGCTCAGGATTGGTTTTGTTCCAGCATCCAGAGCAGCTCCTTCACTCTTCTGCTCTCAGGTTGGCGGGCGGGAAAATCCGGCTCGGCGTGCGGGTTCGTACGCTGTCATGCGCGGTGGGGACTCCCACTGGTATATTTGGATCAAGCGAAGGCACAGATGTGTTTGGTTTCAGAGTCGGTGATGATTGGAGAGGAGGGTGCGACCGCTCCCAGGCGGCGGCGACCTCAGAGAGGCGTGGCGGTGGCAGCGGAAGGCCTCACAGGAAGTTGTTGGCGGGCTGCTGGGCGTACCACTGCTGCCGCTGCTTGCGGGCCTCCACCTCGGACAGCAGCGCCTGCCGGTAGGCCTCGTAGGACTTGACGATGTGCTCCAGCTCCTTCATGAAGAGCAGCTTCAGCATCCCCTGGTACGTGTCCAGGTCGGCCAGCTGGAACAGCTCCCACTTCAGGATGTGGTCGTACCTGACGGGAGAGGAACAGTGATTCCACAGGCGCCGAGTCATCAACACACACGAGGCTCATTTTTATACGCCAAGGCAGTGATGGGCCAGAAAAGATATTAACGATAATGGAACTACTTTTAGGAGACAGAATCCAATAAAACAAAAATATTTAGGTGCAATATTAAGACACTCGCAGCTCTGACTGACTGAGAGGATTTTAGTGACGTCATTTTCCATTAAAGAAATTGAATTTGGAGAAATTTGGAAGAAGAGGAGAACCGATGTCAATTTGAATTGTTTTTATACAAGCCAACAGCTAGCTGATGACTGAGTTATTTTGGTATTTGTATGCATTTTCTGACCTTTTCTGTTTAAAAATGAAAATGAGTTATCTAATTAAATATGCAGTAATACATTTCCAGGACACCTGAACATCAGACAGATGGTTGAAAGTTCTTGTTTGCAAGGTTTTTACAGCAGAGATTATTTTTTTATCTCTCAAAAAACAAAAACAAAATGTTTTTAGAAATAAAATGTTATAAAAACCAGGCTGTGAATAAAATCACAGTCTGTTTTCTCTGTAGGAGTTTCCCTCCTCTTCAGCAGCTTAAGAGCTGATGTAAGCATCAGTTTTCATCGAGAGTTCGTTCACACCTGATTTATACGTTTGTGTTAATTATGTAAAGTTTTGGTGAGTTATGAAGAAACAGCTACAAAATCAGTGTCTCTCCCTGAACTCTGTCTGTTCAGTGACATCATCTGGATCCGTCAGCTGGTCGGTCGGTGATGTCATCGGCATGTGACACACTGTCAGCTGATTGGTCGGTGATGTCATCTGTATATGACACACCATCAGCAGCTGATTGGTCGGTGATATCAGCTTGTTGTGACACACCGTCAGCAGCTGATTGGTCAGTGATGTCATCTGCATGTGACACATCGTCAGCAGCTGATTGGTCGCTACTTACTTGAGCGGTGCTCTGGCATACACCTGCAGCCAGTCTGGGATCTCGGCCGTGTGGTACGGGTTGGCGGGAACGAGCACCGGCTGGTTCCTCTCTGCGGGCCGGGGCTGGTAGGTGACAGGAGGCGGGAGTGGGGGGGGCTGGTCATAGCGAGGGACGCTGGGATGTAAAAGAACAGTATAAACTGTAGTTATAAATCTGATTTTATCGACCAGCGGGAGTCGGCTTATTCTGGCAAAACCTTTCATCATCTCTCTGCCGTCTACCTCGGAGCGCACGGGTGTCGGTACTGAGCCCTCTTGTTGATGTGGTCCACGTAGTAGACCCTGAACTCTGCTGACTCCACCTTCTCCCAGCCAGGGGGGAGCCCCTCCCTCTCCAGAGGGTGGCTCCAGTGTGTGGTGTTGGTGTTGTGGTCGATGTAGTACTTCCTTCCCCGGATGGTCCAGTCCACGGTCCACCCGCCAGGAAGGGGGAGGTCCTCCCCCGTCAGGCTGGAGAGGTTTCCCAGAGACTTGGCCTGGATCCGACCGATGCCTGAGGAAAACAAACATCTGTGTTCAGAGACGGAGGGACGGCAGCGTGTGGGAACGTTTACAGCAGGAATGTACCGAGTTAAAAAGGTCACTGTGACGAGGCAGCAGGACAAACGACAACACAGGACCGTTAACACACACTGGACCGTTAACGCACTCCGGACCGTCAACACACACTCTGGACTGTAAGGAACACTGCTGAAAGACTGACTGACTTTCAGTTTTAATGGGACAGCATCCTGAAACGCTGATGATGGGAAGGAAGAGGGAGGATGTTACTGCTGGACAGGAAGACGAAGACACACGCACGCACGCACGCACGCGCCAGTGGACTTCACAGTGGTTCTGTCAGACAGCAGATGTTACTGCATGTCTGCAAGTTCAGGCCAGAGAGACCCATAAAGAAACCACAGGAACCGAGAGAACTCCAGAGACCAGCAGAACGTCACAGGAACAAAGTCTGACTCCAAAATGGTGCTACGATCTGAGAAATTCTGCAGGAGAGCGACAGCAGCAGCGGAGGAGCTGCTGACTAAAGGGATGGAATGCGCACTCCTCCTCCTCCTCCTCACCACCTCCTCATCATCCTCATTGCTGCCTTTTCCCTCAGAGAAATACAGACTACAGCTCAGGAATATCAGAAATAGCTCATTCTGCTCTCAGGAAAAACAAACCAACTTCATCACATGACCCCCAACAGGAAACACTGAACATCACACAGACACATTCTAAACTTCATGCTTCAACTGGTTTTCAGATGTTATGGAGACATCAGCATTCAACCTTCAGAGGGCTGATGATTAACAGGCATTCAGTAGGTTAAACTCAAATTAAAAATCCAGCTGTTTTCACACAGATGAACAGGAAACGCTGGATTGTTGTTATGAAAGGAAGATCATCCTTCAGATCCTCTGAAACATCTCTGATGAAACTGTAAAAACACAGATGATTGACAGCTGTGAGCAGCCTGATACATCTGACTGCAGGCGCACACACAACATCGAACCGCACACACAACATCGAACACACACACACAACTCTGAACCGCATACACAACATCGAACACACACACAACATCAAACTGTGCACACAACGCCACAAAATAAAAGCTCCTCTGTCGAGCTGGAAAATTCCTGCAGCCCCCGACATACTTCATCTGAAGGAAATTACACACTCGCATCACGCTCATGTTCACATGCGGAGAGAGAAAGACTTCATTCCTCTGGTACACTGAAACACTGGATCTATAATCCTCCATCATACATTCATGTAAAACTCCATTATATTTAAACCTCTTCAAATCTTGAACTGATCCACTTTTGTAAACAACTTCAACCGCTATAACAAGATGCGTTTCAGTCCCTCAGAGACACAGATCGCCTGATGGAAATGTTCCCAAACCCTCAGCTTCCCCTCGTTCAAACCAAACCGTGTAAAGTGAGCAAGGAACACACTTCCTGTTTACCTGAGGGGGGCCTGCTGGGGGCGGGGGGAGTGTGCTGTCTGGGAACTCTTTGGAAGTTGTGTTCATTGTGCTCATAGTATCGATAGTCCTCAGGGAAGCGGTCTAGGACCCTCCTGGGCTGCTGCTGCCTCTGCTGCTGTTGCTGTTGCTGCTGTTGCTGTTGTTGCTGTTGTTGTTGTTGCTGTTGTTGTTGCTGCTGCTGCTGCTGCTGTTGTTGTTGTTGTTGCTTTTGCTGCTGCTGCTGGGTGTCGTAATAAGGTTCAGAGGGGTAATAATAGCGAGCAGCGTCTCCGTTCTCCGACATGGGGCTCACGTCTGTGAGGAAGGACTGCGACGAGCCCCCGTACTCGTGCGACAGGTCCCCCAGGCTGCGGGGCAGGTACGGAGGGGCCGACATGCGGTGGCTCTCCCTGCGGGCCACCTCGTGGGGGGGCCTCTGCACGGGGGCCCGCAGGACGCTCTTGTTGCGGGACACCGCGGGCTCCCGGCTGGGGGCCACCGGGTAGGAAGAGGGCCCCATCTCTGGCAGAGGAACCTCGGTGCGTCGGGGAATCGTGGGTCCATGGCGGATGAATGAGGGCATAAGATCTGGCAGGCAGGTGACACAACACGCAACGTCAGCATAAACATAAAGTGAACATACATCCCATATAACGCGTGTATGTATGATGAGCTGCATTTGGAAACAAGCACATTTAATGCAACAGTAATAAAGTACAAAAAGTGTTCTTTTATTTATACTGCAGTTAAGCGTCACTATGGTTGTCGTTTGTTTTTATTGTTACATATTTTATTTGTTATTTATTTTTCACACCGTGGGACTGCCAGAAACAATATTTCGATCTCTCTGTATGGATTGTACATATTGTGGATTGACAATAAAGTTGACTTTGACTTTATTTTATGTTTATTTGCTCAGAACATTTTCTGACTTTGAAATAAAACGTTTACAGCAGAACTTCCTGTAATGTCCTATTTTTTTTTTACAGCGACTTCACCTCCGGTGAGTTTCCAGATTATTTCCTGCGGCTGTGATGAGGACTAAGAAGTAAATGTAATGACAAAATGTCACAATTTAAATATCAGTTTAAAAGACTGTTTAACATCATTGAGACACTCAGCTTTAAGGGTTAGGCTAATCTTGACTTTTCAGTAAAATAATCCACTGATTAAAGATGACAAAAAGACCCGCTTGTCATTTATTAAGTAGTTTAATACACTTTCCATCAGTTGGAGTTGTATCCGTTATCTTACTCTAGCCTGTAGCAATTTGGTTAGCATTTAGCTAGCACTGAAGTACCTTGTTAGCACTTAGCTTGGTTTAGGAGCACAATATTAAACCGTTGTTCACAAACTAGTGAGCCATAATAACTTCACAATGTTCCACACACTCACTTCAGTCTGTTAGTTCAAGTTTTCTGGCTACGGTTTCACTGTTATTAACTTTAGCTAACTGGTGCTAACCTGAGCTAGCTGGCTTGCTTACTTCTCAGGAGCGGCGACGTTTCCTTCTTCACATATTTTCCGTGAACCTCGGCTGGTTTCGACGCTTCGTTTTTGCTTTTCTTTCGTGAGAGCATAACTCAAGGCTCGGAACCATCAACACCACGGCGCTGTAAAGTCATGGCACAATCCGTCAAGCCTGCAACCGTCCCGGCCGAAGAGCGAAGCGCAGAGAGGGAACATTTTCAGCTTTAGATGAGCTAGCAGCGGTTAGCCACCTAGCTAGTAGCAGTTAGCCGTCGAGCTCGAGCCACTGGGAGCGTCTCTGCTGCTGCGGCGGTTCGATCCCACCTCTGATCCTCACCGGGAGAAGTTCAGTCCCTCCACCGGTCTTCCCCGGGAGAGTTTGGATCCACCGCTGGTCCGAACCGGGAGAAGTTCAGTCCCTCCACCGTTCTTCACCGGGAGAGTTTGGATCCACCGCTTGTCCTCACTGGGAGAGGCTCAGTTCTCCACAGGGAGACGTTTCTGTACAGTCCTCCCATCTGTTGAGGAGAGTTTGAGCACAACTCACAAAAACACACCATGTTGACATTTGAGCTTCTGGGAACTTTGATGAGGATGAAGAACATTTACAGAACACTTCCTGCAGAAGAAGGAACACACATGCACATGTTGTGACTCCACACTGAAAATATGAGAGAAAAGTTTTGCACCTCAGGCAGCCAAAATATTAGTGTTGTAGTTCATCACATTAAATAGGGGTGGAAGAAGTATTCAGCTCCTATACTGAACTAAAAGTACTAATACACACTATGGAAATACTCCACTAAAAGTTAAAGTCCTGCATTAAGTGAAAGTATGTGAGTATTATCATAAAACAAATATTAAAGTATGAAAAGTAAAAGTGAATGCTCCCTCTCAGTGTTTCACTGCATTAATTCGAATTAATGTTATTTTAACAACTTTATGTTTAATCTGCAGTAATGCATCATATTCTATAAGATCATCATGTTTTTATCATTTCTGTTCTGTAAGAACCACAAATCTCTAAAAACATTTCAAATTGAAATTCACCACTGGTGAAAAATTACTACAGCTGTTATAAAAATGTGCCTCCTGAAATATGAGTATAAAGTAACAAATCAGAAATATTAAACTACATTTTCAGGAAATCAGTGGAGTCCTCAGGTGTTTAAAGAGCAATGAACCTGCAGGACAGATTCATGTATTTTATTCAGAGCTGGAACACAAACATCACCCTGTTTTACCTTCGTGGAAAAGTCCTTCACACGCAGCTTCACAGATTACAACACATCATATTTAAATAGAATTATTGCCATTCAGCAGACATTTACAGTCTGTACACTTCATGTTAAATAAAACAAACACCTTGTAAAGGTCAGTGATCATGTGACTCCTCTGTTGATTTGTTTTTACTGCAGACAGTAAGTCTGTGTTTCTTCTTTACATAAAGGCTCAGCAGACACAGATAACCATGTGGAGAAAGTTCATGTCAGTATGGCTTCTCTCTTTGGACGGAACACGTAGAGTCACAGTAAAATATTAATTTAGTTATATATATATATATATATATATATATAAAAAGATAAATTACTGTAAAATAACATCCTCTTTACAGTCTGACATCATGTTTGGTTCTTCGTATGTGATTATTGCTCAGATTAAAATAAAATACTGCATGTTTAAAAGAGTTCAAAGTTCTTGTGCGTTTGGCTGCATCTGCAGTGGGAAACGTTCTCAAATAGGCACGTTGGGAGTTTTACGCTTCCTGGTTGGCTGTGATTGGCCGTCGCTGCCCTCCAGGGTGGTTCCTGGTACATTAAAAGTGGTACGGCAGCGACGACAGCGGTGACGGGCTCAGGTCGCGTACGATCTTGTTGAGGGTGGAGATCTTCTCCTCCAGCAGGTGGTTCTTCTTCTCTGTGATCTTCTGCCGCTGCTCGGTGATCTCCAGAGCCTTCAGCAGCTGCGCGTTCTCCACGTACAGGTCGCCGATCAGCACGTCCGCTTTACCGTTCTTATGCAACTAGAAACAACAGAGAGGGATGAATGATGGAGGCTTTAAATAATCCCTACGAGAGCCTGAATGATTAACTGGCTGATTAATATTCACTTGTCGCAGACCAGATCAACCAGAGGAGCTGAGAGCCTTTACAAAAATTAACATACTCATACAAAGGTGTAAAAGTACTGAAGTAAGAGTACTACTGAAGTAAAAGTACACATTCAAACTGCTCGTACTTTAGTTTAAAACCTAGAGGTTGAAAATCAGATCAGTCAGAGAGGCTGCGAGGTGGTTAATAGAAGATCAAAAATAAAGTTTTAATAAATTAATTGTTGGCAGTTTGTTAAATAATCATGAATTTGTCCAGCTTGTTCCTGGAACTGAAGTTCAAATAAAATCTATCAGATGTTTGGATGGATGTGTAGTTTTTCCTGTATGTCAGATAAACGTAGTGCGGTAAGAAGTTCTCCTCTGGACTGCAAAGGAGGAGAAGCTGTTAAATGTGCAGCACGTGAAAGAATAAATGTGTCACTGCTGTCAACGTGTCTGTAGGTTGATGAGCAACAGAGATGTATTAACTTCTTTAACATCCACCTTCATGTTCAGTGTTTCGGAGTTAATCAGTGCGGACGCATTCTGCAGTGTTTGCTGCGTTAATTCATCGCCACATCTCAAATAAACTACGGTTGTGTTTCAGGTGTGATGTATTGTTGTGTTTCAGGTGTGATGCGTTGTTGTGTTTCAGGTGTGATGCGTTGTTGTGTTTCAGGTGTGATGCGTTGTTGTGTTTCAGGTGTGATTTGTTGTCATGTTTCGGGTGTGATTTGTTGTTTCAGCTGTGATGCGTCGTCGTGTTTCAGGTGTGCTGTGTCATGTTTCAGGCGGACTGACCTGGTCCTTCAGCTGAGCCACCTTCTCTCTGAGCAGCAGCTTCACGTTACGCAGCGACAGCTCGATCTCCTTCATGCGCTCCTCCATGTTCTTCATCTTCCTCTCCCTCTCGTCCTGGTGAGGAGACAGTCAAGGAAATCATCATACGGCTGTGGACGATCACACTGATGGAGAAGCTTTAGTTTTCTAACCTTCCAGCAGGTTTCAAAAGAGAAGAAAAAGTGAGACGGAGAAGAAAGGACGATAGACCACGTTTATTACCAACTAATTCTTTATTTTTATCTTGATTTCTGCAGGAAAAGATTTCTGGTACATTTTATAAAGAAGGACAACACACTAGAAAAATAAATAAAATATAAATAGGTATAAAATAACGTCATATATTTCTCTACAAAAATAATTTAATGCATAAATTAAATAAACTAACAGGAGAAAATAAATAAAATCTCTAGATAACTGAAAAAAACATGACACTTGGTATTAAAGAGACTCTAATGAAGAGTTACAGATGTGTGGAGAAGAACATGAATCAGAGCTGTGACTCAAACAGACTCACAACAAACACAACATCCAACATGTGCAGCATCACAAACAGGAAGTGACAACTCCTTCATTTAAAACCCTGACTGGACCCATGTCACCTGACCAGTATGGAGCGTCTGATTGGTCGAGAGGACTCGGGGAGGCTGCGAGGCACCGACCTGCCTCAGATTAATAACCCTCATAAGGCAAACTGTCACACAGGGTTCATCCTCTGAGGACACACACACACACCCTGTCATACACATTAGAAAAACATTCACAGTAAACAGGGTTAAAAAGGTTCCTGGAACCAGAACGGTTAAATATACCAAAGATGAACCGGTCCTGGTCCGTCAGGATAAACTCACGGCTGTTTACTTAAATTTCATCATCATAATGAAACTCCCATGGGGACCAGAACCAGGAAGGTGTGATTCTCTGCTACCGGCAGCAGAGAGAAATGTTTCTGAATCAGGCTCATCGTTGCTTCTCAGCCTCATCAGAACCCAGACAGACCCGGTCCAAGTTCTGCAGAACACCCAGAGAGAAGCTGGCCTCACAGTCCACCGATCCGCCGGTAGCTGTCTGCGTGAGCCGCCCGCTGCTCCGCCACCGGGGCCGGCACCGCTCCCTGGAGAGAGAAGGCAGGTACACTTCACCAGGGCGCCACCCTCCCTCCGCTTATCCCGCTAACCCTGCTAATACCGCTAAGACTACACACCTGCAGCCTGGACAGGTGACAGGTGTGGGTGACACAAGTGAAAATTTAAATGTCTCAAGATGAGAAAATCCTTCTTCCTGCCCACACTGGCCATGAAGAGATTTTAAAATTAAGAGCGGGGATAAAATCCAGTCTTCTGTGTCAGATTTTAAGCTCAAACTCTGCCTCCTCTTCTTCATCGCCTGCAGCCCGGCAAGAAAACTGGAAGTTTGATTTTTAACGAACAGCTTGAGACTCTGCCACAGCAAAGACTGTGGACTTTGACTCCTGAGTCACAGGAAGTCTCAGGTCCATGGTGACATCACTAATGCCCTGATATCAGTGGTCTCAGAAAGGTGTGGTGCTGTTGATGATGAATGAGGAAGATTATTGATCCGGAGTCTGACCTTACAGAGTTGAACTCTGACTGTCAGCACCATAATGAACACTGTTCAGCTCTAGTTTATCTGTTAATAACAGACATTTATACAGTAAACTCCGCTACAGTGTCGGTGACACAGACAGTTGCTGACATAAACTGTGTGTGTGTGTGTGTGTGTGTGTGTGTGTGTGTGTGTGTGTGTGAGATGAAGGTGACACATGAAATGAGGACCACACCCAGACATCACACCTGTGCAGGTACATGGTCCAGGATGTAAACACACACACACACACACAGGGAACACCACACCTACAAAGTAAACAGCACACAGAACAGAAGGAGATGTGATGAGCACCGTGAAAGGAAGTAAAAACCTGCTGAGGATCATCTCCCCTAAATATTTACTTTGATGCCGAAAACGTCACTTTTAACTCAACTTTACAGCCTACAAAAAAAAAAAAAGAAAGAAAAAAGAAAAAGAAAAACCAGCACCTGAAAGGAGTGAATTATTTCAATGGATGAAACACAGAGAGGCGCACTGTGCAGCATGTTTGGACCATATTCATATTAACATCAGTTCTCTATTGTTTTCTTTGAGACTCCGTCCTGCACATCTCTAATAGGAACTGAAGTCTGGAATGTTTTATTAACTTTATAATTCATTTATAATTGTTTTGCATGCTTATAAATGATTTCAGTAACTTTATAATTTTGGTATTATATCCTTTTTTTAGGGGTTAAAACCACCTTTTGTCCAACTGTTTCACATTTAAATCAGTTTTATTAATGTTCACTGCCCCTGGAAAATAAAACAAATATATGAAGCACACTTCTCGTCTAGGCTTTAATGAAGGGTGTGTTTTCATGACGACAATTAATAATGAGAGAAGTGAAGCAGGTGGATGTGATGGTGCCGTGAGAATAAATCTGCAGGTTTCTACACAAACTGCAGAGCAGGCAGATTTTAAAATCATCATCCTGAGATGTGCTTTCATCTGTGAGCTTTCAGTCGAATGAAAACGCGCAGCTCTCCATCTGCTGTGAGGAGAGTCAGAGTCAAAGTCTCTCAGTACCTGCAAGTTGTCGGGCTCCTCCCCGCGGTGCGGTCCTCCTCTGGGCAGCCGGTGAGGTGAAGGAGGCAGAAGTCCGACCAGCTGAGCCTGGATGGTCTGAGAGCAGAGAGACTGCAGTGAGTGAAGAGAAATACAGAACACCTCCATGTGACTGTATTTAACATCCCCTTCCTTCTGCGGTAACCTTGGGAATAAAAGGAAGTTGCCGTGACGACGTACCTCCAGAAGCTGCGAGGACATTCGAGCCATCTGAGTCTTGAGCGCCTCGTTTTCCTGCTGCAGGCTGTCCAGCTCCGAGTGTCTCTGCCCGGCCTCACAGCCCTGACAAGCACAGAAAGGTTAATGAGCAAGCGGTCACATGACCAGCAGGTCTGAGGAGAGGTTTCCTGGGTTCAGTGTGTACCTTGGTGAGCTCCCTCTGAGCTTCCAGCTCCTGCTTCAAAGCAGCGTTCTCCTGCTCCAAGGCCTTCAGCAGCGACGCTTGGCTCTGGTGCTGCTGCTGCTGCTTCAGGGACAGGATGGTGGCGTCGAGCTGACGGACCTGCAGGCAGAACACCAGCAGAGTTTACAGACCAGATATCACGCGTGGTAATGTTCTGCATGTTCCCTGCTGCAGCCTCGACCCACCTTCTCTCTGGACTGAACCAGACTTCCCGTGATGCTGCGCAGCTCCGCCTGCAGTCGCTCATTCTCCTGCTGCAGCAGCTGCTGCTGCTCCTTCTCCATCAGCCGGGACATCTCGTCTCTATACAGCTTCTTGCTCTGGTGCTGCAGGCCGCTGGAGTGCAGGGCCTTCTCCAGGACGTGGTTCTGAGGTCAGCAGAGGTCAAACGGGGTTCGTCACATGTTATCATGAATGTGCTGCAGCAGTCTGTGCGGCGCTACCTCCTGGTTGTACTCCTTCAGCCTTCTTACCCTCTCCTGAGCTTTGGCCAGCTGGCTGCGCAGCCCTGCAGCCTCCTTATCTGCACTCTTCCTCTCCTCCACGATGTGACTGAGCTGACTCTCCATTGTCTCCACCACGACGGCCTGCAGACAGGAAGAGAACTCCGGCTGTAACGATGCACCTTCATCACTAAAACTGGATCATATCTCAGCAGATATCTGCACAGCTGCCTCGAAAAAAATACTGATTTCTTCATGACTGCTGCTGAAATGATGTTGAAACAGGAAGTCACTGAGTCATTAAAAGGTAAAAGGGCGAGGTGTTAACCTGTGCTGCACCTCCAGTGATGGTACTGGACTCTACTTGACTTTAGTGTGACATCAGGTACTTTTCTGGATTTGGTTTTCCACTGAGGTGAACTACCAGAAGGCTGGCGGCGTTACTACGACAACGCAGCATCCACCTCACTATTTTCAAATGGGCGTGGCTTAAGGAACCGTTTGGTAGTAACACTCAGTCAGTCACCCCGTGTCTCAGTCTGCAGTGTTTCCACCCGTCAGTATCACCTCAGTGGCGCTCACATTCTGCCGGAGGTCACAGAGCTGTTGGGACAGCTGGATGTTCCTCTCCTCCAGCTGAGCAGTGTCCTCCAGAGCTCTGGTTAACTCTGCCTCCAGAGCCGACACACACGCTGCCAGCTAACACAGAACAGCAACAGTTAACTACACGCCAAGCTACGACACCACAGAGACACCACGACACCACCAGCTGTAGACAGAGGGTACCTTGTTCCGCTCCTCGGCGGGGAATGCCTCCCTCCTTTCCGTCAGCTCTGACAGACGCAGACGCAGATGCTCGGTGTCAGCAGCGTTCAGGGCGTTGCTCTCCGCCAGCGTCCCGTTCTCATCCAACAGCTGGCGGCTGTGCAGACGCAGATCTGAGATCTGCAGAGGGAGAGATGAAGGAGACATGAAGGAGAGATGAAGGAGAGACAAAGGAGACTTCAGGAGGTGAAGGGAGGACGGAATCATTTCTCTTATGTAATGCCATGTTACCTGTTTCTGGAAACGCACTGCTGCTTTCTGAGCTGAAGACTTTTCTTCCTTCAGGTGATCCAACGTTTGTCTGGAATAGAAAAACAAGACCTCAGCCAGCCTGATAAAAATAAGATGCTCACGGCCAACTGTGTCTGGTTCCTCTTACATTAACTCCTCCTGGATCTCCTTCAGGTCCTCCTCCTTCAGAGCAGTGATCTTCTGACGCAGGCTGACGTTTTCCTCAGCGAGTCGACTGGCTTCAGATCTACGGGCGGACGGAGCTGCATCAGAGATGTTCCTACAGACACTTTACTGAACATTTATTAAAAGAAACTTCTTCTAAAATTCACTCTGGACTCCTGGAGGTCTACAGGGACGACAGCAGCTACTGGTGATGAGGGTTGAGGAGCAGCGACAGCTCTACGATGTGTTTGGGATCAAACGTAGGAGTGCTATAATGTCAAAGCAACACAAGGGTCAGGGTCAGCGGGGTCACAGGGGTCACTGTGGACTCTGAGGGTTCTGGTTCTGTCCACGTTACCCATGGGCCTGCGTGGTTTCGTTCAGACTCTGCGACCTGTCCTGCAGCTCTGTGATGGCTCGCCGCAGTTTCACGTTCTGCTTCTCGAACTCCCTGCAGACGTCCTCCAGGTCGCTCACCGCCCGCTCCTTCGCCTCCGGGTCGCTCGTCGCCCGCTCCTTTGCCTCCAGCAGGCGGTCCAGATCCAGAGACACCTTGTCCCCGAGTCCCTCCATGTGCTCGGGCTGCGCCCCATCGGACAGGTCCAGCTCCTGAAAGAGCTCGGACAGCTTGGTGTTCTGGTCTCTCAGCTGGCTGATCTCGTCCACCAGGGACACCTGGTCGCCGTGGAGGACGTCCATGACGTCCACGCCGCCCTCCAGGCTCCACACTCTCCTCTCCAGCTCTCCGTTCTGCTCCTTCAGCTTGCCGTTCTCGCACATGCAGTCCTCGTATCGGATCTGCAGCTCGGTCATCTTCAGGACCTTCGTCTCCAGCGTCTTCAGGTGCTCCATCAGCAGCAGCATCTTCACCTTCAGCCCGTAGTTCTCCTCCAGAACCTGCTGACCCGTCTTCAACTTCTCGGCGTTGTGAGCCAGCAGGTTCTCCAGGAGTTCGGTCTTCTGCTGCAGCAGCTCAATCTTCTCCTGCAGCAGGACGTTCTCCTGCAGAGGCGGCGCGTTCAGGAGGGCGCCAGCCCGGGCAGAACACTCTTCATCCGGGGGACACTCCTCCTCTTCATCTCCACGTTCTGAACCCACTTCCTGTGAACAATGGTCCTCCATTGTCAGTCCTCCGCCATCTCCCGTCTCCTCCGGCGACACGACTGCAGTCTCGTGATGCTGCTTGTCTTCGTGGGAAGCGTGCTCCCGAGGTTTGTCCACTTCCTCACGCGACACCAGAACGTCTCTTTTCCCACCGTCTCCGAACGCCTCGAGTGACGCGACGGCCTCCCGCTGCTGGTTCTGAGGTTCTGGGTCGGCGTGATCGCAGCGTGTTACTTCACAGCCTTCGTCACACGGTTCCTCTTCTTCGGGGCTCCGACCTCCGAACTCATCGCCACATCTCTGAAGCCGCTGAACTTCCACCTCTTTGATCTGCAGCTCTTTCCTCTCTGCTCCGAGCTCCTCTTCGTCATTCTCCCTGTGGTCCTTCAGTTTATCCTCCAGGATTGACAGGTGTTCCTGCAGCTCCTGCCTCTCCAGCTCGAAGTCCAGCGCCGCCTGCTGGAGGACCATCTCCACCTCCTCGACCTTCATCTTCAGGTGGTCTCTCTCCGCCAGCAGCTCGACCCTCTCGGTGCTCTGCCTCTCGCAGACGGAGAGCACCTCACTGTACCTCTCCTCCAGCTGCGAGGTGTTGCCGAGGAGCTCCTCCCGCTCCTGTTCGAAGTCCTCCACGGTCTGGCTGAGCAGCAGCTCGGTGGCCAGCGCTCGGCTCTCGGACCGAGCGAGCAGCTCCTGTTCGCCGTTCAGACTCTCCTGCAGCCGGCCGTGGAGGTCGTTCAGCTGCCTGCTTAGCTCGATCTCTTTCGTCTGGGCCCGACCGGCCAGCTCCTCCAGCTCGGCGTGCAGCTGCTTGTTCACCGCCGCCAGAGCTTCCACCTCCTCTCGGTGAATGTCTTCCAGCTGCTGTGTCTCTCCGGTCCACTCTTGCCGCAGCCGGTCCGCTTGCCGCCGCAGCGCCTCCTCCATCTCCTCCCTTTGCTGCTCCCCGCTCTCCTGAACCGCCTTCGTCCGAGCTTTCCACTGGAGCTCCTGCACGCGGTGGCCGTCGGCGAGAGCCCGCAGCTCGCTCTGGTAGTGCTGCTCCAGTTTTAAAACGTCAGCCTGAAAGCGCTCGGCGACCGACTCCTGATCCCCGGAGAAGCGATCCTCCACCTCTCCGATTCTCTGGTTGAAGCTGACCTCGATGTCCTGCCTGCGCGTTATTCAGCGTTTGTTACAGCTTCAACTTTTTGAGAAAACATCCTGAACACAGACAACTTTTAAAAAGCATTTTCAACAGTTTAATACAGACTACAGGAGGAGCACTGCTGATGCCATGCTGTTAGCTTAGCATCAGTTTTCTAATTCTCTGCAAAGAAAAACAAATCACCCTTTTTTTCCCCCCAACGTGCCGAACCGTTTCTGGAATTGACGCATTTTAAAAAAGTTGACAAGAATTATTAAGTAAAAAAGGCCATGTGACTCACCTCTCCTGAGCGATGTCGTCTCTCAGTCGGTCCAGCGAGGCGCTGAGTGCGTCCCTCTCCTCGCCGTGCTTCATGCTCAGCTCCTTCATGGCCTCTCGGTGGTTCTCCTCCAGACGAGCTCTCTCCTCAGCCTTCACCTCCTCCACAGTCTTCATCATCAGCTCCCTCTGCTCCTCCATCTTCTCCCTCTGCTCCTCCATCTCGGCTTCCATCTTCTCCCTCTGCTCCTCCATCTCCTCCCTCTCGGCCTCCATCTCCTCCCTCTCGGCCCCCATCTTCTCTTTCTGCTCCTCCATCTTCTCCCTCTCCTCCTCCATCTTCTTCCTCTGCTCCTCCATCTTCTCTTTCTGCTCCTCCATCTTCTCCCTCTGCTCCTCCATCTTCTCCCTCTGCTCCTGCAGTCGGTCCTGGACCATCCCTTCGTAGTCCTCCTCCAGCTGCAGCTTCTCCCTCTCCCACTCCTCCTTCAGTCGGTTTTCCCTCTCATCAAACTGCTCCTGCAGCGTCAGCCTCTCCTCCAGGACCCTGTGGAGCAGCGCCTCCTCCTGACGCTCCTGCAGCCGACCTCGTTCCCCCTCCCACTGCTCCCTGAGCCGGTCCTCCTTCTCCTCCTGCTCCCTGACCAGTCGCAGCATCTCCTCCTCCAGCAGCAGCTGCAGGGACTCGTTGTTCTGCTCGTCCAGCCGAGTCTTCTCCTTCTGCCACTCCGCCGTCAGCCTCCTCACCGTTTCATCACGCTCTGCCTCAAACTTCCCCGCTGCCTCCTCCAGTTTGGCTCTCAGTTCGTCCTCATGGCTTTCTTCTAACGGTTTCTTCTCCCTCTCCCAATCGTCCAGCAGCCTCCTCTGCAGCTCCTCCTTCTCCTCCGTCAGGTCCTTGATCTCCTCCAGCAGCTCTGAGTGCTCCCCCTTCATCTTCTTCACCTCAGCAGCGTGTCGTTCCCTCAGCTCCTCCAGCTCACTCGGGAGGTCTTCGTCCGTCTCCGCCTGCTGGATTTCCAGCGTCCTGAGCTGCTCCTGCAGGTCTGCAGCGTGTGTGTCTGCATCCTGCAGCTGCAGCTGGAGGTTCTGCACCTGCTCGGTCCGCTCCAGCTCCACCTGCTGCAGCTGGTTCTGGAGCTCCTGTTGGTGGCTCTGCATGGCGGTCATCTCCTCCCGCAGAGCCTGAACCTCCTGCCGGTGCTGCAGGGCCACGGCAACCAGCTGCAGGTCGTGTGACACCCTCTGCTTCTCCACGCTCAGGTCGAACTCATCCACCTGCAACACGGACGGATTCAAGCAGACGTTCAGGTGGAGACATTCAATATTTATCTTGAACAATAACACATAAAGAGCTGCACTTCTATTGAATCACAATATTTGTGTTCCTCTTTTGCATTGCTTTTCATACACTCTTATTAAAACCTCCTGCAGCCGTCAGTGAATCTCTCCGAGTCACACTGACTGCGTGAACGCGTTGAGGATGAGGAGCGGCTACAGAGGTCCTGTAAGCTCTCATCTTCCTCGCCGACAGGATGTGACTACAGGGGACTCGCCTTGCTCTCCAGCTCCTTCCTCAGATCCTCCATCTCCTGGAGGTGCTGCTCCTTCAGCCGCTCCAGCATCATCTCCACCTCCAGGGTCATGCTGAAGGGCTGCACCTCCTCTGAGCCGATACCTGCAGGAAGTGGAGGGAGGAGTTAAGTGTCCCGTACTGAAGTCTCCGGGGGCCTGCATGTGTGTTTTTCTGGACCTACCTGGATCCGACTCCATGCCGGGGCTTTTACTCTCCAGCTCCTCGGACAGAGGTTTGTGACCGGGCTGATGAGTTCGACCCAGACTGTGGAGGTCCCGCAGCTCTGACTGCAACTCATCGATGCGATCCTGCAGCTCCTACCAAGAGAGAGCATTCATCAGTAAAGAGAAGTTGACTCCCACCACGTTAGATCCTGACTGCGGGAATGAACCTGAACACGGGGTGTATTTTAGTTTCAGTTACCCTGCACTGAGCTTCGTAGCTGCTGTGCAGCTGTTTGATGCGCTCCTCCTGCAGCAAGAAGTCTGCGGTGCCGGGGTCCAGGTCCCCGAACTGAAGGGAAGAGGGGCACGTAGGAGTCAGCGAAAACAAAAATAAAGACACAGAAGGAACATCAGAAAATGAAAGTAGGAAGACAACAACAAAACAAACAAAAAAACACAAAACAATAAATAAATAAAAGAAGAAGAAATGTTCCTGCAGTAATGTCGGTACTGAGGACGTCCCAGCAGACGCGGCCTACCTTGTCTTTCATGACGCTGTCCATGTTCACCTGCAGTTTACTGATCTGATTCTGTGCCTCCAATAATTTCTCAGAGCTGTCGAGTAGTTCCCTCTCCAGACGTCTGTTCTCCTGAAAACATCAAGATCCGATTAAATTTATGGTTTTAGTAATATACGGTGACAAAAGGATTTAAATAAAACAAGATATAAAGAGAGAGGGAGCCAGCAGCATAAAGAAATGACTGAATGACTGTCCAGCATGGTCCGGGTACCTTTCAGACAGCAGCATGAACACATCAGTAACAAAGAGACAGCAGACTTGTCCTCGTACCTTGACTGAGATGGACAGGTGGTCTCTGAGGAAGGACTCGTCCTCTCGGATCTTGTCGATCTCAGCCTCCATCTGGTCGCGCTGCAGACCGGCCTGCTGCTGGATCAGATCCATCTCCTTCATCAGATTGGATCGGACAGCCGCCAGCTTCTCTCGCTGATTCTGCTCCAACTTCCTGTTCACAGTCAACACAATGTCAATATGGGAGACATTTGTGTTTCAGAAAACTACATCTGCCTGAACACAGAGAACATATTTCCATCTTTAACGAGGTTACTGTGGCGAAACATTAATTATTAAAAGCATCAAACTACTGAGTATCAGCTGGTGTTTATGAATGGATGATGAAGAGCAGCGACAGATGTAATCCTGGATTATATTTATCCTCAACATCCTCCTGAGTATCGAGAAAGGAAGGAGAGGAGACAGAGACAGTCTGTCCCTCGGTGGAGACGTCTCTCTAAACCCTGAACGCCACATCACGGCGAGGACTGACCGGAGGTTCAGGTTGTTCATGAGCTCGATAGCAGAGTGATGCTCGTCCACCTCAGCAGCCAGCCGAGTTTTCAGCTTCTCCGTTTTCTCCAGGTCCGATCGGATTTTCTCCTTCTCTCTGATTTCTCGGTCCACGCGCTCTCTGACAGGAGACACGACAGCAGAGAGACACTAATGATCATCTTGCGGGTTTATTAACGCAGGAATCAACCGACAGTATCAACATGTGAAGGAGTCGTACTCACAGCAGATGTAGGATCTCCGCTCTGAAGCTCGCCACGGCCGCCTGCTGGATCCCGTTCTTGGTGACCAGCAGCTCGTTCTCCAGAGCCGAGGTCAGCTCACAGAGACTCACCTTTCCTTCCAGGTCAAAGTTCAGAGCCTGGAAATATATAAAAGTTCCACAGTTAATGTCTTTTATTCTTTAAACACATTCTTATTCTTTTGTTTTTTTCAAACACAAATCTGTTCTTTGTTTTATTCTTCAGTCTGTTTCGCTGCTAGATGACATGACTCTTAATACTCATCAGGACAGTCAGGGAACCAATCAGAGATCGGAGTTTCTACTTTATTGTTGCTGAAACTAACGACTCAGAAAGTCTTCATCGGAGTTATTAATGTAAACCGGTTAATTTAAAGTCGTTTCTTTTAATAATATTACAAATCAAACCCGCATCTTCTCTTTTAAAATGATAAATGCTGCTGTGTGTTCAGAGTCCCTTCAATTCTGTACCTGCAGGATCTCGGTGCTGTTCTCGATCCCCTCTTCGATCCAGGCGTCCAGGATGGACTCGGCCGGAGTGAAACCCGACCCGTCGTCCAGGGTGGAGAAGAGCCGCATGCCGATGGTGCTGGTGAGAGCAGAGGTCGTGGCTATCCTCCGACCTCCTTCATCGAAGGGCTGCAGGTAGAAGGGAACTTTAAAGGACCGTATACGACAGCGGCAGAGCTGTCGGGTACTAAACACACACACGACGGGGCGGGATTATCTCCTGGCTCAGTAAACATTGTGACCCACCTGGGTGGAGTGATGGCGTTTGAGCTGTCTGTAAGGGGTGGAGGCGGAGGGGGTGGGGGGCTTGTTCTGGTTCAGCACCCTGGAGACGAACTCCTGAACGTTCATCACTGCGTCGCCAGTCAAACTGAAGAGTACGTCTTTGTTTATCTGAGCACAATCACAGAACAGAGATCGATCAATCAATCAATCAATCAATCAATCGATCAATTTGATGTTTTTTAAAAACTTGCTGCTTGTCAGACTTTGAGACTGTTGGTCTCAGCTGGATGGATCCGAACTCTGTACGATCAGCTGTGAGACTCTAACCGGTGGAATCAATTGGCATAATTTACCACATAACCTAGAGTTCTTGAACACACCTCCAGTCCCGAGTGCTCACAGAGCGCCAGCAGCTCGCTGTGAGCAGCGCATCCGTCCCACGTTATCCGCAGCTCCTCACAGGCTTCACGTAGCTTCTCCTCCAAGCGGCTCGGCAGCGGAGCGGTGGACCGCCGCGGCGTGCTCGGCTCGTCGGGGTTCCACAGGTGCAGCTGACCTGCGGAGGAGACGGGAGAGAGGCGGGTCGGTCGTTGGAGCAGCGAATCAGAGAGAGGCGGAGTTCATGAAGGCGCTGCGAGTCGGACGTACCTTCAGCTTCGTACTCCTCAGAGCAGCTTTCATGAGCGTTCCAGCGCTGCGAGAAACAGAAACGCAAGAGACTGAATGTGGCAAACAATCACAACACGCCGACTCATCTGATTCCATCACGTGACCATCAGCTGCCTTCGAACAGGTTTTAAACCGGCCGAGGTTCAGAGAGTCTCACGGAGGAGACATAAAAGAGCGTCTGTGATGAACCGACGGAACAAAGAAAGTGTGTCTGTTGATATAATGTCACACTGTTCATCACAACGGGCTGCATTAAATCTACTCAAACTATCAGTTAATAAAAAATAAATAAAATAACTTTTAACTATTCACCAAACCAAACAATGAAGAGGGTTCCTACTCTGAGTCATGATCTTATTCCCAGCACTTTGTGAGCTTTTTTTTTTTTTACTAGTTCACAGGTTTTCAGGACAAAACAAAATGTTTTTTAAACTACTAAATGATCCAATCTCCTGACTTTAATGTCTGGAAGAGACCGTTTATAATTCCAGGACCCGTAGGAACTCTGACTGAAGATCATGTGATATGATTGAGAGCTCAAAAAAGTTAAGATCATTTTATATAAAAAAAAATGTGTTAATTAATTTCCCCCCAAATAAGGTTTAAAATTAGTTATAACATCCTAAAATTCTGCATCTTTACTTTAGTTGCAGAAACATGATGTTTATCTTCCTTGAGGAACATTAAATGAGGACGAGGAGGGTTCAGTCTCTGTGACCCTCTGAGCAGACGTCTATTGTCAGAGCAGCAGATGGGATCCCGAGTTCTGATACATGAAGTGAAGGCATGCAGGAGGGGACGGGAGGGTCTCATTGTTCCTCTGTCACGGCCCCCCTCCCTCCTCCTCTGCAGAGCCCCCTGACCTGCTCCATCTGCTGGTCCTGGACTCTGCAGCATTGTTATAGACCGCATTAGTCAACAGAGAGACGCACGTCGGCTCAGAGCCTCAGAGAGAGTTGGTCTCTGTTTGTCTGTCTCTGTCGGTCTCTTTGGCTGCATCCAAATAAAATTTAAAAAAAAAAAATAAAAAAAAAAAATACTGCAGTCTTGTCTTAAAAAAAGGGGCGGCACGGTGGTGCAGTGGTTAGCACTGTCACCTCACAGCAAAAAGGTTCAGGGTTCGAATCCGGTCCTGGGCCTTTCTGTGTGGAGTTTGCATGTTCTCCCTGTGCTTGCGTGGGTTCTCTCCGGGTTCTCCGGCTTCCTCCCATCATCCAAAAACATGCACCTCAGGTCAGGTTACCTGGCGCCGCGCTAGTGGCAGCCTGCTGCAGCAGCTCCCCCCTGAGAGCCCCCCTGCTGTAGTGAAGAAATTTCCCCTCAGGGATTAATAAAGTGAATAAAATAAAATTAAAAAAAATCCAGTCGTCCTCACACCAAGCTGACCGTCTTTATAAAGTTCTGGTTGCAGATGGTTCTGATGCTGCAGCAGAGTCTCAGACAGGAAGCAGGATCAACCGGCTGAAGGTCTGCAGCAGTGTTTATTATAACATTATTTTCTGTTAATTAACCATCAGACTGACTAATTCAGGACTTAAATCAGCCGATCAGAGGAGCCTGTGTGCCCGTGTTTCTGCTGCAGCTCCTGGATGCTCAGACAAGTGAGAGCTGTTCCAGCGAGCAGATT
Organism: Embiotoca jacksoni; assembly: GCF_022577435.1. NCBI lineage: Eukaryota > Metazoa > Chordata > Actinopteri > Embiotocidae > Embiotoca > Embiotoca jacksoni. Next base: position 464,397 of record NW_027185378.1, read on the forward strand.
ATCCAGGAAGAGGATCTGAAAACCAGCAGGAGGAACCGAGCAGAGTCCAACTGGGACTCTAAAGAACAGGAGAACTGCAGCTTCATGCAGACTGAGAGAGGTTCATACAAATAGTCTGAACAGCTGATGAAAGATACAAACACTTCCTGATGAACATCCTGAAAGTGGACTCTGTGCAGCTCGTATCACGTTCCCCTCCCATCCTGTGTGACTGATTACCGTTCCTGTTAAACAGTGATCAAGTCTACCATTTTATTTACAGAGCTCTTAATGATAAAATATGTTATGCAATGAAAAGAGCTGTGGATCCTCAGATCTGATGTCTGTTACAATTCAGGACCTGCTCTGCGCCACGCTAAGCTGATTAGCTAAGAATAACACTGGGCGCTGGCAGAAACACGGTACATGCAAGGACGGGAGGTGATAAGAAAGGCATGCGGATGTCTTAGGTTCAGAGACACTCCACGGACGTTTACCTCACGCTTCCTGGGAACCGCCGAGTCATCATTGTCCTCGAAATCCTCCTCTGCAGCCGGCTGTGTGACCTCAGACGAGCCCAACGCCGGCGCCTCCAGGAACTCCGGTGTGGAGCGGCGGCCGTAACGTTTGCTGCCCTTCACGAACTTTGGTTGGATCTCTGGAGAGTCTGAGACTAGGGGACATTCAGAGGGACAGGGGGACATGAAGTCAGTTCTATCTGCACTGTCTGTATGTGTTCTCTGATCTATGACAGGAAACAGATTAAACTCAGCTGAGAAACAGCTTCTGTAAAGGTTGAAACCAGAAAATCTGCAGGGTTAACCTTTCAATTTACAGGAAACAAAGTTCTGGTCAACAGGTTCACAGAGACTCAGCGGAACTGAAGAGGTTCTGTTATATTCTATTCTATTATAATACATTCTGTTATATTCTTTTATATTCTCTTACATTCTATTATATTGTTATATTCTATTATATTGTTAAATTCTTCTATATTCTACTATAATCTGTTATATTCTGTTATATTCTACTACTATATTCTATTATATTCTGCTGTATTCTACTATATTCTGTTATATTCTACGACTATATTCTGTTATATTCTATTCTATTTTTATATTCTATTCTATTCTATTCTGTTATATTCTGTTATATTCTACTATATTCCGTTATATTCTACTATATCCTGTTATATTCTATTATATTCTGTTATATTCTACTATATTCCGTTATATTCTACTATATCCTGTTATATTCTGTTATATTCTACTATATTCTGTTATATTCTACTATATTCTGTTATATTCTACTATATTCTGTACACTGTGTGGACACCGAGACATAAATACAGACAGTAGAACAGCGAAAAAATTTCCCCTCGGGGATTAATAAAGTAACTACCTAACCTACCTAACCTAACCTATCCTGCATCGTCTGTTAGAACCGAATTCAACCTGCTCAGACTGAAGGTTCATGATCATCAAACAGTGAGCTGGCAGAGGTTCCATCATGACACTGTACTTCCACCCTAACGGAGCGCACCGATTGGCTCTGTGCCTCTGTACATAGACTTCCTGCTGAGTGTGCTTACAGCGTCACCTTTAACACCTGCAGGCTCTCTGAATAGAAACATTATTTTTAAAGCTCAGAGATAAACTTCATGCTGACACCAGTCACGCTACCGTCAGGGCGGTACCTGGTTCTGGAGACGGCTTGTGCTGCGCTGCAGGCGGCTCCGCAGCTGACGACAGAACCTGGATCAGAGCATCTTTAAACTGGTCGAAGTCGACCTGCAGCAGGAGTTAAAAACATATTTACAATGCAAGCCATGCTTAATACGAGCAGTGTGACATTCCTCAGGTGGGGAGTGATTGTCTGTGTGTGCTGGATGGAGGCTGGTGTCCCTGGTAGTCTGGTGGAGCAGCGAGGTCACACTCGCAGAAACAACAGCTGCTAACCCTGAATATGCTGATTTTCTTTGTGCTCCGGAGGCGGCTGGCTTTAAAGGGTGTTTTTTTTTTTTTGACTTATTGTGCACTGCACTGCCCCCCCCCCCCCCCACACACACACACACACACACAGGACAATAGCCACCTGTCTGTGCACGTGCTTACAAACTAAACTTCATGCTGAAGTGTGGACGTCCCTCGTCTACCTCCTGATGGGTCACAGGATGAAGATGTGACCTCAGAGTTTCATATGCGTGTGTGTGAATGGTCATAAGACGGTGAACGCAGAGCCACACAGAATCACACAGCCTGGAGACACGAGGACCCGACACACAGGAACACCACCTTCGCCCTACAGACTATAATCTGGGTTCTGAGTGTGTCGGAGTGGCGCACTGACCCGGGATGGGAGCCGGTCGTGGTCCTGGTTCTGCAGCAGTGCATGCAGCAGGGCTGAGTGGTCCAGCTGCAGGGACTGGCAGAGAGCAGAGAGCTCCTCCGGGTTCAGAGCGCCGCCGCCACCGTCAAAGCTGTCAAACACTTCCTTCAGCTGCTCCTCGTACTGGTCGGGCCCCGACCCGTCGTCCATCCCACTGGACAGCAGCCGGGCCTGCAGGATAGGAGGACAGGAGGACAACACTTACATCAGCTGTCTGAGCAGGGTTACCTCCTCTCGAGAGTAAAGAACCACTGTAACTCACAAACAGAGCGGAGTCATCTACCTCTACAGCATGTTTTCCTACCAGCAGCTTCATCTGAGAGTCTCTCCGTCACTGAGCTCGGCTCGCTGCTCTGCTCGCTGCTCAGCGTCATCACAGCCTCAGGCTTTACTTAATCCCATTACAATGATTACACCATCAGCTGAATTGATAGACATGGCCACACCTGACTCTGGGCATGAAATGAAACTTTCACCTCGCATTGAAAACAGAGTTTCAGGACTGTTATAAATCAAACATAAATGTAAAGCTGTTATTTTCAGGGTTCAAACATCTTCCTCTCTGACTGTCTCTGATTAACAGTAGATTTCAATGAGCTCTAATGAAAAACGGTCCAGCATATTCCCAGCAGTGTGTGAGCGTCATTTACCAGTTCACAGGTTTTCAGTTTGATAAACGGCAGCTCAGATTTAAACCAAACTCCAGGATGTTCCTGGACTCTGAACAAAAACATGATCCAAACCTCTGACTTTAATGTCTGGAAGGCACTGGTTAGAATTCCAGGATATTCCAGGATTTCCAGGATGCTACGGTTTTATTCATGCAGCGTTCTAAATGATTTAAAAAGCAGGAAGTTTTAAAGTCTTCAGAGTGAATGCTGTTAAACTGGTGATGAATATGAAGTGTAAAAACAACGCTGGGTTAGTTAACTAGCAGACTAATTAAGAAGCTTCCAGTCCGGTTCTGTGTTCACGGACCGACAGCTTCAGTTTCAGTTTCAAGAACAAAAAGCGAGCTTTTGTTCTTCCTGTTGGGCTGCAGAGTTTCTCTAATTAATACACAATAAGAGTAAAACAGCTGAGAGATGATCTGAATATTTTATATACACGAGGTTAAAAATGACTTCAGCCGGATCTGATGAGTCTTTGTTCCAGAGGTTTTTTTTAACTTTTAGTTTGTTTGTTCTTTTATTTTGAGCCAACTTTTGAATTGAAAGTTTTCTTAGGGAAGGACCCCAAAACAACAACAAAAAACACCAAATGTGAGCACCCAATTTTTCCACAAGCATATAAAACCCTGTGATGATCTGAGAGCTCCCAGTGTGGAGATTATTCAACTTTAACCAGCTGAGATATTTTGCCGTCTAACCATCCACGTTTCCAGCTGCTCTCATTGAGACCACAGGTGTCTCCCACACTCCAGACTCTGGGTCCCCATTCAGCACAGACAATAGGAGGTCCACACAAACCAGATCTGCATCTGCACAGAGCAGCTGACGAACTGCAGGAAAATGAATGTGGCAGCATTTCTGAAGTTTTAAATCACACAGATCAGTAAGAAAGTGACGGAGAACTTCTTTTGACCAGCAGGTTTCATGAAGCTTTAAAATCACACAGCTCAATAAGAAAGTGACAGAGAACCAGCAGGTTTCATGAAGCCGCCTCCTGGTTCAGACCTGATTCAGTGTCTGCAAACACCCTCTGAGCAAATTATCCCGGCTACCGTCTGCTCGGCTCGGAGTCACCGTCTCTCGGTGGACGCGGGTCGACAGCTGCTGCTGCTGCCGCCGAAGAACCACAGCGGTCCGGGTCGGAGAATTGAGGTTAATCCTCCCACTGACTCTATGGTGGTGTCAGCGAAGAAGAAGAAACTCTTCTTCTTCAGTGCAAGTCCTCTGAAACAACTGACGGGTCGCTGCAGGAGGAGCAGCCTCCTGCATTTCTCTGAATAAATCTGATGTCTCAAGAGTCTTTTAATACGACCATCATAAAGAAATGTCACAATAAAAGTAAATGTAAAGCCGGCAAATCACTACAGAACACTTCACATTTAATTCTAGAGATGTCGGCACATTTAACATGGTGACATGACAGTGTACAGATTCATGGTGTGTGATTTTGTTTGCACAAACTTCCAGCTCATTTTAAGTTATTATTAAGTGAGATAAGCAGTTGATCTTCTATAGAAAAGATCCATATTCACTGCAGAAAGAGAATGAAGTCAGAAATCAAAACCTGCAAACCGCTCCGATGATCACATCCAAACAACTTTCACCTTCCAGCAGGATGAAATTAATCCATCCTGTACAGGATTTTACACAATACTCTACATTTTTATGGAACTTTTTCAATTATTTTTCTTTTATTTACCATATTTCTTTAAAGTTTGTAGATTTTATATAAATGTATCTTTTTTTTTTTTTTTTTTTTTTAAATCCTTGTTGAAGGTGAAAGAAGGTGTTTCTACTGCTTGTGATGAAAAAAATCTCTTCCATTTTATAGAATAAATCTCAGTGAGACCAGTGTTATAGTCCTCCATCCCTCTCAGTGTTTTCTTTATAATCTTAATAAAGAGTTTGGTGGCTCAGTTTTAGTTTTGTTTTACGTTAAATCAACTGTTCCTGGTTTTCATCTCAGCTGTGAACTCTGATAACTGACCAATAACCAAATTAAACCCTCCACTCATATAAAAGTTATTTAATAAACTCATTGTAGTATTAGAAACATTAATAAGCTTGTGATTTTTAAGCACTTTACAGTCAGTTAGGAGCAGCCAAGTAACCGTAACTGCCGGGGAACTAGTTAGGCTGCCTTAACTAGTCGTAGGAAAGTGATGTGCTAAGCTAACCGGCTAACTGAGCAGCAGAGATGTCCGGAGGAAACTGTTGACCAACGTCATCCTGAAAATGTCGAGTTAACCCACCGGAAGGAAGAAAACAGAGATTTATTGTTTAAAAACTCACCACCGTGTTTCAACCTGACGACAGTTGGTTCCTTCTTCTCCAACTGAAACCGTTTACACTCAGAAACGCTCCTTAAACTACCGCATTTCTCCGGTTGGTCCTCGCGGTAAACTCTCCGGTGGCGGGAAACGTCTCTACCGGAGCTTTGTGTCTACAAACATCCCACACCGAGCGGCGCTCCGGGCTCCGCGGCTGCTTTGTGTCTTGTCGGCGGCTTCATCTCCCCCGGCACCGAGCGGGGTTTGAAAAACGGTTGTCAGAGGAAGGGGCGGTACCGACGGGCGGGGGGACAGCAATCTGGCACGCTGGTCCGGCCTCTGGTCCGGCCTTCCCCCGGGGACCAAACCGGAACTGATGGATCAGTGAAACACCGCGGGATCTGATCGGGATCTTATCCAGAACATGATGCTGTTGGTGCTTCTACAGGAGGACTGACTGTATGGAGGACTTTCCTGAGCGACGATTTAAGTAATAATTTTTTTTTTTTTTTAAATAAAAAAGTCCTGCATTCAAAACTTTACAAAAGTAAAAGTATGTAAGTAGGCAATTATCAGCAAAATATAGCCTATTTCAAGTTACAAAAGTAAAAGTATGAATAACTGGATGTCAAATCACTTCCTACAACCAAACTGTGACAAAACAGAAAAAGCAGGGTTTTAAATAGTTAATTTAGATTAAACATTGGGAGAAACATTGGGAGTTTTAATATAAAACCACCAGAACAATAAAAGAATGAAAGGAAGCAAACCTATTTAAACATCTGTTGTGTTCATATAAAATAAAACTTCAATACCCATGATGCCTTGCAGTACACTGGGTTTTGTTAACTGAAGTGGCCTGAGAGGGGCAGTAGGGATGTTAGTGTCACCAAATCTTTGTAGATTTCTGACATAAAAGCTTCTTAATATTTGTCGACCCAGAACATGAATTCTTTATCGTCTTCTATAGAACACTTTCATTTCCTGTGTCAGCTGACACCTCTCTGAATGCCAGACTGACTGTATCTAATCTGAACCAATAGCAGCAGAGGACTGGATTAGTCCCAGCTGAACATTGACCTCAATTCTCTGTATTCCTCAACTCTCATAGGTCAGGACTCTGCAGGGTTCTCCGTCTGTCAAAGCAGAACTGCCACCAGGATTCAGGAACCAGGAGACAGAGGACAGGAGACAGGGGACAGATTGTGTTGCTGCAGCTCATAAATAATCTCAGTTGCATCAGAGATGAAGAGACTGCTGTCATTTGTGATCCTGGCCTACCTCTCAGTGCCTGTCATCGTCTACCTGTTACCCTGGACTCTGGGCCACGCCATCTTCTCTCACATGTGTAAGTAATGTGCTCATTCAGGGGACAGTTGGGTCCCCACAGATCAGTAGTTGTAATTGTTTAAATAATGCTGTACAGAGCAAATGGTCAGACACACTGTGGTCTGTTTTAAATGTTCTCACACATTATTGCAGAAAAAAAACCCAGTTTTAATTTATGTAAACTATTGATCAAGTTGTTTGCTGTTGTTGTGTTTTGTTTATTATCGCTCATTACTTTTCATTATCCAAATTATATAAATTATTTTCATATTTAGTCACGATTCATTACAATACAAAGACCCGTAAACAGATTCGTTACACTGGTGTCACACAAACGTATTAGTAAGTGGTGTGCTAAAGTACAATATAATAATACGGTACAGTATGACATAATGCAATATTGTACGGTATGATACGATACTGTAGATATGATTCAATACGATACGGTACAACACGATATGATACGGTACGGTACTGTACTGTACTGTACTGTACTATACAATACGATACGATACGATACGATCTGATACTGCACGATATTATACAGTAGGTTATGATACGATATGATATGATACGGTACTATGTAATACGGTATGATATGATAGTGTACAATACAATACAATACGATACGATACGATATAATACGATGCGATATGATACGATATGATACAATGCTATACGATATGATACGATATGATACAATGCAATACGATACTGTACGGTACGATATGATACAGTACGATATGCTACGGTAGGATATGATACGATACAATACAATACGATACGGTACGATATGATACGATATGTTACAGTATGATATGATACTGTATGGTATGATATACTACAATACGATATGCTACGGTATGATACGATACGATACGATACGATACGATACGATACGATACGATACGATACGGTACGGTACGGTGCGATACGGTACGGTACGATATGATACGATACGATACGATACGGCATGATACGATAATGCAGTGACTACGTTCCTTATCATAACACTACTATACAGCATAGTATAGAATGATACCATATATTATGATAGAAAACAACACCATATGATATGATACAATGTAACAGTACAATACCGTGTGCTATAATGCACTACAGTATGATATGATACAGTATGACAGTACATAATGCGGTGTAGTATTATGAATTACAGTTTATGATACAGTATGATAGTACATAATGCGGTGTAGTATTATGAATTACAGTATGATGTGATACAGTATGATAGTATATAATGCTATGTGGTATTATGAATTACAGTATGATATAATACAGTATGACAGTATATAATGCGGTGTGGTTTTATGCCTTACAGTATGATATGATACAGTATTACAGTACATAATGCGGTGTGGTATTATGAATTACAGTGTGACAGTATATAATGCGATGTAGTATTATGAATTACAGAATGACATGATACAGTATGATGTCAGTATATAAAGAGAACCACACTGACCTGGAGTATTGCTGTCTGCTGCAGTGAGGTTTCCATTTTCTGTGGATCTGAGCCGACCTGAAGACGTGCTGAACCACACATGTAACTTCTACCTGGACACAGAGGAGGGCGTCTCAGTGGGAGTGTGGTAGGAACCGCTCTGTCCATCTAACTGCAACAGTACTGTTAAATACAACAGGTGGCTGCTGAGTGAGACAAGTCAGTCATTCAGCTGCAGGAGACCCACTTAGAAACCTGCTGGAGGTTTGTTTGTGCTCTTCTCTCTGGCTTTGTGTCTCTCAGGCATACGCTCCCTGCCAGCCAATGGGAGGAGGCCACCGGGAAAAGCCCCGAGTGGTACCGGGAGACTCTGGGAGACGGCCGTCCTGTTATTATCTATCTCCATGGCAATGTAGGGACCAGGTGGGATGAGAGCAGCAGGATGGAGATCCTTGAACTGATCCTAATAAGAGTCTAGTGGGTATTATTACATGACTGATGGGGTTTTTATCCTCAGCAACAATACACGGTAGGCTTTGAGGGTCAGAATGAATCAGGCAGGAAGCCACTTGTTTATTTGTTTGTTTGTTTTTATTTGTGTTTATTGTTGTTTCATTTCATGTCTGCAGGGCGGTAAATCACAGAGTACAAATGGTGAAGGTAAGATGTTACTCCTGAAGCACGGCAGGTCGTCAGTGTTGGAAAAGGTTTCTGACTTTAATTCTGATCTTTTCTGTCGTAGATCTTAAGTGCTGCAGGGAACCATGTTCTATCTTTGGACTACAGAGGTAAGGTGATAAAGACCTGACGCTGTGGTCGGGGTGCTGGGTAACTTTGGGTCATATTTAACATCTAAAAATACATTTAACATTCAGTTATCAACAATATTTTGCAAAATACTGATGAACATGATTTTTATGAGTCCTTCAGGAAAGAAAATTATGCATTTTATTTATAATGTAAATAAGATTTTCACGTTCACTCTATAGTTGGCGTTGACGGAACATTTTATGCAATATTTTCCGTCCCAGATTCCTGGTTTATTTTGTTTTGATTTCTGTTATTTGATCTTTATAGGATTTAGTTTTTAGGTGTCAGAGGTTCAGGTAAACACACCTGTGTCGACTGTGACTCAGGTAAACAAAAGCGATCATGTAATGGATGAAACAATCCAGACGAGCAAAACCAAACACAAAGAGAAGAGAGGCTGAAGTCCAACATCCAGAATCAGAAACCAACAAATAAACAGAACACTGAAGTTCAGAGTGGAACAGACTGCAGGACTGATTAGCAGAGTGGAATCAGCTGATGGAGACAGGGACAGCAGGACAGGTGGGAGGGGCTTATATGAAGAGACACGATGTGGAAACCAGGAGCACAAAAACTAGACTGAGGTCCAAACTGTGAAAGTCTGCAGAACAAACAGAAAACATATTCAGTGATGCAGAACTTATCTAACATTTTAGTTTCAGTTTATGGTGTGTTATGGTCAAAGGAAAGACCTTCTCTTTATTGACTCTATTGTCAGGAGGTCAGATGGAAGAAAAAACAGGAAAGGAAAAATAAAAAGTTAATTTTAAACTTAAATTTTAAACAACAGGTCAAAGGTTAAAGGTCAACAGTTTATCATGCCTTCTGTGGATGTGATGAGTTTATGGTGTCCCTGAGGTTTTGGAGACTCCACCGGGGAGCCCAGTGAGGCCGGACTGACCAGCGACGCCCTCTACCTGTACCACTGGGTACTGCAGCACAGCGGAGGAAGCCTGGTGTGTCTGTGGGGACACTCTCTGGGCTCTGGGTCGGTTCCTCTCTTCACTCGCTAAGTGACACAGACAGAGAAAATACTGTGGAGGGAGAAAGTAATCTTTTTGTTGTTGTTGTTGTCATCACAGAGTGGCAACCAACACTGCAGTGAAAATACAAGAACAAGGTGGGTTTAGGTTTTTCTTAAACGTCCTGTAAAGTTAATTATTGATTTTAATGACTGATTAATCATCTTCAGCATTGTGCGGTCTGTTCATTTTCCTCATTATTACTCAAACGTGATAAAATACCAACAAAGAATTGATCATTAACAAGTAAAAAGGCCTCAGAATTCCTGCAGATGGTTTCACATGCTGCAGCCTGATGTTTTAATAAATAAAGAGTCTCAAACTTTAAACTGAAACCACAGACATCCATCTCAGACTGTGTTTACTTCCCGTCTTTGATATCAGGGTCTGCAGTTGAGGCTTTAATCCTGGAAGCTCCGTACACCAGAATCAGAGAAGTGGTCATCACACATCCGCTGGCCAAGGTGAGGCCGGTTCTGTGAAGCTCGTGTATAAACCCTGATTTATTCTGTTTAACTGCTAATAATGGAGCCACTGTTACATAAAGTCTGTATTAATAAAACCACACTTCTGCCTCTCCAGAACATTTCGATTACTGACCCGCTGCTCTGCAACGAGTTCCTGTTTCTTCCTGTTTGTTTTGAACTGCTGACTCAGCTGATTGTTTGTCATGCAGTCAGTTCTGTTCTGCACATATTTTCACGTTATTACCATGCACAGGATATTACACATATGTCTCTCTCTCCTCCCAGATGTACTGGTTCCTTCCCGGGTTTCAGAGTCTGCTGTGGAGCACGATGGAGACGATCAACATCGTGTTCGCTAACGAGGAAAAGTAAGAAAAAACTGCTTTATTTACAGCTATAATAACACCTATAAAAAGAATATAATGAGGTCACGTGATATCTTCTGTGGTGCAAATTTAAGTTCCTATTTTATTAACTCTGACTATCACTGTGTTCTTCCTCCATCATCGGTGCAGCTTGAAGTGTCTGAGCAGCCCGCTTCTCATCCTGCATGCAGAGGACGACAGCGTCGTTCCCTATCACATGGGTCAGAAGGTACAGTCATCCTCTTCCTCTCCCTCTCCTCTTCCTTGTGCACACTGCTGCCTCCCTGCTGAAACACAGTGTGTGTGTGTGTGTGTTGTCCTCAGCTGTACCAGATCTCCTTGCAGACTAAGAGAAGACTGAACACACAGGTTCAGGTTGAGATGATCTCCTACAAAGCAGAGCTGGGATTCTCCCACAGCAGCATCTACAAGGACCCCGGTCTGTCTCACACAGTTCAGTGAGTTAAATCTAAAATAATAAAAACAGGTGGATCCTTTTTAACTTCTGGTCTAATAATGAATGCGTCTATAAACTGTATTAAACTTCTTCTGTTTTGTTTGCAGGAAGTTTCTACAAGATCTGAAACATTAGAGCAGCATTCATCTCAAAGTTTGTTCTTTAAAAAATGAAATAAAATCTCTTCATCAACACGTCATGTTTTTATTTCAACACCAGAAGAAGAAGAACTGCAGGAGTTTGTACTGAAATGAGGAAGTTCTACCAGAACAGATTAAGATAAACGTTTTTGTCTCTGAACAGGAGACAGGAATGTAATGAAATATTGTGCGGAGTCAACTGCTGTGTGATGTCCAGCTGCAGCCTCACACTGAGGAATGCTAAATATTCTCAGCGCCTCGTCTGCGTGGGGATAAAGGACTCTAACGGAGCTCTGACAGCAAAAACGTGAAGGTTTACGTCCTACAGTCCTTGAGAAAGTCCAGCGCAGGTTAAAACTGTGGAAACAGAAGAAAGGAAGCCACCTCACATCTTCTTCAGAGCTCTGGCTGTTTCCTCGAAAGCCTCTCGTGGCTCGTTGGGAAGCGGGATCTTCAGGTCGGTGGGCTCCACCCCCCACACCTCGGTGGCATACTCTGTGATAGTTCTGTCGCTGGAGAACTTTCCGGTCGCAGCGATGTTCCTGATCACCATCTTCGTCCACTCTGTCGGGTTCTTCAAGACAAGAAACAACATGTTTTTAGATTTACTGTCACTGATAAAATCAGATCAGATAATCTATTAATCTAATAAACTAACATTAATCTAACCGTTATAATGATAATTTTAAGTGTTTGTATAATGATTATAGAAGCTAATTTGGGGCCTTAAACTAGTGCAGGACATTAATAAATGAACGTCTGTTATGTTAAAGCCAAACAGGAATGTCACAGCTGAATAACTTCTGTTATTTCACAGTAAACAGTGTTGTTAAATCTGGAGTCTGGTGAGACGTCCTGCTGCAGGCCGGATTGTACTGAGCATGCTCAGTGGGCAGACTGTGTGCACCACAGACTTCGACTGGCCAACCCGGATTACTTCTGGTTCCAAGTTCGGAATTTCTGCAGTCGCCATCTTTGTTTTTTGGAGCAGGAAGTGACCATATTTGGGCGAGCTGGGGGAAGAGCGGCGGTGGATCTGATTGGCAACCTGAGGACACCATGCCCCGACCACCACCGGCCTGTCAATCAAACAGACACGCCCCTAAACATACTGCTTTTTGATGCCTGATATCTGATTATTGCTATAGAAAGAGGTTTTTCTGAGCCAGCCCCTGGTGGCCATCAGTGGTATTGCCGTTTAAAGCAGACAGAAGCTTCATCCACTTTTATATACAGTCTAGGAGCCAATGACATCACTACCTGTTGACTGTAGTACTGTAAAAAATGTCCCCTCGGGGATTAATAAAGTAACTACCTAACCTAACCTAATTACTCTGACTCAGACAGGGAGACAAACATTCTGCACTGCAGGTTTAAATAAAATAAAATAAATAGACAGATAAAAACACGTGTGTCTAAGTCTGATCTCGAGGGTCTGAAGACATGATCGTGGTGTGTGTGACTGAAAAGTTACCTGATAGAGCTTGTTGACTTTTTCTTGGCTCTTCAAGTAGTCTTCAAAGTCAGCGAACACTTTGAAGCTGAGGAGAGACGGAGGACGAATAAATCAAGTAAATCACAGATTCTGACAACAACAGAAAGCCTAAAAACATTCCTCACCGGTCGTTTTTGAAGAGCATGTTGGTGAGGTCTTTGAACAGATCGGGATTTTTAGGGCTGAAGAATCCACTGGTGATCTGATCCATCACTTGTTTCAGCTCGGGGATCCTCTTGTAGTACGACATGGCGTCATACCTGCGAAACAACACGCCACAGGAACATTTAACAACATGACATCATCTCTAATAGATCTCAGAAACTGTAAAGGAACATTTAACTACATGACATCATCCATCAGAGATCAGAAATACATGTTACCCCTTCCTGTCGAGCTCAGCCACGTCCTCCACCCTCATGCCGAAGATGAAGAGGTTCTCCTCCCCCGCTTCCTCGGCCATCTCCACATTGGCTCCGTCCATGGTGCCGATGGTCAGAGCTCCGTTCAGCATGAACTTCATGTTTCCTGTTCCGGAGGCCTCGGTGCCGGCGGTGGAGATCTGCTCAGACAGGTCCGTGGCGGGGATCACTGAGGAGGAGTGGGTCGGTTAGAGATCATCTTCCCTTGTTGAATGGAGAGTATTATGGGATGGATGGTACCTTTCTCTGCCAGAGACACTCGGTAGTTCTCCAGGAAGATCACCTTCAGCTTGTTGCCCACCACCGGGTCGTTGTTCACCACCTCACCCACCGAGGTGATCAGCTTGATGATCATCTTTGCCATGTGGTACCCAGGGGCGGCCTGCAGGGGGAGACAGAGGACCACTCACTGTCAAACTAACCTGCTGCTGCTCTTCAGCCTTGTCAGGTGTGACCATAGATTTATATATTCAGTCTGTGGTCAGGTGTGCTGAGGCCTAGCTCTCACCTTCCCACCGATGATCACTGTCCGAGGGACGAACGGAGCCGTTGGGTTCTTCCTGATTCCTTAGAGGAGACAAACAAGGACAATATGAGGGATGAAGTTTAATAAAAACAAAATATAAACAGATTAAATCTAAAGTTTGATCTCTGAAATCACTGCGATCAAATAATCTGGTTCTGTTCCCAGTCTTTATGGTAAGCTAACCTGCTGCAGCTACCTATTTAATGCACACATGTGAGTCTTCTCTGAGCTTCATTCAGTCTGAGAGCTGCTCTGATTGTGTCTGATATTATTCTGTGACTGTGGGGAACATTTTCAATTCAGTGAACATCACCAACATGTTGTTCACCGCCGGGTAAATTCACCGGTTCTGACTGAACCTGTTGGAGTAGATCTGTTTGGAGGATCGTCTCACCAGGAGGTCAGACTATCGTCACTCAGAGTCAGACTGATGAGAGCTTGCGTTACGTACGGTTGTACATGGCGATGATGTGCAGGCAGTTGAGCAACTGCCTCTTGTACTCGTGGATTCTCTTGACGTGCACGTCGAACATGGAGGATGGGTTGATCTGGACCCGGTACTCTTTCTCCAGGTACTGGGCAAACTTCAGCTTGTTGTCCTGCAAAAGCATCAGAAACATGAGAGCGGGGGAGGGGGGAGGTTGAAGGGTGAGTGGGGGGGGGGGGGGGTGCTGAGTCACAGGTGAGTTCTGTTGAAACACGTTCTCAATTTAAATCTGCAGAATGAACCGTTGCTCCTTCAGAGAGCATGCTGGGGCGTGAAGAATAACAATAATAAAATACAGATTCATGATGCAACATGAAGATCAAACATGGTTGTCTGTGTCTCAACTCATCTCTGTTCTCTCGTCACTTCCTGTCAGTTCATCTGCAGGAACACGTCTGCAATGAATGACATTATTGCAGATGATGATGATGCAACAATGTGAAACAGCATCTCCTCCCTGACACACTGCAACAGCAGCTCCTTTACTCAGGAGTTTCACTGCAGTGATTTTAGTCCGGAGGTTGTTCAAAGTAGGGGTTAGGGCTTCCAAATGGTCGCCAGATTAATCAAAAGGGGCTGTGAACTCTCAGAATGAAAAGAAGAATACAGTTCTTCTCTAAAATGTTTTATAATCTCCTCTCTTCCGACCTGAAAGGCTTCAGGTTCATCTTTTACATTTAGAGTTTCTTTTTAATACAAAATGTGAATCTGAACAGACCCAGTGATCATAGCAGTGGATCATAAAGTCCTCTACCTGTTTGATCTTGGACACGTCTCTGATTAAGGCTGCGTCGTCCACGAAGTCGTTGAGTTTCTCCAGCTGACTGAGGTCCTTCACGTAATCCTCCCCGATGACCTGGAGGACGGTGAAGGGGACAGTGAGACAGTGAGACGAGTGAGACAGCGATGACATCCTGACAATCTGACAGAGGACAGGAGGTTCTCCCAGGATCAGACTGTGTGTCTACAGATTGTATGTCTGTAGACTGTATGTCTGTAAACTGTGTGTCTGTAGATTGTGCGTCTGTAGATTGTGCATCTGTAGATTGTATGTCTACAGATTGTGTGTCTACACATTGTGTGTCTATAGATTGTGTGTCTGTAGATTGTGCGTGTACAGATTGTATGTCTACAGATTGTATGTGTAAAAATTGTGCGTCTGTAGATTGTGTCTGTAGATTGTGCGTTTACAGATTGTGTGTCTACAGATTGTGTGTTTACAGATTGTGCATCTGTAGACTGTGTCTACAGATTGTGTGTCTGTAGACTGTGTGTCTACAGATTGTGTGTCAGTAGATTGTGTGTCTACAGATTATATGTCTCTGTAGGTTGTGTGTCTGATTGGTGCAGCTCACTCCAACCTCAGCGATTAGCTCAGCCAGTCCGGGGTTACACAGCAGCAGCCAGCGTCTGGGAGTGATGCCGTTGGTTTTGTTCTGAAACTTCCCCGGCTCCAGTTCACTGAAGTCACGGAACCTGCAGCAGGAAGGAGGGAAACGTTTCAGAGGGACAAGAGAGTCATGGGTTAGAACCAGCTGACCGCTCCTTGATCACGTTCTGTCAATAAAGTTGAATTGTTTTGTTTAGTTTAATATAATTATATTTTTATTTGTATAGAAGTTGTATATAATGTGCATTAAAAATTTTTTTTATATTTAATATTTTTTACAACCTCTATTTTTTTAATTCTGTAATTTGTATTGCTTTGCCCTGTATCTGTATATGCTGCTGTAGCAAAAAAACATTTCCCGTAGCTGGATTGATAAATTATCTATCCATCTATCTATCTATATATCTAAACAGCACAGTTTTCCTTTCCACGATTTCCTTCCAAGTCTTAATTTGCCAGAAGGCTGGAAATGTTCCAACACTTTCAGATTCTTCACAACTTTCTGTTTAAGTTTCAGAGAAGTTCCTTCAAATATTCAGAGTTCAAGAGATAAAGTCAAACATCCTCGATGATCTCTGACTCGCTGATTAGCACATGCTAACAGGCTAAGATGCTAAGGATTAGCATGTTAGCATTTTAAAGTATGAACGGTGTTTGGATATATTTCCAAAGTTCCACTGGTTTCCATTCATTTGAACTTAAACATGTGCAGATGTATGTGTCACTAGAACCTGAATTTAATTATTCTTACTTGAATTTAATAGTATTTAACCTGAATACTTTTAAAGATTCTAAGTTTTGAAAGTTACATCTCCATCAGAGATTATTGGACGTCAATGCAGAAGTGAACTTTCATTATTTTCGGTAAAGACACGGAAATTACTCCGATATCCTTCACTGTTCCCTTCTGTGTGTTTCAGGTTCTGTGGGTGTGTGTGGTGTTTCTTCACTCAGTTGTTGTTCAGTGTGTGTGTGTGTGTGTGTGTGTGTGTGTGTGTGTGTGTAACGAGCTGATGATTCAATCCTGTGGTGATGAGTGGGTACATTCTCATGTAGCAACAAGTTTCTCAGAGAACTGTTTTCTGTCTGATGGTGAAATCTCTTGACAGGTAAACTGACCAGGTGTCTCTTCTTATTATCTCCTAATCTTTGATCTTAAAGGTCCGATTTAACTCTCATTAATATTATAAATATCTACTTTTAAACTCTTTTGAATGCATTTCATTGTCTTTATTTAGTTTTGATCTATTTTTACTTCTTTTTTCTCTATTTTCAGCTCTGACTGTTGTTTGAGTTTTAAATCTGTCCTCTACATTTTTGTCATCTCTGTCTTTTCGCTGCACCGGTCTCACATTGTTTTTTAAATTGTTTTTTTTTTTTTTTTTTTTTAGATCATTGGAATGTTTTAGTCTCAAGTGCGTCTGTCCGGTAACATCAGGCTTGTTTCAGTAATAGTTGTGCTAATGTTTAAAACGACCTCATGAGTGTTTTGGACTCCTGGTTCAGTAGTTTTGTGTTTTTTTTGTTGAGACTCACACATTGGTCTTGATGATGTTGGAGTGAATCTCTGCAACTCCGTTGACAGCGTGAGAGCCCACAATGCACAGGTGAGCCATGTTCACCCTCTTACAGCCGTCCTCTTCGATCAGAGACATCTTCCTCAGCTTGTCCGTGTCCTCTGGAAACCAAGCTGCGATCCCCTGCGGAGACAGACAGAGATGTGTCCTCAGGATGTCCTCTGCGTCAGTCAGAGAGAACAGAAACACCGGACAGGTGACGGCGTCCTACGTACGTCCAGGTGCACCTGGTTGATGTGGTAGATTATCTGCAGGTGTCGGGGGAGGAGCTTCTCCAGCAGCTCCACGGGCCAACGCTCCAGAGCCTCCGGGAGGACAGTGTGGTTGGTGTAGGCAAAGGTACGTCTGGTGAGGTCCCAGGCCTGCAGGGCGGAGGGGGGGTGGGGGGGATTTTATTCTTCGTCTCAGGTTTGTTTCCTGACCTTACAGACTCTGCTGCACATGAACATTATGTTTGATGTCTGAACGTCCTCCCCGTCCGTCCGTTTGTCTCACCGTGTCCCAGTCGAGCTTCTCGATGTCCACAAAGATCCTCATCAGCTCGGGGATGGCCATCGCCGGGTGGGTGTCATTCAGCTGGATGGCCACCTGAAAACACAACAACATGTTAGGTTAGGTTAGGTTAGGTAGTTACTTTATTAATCCCCGAGGGGAAATTTTTTCGCTACAGCAGCATACAGAAGCAATAAGATAATAATAGAATAATAGAAAAGCAATAAAATAGCAGTAAAATAGCAGTAAAATGTTGACCTTTGACCTCAATAACTGCTGCTGGAAACAAACACATAAAGTATGTTGTGAGGTGGATCTCTGCTCTGATATGAAACCTGCCACGCAGGTTTGTGACGAAACAACAAAAACATCTTGTTGCAATCGAAGCCATTGCTGATGACCAACGATCAAAGTTACGAAATGAAATGATGTGAAGTTTGGTAAAACACTTAACCTCAACTGAAACACACAAACACTGTACCACTTCTCCTTCATTCAGCAGAGGTCTGCCTCTGAGACTCACTTTGTCGGGGAAGCTCTCAAAGGAGGTGCGACCCGGGCTGCCCTTCTTGGTGGTCTTGAAGCGGCGGATGATGTCTTGGAGTGTGGCGGCCACCACGAAGTATTCCTGCTTCAGACGGAGCTCTTTCCCTTCAAAGAACTGCAGCAGATGGATGTGAGGAGACAGAAAAGAATGTTAGGAGTCATTAGAGAGGGGAATGATGCAGGATGCTCCTGCAGACTCATGCTAGTCATGCACATGATGCACATTATGGACATGATGCACATGATGCACATTATGGACATGATGCACATGATGCACATGATGCACATGATGGACATGATGCACATGATGCACATGATGCACATGATGTACACGATGGACACGATGGACACGATGCACACGATGCACATGATGGACATGATGCACATGATGGACATGATGCACATGATGCACATGATGGACATGATGCACATGATGCACATTATGGACATGATGGACATGATGCACATGATGGACATGATGGACATGATGCACATGATGCACACGATGCACATGATGGACATGATGCACATTATGGACATGATGCACATGATGGACATGATGCACATGATGCACATGATGCACATGATACACATGATGGACATGATGCACATGATGGACATGATGGACATGATGCACATGATGCACATGATGCACACGATGCACATGATGGACATGATGCACATTATGGACATGATGCACATGATGCACATTATGGACATGATGCACATGATGCACATGATGCACATGATGGACATGATGCACATGATGCACATGATGCACATGATGTACACGATGGACACGATGGACACGATGCACACGATGCACATGATGGACATGATGCACATGATGGACATGATGCACATGATGCACATGATGGACATGATGCACATGATGCACATTATGGACATGATGGACATGATGCACATGATGGACATGATGGACATGATGCACATGATGCACATGATGCACACGATGCACATGATGGACATGATGCACATTATGGACATGATGCACATGATGGACATGATGCACATGATGCACATGATGCACATGATACACATGATGCACATGATGGACATGATGGACATGATGCGCATTATGCAGATGATGCACATGATGCACATGATGCACATGATGCACATGATGAGCACGATACACATGATGGACATGATGCAGGTCCTGCATGGAGGACTCAGAGCTCTGATCTGTCCTGGACTTACGTTGTCGTTGGGGTAGAGCACTCTGGAGATGTTCTCTGCCAGGTTTCTGTCCAGAACCGCCTGGATATAATCTCCAACGTTAACTGCAGACACATCAGATCCTGTTTTATAAAGTTAAAATAAAATGTGCCGGACAGCAATTGATGCTGCACCACAGACTTGTTGCAGCAGCTTCCTGCTGTGTTGCAGCGTTTTTCTGTTGAAATGGAAGTGTGTTGTAAACGTGTGGTAAGTGTGTTGCCTGCAGCGCTCACAGTCTCTGAGGTTGAAGTCGTTGGGGGCGCGAGCCGACCACAGCCTCATGGTGTTCACTGTGTTGTTCATGTAGCCGGGGATGGGCGTGTCGTAGGGCATCGCCAGGACCACCTGACGGAGAGACAGACAGACAGAGGCAGAGACCGAAACAGAGACAGAGGGACAGAAACAGAGAGACAGAGTGAGACACAATGTCCTGCCTGTCTTTATATCTGTGTTATTAACCATTAAACAAATAAATAAAGATCTGCTGTCTCTCCTGTGTTTAACCCGATATAGAATCAGTACCTGCGTGTCGACCCATTTGGATCCATCCCTCGTCTCCTCCACTCGTCCGTAGAAGTGGACCGGCAGCATGTACTCGGGACGAGCCTTCTCCCAGGGGTTCCCGTGTCTCAGCCAATCATCTGCCTCCTCCACCTGCAGCAGGTCAGAGCAGTCAGGGGTCGGAGGTCCGAGGTCAACGACCTTATCTGATCTCTTTATTCTGATGCAAGAAACGAGGGACTTCCCCTCCCTGCAGGTTCATCCACCTCTGTTCATGGTTCTGGCTCAGTGACCAGGAGTCCATGTTTACTCTGACGCTCTGAACTGCAAACAGGCAGCAGCAATCAGATAGGCATAAATCTGCAGCTTCAGGATTCTTATCGATGTCATGTGAAATGTTTGTTTGGTTTAGTTGGTCTGAAACCAACGAGTCGCTGCCGGGACCTGAAAGAGGTCGACCAGGAGTGGATGGTATGTTAATGATCAGCTCGTCATCCAGTCTGACCTAATTCATCTGTCCTCGGCCCTCTCTGAGAGGGGAGGGCTGATTTTCAAAGTAAAAGATAAAAGAGGAACTCCGAGCTCTGCAGAGAGAAGCTTCACTTAAACTTTATTATGAATACTAGAAATAAAAAAAAGCTGTGTGTCACCTGCCAGCCGTCTCTGATCTTCTGGTTGAAGATCCCGTACTCATATCTGATGCCGTAACCATATGCTGCGAGGCCCAGTGTGGCCATCGAATCCAGGAAACAAGCTGAGAGCGGATAAAACACAGGGTCAGAGATGTATAACCGTTTAGGAGATAAATGAGAAATAAAGTAAAGTTTGTGCTGCAGGTTTGGATGTCTGAGAGTTTATTGTGTTGATGTTTGTTGGTGTTTTAGTATTTTTATTTTCAGTGTAAAAGTCTGTTTTTGTTTGCTGTAACTGTCCTCTCCTACCTGCCAGCCTGCCCAGCCCTCCGTTGCCCAGCCCAGCGTCCTCCTCCATCTCTTCCAGCTCCTCCATGTCCAGACCCAACTGGAGCACACATTAAACAACAGCTCAGTTATTCATGTGTGGTGTTGAACTTCCTGTTTGAGCATTGTGAGCCTCTCTGACCTGATAGATGGACTCGTCGCAGGCGTTCTGCAGCCCCAGGTTGATCATGGTGTTCTGAAGGGTCCGACCCATGTAGAACTCCAGAGACAGATAGTACACCCTCTGGACCGGAGGAGGAGGAACAGCATAAACATCACAAACATCATTCTTCATCACAAACATCACAAACATCACTCTTCATCACAAACATCACTCTTCATCACAAACATCACTCTTCTTCACAAACATCACTCTTCATCACAAACATCACTCTTCTTCACAAATATCACTCTTCATCACAAACATTACAAACATCACTCTTCATCACAAACATTACAAACATCACAAACATCATAAATATTACTCTTCATCATAAACATCACTCTTCATCACAAACATCACTCTTCTTCACAAACATCACTCTTCATCACAAACATTACTCTTCTTCACAAACATCACAAATATCACTTCATCACAAACATTACAAACATCACAAACATCATAAATATTACTCTTCATCACAAACATCACTTCATCACAAACATTACTCTTCTTCACAAACATCACTCTTCATCACAAACACCACTCTTCATCATAAACATCACAAATATCACTCTTCATCACAAACATTACAAACATCACAAAAATCACTCTTCATCACAAACATCATAAATATTACTCTTCATCATAAACATCACTCTTCATCACAAACATCACTCTTCTTCACAAACACCACTCTTCATCGCAAACACCACTCTTTGTCATAAACATCACAAATATCACTCTTCACAAACATTACAAACATCATAAATATTACTCTTCATCACAAACATCACTCTTCATCACAAACATCATAAACACCACTCTTCATTATAAACATAAACATTACTCTTCATCACAAACATCATTCGTCATCATAAACATCACAACATCTGCACACACTCATCTTAACCCATCAAGGTCTAAATATAATTACAGATTCAGGATTTAATTTGTCTGATTGTGCTTTAAAGGAGCAGGAAATGAATGAATCTGCGACATTTTGATGAACGGAGAGCTTTAAGAACAAGATGCAGCGATTCTTTTAAACTGAAAGGTTTTATGCAACCCTACAAAGTAAAAGAAAATCTTCTTTAAAGAATAAATCAGTGTTTTTCTTTGACAACAGACAGAAACCCCCTTTTATAAGACGGTCCTGTTCTTGTAGAGATAGCTGAACACTCAGACTGATTCTGACAGTTTCTACACTTCCACTGCAGCCTCAGTGATCTTTTACCTTTGGGTCTGCCTCGTAGTAGAACTGCTGGGTTCTGATCCACCTGCCCACCAGGTGGTCCCTCACAGTGTGTGCCAAGGCGAAGTAGTAATCCCTGGGGGTGGCGATGTTCCTGTCCTTCACCAGGGTGAAGTGCAGGTGGCGGTTGAAGCCCTTCTTCAGCTCGGCCACGTTCTCCACCCCCACGATGCCCCTGATGCTGATCTGCTTGCGTTTCTCCTGGTCGGTGAGAGGTTTCGCCATGCTGCCTGTCTCTCTCTCTCTGCGTGTCCGGGAAGAAGTGGAGCTCTGAGGTGTACGGGTGGAAGGTTTCAGGCAGAAGTCTCCTCCTCAGGGTGCTGCTCATTGGTCAGAGCAGGGGGAGGGTGTTTCCTCGTCCGGCCTCCGCTGAGCTGAACACAAACACTATCTGTATCAGCATGAATGGATCTCAGTCTGTAGGCTCACAGCACGTCTTGCATGGACCATCAACTACCTCACCAACAGACCGCAGTATGTGAGGCTTCACAGCTGTGTGTCTGAAGCACGGGGGTCCCACAGGGCACGGTGCTCTCCCCCCTTCCGTGTACACATCAGACTTCAGGTACAACACTGACAGCTGCCACATCCAGAAGTTCTCTGATGATACAGCTGTCGTTGGACGTGTATCAGAAGGGAACGATCTGGAGTACAGGTAGGCCATCGCTGACGTTGTCGACTGGTGTGATCTCAATCACTTCCGGATTAACGCCAATAAGACGAAGGAGATGGTGATTGATTTCCGCAGTAAGGCAACCCCAACTACACCGGTGAACATCCAGGGATTGGACAATGACATTGTGGACACATAAATTCCTGGGTGTTCACCTCAACAATAAACTGAACTGATCGGACAACACGGATGTCCTCTTCAAGAAGGGCCAGAGCCGACTCCATCTCCTGAGAAGACTGAGGTCCTTCGGAGTCTGCAGGACTCTGCTGAGGACATTCTACGACACCGTGGTGGTCTGTTGGGGCTGTGCAGGCACGGAGAAGGACAGGAGACGACTGAACAAGCTGATCCAAAGGGCTAGCTCTGTCCTGGACAATCCTCTGGACTCCATTGAGGAGGCGGGCAAGAGGAGGATTTTAGCCAAGCTGACATCGATCATGGATTTTTTTTTGTGTGTATATTTTGTGTGTGTGCGTATATTAATTCATTGGTCTTCCTTTTCTAAAAAAATTCTTTCAATCCATCTTATTTATTGTATACGTATTTGTAATTTTTTCTTATTGTGTGCACCTTTTTTTTCCTAACTGTGTTTCTATGCTGCTGTGACAACTAAATTTCTCCACTGTGGGATTAATAAAATCTTATCTAATATGTCTGTCTGTCTGTCTATCTGTCTATCTACAAACTCAATATGACAGCAGGTCTAAAATATATTCATAGTCCTAATGAACTCAATATGACAGCAGGTCTTATGATATTAATTTGAATTTCTATTAAACTCAGCATGTATGACAGGACAGACTGACAACACTCAAGAAAACTGTGGAGCAGTTTGAAGTCAAATGGAAATATTCTGGTAAAAGTACCTCAAAAGTTCTTCTTATCTGATGAGAAATAACTTTTTTTAACAAGTTTCTCCTGAAAGAGAAATAGAAATAGATAGCAATATATAGATGAATACATAGAGATAAAAAGAGATGTATAGAGATAGAAAGATATGTATAGAGGTAGATAGTGACAGAAAAATATGTATAGAGGTAGAAAGAGATGCAAAAATAAATGTAGATAGATAGAGATGTATAGAGACAGAAATAGATGAACATGTATAGAGATAGATAGAAAGATATGTATAGAGACAGAAAGAGATGTATAAAGATAGATATGTGTAAATAGATAGAGCTAGATAGACAGAAATAGATGAATAGATGTATAGAGATAGATAGAAAGATATGTATAGAGGTAGAAAGAGATGTATAGAGATAGATATGTATAGAGATAGGAAGATATGTATAGAGATAGGAAGAGATGTATAGAGATAGAAAGAGATGTATAGAGCTAGATAGAGATGTATAGACATAGATAGGTATGTATAGTGATAGAAAGAGCTGTAGAGAGATAGATAGATCTGTATCGTGTCGAAAATTACAGAGATAGATAGAAATAGACAGAGATAAATAGAGCTATATAGAGAGATTGATGGATAGAGGTAGATGTAGATAAACAGACAGAGATAGAGATGAATAGATAAAGTGATGTTCCAGACATCTTGAAATCTCATTGACACCTATTTATTTAATATTCACACATACAGAAACACAGAGGCTCATATTATACTTCAAATTATCATAATAACAGCAGTATTATGGTAATGATAGACATGTAATCAGAACAATCATAGTAACCATACCGGGTTCAAATCATAGAGATCATAGAGTTAACATGTATATCTCATGTTTTATAAAATATCTCGGCTTCACCGGAAAGAAGAATATCGAGAATGACATAACACAATGAATAACAGGGCAGAAAGAAAGGCGGGTGTAATGTAGGTAACACACACACACACACACACACACACACGTATGTACATGTGGAGATATGGTGTCGCCCAGCAACTGTGTTCCTTTTGTAGTTCGAAGTTTCTCTGAAGAACATTAAAGAGGATTTGGCTGCTTTACAAATAATAAACGTTACAATCACACACTTCTTCATCAGAAACACATTCAGGTCAGTTTCCGATCAAAGATCAATATTTAAACGAAGTGTGTGGACGTACAAGAACCGTCATGCTGAACTGAAGCTTCACGGTTCGTCTGTCCTGGAATCTGAGGTTGTGTAACGCTTCGATAATGTGAGCTCAGTGAGCCTCAGATGAACGGGATGTTTTCAGCGGGATAATTATGACTGAACAAAGGGTTCACCTTGAAACTCAGCCAGGGAAGAGCTGCATCAACTAGAGCTGCATCAACCAGAGCTGCATCGACTAGAGCTGCATCAGTCAGAGCTGCATCGACTAGAGCTGCATCAGTCAGAGCTGCAGCCCTGCAGCTGTACAGCCCTGCAGTAAACACATGCACGTCCAGCATCAGTCTGCAGATGAAACAGCTGACTGCCAGCAGCTGCTTCAGTAGTGAGTTACAGTCAGTGTACCAACAGGGGGAGGAGGGCTGTTCCCTTCTACTCTGGTGTTTCCTCTGTCAACTGAAACAGAATGAATTTTTAGGATGGAGAAGATTGGTAGCAGCAGGTAAAGTCAGCATCACAGATGTTACAGTTGACTCTGCCGAAGCCGTGAGTCCGAAAGGTTCTGGTGCTGAGGAGGAAAAGGCACGCCCACGAAGATGAACACAGGAGAGCACCTGATGTGACTGCTGGACATGAAGTGAAGGTCGCAGAGCTACGACACTCCGTGAGACTTTAACTCCCTCAAACGTTAGCAGGCTAACGTGGCTCTCCCTTAAATGAGACATCAACTGTCCCTTCTCATCTCAACATACTGAAGATTATACCTGCGAAACATCATCACGTTCACATCGTCTGTGTGTTGCGCCGCAGTGTCAGCGTTAGCATTTAGCATGGCTTAATTATAGAATAAAAAAGAAGCTGTTCCCCGAACGTGAAGCCGCTGAAACATCAGAGCATCTCGTCTCCTGCTGTCAGAAATCAAACTAAAAAAAACCCCTCCTCAGCTCCGAAACAAACGACTTTTTTAAAGCCACAAAACTTTTTTTTTCCTTTCAGTAATAATAACTCTACGTGAACTAAAGGAACGAGGATGAACTCTCATTGAAAAACATCGATAACTTATTTAACTATACACCTCTCCGCAATAGATCATCTCAATAACAATGTTACAAAACTACCAGGAGTCATCACCTACGGTAAAAAAAAGCGGGAACTAAGCGAGCTGCTGTCGCACCTTATTCAAACATCTTTGTCACCTCCTTCAGCTCCCTCCGGTCCGATGCATTGACCTTTGACCCCCTTCATCTCCCTCCGGTCTGATATATCAACCTGTCTGTTCTGCATGAAGGCGTCCAGAAGCATTTACACGCCGATGCTTTCACGGACGACATGAAGATTCACACGAGCGAAGCCACTAAGAAAAGCGTCTCATTTACACGGACGAGGACGAGACAGACGCTCGTCCCTCAGCTGGACGCGTCCTCACACACGTTCACACACACACACACACACACACACACAGGACGACGTCTCGCTCTCCGCCTGCTGCTGCAGGCGTCTGGAGATGTTCACGACCAGAGTTTGAGAAAGAGACAGGAGCTGGACAGAGACAACTTCTGTCCTGTGGACACTGTCCTCTCTGGTGGAGACACAGATGAGAGGACCGATGCCACGTTCATGTCTGGTTAGCTTAGCTTAGCTTAGCATAAGGACTGCAAACAAAGGGAAACACCTAGCCTGGTTCTGGCGGCTCAGAAGCATCTTTCAGAGGTGGAACTGTGGACGTTCTAACTGTCCCCTCTGTTTCCAGTCTTTATGTTAAGCTAAGCTAACACTGAGATGATGGTGATGTCAGTCCTCTCATTCAGAGAGCAGATCCACTTCCTGTTCTCTGATGTTATAATGAGGAGTCCATCAGCTGGAGATTAGTTCCTCTTCCTGTATCAGTTCAGAATTAAAGGTCCAGATGGCACAGCACCGTCCGTGTTGACATGTCCAGGGTTCATGATGAAGGTATGGCTCAGTGCTCACGGGGAAGAGTCAGAGGTATTGACTAGCAGGATGCACCCTGGGAAATCCTGGAGGTCTGCCTCCGCCCCGGTCTGAGGAGAGTCTTCAGCAGACGGAGCCGGTGGGGTCGGCCTCTCCGGGGGTGTAGAAGTCGGGGATGGGGAGGCCGGTGTGCAGCGTGACCTGAGAACACACACACAGATTAATACAGTGTTTCATGAATCATCCTGCAGGGGGAACTGTTGGACCACCTCCTCTGAGACCGGAGCGTTTTCATCAGGAAGATAACCAGTCAGAGCAAAAAGAACTCAGAAAGTAGTTGAGTTTTTGAAGCGTCTTCGTTCAAGGTTTCATCTCTGCAGGGTTTTAAAGAAGCAGCTTGATTCTTCACTGACCTACAAGGAAGAACTGCTGCCAGCTTTTATTCTAATAATAACAATCATCTATCAGAGCTGAACATGAACACATTTACAAAGTTAAAGGTCGCAGCTAAAAAGTGAACTGAGACATGTTTGAAGACGGATCAGGTTGATGTGATCTAGTGTGTGAGAGTGATCCAGTATGTGTGTGTGTGTGTGTATGTGTGTGAGAGAGTGATCCAGTGTGTGTGTGTGTGTGTGTGATCCAGCGGTGTGCATGTGTGTGTGATCCAGTGTGTGTGTGTGTGTGTGTGTGTGTGTGTGTGTGTGTATGACCCACCTGGACATTGCGGTTGAGGCTGATGGCTGGGTAATAGGCTCCCTCCAGGCCCTCGAAGGCCACGGGGCCCTGCTGCTCATCGTTGATGAGGAAGATGAGGAGGCTGCGTGTGAAGTCCAGCAGCACTCCGATGGTGGAGCCTTTGGTGATGCCGCCGTCCGACCTACAGAGAGAGACGAGAGGACACGTGAGAGACGTCGTGATGTCCTGCAGATCAGCCACACGTAAAAATATTTTACGTTTAAAGGCTGCAGGAAGATTTTATATAAAACACAATTTATTTTGAAAGTGGATTTATATTTTGCTGATAACTTTTATTTTGGCGAGATAAACTTTTTAAATTTGTACTTAAAACTTCCATAAAGGATCATAAAACTGTGTGTTTGTGGTCCAAAATCAGTAGTAAACTCCACCTCCATATGTTTGTCACTTCCTTTTTGTCACTTCCTTTCTGTCAATTCCTTTTTGTCACTTCCTGTTCGTCACTTCCTTTTTGTCACTTCCTGTTCGTCACTTCCTCTCTGTCACTTCCTTTACCTGTTGGTGTGCGAGTTGTTGTGCATGAACCAGGAGCGGTTGTTGTCCACGTACATGGCCCAGGCCTTGTCGTCCTTCCCCAGCATCACGTCCTTCAGGACGTCACTCCGGGCGATGCCGAAGGCAGGGTCGGGGTGGTTGTCATAGCGATCCACGGTCATCTCCCAGTAGTGGACGCCGCGGGAGAAGGCAGAGTTTCCCATGACCACGCGGTCGTCATAGCTGTTGCACGTCACTGTCAGGTTGTCATTGGAGAACATGATGTCCGGGTGAGCGGAGGCGGGGTCAAAGGTGAACCACGCAACTGCACACAAGGGGAGGGGAAAACACACTGTTTATTAATGACATCACAAGACCTGATGGTGACCACGACTTCACACACATGACATGAATCTACATGTTATTAACATATCTACATTGATGGAGCAACAATATGAGAGATGAGAGGAAGAGTCAACATCACTATGAAGATTAATAATCCTTAGACTCTATGACAGGACTTCATCACTATTAATCAATCTTAATAATCCATAACCATTATTAATATTTCTTAAGAATTCTTAATCATCATTCATATTTCTTAATATTTCTTAATAATTTCTATAACATCAAACCTGCGTCAGACAAGTCTGCAAATCTTAGTTGGTACCTGCTGGAAGAGCTCGTGACATTCAGATCAATAAATTATTCATGATCTAATTATCATAATTTAAAAAGCATTTCTGAACTCTGAAAACTCCTACAAGCTTATTCTGGAGCTTTCAACCACGCTCTTCATCACCAGAGAGGACTCTGCTCGGCTGGTCTTCATCAGCAGATGCAGCTCGATCTGTTGCCGGGAGATAGTCTCCATGGCAACGGATCAAACTCCACTCAGCTGACAAGGTGCAGCTGAAAGCTCTGCAGAAAGCTCGTAAGTGGACGTTCAGTCACGTTTATTTATTTTTTTTTGTTTTGTCAAATATAACTTTAGTTTTATTAGCTGAGGTGTTTCAGATCAGTGGACTCGACGAGAATTTAATTTGTGCGACTTTCTGATGTTCATCCAGAGAAATTACCAAAAATCTGGCAATCATTTTTCTAAATGTAATTTTAAAGGTTCCCTAATGACTACTGAATGGAAATAAAGTTTTCTGTGTTCTGGTCCACTGTTCTGGTTCTGTGGTGCAGATGTGAAAACCTCAGCAAACAACCCAGACTACCTGCATAGTGCGATGCCTTCAGGGGCCCCTAGGACTTTTATTTGCTCTCCCAGCAGGTTAAATGGCAACAATAAGTTTCCAGTCGTGCCTGACGGTCAGCGTCTCTGCGGTCTAACGTAGGAAGGAGGAGTCGAACAGGCGGCCGTCTGTATTTTATGGGCTCCACTGAACGTTACAGTCAGCAGCTTCTACCGCTGAAGGTTTCATTACATTCATTTCTCTCAGGAAATAAAACACAGGACTCTAACAAACGCAGCCCACAGAGCAGCAAACGGCCGCCTGCTGGTCGGATGGAGAACTGCACTGATGGAATGACCTGAAGAGAGCAGACAGGAGAGCCGTCCATACCTGAGCCTAGAGACTGAATATCACAGGGGGGGAGTCCAGCTGGAAGGTGGGAGGAAGAGGAGGAGGGGGGAGGGGGCGGGGGGAGATTAAGCGAAGCAGACAGTGTAGATGGGGGGAGGTGGGGGAAAGGAGGGAGAGCAGATATGATCAGGAAGCTCAGCGGATAGATGATCAGAGGAGCAATTAAAGAACACTGACGAGTCTTCCTCCTACACATGAGGGGAGTAAAAGAAAATCAGAGAAGTCCGGTCAGGGAGAAGAGGGAGGTTAGAGGAGTGTCAACATCTGTGTGTGTGTGTGTGTGTGTGAGGAGGAGTCTGATGGATGAAGAGCAGCATTAAACTGACGGGAGGATGAAACACCGACCGCCTGAAGATTTAAATCATCAAACAGATTCACATCCTGCTACAGCCAGACGAATCACAGATGGTAATATTATTATTATTATGATGATGTATTTATCAAAGGAAATATAAAGTAGGATGTTTGAAACTCATATTTAACTCAACAAGCAGCTTGAAATTTGTCTTCTGTGTTTCTCTCAAGAGATGTGGACAGCAGCAGTTTATGAATCTTCAGATCTGAACTTCAGTCAAACAAACACGTCACTCTGGAAGGAGGAAAAAAAACAAGACTCTCGTCTGTGATCACGATGAGTGAGTGTGACACATTACAAGAGGTGTCACACCTGTTAATACACCTGTAGATAAGAAGACTTCATTCTAAGGTAACGGAAACGCAACAATCATTAGCTCTAGGTTATTTTACACTGATGAAAACACAACTATGAATATCATATTATTGTATATAGCGGAACTATTATAAAACACTAACATAATCAATCAGTGCTGATCTTTTGGACTCATTATTTTAAAGACGTTTTACAGACTAAATATTAAAGATGGACGCCATCACAGCTAAAATCTCCCAAAAGTGGATGCTGATGTGATTTGCAATTAGAGGGCAGAGACGCCGTATCAAAGCCCCGCCTCCTTCTAGACACCATGATATATGAAGCTACAAAGCACGACCACTGCAGGGGAAAAATACCGGTTATTAATAATTTTATAAAGAAAATGATGAGTGTCTGAGATGTCAGCTGGAATACAGGAAGTTAAAGGTTGGGTGCTCACATTTGATTCAGGTAGGAGGCGGGACTTCAACACCTGGATCTCTACACCTGCTAACAGGTGCTCAGACTCTGAATAGAGGCTTCACTTTTCTACAGAGAAGAAGTGGTGACACGTCATCCATCTTTATTCAGAGCGTGTGGTTCCCATCAATGGACTCTGATATTTACTGAATTTGATTAATATCAGATTGAGGAGGACGACCTGTGAGTCCAGCAGAGATCAGGACCGTCTCTCTGTGGTTCTAACTTTAACATCCTGACTGAGTGGAGGAGGAGGAAGAGGAGGAGGAAGAGGAGGGTGAAGAGGAAGAGGAGGAGGAGGAGAAGGTGGAGGAGGAGCAGCAAATGAAGGTAGACCTACTCTCAGAGGTCTGCATGATGAGGGTCTTGCTGTACTGGCCCGCTCCGCTGCCGTTGAAGGCCTTCACTCTGGACTTGTAGGTGCTATGGAAGTGGAGTCCGTCCACCGTGCAGATGGTCTCCGTCCCCACGTACACTTCCTGCAGACACACACAGCACTTCCTGTCAGGCTGGCAGACACATGCAGTACGTCACGATGACACCGAGCCGAATCTGAAGCAACGACCCATTCGGACCGCGCCGGGAGGAAACACGAGAGTGTGAGTTGGTACAACTCAGCGTGGGTCGGACGCCCACAGCAGACTATAAATAGAACCGAGGATGCGACTCGCCGGGCTCAGAGTGGAGCTGCGTGAGTCACAGAGGAGGAGGAGGACCTTCATCACTATCTGGAAACAGATTCTCTGGAATTAAATCATGGAATCATGGAGGGGCTCAAAAACATTTAAAAAAAAAAACACACAAAAAAAAGTCACAAAATCATCATGAAAGTAAAGTGAAAATTATCCTCTAGAGGTCACCGGCTGCTTTAGCTAAATTAAAACACCGGCTGCCTCAACAGACAGCTGCTAGAAACACAGGACACAAACGTACACTCAAGTTGGCCTGCCATCATTTAGTATGTGACTGGTACAATACATATAGTCTGAAGTTGTGGAGATTTAAAGAAGTTATGATGGAACAAGATTTCTTCACAGTGATGTTTCTGAAAAATAAAATGTTCTGTTTTCTCTGCGTGTTATTTCTGAGTCAAAGTTCTCACAACAAAAACTACAGTTTGGAGAAATATATGGAAGTATGAATTAATCATATCACAGTCGTGACTGAGTTTAAACAGGAAATGTTGTGTTATATATTTTGACCTCCACCGTGCTAAGTGCGTTTAAACTGTGTTCTGACTCCATCTCTCACTGAACAAAGCCTCTTTATTTTTCAGTAATTTTTAGATTTTCAGATCCAAATTGTTTTCCCTCTGTACGTCAGAACGTATCGTTCTACCTCCGAGAGTCTGTGAGGCCTCAGGTTCATCGTTTTACAGAGAAAACCTCCATTTTAAGATGAACGACTCGTGAGTTTCTTCACTAGAAGATGAAGTAACAATCAGAGCTGAGAGACATCAAAACATGTTAAAACCCTGAGAGAAGGAGGAGATCTCCCAACCACAGTTCAGATATCCTCTGCCTTTATTCTGGCAGGATCAATCAGGCGGTTTGAGTTCCTGTCGTAACAAAGCGGGGGCTTCAGTGTTCGGGGGGTGGGGTGGTCTGAGGAGGATGGATTACACGCTGAACCGCTTTGATGCCGGATCACAATCCTGCAGGATCATCGGCGCCGACAGCTGACCCTCTCTCCGGACGCCGTGTCATCCGATGCCCGGCCATGCCCGAGTCACATGACCTGCTGCTGCGAGCAGAGCAGTACAACATCGACTACAAACACGGCTTTCACCTCCCACCCCCCGGTACCAAACAGAGAGTCTTTGTGGAGACAGATGAAAGTGATTCTCTTTGTTTGTTCCTCGAAACATGAATCTGAAAAACAGGAAGTGATGATGTCATCATGTGTCACAGATAAATCCCACCTACCCTGAACGGACCCCCGTTCCCGTCGTCCAGCTCCAGGATGTACCCGTCCACGACGATGGTGGAGAGCGGCGGCTGTTTCCATGACAACGTGGCGCTGTTGTTCTGAGTGCAGCATTCCTCCAGCTGGAGCATGGGAGCAGCTGGGACTGAAGGGAGTTGGGGGTTGGGGTAGAGTGGAGGTTAGAGTCCACCGAGACACCAGAGGACGTCCACACAGATCAATACTCAATAAACGAATTAATTAATAGATTATCTCAGTAAAAAAAACAACTTTATGACTGAATATTTCAGCAGCTTCATTCGGAAATCAAACAGATTTACAAACAGGTCCCATCAGGAAGGAGCTGACTTTAAATTCATCAGAGACCTAAATACAACAGGAAGTGTCCGTTACCTTTCATCTGCACGAAGTCCAGCTGGTGGATGGTCTGCAGCAGTGGCCCGCTGTCCAGAGTCAGATCGAAGTCGCTGGTCATCCTTGGGGTGAGGGTTCCCTTCCCCCACTGACTCTCCGTCATCAGGACCCTCCGGATCAGAGCGTCCGAGATCTGACAGACGGACCGGGAACATTATTCACTGAGTTTACAGACGAGTCGTCAGAACTACTGAAACACGGCCTGTGAGAAAATCATCTCCTCATCATCATCTCATGAACGCTGACAGCTGCTCAGAGGTCAGAGGTCAACACTCCTCCTGCTCCTCTTCATCACGTGAAGAAGAAAAGACTCTACCTGCAGGAACCCGCTGGGGTCGTTCTCCTTGATCACCTCCAGACAGTACTCCATCAAACCGGTGGTCTGACGCAGCTTCACCGTGCAGTGGGAGATCTGATCCCGCACCACCTGGGGCAGGAGGAAGAGGAGGAGGAAGAGGAGGGAGAGGAGGAGGGAGAGGGTGAAGAGGAAGAGCCACGAGAGAATTAGTTTTGCAAGTCTAATAAACTTCTACAATAACAAGAAGATAATCACATGTTAATCTTCGGCCTTTTCTTTTAATCAGAGGAACATGAAGGAAAAAACACTTTAATCAAGAGAGAAAATATCAGAGAGACTGAAGATGAAACTGAAGAGAGGAAGAAAAGAAAGGACATGAAGAAGAAAATATGAGAGGAATAAGGGCAGAGGAACAGAGAGAAGAGGAGGAGGAAGATGAGGGGGAATAGGAGGAAGAGGGGGAGGAAGAGGATGATAACACAGATTAAACCGAACTGTTAATGGATGAAGAGCAGCAGGAATACCAATAATGAGATTAGCAGCAGGATTGTCAGTGATTGATCGGCTAAATTTTCTCCCTCGAGACACAGACGGAGTGAAGAGGAGGAGGAGGAGGAGGAAAGAAAGTGACATTTTGTTTTCACACGATGTAGTCATCATCGTCATCGTCATCATCATCATCATCATAATCATAATCAGAGACGAAGGAGATTAATTCTGCTCAGCAGTGACAATGATTCACTGAGATTTTTGTCTCATCTGACTCAAACATTATCTTCATCAGTGATGAGGAAGAGTCTTCTCTTCACATGCAGTGATATACATGATCGATCTGATTGAATATAAATGAGTCAGGAGACACCCCCCACACCCCACTCTGACTCTGCTAATGTCCACCTCCTCCTCCTCCATCACTGAGAACAGGGGGAGCTGCTGGACCCACGGTTGCTAGGAAACAGAAACTTCACTGCTGCCATCTGAAAGAAGAATCATCCTGAATACCGACTCGGAGAACATACATGAAGAGCAGGTTGTCCTCTGAGAGACAGACAGGAGGAGTTCTCACTGCTGCTGCTGTCCCTCCTCTGAACTCACAGAGGACAGCATAAAACAGGAAACTTCTTGTCCTCTCTGTGCTCTGTCTTCTGAATGACTCCGCGTTCAGCCATCCCTCCTGAAATCTGCTTTAAATCAGCTGAAATTTGCCGGCAGCCACAACAACAGCACAATGACGAGATAATCAGAGCGGGGAGGATTCATTCATCTGAGTTTAACCGAGGGAGGAGGACATCTAACATCTGTAGGAGAGCTGTGGAAGAGATATGGACACAGTGATGGAGGACAGAGTCTCTGCTGAGGGAGGACACAGTTTCTCTGTCAGAGTCCCAGCAGCTCAACATGCTGCAGAACTCCCAAACCTACATGTTAAACTCAAATAAGAGATTTTTCAGCCTCTTGATTTTCATACGGTGGTGGAAACACAAAAAAAAGTCACATCAGAAATATGAACTGTTGTTTCAAATCTACACAAAGACACTTTATATTCATTTGGAGGAGATTTCAAGTCCAACATTTGTCCTCCTGCCTCGTCCTGAGGGAGACGTCCGTCTCTGTAGTTGCTGGATGAGGACAGTGTGCTGTGATTTAACAGGAACATTATTCCCATCCTGTCCTTCATAATATTTATAAACCACAGATTACAGGAGGGTTCGAGTCCAGGACTTCATCACTGACTGACCCCTGTCACATGATTGATCCAACGTTACAACCAGCAGTGACACAGAACCTGTGATGAAAACAGCTTTCAAGACAGAAGAGGACGTCCTGCATGTCCTCCTGTTTCTGTTGGATTATTAGGACACTGCAGCATCGCGGCCTCCTGAGGCTGCAGCCTCCTCAACTGTCTTAAATGTTCAATTACTGATGATGTAAAGCAGCAAATCTTCATATTTAGGAAGCTGGAACCAGAACAGGATCAGAGCTGAAACAATTCAGCAGATCGCACCACGAGAAAAACAATCTGCAACTATTTCCCATTTTTTTCTCAAAAATATTGCTGCCAAAATCCCAAATTAAACCTTCTTCATTCTGATTATTTCCTGTTTTTATAAATTTTATCAGCAGTAAACTGAACATGTTCAGAATTTAAACTCTGGGAAACTGTAATGACTTTTTTAGAAACTCAACAAAGACGACTGATGATCCGTCCCTTCGGTTGACTGACAGACTTTTAAAGATGTAGTTGTGAATAACATCCTGAATATTTCATGCCCATCCTCCCTCCAACAGTCTCTGCTGCAGGAAGAACTCATCCCTCCATCTCTGCCTCTTCGTGTTTCCTCAGTTCCTCTCGGAATCCAAACTTCCTCAACAGTGAGGAAGACTCTGGGGAGCAGGGACCTCCTGGAGAACACTGAGGAGGAGTCAGCAGGGAGGACCGGCATCACTACAGCAGGAATAAAAAACCAGCCTGAGAGCAGGCATTGAGAGGCCGGCTGGTGTCCAGAGGTCGGAGCATCCAATGGCAGAGAGAAGACGAAGATGAAGAGCGACGTGGTTTCTGATTCACTTTGCGCTGCTGTGATCTTCATCAGTCTGAAGGAATGAGGCCGACAGCAGAGGCCTGGTTTTGATCATATTTAATAGAGTCTCTGTGTTACTTTAAAGGAGCACGCTGCTGTTTTCATGTCTCAGTGCTGAAGATGTGTCACCATGAATCTCATCCTCTTCATCACGGAGACAAGCTTTAAAGACGACGGACGGTTTGAAGGAAAAGTTGGAGACGCAAACTCTTCTGTTCAATCAAAGAGCTCCATGAGAGCTAACTAGCTTAGCTTAGCACAAAGACTGGAAACGGGGAAACTACTAGCATTTCAGTCCAAACATTAATCAGTGCAAACACTGAATGGTTATCATCACTGTGATCAGCCAAACCAAAACATTTTCACCCTAAAACCACTTTTTCCTTTACATTTTGTTTTTTGTACCGACTCAGCAAACAGGATCTAATGTGCTGACTAGTGAGTTCTGAAGATGCTGGTAGAACAGTCAGCTCAACGCGCTGCGAGTGGCGTGTTGTAGATTTTGTTCCCCAAAAATCAGATGCTTCTCTGCTCGAAAGTCAGACCTTTCTGAAAGAGGAGAGCAGCTCATTGTCTCCGAACTTCTCTCCATGATGGATAATCAATTAAAACAGTTTAAAGGCTCTGTGAGGGGATTTTCATCTCTTTCTGACACAAACTAAGAAGAACGGCTTCCTATAAGACAGAAAATTACCTCCAGTGGAAAAATGCAATTTTCAGGGAGCCTGAAACACCATCCTTCAAGAGGAAGACTGCAGCTCAGCATCTTCATCATGTCGGTGAACGCAGGGTTTAACGACCCAAGCATGTTTTATGGTTTAACATCTATTACACATGACATGTGGAGATGGTTTGAACCAGAGTGTAGGAGGACAAAGGTCAACGTTTCTTCCTCTGAGCGTTTACTCTAGCGGACCAATCACATGTGTCGGTGCGGTGGTCAGCTGATGAGCCCCGGTGACCCGTCGTCCCTCCTCCACAAACACTTTGTCCTCCGTCCTCCTGACTCACAGAGGACCACTTCTTCGCCTCCGCAGCTTCAAAACAACGAGCTCCAAATATCCCAGTCACCATGGTGACAGGAAAGCTTCGTAGGAGATGCCATAATTGATCTCATGTTTTCTGTGTTTCTTCTACAGTGAGCTTCATCTGGGGGATTAATCTCTTCATTAGTCTGATGATTGGACACAAATAAAACGCAGAGCTGGCACTTTGTTTCATGCAACAATCTGCTTTTCATCTGGAAATAAACACGGTTGGAGATGCTGCATGTGGAGGACGTACAGGGGACCGCATTAAGGTGAGGACTGCGGCGGGACAGAGACGCATCTCCGCTGCAGGACGACCACGTGCTAATGAAGCGGGTCGAGTCAGAGGAGCTCCACGTTCTCCTGAAAACGAGCCTCGTCTCTCCTCGCTGCCCTCCAGGAGACATCGAGGAATAAAAAAAAAACAAAACGGGGAAGTTCCCCTGCAGCACCGACTCTGAGGGAATCTCCGCTGATGGAAGCACAACCCCGAGCTGACAGCACAGAAGCAGCATCGGATCTGTCGTGGAGACAGAAATGTGTTTCTACTGCATGAAGACTGACGGAGGCACCGAGCTGACTGCTGGAATCAAACCTGCACCGAGACGCCTCGAAACATCCGTCCATCATAAAAAATAAAGAATAAAAAGACACATCGATCAGCTGGACATGTCTGGAAGGTTTTAATACCGACAGGCGGCACAGTTCCGCCCAAACATTACGTCACACAGCAACAACGACGACAACCTGCTAACGAGCTGCTAACATAATTTTCACCTGCAAAGTTTGAAGACCTACGTCATACTGTGGCTCCTAAATCCCTCAAATGATTCACATTCACTTTTTCAGACAATAACTGATAATCACAGCTGCTCCTGGAAGAAAATCTGAAATTAATTCATAGGAGGAAGAACAGTGTGTGTGTGTTGCACACATGTTGCCCCGCACAGGCCGTGTTTCTCGAACCACCTACATGTGTGAAAGCTGGATTACACGGAGCGTCCAAGCCTGAAATTGGATGCTGTTCAGCACAAACGTATCTGAGCTTCCTCTCCTCACTGCTGTCCACCGTTCAATGCCATGAGGATGGTTTCAGGAGAAACGAGGCGGTTCAAACACCTCTGGAATTTATATCAAATCTATGAAAATCTCTATCAAATCTATTAAATCTCTATCAGATCTTTATGAAAATCTCCATCAAATCTTAATCATCACCTGTCGATGACTAAAAATGTGCTTTGGTAATAAAACATCTCAATACAACTGCGTGTTTTATTCTTTTGCCACCTATAATATAAATATATATATATATAAAATTGAATATTTAATTTGTTTGCTTTATTCTAAGAAGTATCGAAGGAAGCTTGCTGGCGAAACTGAAGGGAGGAGCCCATGAAAAATATCCGCACAGTTCCTCTGCAGCAGATATGTCCACTCTGTTTTCATGGTAACATCAGTTAGTTCTACTACGATATGAAACATGATCATCAGTCACAACTTTAGCTCCTGCTCCAAAATGACGACATTTATTCGACCATTCCGCTTATTTTTTGTGTGTTTTCATATCTCAGGTGTGGGCGGAGTTATTATCTACCCACCAGGTGTGTTTCCATGGAGCAGCTTGCCGCTCACCTTCAGCTTGTGCTCGTGTTCCTTGTTCACTCGGGCCAGCAGCTGGGCTTTACGTCGGTTCAAGGCGTCGATGAGGGCGTCACACTGCGCCACCAGACAAGCCTCGAACTCCACGCCGTTCTCCTGCAGGACGAACACAAAGTAGGGGGGAAAATATGACACAACTGGGCGGAGAGTCAGAGCATCTGCAGACAGAAAGTGTGAGGAAATCTTCAGCTGGTGATGGATGACAAAATATAAAGATAATAGATATTATAGAGGAGTTAAACGAAGGAAAGGACGATCTCGGCAGAGCAGGTGTGAGAAGAAGGATCCTCCTGAATCAGCATCAGCACCATCAGACCGTCCACTTTCCCACACCTCCTCCTCCTCTTCCTCACCTCCTCCTCACCTCATGTCTCAGGGTCTCACTGCCTGATGATTATCACTGAGGGCATTAACTCCCACCTTCCTCCTCTAGTCATCTCTCAGCAAGCTGGCTGCTGAGTGAGGAGCAACATCATTTAAAATCACTGCTGGCACAGAAACACTTTCTGCCGAGTCAGTTTTCTGTTGGACTTTATGGAGCCGGATGTGAAAGTATTTTAACGTTGTATGTGTTGAACTGTGAGAATCTGATCTACAGCAGAGGACGCTGAAAACACAACTTCAGTGTTTCATTAAAATAGTCATGTTCTGAACGTAAATACTTTAAATATGACTAAACCTTCTTTTTTTCTGTGATTTTGAGCATATTATTTGTTTGTGCAGCAGTTTCCTGCCCTGGTTGTGTGTTCTTGTGTTTTCTTGTGTGTTGTTGTGTGTGTTTACCGACCTGGATGTGCTGCACCATGTTTCTCAGCTGGACCAGGAAGTCTTTGGCCTCGGTGGCTCGGTCTGACAGGCCGTTGAGCGCCTGGGACAGCTGACCCTTTGGACAGAGGGAGGACGTACACGGGTCAGAACTGCACTCACACACCTCCGTTATATACAGTTAAACCATCAACAAGTCGGATGTGTTTTTACTCCCGGCAGCTTGTCAGTGAGGAAACATCCTCAACTTTTATTCTTTGAGCTCTCCTAAAAATGTCATCCTGTTTCATGCAGGAAGTAAAAGATTTAAACGGTTTCCTGAGACCTTTAACACGGAAGGGCAACGCAGCGGCAGCCCAGCAGGGTTTAGTTTGGATGCAGATTCAACACATTCACTGAACATCGTCCTTCCGTCCGTCTGTCCTCAGCGGTCTCAGCTGCTGAGACGATGACATTTTGAAGTTTTCACCCCTGAGACAAACTGAACTGATAGCCTCCCACACAAACTGTCACTTCCAGCTCACAGAGCCGACACACACGGACGCATTTCACTGCTGCATGTTATTGTTCTTATTGGATTAAAGGCTGCGAGGCAAGAAGAGCTGAGAGCAGCGTACGTGATGGGAGGAGCTACTGTTGTTGTTGTTGTGTGAGAGAGTCCTGTTTGGACAGCAGGGAAAAGACACGGGAAGGTCATGTGTGAGGAGGAGGAAGAGGTAAAGGTGATGGAGAAGAGAAGGAGGAGGTGATGGAGGAGGCTGTGTGGAGAAGGAGGTGATGGAGAGGAGGAGGCTGTGGGAACCTCCCTCGGTCCACTGACCAAGCGTCCACTGGGGGCCGTGTTGTGTTCGGGGTTCGTTCAACAACCAAAGAAAGAAAAAATGACTTGAACTCCGGAAGAGAAATAAAACGATGAAGAGCAAAACGCTGTGAAAACAAACCATCGCAGCTCCTGGAATCTGACGGGAGACGGTCGAATGAGAATCAGTCTGAAGGAGCCCCCACCTTTGACCTCAGCGTTTGGGAAACCATGACAGCTGGGATGGAGGGACAAAGGGGGTGGCTGGGAACAGCTGAGCAAAGATCCAAATGTAAACTGGACTGTGTCGGACTCCTGGAAGCTTCCTGTGTGCTACGAGGGACTCACAATTCAACGTCCCCCGAGACAAAAGAAATGTTCTCTCATGTAGGAATAAAATCTGACCGTTTGGTCTTTAAGGGATGAGACGATCAATCTGTCTAAAAAATGTCCAACAACTATGACACAAACACAAACAAACCATAAGGTGTGACTGAATATTTCTTGGTTCTTCAGAGACTTCCATCACACCAACTTTGTTTGCTGTGCAAATTAGAAAACACGATTCAAAGAGCTTCAGTTTCAGCCCAGTATCTCAGGAAAGCATGTAATACACACACCCGTCCACTAGAGGGAAGATTTGAGACGCCTGATATTGTCTGCATATAAAAATGTTCGTAGCTTCCAGGTCTGAAAAATGAGTCCGATGCAGAAGTGCCTTAAACTGCAATACCACCGAGTGCCACTAGAGGTCGGCTCCAAAAAGCCTCCGGCTCCAAAGACTCCCATTCAATTTTTCTCATCAAATATACAGTCAATAAAATGTCTCCACCAGTTATCTCGGTGTTGTTAGCTAAAGTCGCTCCTTCTTATTAGTTTTCTGGTGCTCCATCTGAAAATAATCCGCCATTAATTAGAAAATAAGCCTCAAAAAGATGTGCTTATGGGGCGGGCTTGAGTGTCCGTTTGATTGACAGGCCCGTGGTGCAGTCAGGTTATAGCTATCGGTGGGCGGGACGTAGTATCGTTAGGTTTCCAATCAGATCAGGCAGATCCACCGCTCGCTCCTCCCCCAGCTTGTCCAAATATGGTCACTTCCTGCTCCAAACTGCTCCGAACTAGCAAGATGGCAACGGACAGAATCTGAACTGGAGGTTTCATAACGTTCACAAACCAAAGGGTGACCTCACTGATGGATGACGCTTAGAGCCACTTCCAGCTTCATAGTCACTGCTCAGATCTTTACGTTTACCGAAACCAAATAATTGCCCATCGTGTCAGACTGCTCCTTTGAAGGAGGAAGAGAGAATGACTTCTGATCGGACTCACCAGATGAAAAGCAGCAGAACAAAGTGGCCATGTTGGCGGCAGGTGTATCAGGAGGAGTCTGTGAAATCAATCAGCTGCAGTCTGCCTAGATGACCGAGCGGCCGGCATCACTTTCACATGTACCACTCACACGCCGCTGCTTCATTCCAGCCAGGTCGCTCACACACCTACCCTTCATCGCTGCTCCTCTTCCTCGCCGATCCAGCGACGGAACTCCGGTTAGCAGTCAGCCAGCTTTCAGTGACCGAGATGAAATGAAAGGCGCTTGATTGTCTGGAGGCGTTTTTCCGCAGCGTCTGTTAGAGAGCCTGCTGAACTCAGCGCTAAATAACCAGGTCAGAGAGGAAGACGCTTCATTCCTGCACAGCTTACGGCGACTTCCTACTCGGTGACGAGCACCGCGGTGCCAGCACCGGCAGGTCGGCAGATGGACACAGACCTCGAGACACAAACTGATGAAGATGACTTTATGAGAATAAACTTTTAAGATCTGGAAACGGAGGCAAAAACTTAACGACCAGTTTGTGTTTCCAGCTGATTCATTCTAAAACAAGGAAACAGTTGTTCAACATCATCTCCTGTTTAAAGACAGAGAAGATACTTGTCTGGAAAAAAAAGAAAGAAGCTGAAGCACAACAGTTTGGTTTATTGAGATCAGTCAAAGACCTGAAACTTCTTTTGTGCACGTTTAAAGGAGTTCAAGTTAACGCGCTTCAAGATGCTGATTCAGCAGTAGGCCTACTGCACATATCGTGGTACCGTGAGGAGGTCCTGACGCCATTCAAAGGGATGAGGCACAACTCCATGTTGCAACGAACTCCTCATGTATATTCTTATTTATATGAAGCCTTCTTTGGAACTGCAGGAGATGAATGATGTGCTGACTCGGGTTCCATTTCACAGATGAATCCAGTTCTTATATTCTGCTTTCTTGAGTTTGGAGAACCGAGTCACCGTCTATCAACCTCCGTGAACCATCAACATAATGAGGTTTCCGTCATTTCTTCTGTGATTTATGAGAACACATACAGTGAACTTATCATGCAGAATATTTACATCTCATCATTCCAGATTCTGCATTTTTATTTCCTGCAGATAGATTTCTCCGTCATGATTGTGATTTAAGCTCCCATGATAGAGGGACAGTCCTCCACTTCCTTTAATGCAGATCAACTCGGAGCTGTCCTCAGGATGCAACATCATGTTCATGGACAGTGGAGGGACAAGCGTCGTGAGACAGAAGGAGACAGAGGAGGATGCTGGATGTTTGGATGAGGGTCTGATGAAGTGGTGGGCGGGGCTTAGGATGTCCCTGATATCTGAGAGCACAAATCATCATCTCAGTAATTAAACAGAGTGGGAACACGTGCAGCGCATGAATAATTCACCGGCAGCTCTGGGACGAGAGGACTGAACAATCTGTTCAAGAGGACAGATTAAAGACCGGGTCCGAGGGGACAGGAGGAGGGAAGGAGGACAGGAGGACATGGGGAGGGAAGGAGGACAGAATAAGGACAGGAAGACAGGAGGAGGGAGGAGGAACAAGAGGAGGGAAGGAGGACAGGAAGGAGGAAACAAGAAGGACAGGAGGAGGGAGGAAGGACAGGAAAACAGGAGTAGGGAAGGAGGGAAGGAGGAAAGAAGAAGGACAGGAGGAGGGAAGGACGACAGAAGAAGGACAGGAAGACAGGAGGAGGGAGGAACGACAGGAGGACAGAAGAGGACAGGAGGAAAGAAGAAGGACAGGAGGAGTGAAGGAGAACAGAAGGACAAGGGGAGGGACAGGAAAACAGGAAGAGGGAAGGATAGGAGGAGGTATCATGTCACTGACATTTACCTCATGTTAACGGTTTAACATATTTACCGTTAACGGGATGTTCACAGTGATGTTAGCGGTTTATTGTGATGTTTACCCTGACGTTAATATTTACCGTACCGGGACACTCTCTGCTGTTAAAGCTCTCTCCCGTCAGAGAAGTTTGTCCTCAGACAGACTGTGACTCTCTCCGGTGTTTAAACAGGATTCCGTCCAGCCTCCACCAGCAGAACTTAAGTGTCCGCTGCATTATTCATCTGTGATATCTGCCGCCATCTATAATGCAGAAGTCGTTAACTATCCACACACAGAAACCAGGAAACTCCAACAGTGATCATCATAACGAGGCTCTCCGAGTTCCTCCGTCTGAGTCCTGATTCCACGGACACCTGGGACGCCGCAGCAGGAAGTGGGGCAGCACGATCTATTCTTATCAGCGAGGACGACGCCTGACAAAGACGATCGGCACGACTACCTGCGGGTTTTAACGTGTCGTGTGACACACATGGTCAGGAAGAACCTGCAGAGGAGTTCAAGCTCCTGTGAGGGTTGGAAAAGAGAATCTATTCAGGAAAAACAAAAAGTTCTCCCTCTGATTTTCCTTTTCACATCATCTACTTCATTCACTTCTCCTTTTATCCCGCTGAGGCCCAACCTGAGGCCCACGGGCTGAGATTTGGTCTGACAGACACCTCTGGTTTCAGTCGGAGTGTCATTTTTATAAAAATCAAATTCCGCAGACATGTTGGATAAATATTTAGTTCAACCATCACCGACTGCAGGGGGACAGCGTGTACAGCCTCTGTGCTGTTGCCATGGCAACCTGCAGTCTA
Organism: Embiotoca jacksoni; assembly: GCF_022577435.1. Taxonomy (NCBI): domain Eukaryota; kingdom Metazoa; phylum Chordata; class Actinopteri; family Embiotocidae; genus Embiotoca; species Embiotoca jacksoni. The sequence goes on from NW_027185378.1 coordinate 508,845, forward strand.
CTACATGGTGGGTTGAGGACAGATCGGACCAGCTGACGGGAACAAAGCGTCCTTTTAAACAGACACCTGCAGGGGAGCCACAAACACGTCGTGAAGGAGAACAGCTGCTGGTTTGAAAATCTGAAATCGGAGATCTGAAAGCGACTGCAGTCCGACTCCTCCATCACATCTTCGCGATTTACTTGGCATTGCAGAGTCCACAGCAGCCGAAGCTGTTTTTACTGCAGCTTCCACGCAACCTGGTCCGACCTCCAATGAGGACAAGGAGCCGTTGCTGCTCGCTGCGCGTTAGTCCGCCTGTCCACATGTTTGTGTCCCACTCTGCTGAATAAAGGAATAGGCTGCCTCCTGTTATTCTGTCGTGATGATGCACGATTTAATCTGAAACTATTCAGTGAAATTAAAGACGGAAAATGTGCGTTTCAGCCGTATCAGAAGCTCATTAAACTCTGCTGGATCATTACACCACTTCCAGGTCGGTCTCTCTGATCAGGACAATGACGATGATGCTGATGATAAATATGGGAATGAGGGTGGTTAAAACAGGGTCAGAGCTTTAACCCTTTCCTGTTGACGCAGCTGCTGCCCTCTTTTAAAGTGGGCTGATGATCCGGATGCAGCCAGCAGCATCAGTTATGCCGTTTTAAACATTTTGACTTCTTCGTTATCTTTTCTCAGTCGAACCACAAAGGAGGATTGGCCCAGTGGGCTTCATCTTCTTCATCTTCTTCATCTTCATCATCTTCATCTCCACGCCTGCAGGAAGCTGACACATTCAGTCAGTGTTTCCACCCGGAGACGTTCAGAGGAGAAAGCCATCGGCGTTTCAGCAGACTGGACGTGAAACCTCCAAACTTTACCTGCTGTCTCCGCCTCACTTCCTCTCTTCGGGACATCCGAGGTCGCACCGTCGCTCTCATTGTCCCGCTCTTCATCTCCCTCCTTCATTAACATTTACACAGATAATCTCCTTACACGGCAGCTGGAGGCGTCAATATCAGCGCAGGAGCGTCAGAGTAAACGCTCGGAGACATGGAACACCCCCACTGTGACAATGTCCTCGTCACATCTGAGAGCATCAAACAATCAGCTTTATATCTGCAGAGAGCCACAAAACAGCAGACACAACACGCTTTACAAGCAGGAGGATCTTTGGAGCCGCTAATGGCCCTCAGTGGTACTGCAGCTTCTGTATCGGCCTCATTTTTCAGACCTGACCGTGCTACGTTCAACGTTGTCGTATTCGCCGTGTACAGAGAAGAGTCCGTACGAACGGCGCCCTCTTGTGGTAGTCACCACGTCGGAAGTCTAAATGTCCTATAAGCCTCGAGTTCACCAGTTGTGACGTGTTTGTTTACAGAAAGGTCAGAGGTCATGGAAGTTCATGTTCGGTTGGATGTTAAGCTAATATATTGTAGATATATAGTCATGTAGATATATAGTCATGTAGAGTTTGTCTTCATAACTTAGATAATAGTCTACATCTGACGAAAATGTTGATCTCATTTTCCCTCTGTGACTTTGTATTTCCTATTAGCCTGATAAACTGTTAGCCTCTGTGGCTTCTAGACGCCCTCCCCACCAAGCATACGGCGCACACGACTTTCCGTGTTTCTTAACCACGAGCTCACGAGGTCCATTTGAACGCAGCTTGTAATTCAAAGAGCTTTAATTGACATAAAAATCTGTGATTTAGCGACATAAAAGAGGCACAAAAAAAAGGCGAGAACTTGGAGGCGATCTGTCGGCTGTTGGAGGTCAAAGTCAAACGAACAGAAAAAGACGGTTCAATTTAATCATCTGTACGATAATGACTCAACTACAACCTCCTGATTGCACCAACCGTAGTTTTGTCAAACATTTAGTGCGTTTCTCCTCCTCCCTGATTGAGTTTGTAGGTGTTCAGTGACGGACAGTTTCCTGCTGCTGATGTCTTGACTGGTGAGCCGCTTCACAGCAGGACTGACGGACACCGCAGCTCCAGACTGACAGCCAGCCTCATTACTGTCAGCAGGCAGGATGGGATAAAGCAGGAGAGGATGTCGGGGTTCCCACCTCCGGGCTCCCCCCACCCCCCCCCACCCCCCCACCCCCCGAGCTGCTGGCGGCTGCAGGTAGTTCCTCCAGACACGCTGATGAAAACACCGGAGTCGAAACGGAGAGGAGAGTTTTAATACTGGAACTGGCAGCTGGGTTTTTGAGGATCCATCTGTCACCTGTATTGGTGTTTGGATCAAACACATTCCAGGGAGGCACATGTGCACACCGGGAAAGGAAAATCTGAAGCTGGAAATCACATGGATGCAGCTTCAAAGGGTTCAGATCTGTGCTGCCTCTGATTTATCTCCCCTCCTGTAAACTCATCCCCCCCGCTCCCCCTTCCTCCTGCAGCTCCTCATTAATCACCTTTAATTGCCTCTAAACACACCGAGGTGACAGAGCGTGGCCCAGATCTGTGACCCCTCATGACATCCGTGAAGAGCGTGTGGATTTTGAACTATGACGACGGCCCTTTACTCTGTTTGATGTGATTTAGGCAGATTAACACACACATCCCGTTCACCACATTAAACCTCCTGACACAAATACGAAGAGGCGGCCGCGCCGGGCGAGCCGCGCTCTGCAGCTCCGACACTCCTGCTCCGGGTTTCTGGGACTGAGATCCACTCTGGAAACGTGGAATTGATTCACAGCGTTTCAGACGTGGTCACGCCGAGCAGGAGGAGGAGTAGGAGGATGAGGAGGAGGAGGAGGCTGTAAAGCATCTGGGATGGATTCCTCGTGGGGCCAGTATCTTAGAGACCTCCGCTGCTCTGCACTACATCAGAAGGGATTTGGTTGCCATGGAGACAGGTAGTTTGAGTCTTTCCCCATAAAGAGAGAGAAAGAGAGAGAGAGAGCAGAGTTTGTCCGGACGGAGACTACGAAGATTGAAAACCCCGAAGAGATCTTATTAAATGATAGACAGGCGGAGCAACGAATGTTCTGCCACAACTGATTCAAGATCCAGTTTATCTGTTTTACTTCATGAGGACAAAATATTCAAAAAGATTTGATCAGTTTCAGGATGACGAGAGAATCAGGACGCTAACGTACGTTTTCTGGTTTGAGTATAAAAAGAACACGTGATACTTTAAACCTCGACTGGTTATTATATTTCCATATGAACTGTTTAAAGGGCTCACAGAATTACGAAGCTCCCTTCAGCTTTTCAGAGACTTTAGTGTCTTTCAGCTCACTGTTGTGGTTGAACCCTGGTGTCCAGCAGGCCGCTGGGTTTAAAGAAAAAGCTCTAAGGACTCATTATACGCTTCCTGCCCGGCCATTAAAGAGCCAGGTGTTTCCCTCAGGAGTTTGTGGAGACCAAAACAGAGCAACAAGGGAAAACAAAATTGACTCCAAATGAATGTCAATGATGCAGGATCTCCAGAACAACTTCATGAGGTCAATATGGCTGCGTTTCGAATCACATCCTTCTGTTAGGACACTGACTTCCTTTGTGCGTAACAGGTTAGCGGCGTCTCACAGAATTGAGGGTCACAACATTGGCTAATTTTACCGAAAAATAACGTGTTTTCTTGACGGCGTTCGCTGCAGCTTCCTCGACCGCCACACTCTGCAGTTTGATAACAGCTCAGTGGTTCCTCCCTTCCCGCTATGGAGCCAAGATGGTGACCGCCACCGTCTTTGAGACAAATCTATTGATGCCACTTTCAAGAAAATCATCACAGTGCTTTCTGACATCTTAAATAACATTTTGGAAAAGAAGACAAGCAAAATCGCACATTTCAGGTCATCTGAAAATCAATCGAGGTTTAAAAGGAAGGCAGTTGCACTTCATGGAAGATATTTAAAGAAGCCTGTCCCGTCGCTGTAAGAATTTCTCCGCGCATCACACAAACAGGTGACACATTAGTATCGTCGTATATCTGCAGGATATAAATACATGAATGTATGAGCGTATGAGAAACACCCTGAAGCTGTGAAACATGCCCACCATGATTTCTGCCAGCTCCGAGCTCTCGGCCATCTGTCTCAGCTCTGACGACAGGTCAGGAGGAAGAAGAAGGAGGCGCGATGAAGGCCAGAATCAGGACCACCGGCTGGATGCTGGCACCGGTAGGCCGGTATCGTCGACTGGTTTCTAAAAATACTCCAGTTTCCAGTTCAGATCTGAGGACGACGAGGCAGAACGGTTGGTAACCTCTCAGCTGATGGAGATGAAAAACTCAACCTCCTCTGATTTTTCCATCAACGTGAGGTAACACTATCACAGCGCCATCGAGAGGAGCTGATTGGACCGGGGGGAGGTGGGGGTCGGTGAAACGGCTGTTTGGAGTTATGAGAGCAGCGTATCAATGTGAAAGTGTGTGTGTGTGTTTCTGTGGGCTGCTCAGTGCATTTATTATTTTCTGGACACCCTGAGACACATCCCTCTCTGAGTACGTGTGGGTGTGTGTGTGTGTGAGTGCTGAAGGACTATATCTGTCTCCTTTTCCTCCCTCCTCACTGAGAGATGGAGCGTGGAGGTGAGGGCTGCTGCAGAGGCGTAGATCAGCTGTGCCCTCTTTGCCCACAACAACCCAGCTTCCAAAATAGCCCTCAATCCACACTCAAGCCTGCTGCCGCTTCTTATTAAAGCTCCAAAGTGAGCCGAGCATAACGACAGGAATCTGCTCCAGAGACAAACGGTCAGAGCTGAAACCCTCACTGAGACTCTAAAGTTTCAAGGTGTGATGGAGCAGCGAGGCCTTCAGCTGCTGAACATTGTGATCTGAATCTCAATCAAAGCTTTTCACTGATTCATGCAGCAAACACACGGAGTTCAGAGTTTATAAGACGTCAGGGAGTAAGATTCATCCACCCACAAACATCGACAGTAACATGAACATCACGCAGCAGTGCAGCACAGCTAACACTGTTTTACAGGCAGACTTGTTGCTCAGCTCAGAGGATGATGAAGATGATGAATCACCGTGAGAAGACAGACACACACACACACACACACACACACACACACACACACACACACACACACACACAGATCATTTTACCTTGTGCAGCTTCCACATGGCTCCCAGAGCTTTGACCTCGTGTGTTCCGTGCTTCCCCTCCTCCAGACACTGGTAGCACACCGGCGTCTTACACTGCACGCAGTACATGCTCAGGTTCTCCAGTTCGTGCTCTGTGCAGGTGGAAATCTTGCGGGGGCTGGTGCGGCGGCTGATCCGGCCCTGCGCCGGCGGAACCAGGCGGTGCTTGGCGAGCGGGCCGCGGGGCGGGTGGCAGCGCATACGGCACGGGTCGCAGTAGAACACGTCGCACTGCTCGCACATCACCGTAGCCTCTTTTGGGCTCTTCTCGCACAGCTGACACTTCAGAGCGGCCGCTTTGCTCTGCTGGTACCGGTCCACCACCCCCTCCAGGACCCGGTTCTTGGGGAAGCCGCGGAGTCCCCGGTCGTCCAGGATCAGACTGCGGTGACACTGCGGGCAGGTGATGCAGGAGTTGCGGGGAATCGGCGGCAGGGATCCGGGCTGCGGGAGGAGGTGCTGCGGAGGAGGAGGCTGGGGGACAGCCGGGGGGAAGACCCGGACCCCGTTGGGTGATTTCTGGCAGGGGGTGGTCGGTGCACTGACGAAGCCCCCGTAGGACCCGTAGCCACTGTCCGCCTCGCTGTACAGACTCATCTTATCCAGATCCAGGTAGTCATAGTCGGACACCGCGGAGCCGGACGCTCGGCTGCTCTGAGGAGACTCCGCGTCGGGGGTCTGCACAAGAATGTTCCGGGCACAGGCCAGGCAAATGTTGTGTGAGCAGGGCAGGATGATGGGCTCCCGGTAGAAGGAGCCGCACACCGGGCACTTTAACTCTTCCTCCATCTCATCCATGGCTGCTGCGGGAGATTCCTCTGAAGGAAGGAGACGTTTCCTCGGTGATCACTCGGAGATACGCTGCGTCCTGATGCTGCTGCTGCTGCTGCAAATGCAACCTTGACCAGAGGAGAGGAACCAGCACCGAGGAGGAGACCAGCAGTCTCCACCAATAGGAGGGTAGCGTCAGCTCAGGGAGGGCTACTATTGGACGAGCAGAGGCTCCAGACAACCATTGGAGCAGTGCGCTGTCAATCAGCTCCTTAATGCGCTTTACAGAGAGATGTGCAGCAGATATAAAGTCTCTGCATCACAAAACTCAGTCCAAACTCTGTTTTAGGGATTAAAGGGAACAATGAAAAATAAAATACTGAATAAATTAATAAAATGTGAGAGTTAACTGTCCATTAATTAGAAATTAACCCTTCATGTGCTTCTATGAGGAGAATTAATCCAAAGAAAATGTTGTGTTGTTTAAGAAATGCTCAGTTAATCTGATTAGTCTGCTGGTGGAATAAGTGTTCATAGTATCAATCTCTTCCTGCATTATCAGCAAAATGGAGCTGCATCAAAAGTTGCATTATAATATTTAAATGAAGAACTTGAACCGGTTTCCTTTATATTTTCATTTTAAATCTCCCTAACACACAAAAACAATGCACTTTTTAATTGTTGGTTACATTTGTGAAATATTTGGCTTCATTTCTGAAAAAAAAGGACAAGTTTTATATAAGTATAGGCAACCAGATTATTTAACAATGATATAGAATATAAGATTCTGTTAATTGAGTGTCCGAAGAAGACTACAGGGACAAGCAGGACTTTTTACATTAGTCACATGATGCTGATCAATTTGAATCTAGAAAAGTGAAGATTTTTTGTCCAAAGCCAACAACAGAACTTTTATAGCCTCCAGAAACACAGTCACATGAGAGAAGTTAAATGGAAGTCTATGGAGCCACAGTCTGTATATAAAAGTGTTTGTATCATCCAGGTCTGAAAAATGAGTTTGATGCAGAAGTGTCTTAAACTGCAATACCACCAGTGCCACTAGAGGTTGTCTCCACCAGTTATCTTGGTGTTGTTAGCTAAAGTCACTCCTTCTTATCAGTTTTGTGGCGCTCCATCTGAAAATAATCCGTCATTAATAAGAAAATAAGCTTCAAAAAGACATTTTTTTTTTTTTTTTTTTTTTTTTGGGGGGGGGGGGTGTCTGTTTGATTGACAGGCCTGTGGTGCAGTAAGGTTACAGCTATCGGTGAGCAGGACCTAGTATCGTCATGTTTCCAGTCAGATCAGATCCACCGCTGGCTCCTCCCCCAGCTAGTCCAAATATGGTCACTTTCTGCTCCAAACTGCTCCGAACTGGAGGCTTCATAACGTTCACAAACCAATGGGTGACCTCACTGATGGATGATGATTGACTCAGAGCCTGTGAACAGACCAGTTATTCACGTTGTGTCTGGGTCTGTTAACACCAGGCTGGTTTAAAGTCGCATCGGATGGAAATACTCAAGTAAATAACACAAAACGTCAAATACCGACAGATTATGTTTAACCGCATATAAAACCTGCAGCTTCTCCCTCCTACTATAACTATAACTATAATTATAACTATAACTCCCATGCAGGATCTGGTCTGTTTGTTGTTTTTCTCTTCTCAGCTGTTGGGGGAGCAGAGATTCCTCCTGAAGCAGATTGAAAACATGGAAACTGACACCTTGTGAAATAAATAAAGCCGCCGCTCTTAAAAGAGGATTTTTTTTTTTTTTTCTTGAGTATCCAGAGCCTCTTCATTTCTTCGGCCAGATACCTCCGTGGTTTCTCAGGCCGCCATGGCAACAGGACCTTCAGTCTCAGTGCTCCGCGAGGCCGCTGATAGTGAAACCAAATGGAATAATCCTGTTTAAAGGAATGCCTTTCTCAGAGAGGGCGACGTGGGGCCAGAAACTGATTACATTTACATATTCTCTAAAGCAGTCACAGAATAAAGAGCATTAATATGGAGGTTTTGGTCTAATGAAGATAATAAATCAGGCATTCAGTAATCTGTCCCTGCTGATCAACCGAAAGTTTACATGTGAATCCATTAAAATGCTGATTCAAAGTAAAGAGACGTCAGCAGGAGTTTCTGCTGAACATAAAGAGTTAATTTCTCTGCAGATGATCCTCTAAGATTCGTGGAAACAGACAACAAATGGCAGGTTTATCTGTGTAAATACCTCCCGGATTAAAACCGAACACAGTGTTGATTCAAACCAAATGGTTGTAACAAGTGTAGCATCTATTTCTGTCTGCGCTCGCCGCCGCCTCCAGCACGATGACATTGTTCTGTGTGTAATCTGCTCAGTTTGGGGCCGCGCTGACACTTCCTGTGCGCTGCTTCGTCTTTATTTCATCTTTTCCTTCTCTGTTCGTCGCTCTCTTGCTGCCGGGACACAAACACCACAGAAGATCTGAGGGGAGATCTCCTCGCAACTCTCTTTATTTATGAGCTCCTGCTGCTGTTTGGAGTCGTAACACAAATGAAAAAAGATATTTACTGCCGTGACGATGCAACAACATCAACAAACACAAACTGACATCCGCGTTAACCGACCAACTGATCATTTTACAATATGATTTTTTATTATAATCAGGTTACTCCTGACTATTCAGCGGTGGATCTGACTGATCTGATTGGAAACCTGACGATACTACGTCCCGCCCACCGATAGCTGTAACCTGACTGCACCACAGGCCTGTCAATTAAACAGACACGCAAAAACTTGTCTTTTTGAAGCTTATTTTATAATTAATGACAGATTATTTTCAGATGGACCTCCAGAAAACTAATAAGAAGAAGTGACTTTAGCTAACAACACCGAGATAACTGGTGGAGACATTTTATTGACTTTGTATTTGATGAGAGAAGTTGAATGGGAGTCTATGGAGCCGGAGGCTTTTTGGAACCAACCTCTAGTGGCACTCGGTGGTATTGCGGCTTGAGGCACTTCTGCAACAGCCTCATTTCCTCGATCTGGAAGCCACGAACAATTTTTACTACACATTATAATATTTGTGCATCTGGCATGTTGTTGATTAGGTGGGTAGAAAAAGGAATGACCACGTTGACTCCACTTTACTCTGTCTGATTACTACATAAATCATGTTATTTCACAGTTTTGACATCTTCAGTATTGTAGTAGTATCTTTTAAAAAGCTCACTAACACCTTGAATGTGAGGATCTTTTCAAACCTCAGAGGACAGAAGCTCCTCTGTTGTTGAAGCTCACAGTTCAGCCGTCCTGCGTCGGTTCTGCTCCGCCATCTATAAGAGATAAAGTCTCCTTTGTGAGTCTCTCTGAGTCTGTTAACTCCTCTCAGACTCCCTCTGCAGCTCCAGAGGCATCACACCATCTGTGTAAAGAAGACCAGACTGCAGGAGCTTCACGGCTGCAGAGGGATCTTTGAGTAGAAGAGGCTGGTGTTTTTGTTTCTGAGCTCTGGCTTCAGACTGCTGGTGGTTTTATAACTCTTTAAAGGATGAAGTGACTGTAATTATAGAAAATAGATGGTTGCACTGGATCCAAAATTACGCAGCGAAGAAAACGCTGTTCTGAACAACTGCTTTTGTTTTGAGTTAAAGATAAAGAATTAGAATAGTTTAGTAGATGAGAACTGTGAGGCTGCTTCCTCTGAAGAAAGGACGTTAGGATGCAGTTTGAAAGATGAAGTCCAAACTGGGTGAAATGTGGCTGATGTGCTGCTGATTTTCCACATGGCTGCAGAAAGAAGAGCGTTGGAGAGGATCCACCCTGATGTCGGGTCACAGAGGTGTCGAGAGTCGACTTCCAGTCAACTTCTTCAACATGCAGTTTCTGATGAAAAAGCAATTCCGGAACGCTGGCCGTGAAGTTGTGAGCACATTAATGTCTCGAATATCTTTGGTTGATGTAATACGATGATTTAACTTTAGGAAGAAAGAACATGATGAAGACCAAGATGTTCCACAAGATTCATCCTTCACAGGAGTTATAGTAGAAAGGGTCTGTCTGAAGGAGGTTCTGCAGCACAGGAAGAGGCATGGAGCAGCAGATCCAGAGAGGAAGAAGTCTACGACAGCAGATAGCACATGTACTGTAGCAGGATGCATGCTGGGACAGTGGACGGGAACATCTGTGCTGAGTCTGGGTCAGAAGTCTCTGATGGGACGCATCACTGAACAGAGCAGAGGTCCGCTGGGACATCAAGCTCCAGACTGACAAACTGGATTAACTCAAGCTCAATCAAACAGGCCCCGCCCCCAAACATGTGTTAGAGTCCGAATATGTAATGAATGATTAATTATTTCCAGAAGGACCAGAACTCTGATCAGAAGGAGGGAGTTTATCTAACGTCGCCATGATGACTGGAAACATTCACTGACTTTGGATTTTGGGAGAGAACTTGATGCTTTTTCAATGGGAGTCTATTGTTTAGGTGTATATATGTACAGTATATATTTGTTTCTTAGCTGTATATATGTTTATTTATGTTTTATATGTCTATTTATGTCTGTCTGTTTTCGTTTTTTGCACACTGAGAGAAGCTACAACCGGAGTCAAATTCCTTGTGTGTGTAAACATACCTTGCCAATAAAGCTGATTCTGATTCTGATTCTGGAGACAGACCCTAGTGATCCTCAGTGGTACAACACTTTAACACACAGCTGACAGTAACATCAGGACAAAGACACACCCACCTCTACCTTCTCACGGCATCCGTTATATGACACAGCACTTCCTGTGCTGGTCCTGAGCATCACATATAAATCCATCATCTCTGACAGGAGTCGTGACCTTCAGAAACTTTGTAGAAGCAGCAGCCTGAAAGCCTCCTGCAGCAGCTCTCCTCTTCTCGCCATCTGCCGCCGTGACTCTGCAGCTCAGAGGACAAACTCTACCCACTGTCATCTCAGCTCACTGCAGCACTTCCTGAAACCTCCACTGAACTCATGTTTATGGATCAGAACCATCTGTGCCCTCCACACACGACCTGAGAAATGAATTTTCTTCATGAATATTGGTAAATTAGGCCTTCAGGCAGGATCAGTAAACAAAGCCCTGCTTTTTGATGATTAATACTTTTAAACCCATCTGAAACTAACTTTGTGACCGTCAGCACTAGGTTCAGATTCTGTTTGTAAAGTTATTAATTTCAGTCCAGTGTTATATTTCAAGAGATCAAGAGGGACTATAATTCTTCAGCATGCTGCTTTTATTTCGACAGTCAGGTCAGTTGTGCACCTCAACATTTCACCCAGCAGACTCCCTGCAGGGAGTATAAAACTGAGGTTTTACAACATGACCTGTGAGGAAAATACAACACTGTAGTTCAAAAATGTTTAATTTTGCTTTGATTTTTGCTTGAATTTGTGTTAATTATTGAGATTTCTTGGAGGGAATGATTAAAGCTTGTTTAGTGTCCCAGCTCAGAACAGTTCGCAACAGAAGATGAAAGAAAATATTAAACAAGATCTTCTACATTTTCTTTTCAGCTGCTGCAATTTGAATTAACTGTAATTCAACTTCATGTATTTTATGTTTCAGACCTGCTGCTGTTGCATTTAAGGCTGTAAAGACAGACTTTTATTATGTTCTCTTACAGCTCTGGAAGCTGTTGGAACTCCAGTGCACACAGTGATACTACAGGAATGCTGTAATGATGTGTTTCTTATTGCTGACTGGGTTTGGACCTCTCCCTCTCGGTGCCATGTTGTCGGTGTAAACACAGACCAGAGCAGCTGAAGTGCATGCTGGTTATTTCCCTGTGTCTTCCTGTCGGAGGGCCGAGGTCACAGTCATTGTGAATCTGTGTGAGCATCTCTCAGAGTGGAGTTCTATGCTGGATGTGTGGGCTGCTGAGGAGACATGTGAGCAGTAAATGGCCTCCACGTGCTCTATCACCAACCGTGCGGCCTCTGCAGGGACTCTGCGCTGCAATTAATAGCTTAATGATTTTATTCGGAGTGGGTCAGGGATTTGTTACTAAAGGCAGCTCTCCTGTTGCTCCGGGACTTACAGCATGTTCTCCTGACCCAGAGCAGCCTGAGGAGCGGAGTAGGAGGAAATATCGATCTCTGCTTTAAACATGCTGTCAAACCTGAGTCTGCTGATTAAAGTGTATAAATGATCAGGTTGAAGTGGTGATCAATTATCTCAGTAATAATGCAGTATAGCGTGTGGAGGCCTTTTATTGACCAGCTACACCTCCTCCTCTTCCTCCTCCAGGACGTGACTCTGATTAAATAGTCTCAACGACAGGTGAAGAAAATGAAGAAATATGACGTTAATGTACAAACGGATTCCTCTACGGGGAGCAAAGTGTTTCCCTTCCTCTGCTTTGTTCTCTTGTTCTTTCATTCTGGCCTCCTGAGCCTCCATCTATACATTAACTCTGTCTCCTTACCCCCACCCCCACCTCCACCCACCACACAACATCCAGCAGGGAAGCAGCTCGTGTTACTGCAGGATTCATTTCATGACTCCTTTGTTTACAGAGCAGGGGGAGGAGAATCAGAGCACAAAGAACAGCTCACTATACGATGTGGCAGTGTTTACAGGTGTGTGTACAAAGTGTGTGTACATGTGTGTCTGTATGATGTTTGTGTGTACGTTGTGTGTCTGTATGTTATGTGTGTGTACGATGTGTGTGTACGATGTGTGTACGTTGTGTGTCTGTACAGTGTGTCTGTACGATGTTTGTGTACGATGTGTGTCTGTACGATGTTTGTGTACGATGTGTGTCTGTACGATGTTTGTGTACGATGTGTGCGTGTACAATGTGTGTCTGTACGATGTGTGTGTGTACAATGTTTGTGTACGATGTGTGTGTGTGTATGATGTGTGTCTGTACGATGTGTGTGTACGATGTGTGTCTGTACGCTGTCTGTCTGTACTGTGTGTGTATGTGTGTGTACGATGTGTTTGTGTGTACGATGTGTGTATGTGTGTACGATGTGTGTCTGTACGATGTGTGTGTGTGTACGATGTGTGTCTGTACACTGTCTGTCTGTATGATGTGTGTGTGTGTGTGTGTGTGTGTACGATGTGTGTCTGTTTGATGTTGAACTCCATCAGAGGACATAAAGCGTTAGACTCCTCTGAGAGTTGTAAACACAGCAGCCTGCAGCTCAGATATTTGAACCCATTAAAACATCTTTATGAAATATGAAGAGCTTCTAAATGAACCAACTGCACACTGAAACACCTCAAAGAATGAAACTCATAAATATATGAGGAGGCACGTCTCAGGTTGCTGAACATATCGTGTAGATTTATGAGAACAGTCCCATATAAAGGAACAAACAGTGAACAAACAGACCTACACTATATAGAGGTTGACATGAAGCCTGCAGGCCACAGACTGCACATAAAGATGGACGACGTGTCCTAATGTATGAAACAGAAACGGAGTTCGTGCAGCAACGACTAGAAGGCGCAGACGTAGTACTGAGGCTCCGCCTCACTGTACACTGATAGTTTGACCAATTCAGACTGTATATAAAAAAAAATTTAAAAAAAATTAAAAAAAAAAATTTAAAAATTAAAAAAAAGCCTTAAAGTGTAATACCACTGAGCGCCACTAGGGGCTGTCTCCATAGACTCCCATTGATGAAGCATCAAGTTCTCTCCTGAAATACAAAGTCAGTGTTTTCCACAATTCAGCATGGTGTCGTTTCCTTGTTTCTTTCCGTCCCCCCCCCCCCCCCCCCCCCCCCCCCCCCCCCCCCTCTCCACCTCTGAGATCTGACCTCCACCAGCTCTACATGAGGACAGCAGAGGTCAGTTTGGTGACCATTGATCTGCTGGTTGGCTCATTGACTCCGCCCCCCCCCCCCCCCCCCCTCTCAGTGACAGCAGCCATGAATGGAAATAAAAACCTGAACAAAGACCTTTGAGAGCCGACAAGGAGGTCTGGACCACTCAGGATAAATACAGTAAGTCTTCTGGGAAACATTCATCATCTGGTTTGATGTACAGAAACCAGCGCTACATTCAGCTTCTGCCCACCAGCATGTTACAGTCCTCTGTGTTAAAGTGCAGAGAGTAATAATAAAGAAAGATTTTACAGGAATCATTTTAAAAGCTGCTGATATGAATTCACGATTCATTTATCTGGTTGGTTCTTTTAAGCATTCACATCTTTATTTTAGGATGCAAATTATTTACACGGCTCCAGGTCTTTCTGCATAAACTTAAATAAACTGAATAAGATAGAAACTGCAGGTCCGACCTGTTTTAGTTTTTCTAAATTATTTCTAAATCTTTTTGACACCTCACATCAATTTTAAAGTCTCAGCATCGTCTTCCTGTCGGCTTCAGAATTAATTTTTAAATCCTTTAATTGTTTTTTAACAAAATGGTCTGAGTCCGTCTTATCACTTTATTATGTGCAGGTCTATTTCTACGGTTTTACTACTTGGTCTGTTCCTTTTACTTGATTTTAATATTTCATTTAACTTTAAATTGACTTTTTTTTATTTCATTTATTTAATTGCATCTTTATTTATAACACTTTAGTGAGTTTTACTTCAAGGTCTGTTCCTTTGACTCGATTTTGTTATTTTATTTGACTTTTTTAATTTCTTTGGGTGTTTCCTCATTACAGATCCATGTGATTGATGGTGTTTCCTGTTTTTATCGTCTTTTATTGTGTGTGTGTGTGTGTGTGTGTGTGTGTGTGTGTGAGAGGGGGGGTTCATTGTTTTTACTTGGATTTGTATGAAAAGTGCCATATAAATGAAGTCTACTTGATTGACTGATTGATTAATAGATATAAGCTCATGAAGAGTTTGAAGCTGTTCGGCTCAGTTCCGAGTCTTTATTTTGATGATTTTGTAAAACGTCTAAAATGTCTAATAATACTTAAAGCAGGTGGCGGAGCTGCAGGAAGCGCTCGCAGCCCCACAGACACGTCTCTGAGATAATCTTTAGAAATCGATGGATTTACATGAACGCTTGCGTAGCGAGTGTTTGTTGACATCAGAGTAACATTCCTGAGAGGAACGAACAGAAACCTTTAACGTGTGTTTCAGGTCTATTTGTGAGCAGCACTTAGTCATGTCCTTCGCTCCAGGCAGGAAGCGGTTACATAAACAGTATTTTTCAGGTTCTGATGAGTGTGTTTCTGCGTGGGTGTCTCTCCATGAATGATCCGCCATTGTGTGCTTCCCACCTCTTTCTATTTGGGCTTCTTCCTCACACTCTCCCGTCCCGTCCTCCCACTGCTTCCGACAGTCCGTCCTCCGTCTCCGGCAGTAGCAGCGCGGCCTGCAGGAACATCAGCTGTCACTGAGTTATGACGCACCGAAACCAGGAAACCCACTTTATGTCAGGTCCTGGTTCTGAAACCTGATGTCAGGAACAGCAGCTTACGGCTGGTGTGTGAAACATTATCACCAGAGAAACATGAAGATGTAATCAGAACCTGTTCCTACAGTTACACACAGGTAGAAACAGATTGAAGAATCTAAACAGTCTGCAAAATAAACTCCTGAAGACCTTAAAACTCAGTCACGGCTCGACAACGGAGAGGCCGAGCAGGAACAACCTGATGGTGGTAATTCTATTTTTTTTGTGTCCCTGATACTCCGTCATCAGAAAATCTCAACAGATATCGACCATAAATGAACTTCCTATCACTGCAGGAAGTCTGAAGACAGATCCAGATATAAAAGACAGAGCAGCATCTTCTCTCAGTTTTCAAAGTGATTGAGTCTGTTACGTCTTTAATTGTTCATTAAGACCAATGACCTGCAGATTTAACAGCTGCTGCTTCTTCCACAGTTTGTGATGTCACATGTTTAACACCTCTCTCCTCCTGACCAATCAGCATTAACACCTCCTCGGCAATCGTCCCGGTGGTGCGTTCGGTGACGGCAGTGAGTTGTGTTCTTTAATATTTGGATGAATCATCGAAATTGAGTCACAAACAAACAGAGCAGAGCTGCTGTTTTTTTAATCACAGATGCTTTAAAATAGACTCTGTGATTGTTCAGGAACACTGAGAGCAGAAACACCAGAACTACTGGGTGTACAGCTCCTCGGGGGGTCAAAAACAGTCCAAATCTGATCAAACTGTGATCAAAATTAATGAGATACTTCAGTGTGGACAAACCAAGACTTGAAGACAACAGTTTCAGCTGATGGGAGCGAGGGATGCTCCTCACGTGAGCGCTCTGTAGGACCAAACATCTGAAACCAGGATCAGACGATCTATCGCCATGGTAACTGTCAGATTACATCACAGAGCCATAAACGCTTGCCGCTTCTTTGTCAGAAGAGTGGCAGCACTATAAGTACGACCCGAACCAATCATGGTTCACGATGACTTCCTGTGTTGTCATGGAGGTGGGGCAAGAAGCTCTCAATCATCTGTTTTTAACTCTGTCAGGTAAACGTCAGAAAAGCCGAAGTGTTGTTGTCACAGCTCAAAGAACCGTTCCTCTGATTCCTGCAGCGTCACACTTTCACCTCCTCGCCATGTTTACAAATGCACGTCACACAGCACGCTATCATCCTATTGGTCGACGTCTAGGAACACATCGTAGGACATGTCAGATCCAGCAGGTGAAAACTAAAACATTCAGACATGCCAGACTTTTCTTCGAGGTGCTGCATCGCTGTTCTTCAGTGACGTTCATATTCAGCCCGACTCTGGAAATTTGTCGACTTCAGTCAGATGCAGTCAGCCCAAAGCTCGAAGAGTGAATGCGGTACCTCACATGTAGCACCACCTTCTCTCATGTTGAATGACTTCGTCCTCTTCCAGCGGTTCGTCAGAACTATCACGATGATCCCCGTCTTCACTCCCAATGGTGGAAGTCGGCTGATAGAAAACGAACAAGAAGACGGATGGCGCAGAAGTCTTTTGTTCCAGATGAATCCCGGCCTCCCTCCATGCGTGTAGATGCAATTAGAGGACCAGAGTAGGCGTTGTTCCCCTGCTGCTGCCTGACACATTTATAGAGCTGCAGCACCATCAACGACGAACGCTCCACAACTCATTCGCAGCCTCAACCTGCTCTTGCTACTCCGCAACTACCAAACACAACATCCAAACTAATGCACTTCATTAAAGGAGCCGACACCGCTGCAGATTCTAATCCATCTCTCTGAGAAACAGAACAACACATCAAGTCTCTCATTTAAATATCAGCGACCTCGTTTCTGTCAAATGTTTTGCACCGAAACAGAGAATTTATTAAAGTTTATCTGGGATCAAAGAGGGAAGTGAAAGATGTCACATGACTCAGACTCTCTGATGTTAACGGGCGAGTTCATGTCAACTCATTCGAAGACTCCTGACGGAATAAGTTCAGCCTGAGTGGAAGTCTCATAGTGTCAGTGACGATGCAGGGTGGAAGCTGAGCTCAGCAGACTCAGTGGGGCTCCGCGGCCCACTGACCCACTGTCCGACTGATCCATTTTAATGGCACCACCTCCTCCCTCTGTGACGTCACTCCTCATCACTCCTCCTCTTCATGTCCTTCACACCCCACACTGCAATACGGACACTCTGCATACTGTAAACCTCCGAGCTCTGCGGTGATGAGTCAATTCAATTCAATTCAATTCAATTCAATTCAAATCAAATCAAATCAAATCAAATCAAATCAAATCAAATCAAATCAAATCAAATCAATTGTATTTATATCGTGCCAAATCACAACACAGGTCATTTCATGTCACCTAACACATTAAAGTCCTCACAGCAGAACTTTACAACATTATACAGAGAAATTCAACAATTCCGACATAAGCTAGGAAGGAAAAACTCCCTCTTAACAGGAAGAAACCTCCGACAGAACCAGGCTCAGAGGTGGGCGGCCATCTGCCTCGACCGGTTGGGGTGAGAGGAGAGCATAGAGAGAAAAGGACAGCATAGGGATACAAGACAAGAACTGTTGGTGGAGACAACAATCACAGAGCAGAGACATGCAGCTCCACGGCCGGAGACATCTGCAAAAGAAAAAACTGAAATTACGCGAGCGAGGGAACTGAATGGAGAGGCAATAGACAACAAGCAAAAACTATGGGAGAGAAAAAGCATGAAGTTGATGAGATGTAATGGTGAGATATGAGTGTGTAGAGAGTTAAAGAGTGAGAGGAAAGAAGCTCAGTGTATAACGAGCCTGGTCATGAAGAGCTTTGTAAGTCAGCAGGAGAATTTTAAATTCTACTCTTGATTTAACAGGAAGCCAGTGAAGAGAAGCTAAAACTGGAGAAATATGATCTCTCTTGCTAAATCCCGTCAGTACTCTTGCTGCAGCATTTTGGATCAGCTGCAGGGTTTTTAATGAGTAATTTGGACATCCTAACAACAAAGAATTACAATAATCCAGCCTGGAAGTAACAAATGCATGAATTCGCTTTTCTGCATCACGCTGAGAAAGGATTTTCCTGATTTTATTAATATTACGTAGATGAAAGAAGGCAGTTCTGGAGATGTGCTTTATATGGTGTCTAAAGGACAAATCCTCATTAAAGATGACTCCAAGGTTCCTCACAGTTTTGCTGGAGGCCAGGACAACGTCATCTAGAGTAACTAAGTGATTAGAGAAAGAGTTTCTGAGGTGTTTAGGACCGTTTTGTCTGAATTTAGAAGCAGGAAATTGTTGGTCATCCAGGCCTTTATGTCTTTCAGACATTCTTCAAGTTTTACTAATTGATTTGTTTGGTCTGGTTTTATAGAAAGATATAGCTGTGTTTCATCTGCATAACAATGGAAGTTGATGCAGTGCTTCCTGATGACATCTCCTAATGGAAGCATGTACAAAGTAAAACGTATTGGGCCTAACACTGAGCCTTGTGGAACTACATAGTTAACTCTCGTTTGTCTGGAAGACTCGTTGTTTACATGAACAAACTGAAATCTATCTGATAAGTAAGATTTGAACCAGTCTAATGCAGTTTCTTTTATCCTCGTAACATCTTCCAATCTCTGTAATTAAATCGTGTGATCAATCACATCAAAAGCAGCACCGAGGTCCAGAAAAACAAGTATAGAGACAAGTCCATTATCTGAGGCTGTTAGAAGATCACAACCTGTCTGACACCCCCGACGAGGCCCGAGCTCCTCAGACCCCTGAAGGGTCTCCTGTGGTACTGGACCTCTGCAGCAGATCCTTTAGGTCCTGGTAGATGAGAGGTTCTGCCTCTGTGGATTGGACTTATTCCTCCAGAGATCAAATCAACACCTTGAACTGTTTGTGCAGCAGAGTTCAGATATTTCAGAACATTTCCCAGAGCATCACGCTGCCTCTGCCAGCTCCCCTTCCTCCCAGAATGCATCAGACCTCCTCCTTCCATCGCGCCACGGTCCGGTTCTGATGCTGATTGTAGGAGCTTTCAGTGGTGTTGACATAGTTCATATGAAATGTAGACATTATTGTTGTATTGCTTGTGATGTAGTGACTGTGAACCTCCCTGTGAAACAGAGTAAGATGTACGAGGGGCACAACATGAATCCTCTGAGGTGATCAGACCCGCTTCAATGCCTCCAGATGTTGATGAGGATGCTAACACAGCTGGTATTCAGCTGTAAGTGCTGCACCAGGCTTTATCACTCTCAGGTATGTCTGCTGCTCTCTGTCTTACCACTGGGGAAACATCACGTCGGCATCGCTCTGGCTCTGCTGACACGACAGGAAACACCTCCTGCTGCTCCGGACTCTTCCAGGTGTGGTCGGATTTACAAACCAAATCAGGCTCCTCACCGCCAGCCGTGCAGGCGGGTTACAAGCTGCCGACTGACTGTTGAACTGAAACAGTCTCAGGCAGGCTGCTGCTGACAGCATCATGAATATTAAGTAGCCATGTGCTCATGTTTACATTCATGAGTCAAACACCTGAACTGATTATTTTGTAGAAGTAGATTTGATTTATTTCTATTGACGATAAATGTAAATGAGATTATTGATTTATGTTGTTCAAGAAGCTGAAACTGTATATTTTCAATATTTTCATTGACTTGGATGAAGAACTGAGATTAATAAAATCAGGAACATCTTGCTGAAACATTGATCCACATGTGTTACCTCTGTGCTGATTATTGTAGCTCCATGTCCTCCCTGAAGAACCTCCAGCTGATCGAGGGCTGATGGGAGAGAAAGGAAGTCTCCACCACCTCAGCTTCTCTTCACTGGCTGCCTATAAAACATCAAACAGTCCATCTCCATCCTACATGGAAGATCTCCCGGTTCCAACAGAACATTGAGGTTCAGAGCGTCCAGGACCTGAATCGACCTTCAGGTCTCCTACAGAACCAGCTCCCAGCCTGCAGGTTCAGGAGGCCGACACCGTCTTCCATCTTCAAGTCTGATCTTAAAACACATCAGTGTGATGAAGATGACTCTCAGACCAAGTATCTGTTTGCACTTTTATTTTCAAATTTTTCTAGACATTCATATTCTTAACGTTGTTGTTTTTCTGGGTTTTTTTTGTGCTTTTAAAGTGTATTTGCACTCCAAAATAAAACGTAATAGATAAATTGAGTTAATGACACCATGAACGCACCATCATGCTTAAACATGTCAGATCCTGTCATAAACTTTCAATAAGATAAAAAAACAGATCCAGGTGAAAACACTCAACTCATTAATGACAGGTAGAGAGCTACAGGTGAGTCTGCTGCACTCAGCATGAAATAATATCCACTATAATCAGTGCAAAATCACATTTGAATGCAGCTTTAACTTTAATTCAGGTGTGTTTCACTCGCGGACAGACTTCAGGTAACTCTTATTTTATAAAATTAACAAACAAGTTCACTGGCCTGTGTTGAAAGTCATTTAGAGACATACATTTAATTCATTGTTAATTTTTTTAATTTCCTGTGGCTCTACCCACATCCTCGAAACAGGAAGTCAGCTCACCTGGATCACATATTGGAACAAAGGAAGCCGACTGACCTCACAGTGAACACCTTTCTTTCAAGTTTGGACTGCGTAAATAAGAAAGAACCAATCTAATCAAACTCTTATTAAAACAGTGGACTGGAAATCATCTGCTCTAACAAACGAACCATTCAGTTGATTATTCCTGGAGGCAAGGCTGTCCTCAGAGAACAGTACCCATCCTAAATGTTGCTCATTGAATGCCCCTATGTCTTGAATTTAGGTGAAAACATGAGAGATAAATCTGAGTTTTGTGGACAGAACGATGTGAAACACTCGGAGACTCTGGTTGTTGTGTGCAGCCTCAGTTTGCGGAGCCTCTCCCCACTCCCACGCCGAAGCGCCACTTCTCACTCCTCACTCCTAAAGCCATGAAATTGCAGGAACCTATCAGCCATCACGTGGATGCTCTCAGAGCGATGTAACAGCACAGTGGCACATAAAGCGCAGCGCTGATGGCCTTCGCATCCACTCAGAGGCTTTTTACATGTGATTCTGTTTAATCACGGCTGCTAAGTAACATGGAAAGAAGACATCACGTGTTTGATCAGCTCCTGAAACATGGACCTCTGGTTTCTGTTCAGGGAAGTAGTTTCAGTTATTGGGTTGTTCTTAATC
This sequence comes from Embiotoca jacksoni, assembly GCF_022577435.1. Lineage (NCBI taxonomy): Eukaryota > Metazoa > Chordata > Actinopteri > Embiotocidae > Embiotoca > Embiotoca jacksoni. The sequence goes on from NW_027185378.1 coordinate 530,256, forward strand.
TAACAAGGACATGTCTCAATAAATTACAACCCTGGTTACACCTAAACCTAATCAGTGATGTCACACAGGTGTGTTTGCTGTTTACTGGTGATGGAAAACACCTGCTGTCCACTGTGATGTGTTGATGGTGGTGCAACAACATATTGGCTCTGCAGGACCCCACTCATTGGGAAATGTCATGCAGCAAAGTTACAGGCCAAGAGAACCAAAACAAAGAGCTGAAAGACAATGAGAAGCAGCACACGGTAGTCATGTGACCTCTCGTTAATATAGAAATATAGATGTAGATTATGGCTGCTTGGAGTTACGTATAAACCCAGAGACAAACTGTTCAAATAGAAAAACAGTTAAAGGACTGAAAACACAGAGAGGTCTGTAACTGGCATCCTGCAAGCTTCGCTGTGGCGAAGCAGTTACCATGGCAACAATCAGCCTCTGGCCAGCTATCAACAGCTTCATCAACAGGAAAATTAGATGTAAAAATTAGAAAAATCTTCTGCAGCAAAGTGAGTGTTTGTTATCACAGCAGTGGGAGAAACTCTGCTCTCCTTGGCAGCACCAAGGCTGAACTCAGGTACGGTTACCACGACGATCTCACCTCCAATGGACCACCTGGAGTTCCACTGATTCTCCTTGCTGCTGCACCGAATTAACGGAGCAGACGAGTGGCGTGCAGGAAGAAGATTCATTCTGTGCTGTAAGTGGAGCAGAGCTGATGGCTGGAGAAAAGGGGCGAAGGAAGGGCCACAAAAGGATGTCATCTGCAGAGTATTTTTAGAGTGTGAGGTGCACTGATAACCGGCTGCAGTCCACCTGCAGGTTCTCAGCAATAATAACTGCTCTCATTCTGCACATGCACTCAGAAAGACGTACTCTCGTGCAGAGAAACAAGACTTCTTCACACTCTCTCTCACACAGACACACAGACACAGACACACACACACACACACACACACACACACACACACACACACACACACACACACACACACACACACACACACACGATGGAAGTGATGAAACTATGTCAGACTAAAATCAAGAACAAAGCTGTCAGTCTGCTGAGAGGGAAAGACAGATTTGTATGTACAGAATAGCAAACTAATGCGTTCAGACTCAAACATGAATACTCTCAATATTTTCTCTCAGTGAAATCTATTTGACCTCCAGCAGAAGAAGCTCGCTGAGATTTCCAGTCTTAGATTTGAAGGAGGGGTTGGAATATTTTTATTAATAATAATGTAAATTTGATTAAGTCACTAATGTAATACGAATAATAAAGTTATTACTCACAGCTTATAAACACTAAATAAAAGATGCCTTCACTACCACAAAGTGGTACCTCGTTAACACAAACACACATTAGTCATAGCTGCCTCCTTCCTGTTTGATTTACCGGACAACAGCACCACCTGCCGGTAATAAACGTTTAAAAACTATAAAATATTTTCCTGCAGTGATCTTTCAGCAGGATTTTATGTAAAAGGAAGAAACATTAAGGTGGAGGTCTGTCAGTCTTTACTTTCTTTAGTACTTCTTTTTTTAAACAGAAAGGAGGACTAAAGAAAAGAAAAATCAAGCTTACAGGGGTTGTATGTTTTTTGTTAGTAGGCTACATTCCGTTAGAGATTAAATGTAATGTTTAGTAAAGAAAATGAGCTCAGAAAAGTCTTAGATTGTATTAGTTAATTTTAATTATGAATAGAATGATGTAAACAACACGTTTAAACAGCGCCTGTCTCCAAAGCAGCTTAATGTATTCACACAGATAAAGCTGACTAGGAAGTGAATTTTCTTTTGCCTAGGATGGTGAAGGCAAGCTTCGCCCTATTGTACCTCTGATTGGCTAGGAATGGTTATATTGAGGCATGAGGACTGATGCTTGGTTATAATTAGGGTAAGAATAAGACAGTAAGCCAATCAGAGCCAGAGTAGGTGGGGTCATACCTTCGCCGTCCTAGGAAAGAGGATTTCTCGACAAGGAAGGCGCTCAGCGGAAGTAAGACAGACCAGACATGGCGTGTTTGCTAGCGAGCAGCAGCAGCACGGGCACGGCAATGTTCCCACGGCAAAATAAACCCCGCTCGTGGGTCTCCTTTTTATTTCTGGGGATATATTTAACGTCGTTGCCGGTCTTCGCCAAGCCGGACAGCCTCAAAGACGTGACCGACGAGAACTGGGAGGAAATCCTGGCGGGCGAGTGGATGATTGAATTGTCAGTGTCCTGCTAACCTCCAGTGCTAACGGCTAACCAGCTAGCTAGCGCGTTAGTTTCATTTTGAGCTCGTTAAATGGGGCTTGAATTCCTGTTTCCGGTCCAGTTTTACTTCATAATAATCCTGTCTGCCTTCATTTAATCCGGACAAGTTGTGAACATGTCTGCCTTCTTTAGTTAACCAGTTTACCAGAGTTATATGTTAGCCAGTTTGCTAACTAGCAGGCTAACTAAGTGCACGTCTAAACATTTAGTGTTTACCAGCATGTTGATGTCTGATTACCTGCACGCGCATGTTAGTAACTGTAGTCTACCTGAGACCTCACCTGTGACACGTTGCACCCCGCAGCTACGCCCCATGGTGTCCGGCGTGCCAGCAGCTCCAGCCGGTGTGGAAGGAGTTCGCGGACTGGGGAGAGGACATGGGGGTCAACATAGCCAAGGTGGACGTGACAGAGCAGCCCGGTAGGCCTGAGCGACCTCTGACAAAAAGAAAAACAGACAGTCCAGGGTGTCCAGACAGCACTTTAAAAACTTTAAATCCTCTATCAGGATGATACTTATCTTAATATATGGTGGAAAACGAGTTTATTTACTGATGCTGAAACAGATTATGATGTAAAATTACATTTAAATGTCTTGTTTTGCAAATAAAGTATTTTAAATACCTTGAAAATGTGTGTATGGAAACGTCATAGTGTAGCTCTGGTGATGTTTACCAGGGTTAATCAGGTGGTAGATGTCTTTTTATTTGAGTTTTGAAGGCAGTTTGGTTTCAGACTTGTCTGTTGATTTGTCTCAGAAATCCTCACAATCCTGGAATAACGGCTGTAATAAGAAGCAACATGGCGACGAGTCGGTTCTTGAAATGTTTTTTGGTTCGCAACCAGGCAAACTGAGAGATGATGTCCGTCTGCATCGGGTGTTTTAACAGTTTATTACTGCTCTTGTTCCGTCTCTGTAAGATGTGAACATTAATGTCTGTCTCTGCTGTCAGACGTTAATTCAGTCCTGAACCTGACATTGCTCTTAGATCAGTGATGAGTGAAGATGTTCCTTCCTGCTCTCTGACAGATCTCATCTCTTCTCTCTGACAGGTCTGAGCGGGAGATTCATCATCACCTCTCTTCCTACCATTTATCAGTAAGTTCTTGGTTATTTTGTGGTTTCCATTCCTTCCTCGTGTGAGTACATGTCTGCATATAGTTGTGTGTTATATTTAGGAGGACATTTAGGCTTCTCATCACAACTTTAAAAGGCAGTTTGAGGGTTGAGACTTGGTTTTAGGGTTAAATTAGGTTAGGTTTGGGTTAGGTCATGTGAAGGGTTTGGGTTAGGTCATGTTAAGGGTTTGGGTTAGGTCATGTTAAGGGTTTGGGTTAGGTTAAGTATTTGGGTTAGGTTAGTTTAAGGGGTTAGGTTAGGTTAGGTTAAATTGATTAGGTTGAGGGTTAGATTAGGTTGAGGGTTTGGCAGTCAGTTATGATGGTTACGGTTAGAGGTCAGGGAATGCATTGTATAAACATCTTGCCAGAGTTGGACCCTGCCAAAAAATTACTCAACCCTTTTGTTATTTTGTTTTTCTGCTGTAAAATTACAGAAACTAGAAAGAAAAAAAAATTGCAAGTCCAAGGAATTTTTTTTAAACAACTTCTGAGAAACGGTTGCATGTGATCATTTCCTGTGATAATAATCATGAACAACTTCTTGTTTCTAGATTTACTAATTTGTCTTACTAACTGAACTCTCCTATTTTAAATGTCTTTGTATTTATTTACCTTCTCCTGTAAAACACTTTGAGCTACAGTTGATGTATAATTATTATTATTATGTTTTATTTTTATGGTCCTCACACCTATAGAATGATGTGTCTGTTAACGCTGCTGTAAAATCACATGTATTCGCAGCTCCTTTAAGATCTCATGAACTGTGTTTGGATTATTTATCATCATCATTCAGAGAAATATATTTAGTCTTTCATCAGCATAAATCTAGTATGTCTGAATGTGTATGTGCTTGTGAATGCTCCTCAACTCGTTCCCTTGTTGGAACTTTCCTGATTCGCAGTGTCGTGAACTGAATACGAGCCTCAGCTCCGACTGCCTCTGTTTGTCTCATAGCAGCTGAGTTTTCATTGGACTGATTGTGTCCCTCTGTGTGTGTCTCAGCTGTAAGGACGGCGTCTTCAGGAAGTACCAGGGCGCTCGCAGCAAAGACGACTTCCTGAGCTTCGTGGACGAGCAAAAATGGACAGCGGTGGAGCCGGTGTCGTCGTGGTTTGGCCCGTCCTCCTTTCTGTGAGTTCTGGTTCTGGATTACATCGATGTTCAGACGCTTCCTGGTTTATTGTTTGATTTTCTTCTGTATTTCAGGTTAGAATCAGAAGTGAGAGTTTTAACATCAGTCCAGTAAAACGGAAGAAAATAACTTCAGACGTTTTCTCTATTTTTAGTTTCTTTGTGTTGGTTTGAAGTGAGACTCACAGACCCCCCCACCACCACCACCCTCCTGCTTCCACCCTGTCATGTTTCAGTGTTTTATCATTTGTAGTGATGTCACAGTTTGATTGACATGTTGTCCTCCTCTCCTCCGTTAACAGGATGAATTCCATGTCAGCTTTGTTCAAGCTCTCCATGTTCATCCGGGTAAGTCAAGATTTTACTTTTCACTTCAATTACATTAAGAAAGAGGAATTTTTGTGTAATTTTGCACTTTTAATCTTTATAATATTTATTTAAAAACGCACTGTCTACCATAAATATTACAGCTAATATACCCAAATATGGGTGAAACCAAGCTTACAGAGAAGCTGTGGTGGGTTATGTGCTGTGAAGAAACCCTTCAGTGCTGCACCGGAGTGTCATCATGGAGGAAAAAAACTTAAATTATACAGTGAAGTGTTTGTTTTGTGTCTATTTGTTAGACTGGATTTCATGTGCAAAGTAGAAACATATAAACCGGATCTGTAAAAATGTTTTTAGCTTTCAGGTCTGAAAAGTGAAGCCAATGCAGAGGTGTCCCTAAAAGTGTAGTACCACTGTGGTCCACTAGGAGCTGCCTCCTTAGACTTTATCTGTTGTATAACAGATGACCACTAGGGGCTGTCTCCATAGACTCCATCTGTAGGGGAGGCTGTGGCTCAGTCGGTAGAGTGGGTTGTACACTAATTGGAAGGTTGGTGGTTCAATCCCCAGCTCCTCCTGTCCACATGCCTAAGTGTCCTTGAGCAAGACACTGAACCCTAAGTTGCTCCTGATGGTGAACCATCAGTGTGTGAATGTGCTCCTGATGGCAGCACCTTGCATGGTGATCTGTCTCATTAGTGTGTGAATGGAAAACCATGTTAAAGCGCTTTGAGACCAAAAGGTGATAAAGCGCTATACAAGTACAGACCATTTACCATTTTAGTACCACTGAGGACCACTAGGGGCTGTCTCCATAGACTCGGTGCGTCCGACATTACGCTGAATAACGACATGATTTCTTCTCCTTCAATCATAATAAAAATGAAGTGATTTCATTTGAATCATCAGCTGGCGAGTCCGAACGTTCCAGAGCATCAGTTTGTAAAGTGTCTTGTGATTCCCAGCGTTGTCATAACTACATGACGGAGCAGCTTGGGATTCCCGTGTGGGGCTCGTACGTCATCTTCGGTTTGGCCACGTTGTTCTCCGGCCTCGCTCTCGGACTGGTGAGTCACTCACACACTTTATCAACACTTTATTAAAACCGTTTTTAGTTTTTATTCCAGCCTTCAGCAAATACAAACACACACACACATGTCCTGTGGTTAAAGTCCCCGCCTTCCTCTGTGCAGCTCCTTGTCTTCATCGCTGACTTCGTCTTCCCCTCACGGAGGTTTTCTGCTCCCAACTACTACCAGAGTGAGTTTCATGTCACATCACACTGAACATATCTTCATCATCTTCATCATCATGAACAAACACTGTGATGCTTTAAATGTTCCTCCACAGAGAAACAGACAGAGCAGGCGAGGTTGATCCAGCAGCAGGACGAGGACCACGAGGCCGACGGCGAGGAGGATGATGATGAAGAGGAGGAGGAAGAGGACGGGGACCAGGATGACGTCTGGAGGAGGAGGAGGGGGTCCCCCGAGGGCCGCCCAGAACCGAAGGGACAGGGTTACTCCGACGAGGCTCTGAGGAAGAGGGTGATTGGCAGCCGTGAGGAAGATGAGGAGGACACCTAGAGAAGCTAGGGGCGGAGCTTCACGAGGCCCCTCCCTCCTTTTTTTTTAATGAGAGCACCATGGAGTCAGCAGAGTGGGAGGAGCCGTGGTTCTGAGCAGCAGTGTTTAAAGCGGGGAGTCCGAAACCTTCCTCCTACTCCTCCTCCCTCGTCTTTAACTGAAGGGCTGCAGACTCTAACCACCACCTGAGCTGCCAGCTCCGCCCACAAAATCAGAACCACTCCTCACACCTGGTGTCACCTGTGGAAGTGTCGGAGGTTCAGGTGAGACGAGCAGCACAGTTGGAGGTCAACGCTGTTTATGCTATGCATTTTTTTTTTTTTCTAAACATCTGTATTATATTTTTATCTCCCAGTTATTATTATTAATATTGTTATTAATATTACATGCTGGTGGTTTATGTTGTTGAATTTTACTTTTCGGCTATTTTATGTTGCACAGAAACCTGACGCGCGCACACACACACACACACACACACATACACACACACGGTTCCCCTCTCAGTGTTTAAAGAAGTGAAAACATGTCCTGAATGTTTTAAATGTCGGTCCTAACATTTAACTTCCTGTTTCTGTACTGCCAAAATTACACGTGTACATTGTATTTCCTGTGGCTGCTTCGCAATAAAAGCCCGTGTTTGACCAGTTGAACGTTTTTAATGTGAAGCAGCAGCAGGAAGCGTTCAGGTTACATCATCAGTAACAACATACAGCTGATTTGGGGATTTTTATCCTCCATTCAGCCTCATGAAATAACAATGACTTTACAGGAAGTAGAAATCAGGATTTAAACACACTGACCCTGTGAGAATAATCATGAGGAATATTTGAGCAGCAGAGGTACGTGTCGGTCAGGTGCTCTTCTGTCAGCATCTCATCAGTCACAACAGACTGTAACTGGATGTCAGAAACGGGATGCTGATAATAAACGGACCTATATGGAGTCAAAATAAAAGGTGAATGTTGACGTGTACATACTGTATGTTTTATGATATATCATCAGTTCATTTCCTGTTAGTTTCTGCTGTTTAGTTGTGATTCTCTAATTAATGAACAATGTTTACTGGGAGAAGCAGAGGTTCTGTGGACCGGAGCATGTTCTGGTGAGAGGGAGGAACCACGTGGGTCCGTTTTATATAGTGTGGGGAACATATTCGTCCGTCTCTTCTTCGGCAGCGCGAGGACTCGACGGAGACGATTCGAACCACGTTCATCTCTTTATTTAACCACCGCAGGTTCTTGTCTGCGTGACGTTGTCGTCGTCTGTCCCCCGATGTCTCGTTGAAGGACACCGTCTGTCTCTTACAGCAGCAGGACCTCCGAGTGGGTCGGACCTCTGTTTTATTCACATCTCACTCCGTTTGCATTGACTTTCATTTCTTTTTATATTTTTCTTTTCATCCCTAAAATAATCCGACGAATCTTCCGGTGATGTTTGAAGCAGGTTGTGTTCTTTGATTTGAGGCTTGTAGCATCTTCACTTCGCCCTGAGGGGCGGCGCTCCTGATTGGTTCTTTGAATAAAGAGTTAATGCTGAAACTTGGACCTCCTGTTCTGCTTCCAGACAGAAACCTGAGAGATTAAAGTAGTGAGACGACTTCAGGGACGGGCTGCTGCAGTAGATGTACAGCAATGTACTTTGCAGCAGTGGAAACACAAATACTCACTTTTGTGTATTCAGTAGAAATACTCCAGACTAAAGTAAAAGTACGTCTGCAGAAAAATGCTGATTAATGTAACGTTTTTAGATTGTTGATACAGAAGCATCAACCTGTCATTGAACTACTTTATACACTTTGTTTAACGCAGTGGTATCCAACATAAGGTTTGAGCCCCCTTCAAAGGGTCACAAGGAAAACATGCGGTCATGAGACCGTTATGTATTTTAGACTTTAATGTTGGATAATTGGAGCCGTTATTGGAACAAAGTTCAGAGAAGAAACTTCCTGACCGGCTCAAATAAAGCTCTTTTTTTTTCTTTTTCCAAAATGAGCATTAGATAAGTATGTTGTAAACTTATTGAACATAGTGCACATTGATCAGTATTACATATTCGTAAGCAAGAGAACTGATCGTTGTTCCAGTGTTGACCAGCAGAGGTCCCTCTTGCCCTCCTTCTGGGTCGTGTTCAGGGGACAACACTTCACTGCAGGACATTTCCTCTCTACTGTGTGTTGTAGTAAATCTGCTATTTCCTCTGTCTGTCCTTGGGGGTCTCCTCTTCAAGCCCTTCAGATTAATGAGGCAGCCTGGTGTCTTGATTAGATCTCTGATTGCAGCTTCTGCACACGCTCTGTTTAACATCTGTGTTGGATGGGATTCCCCTGCTGTACTGGAGCCCAGGCTGAGTCATACTGAGACACACCGAGACACCCTGAGACTCTCTGAAACTCACTGAGACATTCTGACACACACTTGAACCACTCTGAAACACACTGAAACACTGTGAGACACACCGAGACATACTGAGACACATTGAGACACTGAGACACGCTGAGACTCACTGAGACACTGACACACACTTGAACCACTCTGAGACACCCTGAGACAGACTGAGACACTTGAGACACTCTGGGACACACTCCTCTGAGCTGGTCTCTGCTCCGAGTTGAAGGCAGATGGCAGCGCTGCTCTTCTTCTTCCTCATTAACTCGCTGAGGTCCAGATGGTTTTCTGTCGTCTTAGTTTCTGCTGTAACAGAAGAACTGGATTGTGTTTAATAAGCTGAACCACATTCACAGCACGACTTCATTGGATGTCTGAGGACTTTAATGTCCAACAACTATTTAATGGACTGCAGTGAAGTTTTGTGCAGACGCTCAGTAAATGAATCCTGCTGACTTCATGTTGCTGCTCCACCCTGATGCTGGTGCTTCAGAGGAAACATCTCAGACCTCAGTGTGTGTTTTAATCACAGCTCTGACAGGAGGTGCGATGGATGAGAGGATGTGACTCTGCAGATTGTTCTCCGACAGAAACTGGTCTCACTGACAGTATTTGTGCTTGAGGATACTGAATAAAACGTGTGTGAAACTGAGGAGGGAGAGCGTAGTGAGAGACTCATGGTGCTTCGTGTCCATTGAACCTGTGAGGAGGTGAAATCGGCAAGAAGAGAGAGACGTTGAGAGTGTGGAGACGGCTGCCTGTTTGTCAGATTTATCGGCAGCCGACGAGACGGAAATATTTCACACCGACGTGAAGAACAATCGGCCTGCTGAGGCTCTCGGGGAGGAAGACGAGACATAAAAGTCAAAGTAACAGTACTACAGTGTAAAAGTACAAGTAAAGTAAAACTACTTCAAATTCTACTTCATACAGAAGTATCAGCAGCTACTTTAGATATGTTTGATAGTTTATATTAAACGAGTAATATAATGTATTGCTTTTATATTAGAGTGTCTGTCTCAGGTCATTTGGTCTCTAGTTGTTTTATGTGTCTTTGAGGTCATCTTGTCTCTTTGGGGTTTAGTTGCTTGCTGCTCACTGAACTGCATACTTAGATTTGAATACATTTAGTACAGAAAGAAAATCTTTTATCTCTAAATATGTTTTTTAAAGTCTGATCTTCATGTGAAAACTAAAAACAGCTGTACAGTTAAAAAGTACATTATTTCCCTCTGAAGTGTAGTAGAAGTACAGAAAGAAAAAGAAAACTGCAGTAGTCGAGTACTCAGTTACTGTAACCGATCTGAGACTCTGTCCATCATTCTGTCCCTGATGTCCCTGTGAGGATGTTGAAACCTCTCAGTCTGTTTCCACAATTCTGTTTCTCAGTAGATCAGTTTTATTTTGCAGCTCCTCTGTGTGTCGACTCTCCTGATTTTAATGGGAACTTATTTGAACACATGATGGACTGCAGCCTGCGACTGGACCGCTGCCCGTCCTCCTCTGTTTCTGGGAGGAGTTTTATTCCTCTGCAGGACGAAGCAGAGGAAGTTTTTTTTAAATTGAAATCGGTGGCTGGCAGCCAGAGAAGGTTTTAGCTGCGACCACAGAAATGCCTGAGAAAAGCAGGAGAGAGTAAAACGATCCTGCCTCTCTGTGAGTGAGCGTTCAACAAGGCCGCAGTTGTTCTGGAGCTGCTGTGTCCGCTCGACGTCCTCCAGAGGTCACACCGTTAAACCAGAGGGAGGATGAAGAGGGTGAGGAAGAGTCCTCTGTTTGGGCTCAACACGGCGATTTATTCATCAATCTGAAAGTCGGCAGATCATCTGGAGACAGAAACCATGTTTGTTTTGTTCTTGAATGGAGATAATCTTCCTCATAATGACACAAAAAAACCTCCTTAAATCATTTGACTACAGTTTCATCTAAATACAAGCTGAACTGGAACTTATAAGTACTTCATATTCAGGCTTCATGTGCTAATATCTTCAGATATTTGGACTCCACTTAGTTTCAAAATTAATGAAACTTTGTTCCTAGGCCTTGCCTTGCCTATTACATGAAAAAATAGCTCATTTAATTCAAATTTAACTTTTTTTTCCTCATGTATTTAAATGCATTGTAGCATTTTTGAAAACATTTATTTACATGCCGACTTTATGCTGTTAATAAAAGGGCAATATCAACATTATTTAGTCATTTATCCACTCTGCAGCACTTTGCTCCAGACTAAAGGGATTAGCACAAACTCAATCCTTCATTAAGCCTCATTAGAAACCATGTTTCTTCACTTTTTAATAAATTAATTAAAGGTCAACCAACAGAAGAGGTGGGAACTACTTTTCCGATTTTTGCTCAGACCATGAAAAACCTTGTCTTGTCCTGTTATTTCACTGAATAAATAGTGAATGTACATGTACACTCCCTCCTGTGCTCAGCCCACATACACAATGTGTTCATTGTACCGCTCACAACAAACTCTGACTGTTTAGTGACTAATTGTTTCTCCACTGTGATTACAGTTGACCAAAATGATTTTTCTTCCACAAACACCACCTTCTATATTTACATCTCCGAGCTGTGTCACTTCCTCTCAGACCAGATAATTACATGGTGACTTCAGCAAAACTAAAAATGAAACCCAAAGGTTTGTTGTCGTGTCGCCCCTCCAGTCTGCAGCAGGTATATTTTCAGGAAACCACCAGAGAGACAGAAACCCTGAGTCTGAATGCAAAGATCAGGATACTAAAATAGTTAACGGGCTCCCTGCAGTATAAACACAGGAAAATCTTCTGGCCAGTTCACAACGAGGACCAAAGCCGAGGAAACATCCCAGGAGGCCAAAGAGGAAGAAAAAAACTCAGTGAGGTCCATTTAAAGGAATAATAAACGCTCACAGCTTGACTCAAGCACGAAGGAAACGCCACAATACTGCTGCGAATAAAAAGGTTTTCCTCTGACAGATAAGAGAGTCATGAAAGACCGTCACAGCGTGATTAAAGTAGCATTGATAGTTGTTTTATTGACCTCTTGGAGTCAGCAGGAATAAAAAAAAACCTTTTGACATTTCAGTTGAAATGGTAAACAGTTGTTTATTTACACCTCCAGCTTTTACGGAGCAACTTTCACTGTCTTTTAGCTCCATCTTTGGTCTCCACCATCGGCTGTAGGATTTAGTTGATGATGACATCACCTATCTGTGTAAAGTGGAGCCAAACTGAAGCATTACAATTTTTTTTATTCAACACTGATCAGAAGGAGGGAGTTTATCTAATGACACAATGATGACCTGAATGAATGGAAAACATTTAGCTGACTTTGTATTTCAGGAGTGAACTGGATGTTTTTTCAATGAGAGTCTATTGAGACAGCCCCTAGTGGTCCTTAGTGGTACTACAGATGAAGTCTATGGAGACAGCCCCTAGTGGTCCTCAGTGGTACTACAGATGGAGTCTGTTGGAGACAGCCCCTAGTGGTCCTCAGTGGTACTACAGATGGAGTCTGTTGGAGACAGCCCTTAGTGGTCCTTAGTGGAACTACAGATGGAGTCTATGAAGACACCCCCTAGTGGTCCTCAGTGAAACTACACTTTAAGCTTCAATATCAGGTTGTGGTTGTTGCTGCTTGGTCTCCCCCAACTCCTGAGAGACACATCTGGTCATTCGGTTGTTAAATAATGAAGTGTGCAGAGGTGTGGATGAACCTTTGTGGTTTGTGGTTTGTGGTTTGTGTTGGTGTCATGACGTTCCCGCTCCATTCAGGAGGTCGATGTTTACTCAGAGTTTGAAACCAAACTCAGCGAGCAGAGCAGCCATTCCCATGGATACAAGGGTTTGTTGTGGAGCTTGTCACCTGGTGTGAAACACACATCTGGTCCTGTTGGATCGTCTACAAGTCCCTGAACTAACACATAAACCCCCTGGTCCAGTTTAAATATGATCATGGGTCAGAGTGAAGTCTGTCTGAGTTTGGGCGTGTTTGGATTTCTGTGTTCCTTTGTGGAGGGAAAAAGATGTTTTTTTTACATCTTAAATCTCTTAACAGTAGCTGGACAAAAGGAAAAGGGAAGGGCTCCTAAAATGTAATGGGTCATGAGTCAGCACATTTCTATTTAGTCCCAGAGCAGACGTTTATCTTTATGTGCATTCTCTGTAAATCCACAGTGTGTGTCTGCAGAGCTGTGAGGAGGATGGACTATACTCTACAACTACATTAAAAAAAAATCCTGCAGGCAGAGTGTTACTGAAGTTAAACTATTTCAGGGAACATTAACTAACAGTTTCAAAAATAAATGTATTCATTTTGGGTGAAAAAGATCTCAACTATTATGCAACATGTTATTTTTCATTCATTAAGTAGCATTGTACTGTTATTATAGTGCTGCAGCTTTCAGATATGTTAAAAATACATGAGACTGTAAAATAAAATTAGAGCATTGAAAAATAAAATTTAACTCACTGAAATGCAGGAAGTTCATTTAAATCCATCAGTGCCACAGGTAAGTATTTTGAGCAAAATAATCCTTAAAGATTAAAAGTAACTGGACCCAGTGTTTAATAAATATTCCATAATTATATGATTATTATTATAAAAGCATGTAAGTAGCATTTTACCATTGTAGATGGAGCTAAAGTAAAAAAAACTAAAGTTTGATGGGTGATCATATATTTTGTGTGTAAAATATGAATCTATGATTAATAACTCAGTGTTACTTGAGCATAGCAGAGTAGATAGTTCAATATTTCCCTTTTTAAATGTACTGAAATGGAACAAACTGAACATATATAAAAGGTCTTATCTTGCGTTATTGGTGGTCCTTCAAGATCTCTGAGAGTTTTACATTCAGGTTTTATTTGAGTGCTTCAACAGAAGCTGCCAGTCGGCCTCATAAAAGCTTGTATCTGAAGGAGAGCAGCTCACCATAAGAGGTCAGGGAGGAGTCTGTGAGGGTCAGGTCTCGGCTGCAGGTCGGGGTTAATACCTTCTCCCTTTCACTGGAGGTTTATCAGCTCCAGGCTGCGGCTGTGATGAAGATACACAAACTAAATGTCGGGATATCTGTTATTTATGAGCAGCAGTGAGATATTATACTGACTTTACACTGATGTCACATCACCAGAGGGATGTCGAAGCATGGTATTATAGTAGGCTATATATGGCTTAAACGAAGAGAATAATTCACGAACATAATATCACGAGAAGACCTCGGTGGTCGTTACAGTCGGAGAGAAAATCACCTGGTTAGCTGCCAGAAACAAGACAGTCATGATTCAGCAAAAAAACATATGAATGTTACGTATTGCCTAATAAACGGAGAGCTGACATGTAGCAGCAGGCTCAGACATGCAGCTGGGTTTTAATTATATTAAAGTCTAAAGAATTCATGACTGGAAGCATTAAAGTCTCTCCTGAAATGTTATGTACACTCGGTAAGAGGACGATGGTATCAGCTGCGGCATGAGACACAAGTTTAACATCTTTATTCAAAATAAAAGCTTCGTAATGCAGGAAGCTGATTCACAATAAGTACGAAGGTCAATCAAACAACCCGGATTCAAGGTAAAACGTAAAATGGATATGCCGCTCCACGACAGCAAAACGTGACATAGCCACGGTTTGTCCTTGCTGGGTGTAATAGTTTCACGTTTTCCTGTAATGGATGAAAAATGAAACTTACTGCATGAATACAGCCATGTGATTTACAGGATAACTTTTAGGAAAAACACAAATGGTTGGGGTTAGAAGACAAAAAAACAACTCAAAAACAACATTGTCGCCTCCTGGATTCAAACCTGTGCCTCCCGCATGGGAGGATGTTTCACGCTTACAAAATGTGAAACTGTCACGCTTCGAGAGACCAAAGTGTGGCCATCTCATGTTTTGCCGTAGTGGACCAGCGTGTATATTTTGCATTTTGCCGTGACACCAGGTTGGATCGAAAAGCTCAGAGACTGCTCCTGTCATGCGTGAACGTTAGGTAGCACTGTGACTGAGCAGGAGGAAGCTGTAACCTTCGTGAGTAAATATTCCCAGTTTCATCGCTTGATCAACATCGGCCCCTGAGTTCAACGCGGTTTTGTGTGCGCTGCGATATCTCCATGGACATGAGCAGGGAAACATCACATTAAGTCTTCCAGAAACTTAGAAAAAATGCTGCCTGATGAGGTCCACGCAGCTCCAATGAGATACTCACTCACGTGTGCATTAACTCTGTTCAAACATTTAAATAGGAAACTTTCCTCTGCTGCTTTCTGCTGCTCCTCATATCAATCAGACTCTTCTGCACTCTGTAAGCGACCACTTGCTTTTCAAACAGTGAAAGTGTATATAAATAGCTGTATGGCCCAGTTATCTTGCATGAAGAACAGCCTGTCCACTGATCCCGACATTATGAAGGTGGCCTCCAAACTTCCTGGCACAGTTTCTGCCATGCAGCCTGCACTTCCTGTTTATATTTCCAACAAAGTGGCAGGAAGTGCCCGACCGTGACTGTGTTTCTCCGCAGGGCTGCAGCTCTCGGGGAGGAGAGGCGCTCTATTTATGTCCTGACAGCCTCGCTGAAGATGTCTCGATCACCACGAGGTAATTACGGGGAACAATTACTGAACCTTGTCAGCAGCAGCCGTCACCATGTCTCCGAGGCCTTTTAATTTCAGGGCTCTGCTGTGTGTCAGCGGGTATTTTAAGGGAAGGCTCCGGAATAATAGAAGGGTTCAGTGGGTCCATAGGACGTCGAACATCCATGTCACACTGCGTTAGAGGATGGTATCTGTGTCCTGTTCTTTGGTCACTGTGATGGTGGTGCAGAGACTCAGCAGATCTGAGGTCAGATAATGTAATAAAGGTCCAGATCAGAGGACATCCCACTAATATACTCCCTGTTGGTGTGTTAGTGGGATTTATTTCAAAGAGGCCGAATTTTGTCCAAAACAAGACCAGAACCAACAAACATGTCTCAGGAACTCTCCTGTCCAGTCTGCGTCTCTCAGTGTCTGTATGGAAGACTTTAAATGTCCAATAAATCTGATTCTGATAGAGCATGACGATGCCTCAAATCTGGATGTTTGGAACTATTCCAAAGTCCGTCCAAAAGTGGTCAAAAATCAGGTTCAAAACCAGTCTAAAACCACATCTGAAACCAGGTTAAAACATGTCCAAAACTCAGGCCCAAACCAGTCTAAAACCAAGTCTAAAACCACATCTGAAACAAGTATAAAACATGTCCTAGACCAATTCCAAAATCAGTCCTAATCTAAATCCAAAATCACTTCAAAACCAGATGTGTCAGTCCAAAACTAGTTTAAAGCTAATCCCAAATCTAAGATTAGTCCAAACCAAAACCAGTTCTGAAAACAGGTTAAAACACGTCCAAAAGTAAATCCACAACCAGCCTACAACCAGAGTCCCCTCCTCGTGTCTGTCTCTGCTGCAGTTCAACGTGTCCTTCTATTTCCTCGCGATGTGCAGTCCCCTCGCAGAGTTACATAACTCTGAATATATGGCTGAACTAGTTTCCCAGAGCTGCACATTCACTCGTCATAACATCGAGAACATCATGTCAACTTGCTGCCTTCATTAGCTCCGTATCTGAGGACAGTCTGATCCTTTTCTGCTGGGAGACACGTCGTCCTTCGGGGTACAAAACACGACTGAAAAGATGCAGGAAGCCACGTCCATTTTGACCAGGGAAGATAAAAACCACAAACACATGGAAGTCAAGAAGCTGCTTACTAACAGCTGTGAAACTACAAACAAACATGTTTCATCCGCAGCTTGCAGTCCTCTGGTCGATGCCTTCACGGAGGATTGATGCCCCCGTTAGAAGACTGAAGGGAATTTCGCAGGTGCCTGAATTCCTGAACTCCTGTAGAGAAACTCCAGGCCGTCTGGACCATGACATTACTCCATGTGGATGATTCATTTCCCCGGGTTAAAGGAGCTCTCCTCTAGACCCTCAGAGGTCACCGTGGACTCCAGAGCAATCGGGCGGGGGGAGGGGTCGGTCAACAGGTGAAAGGTCGAGTGTCCGACAGCTGAGGTCGCTCGAACGAAGAATTTCCTGCTGCCTGAATGAAGGAGACACTCGAGGCCTTAAACACCCCTGATGACCTGAAGATCATTTTAAAGTCATAAAAGTCTAGAAAGAGTCTTTTCAAACGATTGCACTACATGTTGTTGAAGTTGGAGCGATGCTGTTTTCAAATTGAACTCGTGAGCTCATGGTTACGACGTGGGAAGTTGCGTGCACAACAACACAACAATTTCGCCACTAGGGGCCGCCGCATTTCTGTCATGTCGCACTACTTATCACTGGCAAAGGTTCAGGAAATCGGAGGCTACAGCTAACAGCTTACCTTAGTCGAGCATTCAAACTGGAAACCGCTTGGCTCTGTTCGGTGGTGACAAAGTCCACCAGCACCTCTGAAGTCCAGAAATTTACACTTTATTTGTTTCTTTAGTTCGTACGAACGTTTAAAACTGCAGTTGGCTCGTCTATCCCAGTCGATTTCTTGCAGGAAGTCTGCAAAAATAAGTTTTACACTTTTCACACGTTTATTTTATTAATTATGATCCAAACCACAGTCTGTCCTTCACTTGAAAAAAGATTTTATTCCACAAATAAATTAATCTGAAGCATCATAACTTTAAAAGGGTCCTGATAACAAACGTATAACTTAAATGAATATGTTTCTTAAAGGAATCATAAATGTATCTTTTAAATCCACATATTTTCTTCATGATAAAAAAAAAAAAAAAGTTGAATCTTTCATATCTTTTTTAAAAAGTCTGTTATTCTGAATCTGCTCTTGGAATATTGAAAACTTCAGCAGAAAATTTTGTACGTCGTAAGTGCAGCTCAATAAAAACAGCAGAACTGGGTGGTTTTCTGTTAAATCTGTGCGTTAAATTGTTATGAAACCTAACGTGAACACATAAATCAAACTTTAAGTGTGGTGAATCGCAGCCTGAATACTGGATGAACATTTATTCACATTCGGAGCACAACAGAACAAAATCTCGCACACTTTCTGCTTTTTTTAATCGACATTTTCAACACACCTGGAATTAAACTGTCATGGCTGCCACATGGAGCCCTTCTTCGTATAACTCTGCGCCCACAGAGCGGATTGCGTTGCAGAGATTTTACGCTCCGTATGGAGACACATTCCTGCGTGTCAGCTTAAATCGAACTCTCTAAATGCAGGACAGGCCATAACCTGTTCACATCCTGCTGCCTCCCTCACAGCACCGTAACACAATCGCTCACCTGTGGTTTCAACTGGTCACACATAAACTGGCTTCGTTCTACACACAAATCAGCTGCGAGGCATCTCTGAATTCCTGTTTGGAGTTTAAACTCCTCACATTTCCCTTGACCAGTTTTCTTCTTCTTCTTTTTTATTTACTTGGTAAATAATCTCTTGTAAACATCAAAATTATTCAAAGTAGCTGCACTTAAAACTGTGTTGTGAGGAACAAAACCTGCAGCTGCTTTGTAGACTCGTCGGTTTCTGCAGGTAGAGACACGTCGGTCGACATTAAACATTTAAAGATACACCTGACAGTAGGATCTGGATGATAAATGTATTGGTTTACTGTCCCTTTTGCAGCTATGAAGTGCATTCAATTTGAATAAGGATCTAAAAATCACAGCTCTTGTAAGTATAAGTATCATGATTAACAACATGAAGATATTGATAAACTCTTTTCTTTAAGTTCCCACTATTTAACATTAAAAATGCATACAAATTATGCATCGCTAACAGCTATTAATTTGGGCACAAAGATAAGGATTCTTAGCGCGGAAAACTGCTTTTTTCCCCCTGCAAAAATAGAATACAAATTCTAATTATACAATTCAGAAAATAGCGTAAGCATCGTTCTGTCAATAAAAAGAAAGATGTACTGTCAGTTGTTTACGTTCAGCTTCCCTACATTCCCACATTAAATGACGAGTTGGGAAATTCCCTCTCCGAAGCAAATTTAAACACATCATCTACTTTAACAGCCTCCTATTTTCAGGGGAGGAATCTGGTCCTCTCTGTGGGCGATCCAGAAACTATCAAAGCCTCAGCATGCACAACAGATGCACGAGACGTTCGGGTGCCAAATGACTCTTGTTATTTGTGTTGTTCCGCGGTCGGTGCCGGCGCTGAGGAATGATAATAGAGGGTTATTTCTAGACGTCTCTGCCAGCCGCTTTTGGGTTCCTGCTGAACGCGGAGCTTCATCAGAGTTCAGCAGGATATGTAACTAATTATTTGGCATCACATTTGCATTTTGGTTGTTCAGCTCATGGCAGTTGACAGACACATTGGTTGTGGTGGGAAATGAACTCATGACCCCTTCTTGATGTGGGCTGATGAAGGCCTGTGGATTGAGACCCGTAAAACCTCCCTGCTGCAGATATATGCATGACCTTAAGTGTTGCTGTTGGTGGTCTGGTTTCTAACGATGAACATGACGGGGACAAACTGAAGGAGAATCGAGGAGGTGCACATTCCTTCTCTTCACCTCTATCTATTGGACAAAACATATTCCATCCAAAGATTATTTCCCTTCAGTAACCATACCCACACTTTTTCCTTCCCTTTTATGCTTTCGGTGTCAAACATCTCACAAATTTCACACTTCCTGTAAACTTTCAAAGCCACTGAATGTCATCCAGATGCTTCTGTCCAAATGGAAAACTCTGTACCTTCTGTAAAAGTTCATGAAATCACTTTTTCTGTTATCCCAGCTCATTGAAAGAGCTGCAGAAAAGTTGAAAGCCACCACACTGACTACAACATAATATCAACATGAAAACAGTCAATACAGAAATATTAAAAAAAAAAAAAATATCTTTCTATCTACATTTTAACATTTCAATGAACCCCTTCAACTATGAATTGTGTTAAGCTAACTTATGCTAAGCTAGGTTTAAGTTTAGCTGCTGTGAATGCAATCTGAAAAAAACTTGGGTTTAATTAATAATATCCGTATCTTCTAGTGAGATAGTCTTACCTTTCTAATAAAAACAATAACATGTATTTTTTGACATGGCAATATTTCAAATAGCAAAAGTAAAGAATGGTTAACATGTGAAAACATTTTTTAAATCTAACTAGCCAATGCTAACAGCTACTTCCCAATTGTAGCAGCAAACCATTAATATGGAACATGAGATTTATTTATGGCCTACTGAGTGTTTTTTTATTGCTTTTTACCTTAAAAATTTGTACGTATAACAATGCTATCGCATGTCCCTATAAGAAACTTTCAACTACTTAATGTCCATAGTGACAGATCAACTAGGTAATCTGCTTGCTAAATCGTTAGTCTCCGTGGCCTCTAGATGGCATCCACGTCCAATGTTCTCACGACGACCACAAGTTCACGAGCTCCTTTTGAACGCAGCATTTTGTCGTCTCTTCCATTGACACCGCAACATGAATGTGGTCCATAACATAAAGTACACGCTAACATGACACAACATTAGTACTCGAACGTCCAGACAGCGTGAGCGATCTCCAGCTACATGTGTGTGTGTGTGTCGAAGAAGTCCTCTGTGAGTCGTCTGCTGTACGATGACAAAGCTGAAATTGTTTTACTGCAACACAAATGGAATCCCAACCACAAACACAAACGCTCAGCTTCCCGTTGAGTCTCATAGATCGTCTGTGGGTCCGGGAGGCTGAGGTTTGACCCGTGGAAAATGCTGCGTATGTAGTTAATGGGAGCATGTGAGGAGGGCCGCCGTCCAACCCAGCGGTTGTGTAACAGCAGGCTTGGAGATGCGGCCGAGTCCCGATCTGGAGGGAATGGAAGCGGTTTCCTCCCAAAGAACGAGGGTGGATCTAGTCGATTCCTTACAAATTGGACGTTCACTTCATTTCAAAACTTCATCCTGGGAACAGAAAGAAAAAAAAAGTAAAAAAAAAACAACGAGCCAGATTTCACCCAGGAGGAGAACAATTGCATCATCTAATAAGACGAGAGTGAAACCATAATGTTTGTCAGATGAACAAATGATGCTGCGGAATGTGAAAATCTGTTGTTTTTAGTGAAAATATACACGAGCCATGGAGACTAATCCCACAAAGACGTTGCCTCTCCAAACTTCCCCAGCCTGAGTTTTAAGTTACAACAAAAGCATGTTTCTCCTGCCAAGACGGCCGTCAAGGTTTTCAACTCAAGAGTTTACAGACTGTCATTAGAGCCCCGGGTTCACAGGAACGTCGAGGGCCTTGTTGTCTCCTTGCATCTTATTGAGCCTTATTATTAAAGAAAATTAAGATTTCCCTGAATCTTCTTCGAGGGCCGTCGTCTTGTCTCACAGAATGGGCAGTGATACACGGCTCTGGTTTTGCCAGTTGAAACACTACTGCTGCCTCGTTTACGATCTCTGGAAATGTTTTTTCAAGTTCAGAAAATGGATTAGTCCGCCACACAGAAGCTTGTAGGAAGTGGCTGGGTTGGTGACGGCTGGACAAAGTGCAGGACTACGGTTCAAGTCCTCTTGTGTGTTTCTGGTTAAGGTTCCCAGTCATGTTTCTGGCCTCCTGATAAGGAAAAGTCCAACAGTCGTACTCGTTGCATCTCTGTTTTGGTCTCCACCAACTAAATTCCCTTTAAAGCAGTGGTTCTTAACCTTATTGGAGGTACTGAACCCTACGAGCTTCATCAGTGCATTCACCGAACCCTTCGTAATTGGAAAAATAAAATATGATTTCTTCAAAACATAGGTATATATTTTATTAGTGCACAAAATGAACCATACATCAGTTGCACACAAAATCACTGTGTGCAAAGAACAAAACCAACAAAACATGAATTTCACACAAAAACATAACTCAATGAATGATTTGCGATCAGGTACGCAACTTCGTACGATGCTGTGAGGATCGGTTTGTCGACAAGCAAAACATGAATTTCACACAAAAACATAACTCAGTGAATATTTACTGCAAATCAATGTGACTTTTGCTGTTGCCTTTCAGATACAAATTCAGAAATGCGCGGCTTTTTGAAAAAAATTGTGTGTTGCCAAATTGTCTGTAGAAAATGTTTTGACAGCTGACAAAAATGGCCGACATTGCTAGTGTGAACCGGGCTATACGCGTGTGTCTTACTGCGGTCAAGTGAGCCGTCAGCCGCTGATACTCGGTCAAGTGAGCTGCCGCTTGAAAATGTATGTGGGTAATTCGCGGCATTCGCGCCTGAAAAGGGGCGGGGCTTATCTCCGTGCCTTATCTCCCTAAAAACAGTACCGTTTCCTTCATCCACCATTGAACTAACCACTAGTTCTGTTTTATACTTGTTGTGTCTGGGCTCATAATATTATCCGTAGTCGCACAACTGCGCCTGAATGACGGCCGCTTCCAGCCTCATTCGCGCTGCCCGACGGAAATTCGCGTCATTCGCAACCATTCGCGTCTGTGCATTGACTTTACATGTAAACTACCTCACAGTGTGTGTCTGCCGAACCCCTGAGAGTGACTCATCGAACCCCTGCGAACCCAGGTTAAGAACCACTGCTTTAAAGAGAGCCTGGTGAACCAAAATCAGTGTAAGAGGAAAAACCAAAAGAACAAGCATAAAGATGCTAAAATAGACATCAGGGGAACAGCAAAGTCTTCCTCCGAGTGCCTTGAGTTGCTTGAACGTACTTCCGCCAACATTTTAACCATGCAAAAGATCGTATCAACATCCAGCAGGTGTTACATTAACTAATTTCACTCCCATCTGCCTCGTCTTTGTGTTGTGCTAATTACCAATGCTAATGCTAATATGCTACACTGAGATGGTGAGCGTGGTAAACGTTAAAACTTCGGCACATTAGCGTCACTGTTGTGGCTTTAAAATTTTGCTGAGCGCTCCGCTAGCCTCACAGAGTTGATAGCACGGCTGCAGACCGTTTGACTTGTGTTTTATTTGAACATTAACTCCCGACGCAGGTTATATTCTGAGTTTTAATAGCCGCGTTCATGTCAAAACCACCTCTGAGGCCTCCACTCAGGCCATAACTAAGCTAAATAAAACCCTGATTACACACGTCTATGTGCGTAACAGAGCTCTCAGTCATGAGGTCAAAGATCTCTTCAGTCCCTCACAGAGTTCATGTCCTTCAAACGAAGTGCACACATGCTGAATAAAGGACCTCAGAACAGGACGCGCTGCTCCTGTGAGGCACAGGAAGAGAGCTGTTTTGCTTAGGCCTAAAACTGGAGCTGCTTTTCCTCGGTGGTGCTGGGGATCAGCCGAGCCCGGAGCTGGGCCCGGAGCCGGGTCACAGCGCCCTCCGCTCCCAAGCTGCAGGAACATCTGGTTCTGGTTTGTGCTTTGTGTTTATTCCACGCATCGTTCCAGGGCCTGTTTGTAATGCGTTCCTGTGTCTGTGGAGTCGGCGAGGTCCCGAAGACGGGAGTTCAGCCATGAGATAGAAAACTTAATGTCCCTGAGCCCCGGTTGAAACGGGTTTAATCTTCCTCATCCTTGACCTGCGGATAAGATCTGCTGTTTTATTTTTATTATCTGGCAGCTGTGTAGCAGAAAGGCAGGTGATTCAGTTCTGCATGTAGACAGGAAGGTTCCTCAGTCAGCAATCAGGACCACGAGCAGATACAACAACCGTTTGAAGACAAGCTTTTTTGGGGGGAAAAGAAAATGGTACCATTAAAGACCTGAAATAGTAAAGTGGAGGATACGACACGTTTATTTCTGTTGCCTAGTTTTTGTTTAAAATAAAAGATTAAAGTCTCGGAGCTGTAAACTTTATTTGAAGTGACTGAAACCAGCATCATTTCCACTGCTTTCACCACCATTGTCATCTCCACCCCCGCTCTGACCATCCTCCTCCCTTCAACCCCTCCCAGTGCTGCCGTTTCTTGGCCCACAGTCAGCAGGAAGTGAGATGACCTCAGCGGGCCTCTGATCAGGCACCGTGACATTCAGGAGCAGCGGGGACACGATGAACCATGTTTGTAGAGGCGCGTCCGTGAACATATCAGCAGGCTGGGACTGATTACAGAAGCTGGAGGTCTCCAGGTCTGATGTCAGCAGGAGAAGCAGGCGGCCTGAAGGCATCGCTGAGCCACGGTGACGGAAACAGGGGCGGCAGGGACGGGGCTTCATCCGCAGGACAGTCTCAATACATGAATTTGTAGATGTCAATGACGGGTCATCATGCTGAACACGTGACCTGTAATTTGACCAGGGAAGAACAGCGCAGCTGAAAATAGTCCCCATCAAACCCAATATTTCCTTTTGTCGGAGCAACGTTCGTTAAAAATTCCTCTTTCCTGCTGTTTTAGGATTTAAAATAAATTAGAAATCTAACAGAGGTTTAAGAGGTGGAATAACAAGTATTTGTCAAAAATAGAATATAGTATAATAGTCTTTAAAATGCTTTAAAAACTGGAGATCTCAGTTTTCATACTTCAAACATTCTCTTCCTCTTTGTTTACTTTTATTTTGTATTTATAATGGAGTAATTTTCCACTTCGGTCAGAGACCAGACGTTCGGATAGGTTTTCTGGGAGGTGATTGTTGGAGTAAAAGCTCCCACATACTCATCATTCAGGTTATGTTTCAGACTTCAAAGGTTTTCATTAATGCCCAAGGTGGAGGAGAAAAAGTACGGCAGGCGGTGAGAATCAGTTTCCAGACAGGACGGACGGACAGGAGGGAGGAGATGTGGAGGGGCTTTGAAGCGACTCGTTAGCTGTGGAGGAGGTCAGGGTTTGAGGTCAGGGTTTGATCACTGGACTATTATATTGATGGTGGAGGAGGTGTGTGTGTGTGTGTGTGTGTGTGTGTGTGTGTGTGTGGTGAAGCAGTTAACCATTATTATACTCCAGGTTTTTTGAAAATAAAGGTGATAAATAGCTGGTAGGTTTCACTGTGGACTCTCCTCTGATGACGCGGTGCCTCATGAGTCTCCTGCAGGTGTTTAAATAGTAAATAAGTAATAGAAGTAATTCATTTCTGCATTAGAAACTACACACTTCAACCGGCCATTTACTCTCTTAATCATCAATAATGTCATTACTATCATGCAATAATACCATTCTGCGTGCAACAATAGTATTTTATGTCCAATATTATTGCACAATCTCAGTTTGTGCACCATCCTTTATATATTTGTTCAATTTGGGTACTTAATTTTTTTTTTTTTATCGGCATTCACTCTCTTACA
Source organism: Embiotoca jacksoni (assembly GCF_022577435.1). Classification (NCBI taxonomy): domain Eukaryota; kingdom Metazoa; phylum Chordata; class Actinopteri; family Embiotocidae; genus Embiotoca; species Embiotoca jacksoni. The sequence goes on from NW_027185378.1 coordinate 555,245, forward strand.
TTCATGTATTTGCCACGATAAAATGACATTGATTAAAACAAGACAAATAAGCAGCATTGTAAACACTGGCTTTTTTCTATTTATATTTTTGCCAACTAACATCAATCACTAGGATGTGTTTGTTTTAAAAAGTCATTTCCTGACACATTTACATGGATTCATGGCAGCTCTTAAATAATATATATTTATTTTATGACTTGATTTTATGATCAAACTGTTTGAACCAATCCCAGCAAAAGTGATTTAACTCTAAATGTTTAAAGGAGCTCATTGAATAAGAAATGACTCATAATCAACATGTTTCTGTCCTCAGAGAGTCGACCCTGCTGCAGCTGCTGTTAACACTCAACACCGACTCCCATCCAAGATGGCCGCCTCTTTCTGGCTCATAATGAAACAGATTCTTGTGGAAACCATCAACGTTTGTTCCACGTCATTAACAGGCAGCAGGTATGTTTCTCTCGAGGTGGGTGGCGCTACCATCGGTTGCTGCTCTCCTTCATTAGCTGGTTACTGTTGGACTGTTAGCAGCGGGGGAGAGGGGGGGACCAACAGCTCACAGCTCCCTTTGTTGATGTGTGCATCACACCGACAGCCTTCCTGCCTCACACTGTAAAACACATTAACGATGGAGCTGTAAAGAAGAAAACCTTTAAAAACAAATAAACAGTCCGCACCCTGTAATTACAGTTTATGTAACATGAAGTGTGACTGATCAGCTGACGGGCACTGACAGGTAAACCTCCTGATGGAGGTGAATCTTACAACCCTGCTGAAACACAACTTCAGAAGAATCAGGAACACGTTGTCTCCTCGTGTCTCGTCATGTAACTCAGAGCTGCGTCACTGAGATAAGGAATGTGGAGAGCCAATCAGAAGCCAGGATACCCGGGTTGGTGGTAAACACCTGAGCAGCCTGCAGGCCTGACTCAGCTCTAGGATGCTGTTTGGTCATGTACAGGGAATGTTCCTGGAGGGCAGTTTATGAAACATGAAGTTTCCTCTGTGGTCTGTTGTGTGTCTGCAACAGTTCTCCAAAAGTTTGAATCACAAGCTTTGTGCTGCTGAGACTTTGATGAATTCAGCTCTCCTGCTCCGCGTGGACAGAATGTTATGCAGCATGAAAGATGATTTTCAGAGCAAATTTCTCACACTGAAGTAAAAACACATGAACGGAGGACAAAATTATTTGGATTGAAAACAAATTCTCCCTTTTAGTTTTGTTGATTTTAAAATCAGCTTCTTTATTGTGTCACAAAAAGTTTTAAATGTGAATCAGACTTCTTTGTTTGCAGTTTGTGAACTTTTCGTTGTGAAGCCTCTATGTTTGTCATTTCGTCCGTCGCCATCTTGTTATGTTCAAGCCAGAAGTGACAATATTTGGAAGAGCTGGGGAGGAGCAAGAGGGAGATCTGACATTATTCCCCGCCCAACTATAGCAGACACCTGACTGCACCAATGACCTGTCAATCAAACAGACATGCCCCCAAACGTACCGCTTTTTCAGGCCTAATATGCTGTAATTTTATTTTCATTTGATGTTTTTTGAATGGGAAGCTATTGGAGCCATCCCATAGTGGCCCTCAGTTGTACTGCAAACTTTAGGTTACAAGTTGAGTCAGACGTAGTGAGCGGGGCCTAAATTAACAGAGGTAACAAGAATCTCTTTTGGTCGGTTTAAGAAAACGAATCTAAAATTACTGTGAGGAATTTTTACATTTGCTGTAAAACTGCAGGCAGAGATTTATTTCCTAAATATTAACAGCAGCTATGTATTTAATTTGACCGTATTTGTTCCTGGAGAGTTGAAGCTAATCCACAAGAGGACAATTCGTCCTGATAGATTAAAAACCAGGTTGCAGTTGATGTTCAGCATCTTATAGATGTTGTTTAGACAAAGCAGCTGCTGCTCAGCATGAGTCACGCTTCCTCGTTTCATTCACTTGGAGAATCATAATTCTTCAGTTTGCTCATTATGTCTGACTTGCAGCCAGGAAACTTCCACTCATGTTCATCGCACTCCCTCGTCGTGATCCTCATCTTCGAGGTCTGGTGCTCATTTGTATGAAGCACAAAAACTCTCAGATCAAGTCTATCGATGTGTGGAGGTCGTTCATATGTGGCACGACGTCGACTCTCTTTGAAACGGGCCTTTTGGGAAATCTGAGTAAACGGGGTAAAAATGAGGGGAGAGATCTCAGAAAATCAGATGGATTTAGAAAGAATAAAGGCTGCAAATGAATATCAAACCCACACAAGACAACTGAAATGTCAAGGACTCTGAAGCATGAAGCGCCAGACGATCTTTTCCAATCATTAGCTTTAGTTTTGTTGTTCTATTAGAGGCCTGCAGTGATGGGACTGCAGATTAAAAAGGCAGTTCTATTTGTGAGGGTAATGACAGGTGAAATTACTCACGACAACATCATCATTCCATCTGGAGCTGCTCCTTTCCCCCCATTTTATTACTGCAACAAGCTGAAGAGGCCTCTGGAAGCTGAGTAATTAAAAAAAGCAGATAGATAGATCACTCCGTGCAGGATAGCTGGCAGCATCACCGTCAGCAGGTTCACTGTTGGTCTGATGTGAACTGTGGTTCGGTTCAAACATCGGAGCCTGTTTATTCTCTTCCTGCACAAATCCAACGATTTACTGTTGGAACTGAAGCAGCAGAAAATATTTATTATAATCTATAATTAAAATAATTATTCTTAAAGCTGACTATAGGACACAGAAGCATCTTTTATGCACACATTTCCTTTACTACCTGCATATAAAAGTGGAAATAGATTCTGGCTCTGGAAAGTGAAGCCGATGAAAATTAGAGTTCACTTGAGTAAAATTCTTCCTGAAGGGTAAAACAAGCTCAAACTGATGTGAGAGGTTTGGCCACACTTGTGTTTTATTGGCCATTTTGAGATTATGTCCTGCTTCCACGGCGGGTCGGGCTGCTGAGTGAGCAGAGTTCTGCAGAAATATCAGGCAGAGACTGTCGGAGGCAGACGGAGGCAGAAAGACGCAGTTGAGGGTGACATCTTTGCTATTTCTCACAAAGGCTCCTCAGTTTCACCTCCCAGCGTCCCATGCTGCAGTATGGCCGCTGCAGAGCGCCAATCAGGAGGAGCCCTGGGGACGTCACACCGGTCCCAGAGGGAGATGATGTAATCAAACGGTGATGTAATGGAAGGGCAGCACGGCGACCCACAGTGTAAATGATGTCAGATACGACCCAGCGCTCTGTCAGTGGCAGGTCCTCCTGTAACCGCCGACTGTAACGAACCGCCATGTCTGTACTTCACTCTGTGCGAGCAGCCATCGACCCGGCGGGACCACATGGTGTCTGACACAGCTGCCCGTCACGGCCACCAGTCTCTGGGCAGCACAATGAAACACAGAACTATTATTAATCTGCGCAACCTTCAGTGTCGCGTACAGGAAAAGAGCAGGTGTATTTCATAACAGGAGGTCCCATCAACTCCATATTTTACACACAAATACAAAACTACCAGGTTCTCTGTATATCAGTTAGGTTAAAGTAACTCGTTTTAAAACATTTTTTTAAGTTTTACAATCAGTCCCTTCATGAAATCGTGATCACAGTAAATCATATAAATTTAAGAAATCTCTGCGACAGCTCGCTATTTCGGAAGGATGAACCTGAATCTTTATTATTTGCTGTTTGCTGAAGCTCTTCGTGGTTGAAGCTGCAGCGTTTCTTACAAAGCTGCTGCTACATGGAGGAAACAGCTTTGAGCCCACAGCAGGACCGATGTGCGTCTCTCTTTCTCTCTCTCTCTTTCTCTCTCTCAAACCTCCCGAGGGCCGTGAAACTTTTCATCCCAGCTCCTATTTTTAGCCGCTCTCTTGGCAGCGTGGAGCGCATTCAGAGCGACGCATGAGATGTGAACATTGAGTCTTTGTGTGGGCGCACGATGCTCCGGAGAACAGCTTCGCTCGTGTCCCTCAGAGCCTGAAGCATCGTGAGATACGCCCTGATGGAGAACACTGGTTTTGTTCCAGCGGATGGAAGGAGACACTTTGCAAACGTCAACTTTAATGTTTCTCTTGTAAAAAGTCCTGTTTTTGTGTGACTTGAAGTTGAGGTCTGTCAGATTTCTACTGGTCTACTAAACCCCTTCAGAAACAGATTATCCGCTCATAGCTTGGTGAGGAAAAGGGATTAGTGGTATTCAGAGAGCTGGAAGGTGTTTGTTTTGTTTTTCTGTTCAAATTTCCACAAGTTAAAAACAAAATCAAACATCTAAAAAATATTCAATAAACGTTGGCGTTTATCTGCTGCAACGTCAATCATTAGCATACCCAGCTAACTAGCCTGCCGTTCAGTACGAACTGAGCGATAAAGGCCAAGTAGCTCGTGACAAACTAACTGGATTCATTTGTTGGTGCAGGTTTTAAAAAAACTCCATGTGTGTAGTCGGCGTAGAAATCAGTCCTGAATACTGCGTGAAATTGAATTCAGGGCATCGTTAGCCGCTCTGTCCTATTCTTTAATGTATTTTGGCTCGAACTAACATCAAACTTTCAAAGTCATGTTAATAAAAATAAAAAATAAAAAAAGCTCAAATTAAACTCGTGAGCTCGTGGTTACAGCATGGGAAGTCGAGTGCACCGTATGCTCGGCGTTCAAGTTAAGTCGTAAGAACATTGTTGCGAGGCAACGGCAACATGGAGGCTGTCTAGAAGCCACCCAGGCTAACGATTTAGCAGGCTAACATGGGCGTAGCGTGATGCAGGAAATAGAAAGACACAGAGGGAAAAGAAGATCAACATTTTCCTTAGACATAGGCTATTATCTCAGTTATAAAGACAAACTCCACATGACTAAAACTGCAATATATTAGCTTAACATCCAGCCAAACATGGACTTCCACGACCTCTGACATTTTCTGTAAACGTCAGCAAACACGTCACAACTCGTGAACTGGAGGCTTGTAGAAGATTTAGAGTTCAGATGTGGTATTTAGCAATAACAAAACAGTGTTTCGTTTATGGTGAATTTAGGTATTTTTAAGTGCTGCTATAAACACAATGCTGAAAGCTTGGAGTGTTTTCCGTGCTGAACCACCCTCTCCGAGTGGGAGGATTAAAAGCACAAATATTTCCCATTTACGTGTCACATAAACATGACAAGTCGAGCTGTTACATAAACACAGTGTGGCGGTATTAACGTTTGGATTTATGATAAATTCTGCTGATTCATGGTTCCAATCCTTGAGAAGTTCTCACGCCCACCACTTTCCCCAGTGAATTTAATCTGTCGTCCCTCCGATCCGCGGCACTGGCGCTATCTCTGCCTGCGGAGACACAACATGTGGGAGGACGGTGCGTCGGTCCCAGCCTTGATTTATAATCCTCAACACTGAGAGCTTCGTATCTTTCTCTCATCCTGGAACACAGATGGAGTCCAAGGTCAAACAGCAGCTGCGGGTCACACCTCTGCTTTCTGTTTGCCAGTTTCAGTTTAGGAAAGTGCAAATTTAGTTTCTGGACTTTGGACGAGTTGCCCGAAACCCAAACACCCCGCAGTGATGGCAAATATTTGCTCTTTAGCCCTTTTTTTCTGTCTTGACACAACGCAGCACTTTCTCTTCGTGTCTCCTGTTGTCCCGTCCTCTGTCCGAGAGCAGATGTGTTTTAGTTTACAGGAAACAGAAACTTGGATTCAGACTCAGCACACGTGATAAATACAAGGATGTCATATCTGACCTCCATCACATCTGTTTCAGATCACTGACATCTTTTATCCAGTCAAACAGAAAGGAAGCGTTACAAGAACAAACAAACGCCAACCAAAAGTCAAACTTCAGTGTCTTTAGCGGCCAAAACTTCGGTGGTCTTTTCATTGTGAATCATTCAGTTGTCGTTGTTTCTCAAACTAGTTTCACAGATGTGTAACATTAATGTTATGAGTCAGAGTGATGGATTTCACACACAAAGTCACAGTGAAAGTAGCATTTTAAACATTTTGGAAAACAGTCTTCACCACTTTCTTACTAAGCCATATTAAAATATAGCAAGCAGCAGCTAGATCGGTTTAGCACAAGAGCTTCAACCTGGTTTTACATTTTTGTGATTTAATATTAGGCTAATTGTGTGGGCAGATTTAAACCACAAAGTCACATGGAAACTGGCATTTCAAACATTTTCTGAAAAATTCTTAATCAATTTCATACTTAGTCTTAAAGTCAAACTAAGCTAGAGCTAGAAGCAGCTAGCTCGGTTTAGCATAAAAACTTCAACCTCGTTTTGTATTTCTGTAATGTTCATTTTGTGGACAGATTTAAACCACAAAGTCACATGAAAACTGTCATTTCAAATATTTTGGGAAATATTCTTTATCAATTTCTCTCTAAGACTTAAAGTTAAGCAGCTAGCTCACTTTAATATAAAAGCTAAAACCTGGTTTTTTTTTTTCCCATTTCTGTTATTTGTGTGGACAGATCTTTTTAAACTTGGACCAGGCCCGGCTAGTTGTTTCCACCCACTTCCAGTTTCTATGCTGAGCTAATTTAGTCAACTGTTGGCCTTCCACATTAAGTGGACCATGTAGTTTGTCGTAGTGTCATAAGAAAGAAGTGCTGCATTTTTAGTACCAAAAACGACACCAAATCCACCAAGTCCATCCATCGGAGAGAAGAGAAACAGTAACACAAACAATAAAGTAAAAGTCCCGGGAATGTTTTTAGTGCATTAAAGGAGGATGGAGCCCTGATGACCGACATTAACCTGCATGTGCTGACATTTATTTTGCAGGATGGCGGATGACTATTTGGGTGCAGCTGAGCGCTGACAGCCAACAAAACAGGCACATTCCATGCAGTGGGGGTGGAGAGGAGCTGAAGGGGGTTGTTGTGTTGATCCAGCTCTGTGACCTTTACGGCCAGGAAGGATCAGCGATTACAATCAACACTAATCCCGACAACAGATATTCTTCTCCCCCGCTGTGACAATCCTCCGTGACACCGAGGCGACACGTCGGACGAGGTGAGCTCAGGAGATTTATGACGGCGGCGACCCGTGGCAGGATGGACAATAACCTGCTGACAGAGAGATGCTGCTGAGACCTCACTAAAGGGGAAACATCTTAATTCATGTTAACGGGCTGTAGATGTAGGAGGTCACAATAAATTCTAATCTCTCCCGGTGGCTGATGGGAAAATGTGTTGAAGGTGTCCTGTGTTTTGCACACGCAGTAGCTGCTTGCTCAGGAGCTTTTCACACTTTCACCTTGACTGCCAGACAACAAACAGCATTAATACATGGTGCTTATTTATAGCACAGGTGGACAAATCTTAAAGTTTAATTTTATTGTGTTCTTCCAAGCATGTTTACAGTCAATATACAGATAGTCAAAGTGAATGGGACAGTAGAGGACGGAGCTCAGCCTGAGGACAGCCAGCCATCGATCCACTCCTTCCCCTCCAACCTTGGTCAAAGGCACAAAGACCAGCTATGATTGACCTTCGACCTTTGGCCAAAGCAGCACCGTCAAAGACAAAATCAATAATTGTTTTATAATTGTTATAAAAAAAACAATTTATCTCAATTCTCTGTCCAATACGCTCCCGACTTGATCTGATCCGTTAGTGGTCAAACACAAAGAACTGATACATTCGGCTTCATGCAAAAAAAATCAATATGCTTGTGAATAATTTAAGACGTATGCACGTCAGATATGATCGTTATGAAGACGATGCCCCGTGATGAAGACAGTTCATGTCAGTGTACATACATGTTCCTTTTAAACAATAGAACTTTAAATCATCAACTTCTGCTGAATCATCTGTAAAAACAGGACATGAATCCAGCTGTGATTTTCCTCGTGGCGACTTCGACCTCCTGTTCTAATTTGGTTTTGATTTAGATTTTTGCTCGTCAGGTACGGCAGGTCAGTGAAGACTAGAGCATGTTGTTCAAGCGGAGCTGACGGAGAGCCAGGCGTCCGCCTGAGTGGGGACGAGGCCAGGTAGGACAGCTGGTGCTCGTATCGACCACACTGACTTGACCGCAGGTCGCCACATGAACCACGTGGCCGCTGTATCAAAACAAAACGGCGTCCCTCTGTGAGAACACACACATTATGGCTCATATTACCACTGAGAACATGGTGACGGGGGAAAAAAGGTTGGAAGAATAAAAGAGGTAGCAGAGACTCATTTAAATGACCCCGCCAAAATAAAAGCCTGGTAAAGTTAGAGATACACAGATGTGTCTGTCATTGTGATTAGCTCTGTTCTGTTATGCTGCTTCCTGTCAATCAGAGATTTGGATGCTAACAAACCAACATGGGTTTTACCCTGTTAAAAATCAGTTTTTAAGGTTTTATTGTCACCGTTTCTGCTCTTCACATGGACACTGTCATGTTTCAGCATTTTAGAACGATGAGACAAAAGTCACTGACAGAGCAGAGCGACACTATTCACACTATTCTATCTCGATTATTTCCACTGATGTGTTTTCCTGATGGTGCAAAACACAACAAACATTAAACACACATTGTAAATAATGTGGATTTGTTGGTTGATCCCCACTGATGCAGATGTTAACGCTCCGCTCTGCGTTCAGGCTGTATGTACAGGCTTACATAAGGACGGAGGCAGTGTAGTGTTACCATTGTGTATTCTTTTCACTGTACCATCTGGTGACCTCACCCCCTCACCCCCCCTCCCTCCCTTCCCCCAACCTCTCATCACTCCGGTTCTTTGTTTACGTTCTCCCTCCCTCTCTCCGGCCTGCAGCGTCCGTCCCTCCTCTGAAAACGAGCCGCTGACCGTGCAGATGCGAGGAATGACTCTAATGTTTTAGCGGGAACTGTCGTCTCTGTTCCTCTCTTATATTTTTTTAAATACCTAGACAAAGTCCAAAGAGAGAAATGCAGAGAACTCTGAAGGAATGACGAGTATTTGCATTAAAAATTTGCATTGCAGCAGTTTTCAGTGTATGCCAATTACACAGCATAATAAACCGTCTCATCTTTGCTCCATTATTTCTGCTCTTAGTGCCGTTACCGGTGCCACAGAGAAATGAATGGAGTCCTTTGGCACATTAACTTTGATCAATGTCCTCATCTCTCCCGTCTGCCTGCGGAGATCTCGGCAGATCTTCCTCCATCTTTAGGATCATTGCAGTTCATTCTTGAAACTCTCAGTGATCTTTCAGCATCACGCAGCTGTGCGTCTTGAAGCCTTTCTATCCCCATAACACTTTGTAATTTATCCTCCAGGCAGACAACCCCCGTCCCTCTCTCTGATATTTCCCTCAGGAGGGAGAATATTGAATCTCGTGCAGCTGACCAGCCATCTGCCTTCTGCCTGAGAGTAGATCTACATTCACAACTACACAACATAAACATGACCTGGACGTTTCCTCAGATCCCCTCCAGTGTTGGTCAGTCAGACTGGTATGCATCCTTACATAACACAGCAGCAAAGGACCACATAGACAACATGTGCAGGACTTGGACTGGACGCACGGCTCCTTCTTCAAGCTCCGAGAGGTTTCCAAAACACATGTCAGATTTAAACTGGAGATATTTACAGGAATTCTTTTGAAGGGAGAGAAGAAATTCTTAAAAAAAAGGCTCATTAAGTTCAGCTCAGAACTGTTTAGTGGGCCGACAGAAGGAAACGTGGGGAATGCAGGGCCTCTAACCACATCACAGCACCTTCCAGTAAGATGGCAGACTAATGGTTTCAAACTGTGAACATCCATGAGTCCAACAACAACTACAGTACATTAGTTACAGCATACATCCAAAATAAAAGTATGACTTTTGTGGTTCAATACGAGGAAATCTGTCAGTATTTCAGACAATAATGTCCTCCCACCTCTGAGGGGCCCTTTCCTGTTTCAACATAAAACCAGGTCCACATTAAGGTCCTTCCACAGCTTGCTGACCTGAATAGTTACATTGTGTACCACATCGATGCTGAAACTCCTCATTACACAAACTTTACAACATGCAAGCTGGGATCATCGTCTCTCGGGGCGATATAGTCACCATAGTTACGTCCAATGCATGAGAGGACTGTGGACAGGATGAAGCTGCTCTGCTGCATCTTCACCATCCGTCTGCTGTCAAATGAAATAAAAAAAAAAAAAAACTATAACAAAGACAGATATGGTTTGATCTCACACATTTAGGTTAAACTGGATTGCCAGCCCGGCTTCATCACCAAAATGTCAGTTTGACCTCACTGATGCTCAGCGACTGAGTGGGAACAAAGTGTAAATACAAGCACAGTAAATACATCCAAACAGAGTGCAGAGGCTGCGGTTGCAGATTTAAGAGCGGACCAGTGAACCCTGTTGTGCTGCATCATCTCTGAGCTGCTTTGAAGAATATCTTAAATTCTAAAACGATGATGCACCATATTCTGTCTGCTTCCTCTGGTGCACCAAACATTCCCAGTGAACGTGTTTTCTGTGCTGCAGTGTCATCGTGTGCTGCTCTGCTGCCTTGTGTCACATTAAGCTGCTGGCAAGGACTCAGTCTGATGAGTGAGGTCTGATGTAGGAGCTGCTCACGTCCCCTGGGGACACAGGCACACAGAGGGACTTATTTCAATTAGCCACAAAGTGCCAGAACAAAGAGGCCAACCTGCTCCTGCTGCACCTCCAATGGGTCAGAGCCAGCTAATCACATCAGGACGGGACGGTTGGAGATAGAGGCTGGATGCTGCGGCTTCAGATCGAGGTGGAGGTATAGAAACCAGGTCACGTCTGGTGTTTGTTCCTGCAGCTTTATATTCGGTGAGCAGAGAGAACTGCTCGTACAACCAGAATCAGGACAGAAAGAGTTCTGAAGGTGTGTCACGGTGATGCTGAGGTGTCACACAGATTATCGTACACCACTCCCCATCATCCACCTCTGACCGTGACAGTAACCTGATCTGTGCAGTGTCGGGTCCAAGGATGAGAATTTGTGGTCTCTGGGTAGCTTTGTTGTTCCCAGGTCTCTTTCTGGTGTCACTTCAAAGCTCCGGTCTCTCCGGGCCGGAGGGGGTTTTAACCCGGCCTGACCAGGCACACTTACGAGCCCCTTTTCATGTTTGACACTCATTTCTCTCCCTGACAGGCAGCCGGAGCAGAGTGGGGGCCCCCGAGCACTAATTACAGGTCAGCATGTCAGCTAACAGGGTCCCCCCTCCACGTTTAAACCTCGGTCTGACATCATGGAGGCGGGGAGGTGGAGGAGGGTTTATGAGAGGTAAGTGTTCTTAAAAAAACAAAAAGACTCCTCACCACTAAGGGTAAAGTGGTCATAAATAAACTTATCAACAAAGCAACATGTTTATGAACAATGTTTTAACAGCAGCTTTCAAATAAAACAGTTGAAATTTAAAAAGAAGCTTTGATTTTTGTGACAAAACCTGAACACCATGTTGTATCTGAAGAGGGAACCTACTGACACTCTAACTCTCATTATTCCGAAACAATTACACTTTGTCACATTTTTTAACAAATAAATATATTTATGAGACTTCATGCCAATTAAAAAAAATATCAATAGATCTGATGTAAGTTATTTGATGCTATTATAAATATTTTACCAAAAGGTGGCCCTTTTTTTTGCTGAGTTAGAAGCACAAAACCATGACAATAAAGGCTTATTGTTTGTTTATTGGCCTTATTGTTGTAATTCACGTTCTTAATTGACATTATTTATGTAATTTAATCTAATTTACTTCTGATTTAAGTATATATTTGTTTCTTAACTGTATAAATGTCTATTTATGTTTTATATGTCTATTTATGTCTGACTGTTTCAGTTTTTTGCACATTGAGAGAGAAGCAACAACAAGAGTCAAATTCATTCTGTAAACGTACCTGGTCATTAAAGCTGATTCTGATTCTATTCTGAAGTCTGTTAGGCTTATTTTATTAATTTACAACAAATCTGTAATATCACATTCATATGCAGACACATACAATTGTACATATCATTCAGGTCAAAGCCACCTATGAGTATTTAATGTCCTATAATGTCTGTAACTGGGTGTTTTATTATTGGCTCCTTCCTTTATGCTGGTAAAAAAAAATAGTTATTTGTTGTCTATAATGGCCTCAGAGAGAAAAGGGTTATAAAAGAGAAACCAGCTGCAGACCGTTGCTGATCTGGACATAAAAATAACCCGTCCTACATCACAGAACTTTTCTGAGCCCGCTTTTAATACACGCAGATTTCTGCGGCGGAGCGCGTGCCCTGCGCGGAGCGGAGGAATGGAATGAGAGGCAGTCGTGGGCGATACCAACTCTGGGCTCTGAGGGGGGGGGAGTCTGCTGCGAGCACCTCGGTGATTTTCAGTATTTGGAGGTAGAAACAGACCTAGCGTGTTACTGAGCATATTGTTAGCTTCTGTCATATTTCTCTTGTGATTTTTTTTGTGTCTGTAAATTTTATTTAGATAAAAAGAAAATCTTAGTTCCCACCGCGGTTCCCTCCCTTCTCGCTCCCTCGTACCGCACATGTATTCCTATGTACGGCTCCGTCTCGGACAGAATCGCGTCGAAGGCGGCTGAACGACGATTCTTCCCCAAAACTTCCCAAACTTCTACCCACATTGTGGATATCCTACCTTCTCCCTGTGAAATACCTCGTTTGGATTACCGCTCCTAAAGGGAATAACTTATTTTGTGGTGAAAAGGTGAGTTTTACGTCTCCGACTGGCTGCTTTAATTCGTTTTTTTTTTTTTTTTTTTTTTTTTTTTTTTTGACTACTTCCAACCGGGAATTCTTTAACGGTTACGACTTTTTGCTAGCAGCAGCGGGGCTGTGGCGTCTTTTTCAGCCGAGCTAATCCTGGAGGAGTTTTTAACGGAGCTATTTTAGGTTTATTTCATGTTTTTTTTTTTTTTTTTTGCGTTTATCTATGGTATTTTTAACAGTTTAAATCGGTTACGAGTCAAAAGCCAGGGCAGATGAGATGTGTTGCTTCATCCGGGGTGATGCTGGCAGGACATTTTACTGGGAATGTGTTCGTCTCCGTACTTCTATGATAGAAAACAGACTTGTTTAGTAGGCTAATAAATTCAGATTTAACTGTATGTATCTGTTTGTTTGGGAGTTTTTACTCAGTGTATTTCAGCGGTAATTAAACGTTTGGACGTCGTTATTGTTGAGTAATTACTACGCATCAGTGTTAATGTCAGACCTCGAGTGGCGCTAAATCCAGTCAGTCCTTGTTTTCTTAGTCCTCAGGAATGTCAACAGTTTCCCGCCCCTGTTTAATATTAGACCAGGGAGCAATGAGGAAGAGGAGGGGGATCCTCACGAAGACCTGCAAACACTGGTTCCGTGTGCTGTGTCCTCTGAAGTTATTTTATCCCCGAGTGTAAAGTGGAGCTCTCTGTGGAGCCACCAGGGGCTGCATACCTCAGCACAGAGGATGCTCTGCGAGCTGAACTTGCGTCCTGTCGGTTGGTTGTTTGTGTCCTTCAAGTCCAACCGCAGTGTAATAAACATTTTTGCCCAGGTCGCTGCACAAGCTTTATTATTGCGTGTGAAATCAATACGTTGTGTCCCCGCAGAAACCAACAAAGTCAGTCAGGGGATCCCCTCTTAACTCTTGAACCTCGTCCAGGACAGATGGCAGGGTAATCAGTTTCCCTGTGTGGCTCCAAACTCTGTGACCAGGTCTCCTCTCCAGCTGCAGGGGAAACGGAAGAAAAACAAGCCGTGTTTCTGAGAGTGTGCCTGGGCTGCGTGATGAATGGGAGAGAGGTGGTGCAGGTGGTGTCTGCACAGGAAGAGCACTGCTTGAGGAGGAAACACAAAGGAAACGTGTGAATAAAGATGGTGTGTGTGTGTGTGTGTGTGTGTGTGTGTGTGTGTGTGTGTGAGTCATTCAGATATGCAGGAATGTGTGTTGGGATGGTCCGTAATTGCACAAAACTTCCTGAGAGTCATGATATGTTTCCTTTCTGGAGTTGCTCACCTTCATTGTACCTTTGCTGTCATCACACTTCAGTATTGAAGTGAGCATCAGAAGCCTTCGCCTCGGGGGCGTCTCCCTCTGATGCTCAGACTCTGCCTTGAATACAGAAACGGTAGAAGAAGCAGCTACCAGTGGGTAACTGGAGATAACCTGTTGTTTTACATAATCGTCTGCTCAACATGCAAATTCTCCTGGGGAAGCCTGAGACATGCTAGGGGGGGGGGGGGGGGGGGGGTTAATACAAAAGGCTGTTTATAAAGAGGTCTGATTTATCTCTTCATCTGCTTTCAGCCGCCTTGCTCGAAGATAAGGTAACAGAATCTGTACGTTGAATCTGAGGACAGATGACTGATGAATGAGACGGGATGGAGTTACTGTTATTGCCATGAAGAAGGAGAAACTCTATCTGAGACCATTCTGTTGCAGGTCTTATCTCTTCAGTTACAGTATGAGGGTGTGGATGCAGTCTTAATGTAAGTCATGAAGGTGCTCTGGGCTCTCTGCTGCTCAGGAAAGAAATCTTAAACTTCCAGAGAGGATGGATGTATTTCCAGAGTGAATCTTGTGTGCTGACCGTCTCCTGGTGATGTTCGGTGATGTTATGGTGAAAACATCAGGCCGCTATGTCTCTGTTGCAACCGCAGGGATGTTGCATGGAGGAAATAAATGGGTCAGTTCTTCCTGCGTTTGTGTCCCTTTGTGCTTTTTCCTCGGATTGTGTTTTTTTTTTTTCTTCCTCTCGGCCTCTTTAGTGAAGCTGGAGTCTTTTCGGGGGAAGTGGACCAGAGAGTTTCAACCTGCCGGCGTATTATCGGCTTATTTCAGACGCTTCCCTCTGCAGCTCAAAGTGTTTCTGCAGGATAATTTTTTGATTTTGTTTGGACTGGTTGCAGCTGAGATGAGATCCACTCACAGGTCAGACATGTCAGTTAGTTATCTCAGTATGTTGTGCTGTATTTCCAGTTGTGAGTCCCACCGCTCAGTAATAGGAAGAAGTGAATTCCTGCCGTTCATAAAATGTAGCAAGTAACTTCCTGCCCAGTTCAAACATGTTTCCAGGTCTCAGTCTTGTGAGTCTCTTCAGGTGGGACAGTGTAAACAACAGGAGATAATCCCGCACACAGGAAACGGATCACCTCCACAAACTTTCACATCCAGTCAAAAACAGAAGAGCTTCCCCCAGAAACCAAACAACAGGGTTCATTTCGGGGTTTTGTCATAATTGCAGATCATGTTTTAACCCCCTCCTTTAAGGCTGCTCGCTCTATTTCGAGTGTACGTAATGGTCGGGTTGACGTTGCTGCGGTGTGTTGTGGCGTTACTCATGCAGAGTCCGAGCCTGAATGCTGGGCGGGGAGCGAAGGGAGCGACTGCTGACTCTGTTCTAACATGTCTGGCAGCGCTTGTGTGTGTGTGTGCGCTCTCTCAGAGCCACATGGATGCCATATGCTTGTGAATGGCGAAGTAATCTTTCCATAAAGGTAGAGGAGCTGTAGTTGTACCTCTGAATCTTTACCGCTTTGGCTCTTTGTCAACATTTTGTGACTACAGAAAGAAGCACGTACGATTTCCACGTTTGAGTAATTGCGAGGAAAAAGTTTGAATCCATCCACTGATTTGGAAACGTGTTTGCTCTCGAAGGTCGCGTTGAGCGGCGTCACAGTCACGGTGCAGAATCTCCGCGTTTGTCGTAATACAGGCCAACTTTTGTTTTAATGACGCTCATTAGTTTGCAGGATGATGATGGAGGATTATAGAGCCCTCAAAACATATGTTATACACACGTTACTGCTTTATAACCCTTTTATCTGGTGTAGAAGATCTGAATCGCGATTTGTTTTAGTGCACTCATTTACCTGATACAGAAGAAAACTAGCTTTTATCTTAAATGCAGCAGCTTCATGAACATAAAAACGGTCCAGTTCGGTCTCTGTTTTCTTTGTTCCAACAAACCTCGGATCGAGGACTTTTTCTGCTGCTTTGCAACACTGCATTCTTATTAGTTCGAGGGAGAGAGTTTGTTTTGACGCAGCTGATGTCCAGAAGGAAAATGCAGCAGAAACGTTAGTGTTTAGAAATGAGATCGTACAGAGGCAGGAGTCATGGTAGAGATTTAAATGTGATTAATCGTGCAGCATACAGTCGGTAAAACCAAAGATATATACTGTTCTATAAAAGACGTTTAGCTTGTAAATCGGTCAGTTTGTTCGCCGTTCATTTTATTAATTCACCTGCAGGCTGAATATCTCAACTTGTCGTACGTAACATGCAATTTTAGCCGACTGCCCAAGTTGAGAAACCGGTTTTATAACCTGGATTAAATCTCAGGCTGACTGAAGTTCAAAACTCCAGTGAATTCCAGCAAAGTGTGTTTAAACACTAAAGCTGCCATACATTACGAGAGTCGTAGTTTATCCTGAGGCCTCCTACTCCTCCAGCTATCTGAGTGAGTTATATAACAGGGCTACAGTGGCGTGCTGCGATCAGGTCCGACCTTCAGCGGTTAATGAGCGTGACATTTGATCATGGAGGAGGACACCACGTGTTTACCTCGCACACCACAGCTCTGTAGAAGAACACGGAGCTTAGTTTAGCGTGGAGGGGATGAAATATTCCCTGGAGCTGGATCTACTACGCGTCCTCATAGTGAGCCGGGTGGAGATAGAGAAAAGGACTTCTGACAGTCAACATATGATATCTGCAGGATCAATGTCTTAAATGGAGCTCTTGAGTTCCCCTTCTGCTCGAGATTAGGTTTAAAGGCTAAAAACACACACTTGCAGGTATTTACTATTAATATTGGCCTCCGTCTGCAGCCTGTTGGAAGCCGAGAGGTGTCAGGACGAGTCCAGGAGAGATCTCGTCTCAGGCGGCGGGGCGTCTCTCCCGTTTATTCTTCAACCCGCTCGTTCAGTCCGTCAGCAGGTGGAGCAGAGCAGACAGGTCTCAGCGATGTGACCGAGGCGGTTTAGAGACGCTCGTCGGCTCTGCAACATCTCTCATCAGCTGAATAAACCGAGGGGGGAGGAACTCAGGCCGGCTCCAGTTGTTGGCAGGATTTATATATTAAAAAAAATGTCTTCCCTTTTGAAAGAGAAGCCTTTAAATATTTCAGCGAGGGCAGTTTGTGTCGGCATCTGGAGCCCATGAAACAGGCCTCCTCCCAGATTAACGGCCCAGTTTTTCCTGTGGTAAAGAATGTAGGCTCCAGTGAAAGTTCAGAAATGCAGAGGAATGTTGCACCTTAACATTGTGTAATTCAATTGAATGTAAATATTGAGAGGACCGGGGAATATCTGTAAAGTGAGAGGAAGTTTTTACAATTGTACTGGGGGTTGCGTTGTGTTTGTAAAGTCCTGTTAAAGATTTGGGGATAAATGAGGACCACAAGTTGTCTTCATCCGTCTTGTTTTTAATCCTAACCCAGAAATATTTAGTTCACTGTCACACGGGAGGAAGAAAAGCAGCCAATTCTCTCAAAGAAGAAAATTGTCAGAGCACCTACTGCTTATGTTTCTGTTAATGAAGTGTTTCCCTCTCTTTAAATAGAACTGAAAAGTTGTCCCGATGTGTAGACAGTACAGAGAAGTTTTGACTCCCATCCGGGATTCTCCGTGAGCGGCTGCAGGTTTTGGGACGCTGTCAGAGGGAGACGGTGGCGCTACTGCTCGCTGTGTGCGTCACGAATCAAAGGCCGCCATTGTTGGAATGAGAAGCAGATGTTAGAGAGGAATTCTCCTGACTGCGGCACTTTTCTCTTTTTTTCATGCCTAAGCTCTGAGCTCGCTCCTTCCCTTCCTCTCTGGGTGGATACGTCCACCCTCCTCTTCCTCAGCTCTGACTCACGCTGTACCTGGAGCTCTTGTTGGATCGGCGAGGTGACAGCTGAGAGTTCCTCCTCCAGAGCAACAGAGGTTTTTCTGTGGTTCATCCCTCCTCCTGCAGCTCTGCAACAGTTGGACCGATTCTACTCTCTGATGTCAGGAGGAGCGAGGACTGAGAGGAGGAAGAGGTGTAGCTGTGATGGAGGCCCTCTCTCTCTGTGTGGTGTCAGTCTGACTCCGAGGTCCTGCCACGTTGACAGAATCCCAGTGTGGGGCTGAAAGGCAGGAGGAAGCTGAGCTCTTTGTTGCTGCTGTAGATGGACTGTAGTGTTGCATCACTCTGTGCAGGGCTGGTGGGGGGTGGGTGCAACAGTAATGTCATTATCCAGCTCTCTGTCCCTCACAGGGTGGAGAGAATCCACCCTCTACTTCCCTGTGGACGTCCCGCTGCGGCAACGTCTCCTCTGAGAGACGTGACACAACACACCCGTAAACCCACAAACAATGACGACACGCAGTTTGTGTCTCCAACGTGAGCGTCTGCTCTCACCGGCGAGAACAGCGTGATGAAGGAGGTGTCACCGGGATGGCTCGTACGTCCGGTTACAGCCGAGACGTAATCTGATCATGAGCTTTAAACTGTTGTTTACGGAGACAGACAGACTCTGATGGGTGAGTGTCTCCAGCTTTTATTGTCTGGTCTCCGAAGGGCTTAGGTGTTGTGGTGGTTGTGATAGGGGGGGTGCACTCTAAGAACTTAAATAGGTACCGAATCTGTTTTTTCAATCACGACAAGCTGAACAGAGCAGATCGGCTGGTCAGACAAAGAGCATCCAATCAATTTTCAAAATAAAACTCCGATCTGCAGCACGTCACAGTCTTACCACCGTTCTCCTTCTGCTACAGACACTGTGCGAAATACTTATGATAGAACTGGGCGGATTCATGTTTTTTTAAGGACTAAAACGTAATAAACTGCATTAACTTTGGCTGCAGCACAAAGCAGGAAACAACAATGAACACAAACCGGATGAAAAAGAAACCATTTTAACAACGATCACCTGCCAGAAGCATGAAAAAAATCAAGGAAACATGATGTGATGAATTGTAAAGCTGAGGTATCTCCAGCGGAGCTGATGTTAACCCTTCACGATAACCCCAGTGGGAGGTTTTGGACCCGGTGTCACTTCCTGCGTCTCCTCCGTCAGTCCAGTTACCTCCTGCCCTCCTCTCCCTCCCAGCCGACGTTCATCACTCCGTCTCTGCAGGCTGCCTGAGCGCCGGAGTGAAGTGATCCAATTAGAAGGGTCTCGCTTCTCATTAAGCGGGCTGCCATCACACAGCTCAGCTGTTCTTGTAGCAGCACCTGACATACGGAGCTGGCAGCAGAGGAACAGAGCCACAGAGCCTGTTCCTGATGTGTGTGTGTGTGTGTGTGTGTGTGTCTGTGCAGCGCAGCAGCGGCGCGTTCAGTTCGAGGTCAGCAGCAGCGCCGGGATCCGCCACCGTCACGTCTCATCAGCACACTCTGCTGAGTGGCCAGTTGCTGCCTCGCTGCGTATCCAACGAGCAGCCGTGATGAGAAGCGATGCCGCATGTCAACAGAGTGTGTATTTATGGCCGCCGTGCACACGGCGCTGCTCGTCCCCGCAGAGGCGCAGGAGAGCCAAGCGGGTCCGAAGCCCGTTCCCCCGACTGCAGCAGAGGTCCGGGCCTCGGGGGAAGGAGGCCGTTTGTCCGCATCAGTGACATCAGAGAGTTTTAACACTTTGACTCACGTCGTCGCGGCTTCTAAAAATGGCTGCGTGACATCTGGTGGTTGTCACCCTGCAGTGAAACCCCCGAACTCTCTCCTGACACGCCGATCGCTCCTCGCGCCGCAACGGGACCCTTCCTGCTGCCCGTCCCTTTCTGTTTGGAATGACAACGTGACTTCCAGGTGGGAGGTTGTCCACAGGAAGAAGTGATCACACGAACTGATTGTTCTTTAATATTCTTTTGTCGGATCTGAGACTTTTCACATCCTCCGGCTGTGAGACGCTGGCGGGCCAGCGGGGGAAAGATCCAGTTGTGTTTATAACAGAGGGAACAGAGGTGTGAGCGTCAGAGCTGCTGTGATTGGTCCGCGAGTTGATCGATTAATAACATGCTAGAATTATTTTTAAATGTGAATGTTTTGTGGCTCCTTCATGATAATAAACTGAATATATTTAGGTCGGGATATTTTAGGCGACATTTTTCTGCATTTTTAAAGACCAAACAGACAATTGATTACTTATTGATAATAAAATTAATCATTATTTGCAGCCCTGGTAAGCATGCAGTAAAATCTGCACCTTTAAAATGGGTATATTTTATATTTTAACCCTATTTAAATTTATGAATGTGATGTCTTGTGTCAAATTTTATTTGTTCTTATGCGTTTTATTTTTTTCTTATTTGTAAACTACATTTGATATGTTTTTATTATACTTTCAAATGTCTTTATGTGAAGCACTGCATGTGATTTTGTTCTTGTAAATCACTTTTGAGCTGCATTTCATGTATGAAAGGTGCTACATAAAGAAAGTTATTATTATTACTAATTAACCTGACTTGTACTCAGGTGCAGAAGTCACAATTTATCACAACTTAAACGTCAGTGCGGAGAAATCCTCCAAACGGTTTGATGTTGGTTGTTTTTTTAAGTGAAGGAGTTCGTATCGATATTAAAGATGGTTTTGCGCGTGTTTTTATTGCCTGTATTTCCCTGTCGGCATCCCTCGGACTTTAGTAGAAACTGAAGGAGTTTTGCAGCAGACACAGCTGCAGTCTGACTCGCGCGAGACGGACTCAAACAGTGAAGAGCGCATCAACGGAAAGGAGGAGCTGACGAGGGCGACGCCGCACAGTCAGCATGTGAACCTCTGAGTGCCAACGTGTTGTTGTTCCGCTGGATTAAAGCGCGTTTAAGCAACGAGGAGACAGAAATGTTCCGAGAGGAGCCGGTTTTGGGTTGGAGCCTCGCGGTCTAGTGTTTCCTTCATGCTGTTATTCCGTGTCCTCGCTTCCTGTGTAGACACACGTTCACATGTTCCTCTGGAGTCCCCCACCCACCCCACCTCTCCTCCCTCACTGACGTGATGTCACATCATAAACTGAAGCGCTCGCGTCCTCTCTCCGGTCCTCCACGTCTCCTGTCAGGCTTCTCGGTGCAGATGTTTTCTGTTGAAAAGGTTTTCATACGAGATGCTCTAACATGACGTCCTCTGTCATCTCTGATGTCCCCCCCCTTCAGTGTCCGCCTGCAGCTCTGGTCCTCATGCCCTGTCCTGTGAGAGCTGCCCGGCCCGCTGAGCCCTTCGGTGTGTGTGTCCGGGGCTGCAGCTGAAGCAGGTCCAGAGGGGACCCGGGTCGTCTCGGGGGAGAGGCGGGGGGGTGGGGGGGTGGGGTGGGGGGTGTCCCGGAGCCTGGACAGCAGGCGGAGAGGTCTGTTCTGTGTTCGCCACACGAAGATGAACAAACTGAACTTCCACAACAACAAAGCCATGCAGGACCGCCGCTGTGTCTGTGTCTTTCTGCCCAACGACGACACCCTCAACGTCATCGTCAATGTGAGTAGGAGACTTTACGGCAGGCCAATCGGTACACAGAGTCAATCAAAGAACATCTGGTTTAAATACAACAGAAGAAACTTTACATTCATAGATTCCACTCCTTCAAACTTTAAAGGAAAAGTTTGACATTATTGAGATTTGAGATGAAATCATCATCGTCGTCATGTGTACAATAAATCTGAAGTTAGCTTAGCTGTGCACAGGATCTGAATTCAAATCTGTTTAAAATAACTTTTTAGAGTTTAGTTTTTGTGTGGATAAAACTAACAAGATAAAACGTGTAAGTTAAGCTGGAACATGCAGGTTTTATTACCTTCAAACAAAGACAGACTTCCTGCTTCCTTCTGCTTCCTGTCTAAGTTCAGCTGACTAACTTCATATTCCTTTTCCATCGACTCGTACGTCACATACTCCCGAACGGCCTGTGATTGTTTGTGTCTGAACCTCCTCAGGTGAAGACTTTGTGCCAGGAGCTGCTGGTCCAGGTCTGTGACCTGCTGAGGTTGAAGGACTGTCACCTGTTTGGACTGAGCGTCATCCAGAGTAACACACACACACACACACACACACACACACACACACACACACACACACACACACACACACACACACACACACACTCACACACTACCAAACACCACCAAACAGACTGGTAACAGGAAGGAGGTGTAAACGCAGCACCTCTCACCTGTCCGTAATAGCGGTCTCCCAGGTGGTCTCCCAGGACCTGGGTCTTCCCGGTCCTGACTGGCTCCCATTGTTTCAGGCCTGGAGTTGTTTTTGACAGTGAGTCGCCCCGTAGAGCGTCGTCCGTCGGGGATGAGTCACTGTCTCTGTGCAGCCGCAGGTCAGACGCTCTGATGGCCGCCGGCAGCTGCAGAGGGAGAGGAAACTGCACCGGCAGTGTTTTCGGACAGCTAGCCTGCAGATGAGCCAATCGCGGGTCAGCGGAGCAGGAGCCAATGAGTCTGATTGTGGGACATTCCTGAAGTGCTTGTCTGAACAGCGTGAAATCCCCAAGGCAAACAGAGGCCACCCACCCTCTCTGTGTCCCCCGCTGTCCCCCGACCCCATCAGATCTGTCTGGGTGTCCCCCTCTGTCCCCTGACAACAGCAGATCCACTGACAGATCAGATAGAAATAGATAGATAGATACTTTATTAATCCCTCAAAGGGCTTTTTTTTTTTTTTTATGTTACAGCAGCATATACAGGGCAAAGCAATAAAAAAATTACAATAAAAAAGAAAGGTAGTAAAAAATATTAAATATTTAAAAAAAATGTAAATGCACATTATATACAAATAAAAATACAATATTAATCTAAACTAAACTAATAGAAATATCTTATAGATAGATGTCTGAAATAATAGAAACATTTATATAGAAATATATCCAGAGTTAATGAGGCAGGAAAGTTCTTTTCTGTTACCGTCTGAGTCTGAACGTTGTTAACATAATAAAAGCTGCTGATTTCTGGCTGGTTTAAATGTCCAAGAAGCTGAGCTGTCTTTACTTCAAATGAATCTGCAGCTCTTTAATAATTGAAGTAATGAAGTCATTCATGAAAGAAAAATCACAAAGATTTTACAGTTTCCAGCTCGAACAGTCGCTGATTGTAAACTGAATATCTTTTGGGTTTTAGATTCAGTCCCTCCAGGAAATCACAATCTTTATTTTCTCCATAATTCAAATTCAAACAATCTCCATAATATTTACAGCAGCTTGCAATTTTGCAAAACTCACGACAAAGCACAAAGTTTCAAAATAAAACAGACTTTATGACCAAAACTTCCAACCACCGAGGCTCCGCCCCTTCTCCTCTCACCATCAAAACAAACTGATGCCGGCTGACGGCAACAACAGAAAGCGCCAGGGTTTGTGGGAAATGTGGTCTTATGATTGGAATGAGGAATATGTTAAATGAGACTCGTCTAAAGCTCTCTGGTCGCTTTCTCTCTCTCTCTTTCTCTCTCTCTCTCTGCAGATAATGAACACATCTACATGGAGCTGGATCAGAAACTGTCCAAATACTGCCCCAAAGAGTGGAAGAGAGAAGCCAGCAAGGTGAGAGATGATCTGATGATCAGTAATCTTACACAGACGATGCTCACTGTCAGACAGGTTTCGATTAGTAGGAATAGAAGAGCTGCATGTGTGTTTACAGACAAATAGGTGTCTCTCAGGGTCACCTGTCTCTGGATGTGACCCCAGACTGACCCCGTGATGTGGATGTCGGGGTCCTGGGGGTGGGGGGACGACTGTGGATGTTTCGGATTGTCGTCCTTCTGCAGGATGAATTTAGGTCAAACGTCGCTTCAGGAATCTGAACATCTAAAAGAGCCTCAAATGTTTTCATAGTCTTATGTGGAGCTGCACAAAACCACAGATAATTCACAGATCTATGCAGTCATCACGCAGTTGGTGTCGCGCCTGACAACACGGCTGTCAATCATCATGAAATGCAGCCCATACGTCTGTCTTTTGAATATGAATGTCTGAATACGGACAGATCGTACGCTAGCTAACTTCAGAGCTGTTGGAAGACATATCTTCAAACCGTTTCATGTCATCCTTTACACTAAGCTAACGTCTCGTTCGCTCTCATCTCACTCGCGGACGTCAGATTCTGCTGCTCTCAGTAAACAAACCTCCGTTCATTGTTTTCCAGGGTATCGATCAGTTCGGGCCGCCAATGATCATCCACTTCCGGGCTCAGTACTACGTGGAGAACGGGAGGTTGATCAGGTCAGTGGAGCTGCTTCCCCTGTTAGTTCACCCGTCGCAGGCGTTGTTATAAACGTGCTCTCTGTCCGCCCGCAGCGACCGAGTAGCCAGGTACTACTACTACTGGCACCTGAGGAAGAAGGTGCTGCTGTCTCAGTGCATCCAGAGGGAGGAGGCCTACTTCCTGCTGGCAGCCTTCGCCCTGCAGGCCGACCTCGGAAACTTCAAACGCAACAAGCACTTTGGGAAGTACTTTGAACCGGAGGCCTACTTCCCCCCGTGGGTGAGTGCGTCCAACACGTCTTGACTGACGCTTCCTGTTGTTCTGCACCTCGTTATCATCTCGCATTAATATCACAAACAGAAGGTGACGCGTTGTCTCTCTGACCTGAACACTTCGCACGGTCTCCCTCCATTATAACACGCACATCTGAGTCTGTGTGATGATGAGAACTGGAACACAGTTTATTTCTGTCCCTGGAAGTGGCACACTCTGGGTTTTTTTTGTTTTTTTTTAATCTTGAGAAATGCTGCAGTTACCAAGGCGACACCCCTCCACCCCCCCAACCCTCTGAATCCAACAGCCCCACCCCTCTGATTGCCCTCCACTTCCTGTGATTAGCCTCCTGCCTCCTTATCGGCCCTGAAAGCAGCGGTGACAGGAAACAGTTTGATGATGAAGAGTGTTTTTCTGTCCTCCAGTAGATGAAGAGTGTAAATCTCCTTCAGATTTAGGAGCTTAAGAAGCTCTGTGACTTTACAAACCTTCAGAGCTCAGTGTGAGTGTCTCTGATTCTGACGTCAGTCTGTTCTGCAGCTCACAGCTCCGTCTCCCTCTCTGGTACCCTGAGTGGAGCTCTTCAGACCTGATGGTTCTCCCTCTCTGGTACCCTGAGTGGAGCTCTTCAGACCTGATGGTTCTTCCTCTCTGGTACCCTGAGTGGAGCTCTTCAGACCTGATGGTTCTCCCTCTCTGGTACTTTGAGTGGAGCTCTTCAGACCTGATGGTTCTCCCTCTCTGGTACTCTGAGTGGAGCTCTTCAGACCTGATGGTTCTCCCTCTCTGGTACCCTGAGTGGAGCTCTTCAGACCTGATGGTTCTCCCTCTCTGGTACCCTGAGTGGAGCTCTTCAGACCTGATGGTTCTCCCTCTCTGGTACCCTGAGTGGAGCTCTTCAGACCTGATGGTTCTCCCTCTCTGGTACTCTGAGTGGAGCTCTTCAAACCTGATGGTTCTCCCTCTCTGGTACCCTGAGTGGAGCTCTTCAGGTCTGATGGTTCTCCCTCTCTGTTCCTGATCAGGTGATTGCCAAGCGTGGCCGTGAGTACATCCTGAGACACATCCCCAACATGCACAAAGACCAGTTCGCCCTCACCGCTTCAGAGGCTCACCTCAAGTACATCAAGGAGAGTGCCCAGCTCGATGACGTCACGGTCCACTATTACAGACTCTACAAGGTGAGAGATCAGGTGATCTCCAGGTCGGACGTACCATCACAGACACAGTTTTATTGTTGAAGGAGATATCATTTTGTGTTTTCAGTTGTGTAGCGGCATATTCAGGTTCTTCTCCTTCATCTTCATCTGAGTTTTCTCTGTTTAAACAGGACAAAAAAGAAGTTGAAGCGTCTCTGACGTTGGGACTGACTTTGCGCGGCATCCAAATATTCCAGGTACAGTTTTAATTTTACACTGACTTACATCTCTTTTTAAAACTTGTTCTGTTTGTTAGCTTGTTCATTTGTCTGTTTCGTTGCATTTGTTTTAATGTGTGTGGTCTGATCTGAAGTACTTTGGGCTGCCAGGTGCTATTAGGTGCTATAAGGGGCTATAAGGTGATAAAAGGTGCTCTATAAATACAGCTGAGTCAATGATAATGTGTCTGCCCCAACAAACAGGTGAAGATTAGCCAATTCAAATATTTATTTTCAAAAAAATAAAGAGGGGGAAACCTGAGATTCAACAGTAAACAGAATAAATAAAGGATAAATAAATAAAACACAAAGTCTGAATGAACTCAATAGGAGAGAAAACAGGAAGCTCAGCCTGTAAACTCTCACTACTGAAGACAAGACAGATGTCCAATCAGACAGACAGCAGCACCTCGCTGCCCTCGCGGTTCTGATTGGACAAAACAGACATCAATTAATCGTTCAGATGTCACTGAGCTGAACGAAGCTGCTGTCAGGATGCAGAGTTTCTCTGCTTCTCCTTTTAAAATCCCCCCCCGATGTGTTGCAGAACGTTGGCTCAGTGAGGCAGCTGCTGTACGACTTCCCCTGGACCAACGTGGGCAAGCTAGTGTTTGTGGTGAGTCACAGGCAGATAAACATGTTTCCTTTTTACTGACTGTCAGTGAGGTCTGTGAACGCCTCGCTGCTGCTCAGAGACGTCCAACAGCTTTTTATCTGCAGCCTGCAGGTCCTCTGGAACCAATCAAGGATTTAGAAAGACTTTCTCTCACGAGCACACACACACATACACAAACTCACTCTCTACACTACATTCAGTTTCCTGTAACCAGCTGCAGGATTTTCTGTATATATATATATATATATACAGTGGTGTGAAAAAGTGTTTGCCCCGTCCTGATTTCTTATTTTTTTGCATGTTTGTCACTTAAATGTTTCAGATCATCAAACAAATTTAAATATTAGTCAAAGATAACACAAGTAAACACAAAATGCAGTTTTTAAATGAAGGTTTTTATTATTAAGGGAGGGAAAAAAAATCAAAACCCACATGACCCTGTGTGAAAAAGTGTTTGCCCCCTAAACCTAATAACTGGTTGGGCCACCCTTAGCAGCAACAGCTGCAATCAAGCGTTTGCGATAACTTGCAATGAGTCTTTTACAGCGCTGTGGAGGAATTTTGGCCCACTCATCTTTGCAGAGTTGTTGTAATTCAGCCACATTGGAGGGTTTTCCAGCACAAACCGCCTTTTTAAGGTCATGCCACAGCATCTCAATAGGATTCAGGTCAGGACTTTGACTAGGCCACTCCAAAGTCTTCATTTTGTTTTTCTTCATCCATTCAGAGGTGGACTTGCTGGTGTGTTTTGGATCATTGTCCTGCTGCAGAACCCAAGTTGGTTTCAGCTTGAGGTCACGAACAGATGGCCGGACATTCTCCTTCAGGATTTTTTGGTAGACAGTAGAATTCATGGTTCCATTTATCACAGCAAGTCTTCCAGGTCCTGAAGCATCAAAACAGCCCCAGACCATCACACTACCACCACCATATTTTACTGTTGGTATGATGTTCTTGTTCTGAAATGCTGTGTTACTTTTACGCCAGATGTAATGGGAAACACACCTTCCAAAAAGTTCAACTTTTGTCTCGTCAGTCCACAGAGTATTTTCCCAAAAGTCTTGGGGATCATCAAGATGTTTTCTGGCAAAAATGAGATGAGCCTTAATGTTCTTTTTGCTCAGCGGTGGTTTTCATCTTGGAACTCTGCCATGCAGGCCATTTTTGCCCAGTCTCTTTCTTATGGTGGAGTCATGAACACTGACCTTAACTAAGGCAAGTGAGGCCTGCAGTTCTCTGGATGTTGTTGTGGGGTCTTTTGTGACCTCTCAGATGAGTCGTCGCTGTGCTCTTGGGGTAATTTTGGTCGGCCGGCCACTCCTGGGAAGGTTCACCACTGTTCCATGTTTTCTCCATTTGTGGATAATGGCTCTCATTGTGGTTCACTGGAGTCCCAAAGCTTTAGAAATGGCTTTATAACCTTTTCCAGACTGATAGATCTCAATTACTTTCTTTCTCATTTGTTCCTGAATTTCTTTGGATCTTGGCATGATGTCTATCTTTTGAGGATCTTTTGGTCAACTTCACTTTGTCAGGCAGGTCCTATTTAAGTGATTTCTTGATTGAGAACAGGTGTGGCAGTAATCAGGCCTGGGTGTGGCTAGAGAAATTGAACTCAGGTGTGATAAACCACAGTTAAGTTATGTTTTAACAGGAGGGGGCAAACACTTTTTCACACAGGACCATGTGGATTTGGATTTTTTTTTTTTTCTCCCTTAATAATAAAAACCTTCATTTAAAAACTGCATTTTGTGTTTACTTGTGTTATCTTTGACTAATATTTAAATTTGTTTGATGATCTGAAACATTTAAGTGTGACAGACATGCAAAAATATTGGAAATCAGGAAGGGGGCAAACACTTTTTCACACCACTGTGTGTGTGTGTGTGTGTGTGTGTGTGTATATATATATATATATATATATATACACATATAGCTCTTATTTTTTTCTAGAAATAAATAGTCTTATTTCTTATATCTTATAAGTGTTTGTAAATGTTTTCATATTGTGTGCACCTTTTTGTTTTTCTATGCTGCTGTGATGACTAAATTTTCCCACTGTGGGATTAATAAAGTCTAAATCTAATTTAATCTAATATATATAGATATATACTTATATCTATATATATATATATATTCCATGTTTTGTGTCGGTGCTCTTTAAATCAGATCCTGTTAAATCTGAAGTTGAATCATGAAGCTGAACGCAGCTTCGTTTACTTCAGTAACCACAGGGAGGCCGAGCAGCTTGCTGTGAATCTGTTTCATGTCTCTTTGTGTTCGTCTGGTGTTTTTTGTTGGATCGGACTCTGCAGGACTCTGCAGGCCTTGTTTTGTAGAGTTTAAAGTTCTGGTTTGGTCTTAATTTAGGTTCATGGGCTCACGTTAGAGACTTCCTGTTTTCGTCGGTGGTTTCTCTGCAGTCTGCAGCGAGCGGTGGCGTGGCTGTGGTTTCACTGTGGACTCTTGAGGGCCTCTCGGGGCCCCGTCACACCCTGCTCCACAATAACAGACGCTCCCCTCCACCAAACCCCACGAGTCATCCTCCACCTCCGCTGCAGGGGAGACGGAGAACGGAGCGGGCGGAGGGACGAGGCTCAACGAATACCACATGATCGGATGGTTTCAGTTAGAAGGACTTTAGATCATCCTTAGCATCAAGATTTAAAAGTAGGGGGAGTGTTTGATCTGCTGCTGCTGACAGCTGAGATGAAGTCATCAACCTAAGGACTGAATCTGCTGCTGGATCCAGATCCAGCTTCCTGTTTATAATCTTCATTTATTGACGGCAGCAAATCCTCTCGCCAACGCTCGTGTGTCTGTGTTCTCAGGGGAAGAAGTTTGAGATCCTCCCCGACGGCCTGCCTTCAGCTCGTAAACTCATGTACTACACCGGCTGTCCGCTGCGTTCACGTCACCTCCTGCAGCTGCTGAGCAACAGTCACCGGCTCTACATGAACCTGCAGCCGGTTCTGAAGCAGGTCCGCCGGCTGGAGGAGAATGAAGGTACGTTCAGGTCGCCCTGCTACTCAACGTAACGACATTGGAGTTGTAAAGTTTCAAGATCAGAGGGCTGCTGGCGACGTCGACAGGAAGACAAACATGACATCAGAGCCGCCGGAGGACGTCGCGCCATTTCAAATGTCTCATTCCTGTTTTTACACTTGAAACAAAAAAAGTCTAACTGAATATTTAACGTCACTATTCAGAGTTTTGTGACATAGAAGACATCCTGATCTCCATCCAGTGTGTTAACCATTAAACTGTGTGTGTGTGTGTGTGTGTGTGTGTGTGCGTGTGCGTGTGCGTGTGCGCGTGCGTGCGTGCGTGCATGTGTGTCTCCGTCCTCAGAGAAGAAGCAGTACCGCGAGTCGTACATCAGCGACGCCCTGGAGCTCGACATGGAGCAGCTGGACAAACGTTCCCGCGCCAGCGGCAGCAGCGCCGGCAGCGTGTCTCACCACAAGCGTCTGTCCCGCCACTCCACCACCAGCCACGGCAGCTCGCACACCTCCGGCATCGAGACCGACAGCTTCCGGGCCCCGGGTCAGGCCCCGCACCGGCCCCTCCGGACCTGCAGCTCGTCCACCACCAGCCACGGCAGCTCGCACACCTCGGGCATCGAGAGCAGCGGCAAGGAGCGCATCCTCGACGATGAGGGTAAAAACGATACATTTCAATGATTAGGAAAACGTGTTAGAATGAACCACAAACATCGACGGCTCCTCGCCCGGCTGGTATCAGGCAGAAAGCCGCAGGTTCAGAGAGGTCCCATCTGTTTTGAGACTTCATAACTGTGACGTCGGTCCCTGCAGAGATCGAGATGCTGGTAGACGACCCCAAAGACTACGAGGAGCTCCACGAGATGGTTCTGGATCAGGAGCTCTGCATCCACATTACCGAGGACATGCTGACCATGTCTCCGGATCAGAACAATGGATACTCAGGTACGTCACGGCTCCTCCTGTCTGCGCTCACCGCTGCCTCTGCAGGATGCTTTTCAAACTGCAGCGTGTTAACGAACCCGAAGAACTGCAGGGTTGTGAAAATCATTTCCATTCTGAAACATTCGCTGGTTTCCTTCCAGGACTGATCGTCAAAGACGTCAGCTCGTCCACCTCCAGCTCCTCGGAGACCGTCGTCAAGATGAGAGGACAGAGCATCGAGTCGCTGCCGCAGGTCGCTCACCTTTATTTTCACTGCAATGTCTTCATTTTTATAAAAATACCGCAGCTGAGTTCTGAGAAATCTAACGTCTGACGTCGTCATGTGACACCCTGTTTGATTGGCTGCTTCATGGTGTGCTCTGTCTCCTCTTCCTCCTCCCAGACGTCCGCGTGCAGGAAGCCTCCGTCCTCCACCGACCGCCACAGCCAGTCGCTGGACGACATCCGGCTCTACCAGAAGGACTGCCTGCAGTGGGCGGAGCTCTGCCAGGACACCGCCCACAGCTACACATTCGGCTGCGCTCAGGAGCTGAGCGACGGCGGCGGCGGCGGCGGCTACCAGAACCTGGCAGATCAGCGCGCCGGCATGCTCGGAGAGCAGCACCCGTTTCCCATCAAGAGAACCAACAAGTACTTCTCCCTGGATCTGACCAGCGAGGAGGTCCCCGAGTTCGTGGTGTGACCTCACGGTGACCTCTGGGTGACCTCTGGACACATGTCAGGCCTCAGGGAACGAGACAGAGCAGCGATGAGCAGACTGACAGGGAGCAGACTTTTCCCGCTGCGAAGCAGCCGACATGGAATCGATATTAGAAATGAACAAACATGGAGGATTGTGGGTGAAACTTTCAGAACAAACAACTGAAACAAAGAACTGAACTGCTCCCGGCGTCAAAGGAAACAAAGGGATCTTCTTCTTTTTTTTTAAATTCTAACTCGCCTCCAAACTGCTTCCTGAACCACAGGAAGTTACTCAGAGCGGCGGCGACATGACGAGCCAATCGAAGGCGTTCTGTGGACGACAGGAAGCTACAAACCAAAGACGCACCTGCTTCAGAGTCCACGTTACTTCTGCAGCTGCATTTCAAAGAGAACACCCATAATCCTCGGGGAGAGAGAGGCCACGCCGCCCACCCCCACTCCCCGTCTCTCTCCTCCTGTTTTACCTCAGCAGGAAGTGCAGCGTGCCAAACGCCCCTCAGACTGAACCGCCGACGTGCCTTCGTCATCGACGCAGGACGAACCCGCCTCGACAATCAGAAACCTTCGAACCGCTCGATGTCTCCAAGCGTCCTCTCGAGATCTGAGTTCCTCCGCAGGAATGAGGTTGAGCGAGTTCCGACACGTTCGGACTCGCAGCCGCAAAAACCTCCTCCTGGACACGGACTCAAAATGGAGCCTGATTGGCTGCGAGACAAAACAAACAAGCGTCTTTTTCCTCCTCTTCTCCTTTGAACTGGAGTTTTATTTTCCTCTTGGACCTGAAGCCCGCGGAGACATTGGGTTTTCTCTGTGAACGACGTGTCGGACATTTTCTTCAGTGTCACAGAGGAACAGGAATCAGGACGCAGCTCCCGAACAACAAAGACTCTTTTACGGTTTTGTGGTTTTAATTGGAGACAGGAAGTGTTTCAATAATCAGTAACCGGATTTTCATCCTCTGAGCGTTTAAACGAGGACGAGACAAAGTGCCGGAGTTTAACCCTTTCAGACCGTTTTCTTTCAATAATGTCAGTTTTCAAGCTGATTCTTTTTCATATCTGTCAGATTAATATTCAACTCAGTATGAAGGAAGCAGCTGCGTTCGGTCCAGAGGTGACAACATCTGTCCTCCAGCTCCTCCGTAGCTCTAACAACTCGTCATGTTGTGTCCGTTTCATCGTGACAGGACATGAAGTATGAAACACATTTTATATTTGACGCGTGAACACATGTTGGTGAATAACACGTTAAATCAGGAGCTTTTGATGTGTTTCCATGGTTTTACGCGAATCGAAGCTAAAGATGAATTTACCTCTCAGTCATTTGTTTTCCAACATGTCAGACTTTACTTTGACGCTTAAAGTTTATTTTCATACTCGTTAAAAGTACAGATGTTGGTTGTTGTTGTTGTTGTTTTTTAACCCGCTCAGCCCCAAATAACAGGAAGGATAACCAGGAAGTAAGAAGCAATAATTAAATAATTAATCAATCAACGACGCAAAAATGTAATTTCCAAAATAAATAAACAGATCAATAATAATGTATAATCACCCAGGTGTGAACCTCACCTGCAGATGTCGAGGTTCGACTGAGCGACACAGATGCCAATCAAACGTCACCTGGATACAGATGTTGATGATGCTGCAGACAGTTTTTTTTTTATCAGCGGTGAGCAGATGATCGGTGACAGAACCGTCTATACGGGTTCAGAAAAACACGTCATGGAGACGTCCAATACATCTGACTGGGACCTTGTTTGGACATCCGCAGACTTCCAGGATGGTATTTTTTTTTTTTTCTGTCTGTCAGGCGTGTATGTCCTCGGTGGGTTTCCTGTAACACAGCCTTTGAAAACAGGAAACACTGATGTCACATCATCCTGATGTCACAGCTTCTAAAAGCCGAGACGCATCGACCTGACTTTTACGTATCGACCGTTCGGTCGTTCAGCCGAAAACAGACGCGAGGAGACAAACGGTTTAATAGTTTTACCTCCGTCAGCTCACAAACTTGTCAGCTGTGACTTTGTGAACTCAGTCCTGCTGGTCTGAGCTCCGTTTTATTCTTCCAGCTTCCAGAACGACGTTTTTTTTTTTTAAAGAGACACAAACACACGAATCTCCTCTTTTCCTCCATTTTAAAATTATAACGACTCATTAATGGAAAATGTCTTAAGTCATATTTTAAAGGACAGCGATGTCTCGTATTAAAACAGCATGTGTTGGGGTACACAGCCATACAGCCATAACCCGTGTCCTTAATGTGTTCATCATGTGTTCTAACTTACACTGTGTAAAAGTCTGTATGTGTGTGTCCTTCATCCTTTCTGTGAAAGGACGAAACAAAAAAAACAAAAAAAAAGATGAAGTCTGGTCCGTGCCTTCTGGTACTAACGCCCTCAATATCCAATAAACAGGTACATTTATCTACCAGAGCTTCTGCTGACTCGTCTGTTCACAGAGATTCTAATAAAGTTTATCTGTCTTTAATCCACAAATATCTACAACACAAACTATAAAACTACCTCTAAAACACAGTAAAACTACTGCACATGCTCAGAGCTTTCCCTGACCTCATGCTGCCCCCTGGTGGACACACAACGTTCTGTCATGTAAGTGTCACTCTGACCTGGAGGTGGCAGTGTTGTACCACACATGAGACTCCTCTGATGAGCTGATGCATCAAATCAAACTAAAAACTGAATGTAAACAAAAAGCAGAAACAGTCACATATTTCTGCAGTTCCGATACTGAACACAAGTTGGAGCTTTAACACAGGAAGTGACATCATTCTGTGTTCAGGTGCGCGTCTGTGAACAGAGCTGTGAATGAATGGATATACAAGCCACATTTGGTTTATTGATGTTGTCCAAGTGCATAATTCTTGACACAGGTGCAATTTCCTGAATATAAGTGCGATAGAAAACTCAACGAGGACAATTATAAACTCTTCTAGTTGTGTTTTTAAGTGGTACGTTACTTATTTTTTTAAACTGAATAGTTGAAATGTATTAACCACTCTGAGGTCCTAGAAGGAATATTTGGATCCAGAAAATTTGCATCTCTGAATGTGGATATTGGACAATATTAAAAACAAACAACAAACAAACAAAGTAAAATAATAATAAAATAATATATAAGATAATAAAGTACAATTTTTCACAACCAAACCATTTATTTACAGAAGCTAAAATTATTGTTATTAAATCAGTTTTTTCCAGTTCATTACTTGCCATTTATTTAACTCTAAAGGAGACGAAAAAGTTACTGAAAGTATGTACATATTACGTGTTCTTCTGGAATCTTTTATTTTAAAAGTCTTCACCGGAAGTGTTTGTGGCAGGGTGACGTGGCTGAAGCGGTTAGCATTTGTGCTAATCAGGTTCGGGGTTCATCCTTTAGACATATATACGTATATGGGTCACCGTATGATACACCGTCAGATCGGTTCAGGCCATCTAAACTCAGACCCTCAACGGCACCCGTATATTTATACAGACGTTATATTCAAAGGTTGTGTTTCTCTGCCCTCTAGTGGACATAGGGACCAACTACAGTGTCAACGGTGTAACGCTAGACAAATGACATATACAAAATACATCCGGTTAGAACATCCTAAATAAAACCTATAATAAAATACTTTTTTTTTGTCAGAATTAAAATATTTATATGAAATTGTGTCCTAAATTGTGACAGCCGAGCTAGCAGTAGCGCTCAGGAGCTTCTCCACCGGCAAGGATTAGTTTACTACTGCAACAAAGGGTAGCGGAAGTGACGTGTACGTATGAATGGATGGACTAACCGTTTAACCGGTGCAGTTGAAGAAGCCGTTGCCGTTGCTAACCCGAATTTAGGCGGACATTTTAGATGAGAAGAGCAGTTTATAGCTTAGCTAACTGGATATAAAGGTTATTTTGTGTTTTTTGCAGCGTACAAAACACTCGACAGGTGAGGACCGCGTGTCTTCATGAAGGTCAGTTCGCATTATATTTTTCTCTTCTAGTAAAAGTATTTTTAGTTTAGAAGGTCCCGTCTATTAATTTAAAGAGGTCTAATTCACAATTGCAACTTTTAGTGACAATAAAAATGCTTCGTAAGCAGAATTATCCAGTATGTGACTGAAACCAACAAAACTGTAAGTGATAATCTGTTTGCAATCTGCATAATTTTATTCTCATGTCAGATATTTTTACCTAAAACCTGTATGTTTTAATTGCAGTGAGAAATTTGCTGCATAAAAAAGACGCTTTACTTTAAAACTCCACCGGTATGAACAAGGAGTGCTAGCTAGCTTCTCCACTTGCCCTGTTCGTATTTTGTAGTAAAGTTTAAACAGAAAATTTTCCATTAAGATGGAATATTCAGCAATATAGTTAAACAGGGTAATATCACGGTTAAAGGCTTTAACTGCAAATGAGAAGAAATCATATAAAATATAATCGTATATAATCATATATAGTTTAAAATAAAAGTGAAACGCGTGTAGTTAACCGTCGTGACCACCAGAGGGCAGCAGAGATTCATGAATAGAAATCCCGATAGAAAACTGTTACTGCTGTGTCTGTCAATATGAAATTAAATTAACTGATTAATACGCTCAGCAACCAACCATATGTAATAAATATTTTAATATATGTACAAATACAATCATATCATAAAAACAAATGAATAAAAGGAATAGAACCATAAAGTCACAACTATAAACTGTATTTAAATGAACCATGGTGGTACATTCAGGACAAATAGATCTAATATTACACATTTGATATCCAAATATCCCAGCTGTCATCGTTAGTATTATTAAAATTATATAATACATTGATTTAGATTAAAGAAAAACACTTAAACTCCTGATTAAGATAACAGGCTTTACGCTTGCTACAGATAGATATGTGATATATATGATATCATATATGTGGTGAGATTTTACTTTTATCTAAAAATAAATAAATTCAACTATCTGCTATTTAATACCACATGGTGAGATTTTTTTTTTTAATTAATTTATCATCAGGAAGTGGACAGATGCGTGAAAATGATTCATAATTATTAAAATGGATAAAAGTAAACATTTTTATTATAAAGAAATAAAAATTAATTTTCTGAAACATAAAGATATTTTTTCGGTACATTTCTCAGGTTCTGTGTTTGGTCTGTAAAGACAGACGTGTTTCCAATTTATTTTATTTTTTAATATGAGTGTTTTTAATCTGTTTAATCTGCAGTTTGTCCGTCGGTCCTTCTGCCTCTGCTGTCCTCTGATGAAGACGATGAGCTAGAAACCAGGTGACATGTTTGTCTCTTGGTGGTCTGGACCTGATGGATGTTTCGTCTCTCGTCCTTTTCTTTCTGTCTCTTTAACCTCTGTCTGTGTCCACATTCAGTTTTAAGAGTAAAAACATGGCGAGCTCCACCTCTCCCACCCCTCCCAACCCTTCCTCTGAGCTCCACAGCTGTACAGGAAATTATCCACCATCCACTGCTGTCACCATGGCAACACTGAGGGGGGAAATCCATTCCCTCCCCCCAACCTGTTTTTCAGTTTGGAGAGAGAGAGAGAGAGCCATGTGCTGCTGAGCCACTGTCACACACATCTCTGATACTGTATGATGTGTGTGCGTGTGTGTGCGCGAGCGATCATTGCAGCTGATTGTTGGACAATATTAGGTGACAGTCATGTCTCCAGCAGCAGCGCTGACCTCTCCTTAAATCCCATGGGGCAGGAGGAGGCGGGGCTCGGCTCCAGCAGCTGCCTGCAGGAGGCAGATGGTCACAAATCAGAGATAAAAATCGAGGCCCCTCCCCTGCCTTCGCCTAGCCCCTCCCCTCATGCACACACACATACATACACACACGCACACACACACAAACACAAACACAAACAGTGCATGAAGCGAACTGTCCAAACATTCGTCATCGTCCTCTTGCTCACCTAAAACGACACCGAGTGAAATCCTGAATCCTGCCGGTTCCTGAAAACCCGTCTGAGTTCGTCTCTACCCTGAAAACAAACATCACGACGAGCTGCAGCAGAAAACGCCGTGTCACTGACACCGAGTCCGACAGGCCCACAGAGTCCCCTCAGAGATTAATGGCCCGTAATAAAGCAGCCTATTAACCCAAACAGCTGCACCGACACCAAAAGGTTCAGAGATGATCCCCAGATCCGATAATAAAACATAGTAATCAGATTACACATAAACAAATCTCTGGATTTATCTCTGCTGCAGCCATGGAGTAGGGGGGAGGGGCTTCTGTAGGAAGCTCAGCGCAACAAGGAGAAAATTTACTGCAACGAACGGGTGATAGAGTTTTATAATGAAGGATTAACAAGTGAAATGAATAATGAAAGTTACTGATTAATATCCAGAATATCAGAGAACAGCGAGGAGAACAACTCCTGGAGATGTTGGGACCTTGTTGGACATCTTATGCACATATAAGACAATTTTAAAAATAATATTAATTCAGACTTATAGAAAAAAATTATTATGGAATTTGATGAAGAGTCAGTGAAATTTGAAGCACAAAATACGAGAGTTTGTCGCGCTGCGAGAAAGATTTGAGTTAATTCTCTGTTCCGTGCTTCCATCTGAGTTCAGCCTGCTGACACTGATGATTATCAATAAACAGAAAGTGCAGCTGCAGCAGCTTTACAGTCATTCGCTCACAATGATGAAGACCTGATTAGACCTCCACTTAGGACATTTCAATATTTCATGAACCCGACAGGATTCCTCAGACTGAACGGAAACGTGTGTTTTTTACATTTTAGACTTGAGAAACATTTAAAGAGACCTTCAGGAGCTGGAGTAAGAAAACCTCAAGTGTCCAAAGAGCAAGAACCAGAACCAGGAGTGTTTCCCCTCCTTCATCTTCATCTTCATCTTCGATCAACTGTGATTGAAAAGTTGAACTTCCTGAAGTGATGTAAATGTGTGCAGCAGATTTCCATCATGAGCTGTCTGACATGTTTCCCGCCTGCAGGATTCAGAATTCATCCTCTGATCTTCCACCTGTCTAAATGTGCTGGAACCGGTTTTGAATGTCCGGGACGCCAGGAGACACCTTAACATGTTCAAACATACGTGAACAGCCTCCTTGTTTGAGGTAACGCAAAGTGTGTTGTCATGAACACGCGCATGTCTCTCTGTGTTGTTAAATGTTGAGTCATGAAACTCACACGGATGTGCAGCTTTCTGTTTTAATCTGTCAGACTGCAGATAAAATAAAAACAACCTCAGCTCAGTTTCATTCAGGACGTTTGAAGTTCTGCGGCCGTTTGAAACCGAGCCGTCGTCACGGAGACGCTCAGCTGTCCTGGTATGC
Source organism: Embiotoca jacksoni (assembly GCF_022577435.1). NCBI lineage: Eukaryota > Metazoa > Chordata > Actinopteri > Embiotocidae > Embiotoca > Embiotoca jacksoni. Next base: position 593,635 of record NW_027185378.1, read on the forward strand.
ATCTGTTTACTGTCCAGGCTTTTCCTGTGGACCTCTGGGAGACGGAGGGAGTGTGTCCTGACAGCGGAGGAGAGGAGACACAGAGAGGGAGGGAAGGAGGGAGCAGGAGGGTGGTTTCTTGGGTGATGGGTGGAGACTGAGCATCAGCGAGGAGGGAGGATCTCAGCTGGAGAAAGAGAGAGAGGAGTGTGTGGTGGATGTAGTTGTCTGCCTGACGGAGGGTGTGTGCTTCAGAACGACGACCAGAGAACGAGACGGAACGACTCCACATGACTGGATTGACGTCGGGAGGACAAGAAACAGAGACGGAGGTAAGGCTTCTCTTTTTCTTTATGTTCGGAGGCTTCTGGGTTACTCACATCCAAACAGGGTGTGTTCCCGAGGAAGAGGGTGGGGGCAGTTAGATGGATGCTGCTGGCTGCTTTACATCATAGAATCCCCTCCTCCCTCTGAAATCACTGAAAAGCTGCTTTTTCACATCCCCCTGATCATACATGTGTGAGAACAGACACCTCTCCTCCTCCTCTTCCTCTTCCTCCTCCCCCTCCTCCTCCTCCAGGACCGGGCAGTGTGATGACGAGGAGCATCTGTTTCAGGAGATGAGATGGGGGGTGGGTGGGGGGCAGGTAAACCGGAGAGGAATCCCGCCAGCTTCCTGTCGCCCTCCATACGGCAAAGAGGACGGAGTTGGCCACACACGAGCTCCGTGTAGTGGCCGTATCAGGCAGATGGCCGGGAGGGGGGAGGGGGGGGGGGGCGTTTTCATGTTGCTGACAGCAGCTCGATTAAAAAAAAAAACAAGAAAACGAACACGGATGTGCTGGGTGATTTTTTGGTTTTTTTTTTTTTTTTTTTTCCTTTCCCGCTCTCAGCTCGGCACACGAAGTGTTTGTCATGTGAAGCTCACGTTAAACATCCAATCAGCTGCTGAGTTACAGTTTAATATACACACTGAGAGGCAGAATTACACAAGAGCTCATTACGTCCACCAGGGACGACTGTCTCTGAAGACGGGTTTGTCTTCAATGAGAGCGTCTGCAGCAATAAACAGGAAGAAGAGTTTACAGAGGGAGGGAGAGGAGAGATGGAAGGAGGGAGGAAGGGATGGGTGAGAGGGAAGGAAAGATGGAAGATAGGAAGGAGGAGAGATGGAAGAGATGAGGGAGGAGAGGAGGGAGGGATGGATAGAGGAGGGAGAGATGGAGGAGAAGAGGGAGGGATGGGGGAGAGGAAGGAAGGATGGAGGAGAGGAGGGAGAGATGGAGGAGAGGAAGGAGAGATGGAGGAAAGGAGAGGAAGGAAGGAATGGAGGAGAGGAAGGAGGGATGGACCAACTGGTTCCTTATAGACATCAGAGGGATTCAGAGGGAAGGTGGCGTGAGTGAGGAAGGGCTGAAGGACTCTGACCTTTGAGCCCGCCGCTCTCGTCTGCCTCTAACAGCGTTGGTTCAGTTTTTACGGTCATTAGATCGTAGAACAACCACAGAAGGTCCAGTCTCAGGCCAAAGTCCTGCTTTCTGTGACTCGGGTCTCTCGTGTCTTCTTCACTTAAATCTCTGTCCCTTGAAAAGGAGACACGAGATCAGACTCGTCTCAAGTCTTGTTTGGATGAAATCTGTGACACGCAGAAACACACAGATTCTTCTTCAGCTGCAGTTAAAGTGAGTCACAGTCTGAAACCAGAACCAGAACCCACCCAAGTGTTTGGGATGTCATTAACATTGCAGCCGTGTGATTGGCTGCTTCCTGATTAACTCCAGAGGAAAAGTTTGTTCTGGAGGATTAAACTCCTGCAAATTCCTCTCGGTTCAGATTCAAAGAAGAGAGTGTCATGAAGACAAACAGACGCTGGTGAGACGGTCATACATGACACGTGGGACAGGAAGTGACCATTTAAACCTGCTGTACAGACAGAAGCTGCTCTTTCAACGTCATTTCTCCGCTGTTAACTGTCCCCCTGCTCCTCTGATGGCGAGCATCGTCTCGCCACCTCTAACCGCATTACGTAACCTCCGTATCAAAGGTCTGAACCGTGTGAGGAGAAGAAAAGAAGCCGCTTAGCGCTTTTAATCCAACAAAAGAGGATCCTCGCAGGCGTCGGTCGTCTCATTTAATAAACATAATAGAACACATTGGAGCTCCCCAGAGCAGTCGGCCTACTCCCTGCTGCCTCCTTCACTCCCGGGGGAAGCATAATTTCCTGGGCCATTGCCCCCCACCCCCCCACCCCCACCCATCCCCTCTTCCTGGGAGACAGATTAACCCCCAACACACACACACACACACACAGGAACACACACAGCCTGGGAGGGCAAGATGGGCAGGGCATGCTGGGGGTGGCACAGATGTCCGGGCTAATTGAAATGATCATGGGTGGTGGTGGTCTGACCGAGAAGCAGCGGCACGAGGAGGGAGGAAGAGGAGGATGCTCAGTTTATTAGAGGCTTACGCGTCCAGAATAAAGCTTCTCATATCCAGGAAGGAAAATCAGACGCCACAACAGGAACAGAGCTGAAAGACTGAAAGAAACATTTAGGAGACATTCGCACAACAACGAGACGAAAGTCCCCGAAAACGTCTTTTCATCACCGTCGAACACAACCCTGCCGTTAGAAGCCGAATTAACGCCAGAAATCTGTCGTTTTCTGCCTGGTTCTGATCCAAAGCGGTTTTGTTGATAGTGTTAATTTGAGCCTGTTTTTTTGTGGATTATTTTAGTTTTTATTAACCGCTGAATAACGGGGGACCAACGGCACCTTCAAGTGCTCCAACAGTTCTTATAACAAAATATAAAACAGCAGATTTAGGAAACATGTCATACCGCAGCATCGAGCTCATGAACACGTGATGAACCGTCTTTTATAAACGCAGGAAGTCCGACATACAGGAAGTCTTAAAATTCACCAGAAAACCTTGACAACTGTCTGCACTGTTTCTGTTTTGGCGCATCCAGACATTGCTCTGCATGGGTTGCCATGGTAACGACGTAGCTATGCTGGTCTTTCCAAGTGACGTCACTGCTGGTTTCTGCTTCGATCAGAGTCATGAGGTTTTAAACCAACGTTTTTAATGATCAGTAACTTCAACCAACACGATGTTAGGGAACAATAATTCCCCAAAATATCCCGAAAGAAACACAACAGCAGATCCAAACCGTTGAGGTGCATCTATCGTACGAAACTCTGGTCACAGCTGACTTGCTAAATATCAAATATAAAAACATTTTCCTTCAATGTAGGAACATGTTTCAGTTCAGAGTTTGATTCGTGGCTGAGATGTTAACCGACCTGTTTAAAAGAAACTGCCGTTGTAGGAAAGCAGTTTTACAGTTGGAGACACTGAAAAAGGTCTTTGATCACTTTATCACTAACATTTCTGTGTTTCTATCTGTCATGTTTGAGGACAGAGACGTCCTGGGCAGAATATTTAAACTTCTCCACGTGTCCCTGTCTGATCTCCGCGAGTACACTCTCCGTGTGCCGAGCTGCATCCTTCCTCCCGTTGAAGGTCAGAGGTCGGTGCTCCGTTACGTTCAGTAGTTCGACGTGTGTTCATGAATAACTTGTGTCAGGGGTCGTCGGGGTCGTGTTACGTCTCCTGCGGTCGCGGTGAAAGCGTCTCCGGGAGGATGGAGGACCGTCGCCTCTCTTATTAGCAGCCTTTGGTTGGACGTGTTCTTCTCTGTGCTCGTCTCCTCTCGGTTTACCGCTCGTTGAGTTCTACAGCTCAGTGTGACCTTCTGGTTTCACCGGGACATCGCAGGGAGCAGCTCTTTGTCCTCTGACACGTGCGGGATGGTACGGTCTCATTGGAGGACCGAACGTCCTATGTGCATGGCGTGGCTTTTACATCCTGTCCTTCACTGTCTCTGCTAGTTCGGAGCGGTTTGGAGCAGGAAGTGACCATATTTGGACGAGCTGGGGGAGGAGCCAGCGGTGAATCTGACTGATCTGATGGGAAACCTGACTATACTACGTTCCACCCACCGATAGCTGTAACCTGACCGCACCACAGGCCTGTCAATCAAACAGACACACCCCCAAAAACATATTTTTGGAGCTTATTTTCTAATTAATGACGGATTATTTTCAGATGGACCTCCAGAAAACTAATAAGAAGGAGTGACTTTAGCTAACAACACTGAGATAACTGGTGGAGACATTTTATTGACTTTGTATTTGATGAGAGAAGTTGAATGGGAGTCTATGGAGCCACAGGCTTTTTGGACCTCTAGTGCACTCGGTGGTATTGCAGTTTAAGGCACTTCTGCATCGGTCTCATTTTTCAGACCCGGAAGCTACGAACACTTTTATATACAGACTGTGCTTGTGAGACTTTCCAGGTGTATCATCAGTCCGTACGGACGTCAGGTCTCGGTCCTGGAACGCTCCTTTGTTTTCATGCGTTCCCCTCCACGAGGCTCCAGAGGCCCTGAAACGTCCCCTCGGAGCCGGGCGACTCCCCGCCGTCCCTGCGGACTGGCGCAGGTTAATCAGTCTCCAGGGTCCAGACGGCTGAGCCGGGGACACAGTTTTAATTACCACGCTCTGATATCACACCCGAGGACGAAACACTCGCTGCAGGGCCACCGTGACTTCTCCCTCTGGATGGAGTGGAGAGAAAAAAGGACGGGATAATAAGGTGGGTGTTACAGGAGGGAGAGGAGGAGGGGGAAGAAGAAGAAGAGGAGGAGGAGGAGAAGGAGGAGGTGTGTGGGAGTCCGACAGAGATCGACAGGACAGGAGTTATATTTTCCTCCTCAGATGTTTCCTGTGGCGTCTAATCACCCTTTAATCACATCTGTGGAGGACCATGAACACAGAACCCCCCCCCGCAGGAAGGGCTTCAAAAAGAGTCCAAATGGCAGGGGAAGGACGGCTCGGGGGGTCAGACCGATCCGGTTCTGTTCGCAGCAGGACGGCTCGGCTGGGGGGGCCTCAGGCCCGTCAATAAACACCTGTCGACCATGGAGGGAAGCAGAAGGCTGCGACACAGGAGAGAAACGGATCATCTCACTTCCCAGGATGCATCTCTTCCCCTCAGGAGTTCAGCTGAAGAAAGACAAGAACAATTAATATATAAAATAAACATCTCGCTGTGAGTTTGAACTCTGCGTCTCTCCTCTGATCTGCTGCTCTGCAACACAAATGTGATGACACGCACAGTTCAGGGGGAAATCACATTCAGCAACTTCTTTAAGAGCGGTTCGGATGTTCTGCAGCAGAGTCTGCTGATCTAAGATCGGCGAAAAAACAGAAAGACAGTAACGTTTTCTGCAGCTTCTCGCTGGATTCCATCACCAATGGAACGTCGCACGACGGCTGTAGCTCTCCTCCATCTTTGATCTCATTGTTTTGGTTGGTGGCCGGCGCTTCCAGAACTTTTTCATCGTACATATCAAACACAGACGTCTTATCGCTCACTCATTAAAACAACGTGATTATGGACAAGAAAAGGACTCCAAACGATTCCCACTAGATCCCGCAACGTTAGAAAACCTTCAACTTTACCGTCATTTGGCTGCAGAACCTCCAAAAACCTGCAGCAAACAGTTAACAGCTCCAGTTGTTCAGAGAAAGATGGCCAGGACCCGAGATGAGTGACAAGCGGGACGTCCCTGCGGTCCAACACGTGCTCCGAAAAAACATCATGAGACGCAGGTCATGTGACGCTGACTGTTGGTCGCTGTGTGCGCAGGGAAAGTAAAGTCAACAACGGGGATTAGATGCACAGAAGATGTTCGAGACGCATGCAGCTTCATCCTGTTACAACATGAAAGAACCTGCAGAAAGAAGTTAGTCAGACTGAAGACAAAAATAATCTGCTGCTGTTTAACTGTCGGAGAATAAGGAAACATGTAGAGTTACTGCTTTTGTTTCCGTATAGAAGAACTCTTTTGTTGTGAGATTTTAAGTCGCCACTTTGACTTCTGTTAAACTGTGACGTATGTTTTCCCGTCACTTCAGAGAGCCGAGAAAATAATCTACAAATTAATCAGTCATGAAAATAATCCTGTGTGCAGCGTTTGAGAACTTTTTTTGTTCTTTTTTGTTGTTTTGTTTTTGGTAACTTCATTAAATATAATTGCTGACTCTTGAATCATTATTTTAAGACTCTCTGACCTGCTACCATTATAGTGTAGATGAAAGTCTCTCCTGCTCTCCTTCATCCGGTCTCTTATCTGAACTCTGAAGCTTCAGCTCCTCTCAGGACTTCGTTCTCTGTCATCGAGGCTTCGTTAATGGCCGCCTCGGCCCTACACTGCTTTAACGTGGCGCTCCGCTGTGATTAACGGCGGCTGGAGTTCCCTTCCTCTGCAGATCTGCTCATGCGGGCTAATCGGCCCATTTTTCAGCGGTGCAGCGCTGCAGAGTCACAGATGCATTAAGAATGAAACTGTAGGAGCAGAAGAGGAAGTCAAGTCAGGGTCAGCGCTGACACACAGCAGCTTAAAGGAGTAGTTCCACTTTTAGATATTTCTTTAAAGCTGTACTGTAATTTGTCTCCTGTCTCAGGAGACAGCGTTTCCCTTCTGCAGTTTGTTGTGGTGTTTCTGCAGCTCGTTGTGGTGTTTCTACAGCTTGTTGTGGTGTTTCTGCAGTTTGTTGTGGTGTTTCTCCAGTTTGTTGTGGTGTTTATAAGGCTTGTTGTGGTGTTTCTGCAGTTTGTTGTGGTGTTTCTGCAGCTTGTTGTGGTGTTTCTGCACCTTGTTGTGGTGTTTCTGCAGTTTGTTGTGGTGTTTCTGCACTTTGTTGTGGTCTTTATGAGGCTTGTGACTCCCAGTGATCAGAGGACAGAGGAGTAATTTTTTGCAGCTTGTTGTGGTCTTTATGAGGCTTGTGTTTCTGAGGCTTGTTGTGGTGTTTCTCCAGTTTGTTGTGGTGTTTTTTGCAGCTTGTTGTGTTTCTGCAGTTTGTTGTGGTCTTTATGAGGTTTGTGTTTATGAGGCTTGTTGTGGTGTTTATGAGGCTAGTTGTGGCGTTTATGAGGCTTGTTGTGGCGTTTCTGCAGTTTGTTGTGGTGTTTCTGCAGTTTGTTGTGGTGTTTCTGCAGTTTGTTGTGGTGTTTATGTAGTTTGTTGTGGTGTTTCTGAGGCTTGTTGTGGTGTTTCTGCAGTTTGTTGTGCTTCTGCAGCGTGTGGTGTTTCTGCAGTTTGTTGTGGTGTTTATGAGGCTTGTTGTCGTGTTTCTGCAGCTTGTTGTGGTGTTTATGAGGCTTGTTGTGGTATTCCTGCAGCTTGTTGTGGTGTTTCTGCAGTTTGTTGTGGTGTTTCTGCACCTTATTGTGGTGTTTATGCACCTTGTTGTGGTGTTTCTGCACCTTGTTGTGGTGTTTATGAGGCTTGTGACTCCCAGTGATCAGAGGACAAAGGAGTAATTTACCTGCATACAGAGCTCTGATTCTCCCTCCTTTTATCTCCTCTTTGTTTGCAGAGAGAGCAGTGGACACAAACTGCTGACTGAAGAGCAGAGAGACAGCGGAGCAGAGAGACAGCGGAGGAGAGAGAAGACGAGGTGAGTGGATGAGAGAGGAAGAAGCAGCACGGCGTGATGAGGAGAGGCAGACAGCTGGAGCAGTCAGAGATGACCTCAGCCTGCAAGCATAAAGGTGACAGAGTTCAGATGCGAGTCCATCTGCCTGTCATGACGTCACTGATATCAGCAGGCCGACACCTCAGGAGACATCTGAGGAGGGATTCTGACGGAAAGCAGGTTTAATGATGCTGAAAACGGGGAACTGTAAAAGCACATAAAACAACGCACTCTGTTTGTTTAAAAACCTCTCGGTCTCCTTTAAGGTTCCAGCCGGTCCAACATCATCTCTCACCCCCCTATCCTCTTCTTCCCCCACAGATATGAAAATGTCACGGTGGCATTTTCACACACTCCAACGATAATAAGCGACTTCATGGACTCAGTGATGCTCGGCTGGAAGGATGGTTTCCTTCCATATTTATTTATTTCAGCACAGCCACGTCTGCAGAGATCTGAGACCTCTGGTTCCACCATTAGCATGCTAACATGCTACATTACGGTTGTGAACATCGACTGTACATATAAGTGTTCGTAGCTTCCCGGTCTGAAAAATGAGGCCGATGCAGAAGTGCCTTAAGCTGCAATACCACCGAGTGCCACTAGAGGTTGGCTCCAAAAAGCCTCCGGCTCCATAGACTCACATTCAACTTCTCTCATCAAATACAAAGTGAATAAAATGTCTCCACCAGTTATCTCGGTGTTGTTAGCTAAAGTCGCTCCTTCTTATTAGTTTTCTGGAGGTCCATCTGAAAATAATCCGTCATTAAATAGAAAATGAGCTTCAAAGATGTGTTTTGGGGGCGCGTGTCTGTTTGATTGACAGGCCTGTGGTGCAGTCAGGTTGCAGCTATCAGTTCCACACAAACCAGGCTGTTGTACCTTCGTATTTTATGTAAAAACAGAGGACCTACTTTTCCACAGACATCCCAGAAACCCTAAAGAATGACGTGTCCCTATCAATAGTCTTGACGGCCTGTTTCCACGTCTCCCTCGAGGGTTGAAACGATATCACGACCTCGATGAGAACGACACCAATTTTTTCAATTTCCGCTGGTGAATTGTTCCTATGTTGAGTCTTTGCCCTGTTTTTATTTTGGTGATCAGGTTTGTGAGCAGATATTTCGACATAATTCTCACGTAAACGCACCAAAAATGTACGTTCTAAAACCATATAACAAATTAAAACACTGGACTGTCTGTTGTGATTTATTACTGATATTCTCCCCGTTACTTCTTCAGTGTCTCTGGTCTTTATAACTAAAACAAATGAATAATTAGCGTGTACTAAGAAGCCTTTAATAAGCAAACAGGACAGCAGACTCTGTGACCGTACAAGGTGCTGCTCTGCTGCTCCTCTAAACCTTCCTGTTTGAGTCCCTGCGAACACTGAGCAGATCATCGGTCCTCCTCAGACTGTTTGTACCAACGTCCCTCTGAGATATTCCAGATGATCGGGTCACAGGAAATGTTTCGGACATTAAAATGTGGGAAATAAACACTTAAAATGTCAATTCAATTCCGATTTAAGAACTAAGTTATGATCACTAAACAAAGAAGAACTGATCTATTAACTGTAATTCTCTTCGATTGACAGGTCTGAGGTTCAGTCAGGTTTCAGCTGTGGGTGGGCGGGGCATAGTGTCAGCTCCACCCTCCTCGCTTCCTCGCACATCGTCCAAATATGGTCAATTCTGGCTCAGATGAAATGCCGGGGGGGGGGGGGGGGGTAGACGACCATCGGAGACATTTCAAGTCCAATTGAAAACAATTAATAACCCATTAAAATGAAAAACTTTAGATGAATCACATTAAATGTTCTGAATATGAGTCAGTCGTAAGAAATAAGCAGGTTAATATCTGCATCAGGAAACTGGTGAAATGAAACGGGTGTGTTATAGCCAGACTCAGCTGATGCTCTTTAACAACCAGTCCACCTGAACACATATCATCATCATCATCATCATCATCCAACCTGCTGCAGGTGTCACTCCACAGGACGTTAATATTCACCTCAGAGATCAATGGGACTCCTCATTGAGTCAGACCGCGGTGCACAGATGGGGGGGGGAGGGGGCACGCACACTGAGGATGACAATATTTCAGAGAGCTTCATCCTTCTGATCCTAGAGGGCAGAGGTTAGAGGGCAGCCGAGGCCATAAAGCTAAAGACACACAGACATGAGGAATGAACAGATGTTTGGATCAACGTGTCGTGTTAGATGTCCGTCTGTCCGGTAGAGTTTCAGAGGTTTGTAGAGCCGAGGAAGAGGAGCGATGAAGATGCTCTCAAATTTCTCCCAACATGCAACAGTTTAAACTCCTGAAGTATTTAAATCCTTTGAAGGACTCGATCCAACGTGAAAAATCAAGAACATTAAAACACGTAAAATCTGCATTTAGTTGTAAATGTCATCATTTAAATAACATAAAATACATAATAATAATAATAAACTGTATTTATATATCACCTTTTATACAATAAATGCAGCTCAAAGATAAAATGCATAAGAACAGATCAAATTGAAGAAAACACAGAACACATTATTGATATATTAATATATATCAACTAACATACAGAATAAAGTGTTTTAAAGGTGCAGTTGTGTATTTACATCCTCACTTTCACCTTTGAACCCTCTTGTCTGACAGCAGTAATGTTTCTTATCTATTTTAAATATAGTGCTGGACGAAGCCCCGCCCCCACATTCTCCCCCTCACTGTCCACGGCTGCCTAGCAACAGACCCCATAAATAATATGCGTGAGTGTGTGTGTGTGTGTGTGTGTGTGTGCGTGCGTGCGTGTGTGTGTGTGTGCGCGCGTGTGTGTGTGTGTGAGATATTAAACAGCCTCCTCTCTGCAGTGTGTTCCAGGGAACTAAATTGTCCTTTAAATGTCTTCCTCCTCTCAGACAGCAGAGCAGCAGAGAACGGACCGATGGCGAGCAACAACACGGCGAGCATCGCACAGGCCAGGAAGCTGGTGGAGCAACTGAAGATGGAGGCCAACATCGACAGGATAAAGGTGAACAATCCAAAATTCATTGATCAATCAAATTCAAATTCAACAAAAACACGAGTCCCCATCGTCCCAGTGTTTCTTAGTCAGAACTGAACCGTCTGCTTATAGGCCGGGTTCCTGGCTTGACCTTTCACCTCAGTCAGTCAGCTGTGAATCACTTGCTCAGAAGCCTTTGGGCTCAAAGGTAACGTAAATCGTGTTTGTCCCCTCTGAGCTCCTGTAGAAAGACGTCAGCTCCGCGATAGACGACCGTCTCCCTGTTTACACGTTAAGAACTCATTCTAAGCTCATGAAAATAAGATTCTTAGTTCCTACTCTAAAGAAAATATATATATCTGCCTATTGATCCCTCTAAATGTGTGTGTGTGTGTGTGTGTGTGTGTGTGTGTGTCTCTCTCTCTGCAGGTGTCTAAAGCAGCAGCAGACCTGATGTCGTACTGTGAAGCTCATGCCAAAGAGGATCCGCTGCTGTCGCCGGTGCCAGCGTCGGAGAACCCGTTCAGGGAGAAGAAGTTCTTCTGCTCCATCCTGTAGAACTGGCGCCGCCCCTCAGCAGCCAGCTCGGTGTTGGACTTTGAACGCGGACGTTCAACATACGTAGAAAATCTTCTAGTGGGGAGGGGGGAGGGGCACGGGCGAGTGTTGCCCCCCTCTCCCTCCCCCCTCCCCCTTTGTCGAACGGTACCGAACGAGTGCAGCCATTAAAACCACAGCATTTAACGTGTAACCATCCGTGGGGGGGCAAAAGGGGGGCTGCTTAGTGACGGAATGTTTAAGGGAGGAAGAGTAGGAGGATGATGAAGATGATGACCACCCAGAGACGTGACGGACAACCGATGTCGTCAGGTTGCGATGTGTACAAACAAAAAAATTGATAAAATGAGAATAAAAAATATTTCGTGGTTCTGTCGGGACCTCCAGGTGTTCTGTTTAATGGTGTGTGGGCGGGTCGAGCTCAGTGGGATGGCGGTCTAAGCTCCGCCTACTGCGAGACTCCACCCGGTTATTGGAATGTTTTTTAAGTTTATTTTGTGTTTCTCTAACTTTACCTAGATATCTTTCTATAACTGTCCGTGATTACTGAAGTCTTTATTTTTTTTATTTTTTTTTTTTTACTCCGACAGGTTAGTGGAAGCTTTTTTAACAGGATGTTTGAAACACTCTGTGACTATTTACACCTTTACCTTTCACAAACTCAGTCTCTGTGTATCGACATCTATCTGGCAAATGTGATGCAGTTTGTCTCCTTCAGATACCGACCCTCTTTCTACTCTTTGTATAAAATGACTAGCAAGTAAACTGTGCTGTGCTGTGAGATCTCAATGTGTCTGCTCGTGTCATTAACTGAATGCATGAAACAGACCGATGGCCGTCTCTCTTTCCTGTCATGTGGAGACGGTGAAACAGAGCAGCATTAATCTGGGAAAGAATATTAAAACAAGACTGATTCAATACAAACTCTCAAATATAAATAACTCTGGAGCGGAAGCAGGCAAATTAGATGACTAGTTGCAGTAAAGAATCAGATTTATGGACTTAAATACCAAACAGTTTTAATCTTTAGAAATCTTCATTATCAATCTGCATGTTCTGTTTTCATAGCTTCATCACACTCATGGAAATTAAATTTTCCCAACATGCATTGCCGTTTTGCTGCCATCTACAGGTACCCTATATGCGACTACGCACATAAAACATTCTAAGACTATTTGGCATTTTAGGTAGGTAGGTAGGTAGGTATTTACTTTATTAATCCCCGTGGGGAAATTTTTTCGCTACAGCAGCATACAGAAGCAATAAGATAATAATAGAATAAAATAATAGAATAGAATAATAGAAAAGCAATAAAATAGCAGTAAATAGCAGTATAAAATATAAAATGCACAGTTTATACAGTAAATTATATATCTATATATATTATATACAAACAAACCAAGAACACAGTCAACATATATATATGTATATATATATATATGTATATATATATTCAGTACAGTATATATCTATATATATTATATACAAACAAACCAAGAAACACAGTCAACAGTGTTATTGTACTGTGATGGATTTTGCCAGAGGTGAGTTATTGTACAGTCTTATTGCAGTGGGCAGGAATGATCTCCTGTATCTGTCCTTGTGACAGCGGAGCTGGAGGAATCTTTTAGAGAAAGTGCTCCGCTGTACCCTGCAGCAGGTGGTGGAGAGGGTGGACAGGATTATCCAATATGGACAATAGTTTGTTCAGCGTCCTCCTGTCCACCACCTTTTCCAGGCTGTCCAGTTTGGAGCCGATGATGGAGCCGGCCTTCTTAACCAGTTTGTTAAGTCTGTTGGTGTCACCGGCTCCGATGCTGCTCCCCCAGCAGACCCCAGCGAAGTACAATGCACTGGCCACAACAGACTGGTAGAACATCTCCAACATCTCGCTGCACACATTGAAGGATCGAAGTTTCCTCAAGAAAAAGTCGACTCATCACCTTCTTGTAGACAGCATTGATGTTGGTCTTCCAGTTCAGTCTGTTGTCGATGGACACACCCAGGTACTTGTACTCCTCAACCATGTCCACCTCCTCTCCCAGGACTCTCAGCGGTTGTGGAGCCGTCGCCTTCCTCCTGAAGTCAACCACCATCTCTCTGGTCTTGGCCACGTTCAGGAGCAGGTGATTCCTTCCCGCCCACTCCACAAAGTCCTCCACTACTGCCCTGTACTCATCCTCCCGTCCATCCCTTATACATCCTACCACTGCAGAGTCATCAGAGAACTTCTGCAGATGGCAGGACTCTGAGTTGTACTGGAGGTCAGTTGTGTATAAGGTGAACAGGAAGGGAGACAGAACAGTTCCCTGAGGAGCTCCAATACCACTGACCACCGTATCAGACAGCACACTGCCTAGACGGACAAACTGTGGTCTGCCTGTCAGGTAGTCATTGATCCAGGAGACGGTGGGCGCGTCCACCCCCACCACCCGCAGCTTCTCACTCAGCAGCAGTGGTTGGATGGTGTTGAATGCACTGGAGAAATCAAAGAAAGTGATTCTCACAGATTCACCGGTTCCATCCAGGTGAGACTGAGCTCGTTGCAGCAGGTAGATGATGGCGTCGTCCACTCCCACACGAGGCTGGTACGCAAATTGCAGAGGGTCCAGAGAAGATTTCACCAGCGGCTTGAGGTGGGCCAAGACCAGCCTCTCCAGCACCTTCATCACATGAGATGTGAGGGCAACCGGTCGGTAGTCGTTGAGGCCAGATGGAGTCGTCTTCTTGGGGACAGGAACCAGGCAGGACGTCTTCCACAGCACCGGGACCTCCTCCTGCTTCAGGCTCAGGTTGAAGAGGTGTTGTAGGACTTCAGCCAGCTGGACGGCGCAGGTCTTCAGGACTACGGGGCTGATGCCGTCAGGTCCTGCAGCCTTGCGCTGGTGGATTCTCTCCAGCTGTCTCCTAACCTGGCCAGTCGTCACAGAGAGGGGGGTGAGGGGGGTGGGGTCGAGGTGTCGATGGAGGAAGAGCCCTTTGAGATTGAGGGCTCTATGCAGTTCACCAGGGGGCGCAGAGGGGGGAGGGGGGGAGACAGCAGAGGTGTTTGGGAGGTGTGAGGTGTGGAGGAGGCAGATGAGGGTGGTGAACTAAACCTGTTGAAGAAACAGTTTAGTTCATTTGACCTCTCCAGGTTCCCCCTGGTTGTTCCTCTCCAGGTTCCCCCTGGTTGTTCCTCTCCAGGTTCCCCCTGGTTGTCTCTCTCTCCCCTTGAACCCAGTAATCTCCTTCATACTGGTCCACACCTCCCTCACGTTGTTCTGTTGGAGTTTGGCCTCCAGCTTCCTCCTGTAGGAGTCCTTGCACTCTCCTGAGCTCCTCCCTGTCCCCAGACCTGAAGGCTGCTTTCTTCTTATTAAGAAGCACCTTCAGGTCACTGGTGATCCACGGCTTATTGTTGGGGAAGCATTTTATAGTCCGGGATGGTACGGTGGTGTGTTCACAGAATTTAATGTATTCTGTGATACAGTCCGTCATGCTGTTGATGTCCTCCCCATGTGGTCCAAACAGCACATTCCAGTCCGTGGACTCAAAGCAGTCCTGCAGGGCTTCTTTAGCCTCCTGTGTCCACCTCCTCACAGTCCTGGTGGTCACAGGCTGCCTCTGCACCAGAGGAACATACTTTGGTGTCAGCAGGACCAGGTTGTGGTCTGATCTACCAAGGGGGGGAAGGGCAGTAGTACTATATGCATCCATGGCATTAGCATACAGTAAGTCCAGAGTTTTATTGTTCCGTGTGGGGCATACTGGTGCAAAGTTGGCAGTACTTTATCCAGACTGGTGTGGTTAAAGTCTCCAGTAACTGCCAAAAATGCCCCGGGATGCTTAGTCTGCAGTTTGGACACAGTGGAGTGGATGGTGTCCACTGCTGCCTCTGCGTCAGCTGATGGAGGAATGTACACAGCGATAACAATGGCGGACGTGAACTCCCTCGGCAAATAATAAGGGCGCATCCCCACGGCTAGCAGTTCAATGTCCGGGCTACAGAAACGTTCCTTCACACACACGTGGTCGGGATTGCACCACCTCTAGTTCACATAGACTGCAATCCCTCCACCTTTCTTCTTGCCGCTCCGAACAACGTCTCTGTCCGCCCGAACAGTCCTGAAGCCGGGTACGGCCGCGCTGTGGCCTACCTATTTTAGAGGTAAAGTAAGAATTATTGGAAGGCTGCATTTGTAAAATTAAGGGCCAGTCCATTTAGATTTAAGAGCAGGTCATTGTTGTGTCTGGGATAAATAAGGTCACTCAAAACAAAACTGGTGCTATTAGTTTATGTTATTGTTGATTTTATTCAGCAAAAAGCCAAAACTACTCCATAATAATATCCAATATATATAATGACATAAAAAACAGAAGAAAAGCCTACCTACATCCTACAGGATGTGAAAAAAAAAAAAAGCTTGCTGTCAGAAGTGGGATTCGAACCCACGCCTCCAGGGGAGACTGCGACCTGAACGCAGCGCCTTAGACCGCTCGGCCATCCTGACTTAAAATTGCTATAGGATCATTCTTTATTATCAACTATATCAGACCATTCACAGGGTCTAATATTTTAGATAATATAAATTATAAGACACTTGAACAAAATGAATGGACACGATGCGTCGTCGTGAAGCTGCTGCTCTGACGTCAGAGGGCTCTCCTAATGGTCATCGCCTGGCTAACTTTCCATCCCGTTGCGACGAAGGTTTTTCTTCTCATATCTGAATGACAGCTGATTTCCACAGTGATATATTGTCTCAGTGATTCTACTCCACCTTCTAACGAGCCTCGGTTATGTAACCTAACTGCGCTCTTTAAAGGTAGTTCGTTAGTTTCTGAACTAGCTGCCAGCAGTCAGCGGAGCACTTAAGTGAAGTAGTTAGCTAGCAAGGTAGCTGCGGCTCGTTCATTCATCACAGCACGACGTAAATGTAAGTATCTCCCCGGGTAACGTGTGTGGTGTTGTTGTGACTGTGTTCAGTAATAGAAAGGCAATTACTACAATTACTTCACTTAAACTGACAGCTAACATTGGAATGGGTCGCACTGGCAACGTTTACCGAACCGCGAAGCTAGCTTCATGATACGTTAACTAACGTAAAGCTACATGCTACATTCTTCTAGTCCAGGGGTGTCCAAACTTTTTGCAAAGAGGGCCAAATTTGGTAAAGTGAAGATGCCCGGGGGCCAATAGTTCCTTCTGACATTTTTTTAACCACAAAAGTTACATGAAAATACACACTGTTATAAAACAATTTTCATTGTCACAATTACCTTTATTTTTCAAATGACAATGTAACCAAATATAAGCCACTCAGGCAGACTTGAACAACTCTAAAAACACAATTCTGCCTTTCATTCAGTCAAATAACATTGAACAAACTGTATAGAATACCTTCAATTTCCATGAGTTAAATATCTTTGCCTCATGAACATTTTAAACAGGAGTTATAAGTAATGCAAAGTGGTCTGTTACCATTAAACTTTAAAACAAGTGAATTTTGCCTTTGTCTTTTACAAGATCTTTCAGAAAGCAATAGTTTGTGTCACATCTACAGGTACATAACATCAACAGTTATAACACATATCTTATTCAAGAGTTTAATAACATAAGTGCCATAAGTCCAAGTGCATTAGTGTGCTTTAGGCTTTTCACTGTTAATAGTGACAGATGTTACCGTTCAAAACACTCAATTTCAGATTGATCAAGGAACAGATAACTTGCTGACACTAATGTCACACATTCATAAATTCTTGCTTCTTCTCGGGGCAAATGTTCTCCACCATTTTTATGACACAGTCTTTGATGAACGCACCTTCAGTAAAAGGTTTGCCATGTTTAGCTATTAACACGGCCACTTCGTAGCTGGCTTTTGTTGTTTTCCTTTGACTCAAGAGGCCCGCGTGAAGAATCTCTGTTGTGATGCCGGAACAGCTTGGAGTTGCTTCACTTTTTCAGCGCGGCCACTTAGCTTGCCGTACGTTGTCGCATGTTTAGTCTCGTAGTGTCTCTTTACGTTGAAATCCTTAAACAAGGCAACCGCCTCTTTACAAATTAGACAAACACAATTGCCTCGATTTTCAGTGAAGAAGTATTGTAATTCCCACCGCTCCTGAAAGCGGCGGCCCTCACTGTCAACTTTTCTCTTTTTTTTTTGCGGTCGCCATGGCAGAAATGATTTGAGAAGGGTTCGCAGCACGGATGCAGAGCCAGATAGCATTAGAACGGTGCTGCCACCGTATGGTGAAAGGAGGAATTACATCTTTACATTTGTATGATTTATTTATTCTGACAGAGCGAGCGAGCCATAACGAACACCGAAGCTGCGGGCCGTATGAAATCTGACTTTGGACACGCCTGTTCTAGTCTTATTTTTAATACTTCCAGTGAAACTAGGTGGAGGCAGCTGAGTCCTGCAGGGTATTTCCACACCGGACCCGTGTTTTTATTTTGTTGACATGTGAGCTGCTGTTAAACTAATCCCTTTAAGACACCGAACGGTTCCGCCCAGCCGGTGAAGTTATGCTGATGTTGACTGAACAAATATTTGCCCCTCCTGCAGGTCCGTTTACTCTTTAAACTCTTTAAACACTTTCAACTCTCTAAACCAGGCATGTCCAAAGTCCGGCCCGCGGGCCAATCACGGCCCGCAGCTTCGGTCTTATAATGTGTCCGTTATGGCTCGCTCGCTCTGTCAGAATAAATAAATCATACAAATGTAAAGATGTAATTCCTCCTTTCACCATACGGTGGCAGCACCGTTCTAATGCTATCTGGCTCTGCATCCGTGCTACGAACCCTTCTCAAATCATTTCTGCCATGGCGACCGCAAAAAAAAAGAGAAAAGTTGACAGTGAGGGCCGCCGCTTTCAGGAGCGGTGGGAATTACAATACTTCTTCACTGAAAATCGAGGCAATTGTGTTTGTCTAATTTGTAAAGAGGCGGTTGCCTTGTTTAAGGATTTCAACGTAAAGAGACACTACGAGACTAAACATGCGACAACGTACGGCAAGCTAACAGGGAGTGGCCGCGCTGAAAAAGTGAAGCAACTCCAAGCTGTTCCGGCATCACAACAGAGATTCTTCACGCGGGCCTCTTGAGTCAAAGGAAAACAACAAAAGCCAGCTACGAAGTGGCCGTGTTAATAGCTAAACATGGCAAACCTTTTACTGAAGGTGCGTTCATCAAAGACTGTGTCATAAAAATGGTGGAGAACATTTGCCCCGAGAAGAAGCAAGAATTTATGAATGTGTGACATTAGTGTCAGCAAGTTATCTGTTCCTTGATCAATCTGAAATTGAGTGTTTTGAACGGTAACATCTGTCACTATTAACAGTGAAAAGCCTAAAGCACACTAATGCACTTGGACTTATGGCATTTATGTTATTAAACTCTTGAATAAGATATGTGTTATAACTGTTGATGTTATGTACCTGTAGATGTGACACAAACTATTGCTTTCTGAAAGATCTTGTAAAAGACAAAGGCAAAATTCACTTGTTTTAAAGTTTAATGGTAACAGACCACTTTGCATTACTTATAACTCCTGTTTAAAATGTTCATGAGGCAAAGATATTTAACTCATGGAAATTGAAGGTATTCTATACAGTTTGTTCAATGTTATCTGACTGAATGGAAGGCAGAATTGTGTTTTTAGAGTTGTTCAAGTCTGCCTTATATGGCTTATATTTGGTTACATTGTCATTTGAAAAATAAAGGTAATTGTGACAATGAAAATTGTTTTATAACAGTGTGTATTTTCATGTAACTTTTGTGGTTAAAAAAAATGTCAGAAGGAACTATTGGCCCCCGGGCATCTTCACTTTACCAAATTTGGCCCTCTTTGCAAAAAGTTTGGACACCCTTGCTCTAAACTCTTCATTTGAATTAGAGTTGAAAATATACTATTTGCTAAAAAGATAATAATTCGTTTAATAAATAGTTTATTTAGCTCGAGTGGTGGAAGTTTCTCAACCAGGAACATTAAATCCCTCAGTTTATTAGAAACAGAAGGATTTATTAGTTCAAGTGTTTAATTTAAACCCTTGCTTCAGTAAAAGTTTGTGATTATTACCAGAAAAACGTACTTAAAGTATGAAAAGTAAAGGTACACATTATGTTGACATTTTTCAGCTGTTTTAAGACAACAATTAGTTTATTAAACAGTGTATTTATCTTGAGAGGTAGAAAAACGTATGAAAAGTAACAAGACAAATGTAGAGGAGTAAAAAGGTTGACCTTTTTTAGAAGAGTAAAAGTATAAAGTTGCACATAATGGAAAGTAGAAGTTTAAATACTTGAATTTATACTTGTTACATTCCACCACTGGTACTAACTTCAGAAATATCAGTAGCATCTTCATGTAATTTTTTTTTTATTGTTTTATATCCATGTGTGTTTTAGCCACATAAAGAACATGTATTTTGTGTTTTAATAAAGCCCATCACCTCCGTGTCCTCTCCTCAGTCCGACACTCATGGCCTCCAGCGCTCCTCACAACTTCTCCTGGGTGGAACCAGGCAAACTGGCCGGACTGGCGCTGCCCAGGATGCTGTGCGAGTACCGGTACCTGTTGGACAACGGCATCCAACACCTGGTGTGCCTGTGCGAGAGGAAACCGCCCCACTACGATTCATGCCCGGAGTTACAGCTCCACCACGTCAACATCGTGGACTTCACTCCTCCTTCTCCGAGTCAGATCGACAGATTTCTGTCCATCGTGGAGGAAGCCAACGCCAAGGGGGAGGTAAGACAGACTTATAATTGTAATAATTATATTTGGGCGGCACGGTGGTGCAGTGGTTAGCATTGTCGCCTCACAGCAAAAAGGTTCCGGGTTCAAATCCGGTCCTGGGCCTTTCTGTGCAGAGTTTGCATGTTCTCCTTGTGCTTGCGTGGGTTCTCTCCGGGTTCTCCGGCTTCCTCCCATCATCCAAAAACATGCACCTCAGGTCAGGTTACCTGGCGCCGCGCTAGTGGCAGCCTGTTGCAGCACCTCCCCCCTGAGAGCCCCCCTGCTGTAGCGAAGAAATTTCCCCTCGGGGATTAATAGAGTACTATAAAAAAAATTTTTTAAATAAATAAATAAAGGGGGCAGAGCCTCGTGTTGTCTGCTTCCTCAGAATCCGCCATTGGAACAGCAAAATAAATATTTCACAACCTTGCGGCTCCTACAAAGTCCAGAGAGTAAAAAGTACGCGAGGCTTTAGGATTATTCTAGACTTCACTTCTGGAGTGTCTGGTTTTGTTTTGCCCGCCTTGCAAGTTGCTTTCATCATCAAACAGTCTGACCATTATTTTAATCAATTTACCAAATCATAGATTTGTCTATAAAATAAAATAAAAAAAACATGTTCTGTCTTTTAAAACTTAAACACATCACATCACATCACATCAGACCAGTTTCAGTAAATATCCAGAAACTAATGCTCAATGTGTGATATGTCTTTGATTTGATCTGTTTTATGCTTTTTTTGTTTGTTTGTTTTGCATCTCTAAATTACATTTTAAAGTGTTTTTAGTTCTCTTACATCTGTTTTTATGTGAAACACTTCGTGCAGGTGACATTCTTGCTGAGCTGTATTTCTCGATTTGCATTATTATTTTCATGACGTTGCAAAAGTAAAATAAACGTTGTGTTTATTGTCGGTAGGGTGTCGGAGTTCACTGCATGCACGGCCATGGGAGGACCGGGACCATGCTGGCCTGCTACCTGGTGAAGTCCAGGAAGATCTCGGGGGTCGACGCCATCAACGAGATCCGAAGACTCCGGGAAGGTTCGATTGAAACTCACGAACAAGAGAAAGCGGTGATGCAGTTTTATCAGCGCACCAAGTAAAAACAATGTGATTTTTACATTAAAAAAAAAAAAAGCTTCAAATAATTAATAAGAAGTGCCTCAATTACTCCTAAATGAAAAACTTATGTGGGGAAACAAGAAAATACAAGAAATGATATTCAAATTAAACAACAGTGCCGAGCTCAGATGTTGAAACGAGTGACAAACATTTCTTTCGTAAATATGTGATTACATGTCTTCGTTCGGACGGTTTCCTCTTTTCTGACGCTTCTTCACGCACTGGATGTCAGAGAGAACAGACGCTGACGCTCCCTGAACGTCAGTTTTTCAGGAGCCGACGCTCTGATGATTTTCTCCTCCTGGTTTCTGCGGACATCAAATCATAAAAAAAACAAAAAAACAAAAACTGTCACAGCAGAAAAACTTGAAGTTTATTTCCTTACGGGAACACAAACGGCCCGAGCTGTTTTAAAATGTGCTTTATGGTTGATTTATTTTACTCAGGGATGTTCCTTCAAATGCTTTTAAAGTGTTTGAAAGAATAAAAAAATACTTTCTGGTCATTTAGTGTCAGTAAGTAGCTAATTAAACTAAATTCAATTTATGTTTAATTTGCCAAAAAACGGCGAACTCACATGTGTGCTTCTTCATTGTGGACGTGGTGACTCGGTCTGCCATCTGACAAGAAATCCAGCTGATGAGCACTTTTTCAATAAATGAAACTGACAGAAAAGTGTTTATTTCTCTTTCAAGTGTTTGTGAGTTATTACCCGTCTCCGCTTCCTCTTCCTGTTTGGAGAGAAGAGTCGCTGCCTGTGTCTTCCTGTCGTCGTCCCCTACGCAGCTTCTCTTCTTCTAAAACGCGCAAAAAATAAGTCGATTATTGTGGTTTTTAAATATCAACGAGTGAAGTTCATAAAACGCTTGTAACTTTACTGAAGGAGGATTTTGAGATATAATTATGAGTTGTTATTGTATATAGAAAGGAAGGTTATAGGAAAAATGCCACCCCGTGTTCTGATATATTTCTGATATGATATGCAGATTTATAAGTTGTTTTGGGGATTAAATGCTTCCTTATTTAACTGGAAGACTTCCCAGTAGGAGACTCTCGTCATCGAAGCGTTTCTTATGAACAGTCTGCATCATAATGGGTCTGAAGAGGAAGGTTCTTGGTGTGTTTTCCCTCTCAACGTCGGCCTGAGACCTGCTCCACCTGTGTCCGTCGGTCCAACTGCTGTATCATCATCATCATGTCCAAGTCTTCGTCTTCCTCCTCCTCCTCCTCGTCATCTTCTCCTCTCTGCTGGATCTCCTGCAGCCGCTTCTGGAACTGCCACTCCAGGCTGAGCCTCCGCAGCTGCTCGTTCTCCTCCGCCGTGCGCTCGGCTTTGGCCTGCAGCTCCCGCAGCTCCCGCTGCAGGAGCTCCACGGCCTGCAGCCTCTGCTGCTTCTCCAGCTGCTCCTGGGCCTCCCTCCTCCAGGGGCCCGGCGGCGCCCGGGCCTCTCTCCTCCAGGGGTCCGGCGCCTCCCGGGCCTCCCTCCTCCAGGGGTCTGGCGCCTCCCCGGGGTCTCTGATGCTCTTCTTCTGCGGAGCCTCCTGGAAAGAGACGTGTTTCGTAGGAGCGATGCTGACTTGGGGTTTTGCTGCGCGATCTCCGCGTGCGTCGGATCTCTGATGCTGAGATGACAGCGAGGGAGCAGGAAGCTTCTTGTTTACAGAAACCTGACATGAGTGAACGGGACCGGCCGGGCTGTGAGGACTCTGTCGGTGTCCACCGACTTTCAAAGTCTGGCTCATCTTCAGTGTCAGTGAGGAGGAGCTGTGCTGGAAGGTGGTGAGATGAGGATTGGAGTGTGAGCTCGATGCTCTGGTTACGGGAATGTCGATGCGTATTGGCTGGATTGAAGGTGCAGGAGCCGATTGTTGTGAAAACGGCGTTCTCCAGACGCCGGCACCGCTCGTACGTGCGCCCTGCTGGTGTTTAGCGGGGGAGCCGAGGTCACAGAGGAGGTCGTGAGTCGAAACGCACGAGCGAATCGGGAAAGAGGAGTTGTGCCCCGTCGTCTGCTTTGCACCCCGTGGACGCATGTTCTGCTGTTTGTCCAGCAGGGGGCGTCCACTGTCCGCACACAGGTCCTCCTGTGACGGGGCCCGATGCTGTGAAGTAGAAAATTAAGGGTTTATATAGCTTTATCTGACTGTATGAATGATGAATGATGAGCAGATAAAAACGTACCATGAAGCTCCTCTTACTGCAGCTTTGTGCGTCTCTCAGAGACACTTTGAGTGTTTGCTGCGTTCCGCTGCGCTCAGAAACGTCCCTGTTCTGGGATTTAGGGGTCGGAAGTGTCAAATATTCCCTGTGAAACGGCTGAACACAGACACGGAAAGAAAATATTGGTCGTTTAAAAAAAAAAAAAAAAGTCAAATATGTTAAAGAGCAGCACATTTGAGTCACTGCAGTATTTCCTTCCACTTTGAGTCATCATTTGTTTTCCTTCTACAGAATGTTCATTTTACCATTCAGAAAACTGCAAACGGTGGGGAAAAAAAAAAAAAATCTATTTTAGTGAAAAGAAATTTAGGCCAAACACAGTAAAATTATATGTAAATTTAAACGAAGATTCTCGAGTCTGTTTCCACCAGTTTGTGAAAGAAATGAGATGACATATGTGATGGAGGTTTAGAAATCTCACGTCGGTGCCGAGGCTGATGCTGGAAACAGACGCCATGTTGTTTCCTCTCACTGCGGGGTCGGCGGGTTCATCTCTGTCCTCCAGGCAAACGTCTGCTGGAATAAGGAGGAAAATCAAAGTTCTTGCTCCGTCTCTCCCTCGAGCGTTATTTCGCATGAAGAGTTCAGTTGCCCGGCAGCGGCGGCTGTACCCACCGCTCATGTTGGGGTTGGAGCGATAAAGCTGACGGTTTCTCTGCATCATCTGCTCCCTCTTTCTTCTGCTGCCTCCGTGGAGCCGCTCGGAGGGGCCCGGATCCACGACCCCGTACAGCAGCAGCGCCTTCCTGTTTGGCCGGATGTGGCCTCGGTCGCCTTGTGGAGCAAAACAAAGTCTAATTAGAGCAGCAAGTAAAACAACCAGAGGTTTGACTCTCGGTACAAACCGGTTTACGACAAAGTGGAAGCGCCGTGTAAAATGTAAATTAAAAACAGAAAGTGATGATTTGTGAATCATATAAAACTCAGACAGAATGAATATATTTTATTGTTAACAGTGATTTTAGGAAGTGTTCCTGAGCCCATGCAGTGATTTCCACTACAGAATTCTGTCTTTTGCCCCTGTTCCAAATTTCTCCATTTCAACATTTTAATTAAATCAGTGTTTACACAATTTACAAATCATCACATTCTGTTTTTATTTACATTTTACACGGTGTCCCAACTCTCTTTGGAAACAGGGTTGCAGTAAAAGTAAACAGGAGTTTGACCGACTGCTGGTTCTTACCTGTGGTTCTGTCTGGAGTCGGGTCCCTCAGCAGCGCCTCCAGCCCGTGGAAGCTCGCTCCCAACTTTGCAACCTGTAAGGTGACTACGGGGCCAGTTTGCATCATGATGGCTGCAGCCCTGCATCAAGTGTGAGATCGATGAGGTCAGGAAAGAGTTTCAAAATAAAAGCTCAAACCACAAAGGTTCTCCTGCAACCGGCGGTTCGGTTCGGTTCGATTCTGTTCTACCTCTCTTGGCTGATTCCGACCAGGCTGCGACCGTTGACAGCGAGCAGCTGATCTCCAGCTGTTAACCTGCCGTTCTGTGGAAACACGCCTCCTTTACTTCAGTCTTTGTTGTCACCTTCATGAAAAGATTCTCCATGTTTTACATCGTAAGCTCAGATCTCACCATCTCCGCCGGTCCTCCTCTGACGATGGATTTGATGTAGATCCTGAGGTTCTCCTGCCCCGCTCCCTGCAGCAGAACCGGACGGAGGCGGGTCACTCACTGAAACATTTACAGGTATTAGGAAGCATTTAATCAGATGTTGGACCTTCACCTTGGCGGCCACGATGCTGACACCCATCCCACTGTTCAGAGGTTTGTTCAGAGTGATGGTCACCATCTCCGGCTGCCTGTCGGCTGCCTGTCGGAGGGGAAGATGTAAAGAACTTGACCTCAGAGTTACATCATATCTCCGGACGTCTGAGACCGCAGGATGTAATCTGATTACCGCGTATGTGTTCTCCTCAGAAGGTGCAGCTTCACTGAAGTGCACGGTCCAATCCCCTTTGGAGTTCAGCCGTGACGTCAGAGAGCAGAGACCTGTGAGAGGAGGACCTTTAGAAGTCCAGGGATATCAGAATAAATACATCACAGCCCCTGAAATATAAAGTCTGGATACCTTTCTGGCAGATCGGCTCCAGGAACTCAACGAAGCCTGGAGGGATTCCTGTGACGGTGTCGCAGGAGTATCCTCCCTCCGGCAGCAGGAAAGGCAGGTGGAGGTCGAGGCTCTCCTCCGCCTGGACGTCCCGTCCTTCACTCCCGAGCAGCCTATCAGCCGAGGCCTCGGCCGCCGTCACCGCGGCGTCCATCAGACCCTGCAGAGAGGGTGACGGTGATGGAGGGGCCGGACTTTCAGACGGAAAAGAGCTGAAGACCAGTTTCAGTTGAGTGTTTTTGATAATTATAGTAAAGAAATTCAGAGTTTGGGTTTGAGCATCGTGGACAGAAGTGTAGAATATTTCCAGCTGGGTTGTTGCTGCTGTATGAAGATGAGTATGACTGTAATTCTTTACAGAATAATCCCCCCGTTTCCTTTGACCTTTGACCTTAGTCTCTCAAGGACAGTTTTCCCCCCTCACCTCACCGCACAATGTTTGGGAAATACTTCACTCAGGAGCAATAGGCTAATGTGACAACTCACTTTCCAGTTCTTCATATGTTATTTATGATCATATTCATCATCTTCAATTATTCATGCTGTTAAATCTGTACAGCTGAGCTCCTGCTGCTGCTGCTGCAGCACTCAGACTCTTACAAACCTTCATGTTCTGTGTGTTATTGGGCCCTAAAACATCAGCTCAGCATCATCCTCAGTGGTTTGATGTCTGTCCCTCCCGAGAGGAGATGAAGAGAAAGAGGAAGAGGAGGCCGAAGGTACTCACGGGGGGGATGTGAGGCTCACTGGTGGCGTAGAGGTAGCCGGAGAGCAGCGTCTGCAACTGCAGGGAGTTCAGCTTGAAGCAGTTTCTCTGGATGTCCTTGGCGTCTTGCATTGAGTACTTGTTCATGGTCAGGAGCGTGGTTGCCTAGAAACAGCCTATTAATGCAATCTGAACAGCTCGTACATGAGCGAAACGTGTGCTCTGAGATGAAGCCCTGAGTGTTGCTGATGGATAGAACAGCCCCGATTCAGGTGATAGAAATCTGTAGGTATTTGTGGTGTCAGACCCGCAGGTTCAGGCCCGGTTTCTACTCGGACTCTCGTACCTGGATGATGTGGCCCAGGTGGCAGTCGACGGCCAGCTCCAGACCCTGCCGCTCTGCCCAGGCCTCGATAGCGGTGAGCCTCTGGCGGAGAGCGGCTCCCCAGTAGTGGGAGCGCAGGCCCGGGGTGCCGGCCTCCGGCCTCATGAGCCGGTTGAAGAGCCAGGCGCTGATGAAGTGGAAGAGCTGGGAGAAGACCTGGATAGTAAGGGCGGCGTTGACCCGGCAGCGGCGCAGCAGAGACATGGCGTTCATCAGGGTGTTCAGCACCATCTCTGCAGCGGCAAGACAAAAGATAACAGTTCTCGCAGTTCTTCTTAGAGAGGTGGACCGAGTAAAATCATGTCAAACGTGTACCTATACCAGCCGGCAGCGGGCCGTGCTGCTCTGGGTCAATCAGAAAAGTTGGCAGGTGTTTCCTCAACTCGTTCTGTAGACACTGCAGCAGGTGACTATGGAAACATGTAAAGACAAAACACTTTGCATAAAGTGTATCGAAGTTAAGCTGCATAATTTGAATCTGTTCATTTTACGTAAAGGTGCGCAACCTTGTTTCAAAAAAGTTGGGAGGCTGTGTAAAAATGTAAATAAAAACCAAATGTGATGATTCGCAAATAATGTAAACTCGTATTTCATTGAAAATAGAACAAAGACAACATATTAAATGCTAAAAATGATTGTATTGTTGACAGTAGTTTTCAGAACTGTTCCTGAGCCCACGCAGTGATTTCCACTACGGAAATGTGTCTTTTGTTGCCCCGTCCCAACTTTTGTGAGACATGTTGCTGCCGTGAGGAGCAGGCCGTCTTTGAGGACCTCTAGACGGTGTTCTACTCTGTCCGCGTACCTGTAGGCTTCGTGCACCAGGTGCGACAGGTCCAGCTGACTCTGGCATGTGAGAGGACTCAGGTCTTTGTCATGCTTCAGGAAGTTGAGCAACTCGGAGGAGTTGGCCATCCAGAAGGCGAGCGCCCCGGCGATGGTCTGCTGCCTCTGGAAGACAAACAGTCCCGCACGGCAGACGACGTGAGACTCTTGAGGTTGAACTGCATCGACCTTCGCGCACTAACAAATAAAACGGCTTGCCTGGATGACCTTCCCCGTCATGGCCACCATCTTGTTGGTGACGGCGGTGACGCTGTGTGTGTGTCCTGAGCCTCGGCTATGATGTCGCTGTAGAGTGAAGCGGCTCACGGCGTAGAGGATGTAGGCGGGAGACAGCTTGAAGTGAACCGTGGAGCTGTTGGCGTAGTTGATGACTGCCGACAGGACGGCCTCCTCCGCTGCAAGGTGAAACACACCAGCAGGAGGGCATTGAGAGACGCAGAGACGCAACTGGCAAGCGTCAAACTAAAAAAATACATTAACACTCACAGGTGTCGCAGAATTTAATCCCAACTGGTAGTCCGGGGTGATCTGAAGAGTCAGAAACGGACAAATGAAATCCTGTTTCTGATGTTCATGGAGCAGATTATAGTCTGTATGAACTGGATGGAAAGCAGTAGTTTGTAGCAGCTTGTAGCAGTTTGTAGTAGTTTTGTTGTAGTTTTTTAGTAGTTTGTTGTAGTTTTGTAGCAGCTTGTTGTTGTGTAGTAGTTTTTAGTAGTTGTGTAGTAGTTTTGTAGTAGTTTGTAGTAGTTTAGAGTAGTTTGTAGTAGTTTTGAGTAGTTTGTAGTAATTTGTAGTAGTTTCGAGTAGTTTATAGTAGTTTTGAGTAGTTTGTAGTAGTTTATAGTTTGTAGTAGTTTTATAGTAGTTTGTAGTAGTTGTTTAGTAGTTTGTAGTAGTTGTTTAGTAGTTTGTAGTAGTCGTGTGTGAGATGACTCACCCATAGCCGCATGCTTCTGTTGCTTCTTATTTTCTGCGCAGAGTTTTTGTGCCTCAGACAAACAAACGCTGTTGTTCAGTGTGTTTTCAGTCGACCTGAATATGAATTTAAAAAGTAGATGTTATTCTGACCGTTCGGTGCAGATTAATACAGAGTGATGGATGAAGAATATTTACTCGTCCTCATCTCTGTCAGCTACAGTTGTTTTGTTCTTGTCTTTCTTCTTTCCTTTTCTCGACAGCGTCCTCTTGAAGTTTTTGATCATGCCCCCTTTCTCTTTCTCCAGACACTTTTCCTTTATCGTCCAACACATAAACAGACCTGATTACATCTGATACAAGTGTAACTGCCCTCTGAGCGACATCACTTCCTGATTCACAATGTGGCACCTCCAAACCGTCCTTGTCCTTCTTCAGTACAAAACGTCCCTCTCTGTTGTCTGAGTTCCAGTTCAGTTGTACGACTAAAGGCCTCTCATCCAGATCCAGTTTACGCTCTCATACAAAACATAAAAATAGAGAGAGCAGATTCTTTAATACAGCAACATGTTGGACAGATTAGGAATGCAAATGGAAATTAATCTTCTGAATACGTTCAGTTTATTTTTCATCTTTTAAAGTTCTTTGAGCCCAATTTAACATTTTCAGACATGGTGTTTTGTCCCTAAAATTAGTTCAGAACCAGGATTTATTCAACTGTCGCACAGAACGAAATAAAACAGGAAATCCTCCTTAAACCATTAAATCCATTATCAAAGTGGTCAGCGGTATGAGCAGCAGCTGGACTCGGAGTCTCACCTCTCTGTGTTGACTGGATTTAAGCTCTCACCTTTACTGCCGTGGATCTCGTACAGCGAGTAGCTTGTCGTCAGCATCTTCATGTCGGGCCTGAACTTCTCTGACAGAGTTTCGACGACCACTCGAGCCGCAGAGCTTCCGCAAATGCGCAGGCACTTGGTGGCCACGTTGTCTCCGTCGGGGTCCTCCAGGTAGAAGCGCATCACTCCATGGAACTGCAGCTTCTGTCGGGAAATGGTTTAAATGGTCTCCTGTTGTTTCTGTTCAGTCAGTCTGTGCTGCTTTGATTTAGGATTTCAAAATGTTCCTTCAGTAGAGGTAAAAACAGGAACACAGTCGATACCACGAGAGAGAATCTGTTTCCTGAGATGTTTCATTTAATGTGAAATATTCTTCAACTTCAGGAAACTGTGTGCACGTTCAGATGAAGATGAGCAACGAGTAGTTTAGGTTAGGAAGCTGGAAACGCTTTTATTTATTTTGCTTACAAAGTTATTAAAACAATCAATAATCTAAATAGTTGCAGATAATTTGTCTGTCAATTTGAACGATTGATGAATTGTTTAATCATTTTATCTATAAATGTAACATCTAATTAGTCAGTCAGCTGGTATCTTGTATAACTGCACAGCTTCACATTTAAAGAGACAGAACTGAAGGTAAATGATATCAAACTCAGATTTATCCGCGTGATACGTCGACCCTGTCGGACGCCTGCAGGCGACTCACCTCATCTGGTTGGCTGATTTCAAAAAGGTCCAGTCTGTTGTTGTTCCACTGTCTGATGACTTTGGCTAATTTCTCTCGTTCTTCCTCCTCCGGCATTTTGTTTTGTATCCAGAAAAAGTTCTGACCCGACCGGCGCGCTGGAGCTATGAAGACCTCTCCTTCTATCTGTCCCCCATTCGTTATCAACTCTTTGTCCTCTGGAGTGGGTTCTTAAACATAATTTATCCCCACCTTCCTCATCCCCTCTTAGAGCCCCCACTCCCCCGCCCCCCACTGCCCCTCCAGCCCTCATTTAACAGGTCACTGCATCTTTGTCATGTGAAGCAAACAGTTTCCTCTTCGTACATCTGATTCCCATCCTCACTGCTCCTCCTCCATCAGATACAATCAGTCTGTTCATGATTTCTACGAGCAGAACTGCACGATTTCACCGTCTTTAATATATTTTCACGATGACATCACTGTGCTCTCACAAATACTTCCTCGGGCACCCTGAGAGATCTTTTTCCTCTTCTTTCTCGCAGCGACACGGATATTTACGCTTCAGGGAATCCCACTTCTCATGCATGCCAGTGATTTTCAGCACAATTTATGCTTACATGTCTTCCCTTTCAGGCAGCGCTACGTATGTGGGGCAGCTTTTGTTGGCTTTCTGGGGAACCTTCAATGGAACAAAAGCCTGAACAAAAACTACCCTCAATTAGATATACACTACAGTACAGCTAAAAACACACACGGAACAATAAAGGGATTGTTGTCTGGATGACTGAAGGTCTTTTAGTTGGGAAAACATTACGGTTTCTGTTAAAAAAAAAAAAAAGGCTTCAGTCCTTCGGGATAATTCATCATTTATTTCTATTTTAGCTCTAAGAGAGGGAATAACAGCTGAGGTTACATCATCTTTGAAAAAAAAATATATATATTTTTTTATTTTTTTAAGTAAAGTTAAAGCAACATCCTTAATCCTGATGTGACTTCTGAAGGATGTCTCAATCCTCTTTATGGTCAACATTAGTCCAGAGTTTGCAGCTGATATATACATGTTTCGTACGTTTTGGAATCAAGTTCATGACGTTGTGTCAGATAGTTTTAATCTGATTGGTGATAGCTGTAATATTTGTTAGTTTGGTGAAGACTGGAAGAAATTTAAAGCAAGAAATATACAAGTAGAAAAATAATAAGGATCTCGATTCCTTACAGTTTTAGGATAAAGAATAAAACTGGTGATTATCGATAATATTCTTATTATGAAGTACCTACCCTGTTATTGATTAAACCTCTAAAAAGTCATTCAAGTTATCAAATTAAGTTTTTAGGAAAAAGATCCCTAAATATTTTTAAATTGGCCGAGATGTAACTCGACACTTTCGCCTATGAATGTGAACATAGTCTGTCTCCCCACCCCTCTGCAGCAGGCCTGTAGTTTAGTGATAAGCCCCGCCCCCAAGCGGATGCGATTGGTTCCTTAGGTGTGTGACATATGAAACCCTGTCTGTTTGAATCCGTGTTTTCAGTGATTAAAAACTGGATTTTCATTGGAGGTGGTCTTTAAATTAATCCCATAAATGAACCAAAACATGCTAAATATTTTATTTAAAAACAGGTTAATGGATACAGACATTTAAATTGTAACAAAGGGGAGGAGTAAACAGTGTATTTCTTCGATACTGTTTTAGCTGATATAGTATGATAAAAAAAAATAATAAAATACAGCACTCATGTTGATCTGAACAAAGGAGCATCTCACAGTGAACAAACAGTTTATCATTGGACCCAAAACAGTCCCTCCAAGAAATCGCAAAATATGATCTCACTTAAAACTAAAAAAATGACATCGTACATTTTGGGGAATAGCCACCGCAAAATCAAACATTTTTAAATTAAAACAATTGCAAAAAAACTGTGAACTCCTGGAAAGACTGAGATACTTTCTGTGTTTTATAAGTCCGTTTTGGAGATATTCTGTCAAGTAACAGACAAATATAACAGCTGTTAATCTGTGACTCGTCGCTCTAACTGACAACTGAATGTGACGCAAAGTTGTCTCTCCAGACAGAAATAATTCTCTTAGTTTAAGTGTGAAGTCGCAAAGACATTTTAATTCCTCCCACCTGCTGTGTCTCAACTCCTCACAGTACAAAAGTCTAGCGAACACCTTTAAACATGTCGTATTGATAAAACTCTGCAGTTCTTCATATTTACAGTTCTATTCATCTGGAAGTCTAACTTGTAGACATTACGTGCTATCTGGAGGAAGTAATCCACCTCTCATCCTCCGTCTGTCTTCATATTATCAAATTGTTTCCTGCTGCTTCCTTTGACTTTTCTGTACTCCTGCAGAAAAATACACAAAAAAACACATTAATTATGTGAGCAGGAATCTTTGTGCTGCAGCTTGATTGTAAATATACATTTAAAAGTAGATTCTTGTCTCTCAGACGTCAGTCAATTTTGACGTGAACACTTTTCTGTTTCGAGCATTTAACTTTGTCTTTTCTCAGACATGTCTCCCTGTTGTCTTTTTGTTGTTTAGTATCGTCTCCTCCGAAGATGAACGTCAGCTCAGACTGATAAATTATAAGCAGTGATCCATCATTTACCCTCTCAGGTTCTCGACGTCCTCGATGGTCTCAGGTAGCGCGACTCCGCTCGTCTCCGGCAGCATCGTCACCAGCGCGCTGTACAGCAACGACATTACACCTTCGACAAACACAGCAGGCTTTTTATTCTCGGGGACGGAGAAACATGAACGATTACAAAATGTTAGCAGGTGGAGGATAAATGTACCGTAAATAAAAAGAGGCAGCTCCTGCCAGACACTGGCCAGCCTGTAGAGTAGGAAGGGGGCTGCTATCGCTCTGAGGTCACTGGTGGATGAACACACCGACAAGCCCAGATTTCTGTAAGAAACAAACAGATTTAATTATAGTCTCTAAATTCATTGTTGGTTGTTCTTTTGTGAATCAGAGAACTTTTCATAAAAATTAAGGTTTAAAACCAAGATGGGTGTTCTGCAGGTGTAGAGCTGCCCGAACGACATATGATTTAGATTTATTTATATATTTTAAGTCATTAAAGATGCAACCATCCATAAAGTGTCGATAAAAACAAACGCAGTAGTTAAAGTTGTCATATTGATATTTTAAAGTGTGTTGATTGATTCTCGACGTCAATTCGATTCCTAGTTTTCATCCGCTACCGTTTGCCCTGTTAAAGTTACTGCATTACACCATTAATACAAACACTTCCTGTATCGGTTTGAAATTAAAAGCCCTCTGGAAATCAGAAAACCTTAATTTCTTAATGACGCTTTTATTGTGAAAAAAAATTTCGGCACCTGCTTAAAATTGAACAATTAATTTAGAGGAAAATATCAGGGTTATATTATGCAGCCCTATTGGACAGGGCTTTGAACTAAATGCTAACACGAGCCTGCTAATATACCCACGATTAAAAATTCTCACATGCTAAACAGAAATGTTTACCATCAGATTAGCATGTTAGTGTTACATTAGCTAAGTAGCTCTAAACCCAAGTTACAGCTGAGGCTGATGGAGATGTTGTTAGTTTTAGATAAAGCCAAAAAACTGGAGAATTTAAACTGGAAAACTAACCCTGATGGAGGAATAGTTGGACCTCCTAAAATTAGTAGAACAAATAAACGTAAATGCAGACTTGAATTGTAATGACTGTAATGATTTCATGTCCGTCAGCGCTGCGTGATGTCACACCTAAGAGGAGTGGGATACATCTCCGTGTTCACAAAGTTCACCATCTCAAATCTGATGGCGATCGACTTTTTCAACCAGGAGAAATCTGCGGGAGACAGACGTGAAAACACAATGCCGTCAAGCCTCCATAAAGAGCCTCGGTTCCCTTCGGCCGCACCTACCGCTGGACACAAAGGGCACCACGAGGCACGCCAGGCCACCGGTGAAGTTGCTGACGGCCATGAGGGAGTGCCGCCCGACTCTGTCAACCAGCAGGTAGAAGATCAGTCCAGTGAAAAGCTCTACCACAGCAGAGATGAAGAAATCCAGGACGAGGTTGTCGCCTGTGATTCCCAGCCGCAGGACCAGACCCTGGAACACAACGGTGCTGGTGAACCTGGAGGGAGGAAATATTTTTAGAAATTACAAACACATGCTCCTCCTCCGATCAGCATGTGGAGGATCAGGTCTTATTAAATGAGAAGCAAATCAACACAGGATGCACTTCTTTCTTTTCCTCCAACAGAATCATCTGAAAAATGCCAGAATGAACCATTAATCGGACGTGATCGATCAGAAAGAGCCAGTCTATCAAAGTGTCATTTCACCTCCTGAAGATTGTGCGGTAAACACCTCCCATCGCATTTGGCGATGCTCGTAGTGACTTTCATTGCCTCCGCCGTTCTGTTCTGAGAGAACAGCCAGCGAGGAGATTCAGGAATGATCCTTAAAAATCAGACACACCTCAGATTCATACTCAACATCAACAGGATAGAAACTAGAAACTGACATGTTCAAGGAAAGTCACATCCATACCAGTGGTATGAGACAAACAGGATGCAGGGAAGACTCATGGCCAGCTGCAGAGTCCTCCAGGAGGACAGAGAGTAGGCCAGGCCCGGGAGGATGACCATGCCCACGGAGTAGAAAGTCCGACTCACAATGGACACAAACTCCCTGTTGTTGGATCCAAAGAACTCAATCGCTGTGAGAGAAGATCGTATCATTTTAGGAAGCAGAATCACAGAAAATGATCCCCGAACAGCATAAAAAAATATCATTAAAATGTGATTTTATTTGTGGTAGCCTCCCGAACAAGACAAGGTTCAGCTGCTCGACACGGAAGAGAGATTTTCTTCACTTTGACTTCTGATGTTTGAACCCACTGAGTACGTAGGTGGCCGTCCACGCTCCTTTCCCACAGAACCCCTGGAGAAATCGAAAGATGAGGAGCAGCGGGTACCATGGCGATAGCATCACCCTGACACCTGAAACACCCAGGCTGAGCATCGGCGCAATGAAACACAGCTTCCTACCGTACCTGGGAAAAAGACCAAGGACTGTTATGTCGAAACTATTCAAAACTCACATGGAAAATGTTGGAGCATAACGTACCTGTCGGCCAGGTAACCAGTGACATACGCTCCGACAAAAAATCCACATGCCAAGAAAACTTGATTCAGATCGGCAAGCCAGGATTTCTCACAAACCATTGAGAACTGAGTGGAAAGAAATTGCATCCAAAACCAAAGTTAGCACAGATTGTGAGTTTATGATTATTACACCAATAAATAAATAAGTGAAGATCCAGAAACACAAATTAAAAAGTTTACATCAGAGAAAGGGTTTATAATCGAGGCTGAACTTTTACAACATAAGAAATGCAAATAAAATTCAGTCTAAAGACAATTTATCTAAAAAATTCTCACGGTATGACCGACAGGGACGTCGTTATCTTTGGAGCAGGAAGGGACCATATTTGGATGAGCTGGAGGAGGAGCGAGCGCTGGATCTGACTGATCTGATTGGAAACCTGACGATACTACGTCCCGGTCACTGATAGCTGTAACCTGACTGCACCACAGGCATGTCAATCAAACAGACACGCCCCCAAAAACATCTTTATGAAGCTTATTTTCTAATTAATGATGGATTATTTTCAGATGGACCAGAAAACTAATATGAAGGAGTGACTTTAGCTAACAACACGAGAGAAGTTGAATGGGAGTCCAAGGAGGTCAAGGCTTTTTGTAGCCAGCCCCTAGTGGCCCTCAGTGGTACTGCTCTTTAAGGCTCTTCTGCATTGGCTTCACTTTTTAGACCCGTTAGCTACGTCCACTTTTATATACAGTCTGTGGGGATAATACGGCAGCTCGGTTCATTTGCACGTCATTACATGAATATTACATGTGATCTACTGTTTGTTGTACAACGGAAGCAACGGCAGAGCGCCTTTGTAGAGCCTGTAGTGTATCTACAGATAAATGATCTCCTGTTTCAGACTTCTAACTGGTTTCACGATGCTCAGTAGAACAGAAAGTACCAACCTCAGAAACAACCGTGCGGTGGCCTCCATCGAACACCTAGCTGCCGTCGCACTGAACCGCCTGCATGGCATTAAAAGTCTGCTGCCACTCCAGTTCATCGCATAGTCATGCTTTCGCTCCAGTTCCCGTCAAACCTCAGACAGCGACTGAAGGATCCGGACTGGTTGGAGCGAGGAACGGCCACCTCCCTCACCTCCACCTCCGTCCAACCACAGTCCTGCCGGAGGCGCTTGGATCCGGGACTCCGGCACCAGTGATCCGGCGCGTGCCCTAAGAAAACAACTCCCACGAGCGCAAAGGCAAAAAATACCAACAGAAATGAACCCAGTATGACGATCTTCTTCTGAAAGGGCCCGAAGGCTCCCACGTGCTCGATGAGTCGGTCGATGTTTGCCATCTCCGGTCGGTTCAAGCAGCCGCGCTCTGAAGCCGTCGGAGGAGTCTCTGTTTTAAAGGGACTGAGGGGGCCGAGAGCTGGGCAAAGTCCCTGTTTCAGTTCACTGTTAATATTTTCAAGGAATTCAGTCAACTTTTAACACAGTTAAACAGGTAGCATTATCACACACTCATGACCACTGATTTATTGTTTGGTCTCATGTTTTTACGCCATCTTCTATAATTTCATCGGACTTGAGTTTATCATGAATGAATCCACTTTCCAAAAACTCTGCCTAATACCTCCAAATGACATCATCCCAGATAATCAATCATAAGTGATCCACTTTGAAAACCTTACAAGATTAATAGCACTTCCATCAGCCCAAAGCTCTGCAACGCATTGAGTTAATTAGCAAATACAAACCCTCACATGCTGAATGAAGAAGGTGAATATGAGGGTGGATCGAAACGTGAGGAGACGGCTGGTGTTGCAAAAAGAGAAACATCAGCTTTATCTTCAACATCACAGCGCGACTTTCTTGCTCCTTTTCAACGTGCTGTCAGCGGCATGTCGTCGTGCTGGAGAAGCCTGTTGCCAAGGCGCCGCAGTTAGGGTGGTTTCACAGTGAATGTTTTAACCTCAGACGTCTCAGAAGGTCCCAGTAGAACTCAGTGTTGACAGTCTGACCCTGGGGGACGAAGAAAACCCGCCGGTGTCTCCTGACCTGACTATCGTTCTTTGGACAGTCTCTGAACTTTTTGATC
The DNA here is from genome assembly GCF_022577435.1 of Embiotoca jacksoni. Lineage (NCBI taxonomy): Eukaryota > Metazoa > Chordata > Actinopteri > Embiotocidae > Embiotoca > Embiotoca jacksoni. Next base: position 630,487 of record NW_027185378.1, read on the forward strand.
CACCCTCAGAAGATAAACGTGATGAACAAGATGTGCTCATCTCTTTGTCTTTTTGTCAGCATACTGATATTTTTCTTTCATTCAAAGCCTGATGCAGCTGCTCAAACAGCTTTTAGTCATGACATTGTTTCGCCTTTTGTTGAAGTTTGGTATATATGTAAAGCATTTTTGCTGTCAGTGACTCAGTAGTTGTGAAACATCATCTATTAATCTGCTGATTATTTGATCAATTATTGGATCAGCTTTCTGGTCTTTGAAAAAACGACATGGTTACGGTTCGGAAAAAGAAAACAAAAGAAAACCTTTGTCATCTCAGGGACCCGAAACCCGGTCCTCTTGGGTGTACATCTGTGACTTTCACTCCATCGAGGCACCCCTCCACCCTCCTACATGGACTAGAGGAGCATTTGAACGATGTTTCATGAACTGCGTGACCTATCTCTCTCTCCGTGTTCTTCTCACACTTCCCTCTAGTGGCCAGGTGTGTGTATTACAGACTGAGCAGCAACAGTCGATTCATTTAAATTTTTTAATCTTTGATTAAAGTCACTGCAGGATTTCTGTCTTCAGCTGTAAAGACAAGAAACAATTGAGCTATGTGCTTGTAACAGAAGATTACTGCAGCCTCGAAGTGTTCACAGAGCGCTCCGAAGTCTTAATAAATCATTACAGTTGTGACAGGCAGGAAAACAAACTAAAGATATCATTCCCTGTTCATACTATAAACAAACAGAGTTAATGGACCAGATTTGTTGTAATTTGAATCTGCAGGAGCTCAGCAGGATGTTTGTATGTTAGAAAAGCGACAGCAAGTCGTACAAATGGGTTCATGTGGATGTCAAATCCAATTTCTAGCATTAAAAAAGTGGTTTTTTTACACCTAATTCTTCTCCAGATGTTGACCATGTAGACTGCAGAGCAGACAGGAGAACCGACGGATCAACACCAGCAGTCTTTTGACCTTGGCAGAGAAACTTCTGCAGCGTCACCGTTCTGCACGACACAGAGACAGTAACACACTGAAGAACACACAGAAGAACACAACAGTAACACACTGAAGAACAGACAACAGTAACACAGTAAATAACACAACGGTAACACACGGAAGAACACAACAGTAACACACTGAATAACAAAACAGTAACACACAACGGTAATACACAACAGTAACACGCTAAATAACACAACGGTAACACACGGAAGAACACAACGGTAACACACGGAAGAACACAACGGTAACACACTGAATAACAAAACAATAACACACTGAATAACAAAACAATAACACACTGAAGAACACAACGGTAACACACTGAAGAACAGACAACAGTAACACACAACAGTAACACACTAAATAACACAACGGTAACACACGGAAGAACACAACGGTAACACACTGAATAACACAACAGTAACGCACTGAATAACACAACAGTAACACACTGAAGAACACAACGGTAACACACAGAAGAACACAACTGTTATGTGGTGGGGTGTTTTTCCAGGACCCAAATGCAAGCTCACAGACTCAAGGTTTTCAAGTTCCAAAAATACAGTCTTTATTGTCCAGCGAAAAAACAAACAAAAAACTACAAACCAAAAATGTGGCACCGAGCGTGTCCACTTTACGTCCAGTCGGGAGGGCAACTCAACCGACAGCTCCAGGGGGACACGGGTAACAGGGCAGCCGGCAGACCAGCGGAAGGGACGGCGTCAACAATCTTCCAAGCCGGGAGGGCAACTCCACCGACTGATGATTTTGACGGGGATATCCGCAGGAGACACAGAGGCAGGAGGAACGGGAACAGGTACAGGACTGACGGAGAGCTGACGGGGAGCAGACGGAAGACGGACAGAGAGCAGACAGAGGACGGACGGGTGGCTAAACAAAAATGCACCGACAACCAGAGTTGTGCAGGGGCAGGTTACATATAGTCTGGGGAGGTGATCAGGGAGATGCAGTACACCTGCAGGTGGTGATCAGGGGTGAGTGGCTGCATCTGCTGGGACTGGTGAGGGGCGTGGCCACGGGAGGTGAGTGGCGTGGCCACAGACAAAGACAGGGGACACAGGAGGAGAGGTGATCGGGGGCAAAACGGAGGACAAAACTGAACTCCTGACAACAACACTAACACTGAAGAACACAACAATAACACACTGAAGAACACAACAGTAACACATAAGAACACAACAGTAACACACTGAAGAACACTACAGTAACACATAAGAACACAACAGTAACACACTGAAGAATACAACAGTAACACACTGAAGAATACAACAATAACACACTGAAGAACACAACAGTAACACTGAAGAATACAACAGTAACACACTGAAGAACACAGCAGTAAAACACTGAATAACACAACGGTAACACACTGAAGAACACAACAGTAACATATAAGAACACAATAGTAACACACTGAAGAACACAACAGTAACACACTGAAGAACACAACGGTAAAACACTGAATAACACAATGGTAACACACGGAAGAAAACAACGGTAACGCACTGAATAACACAACAGTAATGCACTGAATAACACAACAGTAACACATAAGAACACAACAGTAACACACTGAAGAACACAACAATAACACACTGAATAACACAACGGTAACACACGGAAGAACACAACAGTAACACACTGAATAACACAACGGTAACACACTGAAGAACACAATGGTAACACACTGAATAACACAACGGTAACACACGGAAGAACACAACAGTAACACACTGAAGAACACAACTGTAACACACAGAAGAACACAACAGTAACACTGAAGAACACAAAAATAACACACTGAAGAACACAACAGTAACACATAAGAACACAACAGTAACACACTGAAGAACACAACAGTAACACACTGAATAACACTACAGTAACATATAAGAACACAACAGTAACACACTGAACTACACAACAGTAACACACATAAAAACACAACAGTAACACACTGAAGAATACAACAATAATACATTGAAGAACACATCAGTAACACACTGAAGAACACAACAGTAACACTGAAGAATACAACAGTAACACACTGAAGAACACAACAGTAACACATAAGAACACAACAGTAACACACTGAACTACACAACAGTAACACACATAAGAACACAACAGTAACACACTGAAGAATACAACAGTAACACACTGAAGAATACAACAATAACACACTGAAGAACACAACAGTAACACACTGAAGAACACAACAGTAACACTGAAGAATACAACATTAACACACTGAAGAATACAACAATAACACACTGAAGAACACTACAGTAACACATAAGAACACAACAGTAACACTGAAGAACACAACAGTAACACACTGAATAACACTACAATAACACATAAGAACACAACAGTAACACACTGAGGAACACAACAGTAACACAGTGAAGAACACAACGGTAACACAGTGAAAAACACAACAATAACACACTGAACTACACAACAGTAACACATTGAAGAATACAACAATAACACACTGAAGAACACAACAGCAACACACTGAAGAATACAACAATAACACACTGAAGAACACAACAGTAACACACTGAACTACACAACAGTAACACACATAAGAACACAACAGTAACACACTGAAGAATACAACAGTAACACACTGAAGAACACAACAGTAACACACTGAACTACACAACAGTAACACACATAAGAACACAACAGTAACACACTGAAGAATACAACAGTAACACACTGAAGAACACAACAGTAACACAGAAGAACACAACAGCAACACACTGAACAAAATAGTTTTAGAGCTCAGTTGTAACTCATCATCCAAACGCTGGGTGTTACACTGCACCTGAACACACCGGCTGCAGTCAGTAAAACAAAACATAACCCTGGGCCTTATTGTTTTTAAAAAAATGTATAAGAACTCACTTTAGGCTGAGTAGAGGGGAACATATGATTACATGCATGATAGTTACAAGCAGTATATTTACTGTTATACACTGTTTAAAGGCCTGAGTTACATGCAGTATATTTATTGTGATACACTGTTTAAAGGCCTGAGTTACAAGCAGTATATTTACTGTTGTACACTGTTTAAAGGCCTGAGTTACATACAGTATATTTACTGTTATACACTGTTTAAAGGCCATAAACGTAGAAGCTGAATGTGTATTTTTGGAGACCAGGAGCAGCTGTTTTTTCCTCTTACTGTTGGTTATTCTCCAGAGAGCTTCTGCATCCTTTTTCCTGGTGACACTGAGCCTGTGAAATAGAAGAGCGAAGCTGAGTCTGCTCCTCTGAGGCCCGTAAGCCTCCTTCTACCACATATTTAAACAGCAGCAGTGGAAGTATGAACAGTTTTCATATCGTCTGTGGAGACGGAGAACCTTCTGTAGAGATCTGCATCTGCTTCGATCAGACCCAGCAGCGACTGCTTCTGCTCGATGCTGATCTCCCGCCTGATGTATTTCTGGACAGAACCTGGAAACACAACATGAAGTTAGTCTGATTCTACATGTGTAATGATTGACAGGCCTCCCGGCCCCTCCACCCCCCATCCCTCATCCCCAATTCTCGGTACGACCCGTAAATCATCCGCCAGCTGCAGAGCGTCCGCTGTGTCTATTTTTATGTCCTCTCAGAGTGTTTCCTACCTTCGCTGCTCTGCTGCTCAGCCAGCTCCAGCACAGTTTTTCCACGTTTAACAAAATCAGCGAGCGCCATCACGCAGCCGTCTGCAGACATCCTCTGATTCATGAGAGAGACAGCTTCTTACCAGCGACGACAAACTGCTCTCTGTCCCAGTCCACATTTAGAAACAGAGGCTCATATTAAAGGGGCACTTCACTCCTTCTGCACATGAATATCAGTTTACGAAAGGCTCTGCTCAGCCTGGAAACATCAGGTTCTCTGAAGGATGTTTCTTCAGTCTGGTGGATTCATTAGTGTGAAAGATTAGTGTGTTTATTCATTTTCAGCACGTTTCTCTGACATCAGACCTTCATGTTTGTTTGTTTCTAACACCACAATCCCTACTTTTTATCACCATGTTGGAGTCAGCGGAGACTTTCACAGTTAGAATTATGATGTGGAGGTTGATGTTGATGAATGTAGGAATCTGTCATTTTGTGGCTACAGACTGAAGTTTAGGTTTTCTCTTCAGTTTCTGTATTTGTTGTTGGTGTCTGTTGTAAAACCTCATGAACAGTGACAAGGGGCTGTGACCTGTTTACAGGCTGAATTCAGACATGAATTGTGATCGATCACAGATGTAAGTGATGACTGATGATTAATGATGGCCGCATTCCATTCAGGTGAGGCCTCTGGAAGCGTAACATGAGCTGCGTTCAGAGTCTCATACTATTTCTTTTTACTTTCATACTCTAGCATGTACTAATGCAATGTAGTCGGTGTCCAACTGGGACTTACTACTTCATGAAAATGCACCTTTACCGTTGACCCTTTTTTTGGTCATATCCTTTGCTATCTGCAGCGCAACATTTGAGGTAAATGGAAATTTGATATTTTTACATAATTATTAAAGTATACACCTTACATTATAAATGACTTAGCTGATTGGTGGAGAGAGTGAATAGATTTTCTTTCTTTTTAAACACTAAACTGTGTTATACTGAGTTATAAGATGGGACGATCAGCTGGTCCCGCAAAGTATTTCTGTAATTTATATTTATATTTTAATTATATTTTACTTCATGTACAGAAAAAGGTGATTCGTGTTAAACTTCTTTTTTCTAAGAAGTGGATTCAGTTTTCTACGAGGATCTTCTTTAGTGTTGATGAACAGAATGTCTGACAGGATGTAGTTCAGGATCATACTTATGGTCTCACATTTTGTCCTTTTGACACATTATAAATGAAGTGTTTTCTGATGCAGCTGTTAATGTTGTTGTCTGTGGAGAGAGCCTCTTGCTGTGTAACTCTGCATGCAGGAAGAAGGATGGTGATTGTACTTTAAACCTCTTGTGTGATCCGTTACAGATTGTTTCCAGTTGTCCTGTTGCATTAAACTGAACCTTTCAATCCTCTGAAATGTTTTCAGGATCAGACACTGAACACTCAGCTGTATTTTTCTTTTTATTAAATCTTACAAACACCATCTTCCTGTTAATAGCATCAATCCACCGACTCCATCGCCAGGTCTCTCTGTTCTTGGAGTCCGTCCTCCTGGACCTCCTGCTGTTTGTTTTCCTCTATGTGGTTCTGCTGGTTCTCCTGGACGTCCTCGGAGAGTCCCTGTGATGGGCTGGCGGCTGTCTCTGTGGGCAGGACGTGAGAGATGGTGAAGGAGCTGGCGATCTCCTTCAGACGAGCCTGCTCCGTCTTCAGTTTGGCCAGTTCCTCGCTCAGCGGGGTCGAGAGCGCCGGCGTGGAGGAGGGAGCTGGGACTGCAGGGTTCTGGACCGCTGGGTCCTCTTTGGGGTCTCTGGGGGTCTCCTGCTCCTCCTGGCCCTCCTTCTCCGTGGGCTTCGTGTGGGCGGCCCCCTGCACCTTCTCATACAGATTCTTCCTCTCCTCCTGCAGAGCTCTGCACAGGTTCTCCAGCTTCTGGTTCTTGGTGGTGAGCAGCTCCATCTCCTTCTCCTTGATGGCTTTCTGTGGGGGATTAAAATATATTTAATATTAAACACATTTCCTCTGGAGGGTCCGATCTCTGTACGGGGCTGAGGAGAAGTGTTCCTTACGTCTGACACCATGTCGACGAGGCTCTTGTTGCAGCTGTCGAAGCGACTCTTCCACGACTGGCACTCTTTATCCAGCTTCTTCATCCTTTTGGCCATCTGCACCCAGAAATCATGTTTCACTGCTCATTATCACAGCATCCTCACATAATATCTATATAACCTGTTCCTCCACAAAAACTCAACCAGACAGTCTGCTCACTTTGTCCATGTCCTGTTTGAAGCTGCTGTAGACGCTGTTGCTCTTGGATACCGTCCCCTGGAACTCATCGAACTTCTTGGAGTACATGTCGAGCTGAGGAGGAGAGGCGGTGAAACACACGTCTACAAAAAAAAACGGCCAGATTTTCCATGATGCCCTGCGACTGTACCTGCGTCTTCATGTCGTCTTCCCGCTCCCTCATCGCCTTCACCTGCAGCTTGTACTCGGCCGCTTGTTTCAGCAGCTGCGGGACGTTTAAACGTTGGCTTAAAACGTGCACCAGATGATGATTATAATAATAATAATTAAAAAAATAAATTAAAAAAAAATAAAAATAATAATAATAATAATAATAATATAAAAGAGATGTGAGGCCATACGTGCTCCTTCTCCAGCCGGTGTTTCTCCTGCGCCTCCTGCAGGAACATGTTGGCCTGCGTAAGTTTGGTCTCCAGCAGCTTCTCCTTCAGGTCTCTGTGCTTGAAGACCTTCTCCAGGTTCTGGAAGACATTCAGGAGGATTTGTGAGGAGTGACAGATGTGTGATAGTGTGCATGCAGTTTGGGTCTCAATAAAGTGCGCTGAGCTCCGTACCGCCTCCCGCTGGTCGTACTGTGCGATGAGTCCCTTCAGCTTCTCTGCCAGCGCGCTGTTCTCCTGACACAGCTTGGTATTGCGGCTGCTGTGCTCTTCTATCTGGGCCTGAATCTCACTGAGTGTCCCCTGGAAGTGGGTGGTGATCTCCTTCCTTTTCAGGTCGTCCTCTCGGCACCTCTGCAGCGTCTCCTCCTGCAGGTCAGGGACGCACGTTCGAGCTGCACGGTGCATTTACAGTTCCAACACTCTGGTTCTGTGTCAGTCACAGATGAACGTGCATTTCTGTTCAGTATTTATGTGTCTGCAAAACATTATTTTCCATTGTGGCTCCAAAAATTTAGTTTTGCTGCAACTGTCAGACCAACAAGGCTTCAATATAATTTGTATTTTTTCTTAGGTGTTATAAAATAAATACAAATGTTATAAAATTAAATATATATTCTTCAACATCATTAGTTTCAGCTGATTTAAAACACATGCTGCTGGATGTTGTGGAGATATTTTGAGGGAATAATCTTCTGTTGTTCCTTCACCAGTGCATCAGAATTATCAGTGATGGTAAAGCTCCCTTTAAACCTTTTAAACTCTCTTTACTGGCAAGTTTCTTTGAATTTAAAGATGCATGACGTCACTGTCAGTAAACTTGTCTTGGCTGCGGACATTTCGTCAGTTGGACCTAATCTGAGGTGGAATCTTTAGAAAGTGCCGTCTCTCCTGCAGGATTCAGAGTAAAACCTGCATCTCTGCCGTAGTTGTGTGTTTGTGTGTGTGTGTGTGTGTGTGTGTGTGTGTGTGTGTGTGTGTGTGTGTGTGAGGTCAGACCCTGAGCTTTGACATCATGCTTGTTGTTTGGTGCCAGCTGATGTCCTCTCCTGTGGAGCAGCACATGGTGACACCAGCTGCTCTCTTTCAGCTCTTCTTATTCTAAAAAATTTCCCCTCGGGGATTAATAAAGTATATACCTACCTACCTACCTACCTTATAATAACGTGCATGAGGAGCGTCTGCCGGCCGACGTACCTTCAGCGTCTTGTTGTGTCTCTGCAGCTCTCTGCACAGCCCCTCCAGTTTGCTGCGAGCCAGCACAGCGCGGCTGTGCTCGCTCTGAAGCTGGTCCTTCTCCTTCATCACCTGCAGCAGCTTCTTCTGCAGAACCTTCATCTGCTTCTGGTCGCTGCGGTGCTCCTCCAACTGCACACACACACACACGCACACAAACGTTTTGGCCCTGCACGCAACATGTCCCATCACTTTCTGTTGTCATGCGCTCACCAGCTCGGCGTGCTTCTTGATGATGGCCTCCAGCTTCTGCTCCGGAGAGCCCAGTTTGTTCAGACTCTGCATCAGCAGCATGGCTTCCTTCCCTGAGAAGGTGAAGCATCATTAATGATGAGAACCGTAACAGACCTGTGGAAACCCTGCTGTACTGATGGACTCACACACCGCTCACTTTCAGCACACGTTCTGCTGACTGAGCAAAATCAAACCCTCCTCAGATAAAATCAATGAAACTCTCTGAACAAAGAAAACAGACCCAGATTTTTGAGCATCTTCTTCTCCAGTTTCTGGTCCTTGCGGGAGTCGGCCTCTCTGACGGCTGTGACCTCGTCCGTGTCCTCTGGCTCAGCTGGAGTCTCGGCAGCCTGGTAGGTGCTAATGATGTCCTCCAGCTGCTGGGCCAAGTCCGCCGTCAGGTCTTCCGTCAGGTCCTCCGTCAGGTCCACGTGGCCGTCCTCGGCCGGTGCAGGACCGTTCTCCTGAAGAGCCTCCATGTCTCCTGAGCTGGCAGATGGAGGGAAACGGTTGGTTCTGCGATGGGATGAAGAAATGGTTCTGAAAAGGAGACAGGTCAGTGATGAGCAGGCAGCAAAGAGAAGACAACATCTCAGTCCTCCTGAGTTTCTTTAACACGTCTTTTTGACTTCTTTTCTTTTTAAAGAATAATATTTAATCAGAAATCTGTTTTACTGAAAGCAGATGATTAAAAGCTTTATTCTCACCTGTAGTAAGAAAATCACGAGTGTCACTAATAATCTGAAGAACAGTTTTATTTAATCAGCTGTTAGTGTGACAGAGAAGCAGCACCAACAAATTTTTACCTTAAAATGTTCACCTGAACCTTTCTGTCTGCGACTCTTCACAATGTGTCAGCAGCTTCCTGCAGATGATTGAGATGAATTCATGACTAGAACACCTTCACTGCCTCCGTCTGCAGGTGCCACCACAGTGCCTCTGAGCAAGGCACCAACAAGCTGCAGCATCTCTGTGCAGCTTTTCACAACCAGCTGCAGTTTTTAAAATGTGTCCTCCTCAGACTGTCAGTTAAAAACCATCACATGATGTTAGAGACTAAATCACTAACAGAACGCCCAGCTCTCTGTCCTCCTGTCTGTCCTCCTGCCTCTCCTCCTGTCTGTCCTTCTGTGTGTCTCCAGCCTGTTTATGTGTGTATAATTAGTGCAGCCTTCACGTGTCTCTCGGACTCTCGGCACCTGTTCCAGAGCTGTGGTCTATTTTAGGAACTTCTTAATATGGTCACGGTATTCATTTATTTCTAATCCAGTCTTATTGAAGTCAGAGTTTTATAATCACTAACATTCATTAAAGAACATTACATTTACACAAACAAAAATACTCATCTATAGACAACATTCTTTTAAAAAGAGACAGAAATTCACTCAGAAATTAAAATATAAATATGTGACTGACTGGGAAAAACGCTTTTTGTCTTTTATCTGCTGCAAAACAAACAGTGTCTCTTCACATGTTGTTAACAGATGACACACGAGTCTCAGTTCTGTTCACAGCTTCTCACCTTCGACTAACTTCACAGTCACAGAAACACTTGTCAGGAATCAGAAGAGCTTCTGAAACGCTGCGAGTTTAAAGTTATTTAGAGGCTATTTCAGCGTAAGAAAGAAGGAAAGGAGCAGACAGGGTCTTACCGGGACCGAGGGCCGCAGGGGGAAGAGGAAGAGTGTGGAGGGGCCGAGCTGCCACCACACATACAACAGCTGTGATAAGACCCCCTCAAAATAACCGGGAGGAGCGGAGAGAGGGAGGACAGACAGAGATTCTGGTGTAATCTGAGCAGCAACCTGTGTGTGTGAACAGCAGCCATCTTACAGGATTCAAACCAGCACAAATCATTTTATTTAAGGCCGTTAACAGACAAATCATTATTTTAACAAACGAGGAGGAATCTGTTCTCTGTGATTAGTCAGAATTAGAGTGGACCTCCTCCCCGACCTGGAGAGAGAGAGCAGCAGCATCTCCTTCTTAGTGAACATCTCTCTGTCTGCTGCTCACACACACAAAGAAAACCTCCACGTGAAGGTGACAGCTATTTCTGGAACCTTTATTTCTGCTCTTTATGCTCCGACTGCAGCGACCGTCTCTCACCAGCAGGTGTCACTGAGTTTTAATTTCCCCTAAAGATAAACTGACTGATTTTAAAGCTCTTCATGCAGGAGGAGAGGGATGAAAGAAGCGGCCACACACGTCCTTGGGTTAGAAGTATATTCTTTTAAAACAATTTTTTATCTTTAATCTGAAAAAGTAGAGCACCAAACAATAAATTCCTCATAGCAGAAAAGAGGCACTCCGTCCTGACTAACCAGCTCTGATGCAAATAGCTGAACAACGATTGGCTACTGAGGTTTCTCCCTCCAAGAATCTCAGCTGAGAGGTAACACGACTCGTCCTCTGCGTGTTTTACAGGGAATATCCACAGACATGAGAGGCACAATGCAGTTCAGTAAATATGAATGCACAATAATAATGAAAATAAAAAACACAAACACAGTCTGAGTACATACTGAATGCAAAAGCAAAATGAAAAGGCTTCACGTTCCCTTCACATTTCTGAGCGCTCTGCAGCACGACAAGTAAAATCACAGGAAACCAAACACCTCCAGAACGGAAACGTTAAAGCAGTGCACCTTTAAATTCTTTTATGTAAACATGAGTGAACAAAGTGTTTTTTTTTATTTTTCTCAAACTGAAGATGTGAATACATTGTTTTTTTCTTTAAAGATGATTTTCTCCCTCTTTAAACCTCATCAAACAGCTGCAAACATTTTACCTCTTAGAGAGATACAAACGACCCACATAGAAAGTTTAACACTGCAAAAATACTTTAAATCATAAAAATACACAGATATATACAGAGAAGAAGTAATGCATCTGGTGAATGATTACTTACATGTTGAGCTAAAGCACAGTAATAACTCATGCTGTTAACGTTATATTACTTACAGTAAGTGATATTGATTAATCCAGTTAAATGCAGAGAAACGTACTGACGGACCATCAGAGCCCGTCGGGACAAAAACAACTGGAATGTTTGAATGTCTGTTTTTTTTTTTTTAAAACTCCGACCACGTCAGCTCAAAGATCAAACGATGAAAGTGCATCTTTAAAAGTCGTAAAGCGCTCGTGGTCGTCTGGAGAAGCGAGAAAAAAGCTGAGTTCAATCAAAGCAAAGATCAAAAGCCAAGCCGGCGCGGCTCACTGCATATCACTGCTGCATAATACAGATATACCATAGAAAGAGTAGTCAAATGTTACCAGTATCAATAAGTGCTTACGTTCTAATATATAAATACATCTTACAGTATTCATAATTACATAATTACTTCCTCTATTTTTGTGCAATAGCAAATCCCATGCATGTTTACCAGATAAAAACCACAACATTAAGAAAAAGCAACATCTTTTTAAGATTGTTTTACGAAACGAAGCTGCATCCGTCTGCCGGCCGCAGCGCCGACACAACCGAGTAACCAAAAGAGAGAAAAAAGATTTCTTCTCCGAACAAACTCGACCTCGTAAAGAAAAGCGTGACAAAGCAAAACAAAGGCACCGACTGTTGGCCGCTCGATCCCGAGTACCAAACTGCATGAGAAGCGTCTACTTAAAATTTGGTCAGACCGTTTCATATTACACATACTTCCCCTTATAAATAGTCTTTATTTACTGCACTACTGCATCACACCTTGATATGATTACATAAACAACAGTCTATTTTCAAAGTACACAGTGAAATACACTGTTTGTATGCATCTAAGAAGGAGTACATGTTCAGGACATTTGTACATAATCCATAAATATAATTTATGTGCAATTGTACGCAAACTACTATGTCAGACAAAAGGCATATTAGCATAATATCTTTCCATATTGCACCTGCACCCAGAAATGATTCTCGGCCTCCTGCTGCTCGTCGCTTCACTTCGTCTCCATGAAGGTTCCTGTCCGGTTTAAAAGAAGCTGTCCGGGTGTGTGCAGGACCACAGGAAGTCTTCTTATATTGCCTCTAATGGGACAGAGATGAGCTTATGGGCCTAAAGGGCTGAAGGTTGCAGGTGTAGCAGCGAGGGGGATGGGGGGGGGCACCGTACAGAGAAGAGAGGTTCAGTGAGGGTCCTCTGTGGTGATCTTCAGCGAGGCGATGGCTTTCAAGCACGTCTGGACGTTTTCCTCCTGCCGACTGTCCGACACCCCGAGGTCCGGGTTCTTCTCCTGGTTCTGGCCCCGGATGTCCTCCCCTCCCGCCTCGGACCCCTGGACGGTCCCCTCCCTGCTGATGCACCGTTGGCCCCCGCTGCTCGGGGGGCTCGGTGCCGACGGCGGGCTGACGGCGGCACCGTAGGCCGAAGGGGAGTGGAACATCTGGAGCCCTCCGACGGGGACGACGGGCAGCAGAGAGTGGGCCTGCCGCTGGGAGTGGAGAGGGAGGTGGCTCAGGATGTTCTGGTGCTGATGAGAGCCGGCAGCAGCAGGAAGTGACGATGCCAAGCTGCTCCTCGGATCCTGCAACGACATGTCGGCAGCAGCGTTAGCAACAAGACACGCGTGAAAATATATCAGTCAGAAATCATGAAATCATTACATTCATGGTCCCCAGAGGATCATCGAGCTCCATCATGAGGCTGATGGTTTGGAGAGAATCGACCATGTCTTTGGTGAACTATTCAAATTTCCTCAAGTTTATCAACAGGTCGTCCTTTTTCTTTGTTTTACTCTAAAAACAGCAGCTGCACCAGAAAATGTTCTAACATGCTAAATGTAGCTCAGACTCCTGCTGTTCCTGACAAAGACGTGAATGTGGCTCTAGACTTTCATAGCTCATAAATAAAATTGTAAAAATGTCTCTAAAGTTCCCCAAAAATATATTTTTTAAACTCTTTCAACTTTTTAAACTTCAATTGACTTATTGTTTAATATCCTGCTCGTTGCCTGATTATCCACCACAGAGTGTTTTAGATATCGTGCTGATATAAACAGATATAAACAGCAGTGAAAAGCTTTTAGTTGAACCGAGCAGCTGCGTACCATTTCCAGATCAAAGCCTCCTTCCTGCTGCGTCATCTCCATCTTGGCGTGGTGTCTGGTTTTGTCCCCGCCTCCTCTGTGCTGGTGCGAGCCTCGGCGCGGTGACACGGCTCTCAGGACGACCCTCTGCCGTCCTCTCACCGAGGACTCGCGCTTCCCAGCCAGCTCTGTCCCCGGAGACACGGGCCGCTCCATGGACACCGGGGACGGGTGCTGGATGGGGGAGAAGCTGGGCGAGCTGGGCCTCAGCGGGGACGTGTCCCATCGGGGGGAAGAGCGACCTCGCGGCGAGAGCTCTCGCCTCGGCGACGGGTAGCGCGGGCGTGAGGGGGAGGGCTCTCTGATGGGAGACTCCCAGCCAGGAGAGAGCAGACAGGATGAGTACGGGTCGAACAGGAAACTGGTCTGGTCCGGGGACAGCATGGTCAGCGAGTCCTCGTCCACCGACTTCTCTCTCTGCTCGGCCGAGAGGAGGGCGCGCTGGTCGGAGCCCGGACGCCTGCCAGAAGCTGGTTTACGGACGTCGGCTCCAGGCAGAGAGCTGAGCGAGCAGCCGTGGATGGCGTCGGTCGCTGTCACCGACAGAGACGTCACTCCGAACGACTGCGGACTCGTGCTCCTCGAACGCAGCTTCGGCGTGGAGTCCCCCTCGTACTCCTCATCCTCGTCGTCCTCCTCATCGATCTCATCCGCCTCCTCGTCCATGCCGTCCGAGTCATCAGCATCTGAGAACTGATGCTTGGTTGTCACGGCAACCTCCGTCTTGGACTCCTGGATTTCATCCACTTTGAAAGACAAAGACACATCGGTTTAGTTTTTCTGTCTGACAGCTGGACAGATGTGACGGATCGACGCTGGGTTGCATCTTACCGTGTTCCTGCATCTCCGTCTCGTCCATCGTCACGGATACTCCCAGTTCGAGACACTTTTTCATGTGCGCCTTCGACTTCATGTGTTTTGTCAGGTTCCCTGTAAAAGAGGAAAAGTTAAAGTGCTGCAGGAAATACATCAGAAAACACTCAAACTGAGCTGCTGCTGCACATTTATTATCTAAACAAGATGCATTTCTCTGATTATTACTCACCTTTAGTTTTGAAAGCGAAGTTGCAGACCCTGCAGATGTACGGTCGAACGTCCGTGTGAGTCCGGATGTGTTTCTTCAGCATGCTGGGCTTTTTGCAGCGGATCCCACACTCCTCACAGATGTACTTCCCCCGACCTCGACCTCGGACGTACACGTAGTCCTCGTTGGACTTGTACCTGGAAGAGAGATGAAATATTTCAGTGAGGAAAGCGAGAGTGACACATCACGCTCGCTTGCTCTGTCCTCATATGGCCGCCGTGTTTCCAGTCAGCAGAGGTGTTATGATAACTAATATGGTGACTGACCCTCCCTCGAAGATCTTAACCCGTGTTGGCAGTGTCTGGGCGCTGGACGCTTCCCTCTCTTTCCACTCCTCCTTGGCGGTTTTCGCTCGGCAGCCGATGTCTTTCACCTTCTTCCCGTAGCCGATGTCCACCTCTTTGGGCTCCGGTTTCCTCTGCAGCTGCATCGGATGAACAAACGCCGTGTTAACATCCATTTTAAGTGGACGCCACATCGACGGTGTAACGTGATGCATCCAGGATTGTGTGTCACACATGGCATTACACAGCATGTTGCGCAAACATGAATTATGCCGCTGCTGCTGCTGCTGGGAACAACCTGAGTACAGGAGCCAAGACTCACTTTATTGTGTCTCAGGATTTACTGGAACATTATTTAATGTGTCTGGTAGTTTAAACTCTAAGATATCTCTCTCTTTTTTTTATCAATTAAAAGGCAGAACAAGAGATGAATTAAAGTTAAACATGATCTGCCAAAGGTTTATCAAATTATGGCGACTCAGGTTCTTCAAACTTTCTGCATTTCTAATGTTTAAAACAACCCAGTGCAGCTCGGTATTAATAAGAACAGTTAAATATGTCATAAAGAGGTCTTCCCTCTCACACGACATAGAATTGGGACCATTTCCTCACCTGCTCCATGGTCTGCCTCCAGAGGATGAGGGATGATACCAGCTTGCCGGTGCCGGGCTGACACATGGCGGCCACCGTGTACATGACCTTCCCTCCCCTCTGGCGGGAGCGCAGCAGCGCCAGGGCAGCGCCGGTGCTCAGCTCGAGTGGGTTGGGGTTGTGGGAGCTCACACACCAGGTGGCATACACGGAGGAGAAGGGGGCGGCGCCGTGCGAGCAGCTCGGCTTGGTGTAGTTGAGATAACACCAGCTCACACCTGTCGTGGTGCGAAGACTTGGAAACTGAGATAACAGCGTTGAGTGCTCGGAGTCTGAGATCAGGATGTCCTGACTGGAGACCAGCTGCGCCACCGCCGTCTGCCCCCGCTTCTCCCCGCCGACCTTCTTCACCTCGCCCACTGAGATCACTGAGTACGACGGCAGGCTGCTCTTCATCGCCGACTCCATTGCCGCCACTTTGTGCTGAAGTGTGAGAAATTTACTCCCCCGACACGAGTCATCCGGAGCGCACTGCATCTCTGACCTTTGACCCCTCTCCTCGCTCAAATGACATTTCCCCAGCTCCACCGCACTCAGCTCCTCCACGATCTGCCCGAACATCCTCTCCTCCTTCACACGCTTCTGCTGCTTCACCTCCATGAACAAGTCCAGGCTGCTGGCGGGGGACAGCATCCGTTTGTTCGCGCCGCCGCTGGAGGCATTGGTGGTGGAGATGGTTCTGGATGTCAGAGACAGAGGGATGCCTGTCTTCAGTTTAGCTGATGACAAATCGAGGGCTTCCACATTGAGGGTGTGCGAGGAGGGAGGTTTATTATGAGAATCAGATAATCGAGAGGTTCGACTCTGAAGCGTGGAGCTGATGCCGTCGTACTGATTGTCGAAGATCTGAGACACTGAGGTGTAGGTGATGCTGCCGTAGGACGGGACATGAGTCTGGATTCTCACGGGGACCAACAGGCTGGGATGGGACAGCTGAGGAAATGTATTCCCGGTGGAGAAGATTGGCAGAGCCTGCGGCAGAACGCTGACCGCGGCGAAGGGGGGAGAGGTGCTACTGAGGTACGGCGGGAACACCTGCGACGGGACTTGTGTTACTTCAGTTTCCATATTCAACGACTCCTGCCGCACCAAGTTCCCCCTCCGTCTCTCCTTCGCAGCGCTGATGTCCACGTGTCTAACTTTGGATGTCGGAGAGAGGCTGCCGTAGTCAAACGATATGCTGCGTACCTCTGGGAACTCCTTGCGCAAGTTACACGGCGCCTGCTCTGAGGAGGAGCGTCTCATTTCGTGTTGTTGACGCTGGTTGAGCACCGAGAGCGAGTGCCCGCTGCCCGGGACCGCTAGCAGCTCCAGCGGTTTGCCAAATTCATCCTGCCTGGCCGGAGAGACCGACTTCAAGCTCTCCTCCCGGTCGAAGGAGAAGGTGGAGCTGTAGGATAAGTTGCTGTCTTGGCTCGGGCTGCGCGAAAGACTGGTGCACGCCGACTCAAAGCTCGATTCACCAGAGGAGTGCTCGATGTCGGCCAAGCGGAGCCTCTTCTTCTTCGGAGGCAGCTTCTCTGGAGGGAATTGTGCTAAAGTTTCACTCCTCTGAGGCCACTGGAACTCCTCCACGTGCTTCTCCGGCTCCTTCACCTGCACCTCCGCAGCTTTTTCTGGACTGTCAGGCTCCACCGTGACCCTGATTTCCGGGACCTGTATGTTGGGCTGCCGCACGAGTTTGGGCCCCATTTGAAGCGACTGCCTGAGTCGGCTGTCGCTCCGCTCCATCTCGAACGATTCGCTCGCCTCCATCGCTTGAAACGAGGAAACGCTGTCCTGTCTCTGGCCGAGATATTTGTACGAGTCGGACTGCTCGGGGTGAGGCCTGTTTATTGAGTTTGTGTGCTGGATGACTGAGATTACATTCCCCAAGGTTTTACGGCCAGACACGTCCGGGCTCATCGATATGTCCATGTCACACCTGTCCATCTGAGCGTGTCCCTTCCCTAACGCCATAATGCCCGCCGCCGCCGCCTGTTTCAAATCGTAGTCCTTGCCGGAGTCTAACATTTCCTCAACCTGCTCATGATGTACCTCATACTGACTCGTCAGATCCTCCTCCTCCCTCTTCTCCTTGCGGCGTTTCCGTGTTGCCAGTTCCATCGCGTGTCTGTGATGGCTCATGCTCGGCGCCAAGGAGGGGTAATTTTCCATCTCCGGTCCTGAGGGTGGGACGCCGCTGTCGCTCATCTTCGCGTGGCTGTCGGCGTCTGCGTGGCCATCGTGCGGGGACAGTTCGAAAGCAGCTTGGCGCCTGAGTCTCCTCATGCCCCCAGTGCTCGTCCTCTCATCGAATGAGTGGCTGCCTCGGAGGGCTTGAGGCATCGTCAGGCAGACCGCCGAGGATGTCGGCATGGAGTTGCTCCTGATCAGAGGCCCCACATCCGAGCCGGTGTCCGATTCAGGCTCCTTCTCCTCCTCCCGCGAGAATGACTTTGTGTTGATCTTGATCGACTCCACGGTGTCCTTCTCTTGGGTGAAAACGCGGGAAACGCCTTTCTCCGAGCGTTTCCCGCCATACTCGCCGGAGTCTGTGCTGCTGGCCACAACCGCTGTCATCTGCTTGGGGCTCGGCCGGTAGCACTTCCCGAACATGATCTCCTGGTAGGACTTAGCGTTGGTGTTCGGAGGGCCGGTCTGGTGCTCGGCACTCTCGGAGCGCGAGAAGTAGCCGGAGTCCGTGCTGCCCTTGCTTGACTGACTCGGGAGGGACAGGTTGTGGTCAGAGTCGCTGCTCCTTTTCTCAGACAGCCGGAGCGCAAGCCTCTGTTTGATCGTGCAAGATTGAATTGCACGACTGGCCTCGGCAGCGGCAGGAGGCGCATTGATTTCTTGGGGCTGGGGTGAACCATCCTGAGCTGACATTGACGTGGCTCCCTTTTTCTGAGCAATGAGATTTAGTACTTTTACAGCGGTGTTATCTGATCCCTCCATTGGAGAGTCCAGCAGCAGCAGCGGGTCATTAAGAGTGTCCTCGTCCGTGTCCGTGCTTTGCTCAGCATCAGAGAATAGCTCTCCTTCCCCTTCAAAAGACCCCTGGTCCGCATTGGCATTGTAAGAAGCGAGCTCTGAGAATGGCACCGATCCAGCTTTGACGGAGTGAGCGTGGGACTTTCTGTGTTTGTATAAGTTACTCTTGGTTTTGAAGGAGAACCCGCAGGGGACGCAGGGATAGGGCCGCTCCCCGGTGTGTGAGCGGATGTGTTTCTTGAGCACACTGGGTTTGGCACACGCCCGGCCGCAGTAGTCACAGACGTACTTCCCAGGCTTCTGCGGTTTCTGCTCCACCTTGCAGGCCGTCTCTGCCAGCGGCTCCATCCCTGACTGGGCACCCTCAGGTGAGCTGGGGGACTTCCTGTGAGCGGCAGGTCCCGGCGACGGAGCAGAAACTTTCTGTCTGCCAACAGGAAACGGCTTCGTGGACTGCAGCGGGTACGAAGACACCTCGTAGTCCGGATGGCTTGTGGACTGGGCCTGGGCTGTTTTCCCTGAGTCGGACACGTCCTTGAAGCCACACGTGTCTCTGCTCTGAGTGTCCTCTCGTTGGTGGTGCCACCCTTTGACCTCCAGCTCGACCGACGGCCTCCTCCGAGTCGCCTCTGATATGCATTTTTTCTGTGCAACATTTCTGTCCTGACCCTCCGCGGAGCTCTTCACCCCTGCAGTAGTTTCAAGTGACTCCATGAATCCAATGTCACTTCCTTTGAGGTCGATTTTTAAGGACAATATCTGTTATGTAACCGTGGTGATATGAACATGCATGTGAATTGCAGGGAAGGGTCATCTGAAAGAGAGGAAAAAGAAAGGAGAGTTAGACAACTAAAAATATGCACACAAAAAACATAAAGATGCACCAGACAAAAGATTTTAAAGTGAGAGACGTTCAAAATCGTAATAAAACCTCACAGGAGGAATGGATAGAAAATGACACCTCATGTCAACTGTGGAAGATGTCCCAAATTTCCTCAAGCGCAATGAAGAAATACATGCAGAGAATTTAAAATGCCTGACTGTGCTATGCGTTTATTTGATTTCAGGCTTTTATTAAAACTTTGCTTAAAAAAGTGAGAATGATCTTCAGAAATATATAAGTCTGTAGATGATATAATATCAGGAATAAACGTGTTTTGAGGAGAGATCACTGGCAGTCAGGTGTGACGGGTCTACCTGCACGTTTCCTGGTAGTTTCCTATTTTTCTGTGATTGGGGGAGGAGCTAACAAAGGAAGTCAGGTGTGTGAAGTGATGTAAGATCCTCTCTGTCGGAGGAAACGCAGGCCTCAGTCTGGGCTGATGGAGTCTTGAGTTGTGGTAAGAAATTTTATCTGGTGTTTTAAATGTGGGTTGTTTTTAATTGAATTTGATGCTGGAGCTTCTATTTAAATATTGGTGTGCTTTGGGCATTTTCACATTTTCTGAGCTTGCTGCTGTGCAGAGCTTTATGAGCAGGAAGCTCTACACAGCTGCTGTTTGGCTTTATTGTGGTTTTAAATGATGCTTCTTAAAATAGTTTGGTCAATGTGGTAACTCTTGTCTGTCCTGTCCTGCTGTCCTCTTTTGGTTCCTTTTCACATTTGTTTGCTTCAGTTAGTCCGCCTGACCTCACACAGCCTGCAGACAAAAAGATTTTAGACTGTGTCCTGTGAGGGAAGACTAACTAACAGGAGGAATAAAGTCCTGATATTGTCTGTAATATGTATTTTTCTTTTCTCTTTAACTCTGTCTGAGGTGTATTCAATGTGTCCTCAGAGCTTCACTTTCTTTTCTGCTGGTCATATTCCGGCTCTCGTGGGGTTCGAACCTTCCAACCTGTCTGAGTTCCTGTTGTCATCACACCAAGCCGCTCAGGACGGCGTGCTGCAACCCAACAGAACCAGCATCACGCCTGCGGTCGGAGCGAGCCGCTTCGCTGCTCTTGCTCGGCACCGCGGGCATGGTATCTGAGGGCATGTCGTTTCCATCTTCTCAGTATCAAATGCTGTGTCCTCCCTAACGAGGTTATGTAAGATTATCTGGTTCAAACCCTCTGAGTTCCCCTTAATTAGGACATCCTCCGACTCTCACTCTCCTCCTCTTGCTCCCTTCCTTTCTTTGTTATCGCACCGCACACCGCTCAGGCATAAACTAGAGGATAAGAATTCAAGGTGACTCTCGAGATGCCGAGAGATGCTTGAAAGCAGCTATGAGGATGAAAATCTACCCTTTGTGTTCCTCTGCAGAAACGCTCGTCCCTTTAACAGTTCGGTGCTTTCAGACAGATTTCAGGGCTTCTTCCTCAGCAGGAGACAGAAAAATAACGAAGGCATACGATGGATGATGAGAGGGAGGTGGTGGTGGTGGTGGAGGAGGAGAGGGGAGGGGGTGGGGGGACTGGAAGGATCCATGTTTGAGTGGGGAGGTTCACGGAGGTAAACTAAGTGGGGTGCCTGGGGGTAACAACACTCAGAGGCCTGGTAGGGAGCTCCCTTTCAAGGTCGATATGACCTCATTGCTTAGTTTCCATCCTCTTAGAGGAGCGACGGGGGAGGGAGGGGGGTGCAGAGTGACAACGAGATAAGACCCTCAGAAACAATGCATACCTTTGAACTGAGGGGGGACATATTCAGAGCCTATCCCATCAACAAGAAGCCACAGTTACAGAGTATATATGTGACACAGCAGCAATGATGTGCAGCAGCAGCAGGCAGGTGGGCGGCTGTAGGTGTGTTTGGGGGTGATGGTGGGCTGACAGAGGTACAGTATGTCCGCATGGATGGAGAGATGATCGGCAGACAAACGGAGAGCATCGTCCTGCCGCTGCATTACATCATTAGAGGCGAAGTTGGCCATTAAAGGGAGCAGGCATGACAACATGTCCATAAATATCAGCGGGCTGCGAGGAGCCGTGGCAGCAGCATGAAGCGGCTGTGTGATCAGAATGACATGAAGTACACGGTCTGATGGGAGAAAAGCCTCGGCAGCTGACATTCACATATCAAATATAATCCTCACACAAACCTGACATTTGGATCGTCCCCTGTCCCATTTTCACAGTCACATGTGACACTTCTCACGCTGCATAGTCCGTCTCTCCATTCTCCTCATGTCCGGGCAGCAATAATGAAGGAAATCAGCGAGGTAAAGTCCCATCAGTCGTGGAGCTGCTGGCCGACTGGGTGTACATTAGAAGGTCTATTGATGCGAGCTAGTCACCAGAGAAAATACCCAACCGTGACGTGCGGACCCAGGCACAAAAATAGCAAAGGGGCCCTGGGAGGGATTACACAACAGCCCACGTTTAAGGACGCTTTTCCTCTCTGTGTTTCAGAGCAGCAGCTGCCTCGCTGCACACAGAGAGGAGAGGGGGAGCCGGCTGTCAGGATCCAAGGAGCTCCACATCACCTTCCTCACATTCATCACCTGAAACTCAGAGATCTGAATTCAGCATGTGAACACGGTCAACGAGAGCAGAGCAGAGATGCCGAAGCTCTCTGAAAGGCTATAATCACATGAATGTGCATTTCCTACAGCATGGTCCTTTTCAGCTCGATGAAAGCCGGCTGCAGAAATTAGACATGTTCCCTGAATCCTGAGACACCCACAGCCCGCTTGCAGCCAGCTCCTCCCAGCACCGACAGGATTCGCTTTGTGAATGGAGAGAGTCGTGATGAGGGTGTCATTAACACGGCAAAAAAAAAAACTGGGACAATACAGCAGATTATGTGCAGCTGCGAACTTCATCCTGTGAATCAGATGTAGGAGTTAAACTAATGACTTCCTCTGGATTCAGATGGAAGCCTGAAGACGCAGACTGTACTCTCATAATTTATATTTTAACTGAGGATTCATATTCATCAGTGAAACCTGCTTCATATTTACATCCCTGTTCTCAAAAAAAAAGTTGGGACGTGCTGTAAAATGTAAATAAAAAAAAGATTGTGACGATTTTCAAATCACATAAACCCATATTTAATTGAAAATATACCAAAAACAACATATTAAATGTTGAAACTGAAATTAAATGAAAAATATGTGCTCATTTTAAATTTAATGGCAGCAACACGTCTCAAAAAAGTTGGGACAGGTTCAACAAAAGACTGGAAAAGTTGTGTAACGCAAAAAAAAAACACCTGGTGGAACATCTGACAACTAATTAGGTTACATGGCAACAGATCAGTAACATGATTGAATATAAAAAGATCTTTTCAGAGAGGCAGAGTCTCTCAGCAGTGACAAAGGGGAGAGATTCACAACTCTGTGAAAGACTGTGTGGGAAAGAGGTGCAACAATCTAAGAATGATGTTCCTCAACGCAAAATTACAAAGAATTTGTAGATTTCATCATCTACGGTTCATAATATTATTAAAAGATTCAGAGAATCTGGAGAAATCTCTACACAAGGGACAAGGCTGAAAACCAATATTGGATGGTGGTGATCTTCGGGCCCTCGGGCAGCACTGCATTAAAAACAGACACTATTCTGTCGTGGAAATCACTGCATGGGCTCAGTAACACTTCTGAAAACCATCGTCTGTGAGCACAGTTCATCGCTGCGTCCACAAATGCAGGTTAACACAAATGTGAGCGTATAAAGGGATGTCTGTTTCTGTTTCTGTCTTTGTGTGTTAGCCCTGTCATGGACGGATAACCTGGCTCCCCCCCCTCCACCCCCACCCCCGTGACCCTGTTCAAGATAAAGTGAGTACAGATAAAGGATGGATGGATGACATAGATCACCTCCTTTAGAGCACATTAACTGCTTTAATTTGAGGATATACTGTATTTGAATGTACAGAGTCTCCTCATGTTGATCAATGAATGAGGTCTTTCCCCTGATTTTAAATTGAGTCATTTGTGTGGGACTTTGGCCTCTCAACACAATATAAATGACACTATAAATATCGGACCGTCCTCCTCGGCTTCACGCTGAGTCTCAGGGTGACAACAACTGGGGGCCTCTATGAATAGGAGTCCTTGGCTTTGGACTGGCGGTTGTGCTTTCTGTGGTTGAGACGTATTCACCAGAGATCTCTCTCCGAGGCTCACACAGCAAAACAAAGCCTTTAAACTTATGTAATGACTCTTAGTTGAACTCCAGCTCTGAGCTCTGAATCCCTCGAACATGTCCCGTTTTTTATTTCCTGTAATTTCACAGAGCGTTTTCCCTCAGAAAGCGGCCACTCACTGTGCGCCAGGAGGGCAGCATGAATGCAGCGGCTGTGTATAGACGGAGACTATCCACAGTATGGAATTGCAGAGAGCTATTATTAGATATAGCCTCGAACAAGCCAGAGATGAAGCTAACGAACTGCACTGCAGCTGAGATCCATTATGCTGGATTCAGTATCCAGAGGAGCTGCACTAAAATGGCTGATACTCCTGGTGCAGTGAAGGTCAAGTCGTCCATCTCTATAAATATAATGGTCTGTCCCCCAGGATGCTCCACACACTGCCTGGCATTTCCGCCATCTGAAACTCCAGAGCAGCCCTGATGACCGCTTTAGACGGGCCTCAGGTTGGCCCCGGGTCGGCCTCGGGTCGGCCTCTGGACAGGACGGGAGGGGGAGGGGGGGGGGGGATTTATGAAGGAATGAGGCTTTCCTCCCTGCTGGCTGTAGTGGTGCTCATACAGGACAGTGAACCCTGCAGGTTCAACAGGCAGCTGATACCTACAAGTACCTGAATAACCCCTCACCCCCCTCAGGTCTCACGAGACCATTCAGAAAACTGATTCACTCATTCATCGATCATCCATCCATGCCATCTTCGCAGCAGAAGCGCCTGAAAATAATCTGACATGATTGTGTGTTTCCATGGCAACTGTACCAACTCTCTAACTGCCCCCCCCTCCCTCCCCCAGTTCCTGTCTACATGTATAATTACTGCAGGAAGGAGTGCAGAGAGAGCGTGATCACACAGAGACAGATATTTACTCACAGGGTTGAAATTAAACGTAAAGAAAAGAATGATAATATTTAATATTAAATGATGTCTACATTCAGGTCCACATTGATCTGAAATCAAAATGTTTGATGCACTGGACTCTGCTCAGCTGTTACAGTCTGGAGATTAAAGGATTAGTTCATCAGTCAGTGCATGGCCAGAAAATGAAGCAGCAACTTTACATCTTATTTTTCAGATGCGATTATATTTTTATCTCCGGAAAGAGTAACAAGTATTTTCTCTCATAATTTTTGCACAATTAATCCAGAAAATAATATACAGATGAACCTATTAATTCTTTGAGGTATTAAAGTAAAAGTCTTTGACAAATCTTTGAGTTTGCAGACCAACAGAAAGATCCGATTTTTTTCTATTTATTGGCATTTTACGGACCATCTGATTAATCAGGTGAATAATTTATACATAAATTGATAATAAAAGTGATCATATTGGATAAAATTGTATTGAATGTTAGTCGCTTGAATTCCTTCATGCAGCAGACTTTGTGAAACTTTGACATGTTTTTCTGCTTCAACTAATCAATACATGATAATAGATTTATATTATTGAATATTAATATTACACTCAGTCCTACCTTCAAATGGCTTCAAGCTCCTCATTTTCCTGCAGGATGATGAGGCTAACCTGTCGTGCACGTGCCAAAACATGAAGTGCACCCTCTGTTTGTTTGTTTAGGGGATCAGCTGTGAGCGGGTCTCTGCCCGGGGATAGCCTGCTGCTGAAGGCGGGGAGCGCGCGGCCGTGAGAACCCCTTGTGAACCCCCCATCTGCACGTCATGGAACATTTGCAGAGCAGGGACCTCCCACCTCAGAGGCGTGCAGCGTAGCAGACACAACACGGAGACGAGCCCTGTGCCGGACGCACGAGCTCAGGTGACAAATACACCTACAGCAGCAGCGGGGGAAGGGGGGGGAAAGGGGGAGGGGGAGGAGGGGGCACAGGAGCGGCTGCAGAGCCCGGTGTGTCCGCGGTGTAACGGAGGCTTACCGGTCACCGGAGAGCTTCGGGACGACGGCAGGCTCCACAGGCTGCAGGGGAGAGCTGTTTTCCCGAGACATACGTGCTCAGCAGGGCGCTCAGATCCGTTCCGCACCGTCAGGGTGGTTTATTATGTCCCGGGCAGCTGCACATGTGACCAGCAGGGGGCGCCAGAGGATGGCAGTGACGGAAAATCAGTCAATCAATAATCAAAGAAGACTTCCTGCTGAGTTACTGCTCAACAGTCCAGCTGGGATTTATTTTTATTTCAGTATTCACATAGATTGGAGAAACAGGCGCTTTAGAAATCAGAAGTAATGTGTAAAAAAATAACTAAAATAAAAATCTGAAGTTTATCTAATGAAGTTGTGGAGCTCAAATCTGTCACATGTACTCTGTAGATTCATGCCTGGACAGCTTCAACAACATTTTCTGCAACTAAAAAAAAATCACTTTTAACTCTCAGCTGATCATAAAAGTTCCTCAGTACAAAAACAATAATCATGTGTAAACATTTATTCTTCATTTTCATATTGAAATACTGAGCGTTTTCAGACAAGAACAATGTTCCCTTTTGTGTTCAGTGATCTCAGGTCCGTCTCTCGGCTCCGTACTCCTCCCCTACGGTTCCCTTCTCTACGTGGCCCCGGTCAGCCTCAGGCTCCAGGCCCACTGGCAGGGCATCTGGCTGTAGGACAGGTGGGGCAGGAGAACCTTCAGTCCGCCAGGCTTCAGCGGCTCCCACTGCAGAGACCCGTGGCCGAGCAGCTCCACCTGGTTTAGAACCACAGCAGCAGGACGCAGGTAAATCAGTAAAATCAATACTGATCCTCAGGTACAAACAGATCAATGATCAGAGAACTGAGCTCTGAAAGTTTATAAAACTGCATCCATTAAAAAACAGTGTTGAAATGATGAATTCTGGGTTTTTAAGGGTTAAATCTTTGAATGAAATAAATTTTCTAGTCTCACCTGAGTGTGTCCCTGTGTGACCTGCGGTTCATTCAGAGTTATTGATCCGTCCTTCGGCCACTCCAGTAAAATGGCAAACACAGCATTTTCCTGCGGCCTGTAGGTGTACCTGGGAAATATCAGGAGCATTAATCAACTCTGAGGACACTCAGACTACTGCAATCAATATGTAGGATCTAATCAAGCATTAAATCTAATCAACAATATCTGAGTTCTAATAGCTGAAAAAACAAGAATTTAAAATAATCTTTTAACACTTCCAACTGTGTCTCTACAGGCGGACCGATCACAGTGGACCAGAACCGACCAGACGTTTGGAGCCACGCTGTCGTTCTGAGCGCGCCACGCCGTCGTGTCGTAGACCGCCGCCCCGTTGACCTTCAGCCAGCGACCCATCTGCCTCAGACGCTCCTCAAAGATCGGAGCTATCCGCCCGTCGTGAGTCGGGCCGATGTTCATCAGCAGGTTTCCTCCGCAGGACACCGTCTCCACCAGCGTCTGAGACACACACACACACACACACACACACACACACACACACACACACAAGTAATATCAGCATGATTATTTTAAACAAAACCACAGAACATCTGGAAGGTGCTTCTCTTTCAGGACAAAGGGACCTAAAACCTGCCAGATAAATCTCAACTAAGAGTTCAAATAAGAGGTCATTAATTTATTAGGAAATTAATGGCGATTAATGGCCCAGGTAAAGTGATTTATTTTAAAGCAAATAATGATTATGTTTCACAGATTTCAGCTTCTTGAATGTGAATATTGACTGGTTTTCGTTCACGTTTAATGTGTAAACTTCAGCTCTGGGAAATTTACCAACTGAAAAATAAAGCCTGTTTATGAGAAAATAAAATGCAGATTAGCAATAAAATTATTGTTATTTTCATTTGTTTTTATTGTGAAAGAGAAAACAAACAGTGAGAGGGTTTATGGGTGATGTAGTTGCTGTGTTTTTTCTTCTTCTGCTGGGGCGTTCAGCTGTATTACATGGTCTCGACCAGCAGAGGGAGCTGTTGGGACATCGGAGACTGACGAAGTGTGATGTGGTTGAAACGGGTTCAGAACAAGCATGCAAATTAAGATGATCACATCTAATGGGATTAATTGAAGTGTGTTAGAAATATTAAATCATCGTCAGGGCTGAAACTCATGTTTTGCCCGTGAAATGTCATAAAATGCTTAAGAACTGTCTTAAATTACCTTTTTAATGCCTTGTTTTATGTGACTGATTGTTTTCCATCCAATACCACAAAGAAAACAATGAAATCATCACATTTCAGGAGCTGAAAGCAGAAAACCTGCTTAAAAATGACGTCTATAATTAAGTGATTATTATTATTTCAGCTGTACATCTGTGAAAAAAGGGTGGAGACTGCCAAAGAGACATTTAACCCGAAATAAAGACTGAAGTTTCCAGGTGAGTCTCACCGCCACGAGCTGCTCGATGCTCAAGTAGTCTCTGAGAGCAGCGTTGCGTCGGTAGCCCCACGACTTTGTGTCGATGGTCATGCAGTTCTCCCACTTGTGTTTGAGCAGGTGTCCGGGCTGGTAGCGGTCGGCGCAGGTGTAGTACCCGCCGTGGGTGCAAATGGAGCCCCGCCCCCACCGGTCGTTGGTCACCACCATGTCTCGAACCGGACTGTCAGGAAGTAGGTCACTCAGAGGTCACTTTTTATAACTCTAATTCCGACAAAGTAGTGACGCTGTGTAAAATGTAAATAAAAACGGAATGTGATGATTTATAAATCACGTCAACTCATATTTAACTGGCTTTTCAAAAGTGTTCCTGAGCCCATACATTGATTTCCACTACATCTTTGTGTCTGTTTTTAATGCAGTGCCGGAATCCCTTCAGGTGTACCTGTCATTGTAGAGCCAGGCCAAGAAGCCGGTGCTGTTCCAGTACGAGTCCGGAGCGTCTCCGTCCCCATCGGACCACAGCACGTCTGGTTTGTACCGGACCACGAGCTCGTAGAGCTCCGGCAGAGTTTTACCGGAGGGGAAGTAGTTGGTGGCAAAGGCGTTGGCAGCGTCCTGTTCGAAGAGCGGGTTGAACCACTCGAAGAGGGAGTGGTACAGTCCGAGACGCAGGTCGCTGTGGGCACGGAGAGCGCAGGCCACTTCGTCCACCAGGTCTCGCTTCGGTCCAACATCCACCGCGTTCCAGTTCCAGGATGTCTTTGAGCCCCAGAGTGTGAAACCTGAAACACACCGACAGGACAGATCAGATCCTGATAGGCTGGAAGAGGATATACACCTTACAGAAAAAAAAACAACACATGAATTTCACATGTGCAAAAAAACGTTGACACGTGAAACGTGGTTCTGGAACATTTTTGTGCTGCTCATGTAGATTCCCATATATTGCAGAAACACCCACAATGCACCGCTCAGTGTTTTCATTGGTGCACCTTCGTGATGTTTGGTGGTCAGCACGATGTACTTCGCTCCGGATGAGGCGAAGATGTCGGTCCACTCTTTGGCGTCGAAGAACTCGGTGGTGAACTGCAGTGCGAAGTCCTGGTACCGGAAGTTCGGAGGGTAATTCTTCTGCATGAAGTCGACATACGGCTTCAGCTTCTGTTTCTGCCAGTACCACCTGGAGAACACGGCACACACAGAGGAGGCGGAAGGAACAACTGAAGACATCTGATTAATCACTATAAATTCATAACCTTCAAATAAATTAGAATAAACCGTCCACAAAGATGTTATAATACATGTAATTAGCAATAATTATTGACTGTAAAATAATAATTAAAAACCTTAAATCCAGAAAAATAACATATTATAGATGCGCAGACTGGTTCCAGAGCTTTTACATGTGCTCCATCAGCAGATGCTCAGACTCAGACGACATGACCAGCTGATGAAGACCATGAGAAAAGATCAAGAGCTCCAGAACATCAACGAAATGCACCTCACTGTTCAGATTTTTGTGTTTTATGTTTATTTTTTGAAGATTATTCTGCAGGTGCTTATCAGGACATTAATCGATGAATATGATCAGTTAGGTTCCGGTTGTCCGTGAAGCTGAGAAGATGCTGAGCTCACCAGAACCACTCGCTGCCGAAGCTCGGCACAGAAAATACGCCCCAGTGGACGAAGATGCCAAACTTGGCCCGGTCGAACCAGTCCGGCAGCGGCCTGGAGTCGATGGACTCCCAGTTCGGTTCGTATTTGGCTCCTCCGGTTCCGATCAGCAGCATCGATAAGGACACCACCGTTAAAGCTCCCATTTCAAAGCGGAAGCAGCCGGTGGGATGAATTTAAATGTCTGATGAAGCAGAAAGTCACAGAAAGAAACAGGAAGTACTCAAAAAAAGAACTAAAGCGCCTGAAAAACAAGTAGCAGCTTCCTCCTGAAACACTGGGGGGTGTTTAAATCTCTGTTGAGGTTCAACCAATCAGCTCTAAGAGAGCACCGCCCTACCGGGCTACGCGGCGTTGTGAATCTTGCGCTCTCACCAGTTCACGCGTTTCTTTTCCACCCGGAAGTGGTAATGTTTGGGCTTTTGTCGCCACACCGTCCTCATGCAGGGCTTCATCGACTGTCACTGTCACATCTCTGCGCGGGAGTTTAATCAGGTCTGACTGTAAAATAAACGTATTTAAGTTCATATTTAACCTGTCAGACTCGTTAACTTTCCTCCGTTTGTCGGCAGGACCTGGAGGAGGTGATTGACAGCTCGGAGCAGGTGAGCCACGCCACCTGTCACCTGAGAGCCGGAAGCCAGGTGTTCGGTGTTTTCAAGCTGATATTTTCCGCCATGTTTTTGTCCAGGCTGGACTGTTGGGACTGCTGGCCGTGGCGGAGCACGTGGGAGAATATGAGCGGATCATTGAGCTGTCGCAGAGGTAAAAAAAAAAAAAAAAAATACTCGGATGATGGAGACTAACTTTAATGTAACGTTTTAACCAACGGCGCCTCTTTGTTCTCAGGTTCCCGGGTTTTATATTCCCATGTTTAGGAGTCCATCCTGTTCAAGAGGTTTCCCCGGAGCAGCAGAGGGGCGCTTCTCTGCAGGTGAGAGGTGTCTCAATCAGTCACCTGGAGCTCTGTGTAAACCTCTTGTGTGTTAGTGTGTACTACAGGTGTGTTTTGATATGTTTTGTGTGAATTAAACACGGGTTCTGTGTGTTTTACAGGATCTCGAAGCTGCTCTGCCCGTCATAGAGAAATACAAAGATCAGCTGGTTGCCATCGGAGAGGTGAAGACTCGGCATCCCCGATGAGGCTTTAAGAGTCTCCATCTTTTATTCTGTGTTGTTACAGTCGGGACTCTTTCTGTTGCAGGTCGGCCTGGATTTCACTCCCAGATATGTCCCCAACGAGACCGATAAAGACATTCAGAGACAGGTCCTCGTTCGACAGGCACAGCTGGCCAAACAGCTGGACCTCCCTCTGTGAGTCTCATTTAATTATACAGACGGGAAGCAATAAATCTGATCACAAAACAAACACCAGAGTGAGACATCCTCCAGAGATCAGTCCAACAGTCCAGTGATAACACCCGGTTTCTACACTGACTTCCACCTTCCATATCAAGTCATTGAAAGAGGTTCGCGTCAACATGTATTGATCAGGACGGAGTTTCTCCTGGGCTGTTCTGGAGTTATAAAAAGTCTCTTCCACACATTAAAGTCAGGTGATTGGATTATGTTTTGCTCTGGAACATCCTGGAGTTCAGTTTACATTTTATTAAACGGTAATATTCTCCCTGCAGTATTTTTCTATCTGTTACTGAACTTATTTCCTGATGGTTTTATCTCCTTCAGCTCATCAAACAATCACTTCAGTCAACATGTGATTTTTTTTTTAAATTTTCCTTTAGCTGCTAACGAAGGCAAACATGCAGGAAAATCAACGTTTCAAAAGAAAAGCCAGATGTAACGATTGTTAAAACTACCATTGATGTGTTAAACTGTGGGAGAGGGGAGCCCTCCGTTACCAGGACGACAGTAACATCTCTGCTCTGCTGCAGCCCAATGGAGGAGGAGCTTTAGGACACGTTTAACTTCTTATCAGTGAAAGTCAGGGTTTTAAGAGCCTGAATAATTCCTCCGTTTTAAAAAGAGAGGTCACTTCAGTGGTTGAAGAAGAAATTGTAATTTGTTTGCATGTTGAAATTATTATATTTGTTATATTTAATGTGCTGAAATGAAAGGACTCCTGTAATATCGTGCGTGTTTCATCTCCAGAAATGTTCATTCGCGGTCGGCAGGACGACCCACCATCCACCTGCTGAAGGAACAAGGTGCTCAGCTGTTCACTCCGTCTGCTCTCTCATGATGAACTGTGTTATTGAGCGTTTTTACTGCAGCTCCTCTGTGATGTCACCAGGTGTCGAAAAAGCTCTTCTTCATGCTTTCGATGGGAAACCGTCCGTCGCCATGGAGGGAGTGAAGGCTGGATATTTCTTCTCCATCCCACCGTCGGTAATCCGGAGCGAACAGGTACGACCGGGACAGAACATCAAACTCTTGAGTTATTGGACTGTTTTCATTGGTTGCCTGACTGTGTTTTTATTGGCTGAATGTGTCACATTGAAGGTTGATAACTGATGGCAATTTCTTTGTTTTTTCCACCAAGAAGCAGAAACTTGTGAAACAGCTACCGTTGGAGAACATCTGTCTGGAAACAGACTCGCCTGCTCTCGGTCCGGAGAAGCAGGTACTTTAACTTTTTTCATTTTCAATCATCAGTGTTTTTTTGTTTTTTTTTACTACTTTTCTGTCTGCATTATAACTCCAGCTTCCCGTTGTTGTGACCACAGGTCAGAAACGAGCCCAAAAACATCCGGATCTCTGCCGAGTACGTCGCTCGGATCAAAGGAGTGTCGGTGGAGACGGTGATGGAGGTGACGACACGAAACGCTCTGCGACTCTTCCCGAAGCTGAAGTCTGCCATCAGATTCTGACTGTCACAGTTCAACACATCCATCACGAAATGCCTCAAATTACCTCCCCATCATCGTCTGTTACCATGGCAACCTTTAAAATGAAGCTAATTAGCTAGTAGCTAAATCTGGTACAGAGCATCTCTCCTCTTTCTGAGATTCATGTAGTTTTATACATGTCACTGATATGAATAAATTGAATTAAATACATACATTTTATCTTTTTAAAGCATGTGCTTTGGAAAACATTTACTGCATTTAATATACACCTTATTAAGAAACAAAACAAACAGTGGACTGTGACATCACTCATTCAAACTCTGACATCATGATGAGGTGAAGACGTGTTGCTGTTTTAATGTTTACGTCATTTTCCATCAGCTGATCTGTTCAATCACTTCCTCTTCATCACCTGCTCCTCAACTTGTCTATAATATAAATTCTCTCAGCTCCTCGTCAGCCCAGACATTTGAGTTTTATGGTCTCATCACACTTTCCAACCAATGTTCATCAGTTAGAATTGAAAGCTTTAAGGTCACATGATGTTCTGAATTACACTCAGTGGTCAGTTTATTAGGAACACTAATCTACAATGAATCCAGTCTAATTCAAGAGTCCTGTAACACGTAACATGAAGGCTGCGATGTTCAGTGTTTGTCAGAGCTGTACAGGTGGTGTATGTTCAGGACAGGTGAGCGGTGATCTACCTGCAGGTATTTCTATTATTTTGTCCATTTGTATAGACAGAACCACCTCTGTTTGTTTTGTGTATTTGATGTCAGAAAGTCAAGAGTATTGATTTTGTGATTTTTCAAGAAGTCAGATTAGATCCAGCTGAGTCGATATTGAATAAAGTCGTTAGGAGTTATTATCTTCAGCAGATTAGATGACTGGACTTTGATCGGGTTCGACTCGGACAGCAAAACGCTGCAGGAGTCTGAACAGACTAAAAAACACGATGAGCACATCACAGCAGGTTCTTAAAGCAAAGAACCATGATGTAATTATGGGTATTAATATGACGGACTCGGTGTGATGGTGTGAGTAGTAACAGAGAAGAAATAAAGAACTAACGCGCCATATAATAAAGAAAAGACAAAAAAAATAAGAGATTTTCTACAACTCTACAGTTCATTTTACAAGAAATTTAAAACTGATCAGCAACTTCTATTTTATCCTGATTGTGTGTTCTTCACTGCATATTAAATTCAGTCTTAAATCTATACAGATAGACTTTTACAGTTTTAAGATGAATGAAATTTACTTTACATATACAATACATATCTAAAATAATAACCTAATAACTCCTGACCCACTGCTTTAAAAACTTTGTGTTGTACCATGTGACTTTTACTTTGTTCGTTGTCCTGCAGAATATATTTTTATCTCTTTTAATCCATATCTCTAACTAAGACGTGCCCTCTGAAACGTCCGAGTTTGGCATGCAGCTCCTGGACGCACCACGTGTCCACTTCAAGGCCCGCCATGAATGTTACGTCGGCTGTGACTGACAGTCCGCGGAACCAGTGCGGAGATCTGCCGGTGTCCGAGCCCGCGGCTGGACTCCTCCGCATTGGCCAGCGACGGTGGAATTTCCCCTGGGTCTCTCCGGGATGATCTGACCGGCCTCCAGGAGGAGCTGAACGTTTTTAAAAGCGTCGCGTGAAGTCAGAAAAAAGCGAAGAGCAGCGAAGCTGCACGATGTTCATGGAGCTCAGAAGACTGCAGAGCTGCTGCTGGTGAGTGGAAGTTACAGGTCCTGTTTACTGACTCAGCTCAGAGGGTTAGAGGTTAGAGGGTGCCAGAGGCAACGTTTACGATGTTTGTGATGTTCTGCTGCATGTTTGTGAATTTTGTTGTGGTTCTGCAGCAGTTTTTTGTTGTTCTGATGTTCTGCAGTGTGTTTTTTATGTTCTGTGAAGTTCCACTGTTTGTTTGTTTCCTCCTTCTTTCTCCTGCAGGAACATTAAACTGATGAGTTCTTGCTCTGTATCCTTCCTCAGAACCGGAGAACAACCTCTTCCACAGACATCATGACTGACTCAGTGTTCTGGAGGGTTCTGACCCGGGTGAAGAAGGCTTGCAGAGCTCCACCAGGCGGCCTGACGGGGCGAGGGAACCAGAGGCTGGTAAACTTCCAGCACCTCTCCGGATCAGTGAGGGTGAGGAGTGGATGTTATTTGGCTATCATGCAGCTGCAGATCGAGTTTCAACCCAGATACCGTCTCCCTGTCTCTGCAGCCTCATGATGATGACAAGCTGAAAGCAGGCGGTGACGAGGATTTATGGAGTTTTAATTCTCTATAGTGTGATGACACAACAGTGCAACTTTTACTGAACACATTACTCTGAGTGTCGTTCTGCTGTTCAGAAGCTGAAAACCTTCATGAGATCAGTTCTGTTCTTTTCCTTCAGAGAGATGTCCTCAGCAGCCCCGCAGCACACTTCCACACCTCCTCGCCTTGCTTCAGCGCTGCGTTCACTGACCGTGCGAACAGACAGGTGAGCTGCAGCAGGGGGTCCAGGACCGACTGTCTGAGGGACCACGGGGACCGGACCGGTCCGCTGCTCTGTGGACACATGAGGAGGTTCAACCAGGACAACACGGTGGGACGGCTGACGTCGGAGGACGTCGATAAAGGAAGAGACGCCAAGAAGATGGACAACGGGAAGCACAAACAAACGGTACCCTGTCTTTTATTAATCCATCATATTTGATAAATATCTGCGTGTCAAACTGCATCTTAAAGTCTGTGTCTCCGATTGCAGCTCAGTGAGAGCGCTCGAGAGAGGAAGGTGCCCGTCACCCGGATAGGAAGGCTTCTGAACTTTGGAGGTACGTGTGTTTCTACTGCAGGCTAGAAACTGTTGGTGGGAGATCGCTGAGGCTGCAGGAAACATGTCCAACATGCATCTCGGCACAAACTGGAAATAACTGGCAGTTTTTATTGCTTCCAGTTTTATTTAGTCTTCCGAACACATCTGAATAATTTCTTCCAACTTCTTTTGCTTCCTTTACATGCAATAATCACATCAAACCTACCAAACCTGTACCAATTATTTCTGCTTTATGATATTTTCTGAACTGAAGCATGAATTAATTAAACATAATAATCAATAATAGAAACTGAACTAATTCAGTTTTTTAGCTCCAAGTTTTTGTTGTAAATCCTAAATGAACTCTGGTGTTTTATTACTTCACTCCACTATTTTTGACAGAAGTTGTGCAAACAGGGTTGTGCAAATGATTTTGGTAGCGCTGGTACTTCCTCCTGAGCAGCAGGGACTGATTGGTAAATGGACATGCAATATTTAAATCACACACATTGACTTTGTACAAACGGAACAGCTGCTGGTTTTAGTTCTCTCTCGTACGGCGTTTTTATTTAGGTTTTTTTTGGACTGGCTCTCACCTCCTGCAGCAGTCCTGCAGAGCCGGAGTCCAATTTGCTGACATGAGTATCTGTAGCTGAGAACATGTTTGTGGGACATACCCAAGAATCCGGCAAATAGTAAAGCCTCTGTAGGCCTCCTGTTGTTAAAGGACAGAACTCTTAAAGTGGTACCGCTCGGTTCTTCTGCTCTCTGCTGAACTGCTGAGTGTTTCAGGCAGACATCCGACTCTCCTCCGTTATCACATCACATTTGTAGCTGCTGTTATCATCAGATCAGTCGGGTGATGCGTGAGGACAGACTGATAACCGGCATCGTGTTCTGATTCTTCTTCCTTCAAGGTCTGGCGGTCGGACTCGGACTCGGAGCGATGGCAGAAGTGGCCAAGAAGAGTTTCAGGCCCAAACAGGAAGGTGAGAAGACGTCTGTTGGTCTTTTGAGGTCTCCGTGGTCTCTCTCACCGAGCTCACCAATCATTTAGACAGCTGACCAAACCAAACCGGGTTGTGGACAGAACTTCATCATCGGGATGTCTCTTACCTCAGTGAACTCGTCTCTGGACTTTAGGTATCTTCCGGGTACAAACAAAAATACGCTGCGAGCTCAGAGTAGCTGACAATTTTAATATTTTGAGAAATGTCCTTCTTATATCTGTCAGTTTGGAGCTCACAGGAGATCACGGCCGCAGAAGAAGAACGAGTCACCAGATGATGTGATGCTTCGTTTGTACACTTTAGTTTTTGTACTGATAAATCGAACCAGGCTGCGTCTGTCTGTCTCTGGATAAACTAACCAGCCGGTTCAAACTGAGGACGATCACATTAAATACCGTTTCACTGAAACCTGGAAATAAACAGGTGACCTCGCATCTGTCGCAGTCTTGTAACTGCGATATCTCGGCAACGTCTCAAAGGATTTTCTTCAAATTTGGCGAAAACTTTTACTTGGACTCGAGGATGAAGTCAGCAGATTTTGGTAGTCAAAGGTCAAGGTCAATATGACCTCACATCCGTTGCATCCATCAGTCCTAATGTTGCGAATGAGATATCTCAGCACCTTCCCTGAGGAGCAGAAGGAGAGACTGTGATCGTATTTTACACTCATGACATACTGAACTGGTGACATCACCTCTCGGTGACATCCGTCTAGAAACTGTGATGACTGTAAAGATCTTCTCTACTGTCGGGATTCAAGTTGTGCATTTCTTTGCAGCAATATCTACACGAGTTTTGAAAGGTATGGACGTAAACTAAAACTGGAGTGGTGGGCGGCGGCAGTAAATCTAGTTCAGAGATGAATTATTATTATTATTGCAGCACAGGCGCTGACAGTTTGTGTGTTCTCAGGTGATAAAACGTCCGTTCTGGACTCGAGCGCCTTCCTCTCCGAAGCCAACGCAGAACGGATCGTCCGGACGCTCTGTAAAGTTCGAGGTGCGGCTCTGAAGCTCGGACAGATGCTCAGTATTCAAGGTGAGCCACACGGGGAACCTCGAATGTATCTGAACTGAGAGTCGATCACGACACGCGGACAGGACACCCCGCCGAGGCTGTAAACGCAGTATCGGGTGTCGGGCTCAGAGTTCCTGTCAGACTTCACAACAACACCTCGTCAGGACAAACAAAACAGGATCGTTTACCGGCTCCAAATGTCATCCCTCAAAATAAACCACAGAGGCCAGCCGGACACAATAAGCACCATTCCAGAGGAGAGTCCAAGCTCAGGCTGCTGACTCATCAGTTTTATATAACAATATTATTTTACATTTTAACTTTGTTATTTAAGGTTTTTTGTATGTGAAACACGAAACACCTTTTTATAGTTTGTCACTTCTGAGGATCTGATGCTTTTTCTTTCTTTTTAATTTGAAGAGTTGGTAGATTAAAACTAATAGTTTTTCAGTTGAATCATGTTTATGTTGAGTGAGATTGCTCGATGTGAAACTAAGCAGCTGAATATTTCAGCGTTGAGTTTCCAGCTTTTTTCTGCTGCACCAAAAAAAAAAATGCATGCTCTTCTGAAAATAATTAGTAGATGTTAAAATTGTATTTTTAGTGTTTTCAGAATAACTTTAAAAGTCAAGAAGAAATGTTTTTAAGATAAAATGAAATAAATAGAAATGTAAACCTTTAAATGTTCCAGAACACTGTTTGAATGGACCCTCTCGTCAGAAATATTAAAGTTATTTCATTATGTATGACAGATGTTTATAGCTGCCAGTTAAAGAAGGATTCTTCTGCATTTTTGAGAGATTTGCAGGTTTTATGGAGCCTGATCTTGAACTCCAGCAGGTCGATGCTCTGATCGCACTGAACCCTCCTCTTTCTCCTCTTCCTCGTCTCCACCAGATGACGCCTTCATCAACCCTCAGCTGGCTAAAATCTTCGAACGGGTTCGTCAGAGTGCCGACTTCATGCCAACCAAGCAGATGATGGTGAGCGGAGGATGAAGAGCTTCGGGTCGTGTGGAGACGTGTTCACCGTTCTTCTCCTCTGACCCGTTTAGTTTTTGTTTTTTTTCTCTGCAGAAAGTGGTCAGCAGCGACCTCGGTCCTCTCTGGAGGGAGCGGCTGCAGTACTTTGAGGAGAAGCCATTCGCAGCCGCCTCCATCGGTCAGGTGCATCTGGCGCGGCTGAAGGACGGCAGAGAGGTGGCCATGAAGATTCAGGTGAGCAGCGGCATTTACACAGTGATAAAACGCTATAAAGCAAACCGTGACGTAACTCCCACAATCGCACGTCCTCCTCCAGTACCCCGGGGTCGCCCAGAGTATCGACAGCGACGTGAATAACATCATGACGGCTCTGAGTTTGAGCAACGCGCTGCCCGAAGGTAACGGAGCTGGAAGGGGTTTTATCATCACGGTGATAACGGCTGCTTTTGTCTGACTCTGACTTGTCAATAAACCGAGAACCTTTTCTCCCGCAGGTCTGTTTCCCGAACACCTGATCGAGGTCACAAGCCGGGAGCTGGCGCTGGAGTGCGATTACATCAGAGAGGCCGAGTGTGCCCGAAAGTTTCAGTGAGTTCTTACTCATTCTCAGAAACTTTATGCCGCATAACTTCTGAACACGCCGACTGAGAAAGTATTTTTCTTCCAGATATATTTCTGATGAATCATATTTTTAGACATCTGAAATGGTAAAACTAGTTTTTAAAAGTGAGAGAAAAGTCAGAAAAATAAACACAATTTTATGAATGAGAATTAAAAGAAAAATGTCTACCTGTACCATCATCTCACAGGCATATGAACCTCGCTGCCCCTTGTAGGTGTGCAGAACCACAGCTTTGATATTTGGTGTTAAAGTTTCCCTTTATCTCTTATCTCTATCGCTTTATTTTATCTCTATTATCTATCATCTTTTTCTTTATCTCTATTTTCCGCACTATCTATCTATCTCCAGAATTTCCTTGACAATATACATCATTGTTTAGGCCTGATATACTATAATACTCCTCTGATTTCCTGAATGTGGGGTAAAGGTCCCATAAAGGACACCCCGACCTCAGGAACTAACTGTCTACGATAAGTGTATATGTGTATATTTGTGTATATACTGTATATAAAGACCAGTTAAGCACATACAGACACATGAAAATGTGTCCAGTTAATAACAGCTCCTGTTTATATTAATGTTCTCCTGTATATTGTTTGTATTTATGTTCTCCCATGTTTATATTAATGTTCTCCTGTATATTGTTTGTATTTATGTTCTCCCGTGTTTATATTAATGTTCTCCTGTATGTTCTGTTTGTATTTATGTTCTCCTGTGTTTGTATTAACGATCTCCTCCATCTCTGCTGCTGCTTCTCGTGCATCAGAGATCTGCTGCAGAATCACCCGTTCTTCTACGTTCCGGATGTGATTGAGGAGCTGAGCAGCCGTCACATTCTCACCACGGCGCTGGTACCGGGTTTCCCTCTGGACCAGGCCTCGGACCTCCCTCAGGAGCTCAGGAACGAGGTGGGTTCTGAAAACGGCAGAGCTGAGGTCTGGCGGAACGACGCCCTGTTTGGAAGAGTCGTCAGCGACGTGTCATCTCTTTTATGTCTTTGAACATTATCAATAATTCATCTCTTTCCTCTTTCTGACAGATTTCTGAGCAGATCTTGACTTTATGTCTGAGGGAGCTTTTTGAGTTCAGATACATGCAGACCGACCCGAACTGGTCCAACTTCTTCTTCGACCCTCAACGTCACAAGGTCAGTATGTGTCTGTTAATATCAGCATGAGTCAGTCTGTTCAGAAACACAGGTTTCACGTCTCCTCGTTTTCACCGAGCGATTTTCTCTTTCATGTCTGCAGGTGGCGCTGTTGGACTTTGGAGCGACACGAGGATTCGACAAGAGTTTCACCGACTCCTACATTGAGGTGAGAAGCTTGATTTGCTTTGTTTGTGCTATGTGATACTGTCTTGTTGTTATCGGGGACTCATACATAATAATCTTATCTTTTTATTTTATCTGAAAACTTTCCATCATCCTGTTCTAACAAACAGACTTATCTCATTTAAACAGAATAGCTTAATATTAATCTAGTTAATGATTTAAAAAGGAGTAAAAAAAAAAAAACAGACAATGATTAATTTAAATCATTTGATTAACCTGTATTTAGTATTTAGTTTTATGGTCAAATGTTTCATCTGTCCAACAAAACAAATATAGTAATAACATTAATATGGAAGCCCTCAGCATTCACAGAGGAAAAACATCTGGAGACCTTAGATGAGATGAGTTGTTTCCTAATAATTCAGATTCATGAGAACAATAAGTCATATTTCTCTGGAATTGTTTTTCTTTAGTGAATATGATGTGCTTCACAGCACCATAGAAAAACAGGAAATTCAAAATATTGAGTTAAAGTGGGGAAAAAGCAGTAAAACATTTCTTGAGTCCTCCATCTGTTACTAACAGAAAACCAGTTCAGAACAACAAACTGCAGAATCCTCTATTGAAGTTTCCTTTACGTCTTTAAGTCACAGCAGAGACACACAATGAGCTTCACCTTCATGATGACAAACAGCTGATATTTTTCTTTGACTCGTCTTGTGTCTCCGTCTTCAGGTTATTAAAGCAGCTGCAGATCGGAACAGAGATGGTGTCCTGCAGAGATCAAGAGACATGAAGTTCCTCACAGGATACGAGTCAAAGGTAAGAAATCCAAATAATATTTGACTTTAACCATCGACGACAACAGACTCTGATTTATATTTTTATCATATTTTGGACGAAATGCTATAGTGTGACTTTTTTTTGTCAAAGTTTGGACGCCATGCGTATAAAAGTATAACTTTTATTCATGTTATGGAGGCAGCACAGTGGTGTATGTCCTCCCGTCCAGGGTGGAAATCGAACAGTGAACTTTTTGACTGAGGCAACAGTGCTAACCACTTCCCCATTTTACCACACCAACAGTATTTGTTTTTACTTTCATTTTGTAGGACATACTATAGAATGACTGTTTTGTACAACACACAAAATCACCCTGCCCGGGAATGGAACCCAGAACCTTTGTACTACAAGGCAACAGTGGTTACCACTGTCCTATTTTACCACACCAACAGTATTAGTTTTTTTTATTTTATTTTTTTAGGACATACTATAGAATGACTTTTCTTTTTTCACATTTTGGACGACATGCTATAGTGTGACATTGTTTTTGCCATTTAGAACCTCACGCTATACAATGAAATTTTTTGGACAACCAGCTTGGTATTGAACTCGGCGTGCTGATGAACTGCTCTCCTCTGCACTCAGGCAATGGAGAAGGCCCATGTGGAGGCGGTGATGATCCTCGGCGAGGCTTTCTCCTCCTCCGAACCCTTCGACTTCGGAACACAGAGCACGACCGAGCGCATCCACAGCCTCATCCCGGTGATGCTGAGGGAGCGACTCACTCCGCCTCCAGAGGAAACCTACTCCCTCCACAGGAAGATGGGCGGCTCCTTCCTCATTTGCTCCAAACTAAAAGCCAGAATCTCCTGCAAGGACATGTTCCAGGAGGCGTACAACAACTACCGGAAAGCTGGAGGGGCCTAAAGGCTGCTTTTCCAAACAGCTTGTTCAAACATGGATTTTCTAGCATTGTTTGTTGTTGTTTTTTTACTGTTGCCTGCAAAGAACAATTTCACGTCTGGATGCTTCATCATCAGTCGCTTGTTTTGACCGGGACTTTGTCCAGACTCGAGCTTTAAGATTATTTGTATGTTTTTGTTTGAATAAATTTGTTGTGAACACTCTACAACCTCATCACGATGTGCCTGTTTGGTCTCCATCTGGCTGAAATAAATATACATTAATGCTGCAAAACAAATTCATGAAATGTGTCTTTCTTTGGATGGATTATTTCGAAGCTACAACGAGATCAAAGATTAAAACTAGCATGTGGGCCAAAAATGGCATAAACGTGTCATACTGTAACATGTCGTCCCAAATATGAAAAAAAAAAGTCATACTATAGCATGTTTTCACATCCTCCAGACATTTAAAGACGTTCTGTTGGACTGTTAGTCAGACAGCAGTCAGTGAACTCATCTCTTTCTCCTGCAGTCTTCAGTCTCTTCTCTCGTCTTTCAGTTCGGGGCCGTCGGCACAAATCCTGCAGCGCTCCACTTGAATTGTGACGCTGGAGAAACCGAACTCGGAGCGCAGGAGCTTCGTGGCCTTCCTGAGGACGGCCTGCGAATCGGCATCCTCACCTAAGGACACGCATATAAACAATTCCTGAATACTTTCTAAAGACTTTGTAGTTCGTCACTCCTTGAGAAACATGAGAACTAATGAGTGCAACACAACCTGAAATAAAGATGTAAAACCTGAGACATTAAAATCCAGACGTTTTAGTTTTCGGTCCTCGATGTTTCTGTCAGCTGTTAAAAGGAGCTCTGATCCGACTGTGAGCAGCACAGATCAGCGGTATAGATTCAATCTCACCTATAGCGACGTGGACCGACAGAAGACACCGAGTCATGTTGAGGCTCCAGATCTGCAGACTGTGGACAGATGTGACTCCGTCCAGCGACAGCAGCGATTCCCTGATGGCGGCGACGCAGACGCCCGCAGGAGCGCCTGCAGAAAAAAAAAATAAACAGAGTCTATCAACTGTCCGTAAAACCGCAGAGTCAGCGCAGACTGAGGGGAGAGTGACCACCTTCCATCAGGACCCTGAAGACGTCCTTCGTGACAGGAAGTGTCGTCCCCACAACCAGAACCGAGAACAGGAAGGTGCAGATTGGATCGGCCACTTTGTATTCAGGCTGCGGAGGAAACAGAAATATGATCAGCGGCAAATAATATAAATCCCAGTCTGATGAAGAAGATGCTGCTCTTCTCCCGTTCCACCCACAGTCGCTGCACGTTTACTCGTTTCTCTTTATAATGACGTCTTTGAAGGATGAATCTGGAGTCATTCTAGATTCTAGATTCGCAACACTGACCCCAAGAATGAGGCAGAATAAATACAAACTAATCAATATTTAGTATTTCATATTTTGTCTCCTGGAGAGAATTTAAACAACTTTATTTTCTTTTATCTTAGGTCCAGAACACGTATTGGTTTTAATTAAAGGTAAAATAGTTGATGAAGGAAATCTAATGAGTGTTCAGAAGTTCAGTTTTTATTCTCAGCGAGGAGTTTAACATCACAAATTTCTCTTTTCTGGTTAGTTTGTTTAAGTTTTCCATCCAGCTGACTCGGTGGTTTATTATTTTGGACTGCAAACTCTCCGTCCTGTTTGTACTTTACGTTTCGTTGCAGAAGTCTTTTTTGGACACTGACCCAGACGTGGATGACGGCGGCGGCCAGCAGGACGCCGACACTCTGCAGCAGATCTCCCACCGCGTGGATGAAGGCCGCCTTCACGCTGGCGTTGCCGTGGCTCCGACGCTGGCTGGTGGGAAACCCGTGGCTGTGGCCGTGCGAGGCGCCGGACTGCTGCAGGATCAGAACCATCCTGAGTGCAACGAAGATAACACCATTTACAGACAAGCTCCTTGTCGCCGCGGGCCATTATCTAAACCCAAGGTTGGCGCACTCACAGGACGTTGACCCCCACGGCGCAGCCGGAGGTCACCAGCATGATGCCGCTGTCGATGTCGTAGTCTCCGTCAGAGATCCTCTGCACGGCCGAGAAGACCAGCACCGCGGTCACCGCCCAGATCGAGCAGACAGACAGCAGCATGCCCAGAACCTCTGAGTCAAACAAGCCGGAGTCACGCCGAGCCGAAGACGGGCTGTCGCGCAGCACAATGCTACAGATGTGGACACAGAACGCCTACGCAGGCTGCCAAGTAACACACAAAACCTAAATGAGGGCCAAAATCATCCATCCATCCATTTTCTCTCACTTTATCAGGGATCAGGTCACGGTGGCAGCAGGTTGGAGCAAGTTGGCCCAGACTTCCCCCCCACCGGCGACACTTTCCAGCTCATCCTGGAGGATCCCGAGGCGTTCCCGGGCCAGATGGGATATATGATCCCTCTGGCGTGTTCTGGGTCGGCCTCGAGGGCTCCTCCAAGTTGGGCGTGTCTGGAAAACCTCCAATGGGAGGCGCAAGGGAGGATCCTGATCAGATGGTGAACCACCTCAGTGACTCCTTTCGACGCGAAGGAGTAGTACTGCAATGTTGAGCTCCCTCCTGATGTCCGAGCTCCTTACCTGACCTCTGAGGTCGAGCCCGGCCACCCGACGGAGGAAACTCACGATCTTGTTATTTCGGTCGAAGCTCGTGACCGTCGGTGAGAGTCGGAA
Source organism: Embiotoca jacksoni (assembly GCF_022577435.1). Classification (NCBI taxonomy): domain Eukaryota; kingdom Metazoa; phylum Chordata; class Actinopteri; family Embiotocidae; genus Embiotoca; species Embiotoca jacksoni. Next base: position 675,332 of record NW_027185378.1, read on the forward strand.
CGTAGATCAACCGGTGAATTGAAAGCTTCGCCTTCCGGCTCAGCTCCTCTTCACCAAATGCCTGTTGAGCTCCCGCTCCATCCGACCCTCACTGCGATCGAGACCCCGAGATACTTAACCTTCTTCCCCTGGGGCAGGCACTCCGTCCCCACTCGGCGGAGCACCGTGGCCTCAGATTTGGAGGTGCCGACTCTCGTCCAGCTGTTTCACACTGGACTACAAACCGCCCCAGTGAGCGCTGGAGGTCACGGTCTGATAAGGCCAACAGGACCACGGCATCTGCCAGCAGCAGAGAAAATATCCCGAGACCCCCGAACCCGACGTCCTCCTCCCCCCGGCTGCTCCTGGACATCCTGTCCGTGAAGGTCATGAACAGGATCGGTGACAAAGGACGGACCTGGTGGAGGCCGACACCCACCAGACACGTGTCTGACTTGCAGAAAATGCAAACACAGCTCCTACTGCAGTTGTACAGAGAACTGATGGCCCCAGAACCCTGTACTCCCACTGCGCCCCCTGCAAAACCCCCTGAGGGCCCCGTTCGAAAGCCTTCTCCAGGTCCACAAAGCACATGTAGACCCGATGGGCAAACTCCCAGGACGCCTCCAGTAGTCTTGCGAGGGTAAAGCGTTGGTCCACTGGTCCACGACCAGGACGGAGTCCGTGCTGCTCCTCCTGAATCCAAGGTTCAACAATCGGTCGGAGGTGTCGGATTGTTTGCCAAAAATTCTTATGAACCACCTTATGCTCGAACATGGTGATCATTATGGCCGACCCGTGACTAGCACAAAAGTCCAACAACGAAACATCATTCGGGTTCAGATCAGGCCGGTCGCTCCTCCCAGTCACTCCCGACAGGTTTCTCTGCCATTGCTCACATGAGCGTTGAAATCCCCCTGGAGAACTATGGAGTCAGTAGGCGGCGCCCTTTCGAGGACTCCTCCCACCGACTGCAAGAAGGCCGCATACTCAGCATTTTTAACTGATTTAAACCTTTTTAAACCCTGAAAACAGACCGAGGGACAGTCAAGAACCCATTAAGGGAAATAAAGGCTCGTGCCCACCTGAACCACAGCAGGTCTGCTGGTTCGTTGGACTGAGAACTTTCACTGCGGCAGAGTTCATTTAAAAGCTGTTTCAAACGTCTGCAACATAAAAAAAAAAAAATTGTGGAAAATCTTTCAAATTTATATGAAAACCTGCAGCCAAGAGCAGTAACGTTACACGTTCTGTAAATCTGCTGCGAGGAAACGCTGCTCAGGTTTTATGACGTGTTTCCAGGTGTGATGATGATGATGATGATGATGATGTCACCTGCTCGATGCCATCCGAAGGTCATGGTCTGTGTTTGAGGCCTGCAGGAGATCCACAGAGAGACAATGCTGATCACGATGCTGCCGAAGTCAGTCAGGAGGTGAGCGGCGTCGGTCATGATGGCGAGACTGCGAGCGGCGTACCCGCCTGCAGAGGAAGAGGAAGATGAAGACGTGTGTGTGTGTGTGTGTGTGTGTGTGTGTGTGTGTGTGTGTGTGTGTGTGGTTTTGTGTGTGTGTCATTCTTTTCATATCCTGTCAATTTCAAATAAAGGCATAAAGTGCACGTAAAACCATCTTTAGAAAGATAAATCATTTATGTGTAGCAATAACAAAATTTGCAACTGAAAAAAATTCATGTATTTCCGTCAGGCAGTACATACTTTTTATTAATTGCTGAGTCAAAAAGTGTCCCACAAAAATGGTTCAGATATCGACAGATTCTGGACGATCTCCTCTACACAATTAGGAAAAAATATTTCGACCGCCAACAATTCAATGGTGAGATACATGTAAAAACAAAACAAATTCAAAAGACAAAATTCAAAGTTAATATATAAAATATCTAAGTTTTACTAAATTAAATGATGAAAGCTTTAGACAGACAAGACTGTCCTGATAAAAGCAACATACAGCATGAAAGGTTCGCTCCTATAATGACCAAGATATGAGGTGAAAAGTGAAGGCAGGGAAACAGACTTTCATCTTACCGATCACTTCCGTGGTCATGAAGACGAGGCTGACGGTGCCGGCAATGAAGAGTTTTCTTCTGGCCACACGTCTCGTGTCGCCGTCTGCGCCCGACGTCGCGTCCTCGACCCGGCAAAACCACTCGGGCCCCAGCAGGTCGTCCACACTGGAGTCTCCATCGGAGGACCGAGAGTTTGAGGTCGTCTCCTTCTCCAGAGGACTCAACCTGACAAGACAACAGACGATCGCACAAAACGACAAATTTAAAAAGCTGCTGTTCTGCGTTTCATGAGAGAAGGTTAAAGGTCAAAGACTCACCACGCGAGAGGCTCGATCAGCTGCTGCTTCTCCGAGTCCGTCGCTCTCTCCATTCCCACAGCAGGTTTAACAGGGTTGAAGCCTGACATGGTGCCACCTGCTCCAACACACACGTTATCTGAGGGGGTGGAGAGCTGCAGTAGCCAATGGGAGGTCAGCGAGCCCACCGGTGCTGCTCGCCAACAGCGGACTCACAGAAGACGTTTCCAGTTTAAACCCGAGTTTATTTCATCACACAAAACATTCATCTGACGCACAAACAGACGAGAAACAACTCCTGGGAATGTGGACATGACATCATACACGGTTTTAATCTCCAAAAACATTCAACACTGTAGAAATAAAAGACACTTTTTATTTAAAAAATTCTATTCAGGCACTTCTGTGAGGTTCATCAGGTCTGATTCGTGGCACGTAAAAGTGATGTTTTTTGAGCCGACTGTCTGTGAAAACAACATCATCATCATCATCAGATTCTTTACACCCAGCAGAAATCTTCATATACACTAAATTTAACACCAATGAAAAATACAGCTCAGAGTTTACAGAATAATCACCAAACAGACACCACAGAGAGGAAACAGTCCGGATCCATCGACAGGTCAAACAGGAAACCAGGAAACAGTGGAGATGAATGTAAAAGCTGTGCAGTTAATAAAAAAGTTTGTGACCTCATCAGTACCTGGAAATTAGCGCCTGCTGCTGTTTGTGCCGAAAACTAACTAACAGCACCGTGATATAACTCACGTCTGTCTGTGTATGGAGGGTGTTAGCTTAGCTTAGCATCAAAATACAGCCCGCCTGACTGTCTGAAAAAAACATGGAAGTCTGTACACAAACAGAAAATAACACCGAGCTGTGGATCTGGAACTATTTTCTCTGACAAACAACAGCCGATCCTTCCACTAGCAATTTCCCTCCGCTTACACTCTTTATGCTAAGCTAGGCTAATCCCGTTCAGACTGTGAAGTCCCTTCGCTGTTGCTAGTTTCCATGGTTACAGAACTAAATCTGTGTGAATGAAAAATAAAAATAATTTTTAAAAAAAAGCATCTCACTTGATTAAAACCTGCTTCCTGAATCAAATAAAATCTGTAGAAGTTATTTTTTAGGATTTCGGCTCAGTTCCAGTGATGTGAGGACTCGTCAACAGGTGGATTTTTACATCACTGATAAAAAAATAAAGGATAAAAACTCAGAGGGAGGTGATGAAGCGTCTCTTAAGATGCTGACTCATTCCTTAAAATGAAATATTTACAAGCCGTCAGCTTGATGTGCAACAGCAGACACTTTTAACTTTCTATAACTGTAAATACACCATCAGGATTCATCACGTTAGTTTAAACCTGATGGGTCGGTGAGGCTCCACGGCGTCAGGCAGCCCTTTACTTTATTTCTACTGTGTGTGTCTATGAGCCGGAGGACCGAGCCGCGAACGATCGGAACAGTTTAAACCTGTAAAACATCTCCGAACCTCCGTCCTCTCACCACCGCGGCTTCTCAACGAGTTTAAAGTGCTCATCAGAGGCTTTGATCTGCATGGTTTCATCGTTCGTCTACAGGTCAGAAAATAAAAAGGTGTCAAATAAAAAAATACAAAAAGTCTGGATAAAAACAAGCATTTAAAAAGATAGGAAAAAAAAAAAACGTTTGGCACAATCAAAGCGCTTCTGATTCGTGTAAACAAAAAAAACCCTCTGAGATGAACTCTGCCCGACGCTCAGCTCTGAAACAGAAACCACACCGACGCTCGTCACGCGATCCAGATGTCGACAGCACACTCACTTCATTTCTCCGCCGACGGGACCGACTGCGAGGCCCCGCCCCCCGAGTTGCCGTTGGCTGCGTGAGGCTGAATCACAATCGGTGCGTTCTCACCTGCGGACAGAGAAGAAACAAGAGTCAGTTCGAGAGCAGCGGTAGAACACCCGAAGCTGCAAGCGGTCGACTTCAGGGGGGCGCCAAAGGGACAGGTGTCCTTTAACTTTGGTCCAAATACTTCAGTCTGGACCAGAGTGGAGGATCCAGAGACAGACTGAATAAACACTGTAAAAAAAACTATTCACTTCACTGGCGAGTGATTCATAATATGATAAACCACTCTGGTTCTGGAGGATAAATCAGGATTATTTCTTTAGAGACTTTTCCCTTGTTGTTTGTTGTCAGTATTTCTGATTGTACTTCTTGATCTTCTGTGTCCTGCCCTCTACGACTGTGTCGCTGGTTTTTGCATCATAAATGTATATAAAAAAAAACATATTTTTTTTTACAACTATGGAGATTTTGTTTCTGCTCAGTCAGAAAATGAAACATCATTTCTGGAGGTGAATATCTGCAGTTAAAGACGTCGTACGTTGGCAAAGACAGAAATATGACATTTTCTAGAGGAGACAAACAGAGCGAACGCTGCAACAACACAGAAGCGTGACACGGAGAAGATGCTCAAAAAGCCTTAAATCAATGCCGTTCCTTCAGTTTCCACAGAGAGCAGCGAGTCACTCGAGATCAGCGGTTCTCCGATATTTGACTCGTGAACCTGAGAACAGCGAGTTCGCACGGTGAAGAACAGCAAAGCAGACGACTTGTATGGTTTAAATGTGCCTTTTTTAAAATTTATTTCCAAGGTCCCATATTTTATGAATTCAGATCTCTATCGGATCATAAAGCAGGTCTATGATGATGAGATGCTTTTTAGTTCTTCAACCCATAAAAATATCAGGACTGAAATATAGATATGGGAACTTTAACTGAGATGACGTGGGACCCCGAACACACAGAACTCAGGATTTTTACCACTGAGTGACAAAGGACAAAAAAAACCCTCTTGTGTGATTGTCCTTCATCTTCTAGCTCTTGTATTAATTAATTATTACATGTTAATAACTGCTGAATAAGCCATTAGTTTGCGATTCAGCGAGAGCACGGTCGACGGGTTAGAAGCTGCTTTGAGGCGGAGCAGGCGAGTCGGGCAGCAGGCGAACAGGTGAACGTTACCTGCAGTCTGAGCGGCACCGCTAGAGCTCGGCTGAGTGATTACGACACGGTTTCCTGCTGCAAGACAGAGTTTCACAGAGAAAAACGTCACCGCTTCCGTGTTCAGATGCATAAAGAACCATCTGATCAGCAGAGACTCAGAGACCAGGATGTCTCACATTTTCTGGCAGAAAGTTTGATCTGCACAGTGAACACAAACTTGCTGCCGTGTGAAGTTCACTGACCCTCCCGCTGCAGGATTTCTGCCTCATCTGGAAACATTTCAACAAACCAACTCCTCACTTCAAACCCGACTGACTGAACATTTCTGATGTCTGATCAGGTCACTGAGAGGATTTGGTTCTGTATTAATCCATCCTGGATTCCTTTTAGTTTAACGGGACCATGTGACACCTGATGTGTTTTCCAGGTGTTTTCGGAGGACTCACCTGTGTCCTGCTCTCTGATCTCCGCCTCCAGGTCCTCAGGGTCCATGTACATGAAGTTCTGCTCGTTCTCTGGCGACTTGCACTTCCCGCAGCAGAAGCAGCAGCAGCAGAAGCAGCAGCAGCAGGTGAAGATGCTGCAGCACACCACGAGGGCCTGAGGAGAGGGAACGTCAGTACGTCCTACCGAGGAACCGTTCACAAACGCAGCCGCACGCCGCCGCTCACCTTGAACCAGCACTTGGACATGAGGAAGTAATACTTGACGCTCTCTTCACCGAACTGCTCGGCCACGTAGAGGCCCATGGACCCGTACTCGTCATAAATCTTGCGCTTGTTCTCGTCACTCAGGGTGGAGTTGGCGTTGTTGATCTCCTTGAATTTCTCAGCAGCCTCAGGGTTGTCTGGGTTTTTATCGGGGTGATGCCGCAACGCCAGCTTCCTGGAAAGAAAAGGGAGTGAAGGAATAAAGATTGTTACTCAAATCTTTTTGTATGCGGCAGTAATAATTATCGCAGAGTGGATGTAAACGCCGACGTGTTTCCGTTATAAAGGAGGATGTTTTAGACTCTACTTCTGAAAACGCAGACACCGAGGTTCACTTCCTGGTCCATCACATGACAGTTACTTCAACGTGGATAACAAACTGCAGGCGCGGCTGACCTCGTTTTTAAATTTTGCATTTTCTGCAGGAGGGAAGATATGTTATGTCGTGTGCAGCAGGTCCTCAGGCCCACATGGAGCACACTCAGTGGATGCGAGCAGTCATGTGAAGTGTTCTCAGGCCCGTTAACACGGATGCAGAGGAGTTTAAATGCTCGTGTGGTTAGAGATCGTTTTAAATTGTCCAGATGTGCAGAAGCACACTTGGTTTAAACTGCTGTCTGGTTTCATACATTTCTCTTCATGTAAACAGTCGACTTCACCATCATGAACTTTCTGTCCTTCAACAGCTGCTGTTAAACTCCGAGAGACACGTGAGACTTTATGGCAGGGGTGTCAAACATACGGCCCGCGGGCCGGATCCGGCCCGCCAGGGGATCCAGCTTGGCCCGCCGGATGACTTTGCTAAGTGTGAAAATTACAGAAAGACATAAATTGCATTTCTATGAGAAAATGGAGGTTTATGAGTACAAACGTTTTGTTATTTTTTTTTTAATCGATCCAGTAATTGCTTCAAAAACAGCGTAAATGGGCTGATGTCTGAGTTTTTGGTCTTTATATATGACCTTTATTTAACCAGGTAAAATCAATTGAGACCCAATTCTCATTTACAATGATGACCTGTCAGCACAGTCCACAAATGTTTATGTTTCTAGTTTATTGTAGAAAGACCTTAAAATAGGGTTTATCATCCAAAAACCTTCACCAATGATTTAAACAAAGAGAAATATTGTTGTTATGTATGCGTTATTATGCTATGATTTTACTGGTCTGGCCCACTTGAGATCAAAGTGGGCAGTATGTGGCCCCTTAACTAAAATGAGTTTGACACCCCTGCTTTATGGGAACATTTTATGAACCCTGACAACATCAGCTGCTGGCGGGAGGACTCACTTTCTCTACAGGTTTTCCTGATAAAAACACAAAGACATTCAAATGTTTTAACTTCTGTTCCCACTTCATATTTCCTCCTGGAGGTTTGATGCTCGGGAAACATTTCTCTCTACTGCAGCGGTGAAATCAGTTAATCAATCAACTTTTTAAAAGTCATTGAACAGGTAAAGATGTCAACCACTTCCAGCTGCTGTGCAGATATTCAGGTTTACACTGCTTGAGATTTTATTGACCTGAAGTTTGCATTCAGTAGTTACTTAACAACAACAAAACAACACATGGAGGTGATTCAGCTGCTAAACATCTAAACATTTCTATAGATTTTCCACAAAAAAAAACATGATAAAACTTAACAAAGAGTTTACTTTGACTCATGATATATTCTGATAGGAGGGAGAAGTGTTTAAATCTGCATCAGGAGTAAATATTAACACATCTGAACCATTAAATCAGTGAATTTTGTTTTTTGTTTACAACTCTGAATGTTGTTTATGAGGTCTGTTGTCACTTCCTGTCCTGCCCGTGGTTTGATTTACGTCACATCGTTTTTGTTGGCATGATACCAATCAGTTAATTACCGAAAGCTGGACGTGTATTGATTAGCTGGTTGGGCGGGGCTACAACGCACCTGTAGGCCCGTTTGATCTCCTCGGGACTCGCTCCTTTCTCCAGACCCAGAACTTTGTAAAGACTGTCTCCCGCTGTGGACATCTTCCTCTGAGGTCGGTTCGGATCCTCCATGTTTCAGGACGAGGCGTCTGGGACGTAAAAACAACGTTACCGACCACTTCCTGTCGGACACGGTAACACAAACAGGAACTTTAAAGTCTATAAACAAACCGCTGAAGTTCTGACAGCTTCAGGAACCAGCAGCGGAACTCTGGTTTCAGTTAGCTAACAAGTAAACACACGTGACGACTTTAGTTTGACCCAGATATTAAACTACTTCTACAGGAGGTCGTGCTGAATGAGGAAGAGGAGGAGTGAAGAACATACGTCAGTTTTACGTACGGTTTAGATGAATATGTTGTTTTCCGTCGAATCATAGAGTCTCTGAGTTCTCCGGTTTGTTCCGTGAAGTGAAACAGAATTTAAAGTTTTCTCCCCATGGATACAAGTTCAGCGGACCTACAGCGGCTTCGGACCGCAAGGAACCCTGGGTAAAAAAAAAAAAAAAAAAAAAAAAAAAAAAACTTCCGGTTGCGTCATTGGTCACGTTGGTGCGCCGGAAATATGAAAGTAAATAAATAAACGACAAACACCCGTGCACATGTAAACACACACATATATATATTCATATATTTATATATATTGTATACATATATTGAGGTTGCCCACTACTGTGCTTTTTAAATGCATTCTGCTTTATTCTACTTAATACTATTTTATTTTATTGATGTGTTTAATTTTATCTATTCTTATGAGTTTCATGTCTTTTTTATCTTTTAAATATATTTTAGCATGTTCTTTATTTTATTATTTATTTTTTATATGAATTACCGCATGTCATTTTCTTGCTGTAAATCACTTTGAGCTGCATTTCTTGTTTGAAAGGTGCTATATAAATGAAGTTATTATTATTAATATATATACACATTTTATAACAATTATTGTACCAGCGGTGGAAGAAGTATTCAGGTGTTTCAATGAAGTAAAAATACTAATACACTCTCTTAAATTATGACAGGTAAAAGTAAATGCTCCCTGTTAGTGTTTTACTGTTATTATTACTGCTGAATTAATGTGCATTAAGATTATTTTAACTACTTTATGTTTACTCTATTGTAATGCATTGTATTCTATAAGATCATCATGTTTGTATTGTTTTGGTTCTGTAAGAACCATGTATCTCATAACCAGCTCAGAAAAACATTTTCCAGTGAATCAGAGAGGGTTTTAAAACATTTTATTTAGATTAACATTTGATCCTTCAGTTTATCAGAAAAAAAATCTTTCGTCACCTGCCTGAGTTTAAACTGCACTTCAGTTTATTATTTAGTCTTCATCATAATCAAAGGAAAGATGGAAGAAATAAAAGAACAGACATATATGACAAATACCACCAGATAAGTGGTGTAAAGGTTTGAAGTTGATGAATATGACGTCGCAGACTGTTCAGATGGTAAAAGGTTCCTCTGTGGATTTACTTCCTGCAGAGGAACTGATTCCCTCCACAACACGGCTGCTTTTTGGTTTTTTGATTGCACAATAAAATTTAAGTAACTACCACAGTTTCATAATGACTTACAGGAAATTTTGAAGTTTCGGTATTGATTTTACAGCTGCACAGGCTGCAGGGAGTCTGCACCAACTTTAAATGGGGTTTTTATTCTCGTGGTTTCTTGTAACATTTTTGACATATGTAACAGAACATGTATAAAATCTGTGGATGTGGCTGCTAATAAACTGTTAGCACTCTGTGAGCCTGACGAGCGAAGAAACTGCACGGTAGGAGAATCATATTTGGAGCATTTTATTGTAAGATAATGGGAGATCTAAAAGTTTTGTGTGAGATGTATTTCATCCCTGAGCCTCCTCACTCTGTGGAACCACATTGATGATGATCTTCCCCATGTTCTTGTTGGCCTCCATGTGTCGATGGGACTCTGCGACGTCCTCCAGGCTGAACATGCTGTCGATCACCGGCCTCAGGGACCCGGGCTGGTCAGAGAAATACGGCAACACTTGGCGTGAAAAAGCCCGGACCAGGTCAGCTTTGTACTGCGAAGAGACGACAAACAGCAGGAGTCAGTTACAAGGGACATGACACACAGGAGCGTCAGTTACAAGAGGGACGACACACAGGAGAGTCAGTTACAAGAGGGACGACACACTGGAGAGTCAGTTACAAGAAAGACGACACACAGGAGGAGTCAGTTACAAGGGACACGACACACAGGAGAGTCAGTTACAAGAGAGACGACACAGGAGAGTCAGTTACAAGAGGGACGACACACAGGAGAGTCAGTTACAAGAGAGACGACACACAGGGGAGTCAGTTACAAGAGAGACGACACAGGAGAGTCAGTTACAAGACAGATGACACGAGAGGAGTCAGTTACAAGAGATACGACACACTGGGGAGTCACTTACAAGACACGACACACTGGAGGAGTCAGTTACAAGAGAGACGACACACAGGAGGAGTCAGTTACAAGAGAGACGACACACAGGAGGAGTCAGTTACAAGAGAGACGACACACGTGTTGACATGCAGAAAGGAAGGGTCATGGCTGGTGTGTGATTCTTACCTGGAGACTGCGGGACCGGAGGAGGCTGCTGAGGAGGTGGCCTCTCTTGGAGAGCAGCTTGCCCAGCAGATCTCCCTCCACCGCCCTCCCCCCCATGGTGCCGTACAGAACCCACCTCCCGTCCACCGCCAGACAGCCCACGTTCTGCTCCCAGTTACTCCCACTGATGCAGTCGAGGATGACGTCCGCTCCCTTTCCTGTAATATTACAGTTATTAGTTACATGACTGAAGATTTTGACTGAATCCATGACAGTGAACCAGACCACCATTCTCTCATGTAAAGTAGCCACCATCACACAGTTCACTCACCTCCTGTGAAGTCATGAACTCCCTGTGCGAAGCTCTCCTCCTTGTAGTTGAACCCAGCTGCCGCTCCCAGACTCTCGGCCATCTTCACTTTGTCCGGACTCCCCGCGGTGACGATGGGCACGGCGCCAGACAGACGGACCAGCTGGACGGCGGCTGTTCCAACTCCGCTGGCTCCGGCGTGAGCCAGCACCACCTCACCCTCCTTCACCTGGGCTGGGAGGAGATGGAGGTATCGGCCTCGATGTTATCACAGAAAGTCGTATAAAAGCACCTTGCTCCACATTATTATGGATTATATGTGAAATAGTTTGTTTACTGAATGGTTGATCTTCTTTTTAACAGGAAAAAAAACTCGATAGTTGGAAGGATAAATTTTAGTTGAGAGGAGTTTTAAATCAGACCTTAAGAAATGCTTGTTTAATAATTTGTAATTTATTATAAAGTCTGTTAATTGTGATCAGCCTATTATGTATGTTTTAAATAAAACTGTCCAACAGCGTTTCTATACCTACAAAATCCAGCAGCTGGAAGGCGGTGAGCCAGGCCTCTGGGATGGCAGCTGCCTGGCAGAAAGTCATGTTGAAGGGAACCGACATGAGAAGCTCCTCCGGCACCGAGACGTATTCTGCATATCCTCCTCCACAGAGCAGAGCCATCACCCTGTCCTCTGGTTCCCACCCCCCTTCACTCCTGGACCCACAGAGTCCACAGTCCCGGCTACCTCCAGGCCGATGATGTCAAAGATTGATCCAGCAGCTGCTGTATGAAGGCTTTCATTGTGCCGTTTTAAACACTGTCAGGAAGGTGTTTCCTCGTAGAAATCTTCCGCCGAGCAGGATCTGATGCATCTGGAGGTCAAAGCAGTGGCAGCTGGGATTGAAATAAAAAAATAAATAAAGTAAAAGTGGTCAGCTAAGGGAGCTGTTCTTACAGACACTAAACTCTACCATCAATTGTAATAACACAACAGGATTATATAACAAATATAAGGACTGAAAAATGACCCATAATTCATCTGTGTTGATTTGGTAGATAAAATTTTTTATCTTCATTACTGATTTCTGTTGTAAACTTCTGTTTCCTAACTGTTTGGGTAAACTACTAAATAGTTTAATCTAAGTAAAGTCTCAGAGCTGCTTATTAGTACATAATGTCTTCTTTTTTTTTGGGACCACTATCTCATTGAAATTATTTACAAAATGTGTATTTATGCAAATAGTTTGTGGATTATTTGACCAGATTTTGAAATATCTGCCTTTGACTTTTTCTGGAGTAAATCGAATACAAAAGAAGACCATGCAAACTTTAGATAATAATTATTAAATAAAATTGTGGATTACAAACTTGTTGAGAGTTTTGTGTGTTAAAGATTCCAGAGGAGCTGTTTCTGTTTCTGCCTACACGTTTTTAATAACTTCTAAAACTCACGGAAACACCTTAAATAATATTTAAAACAGATATCTATTTAAATCCATATATTTACATCCATGAAATAAAGGACCTGCAGTCTAAACTTTTGCCTGTTTAAATTTTTAAATCAGACAAAAAAAAAGGTAGAAAACACTCTAAAATACAACTTCAAATGGTTTCGAGAATTGGAAAGAACTATTGACCTTGTTAGTTATTATTTTGTAATTTACGTGTACTATACTGTCTGGTACTAACCCAAGTTTTAACATTAAAAAAAAACCGCGGACAAATTAGACCCTCTGGCTTTCCACACTTTTACATTTTTAATCGTAACAAAGTCCTAATGAAGAAAAAAACAACTGTTGATAGAGAGGAATATAAAGCAGGAGAAAACAGGACGTAGTTCAGTATTGATTCGACGATAAAATTCCATGATTACATTATAAAGAGCCGTTACGCAACAGCATGCGCTGTAAAGTCTAATGGTTCCAAATATCTTTGATTTAAAGTGTCTAAATGGATGAAACTGATTGATTAAGCTGTATCAGTGTTGGGATTAGAAGGAAAAAGTGCAGCAGCAGTTATTTAAACACAGACAGATGATGACTGACTCTGAATCTCTTTTGAATATAAATTAGAAAAATGAGCTCACCAGCAGAAGTCAGCAGCTCTTCCACTCTGAGGAGACTGCCGAATTTTTGGGGAAGTTTAGTTGAGCCATCATCGGGACTGGACTTCAGTTTGTCATGGGAGGGATCGGCCCTGCAGAGGGGCAGGCTGTGTGTGGGCAGGAATATGAAAGGGACACTGCACCAACATATGGTTCTTATCAATGAGGAGTCACGTGGTGTTGTTTCCGGAAGTGTACTAACAATTTACAGGTTAAGAAATAAATAACAGTAAAGATAATTAAAGTAGTTGTATTACTACTTGTGAGGAGAAAAGGGTTGCAAATTATCGTTATTACTATTATTTATTCTAATAATTATTTTTAATTGTTTGGTCTGAAAAAGTTAATTATAAGTTCCCAGAGCCCAAAATGACAAAACCTAAAGAGGATGCATTTAGTGTCAAACAAAAGGAGAGAATCTTTTCTTAAAAATAACCTAAACAATTAACACATGATCAAAATTATTTAATACATTTTCAAACAACTAATTGACACATCTGAAGAAAAAACATGTACAATCATGTCAGAATTTTTTTTTTTTAAACAAAACAATTATTTGTGTCCTTAATGTAGAAATCAACTGAGAATGAATGTCTTTAAATTTGTTGTATTTATTTGGTCCTCCATCACGTGTCTTCTATTTGTACTATGCAGAATTTTAACTGGCATATATTTATATTATTTGTATTGCGTAGTTTTTGTGTTGTCATTCCTTGTTTATAAGTATTTCCATGGTTTTTTGTAATTTCTTTTTTAAACCTTTATTTTAGTTTCTATCAGCACCTTGAGACTGTGAGGAACTACATTTCCTTCAAATGTGTATGTGGAGGAATGACAATAATAAACCTGAACTTAGATGCCTTCCACCTGTGATTGTAAATGACACTCAAACATTGAACAACATTTTGACACAGCAGCATCATGTTATCTTCAGTCATCGATCAGTTTTAGAAGCTGCAGGACGTCGTGTGACTGCAGCTGAAATATAATCTGAGGAATGTGTTGATGCACAGTTACGGCACACGCTCACTGACATACTGCACAATGGGAGATTATATTACACATGCTGAGAGAGCCATGGCAGCAAACACACCTGCAGGAATAAACTCTGAGGACGGACGACAGACTCCTGGTCAGAAGAGAAGATTTCAGCCTTTATTGAAAAAGACAAACTGACCGAGGTGTTGTTCTCCCTGCAGGATCAGTCTGATGGATCACATGTGTGGAGGAGCAGCGCTGCAGGGGAACCTGAGAGTACTGAACCAGAAGGAGGACCGAGACCTGCAGCACAGACTCAATATGTTGGACAAACAGCACCGGTTGACCCGCAAGCTGCTGCAGCAGAGACGGGCGGCGCTGCTCGAAGAGGTGAGGAGGGTGGTGATGGTGAAAGTCTGTGAACCCAAAGCTACGGTCAACACTGCCATGAAGGACATCGGAGAGCAGAGCTTCATCAGAGGACTTCACACGTCTGACGGAGGACAACCTCATCGTCACAGCAGAGGACCCGAGACGAGCCGCTCCGTCTCCGCGCCGCCGGCACCGTTTCCGCTTAGACGCCGAGGAAACGTCAGCAGCAGCCTGTCGCTCCGGCAGATGAAGAGCATCGCAGCCATCGACTCGATCTCGGAGAAAGAGCTGGCGCGGCAGCGGCAGGCGGAGCAGGAGGAGGCGGATAGGCTGTGGCGGCTGCAGACGGAAACGTTACACCACAGGGTGGCGGCGTTCATCCAGCAGCTCAAAGACAGAGGCGCTGCGGAGCCTCCGTGAGAGTCACCGACATCGTCAACTTACACCGCAAACAGGAAGAAGCACAACTGATGCTGCTTCATCAGAAACTACAGAGTCTTTGTTATTATTTTATATAAATCAAATGATACTCCCAGATTTCTTCATGGCTGTCAGAGCTCTGTGTACAGGAACCTCAAGCAGTAAACTGCAGTTCATCTTCCACTGAGGAGACTCAGGAAGACGCTCGTCTGCAAAGAAACACAAATATCACAAAGAAATGAAGCAGCAGGTCAGAATATTTATTTATCAAACCAGCTCTCTGAACAATCTGCCTTTTAATAAAAAATTCTTAACTTCCTGAAAGCTGATGTTATCAGTAATTCATCTGTCGTTTATCAGAAAATCGTGAAAGAGTCACATCAGATTCACAGTGTTCAGTGACGTCGATTATTGAATTTAGAAAGATGTCAAAGAGAAAGAAGAGGACATTAAAGGAGGTTTGTTGATTACTTTTCTGATGAATAAACTGTTTCAGCTCTGATTTAATGTTTTAAATGGTGTTTGCGAGTCATGTGACACACTGTTGAACAGACCAGCGGAGGTGGTTTGTTCTCCAGATGTGAGAGTTATAATCTATACAGCAGCTGTCTGTCTGACTCCTACCTGTACATTCAAAGTGGACTGCGGTGGGGAGACACCTGGTGAGGTCCGTGTAGTCCAACCTGCAGAGGAAAGCCGCCCTCCCTCTTGGCACGCTGAACATCAGCACCAGTATGGAACACAACACGTTACTCTCCATCACCTCGACGGACCCGTGCTGCTCCTGTGAACAGACAGGAGGATGTTACTGTCAGGAGTTGTCTACTTCCTGGAAGAGAAGAGTACATTTCTACCGATTAAAACTACACCTTTATCAGTGGATGTTGTCTGAGATTATTTACAGTATTGTGCAAAAGTTTGAGCCACTTTAGATGTTTATATTCTCATCCATCAATCAGTGAAGGTGTGAATTCATTCTGCAGAGACAACGAGTCCAAACAACAGCTGGAAGTCACAAAGAAGAAGACAAGAAGAGTCCTGCAGCAGACAGTTTGTCCCCCACAGAGCTCCGATCTTCATGGACTCGGTTCAGAGACATTACAGTGATGTGTCACCTTGACGAGCTGCAGCTGCCGGCAGCGGCCGGAGAAGCCGTTCAGGTTCTGACTGAGGAGGTCCAGGAACGTCCTCAGGTCCGTCTGCATGCCACTCTGCTCGGCGAGCCTCTTCAGGGGGACAAAGGGCGGCACGTTGTGTCGGGCGATCCTCACCGCCGGCCTCAGGTCAATCTCCAGGTTGTACGTGTCCAGGTAGACGCCCTGGTACGCAGTCGCCACGGATACGCACACTCCTTTACCCTGACGGATCTGTATGACGTCATACCCGCCTGGTGACATCAGAGCAGGTGAAAGGAGATGAAAATGAGTATAAGGAGGCTGTTAAAACAGAACGAGAAGAAGTCATCAAACAGCTGACTGTCGGTACCGATGAGGTGATGAAGGTCCAGGAGGTCCTTCAGCTGGGTTTGTCTTGCCATCAGATGCAAAACCTCAGCGTTCTCAGAGTCTTCATCCATTCCCTCCTCCTCCTTCTCCTCTTCATCATCATCATCAGCACCCTGTCTGTCCATAGACAACCTCAGTTTCTGCAGATTCTGTGACGGATCATAAAACACATAAGGTGATGTTTCACACCAATTTAAAATGTCATAGAACAGGAAATCTACGGGCTGAAATATGTGTCACTACAAACTGAATTTAAACGGTTTCAGTTTGTGTCTTACACATCTGGGTCTTTAAGGGGCAGCAATCACGAGCATATTAATCATTTTAAGGAAGCCTGGACCACATTATAGCTGGTCCAGACCTAAAACAGCTTAATTTATTCAAGTCAAACCTG
This sequence comes from Embiotoca jacksoni, assembly GCF_022577435.1. NCBI lineage: Eukaryota > Metazoa > Chordata > Actinopteri > Embiotocidae > Embiotoca > Embiotoca jacksoni. The sequence continues at coordinate 691,939 of NW_027185378.1, forward strand.
GATTGAAGTATCCCAGAGAGGTTAAAGATTCTTTAAAACAATTTCTGATTCGTAAAAATAAAAAACGGGCTTTGGGAAAATGGAGAAAAATTATACTGGCTGGTTGATTGTACAGAAGAGAGATCCATACGTGATTAAAAAGTGAAATGTCCCTTTTTCCATTTTCATAAATACAATTAAGGTTGTTTCTCTGTCTGTCTGTCCTCACTCACCTTGTGTGTCTCTGTCTCCGCTCTCAGTTTGTCTCTTTGGACCATCAGCGCTTCAACTTTAGCCTTTAGCTCCACCACCCGGCTCTGCTGCTCCGGCTGAGTTTTGCGGCTCCGAGCTTGAACTTCCAGCAGACTCAGGTGACTTAAAACACCTGCAGGTCAAACAGATACTCTGATGAACTCTCAAAACAGAAAAAAATAAATGCTGTCAGCGTCAATCTAACAAACCGCGGCGCTAGCATTAGCTTGCTAACGTAGCTTTACAGCTAAGTCCATTAAGCTACCGGGCTGTGAGGTACCTCTAGTGGACGCTGCCTCCATGTTTCCGAAGTCCTCCGGTTTGTTCTGTTGAATGTCCTTGTTGTAAAAGACTGTGTTGTAACAGACTATGTTGACTGTGCTGCTCAGATGAAATCGATCACTACAAACATTTGATTTTGGCGCCTGCTGCGTCATTACTCGCAGCCCCGCCCACAACTTCCACCCCGGAAGAGGATTCAAAACAGTGTGTGATCACGTGGCGCTTGAGAGACGATAAGCGAATCCAACAGTTTTTGAACAGAAGAGAAGATATTTTCGAGATGTCCACTCCACTCTGCCTCAACTTCCTGTTTTCATTCATGGAAATAATCCAGACACGTCGCGTTTAAGTGACGCAGCGCGAGCAGCAGCATGGTGCCTCCAATGGCAGAGCTGGAGTGTAAAGGTGAGTCTGTTTCACCTTTACACTCCACCTGTCAACGTGCTCCTCACTACACCTGTCATGTTACTTCAACCAGGCTCGTTTCCTGCTCATGTTTCTTCTCACTGAGTTAAATCCTGCAGCGGGTGTCACAGATTCTAGTTTCATTATGTTATATATGTGACGAAACCACCATTAGACATTCAGTTTACACAGAAAAGCAGCAAATCCTTACGTTTCAGGTAGGTAGGTAGGTAGGTAGGTAGGTATTTACTTTATTAATCCCTGAGGGGAAATCTTTTCGCTACAGCAGCATACAGAAGCAATAAGATAATAATAGAAATAATAGAATAAAATAATAGAATAGAATAATAGAAAAGCAATCAAATAGCAGTAAAAAATATAAATATAAAACGCACAGTATATACAGTACAGTATATATCTATATACAGTGGGGCAAAAAAGTATTTAGTCAGCCACCAATTGTGCAAGTTCTCCCACTTAAAAAGATGAGAGACGCCTGTAATTTTCATCATAGGTACACTTCAACTATGAGAGACAAAATGAGAAAAAAAATTCCTGAAAATCACATTGTCTGATTTTTAAAGAATATATTTGCAAATTATGGTGGACAATAAGTATTTGGTCAATAACAAAAGTTCATCTCAATACTTTGTTATATACCCTTTGTTGGCAATGACAGAGGTCAAACGTTTTCTGTAAGTCTTCACAAGTTTTTCACACACTGTTGCTGGTATTTTGGCCCATTCCTCCATGCAGATCTCCTCTAGAGCAGTGATGTTTTGGGGCTGTCGCTGGGCAACACGGACTTTCAACTCCCTCCACAGATTTTCTATGGGGTTGAGATCTGGAGACTGGCTAGGCCACTCCAGGACCTTGAAATGCTTCTTACGAAGCCACTCCTTCGTTGCCCGGGCGGTGTGTTTGGGATCATTGTCATGCTGAAAGACCCAGCCACATTTCATCTTCAGTGCCCTTGCTGATGGAAGGAGGTTTTCACTCAAAATCTCACGATACATGGCCCCATTCATTCTTTCCTTTACACAGATCAGTCGTCCTGGTCCCCTTGCAGAAAAACAGCCCCAAAGCATGATGTTTCCACCCCCATGCTTCACAGTAGGTATGGTGTTCTTTGGATGCAACTCGGCATTCTTTCTCCTCCAAACACGACGAGTTGAGTTTTTACCAAAAAGTTCTATTTTGGTTTCATCTGACCATATGACATTCTCCCAATCCTCTTCTGGATCATCCAAATGCTCTCTAGCAAACTTCAGGCGGGCCTGGACATGTACTGGCTTAAGCAGGGGGACACGTCTGGCACTGCAGGATTTGAGTCCCTGGCGGCGTAGTGTGTTACTGATGGTAGCCTTTGTTACTTTGGTCCCAGCTCTCTGCAGGTCATTCACCAGATCCCCCCGTGTGGTTCTGGGATTTTTGTTCACCGTTCTTGTGATCATTTTGGCCCCACGGGGTGAGATCTTGCGTGGAGCCCCAGATCGAGGGAGATTATCAGTGGTCTTGTATATCTTCCATTTTCTAATAATTGCTCCTACAGTTGATTTCTTCACACCAAGCTGCTTACCTATTGCAGATTCAGTCTTCCCAGCCTGGTGCAGGTCTACAATTTTGTTTCTGGTGTCCTTTGACAGCTCTTTGGTCTTGGCCATAGTGGAGTTTGGAGTGTGACTGTTTGAGGTTGTGGACAGGTGTCTTTTATACTGATAACAAGTTCAAACAGGTGCCATTAATACAGGTAACGAGTGGAGGACAGAGGAGCCTCTTAAAGAAGAAGTTACAGGTCTGTGAGAGCCAGAAATCTTGCTTGTTTGTAGGTGACCAAATACTTATTTTACTGAGGAATTTACCAATTAATTCATTAAAAATCCTACAATGTGATTTCCTGGATTCTTTCCCCCCATTCTGTCTCTCATAGTTGAAGTGTACCTATGATGAAAATTACAGGCGTCTCTCATCTTTTTAAGTGGGAGAACTTGCACAATTGGTGGCTGACTAAATACTTTTTTGCCCCACTGTATATTATATACAAACAAACCAAGAAACACAGTCAACAGTGTTATTGTACTGTGATGGATTTTGCCAGAGGTGAGTTATTGTACAGTCTTATTGCAGTGGGCAGGAATGATCTCCTGTATCTGTCCTTGTGACAGCGGAGCTGGAGGAATCTTTTAGAGAAAGTGCTCCGCTGTCCCTGCAGCAAGTGGTGGAGAGGGTGGACAGGATTATCCAATATGGACAATAGTTTGTTCAGCGTCCTCCTCTCCACCACCTTTTCCAGGCTGTCCAGTTTGTAGCCGATGATGGAGCCGGCCTTCTTAACCAGTTTGTTAAGTCTGTTGGTGTCACCGGCTCCAATGCTGCTCCCCCAGCAGACCACAGCGAAGTACAATGCACTGGCCACAACAGACTGGTAGAACATCTCCAACATCTCGCTGCACACATTGAAGGATCGAAGTTTTCTCAAGAAAAAGAGTCGACTCATCACCTTCTTGTAGACAGCATTGATGTTGGTCTTCCAGTTCAGTCTGTTGTCGATGGACACACCCAGGTACTTGTACTCCTCAACCATGTCCACCTCCTCTCCCAGGACTCAAAGCGGTTGTGGAGCCGTCGCCTTCCTCGTGAAGTCAACCACCATCTCTCTGGTCTTGGCCACGTTCAGGAGCAGGTGATTTCTTCCCGCCCACTCCACAAAGTCCTCCACCACTGCCCTGTACTCATCCTCCCGTCCATCCCTTATACATCCTACCGCTGCAGAGTCATCAGAGAACTTCTGCAGATGGCAGGACTCTGAGTTGTACTGGAAGTCAGTTGTGTATAAGGTGAACAGGAAGGGAGACAGAACAGTTCCCTGAGGAGCTCCAATACCACTGACCACTGTATCAGACAGCACACTGCCCAGACGGACAAACTGTGGTCTGCCTGTCAGGTAGTCATTGATCCAGGAGACGGTGGGCGCGTCCACCCCCACCACCCGCAGCTTCTCACTCAGCAGCAGTGGTTGGATGGTGTTGAATGCACTGGAGAAATCAAAGAAAGTGATTCTCACAGAGTCACCGGTTCCATCCAGGTGAGACTGAGCTCGTTGCAGCAGGTAGATGATGGCGTCGTCCACTCCCACACGAGGCTGGTATGCAAATTGCAGAGGATCCAGAGAAGATTTCACCAGCGGCCTGAGGTGGGCCAAGACCAGCCTTCATCACATGAGATGTGAGGGCAACCGGTCAGTAGTCGTTGAGGCCAGATGGAGTCGTCTTCTTGGGGACAGGAACCAGGCAGGACGTCTTCCACAGCACCGGGACCTCCTCCTGCTTCAGGCTCAGGTTGAAGAGGTGTTGTAGGACTTCAGCCAGCTGGACGGCGCAGGTCTTCAGGACCACGGGCTGATGCCGTCAGGTCCTGCAGCCTTGCGCTGGTGGATTCTCTCCAGCTGTCTCCTAACCTGGCCAGTCGTCACAGAGAGGGGGGTGAGGGGGGTGGGGTCGAGGTGTCGATGGAGGAAGAGCCCTTTGAGATTGAGGGCTCTATGCAGTTCACCAGGGGGCGCAGAGGGGGGAGGGGGAGACAGCAGAGGTGTTTGGGAGGTGTGAGGTGTGGAGGAGGCAGATGAGGGTGGTGAACTAAACCTGTTGAAGAAACAGTTTAGTTCATTTGACCTCTCCAGGGAGCCCCCTGGTTGTCTCTCTCTCCCCTTGAACCCAGTAATCTCCTTCATACCGGTCCACACCTCCCTCACGTTGTTCTGTTGGAGTTTGGCCTCCAGCTTCCTCCTGTAGGAGTCCTTGCACTCTCCTGAGCTCCTCCCTGTCCCCAGACCTGAAGGCTGCTTTCTTCTTATTAAGAACTTTCAGGTCACTGGTGATCCACGGCTTATTGTTGGGGAGGCATTTTACAGTCCGGGATGGTACGGTAGTGTGTTCACAGAATTTAATGTATTCTGTGATACAGTCCGTCATGCTGTTGATGTCCTCCCCATGTGGTCCAAACAGCACATTCCAGTCCGTGGACTCAAAGCAGTCCTGCAGGGCATCTTTAGCCTCCTGTGTCCACCTCCTCACAGTCCTGGTGGTCACAGGCTGCCTCTGCACCAGGGGAACATACTTGGGAGTCAGCAGGACCAGGTTGTGGTCTGATCTACCAAGGGGGGGAAGGGCAGTAGTACTATATGCATCCATGGCATTAGCATACAGTAAGTCCAGAGTTTTATTGTTCCGTGTGAGGCAGTTCACATACTGGTGCAAAGTTGGCAGTACTTTATCCAGACTGGTGTGGTTAAAGTTTCCAGTAACTGCCAAAAATGCACCGGGATGCTTAGTCTGCAGTTTAGCCACAGTGGAGTGGATGGTGTCCACTGCTGCCTCTGCATCAGCTGATGGAGGAACGTACACAGCGATAACAATGGCGGACGTGAACTCCCTCGGCAAATAATAAGGGTGCATCCCCACGGCCAGCAGTTCAATGTCCGGGCTGCAGAAACGTTCCTTCACACACACGTGGTCGGGATTGCACCACCTCTCGTTCACATAGACTGCAATCCCTCCACCTTTCTTCTTACCGCTCCGAACAACGTCTCTGTCCGCCCGAACAGTCCTGAAGCCGGGTACGGCCGTGCTGTGGTCCGGGAAATGTGAGTGCAGCCATGTCTCGGTGAAACACATGATGCTGCACTCCCGGTATTCCCGCTGGGTCTTTACCAGCGCGCCGAGCTCGTCCGTCTTGTTGGCCAACGACCTCACGTTCCCCATTAAGATCGCCGGTACCGCTGGTTTGTATTTCCTCCTTTCCGCCTTTAGCTTAGCTCCAGCTCTGCAACCCCGCCGTCTTCTCCGAAGTTCAACGGGGATCTCAGGCCTCAGAAGCTGAAATCCTGCAGATCTTTTTTAACAGTGACTCCATAGTTGATGGGGTTTTTTTTTTGTTTTGTTTTTAATTATTTCTGTTTTTGTGGATTTATAACAAGAAAAAATAAAATATTTTACTGTGTCCAAAGTCAAAAGGCTTCATATTCTGAGTGACAACGTGTTTGAAAACTGAGTTTCTAAAAGTGTCTGAGTCACAGCTGCCTGTGTTTGCTGGAACCTTTCGTATCTGTGACCTTGAGAGCCCTCAGAGATCTGCTGCTACTGTTTCAACCTCCCATTTCCGAAACTGCCAACAATTATTTTTGGATCAGCACAAGCAGGGGAAAGTTGACAGAGTTTGTGTGACCTCGGACAGTTCAGATGACTTCACGTTTATCTGAGAGGAAACACAAACATGCTCCCTCTCTTACAGATATGTATTTAATCTGTGATTCTTTCTGCTTCAGGGTTGCTGGACTGTTCCTGACTGATGGGTGTGAGCACAGACGTCTTCCCTTCATCTGCAGCTGCACACAATCTCGTCCATCAGCAGCCGGGAGTCGATCAGGATGGACCCGTCCGACCAGAAGCACTTCACGCTCACAGACTATGTGATCTTTGCCGTGCTGCTCGCCGCCTCCCTGACCATCGGGCTGTATCACGCTCTGTCTGGCGGCCGGCAGCGCACCACACGGGAGTTCCTGATGGCCGACCGGAGCATGCGTTGCCTCCCCGTGTCCTTGTCGCTCATTGCCTCCTTCCAGTCAGCCGTGGCCATCATCGGCGTCCCAGCGGAGATCTACAACCACGGCACGCAGTACTGGTTCATCGGCTGCGCCTACATTCTGGGTCTCCTCATTCCTGCTCATGTCTTCATTCCAGTGTTGTACCGGCTGCAGATCTCCAGCGCCTACCAGGTGAGTCTTTGGTTCTTAGCCTGGACTGGATTTAAAGGAGCTGCTCACCTCTTTTTCTTCTACAGTATCTGGAGCTGCGATTCAGCAAAGCCGTGCGCATCTGTGGGACGTTGACCTTCATCTTTCAGATGGTGGGTGCAGAACTATTCAGTTCAACTCTATTTATACAGCAACAAATCACAGCACTAGTTGTTACAGGGAACTTAACACAGAAAAGTTCTCACAACGGAACGTTAGAACATTATAGAGGAATCCAGCAACCTCCGACAGAACCAGAACCAGAAGCAGAGGTGGCGATCATCTGCTTCGAATGGTTGGAATGAGAGGAGAGCAGAGAGAGAAAAGAAAAGCATAGAGAGACCAAAACCACAGACCAGAACCGTGCAGCTGCAGAAAGGAGCAGGGAGAGGAGAGGAGAGGAGAGGAGCAGTGCATCATGGGAGATCTCCCAGCAGCCTCGGCCTGTGGCAGCAGACCTGGAGGATGGTTCAGGGTCACCTGAGCCTATCGAACTGTAAACTTTATCAAATGGGAATTTTAAAGCCTGTTTGTTGACTTTAGTTTAGCATGTTTGGAGCAGAATTAGCTGTTTGTTAGTCATTATTATTAGCATATAAATAGTCATTACTTCAGTTATATAGTTGATTATTTGTGATTATTTCCTCCAGGTCATCTACATGGGAGTGTGTGTTTACACTCCTGCCTTTGCACTAAATGCAGGTACGACCCCTTCATGTATTTCACTTTGTCTAATTAAATAAAATTCCTGGCTTTAGTGTGTTGCTGTTTTTTTCTTCCAGTGACTGGATTTGAGATATGGGGGACAGTGCTGGTGACTGGACTGGTGTGCATATTGTACACGACTCTGGTGAGTGATATAACACATCATCGTCTGGACTCGAATCAATTAATCCCATCTCCAGATATTAGTATAAAAGGTGTGACGGGTATATTCATTAGATTTGTTCCTCATCTGTCCCTCTCAGGGCGGTCTGAAGGCCGTAATCTGGACCGACGTCTTTCAGACCGTCGTGATGTTCGCGGGGCAGCTGGCCGTCGTCGTGGTCGGAGTGCAGCAGACCGGAGGCGTGTCGGAGGTCTGGAGGAAAGTTCAGGAGGGAAACCGCATCTCTGGTCTCGAGTGAGTTTGTTTGTAGGAGAGGAAACACAGTCAAGAATCTGCAAAGATGTAGGCCTGTTGATGACATATGGAAGCCTGATTTATTGGCTTGGGAGGAAAGAAAAGGAACCAGATCATCACTTACAGACATTATTTACTGCAAGTTTAAGAAGGTTTTTATTAGATACTGTTGCTTCCTGCAGGACTGAATCCTCCAACTGTGTTCAGTCAGTTAATTGACTTTCTTGACCTGCTGCCTGAGTTGACACATGTGGTACAGTGAATGAAACATGATTGCTCCGCACACATTGTATTTACTGCATGTCACAGTGATCTTGCTGTCTGTTTTCGTCCTCTGTGTCCAGCCTGAACCCCGACCCCACAGAGAGACACACCTTCTGGACTCTCGGGGTGGGCGGAGTTTTCCTGATGCTGTCGCTGTACGGAGTGAACCAGGCTCAGGTGCAGAGATACCTCAGCTCGCGCACGGAGAGAGAAGCTGTCAGGTAACACGAAGACTCAAACTGATTATGTATTTAACACCAACTCATAAGACAATGAACGTGGAGGAGATTCTTTAAATACTCTCACAGCTGTGACAGACATGTTGACGTCACAGAATTGAACTGGTACAACATGTGCGTTATAGAAAGTCTGCAACTGTCAGAATAAGTTCTGCTGTTCCTCTGCAGGTGTCACTCTATATGTTTGCTGCGTGAATAAGCCTGATGTCGCTATGAAAGATATAATTTATTGTTACATACAGGATGTCATTTTAGTGACATCTAGTGGTGAGCTGACAGATTACAAACAACCTGAACGCTCCTCGTCTCATCGTCCTTCCAAGAGAGTCCGTCGATAGAGACAGTATGGCTTGCATCGACAAACAACGTGCAGCAGAGGAAAACGCTGCACCTAGATGTTCTAACCCCCCCCCATCCTTTCTCCCCCTCCCCCCCCACCATCCTTTCTCTTCCCCCCCCCCACACACACACACACACACACACACACACACACACACACACACACACACACACACACACACACACACACACACACACACACACACACACACATCCCTGCAGGTCCTGCTACATGGTGTTCCCCGCCCTGCAGCTGGCTCTAGCTCTCAGCTGCATGATGGGTCTGGTCATGTTTGCACGTTACTGCGGGAAGGACCACTCGGACCGGCTGAGTGGCTCCTCAGATGCAGTGAGTGGAATCATCTCAAAGATTAATAAGACTAAAGAGGAACAGAGTTTCTACTGAATTCTGTGAAGACCGTCTGGGCTGCAGGAGCATTTTCATATTTTATAGTCACTCTTGATGCAAATGTGGCAGAACACAGAGTGTGCATTGTCATATTTATATTTTCTTTCAGGTTATTAATACATTTATGCAAATCAAACTCAAGAGTTCCAGGAAATTAAGTTTACACTTTGTTTTCTGCAGATGGTGATTTACTTTGTGATGGACATGCTGCAGGGTCTGCCTGGACTGCCCGGACTGTTCGTGGCGTGTTTGTTCAGTGCAGCTCTCAGGTATGAAACGGAGAATTAAAAAATATACACAGAGCATCGAACCAGTCAGAATATTAGTGGCTCCAAACATTACAAGGAAGCTGATTGTTGTTTAATTAAGTTTCATTAAAATATACAAGTTGTATCTTATCGTGTCAGGCGCAAGTTGTTTGTTAGTTTTTGTATTTTAAAGATGGCGTTGATGGTGTGTTTGTGTATTTTCTGGTCTCCCTCCAGCACCATCTCCTCGGCCTTCAACTCTTTGGCCACCGTGACAATGGAAGACCTCATCAAACCTAATTTTCCCGCCATGACAGAGGCGAGAGCGACCCTGCTGTCCAAAGCTTTAGGTCCACTCTCTTTAAATTCAGCAGGGGTTGACCAAGAGCTCCGTAATCTTGTTCTAAAGTTTGACCTCGTGTCCTCTCCCACAGCTTCGTCCTACGGGCTGCTGTGTCTGGCCATGGCTTATCTCACCCACCTCATGGGGGACTCCGTGTTACAGGTGAGCTCACCTGATGATAGATCGAATAACTACCAACATTCATCCTTAAGTTTAAGCTGACTGTTCTCACGTTTGAACTCCAGGTGGCTCTGAAGATCTTCGGGATGGTCGGCGGTCCGATCCTCGGCCTGTTCTGTCTCGGGATGTTCTTCCCGTGGGCCAATGCAACCGTGAGTTCCACCTCAGCAGTGAGGTCATATGCCGGTATCCTGTATAAACCAGTTAGCTCGTGGTTCAGGATCGGTTGACTGAGGTTGTCGTTAACGGTTCTTTCAGGGAGCGCTGGCCGGCCTCGGTGCAGGTCTGACGGTGGCTTTCTGGGTCGGGATCGGGAGCATCGTCACTCGAAGCTCCACCACAAGCCCGTTGCCGCCCGCCTGTCGAGTCATCCTTCTGTCGGACAACATGACGACCGCAGTTCAGATGGGACTCGGCAACGTGACTCTGAGGTGAGAATCCCACAGACAGTTCAGAGTTCTGGTTCCACTCAGGTCATTTCACAGCTGAACGATCTTTTGGTTCTGCAGCCAGCCATCTGGACTGAGGAGGTTCTACTCATTGTCCTACATGTGGTACAGCGCGTTCAACTGCTTCACCGTCATCCTCACCGGCCTGATCATCAGTTTCCTCACAGGTGGGAGAGCTCCTGCGTAAACACTCTATAATCCTGAGCTCTCAGTTTAACTGTAAAATGTTTGACGACATGTTTCTGTTCAGGACCAATGAAAGAAGAAGACGTGACACCAGGAACAGTTTATCCATTGTTGGGGACATTGCTCTGTTTTCTACCTGAACGCCTCAAGAAGAAGCTCTGCTGTGTGACTCCGCTGGGACACACAGTGAGTGAAGGGATGGAGATTCGGCACAAAACCAGCAGCATTCAACAACATTAAATTCAATATTCATAATTACAACCCTGTTTCCAAAAATGTTGGGACGCTGTGGAAAATGGAAATAAAAACAGAATGTGATGATTTTCAAATCCAATAAACCCACATTTAATTGAAAATAGACCTTAGACAACATATTGTGTGTGTGTGTGTGTGTGTGTGTGTGTGTGTGTGTGTGTGTGTGTGTGTGTGTCAGATTTGTATTAGAAACGGACACAATTCTGTATTGGAAATCACTGCATGGGCTCAGGAACACTTCTGAAAATCATTGGCTGTGAACACAGTTCATCTGCATCCACAAATGCAGGTTAAAACTACACCATGCAAAGAAGAAACCAGATATAGACATGATAAATTGATTTAAAAATCATCACATTCTGTATTTATTTGCATTTTACAGTGTCACAACTTTTTGGGAAATCGGTTTGTACGTTTATCATTGTTTAGGATCAAAATTCAGGAGTTCCACTGAAACAGAAGATTGTTGGTGTAACACAAGACTGCTGCTGGAAACACAATATAACAGAGCTGATTATAAGCTCAGGTTTAAAATGAGAGTGAAGAGGATGCACAAAGAAAGATTCCTGCACAGATTATCAGTCATGGAAACAGGACAACACATCAAACACCTGATCTTTACCCACTGGTCTGTCTGGGTTCAGAATGGTGTGAGAGAGTAAAACTTTGCTCCACTGTTGATCTACTTCAGTCCACAGTTTAGACTTCCTTTATTTTAATGTTCGTTCTTCTTCTTGCAGCCAGCAGCACAACAAAGTCCTCCTCAACACAAAGAGAGTAACGGACGAGCCGTCCTGCAAGAGGAGATGCAGACTTTTCTTCCTGTTGTGGAGTATGAAACAGCGGTGTGATGTCAGACTCTCTCAGGTGAGGCAGTAAGCCGTCTTTGCACAGAGCACCGGGACTTTAAAACATACTTGTGTGTCGTATCGAGATGCCTCAGCTTCGTGGTGAAGGATTCATCTCCCGACTTCCTCACGTCCTCGAAGACACAATTCAGGACTTCATTGTTTTACCGCAACATGAGCTTTAGATCAAGTGCGATGCTTTATCTTCATATGTGACTGCAGCTGTATGCGTGTCCCTGTAAGTTGACAGCGCCCCCCTGTGGCTGAGCGTGTGACTGTAATGCTGTTGGAACACCAAAAAACCTTTTTATAAAAAGGATTAAAAGTTTTGTAGTTTGTTTTCTTGTCTTATTGTCATTTTTCACATGTTTTACAGCTGAACATCCCATCTTAAAGGGCACATAAAGAGCAGCACACCAGTATAAAACAAGCATGAAGTGGGTATTTTTCAGGCAGTTAAGGTCACCGGATAAATAGAGCGGCTCCTCATGAATATGATTTGAATGAACCGTTGAATTCCTAACGTGTTTGGAACACGAGATCTTTGTTTGGAGCTCTCGTGTCTCCACATCAGTCACAATCATTATCCAAATAGAACCAGGAAGAGTGCTGCTTCACAAAGCTTCTCTGTGCTCTGCTGACATCCAACATAACATGAGGTTTTATAAAACAGTCTGATACCCAGTGAAGGCTACATGTAAATACATACCATATAACAACCTGGTGCATGTGTTGATTTGCCTCCATTATATTTGTTAATGTGTAAAGTCCACACTCTTATTTGGATAAGCAAATCTTCTGATCATCCTTGACGTAGTTTATTTGGATGAATGGTAAATACTTGAACAACATCACAAAGAAAATGAGCTTTTTCAGTCATTTATGCACCGTAAAATCTATAGAGGTGATATTTTTCTTTGGAAAAATTAAGTGTACCCCTGGAATCAGAAGCTGGTATCACCTCCTTCAGCAGAAATAACTTTACATATAATTAAAAACAAACAGCACATTTTAACTTTGTGATCTTTATTTTTAATCTGTTCTTTGCAACATGTCTATTTTTAAGACAAATAATCAACACTTGAACATCATTTTTTGCTCTGTCATGTGTATTTTCCAAATACAAATATGAACCTACATCATGTTTCACATTTGGTTTTGTTGCTGAAGTTCTATCTGAATGGTTTCCTAAAACAACCCAATGTGCAGCTTCCGTGTTTGAAAGTCAAATTAGTTTCACATAACAGCCTCGTTACTTTGCATGCAGTAAACTCTGCTTGGAAACTTATTTCCTGGTCAGCTGCTGCGGTGACGGCGACGGCTCCATCAGTGAGCTCCTGTCGTCTGTAGTGATCTGTTCTAACGCCGCGGGACGCTGCTGTGGTGGTTCACTGATTAACATTATGGAGAATAGGTGAGCTGATGTTTCTGCATTTACTATTTTACATGATGTCATACTAAACTGAAGAAGAACAAGAACACAAATATTTTTGTACTCTTCATCAGTGGTGTATAAAGTACCTGAAAGACACAGTCGAGTTAAAGTACAGGAATCTTAGCAGAAAATGACTTTTGTAAAAGTTAATGTCTCCTTTGTTGGGCCCAGAGAAGGCAGCTGTGTTTCTAGATCATGTTTATATCTGGTTTCTTCTTTGCATGGTGTAGTTTTAACCTGCATTTGTGGATGCAGCGATGAACAGTGTTCAGAGACAATGGTTTTCAGAAGTGTTCCTGAGCCCATGCAGTGATTTCCACTCCAGAAATGTGTCTGTTTTTAATGCAGTGCTCTTGCTTGCTGATTAAAATGACCTTTCATGTTATTTATTATTTACAGAAACAGGATGTGGACCTGTATATTTCTGTCTGCCCTGGGCCTGAACATCTGTCAGGTCTGTCAGCAGTGCATCGTCAGATCTTTAAATTTGATTTTATAACATTACATTAAACTGAATTCTTTTCTTTTACAGGCGGCTGAAGAAGGTAAAATGATCTGTGTCGAAATAAACGCATTTATTTAAACATGTAAACAGATATGTTGGAGTCTCTGAGGTGTCTGTTTGTTTTTCATGTTTCAGGAAACTCAACTCAGATGTATTACGCCAAACTGATCATAGACCGTTCTGCATTAGAAAACATCAGTGAGATACTGAAGCCTTTTGTGAACGACCCCAGCCTGTATGTGGACAACCTCAAAATTACAACAAGTAAAAAAACCAACTCCAAAATACTGCATGATGTGATCTCTGAGGTAAAGAACCTGTCTATGAAACTGGTCTTCTGCTTCCTGATCAGTTTGTATGGACAAGTCGGACAGCAAACAGTGCAACTGCCGGCAAGGACACAGGTGGAGCGATGACGTGTGTCAGTCCAAACAGATGTGTTGTGGCTCTGCAGAATGCTCCTTCCCGAAAGAAGAAACGGCTGCACCATGTATCCTAAATACCACAGGTACCGGCTCATTTAATATTTTCCGATACATGTGTGTTTATTTGCATGAAGCATGAGGACAGTTTGCTTGGTTCCCAGTCGCCATCACAGGGTCGATGAATTTGGTGGGAGTGAAATTTCAGGGATGTCTGGCTGATCAAAATTCTCCGAACTATGAAAACTGTAAGAAGGACCTGTTAGAAAAGGTATTTATTAATATAACAGAACATTATTTAATGAATTACCCTGCAGGAGTCTGAATTAATGTTTCTGTGTGTCACCTTCCAGATGAAGGAAGTCTACAGCACTTTAACAGGATTTGACTCTTTAACAATCACAGGATTCAGGTTTTTCTTTTATTTACCAATAAAATGTTTATTTATGTATTTAGTTTTAAACTGGTATCTTATTTCAATCTGAATTTTTTTTTTTTTTCATTTCTGAAGGACCGGAAGCATTATTGTGGATTTTGCTATGAGCATTGCTTCCGGCGTCAATTCACAAGATCTGATTAAAAAATCCCAAAACCTGAGTGACAATCTGGAGGCTTCGCTCAGTCTGGAGACGACAGGTGAGCAAGAACACACCTGTTTGGATTTAACATTAACCAGTCTCCTTTAAATCCAGTCTTTAAATAAACAGGAAGTACTACTGATAAATATCTTAACAGTTTTTAAAAGACTTGCTAAAATTTGTGGTTCCCAGAGGATGAATCATTTAGCGCCACCAGCAGGCAAAACTTTCCAATTATCTCCTGAAATATTTCTTCATATATTTGGATGCTGCAGAATGTTGTGCAAACATTTTAAAAGCTTAAATTTTAAGACCAATACCCACAACTGAGAACACAGAAACATGCCAAACATCAGCATGGTAACACTGTCACTGTGGGCATGCTAATGTTAGCATGTAGCTGCTGCACATACAGAAAGTGAAGCCTCAGAGCAGCTGCAGGCTGCAGTCAGGTTACAACTTTTACAAAACTGATTAAAGCTGCACAAATCCATATTTTCATGTTTAAAATTAATCAAATTATAATAATGATATTAATACAGTGGCAACGAAATTAATCTGCGACTCTCGTCTTCACAGGTGTCATCCGTCTGCACATGCCTCCCAACCCGGTGTGCTACAACACCGCCACCAGCCTCAGGTGCTTGTCGCAGGAGAAACTGACTGCGCAGCTGGTGTGGCAACTGAAGAAACCCAACGGGGATTTTGACATAACGAACGGCAGCGTGTCGACCGTGTTGATATCAGAGTCAGTAACTGAAGTCAAGCTCCTAAGAGTGTCTGAACTCTGGGCAGGTATGTCGGCTCCGCCCATTTTCTATTTTTGCAGCACCACATTTATCCGACAACTTTAAGTTAATTTTCTTTTTTAAATCTGGGGTGTGGCCTTTAAAGGAAGGGAGTCTATTAGACCTCTGCAGCTTCTTCTTTTCTGTCTAAACTCACCTGAATCCACAGGTGTAGAGCTGCCGAAGCACAGGAACAATGCTCCGCCCACTTTTTTGAATTAAAATTAATTTCCGATTTTTATCCGATCATTTCCAAAGCATCTGTCCTGCAGGAGAACCAATAAAAACAAAAGGTTTGATTCAAGACATCAATTAGAAGCCTCGTTTTAATCCGCTTCCGTTTGCCCTTTTTAAAGTGCATCACATGTTGATACAAACTCAGCACTTCCTTGTAGTCGTTTCAAATTAATAGCAAACAGAAACCCTTCCTTTGAATTTGATTTCACCTCAGATTGTAATTTTTTTTTATCACAAACAACATCACCATCATGTTACCTTTAATAATCATAATAAAAGTTCCTCATGGAGTCTCTTTACTCCTCCTCTCTGTTTAATTTCAGGCGAGTACTCCTGTGTCGACCACCAGCAGAGCAAACTGACCACCATCTCTCACAAAGCCAGCGCCGAAATGGACGTGTGCCTGCTGCCGGAGATCCACGTGTCCACGCAGCCAGGGTTCCCGCGCTGCAAGACAAGCTCGGATATCCTGCACGTCAGAGTCAAGTGTGAGGTGAAGAAGAGCAGAGAGGAGTACAACGTGATGTGGAATGAAAAAGACATCACGAAGAGACCCAGAGAGGACGGTGAGTATGTTTTCAATCTGAGTTTAAATGAAACTTGTTATCAACATAAATGACATGCATGTGTGTGATCTCTGCAGGTGGAGAGACATACGATTTCACAGCTGATAAAGTAGTCCTGTGTGGGGTACAATCTGAAACAACCAACCTGTCCTGCACATTTACAAACAGGTGCAACCAAACAAGAAGCGCTGAGGTCCCCATCCATGTCATATACTGTACGTTTTATTATTAATCATTAAAATATGTCTGGAAGTCGAGGCATTGTCCAACATCACACTGTGTTTACCATTAATACACACATGTAATTGTTCTGATTCTTATTGTGAATTTAATGCCCTGAACTCCCCTCAAATAATCCAACAATGGAATACATCATATCACACTTTATCTTTTTAACAATTATGTAAATTTAAACACATTTCACCACATGATAAGTATCTGAAATCTAAATATGTTGTAGTTCTTTTATTTTGAAGAGTTCCCAGCTGTTTGGTTTTTACAGGAATAAATAGGTACAGTAACACAGAGAGAAACAAGAGATATAGTTTAGTAGCATTAATACATTTACAAATTAATCAATCAATCCACAAATAAATAGATTTACATTACAAAATGTTACATTGTTTGAAATTTTACTTGGCAATAAAAATCAGAATTATGAAAAGAATTAAAAAGTTTATATGACTCCATCAATAAATAGTTCAAATGCAAAGGAATTTACAAAAACAACATAAAACCGTCACTAATTATTCAATCCTGTTTACAACCATTTGCATCTCTCAGGTTTGTTTTTGTTGTTCAAGTCGTTTTTTATGTTATTAGTGATTCATTAATGAATAAGATAAAAAAATAAAATAAGAGCGGGGACATTAAAACAGTTGTATGATATACAGATGTATATTTTCCTTTAACTTAGACTTTATAATTGAATTGTGCAACTATTTTTTTCCTTTAGTGTATTAAAAAAATATACATGTGCACACATTTTTATAAATTAATATTTCAAAGATTACTTTTATGTAATTAATTACATTTCCTTCCTCCCAACAGTTAACGATCCGTTCTGTCCAGCTGATAAAGACTGGGAAGAAACTAAAGTTGGTTCTACTGCACAGTTGACATGCAAGAACGCTGCTGGACAAAGACAAAGGAAGTGCAGGTGAGATGATCCTTTTTTATTATCAATTAATCTGCCAGTTCTTTTTCAGATTAATTTATTTGTTGTTGCAGAAGAGCAAAAGATGTCACAGCTGCTTCTTTGGTCCAAAACTATCACAAGAGATTAAAGAAACTTTCAAAATATTTAATATGAGGAGCTGAAAACATTTAATAAATTATTATTCTTGCATGATTCATATTCTGTCGTTCGACTAATCGCTTAATGTATTAATGGTTTCAGTCAGAGTATGGGAAAAGGAGTGTGGGAGGAGGAGATTTCAGCTTGTGTGAACAATGAGCTGAACAGGGTGCTGCAGAATGCATTGGTAAGAATGACTTTAACACCTTTATTTAAAAACACAGCATTAAACCGTTAATCATCATCACTGAATCCTCACTGACGTCACAGATCGCTGACATTGGACTTGGCACGCTGGACAGAAACGCTGCACAGGTGTTTTCTGGCCTAAAGAACGTCACCAATGACTCTCCGACCATCAACTCTTTCGCCAACATTAACGCAGCGGTGAATGTACTGACCACGCTCAAAGACAAGCTGACTCACATAAACGAGGCGTCAACAGCAGAAGTGAGTGTCACTGAATCTCTGATTATCTCCTGATTAATAATTAAAATATCAAGTATTTAATTTTTTATTTTGTCACGTTGCTTTTATTTACAGTTTTATTCAATGTTTTTACCTTCACTAAAGTCATATTTATATGCAGTTGTAGTCATAAACTTGTATATAAAAGTGGACATAGCTTCTGGCTCTGTTTTAAAGTGCAGTACCACTGAGGGCCACTGGGGGCTGGCTCCAATAGCTTCAAAAAGCATCAACTGAAAATAATTCCCGCATTCATTGGATATTAGGACTCAAATGAAGCAATTATTGGGGGCGAGGCCATTTGATTGACAGGCCTGGGTTGCAGTCAGGTTTCAGGTATAGGTGGGCAGAGCATAGTCAGAAGAATCCACCCCTCGCTCCTTCCCAGCTCATCCAAATATGGTCACTTCCTGGCTCCAAAGATGGCAACAGTAGAACTCCAGGCTTGTTTTACACCACGTTAAGGCTGCAGGTTACCATCAAACACTTCCTGCTGCTGCTTCACATTAAAACAGACCCGGTGCCTTTTAATGTGAAGGAGCCAGAGAAAGTGCAGGGTATTTGTCCACACAAGAAGTGAGCTGCTGCAGGCTGCATGTTGGAAAAAAGCAGACTATTGACTGACAGTTTGAGTTTCATCAGGCGTTCCCGGGTTGTTTTTAACAAATGTTTTATGTTGTATTAAAACAAAGTAGATTATTTCAGATTATTTACCATCTAAACTCACCACAGGTCTCTTGAGTGCTGCGATTTGGCGCTTTAAAAATTCATGCTACTCAACAGCTCCTCTTCTTTTCCTTTTAGGACCTTCTGGACTCCTCCAGCAACCTGCTGGAAAAGTCTCTTGAAAGTTCGTGGAAGTCGTTGGCTGCAGGGAACAACTCGCTGGCGGGGGACTACCTGAGTTCAGTGGAGCGGTTAATCCAACTGGCGAACATCACAAACCGCAGCACAAAAAAAAACATCGAGGTGGACACGTGTAATGGGACCGATGACACGTGCTACAACTGCGTGTTCAACGTCACTGTCAGTCTGGGGAATTCAGGAGGCAGATTGGTGAAAACAGCTGGATTCCAACACCTGAAGAGCTACCTGCCCTACAACGAGACGGACGACATCCCCAACAGCATCGTGGTGTCCACGGTGACCGAGAAGCCCACTCACATCAAGATCATCATCGACTTCCAGCTGCTCAAACCCAGAGCTCGCAACGTGCCGATAACCTGCGTCTTCTGGAACAACAGCAGCAAGCATTGGTCAGATAACGGGTGTGTGTGGGTGGGGCCTGATAACGCAGGACGATGCATCTGTGACCATCTGTCCTCGTTCGCCATCCTGATGTCCAAGTATCCCGTCGACGTGCCCGGGCTGACACTGATCACCTACGTGGGTGTGTCCGTGTCCATCGTGTCACTCGTCATCAGCCTCGTGGTGGAGCTGGTCATCTGGAGGGTTGTGGTGAAGACCAACACTTTGTACCTGCGCCACACGGCCCACGTCAACATCTCTATGTGTCTGCTGGTGGCTGACTGCTGCTTTGTAGCCTCCTCCAAACCAGAGAAGATCTCCGTCACCTGGTGCCAGATCTTCGCGGTGGGGATGCATTTCTGTTACCTGTCCATGTTCTTCTGGATGTTGTGTCTGAGCAGCACTCTCCTTCATCAGGCCATCTTCCTCTTCCACAAAGTCAGCAAGAAGAATTACCTGCGCTTCTCCATCGTCCTCGGCTACGCGGTTCCTCTGCTCATCGTTTTCATCACGTTTGTCACCAACCAAAGCGGAAAGGAGGGCCTGTATTTCTCCAAAGACACTTGCTGGCTTGTTTACTCTGCGCTGCTGAAAGGCTCCATCCACACCTTCATCATCCCGGTCGGCATGATCGTCTTCATCAACGTGTTCTCTATGCTGGTGGTGATCATGAAGCTGCTGGATCACCACCAGAACCCAGAGAACACTCATGAAAAGGACAAAGCGGCCGCCAAGACCGTGGTGAGGACGGTCATCCTGCTGACTCCCATCTTTGGAGTGACCTGGATCTTTGGGTTCGCTCTGATGCTCATTGACCTCACATCTGGACCCGTAGCTTTCGCTGTCAATTATGCCTTCACATTGCTGAACTCCTTCCAGGTATGATCAATATAATCTGTCTAATCAAATTTAAACATCTGCACCACTAAGTGTTTGTTTTACTCATTAAATTCTGTCTTTGGTTTCCAGGGTTTGTTCATTTTGTTGACCACAATCCTGGGCGACAAAACGGTGAGGTCGTTTTACATCTTTGGGGAAAATCTCAACCCTGTAACTGTATTAGAACCCCGTCTCCAAAATAAATTTAGACGCTGTGTGAAATTTAAATAAAAGCAGAATCTGATGATTTTCAAATCATGTAAACCCAAATTCAAAACTTTTTGCAACACTCTTTTATACTTGATCATGTCACTGATCTGTTGCCAGGTAACGTAATTAGTAGTGAGATGTTCCACCAGTTGTTTTTTGTTTTTGCGTTACGCAAATATTTTTCATAAAACAATAAAACTTCATGATTACATGATTTACAAATCACCACGTTCTGGTTTTTTTTACACAGCGTGCCAACTTTGTTGGAAGCAGGGTTGTAATAATTTATTAGACAGCTGCCATTAGTCTCAGTATAAATAAATCAAACGGTCATCAGCAATAAATATGTGTAATAGACTATCACTAAGATTGTATTCAATCCAGATTTGTTTTTGACAGATCCGTGAAGCTCTGCTGAACTACTTAAAGAAAACGGTACGTGCACTACGGCTGGATTTAAAGGTAAAATATGATTATTGATTAATTTTCCCACCTTTTTGCAGCCTCCAGCGTCCACCAGCGACAGCACCGCCAAGTCAGACTCAACATGGAAGAAGTGAAAACTACCTGAAGGACTGACAACAAACTGCATTTTAAAATCTTTACTCCTTCTTTATGAGTTAAATTTAAATTTCTGAGTTTCTTTGTTTGCCGCTTTAAAATAAACTGATTTTAAACCTTATCTAAGGAATACTGTTTTTACTTTAGAGAATAAAACACCATGCCTGTGAAAGGCTTTAACTCTTGGACACAGTTTCCTGTGTGGAGGTGATGTAGGCCTCCGTCTGAGTGTTGCTTTTAGAGATGCGGTTCTCTTCGTTCTCTCTGCTCTGATCGGTCCACTCCTCGTCTGAGTCGTCCACTAAAAGCCCTTTCTGGGCTGCGACGATGCGATATGCCTGACACTCCACCTCAGCCCTGAAACATACAACAACATGCAGCTTAGGCCTCTAAAGAGATCACATGTTGGTTATTAATATCAAGACAACATGTCTCACTTTTTAAGGAATCCAACACAGTCCTGGTGTCCGTAGATTTTGGCTATCCGCACCGGTTTGTCCCCACAGCAGTCCTCCTTGTCCACAGGTGCATGCAGAGAGTGCAGCAGCTGCAGCACCGCCAGCCGCCCGGACTCTGCAGCGAAGTGGGCCGCAGTCCATCCATGCTCCGTCCTCAGGCCCGGCCGGGCTCCATGCTCCATGAGGATCCTCACCATCTCCGTGTGTCCTCGGGGACAGATGTCACAGAGCGGTGCATCTGAAAAAACTGGTCCAGTCCGTCATGCATTTAACTAGTTATAAAAAAAACGGACACACGGACACCTTCTTATATTCTCTCCTTTACATGATACTTAATAGATTAAATTAGACTTCTGGCCTGTTTGTCACGCAACACAGGAAGGAATCACATAATTGTCAGGCCACAATACTAGTTAAAAAAAAATGCTAAATTGCGTTGATTTTCTGATGCTGTACTCAAGAGAGAAGGTTTGTTTAAACCTTAAAATACAGGAGTAAAAACTGCCTTTCAAACTGGGCCTTTAAATTTGACCTTTGACCTCAGCTGCACAGTACAAAGAAGTTATTTGACAGAGAAAAAAATTCAACCTGTATGTCAGATGAAGTCTATCTGTGCCTATCGGAGCATTTTAAGCCCCCATTGTTGTTGCCATTACCGTCAACAGAGCAGCACCCGCAGACGAACTGGTGTAATCTGAAACTAGAGAAATGTCAGACCTGCAGGTGACTCGGGACGAGGACAGAGATAACTCCCTCCTCCCTGAGTACCTTTAGCTGCTGCCCAGTGGAGAGGTGTCTTGCAGCTCCAGTCGATGTCTCTCTGGTTGGGATTGCACCTCTGCTGCCTCAGAATCTCCTCAACTTGATCGTAGTCGCCTGCAGCCGCAGCTTGGTGCAACTCTGTCATGTTGGTGCACAGGTTGCCGAGCAACAGTTGATCACAACAGGGTGCCAAGTCCTAACCTGGACCTGTGAGCGGGTAATGCTGCCACCTGCTGTATGTGGACAGGAAATGGATTCTACAGAAGTAAAGGATGTTTACTTAAAACAAAATAAATTCTTTACTTATTCTGTAAATCTGAAAAAAATATTTATTTAATTTTAAGTACACTTTTTTAATGTTTTATTATTGTTTTTGTCTTATATTCCAAAATCAAGTACAACTAAAAATATGCCCAATCTTTTTGGACTGTTTTCCGTATTATATATAAAACTAAAACCATAATTTCAAGGCTAAATGTTTGAGTGTCTGACCAAATTCAGGTCGTCTTTTTTGTCCAAATGCTAGTCAAAGGTTGTAAATCTGAGTTGAAACAACCCCATAAAAAAATCTGTGGAACAAAATTTATACATCATATCTGTCCAATAGTTCAAGAGGAAAAATAAACAAAACCCTCAATATTTATCTGGAGATTTTGACTGCACAGATTTATCGCAAAGTTGAACAATTCACAAATGAATGAGAGTCCAGATACTGAGCAGCCAGAACTCCCGCTATTTCCCACTCTCCCTGCAAAGCAAATAATAATCACTCACTCTTTCATCCATGCACGTACTCATTGTTTATTTGCACAAGCTTCATTGTATTTTGCAGAATTTCTACCAAGACCAACGTGGTTGATGGGTCTGTCAGCCTGGTTCCCCAACAGAGCTGGAAGAAACAAAGATTAGACCATTTTTGAAGAACACTGAATGTGCTCTTTCTTTCTCCAGTTCTAGGAATTCACTTGGTGATGTCGAAATATGAATAATTCATACTGTATGTAATAAACTTCCATACAAGTGAAGTCCTTACATTTAGCCGACATCTGTTAGATGACTTTAACCCCCGATGCTCTCATCAATCGTCCTGGTTTCTTTCTGGTCCACTGAGGACCACAAGACAAACCTACATTAGCAGAAAGACCTT
This sequence comes from Embiotoca jacksoni, assembly GCF_022577435.1. Classification (NCBI taxonomy): domain Eukaryota; kingdom Metazoa; phylum Chordata; class Actinopteri; family Embiotocidae; genus Embiotoca; species Embiotoca jacksoni. Next base: position 715,092 of record NW_027185378.1, read on the forward strand.
TTTAAAGTTTCAGAAAATGACGCCAAACATTCGTCTACTAACCTGACTCCAACCTTCCTGCCGAGGTGTCGTCTGAGTCCAATCCTGTCCAGTGTTTCTGCATTAGTGAGTTCACAACCGCTCCGTCGCCCTCGATCTCCACAGAGTACTGAGGAACCTCCATCTCTGAGTGACTGCTTTCCAGCCCGAACACGGTCAGTTTCAGTCGTTTATCCACCAGAAGACTATAGAAGTCATCGTAAACTTCATCTTTCCAGGAACCTTTCGACCCGTCGAATCCCTTCAAACAGCACAGAAAGGCCTGAGGAGGTGTCTCCAGCAGACTCTGAGGCAGCGCTCTCACATCCTTCACTCCAACATTCGACTCGTTTCCATAGTCAATAAACACAACATGAAGTGTGTCGTCCTCTCTGCGGATTACCTGAGCTCTGTACCACTGGTTGTCCCCGGAGAACAGAGCGAGACATGGACCGCCAGAATAGAGAGTCTCAGGAAACATCAGGTCCGACTCCACCTGTCCTGCTTCCTGAGCGAGCTGGACCACTTTACAGAGATCTTCTGTGTTGGCGTGTTGACACCAGAAGAAATGAGGCTCCACGATGCAGGAGGCGTACACCATCACGGACGTATCTTTGGAAATCTCTGGCTCTTTGTATGCAGTTGCATTCCCTTTGAAAACACAAACATGTGGTGTGTTGGACTCCGTTTTTCCACCCTGGATGACATTTTCTCTTCGAGGGCTTTCTGTCGTATCACATTCTTCTGAGACTGGTTTCCAGCGTTTCTGCATTGCTGCGTTTACGACCACTCCGTCGCCCTCGATTTCCACAGAGTACTGAGGAACCTCCATCTCTGAGTGACTGCCTTCCAGCCCGAACACGGTCAGTTTCAGTCGTTTATCCACCAGAAGACTGTAAAAGTCGTCATAAACTTCGTCTTTCCAGGAACCTTTCGACTTGTCGAATCCCTTCAAACAGCACAGAAAGGCCTGAGGAGGCGTCTCCAGCAGACTCTGAGGCAGCGCTCTCACATCCTTCATGCCAACATTCGACTCGTTTCCATAGTCAATAAACACAACATGAAGTACGTCATCCTCTCTGCGGATTACCTGAGCTCTGTACCACTGGTTGTCCCCGGAGAACAGAGCGAGACACGGACTGCCAGGATGGAGAGTCTCAGGGAACATCAGGTCTGACTCCACCTGTCCTGCTTCCTGAGCGAGCTGGACCACTTTACAGAGATCTTCTGTGTCGGCGTGTTGACACCAGAAGAAATGAGGTTCCATGATGCAGGAGGCGTACACCATCTCGAACGTATCTTTGGAAATCTCTGGTTTCCTGTACGAGTCAGTGTTGTTGATTCCTTTGGAGACGTCAGATTTGGTCGTGTTGTCCTTCGTTTGAACAGCTTGGAGGAGAGTTTCTGTTTGTTCCATCACCTTCTTAGACGGCTCTGAAGAAGATGCTTTCCAGTATTTCTGCATTAAGTCGTTAATGACCACCTCGTCACACTCGGTTTTCACTGTATACTGAGGAACCGCTGCCTCTGAATGGTCCTCAATTTTACAGACTGTCATTTTGAGTTGCTTATCAACCAACCGATTGTAGAAGTCGTCGTAAACTTCATCATCCCAGGAGCCCTTTGACTCGTCAAAACCATCCAGAAAGCACAGAAAGGCCTGCGGAGGAAACTCCAGCAGACTCTGAGGCAGCGATCTTACATTTACAATGTCAACTTCAGACTCATTTCCGTAGTCAACAAATAGAACGTGGAGTGTGTCGTCAGCTCGCCGAATTGCTTGAGCTCTGTACCACTGGTTGTCACTGGAGAACAGAGCGAGACATGGACTGCCAGGCTGCGGTGTCTCGGGGAACGTCCCGTCCTGCTCTGCCCATCCAGCTTCCTGAGCGAGCTTCGACACGGTGTTCAGGTCTTCGGTGTCGGTGTACTGACACCAGAAGTAATGTGGCCCGACGATGCAGGAAGCGTAAACCTCTGTCTTGCTTTGAGAAATGTTCGGCCTCTTGTACATAGAGATGTTCACCTTTCTGGGAAGAGAAGGCAGTTTAATTTCGGAGTCAGTGTGTCCGTCTTTTGCCACAGTTCCATTCTCCTTGGGAATGACCTCTAAGGTTCTTCCTTCATCCAAAGTCTTTACGTGTTCAGTCTCTTGTTCAGAGGCTATTGAACTCATCTGTAGCTCATCTCCAGCACACATTCTGTCACTGCTGTGGACTCCATGTTGTTCCACCGTCTTTGTCAACGCCGATGCTTTCTTGAGCTCTTTTTTCCGACAGTCTTGATAGGTTGATTTTGAGCTGTCGGGTTGCTGCTGAACGAGACCAGCCATCCTCTCTCTGACGGCCTCGTTTACATTCACTGAATCATTAAACATCAGCTGCACAATCAGCTTCCTTTTCTCCCCTTTCGCTGCCACTGAAATGGTAAAACTCTGACCAATGGCTTCCTCTGCAAACCACTGGTTGACTTCCCTTGGTACTTCTGCAGGGACATCGAACAGTGCGAGTAGAACGGCCTGCACGGGAACAGACCTGGCGATACTGGCGTCAGAGGGGAAGGGGCGAAGGTCAGCCTCTTTCACTGCGAGGGTATCCCCGTAGTCCACAAAGTGCACTTTAAGTTCTGGGGACATTTCTACTACCTGACCTCTGTACCACTCGTTATCAGTGTACCTGGCAAAGCAAATACTGTTCAGTCCGGGGGGGAGATTGGAGCACGGCGGCTGGTTGAGGAGCTGCGCAACATTTTCCTTCAGTTTGTCAAACAAAGGAGAATTCCTGTCCAGCTGGCAGTAAAAGTGATCGACGGTCTCTGAAGAGGTCACCCACACCTTTTCCTTCCCACCCACCTCAATGTTGAAGGTGGAGTAGGTGTACGCATCCAATGGGACCTGAGCTTCAGATGGTGCACATTTCTGAGCCAGTAGCGTGCATGCGCTGCCAGTAGCTGCTTCGATATCTACGCTGTTGACCGGACCTTCTTCGTTGTTACATGTTACAGCTTTTACGATGCATTTTAGCCTCGTGTTGGACGAAGCACCTGAACCCACAAACTTCTTAAACTCCGTTAATGCAGAGTGAGTCCACGTCGCAGCGGTGGGATCGGTCTTTGGATTGAATAAACAACACTGAAAAGCCAGCGCATCCAGCTGTAAGAAAGACGGATCGATGGGACACACGTCTCTCAGAGGGACCTTTCGACTTTGACCATAGTCGATGAATCTCACATCTACGGCGGTGGAGTGGCGGCTCGCAATGATCCTCGCTCTGTACCACACGCTGTTGTCGGGATTACGGGCGACGCAGACGGATTCGACGAGCAGCTGAGCCTGGGCGGATGTGTAGTGGTTCTGCAGGTCTTGCATGAGGCGTCTAAGAGAGTCGCAATGTTCTGTTGTTTGACACCAAAACTTCTGCAGACTTTCGATGCAAGACACGTTGACGTTGACATGACTTCCTGCAGCAAACACATCGTCATCACAAGCGTGCAGCATCTTGCAGGGCAAACCAGGTGGAAGACGGTTATAGATGTGTTTCACAGGGTCCTGGTGTTTAGAGTGCGCTTTGGTATGACTATCATCAGCGCCAGGTAAGGCTACATTATCCGTCTTACCATCGACGACTTGTTTTTTCGTTTCTTTGACTTCCGTGCATCCTTTGTCTCCAAGTGAACTGAGGAGTGATGATAGAATGGGTTCATTTAAACCATCTCCTTCAGGCTTTGATGGCGGAGTCAGTCCTGCCTTCTTTATAAAACAATCGTTGATACATGTGTCATCAGCTGCACAGAGAGTGGCATCATAGACATCTTCAGACGTGTTGTGGTGGTCAAACTTTGCAACGAATGTCTGGTTCAGGAGCAGCGATTTCAAGTAATCCGTCTCGTCTGCGGTCCACTCTCTCCCCGTGCGTTTTACTCCCGTCAGAGCACAAACGTACGTAACAACTGGCATTCTCAGGAACTTTCCAAGAAGAGGTCGGACGTCTCCAACAGGAACCACTTTAGTTTTTCCTTCGTCCACATGCAGGACTTCTACAGCACCGTCGCTAGTCGCAGTGTTTTGCTTCAGTAAGGAGCGACGCCATCTGCCGTCAGTTCCTCTGGCGGCACACGGACCCGCGACGGTCTGCGGTCGGGCCTCTCCGAGATCTCCGCTCTCTTCGTAATGTTGCTGGATCTGTTCAGACAAGATCTCCAGTGCTCTGGAAAAAATCAAGATCTTGCAGAAAATATTCAGAGGGTCAGTTACTTCTGTGACATGAACAGTTTCAAAACCGTCCGGCAGAAGTTCAGGGTAAAAGTACTGATCATTCAGATTCAGTTCCTGTGATAAACGGACGACGTCAGGAGACTCTTCTTTGTGGAGACACTTCAGTGCAAGGCTTTTAAACTCATCCACCGGGATCGTCTTCATAACTCCAATCTGACACAAATGCTTGGAAACAGCGGGTATTTCCAGGAGGATTGTCCTGTCGGGCATCAGCACCTGTTGAACCAGTCCCTGCGACTTCTTTCCAGGCAGAGACATCAAAAACTTCTCGGCTCTCTCTGACCACTTCTCCTCGACAGAGACGACATTTGCGAGAACGCCGGATTCAATCTCAGGAGGGAGGAGGAAGTTGTCCGTGTGGCCCCACGCTAAAGCTTCACTTGTGGCGACGTGAAGTTGTCCCTGATCGATCAGGAAAACTTCATAGGTTTCACTTTGAACGGAAACAATCCGAGCTCTGTGCCAGGCGTCACTAAAGCAGACCAGACACAGGTCCGCCGATTTCCCTTCCGATCCATTAAACCTTCTCTTGGGAGTCTGAATCTTTTCTCTCATCTGCTCATAAACATGTTTTCTCCCTTTGTCCATATTTACCCATAATTCCACAAGACCACAGCCGGGGTTCAGGTTCACCCGTGTGATGAGAACAGGTACTTCTGATCCCGACATTGGAAGACCAGGAATCGAACACATCATGAAGCTCAGAGCTCAAATACACCTGCAACGGGGAGAAAAATGTATTAATGTTGAAGAAAATAGTCCTTTTTACAATTTTTAGAGAACTCAAAGGTAATGTCACCAAGTTACAATCTGCTTTACATCAAAATAACTAAACCGGTATCACAGTAAAGTGATTTCTAAGAGCTGTGAGTCACTTTAAATAAATTATATATTTCCCCGAATAGTTTAAAAATATATATATAATTGTTTAAAGAGGAGAATGTTGTTTTACCTAACTTGTTGATCATTTTCTGTTTTGTATTGACAGTTTTTTGGACCTTAAGATTGGAGACTAAGACCCTCCTGTGATGCTCTGCAGTCCAGGCACGACAGGTGAGAATAAACCACAGGTATGAACTGAAACTGAAGTGACTCCTGAGGCCTGAACTACGAAGCAGGTTCAACAAACTAACCCAGGAAATGTTTCCATTATCTGGCTTAACAAACCCTGACAAACGAAGTCACACGAAGCTGGTTAACAACTCGCCGTGTCCACCCAGGGTTTCATTTAGTTATTCTATGTATTTTCATGACATGTATGACAGTTTTAGCCTCATTTTTTATTAATGAACTGAGGAGCAAAAGAGAAATAAATATAAAACATAATTTAAACCAGTGAATTGGTTTTCTGTCATATACATGTAGGCTCCAACAAGCACAAGTCTTCAAAGCTTCGGTTTCTGCTGTAGGATGAAATAAAAAAAAATAAAAAATAAAAAATAAAAAGGTTACCATGGTGATGTGTCCCGGTAGGAAGTGAACCGGAAGTTACCTCTATAATCCTGCTTCACAGTATAAACCTCAGTTCATCACTTCTCTCATGTCTAATCACATGTTCAACCATCTAAACACTCCGCTGGGTTTCTCTTCTCACCGTGTTTGTCTGCAGACACTCATCTTCTTCTCTTCAATCAGCTGCTGGGTGTTGGAGGGGGCGGGGCTTACACCCACCTGGCTTTTTAAGGACTCTGATTGCACGCGCGTGCTCCTGGGTGATCAAAGAGGGATTCTTCTTTTTATATAAAAAAAAAAAAAAAAAACCTGAGGAGACCACAGTAACTTTCAGGAGCAGGTGGGTGGGCAGCCAATCACTGGGTAGCGTGGATTTAAGCCACACCCACAAACAACTGTGAGCGCTTCAGTCCACATACCGAGCTGGAAGTCTGTCTGCCCGTGCAAATAGAAGGCTGGACCCGACAGGTAAAGTTAACAGGAAGTGTTTTATCACCTGCTACGTTCTTTGCTTTGTTTGAAGTCTTGAACACTCTGAAGGGTTTCTGAAATACTGCAGAGATCTTAAGTTTAACTACTAGATGACTCGTCTGTAGTAATTTTGAGGTAAATTACATCAGTTTGCATACTCAGAAGTTATTTTTTTTTTTTAACTCTATGTTTGTATCATATTTGCTGCCTGAGTTTCCGAGACTTCCACATCATCAGTATGATCAATATTTTCCAGAAAAACCTGTTGTATACAAGCTGCCCCCTGGTGGATTATCTGTGCACTACAGTAGGTCGTCAGATCCAAAATGTCTTTCATCACTTGGTGAGAGGCACTGCTTTTTGGCAGGAAAATCTTTTCCAGTTTAGAAAAAGTTGAGGTAAGAAAAACATTAATATTTTTACTAATATTTAAATATGAAGTGTATTGATGGAACTTATAATTACTTCATATTTTGTACCTCTTCGTTTAGTGAAACTTTGTTTGTAAATGTGTTTCTCAAATATGATACAGCAGGTTTTTAACGTAATTTATCTGCATTTAATGATGCAATCTGCAGTATAACTACTGCAATGTCAAATGTACAAAAAAGTGCAGTTTTAAATATGTCATCTGCATGATGATGGTCTTCAATTTAAGTGACGGAGAAGTAAGATGATGATGATGAGGAATAGACTCCTAATGTAAAACTTATTGCAGGAAGCTCAGCAGCGATGAAGAAGACTTGAGAGATGAAGGTGTTCTGTTTTTCTTGGCAGACCACCATCCGTCTGACCTGCAGGCTGAGGAGCCAATCAGCTGACCTTCTGCAGATACAGGACGTTGTCACATCTGGGTGAGCCCGACCAGTCGAATGAAACCTTCCTTCAGTTGGTATGTCAATCTCCTGACGCTGTAAACACTCTCCACTTAGCAATGTATGAACGGTCCTGCTTTGTGCCATCTGCCTCTTTATTTACATCCACAGCTGGACTGATGTTTTTCATTCGCTGTAAAAGTCAGAGTTTGAACTGCAGCTGACAGAGTGGCAAGTGCTGAAGGAGCTCTTCTGCAGGTAGGGATTACTTTGGAGGAACACATCTGTTTCAGGTGGGGTTTTTTTCCCCAGAAGAGGCTGACGGCTTAGACATCAGTCTTCTTATTCCACGTTACATCCTGGTTCATCTTGCTCACGGAGAAAAGCAACGACTGGGCTCATAATGTTTAATAAATCTTCTTCTTTTTAAAATCCCTCTCAGGTTGGTGAGAAGCGGCAACATCAGCACGAACTTCACCTCTGTCAGGTGAGTCGAAGTCTTCCTCTTCTGTTAAATATACACGTCTGTTTATAAAAGTCGGAGCACCTCAGACCCTCACCACCGTGTAAACCAACCATCCTCCCTTCATACACTGCATCAAGTTAACAGTCAGGGCCTCGAGCAGCAGCTTAAATTTATCTTCTGGTAATTTAGAAGTCGACTCCCGATGCAGAAAACATTCGCTGCTGTGCTGAATGAGAATCACACTTAATAATCTGCCACATGCACAAGATATTAGAGAGATGCATCTAAGTGTGGAAGAACTTCAGCAGCAGTGAAATAAAAAAACTGTGATAAATGAAACCTCAGCCTGTTTCTGATCATGCACACATCAACAACTCTTTATCCCCGTCATCATCATCATCATCATCATCATAAACTCCAGCCGGCAGCCCGACTCTTTTGAAAAAGCCTGTTGATGGTTTATTCATTTTAATCACTACAGAATTCATTTTGGGTGCAACACATGCCACATGTATAAAAGAATACAGTCACTGTATCATGAGTTTTCATATCTGATATAAACATTTAGTCGACAGAGAATCTGACGTGGTGGCCAGACTCGTAAATCATAAAGACACCGTTAGTGTGAGGGTCGGTTTCAGTCGTGTTATAGACAGAACGACGAAACGCTTCTGCAGGACGACGAGCAGCTTAACAGCCTCAAACTTCTACCAACCGTCTGTTTAACGAGCGCCTCTCTGAGCGTCCTGCACCTTTCACGACCGCTGCGAACACAAGATGAGACCTTTCGATTAAAAAGTTTCTCCTTACAAAAATGTAGGATACGAAGGAATGCTGTGTCCAGTAAACATGTGAGAGGCTTTTCTCCCTCTTGGTGCTGCTTTGGAATCGGAGCGTCGGGAGTCGGCTCGTCGCAGCGAGGTGAGAAGCCCAGACTGTGGTCGGTTAGCAGTGCTCTTCACTTCTGTAAACATGTCGATATGTTCGGAGTCTAATTTAACGTTGTTTTTTTTCTTTTCTTTAAATCAAATAAGCAGCCAGAGAAAGAAGCCAATTGTGGATGTTTGTGGGGGACGATGTGTGAGAGCTGAATCTGGGCCTTTCCGCTACGTTGAAGCACAACTATGTAATCATAAAGTCGGGATGAGAGACGTTTCTGCTCATCCCTGAAGCCACGGAAGCGAAAAACATAAAGACGATGTTGGTGTGACCGCTCTCCACCTGCAGCCCCGACGTCTCCCCGAAACTCTCGTGTCACACGGTAACGTGTGTGCGTGGGATGGAGGGAAGCATGCTCCCACTGAAGTGCGGCTAATGATTCACATACTGTACATCCCATGCAACAATACTAAATGAACTGGAGGGTTTCTCTTTTATAACCACCTACAGATGCAAAAGGTAAGAGATTATTTATATATATATATATATATATATATATATATATATATATATATATATATATAAATATTATTTTTTAAATATTTTTTTGACACCTAATATATGCATGCAAAGAACCTACTCTTCTGGGTTCCGTGGTGCGAGAACATCTGGAACAGACAGGAGCCTCTCTGCTCTCCATGTCTGGATAGTAGAGACGGTTACAATTATCATAGGAGTTATTGATCGGTTACTATCATGTAAAGCGTACAGCAGTTGCAGCAGTGAACACCGGGGATCCTAAATACTGCAGGAACAGAACTGAACGCAGTGCTCCACTGAGATACAAGCAAGGGCTGGATGGGGGTGTGAAGGGTAACTGTGCACAAATCACGTTGGCATGTTCTCAAATAGAAATGGATGATATCTTATAGCTAGATTCAAAATTATTCAGCATTTGACATTCTCATGCATACGACCACAAGAAGCGAGTCCATTGAAAAATAGTCCAAGCGTTGTTGTATTTTTTTTTTTTTTTTTTTTTCCTGTGGAAATGGCAGAGAACCTAATGAGACATTAAAACGTGTGCTGCTGTCCAGAGTGTGAGGATACAGGCGGGGAGGTGGGGGGGGGGAGGAGCGGGCGGCGGCGCCTCACTTCTGCATGTCACACTGCAACAGCAGCACGATGGACGGGTCGCTCTTCGCCGCCTCCTTGAACTCCTCCAATGAGATCTGGTCGTCGTTGTTTTTATCCATTTTGCTGAAGATCTTGTCAACCCGCTGCTCCGGTGTCAGCCCGTCTTCGTTCATCTTCATCATGATCACGGTGCCCACCATCTTGTAGATCGCCTGTGGGTGAGGAGCAGGGAGGAGTCAGCCGAGGACTGAGATTCATTATGTAACACAGCAGAGCCTGAGTGTGTTCACACACGCAGAAAAGTGAGTCCAACTAATCATCTACTGCTCTTTAAAAGGAGGATGTGATGCTCGACAGACTGTATAGAAAAGTGGACGTAGTTTCCGGGTTTGAAAAATTAGGCCTTAAGCTGCAATACTATATACCACTAGAGGTCGGCTCCAAAAAGTCTCCGGTTCCATAGACTCCCATTCAACTTCTCATCAAATACAAAGTCAATAAATTGTCTCCATCAGTTATCTCTGTGTTATTAGCTAAAGTCACTCCTTCTTATTAGTTTTCTGGAGGTCAATGTGAAAATAATCCCTCATTAATTATAAAATAAGCTTCAAAAAGATGTGTTTTGGGGGGAGGGGAGTATCTGTTTGATTGACAGGCCCGTGGTGCAGTCAGGTTACAGCTATCGGTGGGCGGGACGTAGTATTGTCAGGTTTCCAATCCGATCAGTCAGATCCACCGCTGGCTCCTCCCCCAGCTCGTCCAAATATGGTCACTTCCTGCTCCAAACCGATCCGAACTAGCAAGATGGTGACAGATAGAATCTGAAATGGAGGCTTCATAACGTTCACAAACCAACGATGACATCACTGCTGGTTGGACGCGGTGGGGAGGATCGAGCAGTGGATCTGAACTATGCCCCACCCACTTATATTGGAAACCTGACCACCACAGCCCTGTCAATCAAATGGCTATGCCTCCCAAAATATGGCTTTTTTTAAGCTTTTTTCTAATTCATGATGGGATTATTTCCAGATGAACCACCAGAAATAATAATAATAATAAAGAGGAGGGAATTTATCTAATGACACCATGATGACTTGTGGGAAACATTTACTGACTTTGAGAACTTGATGCTTTTTCAATGGGAGTCTATTGGCGAGAGCACCTAGTGGCCCTGAGTGGTATTACAGATGACATAATGAAGCTAAAAATAGTTTAAATTGTTATACAAGTGGAAAATCCCTCGATAATAAATAAATTACTGAAATCCAGTGAAATATTTTTGCTAAATCAAATGATAAACAATTGGAAAAATAGTCAATGCTGAGAATCATTCAACTAAAAGCAGCAAGTTAACAGTTGGAATAGTTCAATGATTAATCCATCTATATGATAAATCAATAACCTGTTTATTTTTATAGTTCATAGTGATCAATAAGATTCAGTTTTCCTCCATATTTAAAACACAGGGGATTCTCTGACCAGTAAACCTCTGATATAGTTTCAGAATAAAACACCTCGTTCATCATTACAGAACTCCTCAATATGCTCCGATATCACTGACGTATCAGATTCACTATCCTCATCGTGTTTCCAGAAATAGAAAATGTAGTTCAATACACATGTGCAGGAGGCTGTCTGCAGCCTGTGGAGCTCTGCAGGTGAGCAGCAGCAGCAGCAGCCTGATCTCTCATTAATCTGTACCTCGATGATCTCCAGCATCTCCACTCTGGTGATTTTGCCATCGCCGTCCAGGTCGTACATGTTGAAGGCCCAGTTGAGTTTCTGCTCGAAGCTGCCGCGGGACGTGATGGACAGGGCGCAGATGAACTCTCGGAAGTCGATGGTCCCGTCTCCGTTCTTGTCGAAAGTCCTGAAGGCGTGTTCTGCAAACTTGGACGCGTCGCCGTACGGGAAGAACTGCAGGAGAGATCTGAGTTAGAGCAGCGGTTGTTATGGAGCGTGACGAGGTGGTCGGACAGAAGACGGGTCCCACAAACCTTCACGTACAGCTGCTGGAACTCGTCCAGGTTCAGCCGGCCAGTGGGGCAATCCTTCAGGAAGCCTTTGTACCACTGCTTCAGCTCGTGCTCATTGAACTCTGTGTTCTTCACCAGGTCCTCCATCACCTCGGGAGTCAGCTTGCTGTTCTGCTTTCCCATGATGCCTGCGGTGCGAGAACATGTGAATAATGGACGAACATCTCTTTTATGTTTCCAGACCTGAGTGCCGAGAGTAAATGCGTGTTATTTCTTGGACGGCAGCAGATATTTGCTCCTGTTCTATTTCTGTCCCGCAGCCTGTTCGTGCCAGTCTGACCTGGATCATCACCGTCACAGCAGATCCAGTTCATCAAATGTTCGATCGCTGCTATCAAGTTTCCACTGCAAACACTGTCCTATAACCTGCCAGAGACAACAAAGCTCTGCTGGGTAGTAGAAGAGGCTCTGCTAGTAGAAGAGGCTCTGCTGGGTAGTAGAAGAGGCGCTGCTGCAGTAAATCCTCAGATGAGTGAGGGCAGCGAGCCATAGCAGGCCACTGGATCAGAGGGGAATATCGCGGACCGGTCTGCATCCACACACCGAGCAGAACCGCTGAAAGCCCTCAGCAGAGATCATGTCAGCACAAGCAGCCTGCCAGAGGCACCTCAGTCATGAATTATTGAATCATGTTGTGGCAGATGACATAAGGTGGCCAAGAATGCGTCATTTTCTGATTCATAATTCAACAAATGAGGCAGCAGAATAATATTTGCATACTGAGAGGGGGACTTTGTGGGGAAGTCCGGCCCAGCAGAGCAGTAGATGGTCCACATCTCTGCAGCAGCAGCCTGGACAGCTCCTCACACTGCGCTGCATCTGCTCGGGCCTCCACAACAAACTGCACTAAATGTGCGCTGCAGCCTAAATCAGTGCAAACCACAGCGTCTTCTGTGCATCCCCTGCGTGTCACACGGTCAGCCCTGGCCTGCTCGGGTGGTAATTACAGAAGCGAGTCTGGCTGCTGTCCCTGAAGCGGGCTGCCATGAATGACCTTGAGGACAAACATTTTGCAGGAAGATGACAGAAGTGTTTGAGAGCTGAGAAACGGCTCGACGTGCTGCAGCTGCACCGTTTTAACACAAATACCCGCCTCGTCCCCGACAGGCCACAGGTAGACGGGGTGCTTGTGCCAAACACAGGCCAGCAGATGCGGTTTTATTTCACGCATTGGGCAATGACATCCGAGTTAATGCTATTAAAGCTAACCGCCTCCTGAGAGCGGAGCGGCAATCGCTGCTGCATTCCGATGGAAACGACGCAGTGAGAGTATTTCTAGAGCACATCTTCATCCTGCTCCTCATCAAAGCTCTCCGCGCGCATCGGGCCGACAAACATGTCAAAATGCAACAACCACACAGACCTATTTATAATAGGCAGGGCAGCTCCCTCGGTGCGCCGCAGAGCCTCATTACAGGCGCACACAGGCCAATTATTTGCGGAATTCTCGATGACATTTGGTTAATTCGTGTAATGGCCCCTGACTGCCTCGTTTCTGGTTGTTTCCAGGCAAAACGCAGAGGCTTTATATTAAGGGCTGCGCAGGTGCCAGAGGCAGCCCTCTCTTCAGCCCCCCCATTCATCCTCACGGCAGCAAAATGAGAAACATAATGCACGACATTAACACGAAGCTCTGCTGCGTTAAAATGTCACAAAAGAAAAACACGACACGACACGGACATGTGAGGCTTCACTTCTTACCTGATTACAGCCCGTTTCTGCTGCGTCTCCGCGGAATGGATCTGCTGTGGAAGTCCAGAAAACCCCCTCTGATGAAAACCGATGCCCAACCGGGATTATTCTCAACACCGCGCGCCTCTTTATAAAAAAGCAGCCGTTAATGAAATGTGTGGATTTTCCCGACGTTGCTCCAGATGATCCCACGCCAGTCTGTGCTGCTGCAACTAACAGGAGCGGCGTCACCCGTGCGCATCACAGGCTCATCACAAGTTCACTGAGGCTCTGCTGCTGCTGGAGGCTCACTTATAACGGGCTCTTCATCGTGATGAGGATGGTCAGCACCACCAAACCAAACATGTTGGATTATCTGATCTGCAGCTCTTCATTTAGGACACCAAATTATTCAGCAATCAGGAATTAGATTCAATAAATCTGCAACTGGAATGACAAACAGATTAAATTAATTTCAGGGTTCCCAAATCCTCCGAATGTGACCACACAACAAAATAAAGTCTTTTAAGGGATTTTAATATTTGCATTCCTTCAGTCTGAAATCTTCAGGTTTATTCTAACATTATATTCCCAGAGCTTTCAGCTGTGTCCCCTGGTCGTCTTCAGATGTGTATCCAGCTCTCATTTAACCCAGATTTACTTTCTCCTTCAGAGAGTAAAAATTCAGGTGGGAAAATGATGAAGAGAAGTCATAAAATAAATAATGGAATCGGTCCAATAAAAAGTGCTTCTTTTCTTTTTGCAGAAAGTAAAGAAATAGATCAGGTTTGTCTGTAATATTTATCTGCCCGAACGTGTTTCTGGAGTGATGCCACAAAAATTACAGTGTATTTTTATCTATGAGCAACTGAGTGTGATTCTATAACCTTTAATTTCATCTTTAACTTCTCCAGAGGAGCTCAGACTGGTAAATGCACTGCTGTGATTAATCTTAATTTCATTTGGGAATATGTAGAGCAGAGGGGCCTCAATTATTCCCTATGAAGGGCCAAAAGTAAATGTTTGTTATGTGAAATTATACAGTGCACCTGGAAAGTAGTCACAGCGCTTCACTTTTCCACATTTTCTTATGTTACAGCCTTATTCAAAAATGGATTAAATTAATTTGTTTCCTCAAAATTCTACACACAATACCCCATCATGACAAAGTGAAAAAAAGTTTGTTTAAAATTTTGGTAAATCTGTTAAAAATAAAGAGTGAAAATATAACATGTACATAGGTAGTCACAGCCTTTGCGCAATACTTTGTTGAAGCACCTTTAGCAGCAATTACAGCCTCAAGTCTTTTTGAGTATGATGCTACAAGCTTGGCACCTATTTTTGGGCAGTTTCTCCCATTCTTCTTTGCAGGACCTCTCAAGCTCCATCAGGTTGGATGGGGAGCGTCGGTGCACAGCCATTTTCAGATCTCTCCGGAGATGTTCAATCGGGTTCAAGTCTGGGCTCTGGCTGGGCCACTCAAGGACATTCACAGAGTTGTCCCGAAGCCACTCCTTTGTTATCTTGGCTGTGTGCTTCGGGTCGTTGTCCTGTTGGAAGATGAACCTTCGCCCCAGTCTGAGGTCCAGAGCGCTCTGGAGCAGGTTTTCATCAAGGATGTCTCTGTACATTGCTGCATTCATCTTTCCCTCCATCCTGACTAGTCTCCCAGTTCCTGCCGCTGAAAAACATCCCCACAGCATGATGCTGCCACCACCATGCTTCACTATAGGGATGGTGTTGGCCAGGTGATGAGCGGTGCCTGGTTTCCTCCAAACATGACGCTTGGCATTCAGGCCAAAGAGTCCAATCTTTGTTTCATCAGACCAGAGAATTTGGTTTCTCATGGTCTGAGAGTCCTTCAGGTGCCTTTTGGCAAACTCCAGGTGGGCTGTCATGTGCCTTTTACTGAGGAGTGTCTTCCGTCTGATCACTCTACCATACAGGCCTGCTTGGTGGAGTGCTGCAGAGATGGTTGTCCTTCTGGAAGGTTCTCCTCTCTTCACAGAGCAATGCTAGAGCTCTCTCAGAGTGACCATCAGGTTCTTGGTCACCTCCCTGACTAAGGGCCTTCTCCCCCGATCACTCAGTTTGGCCGGGCGGCCAACTCTAGGAAGAGTCCTGGTGGTTCCAAACTTCTTCCATTTATGGATGATGGAGGCCATTGTGGTCATTGAAACCTTCAATGCTGCAGAAATTTTTCTGTACCCTTCCCCAGATCTGTGCCTCGATACAATCCTGTCTCAGCGGTCTACAGATAATTCCTTGGACTTCATGGCTTGGTTTGTGCTCTGACATGCACTGTCAACTGTGGGACCTTATATAGACAGATGTGTGCCTTTCCAAATCATGTCCAATAAACTAAATTTACCACAGGTGGACTCCAATCAAGTTGTAGAAACATCTCAAGGATGATCAGTGGAAACAGGATGCACCTGAGCTCAATTTTGAGTGTCATGGTAAAGACTGTGAATACTTATGTACGTGATTTTTTTCATTTTTTATTTTTAATAGATTTGCAAAAATTAAAAAAAAAAAAACATTTTCACTTCATCATTATGAGGTATTCTGTGTAGAATTTTGAGGGGAAAAAAAGAATTTAATCCATTTTGAAATCAGGCTTTAACAACAAAATGTGGAAAAAGTGAAGCGCTGTGAAAACTTTCTGGATGCACTGTATGTCATTAAATGTGATATTTTACCAAAAATAAATGTAGAAAATCTAAAATAACATGTCAGAATTACAATTTGCAAATCATGTAAACCAATATTCTATTGAAAATAGACCAAAGTCTAATGCAATCAAATGTTGAAACTGAGAATTTTTGTTGTTTTATGAAAAATATGTGCTCATTTTGAATTTGATGGCAGCAACACGTCTCAAAAAAAAGTTGTGACAGGGTCATGTTTACCACTGTGCTGCATCACCTCTTCTTTTAACAACACTCTGTTAACATTTGGGAACTGAGGAGACCAGTTTGTGGAGTTTTGAAAGTGAAATGTTGTCCCATTCTTGGCTCCGTTGTCGGGCACAGAGAAGGCTGCAGTGTTTCCGGATCATGTTTATATCTGATTTCTTCTTTGCATGGTGGAGTTTTAACCTGCATTAGTGGATGCAGTGATGAACTGTGTTCACAGACAATGGTATTCAGAAGGGTTCCTGAGCCCATGCAGTGATTTCCACTACAGATTGGTGTTTTTAATGCAGTGCCTGCCTGAGGGCCCTGAAAATGAGCATTTCAACATTTTATGTTGTTTTTGGTCTATTTTTAAATAAGTATGCATTTACCTGATTTTCAAATCATCACATTCTGTTTTTATTTACATTTTACACAGCGTCCCAACTGTCTGTGATGTGTGAACTTGATCAGAATTACATGATATACTGAGTGAAACTGTTGATTTTCTCTAAGTATTCTACCTGCAGGTAAAACAGAAACAAAATGAAGCTGTTTCTGATTTATGGGGACCCACTTGGGGCCCTGTAAGGACCAGAGGCTGCCTGAGAGCCGCAGATGTAGGTCACCTTTGTTAAATCATGCGTGTTGAAGAACAGATGAGGTTCGCAGCCAACATGATTCTCAGACGTGCGGACCAAAATCCAAATCTGGGTGCATTCAGGACGAGCCGAAGCCCAGAAAAGAAAAGTCTCACGAACATGTCGGATAATTTAATACTCACATACAGCACGGCGTACATGTGGGAGTTTCTTTACATCTCACAAACACGAAAGCAAACAGGTAAATACGTGGATTATTTTTAGCACCGGCGTAGAGTCCTGACCCATTCAGCTTCCTCCAAAACACTTCTTCATAGTGATTTTCAAAATAAAACACCTTGCTTTGATCTCACTAGGCATGGCTTACATGTAATATCCTGACAGCAGCATTCACTTACAAAGGTTATTGATTAGAAAAGGATGCATACTGTACACCTAAAGTGGTGTACAAAAGCAATATTATATTATATACCATTTACATGTGTAACATTTAACTTCTGTATCATCACTGATGCTGGATAGAAACATATGAATTTTAATTAAAAACATGTGGAGGCTGTGGAGATAACATGGAACAATCCTGCATATAGAAACATAAATATATCACGCGCACAATGCTCTCGTTTCCTTTATATACTGTGTATTTACAGGAGAGCTGCAGTCTTTCTATGGAGGCTGTTTGTTCTGCTTATACTGCTGTTAATATTAAAATTCTAATAATAAAAAAAAAAAAAAATTCAATGGTGAACCTTTTTGTTTAAAAGTAATGTGAAAAAAATAGTATCAAAATGATTTTTTGAATCTCTCGATCAAAAATCAATAATGCACCGTTATCGATATGTTTTCATCTCAGTAAACACGATAAGATCGTACAGCGACGTTGGACACAGTTTCTGAAGGTATAAAGTGTTTTCTGTTGAACAGATGATGGATAAATATATTAAGAATGAACATACGTTTTCGGTATTCTGTGCCAAACGTTGAGCCAGGAAGTGGAGAGAGAGTTGAAGGTGTGATCATCACGACGTGACATCATGGGAATCTTTGACCTCACCTCCGGTCCGTGAGCCAATGGGAAGAGAGTAGAGTCTCCAGGTGTGAGGTGCACCTGTCGTACTGTCTCTGCTGCACCAACAAATACATGCTGCATTCAAACGTTGTCGTATTCACCGTGTACAGAGAAGAGTCCGTACCAACGGCGCCCTCTTGTGGTAGTCACCACGTCGGAACTCTTAAATGTTCTACAAGCCTCCAGTTCACCAGTTGTGACGTGTTTGTTTACAGAAAAGTCAGAGGTCATGGAAGTTCATGTTCGGTTGGATGTTAAGCTAATATATTGTAGTTTTAGTCATGTAGAGTTTGTCTTCATAATTTAGATAATAGTCTATGTCTGAGGAAAATGTTAATCTTCCCAACAGCCTCATCTTTTCCCTCTGTGTCTTTGTATTTCCTGTGAACTTAATAAACTGTTAGCCTCTGTGGCTTCTAGACGCCCTCCATGTTGCTGACTTCCCGTGTTTGTAACCACGAGTTCCATTTGAACCCAGAAACAGTTTGAAAACAGCTGGTGAACAAAGTGTTTAACATCTAACGAGCCAGATATTTTCCTCCAGGAGTCGGTGGAGACCAAAAACGGAGCTAAAAGGGATCGAATGTCTGGCAGCCAAAAACTCAACTCCAAAAGTAAATGGTAATGTTGTAACATTTTCTAGCAAGTATAATATTATTTGAGAAGGTTTAGAAGCCAATCATCATTGGCTGAAAAATCAATCACTGCAGATTTTTTCAGGCAAAAATGTATGTAAATCCGAAAACTGTTGTAGTCTCAGTTTGCAGATGTTACAGATGTCATCGTGAAGACTGAAGATGAAGTAAACCTGAATGTTTCACTGACCGTTTCACTCTTTCTGAAGCATCACATCTCCCCTTGGATTCGGAGGGAAAACGAAGATTAACCTCTTTGCTTTTCTACTTTAGTTGCAGAGCAGGAAGTGGCCCCTTCAGGGGACTCGAAAAGAAGCGACGAACCTCGTCACCCTGGAGACTCTCCTCTCCTCCAGTTGGCTCTCGGACCCGCGGCCCTCAGACGTGACCTCAGTCGAACGTTCTGCTGGATTTAAAGTGAGTGTTCAGAACTTGGTCTGCTTTAGTTTGTCGATGTGGTAGCAGAGCTTCAGGGCCGGGCCCAGCTTCAGTCCCAGGTACTTCATGATCATGTCGCTCTTCAGGAGCAGCAAAGCGTTCCCGTCGATCTCCTGAGGAAAGCGGAAGGACATTGGAGTCAGAGAGGAAGGGACATCGGTAGGTGACGTGTGGAGGAAATACTTGACTTACATGTTTCCTGAAGACATCTGCGTGAGGGCCGAGAGCCTGGGGGTCCGCGTCCCTGATGAACCACACCACGTCCTCCACCGACCAGGT
Source organism: Embiotoca jacksoni (assembly GCF_022577435.1). Taxonomy (NCBI): domain Eukaryota; kingdom Metazoa; phylum Chordata; class Actinopteri; family Embiotocidae; genus Embiotoca; species Embiotoca jacksoni. Next base: position 734,233 of record NW_027185378.1, read on the forward strand.
GGACGGGTCCTTGTTGGGCGGAGCTTTGGACTCCTGCGACTCTGGAGATGCGTTATATCCTCCTGCAGGAACAAAGAGAAGAAAGCAGCTTTTACGTTTGTGTTTCGTCGAGACAAAGGTCACCACCGTCCTCACGAGGACGTCCCACCTGTCCTGTTGCTCTCGGGGAACGTGTTGGGGCTGCTGGACGACTGCCTGCACATGCCGATGGAGGCCGAGCCGTTGGGGAACTGCTGAGACGAACGGAACCCGTAGGAGGACTTTGGGGAGTAGGAGGAGCTGATGGAGCCGAAGGCGGAGTCCCCGGGGTCGAGGGAGTAGCGCTTCCCATCCAACTGGTCTAAGTGGTAGTCGTCTGCCATCGATGTCTCAGCTGCAGACAGGGCGGAGGAATCAGAGACGGAACCCTGTAGCCTGCGTGTCGGAGCAGTGAACTGTGGGAGTGAAGTACCGTCGGAGTGGTAGGAGGCGGCGCTGTGCTGCGTGATGGGCTGGTCGCTGAACAGGTTCTCGCAGTGCAGGCTGCGACAGAGCTTCTTCAGGAAGCGCAGCACATAGTCGATGCTGTTCACCACGGGGAGGCTCAGGAGATGCTGCTTCCCATCAAACGTGGCTGCAGGAGCAGAAACGGGGCACCACTTGAAACACAGCTCACACGCAGCCTCCTCCACATCACTTCATTCAACCTGAGCTGATGGCGTGTTTGTGTCAGCACCACCGCAGGTAAAGTGTTAAACAAGCAGAGAGGAACACCTGAGCGAGGTCTTGGTACAACACCTGATATCTTTTCTCCTCCGTAGCCCTGCGTGAGGAGGGTGAACACGGTCTTCTGCTGGAAGGCGCTGTCGATGCAGCCCTGCACGGCCTGCTGCAGCACCACCGACGGTCGGTCCGGCCCGAAGTGGTCGGGCAGCTGCTGAATCTTTTTGCGGTCCAGGTTGGGGCCGGTGTTGGCCTGTTTGTTGATGTAGATACAGACTGAAACAAGAAATGGAGCAGCAGGTGAAATGTCTGGTGACCATTTTAGCGTCTTTAAGCCGCTGCAGACCAGACCGAGTGCTCGGGTGGCGTACCTGTGAGCACCTGGGGCGTGGCCGAGTGGGGGATGGTGGCAGCATCCTGAGGGATGGAGCTCATGTCGGGCTCCGGGGTGCTGCTGGGCGGAGAGATAGCCAGCGGTGTCATCACCATCCGAGGTTTGAGCTGCAGGACGACAAGTTTGTTTGGTCATATTATTTATTCATGCATCCAAATCCTGCAGAGACGAGGAAGTAAACGGCAAAAACAGCCGTGGTTGTAATGAAATAACGTGATGATATCTGACTGCAGCAGAACAAACAGATGTTACACTGAGGTCCTGTGAAGTCTGAAGGGCACGGAGCCTGTGTGTCTGTGTACACATGCATTTTTAAACACACTGCACCCACCCACACACCCTATCACCCCTTCCTTCCCCCTCTGGCTGACCTTGAAGCCCGGCTTTCTCCCCCTCTTCTTCGGCACTTTGAGCGGCGGGAGCGACTCGGGATAGCGGTTAGGAAAATCCATCTTGGCGACATTGCGGAGGGGGGGTCTCCCTCTCTTCCTGCCCGGTATCTTCCCCGCCTGGCTGGGGATGAAGGAGGGAGTCACTGCAGCTGATTGCATCTCACTGTTGTTGCTGTCTGACTTCTGTGCCGTGGCTGCAGGTACACTCATTTGGAGCTGCAGACAAAGGAAAGAGAAACACATCTGAGCGTGCACTTTACGTGCACATTAATCATCCTGCACCGTACGTGCTGGAGAGCAGCATTAGCATCCATTTACAGCAGACACTGAGCCGGCAGAGGTGCACAACACATCCAAACACTGAGAGACTGCAGAGCACTCAGCAGCTCAGTAATCAAACAACACAAAAGGGCAGCCATGCATGAGCTGTGGAGGAAACAGCACCTCCATCCTGCTCGGAGAACACACCAATAAACCTGAGAGGGGAGGGGGCGGGGGGCTGTTACCTACTGTCTCCTATTGTGAAAGCCCAACAGTCGAGACCTTTTTGTCTTAAATCCCAGCAGACTAAGAGGCGACTATCACTCTGAATCGTCACTGTGCAGGAGAAGCCATCCTATCTCTCCCCTCGTCCCTGTTTGGTGAACACTCTGCTGCTGCTGCTGCTGCTGCACACAGGCTGCAGACATCTCATTAGACTAATGCATTCAGCAGTAGCAGAGGGAGGAGGAGGAGGGGTGTGGGGGGGATTGACTTCACCATGGCTACCCAGCTATGAATTACCATGAGGATGACAGCTTCCACCCTAATCTTTAAAACGAGCGGCAGCGTCGAGACGAGGCTCATCGTCTGCAGCTGTAGCAGGAAGAAGCTGCAGGATGTTTCTCTATTCAACGGAGATCCATCAAAGGACAGCGCATGTAAACAAACAGGAAGCGGTCAGCCGGCACTCACCATCCAGACCAGATGTGGAGGATCCCGTCGCCTCCCACTGCTTTCAGGCTTTCAGTTCCCAACAGTAGAGACCTCAGAGCGAGGCGGACTCACTGTAATACTGTATATATACGAGAGTGTGTGTGTGTGTGTGTGTGTGTGTTTGTGTGTGTACAACAGAGACAGACACAGAGCGAGTGACACTGTGTGTGTGTGTGTGTGTGTGTGTGTGTGTGTGTGTGTGTGTGCGTGTGTGTGCATTAAAGGGAGAGAGGGAGAAGGGCTCCTCTGTTGTCATGGCAACAAGCCTGTAAGCCCTTTAACACCCTGACAGTTGTCTGCCATGTTTTGTCTGCAGCTCAGAGCCGAGGGAGGAAATAACTGGACTGCTGTTAATTATTATGAGAAACAGTGACTCTTATTGTTTTATATTTGTATGTGGTTTTGTACTTTAATATCTTTATTATGTGCTGTGAATGTTTTACACTCAGATTAACGACTGATACGGTTCGTTTAGACCCTCATTGATCAGCTGATGGATTGATTGCTCTTTTGTTCTGCGGCTGTTTGGATCATCTTTGAGGGAAAATGCCAAACAGTTGCTGGTTCCAGGATTTTCCAAATGTGACGAGTCGGTGCGTTTCTTTGTCCTGCATCATAGTGCACTGAACATACTTCAGGCTATTTTTTTCCCCTGTTTTGGCATATATTTAAGCAATAAATAAAACAAAAAAACAGGCTGATTATTTAGATATTAAAAAACATGAATTTGCCACAAATAACATGATAATAAAAACATCATTTGAATCTAGTTTATGTGTGAACATATAATGTAAAAATTTAATTTGTGTTAAGGAGCATGAAGACTGGAGAGCTTATTTTTAATTATTCACTGATCAATTCACTCATCAATATGAACAGTTTGTCTGCACTCTCAGTTTTTGTGCCACATGACGATCAATAGTTTTAACGGCGAGCTTCAAACGGAGCGTTCCATAATTTGAACATGTGTGTTTTCCAAATTTAGGCCATGAAAGTAGGCCTCACATTCATTTATCTCCCACTGTAACAACACTCGGTACTTCAGTATATTTAGGCACTAATAATTACTTTTTATTATTGTTTAATTTATCTAGCCATATATTTTTTTATTCATTATGGAATTTGGATAAAATAAAAAAAAACATAAGTAAAGTTCAATTTAAAAAGATACTAAAATAAAGATATTAAAAAGAGAAATACAAACAGCATCTATAGTTTTAGAAATAGAACATTTTATTTGGGACTATTCATTCATACCTTCCACTTAACTGTAATTTATGTTCGGTTTAATCTATTTATTAAATTTCAACTTGTTTTTTTTATTTTGCTCTTTAAAATACGAATTATATTTTTTCAATCTCTTTATTTTTCAGTCTTACTTTGACTCACATTGTTCATTATAAAATTATAGTAATAAAGATAATATTATAGTGTTTATTTGTAATAATCCCGGATGTTTTAATACAATAATAGCGGTCACAATAAAAAGTCGGTCGCCCCCTTCTGGCTGGTTTTAAACCCGCTTCCGTCTGTTTTGTCTTTGTTGATAAAGTTCCGTTGAATCCAAGATGGCGGCGTGCGTCCCGCTGCGGGTGAAGATGTCATCCTCAGTTTCAGCGGGCTTCAGGTTCCTTTTAAAACAGAAATATTGTCCCGGACAGCTGCTGACGTCTCTCAGACGAGGTGAGACCAGGTTCCGGTGAGTTTGGAGCGTTTACCGGGTCGGTCTTGCTGGTTTTATCTCCATCGGAGGAGTCACCGCAGCCGGTTAACTATTAACTAACCGGTGTAGCTAGTTAATTTTTAACTAACCGGTGTTTCCATGTTAACTTGGAGTCACTACAGATCTGTAAACTTACCGGGTCGTTATTTTCCCGCTCTCTCAGACTAGTTAGTAGTGAACCTTTGGTCTTCCACCGGAGGAACTAACTTTCTGACCAGAAGCCGGTTTTCAGAAGGTAAACACCGAGTGTGTTCTGCTCCGGTACCGACCATCTTGTCGTTGTCGTTTCCGTGAAGGTTCCTCGGTGAACGCCCGGCAGGCGGAGGAGGACGGCGGCGCGGCGAGCGGCTCCTGCGGCCCTCTGGACCACTACGGCGGGCTGATCCGGGACGGGGCGCTGCGGGAGGACGAGCACCAGAAAGCGGTGCTGCAGAACCTGGACCGGTTGCACCGGACCCTGCGGGGGTACAGCAACACCCCGACCTCCATCTTCTCCAAGGTAGACACCGACAAGGCTGTTCCCGGTGGAACTGCTCTGAATGAACCTTTCAAAGTAAAACGCTTCCTTTCAAAGTAAAACCACAAATGCTCTGGGTTTTGCTGCTATTTTTTTAATATTATTTCTGGATTATTCAAACTCGCACTGAGATCTACAGCTGCTCCCTTTACTGTGAAAATTAATCGAGTCCTGAAATATTTAACTGCGCTGAAGAAGTTCTAATGAATCTGTCTTTGTTTTGTTAAATTTCACTGATTAATCTGTCTGAGAATCTTTTTGCTGACTTTCCGTCTCCACATCTTTCAGTTTTTCACGAAGCCGAAGCCTCCGAAAGGTTTCTACATCTACGGTGATGTTGGTAAGACAGAGACGTGTCTGTTTGAGTTTGATTCCTCTGCCAACGCTGTGTTTCACGTTCAGATGACCTCCTAACGATCCGTCTCCTCTCAGGAACTGGAAAAACCATGGTGATGGACCTGTTTTATTCGTACGTGGAGACGGAGAAGAAGAAGAGGGTTCACTTCCACGGCTTCATGCTGGACGTTCATAAACGTGAGTCTCTTCCTCCTTCCGGACCTTCTGTGTTTCCAGGTGGACGGTTGAACCTCTGACTGGAGATAACGCAGATACATTTTCCACCTTCAGGGATCCACCGGCTGAAACAGAACCTGCCCAAGAGGAAAGCAGGAAAAATGGCCAAGTCGTATGACCCCATCGCTCCCGTCGCCGAGGAGATCAGCGAGGAGGCATGTCTGCTGTGCTTCGACGAGTTCCAGGTGACAGACATCGCCGACGCCATGATCCTCAAGCAGCTGTTCGAGAACCTGTTCCTGAAAGGGGTGGTCGTCGTGGCGACATCGAACCGACCGCCTGAAGGTGAGCAGGAAGTGATGTCGCACGTTCAAATCTGCAGAACGTAATTAGTTCTGCTTTAATAGGAAACATATTTATATTTAAACATTTCTGATCTCAACGATCACCAACTGAGATCTGATCAATCTTTAATTCTGATCTTCCCTCAGACTTGTACAAGAACGGTTTGCAGAGAGTGAACTTCGTCCCTTTCATCGCCGTGTTGCAGGTGAGAACGTGAAATATTTTCTCTCCCGTTGCCTGATGAGCTCTTTGTTTTTTTTGTTTTTTTTGTCGTTCTCCTGCAGAAATATTGCCAAACTCTGCGTCTGGATTCTGGGATCGACTACCGCAGACAGAACCGACCCTCCGCTGGAAAACTCTACTTCCTGTAAGACGTTCTACTTCCTGTAAGACGTGCTGACGGCAGCAGCAGCAGCAGCGTCTGCTCTGCCACTCCGTAACGTTGTTTTGTCTCCTGCAGTTCCAGCGAGCTGGACGTCGAGGCCACGCTCGACAAGATGTTTGATGAACTCGCTTTCAAACAGAACGACAGTAAGAAGACTTCAGATTATTTTTTTTTTTTACTTCCCTCTGCGGCCGATGGACGTTTATCAGAAACATCAGGTTATGTTACGTAAAAAGATCGGATTTTATTTCGACAGTAACGCGACCGAGAGTCATGAACGTCCATAACAGGAAGGTGCGTCTGAACAAAGCGTGCGGGACCATCGCTGACTGTGCGTTTGAGGAGCTCTGCGACAGAGTGAGTCTCTTTCTGTCTGTCCGATACAAACTGTGGGATGAATGTCGTTACAGCTGCTGTTGTCTGTGTTTTAATCGCCTGTCTGGCCTCTCGGAGGACACGCAGCTTAAAGACGAGTTGGTCTGCAGAGTCTTATTCGACAGATCTGTTTTCCTTCTCGGCCGTCGGCGAGTTAGAAACGTCTCGAACGTCTGGCGTCCAAAAAACTGAAATCGACCAGCGGAGAGAAGTGTTTTATTTGCACGATGGATAACTGCCTCTCTACAGTCTGGTTTATTTCAGCAAGTTCGCATTAATCCTGAAAATATTGACATGTTTTCAGCTACACAGTTCAGCTGCTGAGTTCTTATGAACCCGAGTTCTGTTCACAGCTTTGTCTTCATAGCTAATAAATTCATACGTGTTGGGTTTTTATTTTCTGCACCTTTTTTCTCTTTTTTTTTCTGCAAGTTTGTGTGTCTTTTGAAATGAAGGAACTGAACCTAGAGTTTAAGCGACTCACTGGTGGCTCCACTGGGGTTTTAAATCCAGAATAGCTAGAAAACGTTGAAGGTTTCGTGTGGAACGTTTCAGCCTCTCGGAGCCAGCGACTACCTGGAGATCTGCCGTCTGTTCGACACCGTCTTCATCCGACACATTCCTCTGCTGACGCTCAACAAGAAGAGTCAGGCCAGGCGGCTCATCACGCTGGTGGACGCCCTCTACGACCATAAGGTGCCCCCCGCACGCTCACCTGAGCTGCACCGACGTGTCTCCGGTACCCGCAGACCTTTTAACGGCGAGTCCTCCTGTTTCAGGTGCGGGTGGTGATCCTCGCTGATCACCCGCTGGAGGATGTCTTCGTTCACGGAGGAGATCACAGTCACGACGAGAGCCACGTTCTGATGGACGACCTCGGGCTGAGGCGGGTAAGAGTCACCAAGGAGGCCGTCTGCGACTGTAATATAGAACACGAAGGCTTCATCTGTCAAAATAAGAGCTTTATGTGCTTTTTAAAAAAAAATTTTTTTTTAAATCACATCCATTCAACACTAAAACAAAGTTCAGCTGGAAGTGTGGAGAAAACTCATTTAGCATGTTCCTCATTCCCATCACAAGACCACATTTCCCACAAATCCCGTCACTTCCTGTAGTAATAAAGTCAGTTTTATTTTGACAGGTGACTTTATGTTGTTATACTTTCAGCAGAGCTTCTGTTGGCAACAGTTTTTGTGGAAACATTGCAGGAAGTTATAATATTGTGGAATTTTCTGCAGTGGCAAGATGGTGATTTCCTGGAGGGACTGAATAAAACAAAAAAATACGCAGAAATCATTCAAAGCTAACATCCTGTTTCTGCAGGATCAGAATATTAAATGCACCAAATGTCAGATAGAAAATTAAAAAAAAACAAAAAACGTGAAGCCGTGAAGTTGCAGCACGTGTTCAAATCTGGTATTTTGAATGTGGCTCTCAGGAAGAAGCCAGCAGTCTGTCCATCTTCAGCGGGGAGGAGGAGATGTTCGCCTTCCAGAGGACGGTGTCGCGGCTGACGGAGATGCAGACGGAGGAATACTGGCTGCAGGGCGACCGGAGCAGCAAACCACAGCAGTGACTCCTGAACGGGACTCCTCCAGCAGAACTGGACCGAACGCCACTCCCGCCCTCCCTCCGTCAGTACCTCCTGAACGGGACTCCTCCAGCAGAACCGGACCGAACGCCGCTCCCGCCCTCCCTCCATCAGCCCTATGTACAGAACATATTTATTTCTCTATCAAAGCCTTCAGTCATTTTACAGCGACGGTGCACTTTTAAAGTAAGTTCTTAAGATGAACCTGGATTGAGGTCCAACTTTTTAAACCCGTGGGACGACTTCTGGACTCCAGAAAGACCTTTTTTTTTTTTTTGAGGGACATTTTCATGTTTTTTTGAACATTAGTTCAAAATGCATTACTACATGAATTCATCATAAATCTAAACACAGAAGCAGCAGACGGGTTCGGCTGTTTGTTCGAGTCGATGATGATTCTTCAGTTTGTTTCCATCTTTTCTTTGTTTAAACACATTTACTGCAGTGTGTAGGAGAGAAGGTGAGAAACAAACTTTAGAGACACAAACGCACACACAGATGGTGGCATTTTATTTAGTGGAATCTGTTTTCTTTTGCAGAAACTAAATCTGTCCTTTTTATTTAAAGCTGTTTCAGGTCGGAGGATTTTATTTTCTTTGATTGTGAGACTGTCAGATTTTCAGACTTCATTATTTCTGATCAGATTTAAAAACAGGAACAAGAAAATCTACAGGATTGTAAGAAGAGTCACTTTTAATAATATACAAGTTTCCAATCTGTATAACCTCCTTTAGAGCTTTGTTACTCATGATTAAACATTAATTAATCAAAGTTAAGTTCAGTTTAATAAGTTCACTGCTATTTTTAATGTTCTGTATAATTCAATAGTTTTAACTTGAGTCTGATGTATAAACACATTCAATTCATGTCACTTTATTTTCATTTTTTTTAAAACGGCATTTGGGAAATAAAAGGAATTTGAACGGTCTTTTAACAGTTGGATGGCTGGTGTATGAAGAAGTCCTGGTTCTGGTTATGGTCCCGGACATCCAGACTGATGATAACATTTAATTTCACAGTGAGGAGCTCGCGCCCTGATGACTCTCTGCTGTGAGTCTCGTGCTCATATGAAAGGTGATGTCACTACTTGGCAGTCGTCTCCACGCTGTCACTTTAATTTCTGCGCAGTTCAGGATCGCGTCTCCTGCACTCGCAGCGTTTGCGCCAACCGCAGCGTGTTTGCGGGCTGCTGGCCTCGCGGAAGACTCCGTGCTGGCTCGGTGAAGACGCCGGAGATGTGCGTCCGGGATGCAGCGTTGTTTCTCCGGTGCTAGGAGGGCGGGTTTGAGGCTTTTCTCCGGCGGCCTTCAGAGACGCTCCTCTCCGCTGCTGGCTGCTGAAGAACTCCGGAGAGGAAACGGTCAAGATGGCAGCTGTGTCGGGCTGATGTGGAGCGGTTAGATGCGGTATTCTCCTCCTTTGTCGGGCAGCATCGCGGCGCAGGACGCGGCCGCCTGTGAAGGAACGCCGTTCGGATCTGTGCGGGTCTCCGCGGAGCCTCTTAGTCTGTCCCTGTAGAGACGCTGCGGTGCGGTGCGGTGCGGGCTGCTGGGTGGCTGGGTGTGGGCTGTGCACGACAAAAGGATATGTTTTGTTGAAGCTGGTCAGTCGGAGGAGCTCCGTGCGCCGCGGACAGACGCTGCAGGACGGAGGGACGGACACGTGCTGAACCGGGCTGCAGGCACGACATTTGCATCCCGTGCAGAGTAAATAAAGAGTCCCGGAGCGCGCGCTCAACATTGATGGAATGCGACCTGAGTGATTTTCTAACCCTTTGTGTAACTACCGAGACATCAACGTTAACATGGCCGAGGCGGCGCGGAGCGAAGACGAGCCGCCCGCAAACGTCGAGATAGACCCGGACTTCGAGCCCCAGAAGCGGCCGCGGTCCTGCACCTGGCCGCTGCCCCGTCCGGAGGCAGGCAAGCCCGGGGCGAACGACACTGACGTAATCCCCGAGGAAGAGGATGATGAGGGTGACAGCCCGGGGAGCGGCGCTGCTCAGAAATCCAGAGGTGGGCTCACGGAGCCCCGCGAGCCAAGCAGCAGCTCCGTCTCCCAGCCCGTGGAGGTCCAGCGGGGCCCCCGCAGAGAGGAGGCCGCCGACAGCTCGCCCTCCTCGGCGCAGACCCCCCCTGCGGCCCCCGGCGGCTCTGCCTCCCAGCAGCTGAGGAAGTCGTCAGCCCGCAGGAACGCCTGGGGCAACTACTCGTACGCAGACCTCATCACGCAGGCCATCGAGAGCTCCCCGGAGAAGAGGCTGACCTTGTCCCAGATCTACGACTGGATGGTTCGGTCCGTGCCCTACTTCAAGGACAAAGGAGACAGCAACAGCTCTGCAGGCTGGAAGGTGAGCGGTGCCACGCTGCTGCTGTCATCACAACAAACAGCCCACCGTGCTCCTGTTAACACACGGTGGAGGGAGACAGCACCATCATTCGTGTTTTTCTTCTGAGGTGTATTCAGGTGATCAGTGAGGCTGCAAAATAATCTGTAATATACAACATACACACAACAATGTGCACACACACATTACACTCAGGACACACACATTATATTAAGGACACGCACACACATTACACTCAAGACACACATTATACTAAGGACACGCATACATTACACACAGGACACATGTTACACTCAGGACACGCACACATTACACTCTAGACACGCATATTATACTAAGGACTTACACACATTATACTAAGGACACACACACACACACATTACACTCAGGACACACACACACGCATACATTACACTCAAGACACACACATTACACTCAAGATACACATTATACTAAGGACACACGCATTAAACACAAGACACACACTCACACATTAACCTCAAGACACACACGTTAACCTCAGGACACACACTGACCCAGTCAGAACCAGACTCTCTGCTGCCTCTGTTTGATTTTCAGGATTAGTTCAAACCGATTCATCTGTCATGGAATAAGTCTGATGAGCTCTGAGCTGCAGGATTTAGACGGAGGGGGAAAAATAGGTTTGTAATCCGGCAGGCTGCTTCCAGGGAGCTGCTGCTGGAATAAATTCCAGCAGCGCTGGTCCAGACTGATCGGTTTAAACCTCGTCGAGCTGATGGGGCGCGTCGGGGGGACTCAGGGTGGGTAACACGAGCAGAGGGATGTGATGTGATGCTGAGTTCAGAGTCCAGATGTTTCCAGCAGCTGCAGCAGGAAAGGGTTCACGTTTCTCTTTCAGATGTGCTGACATCAGCACGTCTGAGGAGATGCTGTGTGTCCAGAGCGTGTTTGAGGTTCTGACAGTTGGATCACCTGACTCTCTGTCTGCACACGTCTCGGTTCTGGTCCTGTGTCGTGAAACCAGATTTGAGTGTAAATGGATGTCCAGCGCCCGGCTCTCGGCCCTGCTCCGTGCCACCCTGTGTGTTCGTGCGGCCCGGGCACCGGAATCAATCAGCTGACTGTAAATGATGTAGGTCAACGTGTGGCCGTGTGAGAGGAGCTCAGTGTTTCTGTTTGGATCTGAACTGGCACGGCTCCAGTCGGCTCTGAACGAGGCTGCTGCAGTGCTGCGTGGGGGGTGGGGGAGCAGGAGGGGGGCTCTTTGTGATCTATCTTTATGTGCAGCAGCTCCTACTGTATGCACCTGTGCAGCTCATCTGCAGCTCGGTCCGCCACATTCCTCCACTCAGGAGGAGAAGAACCAGGTCCTGCAGCTGCATCCAGCAGGTCCACTTGTGCAAGTGATTTATTCTGTCGGCCTCAGTGCAGCTTTTCGTCTCCAGTTTCTGTTGAACTGGACTCAATGCTGCGGTCATTCTTCAGGTTGTGTTTCCAATCCGACACCACTATGATTCACAGCCTCATGAATGAGCTCAGAGTCAGATCAGAACCACCTGAAGTGCCGCACATGGTTCATATATTCATGTGTTGTTGTGCGCTCTCGGCCTGCGGCTCCTTCCAGCACCAACATGTTGACATGTATTCAGCTCTCGGACCTTTACTCAGGCGTGATGTTAGATATGGTTCTGGTTGTACAGCAGCTCTTTAATAAATATATATTTATCAACACACTCCTTTTCATTCGGATCAGTTAGAACCCGTCGATCCCACCTGATGGATCAGTATGATGAAGTTCTGCTTCTTTGTCACTGTCGTCACTAAACGGAGTTTCTGCTGCATTCAAGTTAAATTCTTCAGTAGAGTTCAGAGATGTTTGAGGAATGTGTGTTCAGAGGAAAAATGAAGGATCGGTGCATCTTTAACCAGAAATAAGAAGTCTGATTTCATGTTCATGTTTGTTGAGTCAACAGAAAGAACAAATACAACTGGAGAAGACATCAATATTGGATAGACACGTCTGGAAGCTGGAAAGTGAATCAGATGTTTTTATTTGTAGATGAAATCAGTTTTTTAATCGAGATAAATAAACCATCTCGACTCGTTTTGTCCGCTTTGGCGGCGCCTGTGGTAACTGCAGCTGTGCTGTTTGTGATGCGTTGGCTCCGCCCACCCTCTCGCTGGATGGAAACGTGTTTGTGATTTTTCCCGCCAAACACGGCGAGTTCAACCGTCCCGTTGCCTCCGTCAGCAACCCAACAGACACTTTATTTAAAGAAAAATCTCCAAAATGAAACCAGAAATTCAACATTATCACGTTTTTGTCCAGTTTTGAAAGGAATACTGTTAGCTTCGCTTAGCATAAGGACCAGAAACAGGGGCTAGCAGCTAGCGTAGCTCTGTCATAGCTCAGCTCCTCTAGGCTCGCTGGTTTTAACGGTGTAGTTTGATTGTATATTCATAAACTGAAGTGTGAAGACGAGACGTCGGACAGAGACGAGCTCGTTGTTTCCTGTTTCTGTTTCCAACGTTAAAACTACCTGAACGGATATTTATCGAGTCGCATCGACCTCTCAATGAAACATCAAACTTTGACATCCTTTTAAAGTCGGTAATGAAACCCAACGAGACGATCGTGGCTTCGTTCCGATTGGTCGACGGCAGCCATCAGAGTTAAATCAGGTGACTCGGGAGGGAAGAGAGCAGCTGGTTTCATTCCTCGTTCCGTGATCTTTGTTGTCAGAGGAGATGCGAGTGTTTGCCGGTTGATCCGATCCTTTAATTGACTCCAAGCGGGAGGGTTTTTAACCGCGGCCCGTCTGTCTGCATCCGTCCCCCTGCAGCTCGGACGCGTGGAGCCTGTTTGCCGTTTGATTAGTTTAATCGTCTGAGAGGTGGATTTAAGAACGAGCGCGGTTTTACTCAAGTTAATTCGAGTTTAGAAGAATCAAGCTGGACCGCGTCCCGGTGCGGTCGGCCTCTGGGTCGCAGAGATCAGCGCCGGCCTCCTCCTCCTCCTCATCCTCCTGCTGGAGTGTGACGGCCAGCGGCGCAGCTGTTTAATTTTGAATGTGGTCGGGAACATCTCGGGGGAAATCCTGCAGACCTTTCTGAGCAGCCAGAAATAGGTCACAGTGTGAGGTGCAGAGAAAAGGAGTCTGATGGAAGACACTGCAGAGCTGGAAAGATTCAGCTCTCCGTTTTACAGCCAGTTGCGCAACAGAAAGCTTCAGTTGCAGGAAGAAGGATGTTCAGATCTGACTGACAATAATCTGTGTTTTCTGTCGTTAGGAAGAAAAAGGAAAAAAAGAAGAAAAGAAAAAAAAGTCATTTCTGATCCCAAACTAAACAGACACTCTCCACAGAACAGCTGGTGATGTTTAAAGGATGAGTTGGTTTTTATTAAAGCCTGGTTCGTTATTATTTATCTTGATTATCACTCTGCACTCGTCAAGTTAACAGCAGAGATCTTCGAGAGTCGACATCACTGAAATAAATCTTCACGTTAGTCCGACTTGAGGGGAAATTCTCAAACTTAACACTTCAAAAGAGACTCAAGTTGTAATAAACTGTATTTTTCCTTTCTTAGATTACTGTTGATCTAAAGTTGAAGTCTAAAAATCTGCAGCAGAAACAAATTTGGTCTTTTAGTCTGCAGTAAATCCAACGTTTCTCATCAGGCAGCCAGCAGCTTCTTGGCAATAAACCCCACTGCATGCTGGGTAAACAGCAACACCGTGTCAGTCTTAGAAACTCCTCGAAAACCACAGAAAATTAGAAACAACAGTTTTTACAGGTTTTAGTAGTTTGAGGCCAATAAATGGATTTAAAATAAGCTGCTTATGTCGTGTAAACTCTGCGTCCTTCCCCTTTAAACCGGTTCCTGTCTGACATGTTTTAATTCGATATCAACTAACTTCGATGTTATTTCTCGTTGCAGAACTCCATCCGACACAACCTGTCCCTCCACAGCCGCTTCGTCAAAGTCCAGAACGAAGGAACGGGGAAGAGCTCGTGGTGGATGGTCAACCCGGAGGGCGGGAAAGGCGGCAAAGCTCCCCGGCGACGGGCCGTTTCCATGGACAACAGCAAGTACATCAAAGGAGCCCGAGGCCGCGCCACCAAGAAGAAGGCCTCGCTGCAGGCCGCTCAGGACGGTAGCTCCGAGAGCTCGTCCAGCCTGTCCAAGTGGACGGGAAGCCCCACGTCCCGCAGCAGCGACGAGCTGGACGCCTGGACGGACTTCCGCTCCCGGACCAACTCCAACGCCAGCACCCTGAGCGGCCGTCTGTCCCCCATCCTGGCCAACCTGGAGCTGGACGAGGTGCCCGACGACGACTCGCCGCTCTCCCCGATGCTCTACTCCAGTCCCAGCAGCATGTCGCCGTCCACCGGGCCCACGGGCCTCTCCGACCTGGCCGGTACCATGAACCTGAACGACGGGCTGTCCGACAACCTGATGGACGACCTGTTGGACAACATCAGCCTGACGGCGTCCCAGCAGCCTCCTCCCGGAGAGGAGGACGACGGAGCCAACGGGCAGGCGGGCTCCGTGTTCACCTTCAGCTGCTCGGGGAGCGGGCTGGGGAGTCCGTCGGGGAGCTACGGGCCGAACCCGCTGTTCAGCCCGCCGTCCATCACCGGCCTGCGTCCGGCGCCGATGCAGACGATCCAGGAGAACAAGCAGACCTCCTTCTGCCACTTCGGGGAGCACCAGACACTGCAGGACCTGCTGAGCCTGGACCACAGCAACGTCCTGCTCACCCAGTCTGACCCGCTCATGTCACAGGCCAGCACCGCCATCGCCCTGCAGAACTCCCGCCGGAACGCCATGCTGCTCCGCAAGGACCACCTGCTGGTGAACCACGGCGGCACCAGCTCGGCCCAAAGCTCTCCGGCACCCGGTTGGCAAGCGGGCTCATCGACCTCGGACGGAGACGCCGGCCTCACCGCCGCCGCCGCCGCAAAGCAGCCGCTCCTGAAGTCTCCCGTCAAGAACGCCTCTATGCAGCTGGGCTCCAGTCTGTCGGGCCAGGACCGCTTCGGCGCTGACCTGGACCTCGACGTGTTCAACGGCAGCCTGGAGTGCGACATGGACTCCATCATCCGCAACGAGCTGATGGACGCGGACTGCCTGGACCTGAGCTTCGAGTCCCGCCTCTCCGCCCAGAACGCCAACCGCAACCCAGGGAGCTTCTCCGGGACCAAACAGACATCGGCGCAAAGCTGGGTGCCGAGCTGAGAGGCGACGGGAACACAAACTCTACGGGGAAATGTAAATTATCGTCCTGTATCGTGCAACTAGAGGGAAGAACGCGTGTAAAGGTGTATTTATGTCGTTTTATTTCCGATGTGAGGCATCAGGTCGGTTCTGTACACAGAACCGTCTCCAGAACTGTTCCAAGATGTGACCGACAGTCAGGACATTTTCTGATGGACAGCATCAGCTCGTGTTCGTCTCAGGGAATCACTCATATCACAGCATCACGTCTCCGCCCGCCTCTCTCTCCTCCTCCACTCCTCAACCAACACTTTGCCAAACCAGCCATCGGCCCAGTTGCCCGGTACCGGTACCGGCTGACGGCGTGTTTACAGAGAGAGCCGCGGAGTCGCGTCACTACGTTCCAGTGGAGGATACTTGACACGCTTTTATTTTGTAGGGTTTCTTTAAAAGCCGAAACGGACTGAACCATTTAACAAGAGCTGTTAATGAGAAGCTTTTTATTTCCCATAATGCACCGGGTCACACACCAAATATCGATCTGTAGAGTTGAACATGTTATCGAGACATGAACTGATCTTTATCGTGTGGGTTTTCTATGTTTTTTTTTTATTTCTACCCTGTGATTTTAGTGACGCTACTGTGAATTCTGTTCCTCCTGACGAGGAGAGCTCCTCCGGTACTGATCCGATCTCTCCTTCATCCTCGTCCTCCATCCTCTTCCTTCTCTCCCTTATTCTCCTCCTCCTCCTGCAGCAACCTCCTAGTCCATCCTCCACCCTCTTCCTCCATCCTCCACCTCCTCCTCTCTGCTGGAGGTGCAGCTCTGTAAACAGACTTGAGGGCAGAATTTAAGGACCTGATTTAGCTCCAGTTGGCTCCACTTCCACGAGCAAACACTCCGGATTCAAACACCCACAGAGGGAGACGCGGCTGCAGCGTCGAGGTGCGAGTCTGAAGGAGTTGTAGGTGCTATAAATATGAAGCGGCTGCAGGAGGAGCTGTGTGTGTGCGTGTGTGGGGAGGGGGGGTTTGAAACGACCACAGTGTTTTAAATATTGCCAAAATGTTTCTGCATTCGAATGAGTGGAAAGCAGAAGATAAACAGTGTGTAGATTTTAGAACCAGTGTTCAAAGAGCAAAAAAGTAAATAAATAAAACCCAACATCAGCAGAGTTTTGTAGGAAGAGCAGGATGAAATGTTTACTAACAGGATGAAGGAGAGACAGGATGTTAAGAGGAATTTATCTGGGTGTATTTATTATTGTTGCAGGACGTCCCGTCTCCTGTGTGGTGGAGAAGCACTTTTATTGGATCATCTGTTCAGGTTGGTTCAGACAGAAAATGAACGACCCCTGAACCCCTGCGTACCGTCAGTCAGTGAGCAATCTAAATGATCCAGCGTGTTGAGTTTAACAGTTTCAATATTGAACCCCGTCGGCCTAACATTTAATTTAACGGTGCTTCCAGGTAAAGTTTATGTTGCTTCATGTGGATGATTTCACCTGAGAAATAAAAACGCTGACTGTAACTTCATATTTTTACATTCAGTTGAAGTCAAACTCACTGCCAACGTTTCATTTCTTCCTATTACTCCTACAAAAGAAGGAGAAAAAAGATCCCAGATGTAATTCCAGCTGTTCTCTCGGTCCGGTCTGAGATGGTGCATGTAAATAAAGCTTAAAGGACCACTGAGACACGTTTGATGTACCTGTGTTTCATTTCTGTCCCTGGAGGAATATCACAGCTGCAGCTCTGCGATTGGGTAATCGCATCATGAGCTCAGAGCCAATCACACGCTGTATCCAGGAGGAGCAGAGCGGCTGCGGTCGAGTCTGCAGGAGCTGTGACTGCGGAGGTGAGTTGGTTCTCCTCACAGCGCTCTCTGATTCCACTTTTATTTACTCTGGACTTCAATTATTTAAACCTGCTGGAAGAAGCTGACGGCTCTGATGTCATCACCATCAGAGGTAAAGCTCTGGAGCCCTCTAGAGGATGAAGGCTGCAAATGTGTGAGTCCAGGAAGTGAAGGAAGTACTTCCTGCTGCAAGTTTCAAAATAAAACTGCATTTAACTCAACACTTTCAGAGTTAATTAAAGAGTCGGCTGGCCTTTTTCTCCAATAGACAGAAATAGTACTGAAAAAAAAGTACGAATACACATTGGAAAATAAAGTATGTGTGTATTATCAGTCAAATATAAAAACTCCCTGGAAAAGAAATACTTGTTTAGGTAAGTATTTATTGTGATATTTGATTTTGCTGATATCAACCAGCTTGAACTATAAAAAGATATTTTACATACTTTACTGTGACATTTTTTTATAAACTTTTGAACCACTTAAGTCTGCCAGAAAAAACACAGAAACAAATCTTTTTATTACACGTGTGGAAGAATCGTGTAAAATTATGTTTTGGAACAGTTTGAAGGCGTGGAAGGTGAAGTGTTCAGTTACCCAGTCGCTCAGTGGTCTGCTGCAGCAGGTGGAGGTGAGGGAGGTACATGTTTGTGATTCCAGGAGGGAAAACTAGTTTTCCATCAGCCAACATGACAGTCTGACCGAAAACACGGAGCTGAAAGAAACAGAGTAAAAAAAACAAAAGTCAATATCTATCAGCAGGTTTCAGTAATGTCCATATTCAGGTATTTAGTCAATAGTATTTGATTTTGCTGATTTTGCTTATAGTTACAGCAGTAACTACAATAACACTTTATTTGGACCATAAAAAAAGACATACTTGTCGTCCAAAATATGAAAAAAAAAAAAAAAAGTCATACTATAAAGCATGTCGTCCAAAATATGAAAAAAAGTCATATGTCGTCCAAAATATGAAGAAAAAAAAAAAGTCATACTATAACGTCCAAAATATGAAAAAAAGGCATGGCTTTTTTTATGGTCCAAAATATGAAAAAAAGTCATACTATACTTACATTATGGACTACATATTATGGACGACAAACTTTAGTTTTAGGTTATTAGTTTTGCAGGAAAAATTAATAACATAGAAAGTCCCAGGCGGGAATCAAATCCAGGACCTTTAGACTGTGAGACAACAACACTGACAGCTGCACAGTGTTAGCTTCCATGACTTGAACGAAAGTCATACTTATAGCATGTCGTCAGAAATATGACTTTTTACTCTTTATTTTGGACGACATGCTATATAGTATGACCTTTTTATCACTTTTTGGACGACATTAAAGAAGTATGACTTTTTGTGCTATTTCTAACGATATGCTATAACTATGACTTCCATTCCAAGTCATGTCAGGCAACACAATGGTGCAGTTGTCAGCGTTGTCATCTCATAGTCTAAAGGTCTGTGGTTTGATCCCTGCCTGGGACTTTCTATGTGGAATTTGCATGTTCCTGCATAAGTAATAACCTAAAAATAAAATATGGATGACTAACTTGTGCATGTTAAAACATAATGCATAATGTAAAACAAATGTCATGCATGTAGTCGTAAATGTGACAAAGTCACACTCCAAGCAAGAACATGCAGACAGAACAGACAGAGTTCCAATCCCTTGATCGAACCCAGTACTTCCTGATTGTGAGATGACAACGCTAACAACTGCAAAATTGTGCTGCCTTTATTGCATGTTTGTCTGATTTATATAACTTATATGACTTCTAAACATTTTATGGAAGACAGCACAGTGGTGCAGTGGTTAGTGTTGTTGCCTCCCGGTCAGAAGGTTTCAGGTTTGATTCTTGCCCTTGACGTGGCTTTTGATCTAAGATGTTAATGTCATCCTTTCAGGGGTGAGTCTCGAACCTGGAACCTTCTGAATAGGAGGCAACAATGCCAACCACTGCACCGTTGATCCCTCTTCAATAATATGTTTAAAAGTCATATAAGTCAGACGCTGACAACTGCACCACTGTGTTAGCGTCCATAACTTTAACGAAAGTCATACTTATACCATGTTGTCAGAAATAGCACAAAAAAAGTTATACTGTCGTCCAAAATGTCATATTTATGATGATTAAAAAATGGATGGTCACATACTTGGTCGGTTGTTGACCTATGTGTGCGGCTGCCCAATTGAAGTCCTTGTGCAGGAACCAGTGAACGGGACGTATCGGTGTGTTCTGGTGCTCACCTGCTTCTCCAGCAACTTCCGGGTCAGATCCAGAAGTCTGCGTCCTGGTTCTCCTCTCAGGTCGCTGAGCAGCAGAGCGGCCCGAGCCAGAGTAACACTGCAGCCTGGGGACATGGACGTCCAATCGGACAGCAGGCTCACCGCCTCCTACAAACAACGGCAGCACTCTCATTACTTTACAGCAGATTCAGTCATCATATCATATCATATCATATCATATCATATCATATCATATCATATCATATCATATCATATCATATCATATATCATATCAGCCCACATCGAGGCTCACAAAACAATCAAAAAACATCATTTGTTTTTAATAAAATACAAAAGAAAATCAGAAAAACCAAAGTAATAAAGACAAAAGAACGTTGTTTTTTTAGGTTTTTACCCAACGATGCCAAATGGTATTAAATTAGCCTGCTCACATTATTACGTTTTATTAATAAATGAAGTAGGAATCATTTGTAGGATTAATATTGTTATATTGTAAACAATTGTTTTTCTGTCTTTCATGAAATATTCACATATTTTTTATGAATAAAGACAAAGTGTGTGTGTGTATGTGCGCGTGCATGCGTGCGTGTGTTGCGTGTGTGTCTGTGTGTGTGTGCGCTGCGTGTTGTTTGTATGTGTGTGTCTGTCTGTCTGTGTTGCGTGCAGTGTGTGTCTGTGTGTGTGTGCATGCGTGTTTTATGTGTGTGTGTGTGTGCGTGTGCATGCATGTGTGTCTCTGTGCTGCGTGTTTTATGTGTGTGTGTGTGTGTTGCGCTGTTACCTGCAGTGTTGCCGTGCTGTCTTTCGTCCTCCCTCTCCGTGCCTCCAGCTCGGCTCTTTCAACCATCAGCAGGGTCTGAACATCTCGGTCTCCCCATCGACTGCTCTCATCCAGACTCTTCTGGATCACCCGAGCCGCCGCCTCAACAATGTTTTTATCTTTAAACAGACACACAAACAAATTAATATCCGACATTCATCTTCCTATCGCTGATCTACGTGCAGCTTCTGTAATCTGTTGGTAACACTGGGACATAAGAAGTGTTATTAAGTGACACAGCAGGATGTCTTCCTGTAGGTGGGAGGTAGATTTGCAAACTGGACAGTCTGGAAAAGGTGGTGGCGAGGAGGACACTGAACAAACTGGATAATCCTGACCACCCTCTCCACCACCTGCTGCAGGGACAGAGGAGCACTTTCTCCTACGGACTCATCCAGCTCACAAGGACCGATACAAGAGATCGTTCCTGCCCGCTGCAGTCAGACTGTTCATTAACTCACCTCTGGCCAAATCCATCACGCAATAACATAATAATGTTTGTTTGTTTAATTCATTGCACTGTTGTTTAGTTTAGTTTAATTTAATATTATAAAATTTTTATTTGTATGTAATGTGTATTTAAAAAAAAAAAAAGTTCAATATTTTTTACTACCTTTGTCATTTTTATTGCTTTACCCTGTATGTATTGCTGTAACGTAAGAATTTCCCTTTGAGGGATTAATAAAGCATCCCTCCCTCCATCTATCTAGACTACAGACCTTTGTAGGGAGCAGCCGGGTCGGGGATGAGGGCCACCAGACTGTGGACCAGAACCAGGCGGCAGCGCAGCCACAGACTGAGTCCGACCCGCTCGCTGGCCTCCACGGCTGCCGGACAATCTTCTTCCAGGGAGTACGACACGTTGCATTCTGTAGCCTCCTTCAGAGAGGACATAATATTCAGAAATGCTCACACAGCATGTGGAGCAGATCCCTGCTGCCTCAGAGAGGTCGGGAGCTGCTGACACACTTTGGAGGCATCACCATATGTGGGGATGTTTTCCAATCGGGACACAGGGAGGCGTTTCATGTTGAACTTCATACGTGCTTCCTCTCTTGTCGCGTGATACGTACTCGTCTCCGAGCGGCCGTTCTGGATCTTCTCACGATCACAGGTGATGTTCTCAGCAGCAGCAGACACGAATCTGCCACCTTGGAGCTGGAGGACATCAGAACCGTTAGGATGCCACGGATCAAACGGACGCAGTCCGCACACATTAAGGCCGTCGTACCTGACTGCAGCGCGTCCCTGCTGCAGGTAGAGCTTGGCCTTCAGAAGACTGGATTCTATCGTCAGCTCCAGTTTCTCCGCGTCGCTGCACTGATGAGACGGGAGCTGCTGAGAAACGCAGAGCAACCAGGAGGACGCTGCTTCCAGCAGGAGGAGCTGCAAGAGGAGAGGACAAGTATGGCGCAAAAAAAAAAAAAGTTCCTCCATATTGGTAAGAACAACAATGAGAACAAGCAGCTCAATGTGTGAAGAACGTTAGATGGCTTGTTGACAGTTTTCTTTCAGAGCAGGGATCTTACGGAGAAGAATTTTATATCAGTCATAATGTTACATCCATCAAACAGCATTTAAAGCTAAAGCATTTCAACGTTTCAACAATCATCGGCATTCCCAGCTAGTTTGGTTTCATGTGTGCATTTGGAGTGATTTTATGACTTTATTACTGATGAGACTCACTGTTGATTCATCAGGGATGTAATGATTCGTCTCAATCAACAGAGTGCAGGTAGGTCTCTGACTTGCCTCTCAGACTCAGACAGACTGAAGTGAACTAAAGAAGTTTAAAATTTCCATCAGGTCTGACCTTGATCCTCTCTGGATCCAGAATATTTGGCTGCTCTGTCTCTCTGCAGGAGTCCTCAGTGTCCACCCCATCTTCCCCTTCAACACAATCTGAAACACAATCAGACTGCTTCATCCTTTGTGGCTCTTTCACAATAAAACCACACGAACTGTATTTAAAGTGAATGTCTTGTCTGTAAATCCTGCACAGGATGATGGAAAAATGTTCTACTGAGAAACGTCACGAGT
The DNA here is from genome assembly GCF_022577435.1 of Embiotoca jacksoni. Classification (NCBI taxonomy): domain Eukaryota; kingdom Metazoa; phylum Chordata; class Actinopteri; family Embiotocidae; genus Embiotoca; species Embiotoca jacksoni. The sequence continues at coordinate 756,665 of NW_027185378.1, forward strand.
AAAACCGACGTACAGAAAGAGGAAGTACTCTCGGTTACACACCTGCCGCAGGACGACCTCGCACGGTGTTGGCGATCGCCAGGACGAGTTGAACGCGAGCGAGGTTGATTCTGATGCACAGCGTGAGGCCGAATTGTGAGCAGACCTCCGGAGGAAAGTCACACTTCACAAATTCCTCCAAACCCTGAAAACAAGCACCACGAATGCAACTTACAGTGTCAGTGCAGGACTGGCGTGGAAATATGAAGCAGAGCGAGCAGCACAAAGACATGTGACTGTCTTCCTCTTTAAGGTTTAATCACACGTGTAATTAATTCGCAGAAACATGCATAAGAAGGCCGACAGCAGAAGCACCTCCATGTTGTCCACGAGAGTCTTGTTGTTGCAGAAGTTCTTCTTCAGCTGCACAATAAACAGAAAGTTTATTCAGATTATTGCACAAACAAACTAATATTTCCGTGCAGAAGCAGATCAAGTTGTTCACATACAAACAGCAGAATAAACACCTGGAAGTATATTCACAATATGTAAGAAATAGTGAGACATAAAACTTATCGATATTACAACTGTTCACAGCCAAAACAGAAACACACGACTGCACTGAACAATTAAAAGCTAAACATTCTGAAGTGGATGAGCTGCAGAAGAAGTTTCTTAAATCAGGTGATCGTACCTGGGTATCCGGCGTGATGATGTGTCGTCCGTGAGGCAGCATGACGGCGCCTCCCTGAGACAGAAAAACCGCCTCTTTCACAGCTTCAGAGAACAGACTCAGCTCGGTCAGAGCTCGGATCTGCAGGAAACAGAATAAATCTCCACCAATCAGGAGGAGAACAATGTCTGCATGGAAGAAGAGGAGGCAAACTGCTTTTTCATGCTTTTTCTCTCCCATAGTTTTTTCTTATTGTCTGTTGCATTCAGTTCCCTCGCTCGCGTAATTTCAGTTTTTTCTTTTGCAGATGTCTCCGGCCGTGGAGCTGCATGTCTCTGCTCTGTGATTGTCGTCTCCACCAACAGTTCATGTCTTGTATCTCTATGCTGTCCTTTTCTCTCTCTGCTCTCCCCTCAGCCCAACCAGTCGAGGCAGATGGCCGCCCACTTCTGAGCCTGGTTCTGTCGGAGGTTTCTTCCTGTTAAGAGGGAGTTTTTCCCTCTTAACAGAGGTTGGAGGTTTTTCTCCCTTAAAGAGGAGTTTTTTCCCTCCTGGCTTATGTGGGAATTGTTGGGTTTCTCCGTTTCATGTTGTAAAGTTCTGCTGTGAGGACTTTAATGTGTTAAATGCCATGAAATGACCCGTGTTGTGATTTGGCGCGATATAAATACAATTGAATTGAATTGAACTCTGACCTTCAGCGTTCTGCCCTCAACGGTCCGACGCACGTCTCTGCACACCGTCCCCACAAAGTGGAGGTGGAGGGTGAGAACGGGCAGGAGCTGAAATCACAAACACGAGCACCGAGTTAGCCTTCAGAACGAGCGCAGACAGACGGAGTGTGTTGGTGTACCGTGAGGTGGTAGCCGGTGCCGTAGAGCCAGTGACAGACGAAGCCGAGGCTGGTGACGGTGGTGGCGGCGTTGAGCCGGCGGGGCTCCGAGAAAAGGTCGACTCCAGGGAACAGTTCACCCGTCAGGCGGTAGGAGGCATACTGGAGGTCGTCCTGAGGCCGAGCCATGGAGCAGCACAGCACACACTGTGGAAGGCGCACACACACACACACACACACACACACACACACGGGCATGTCAGGAGTATTACACACACACACACACACACACACGGGCATGTCTGGATTAAAACGGACAGACAGGCAGACAGACAGACAGACAGACAGACACACACACACACACACACACACACACACACACGGCATGTCAGGAGTAAACACACATACAAATTTGTGATCGCAATAATTTTTGTGATTTAAAAAGCATGTAAAGCTCTTATTTTAACAGCAGATGAAGCCTTCGTGTTTTATATTAGTCATAGACGGTCTGTTCTTGAAAGATGCGTCACTTTTAGACACTTTTTATCACTGAGCTCCGTGATGGTTCTATAAATTCAACACAGACAGAAAAACAGATTAAAAGTCAGATATTTCTGGGATGTACAGCAGGATTATTATCACAGGAAGTCAGCACGGATTACTGCAATATTACTGTAAAAAAAAAAAAAACACGTTTCAGTTTTTGAGAAAATCCGCTGTGAAATCAAATATTTTGGCTCATGACAATCACAAATAAACTGAGAGACCAACATGCAGCAGAGTCATCAACAACAGTCAGAACCGTGTGGGACCTTGAAGAGGTGAGCAGACAGCAGGCAGCAGTCGGTCCGCTGGCTCATGTCAGGAGAAGTGAAGATAAACCTGCAGATTAAAACACACCTTCAGAGGCAGGTAGGTTTCGGCGGCACGTTAATGTCCGTAAAATGCAGCGAGCATCGCATCTGCGACCACCTGAGTGAAACCTACTGAGCGATCTTGGCAGTGAGAACGGCCGCCTGCAGACACCCCCACAGGCCGGCCCGTCTCAGGGTCTGCTGCAGGGAGCCCCCCCCGCAGGAAACACCGTCCCACCTCTTCACAGTGTCGGAGCTCTGCAGGGCAATGTCCACCGCCTGACTCCAGCAGGAGAGCGCTGCCCTGCAGGTCACACGCAAGAAGGCGGGAAACAAACAGGACAGAAAAATCACTATGAGATGTTTTACTGTGGGAAACAATAAACGGCTGCAGTTTTAAACCAACGCACACACACAGACACACACACACACACACACACACACACACACACACACACACACACACACACACACACAGAGACAGACTCTCACTGTGGTCTCCCGTTGAACAGCTGCAGGTCTCCCGTCTCGTGGAGAACCTGAACTCTGAGAGAGTTGTGACAGCCGACGTGGAGATGCTCTGCGGAAGAGTTGACAGTGAGACCTCTGAGAACTTTCTCCCACTTGCTGGTCACCTGTCAGTGCTGCGTTCATGTACAGTGGGATATAAAAGTCTTTCTCTGAGTGTCGAGTCCGCTCTTACTGAAGGAAGTGGAGTACGCAGTGAGGACAGTGGACATGCGGTCAGGGGGGACATGGAGGCTGAAGACAGTCTCTGGATGACAGGAGTTTGAAGAGGGGGCGGAGCCTGAAGAGGAGGAGGAGTTTTAAAAAGCTGGTGTGTGTGTGTGTGTGTGTGTGTGTGTGTGTGTGTGTGTGCGCGTGTATGTGCGCGTACACTCACAGGTCCATGTGTCCACCAGTAGCTGCAGCAGCATTGACCGACTGTCCTCCAACTGCTGAAGATGAGCAGGTTTATTCTCCAGAGCCTGATGATAGCAGTGCAGCGTGTCCTCCACGTCCAGAGGGACACAGACAAGGGACATGGACAGCTGCTGCTCTGCACCTGAGACACACACACACACACACACACACACACACACACACACACACACACACACACACACACACACACACACACACACACTCTGTTACCCTGCTGTGATGCTGGGCAGCTGTTTACAGCTGTTTGAGTGACTTCACATGTTCAGACCTTTGAGTTCAGCTGCTCTTCGAAGAGCCGGTTTATGTTTTGTTGCTGTGCAGCTTTGAGGCGTCCAACCGCTGAGCAGCTGGCAGGCGGCGTAACTTCTGGAGGTCACCTGACGTGTAGGACAGAAAACAGCACATATCAAAGGAGTAATCAAAGGAGAAGAATGAAGTGCACTTTGAAGCGAGCAGGGAGTATGTGACATCGCAACATAAATACAAAACATGAGCATGAAAATAATTAAAGTTGGTCTTTCTTCCTGCAGGACAATCAGATGTCAGACATAATTTCTATAATGTGTGTGTGTGTGTGTGTGAGTGTGTGTGTGTGTGTGTGTGTGTGTGTGTGTGTGTGTGTGTGTGTGTGTTACCTCTGTCCCCGTGTCCCTCTGTGTGTGTGTGTGTGTTACCTCTGCCCCTGTGTCCCTCTGTGTGTGTGTGTGTGTGTTACCTCTGTCCCTGTGTCCTTCAGTGTCCTGACGTGATGCGGTTGTGGGACAGCAGGTCCTCCAAAAGACGTGATTCTTTCCAGCAGCCTCCTCTGAGCGTGGAGGAGCAGAGGAGTGACGCTGCAGGCGTAACGCTCGCTGTGGAGGACGAACAGACGGACGCACACCAAACCTCGTCGGGGAACAGATCATCGGGTCAAAATCAAACAAAATAACGTACCTTTCTTCCTGCATCAATAACATGTTGTCCTCACCGTGTGTAGGAGTTGAACAGTAGTGCGAAGTGCGCCAGGCTCTCATTTTGAGCTGTCGTGGAGCCGCTCCAGAGTGTGCAGCACCAAGGTTCTGGTCCAGCGCAGGTCCACCTGGGTGCTGTCGTCCAGAGGAGCTGAGAAGTGAAGACCGGACTCCAGTTCATCCTCAGTCGAGTCTTGGTCGTACAAACGCCACAGCTGGAGGGACGAGGACAGAGAGGACAGACACGAACTGAATTGTGTCCTCAGATTCTGCTCCTCGAGGTTTGGTTTCTCTAGTTCAGTCGGGACCACTTCAGCTCAGGCCTTTACTGCATGTGTAGTGAGTTATATTAGGTGCTGTGACCTTCATGTCCCTCCAGAAGGGTTTGCAGGCTGAAGCTGCTTGAATAAAGAAACTTGTTTGAGATTTGCCAGTTGAATGATGGTGAGGAATATCTGCTGATGTAGCTGTCCAGAGAGCTCAGCTAAATATTCTTATGAACAATCGTGTGTTGAGCTGCTAACAAGCGCGCGCGTGTGTGTGTGTGTGCGTGTGTGTGTGTGTGTGTGTGTGTACGTAAGTAAGTAAGTAAGTAAGTAAGTAAGAGTTTGTGACACTGACCCCGAGTGTGTTCACCATGTCCATGATGAGGTCGGTGGCCAGAACCAGCAGAGGGGTGAAGATGGACTGATGCTGCTCAGATGTGATGGTGGAGGGGGTTTCAGCCTGCAGCAGGACGATGAATCTGCGGTTCTGGTCCCACACGGTCTGACACACGGACTGCAGGGCGGTCCAGTGGCCGCCGCGATGGGCCAACACCTGCAACACATTCAAAACACTGGATTTCACACAGTGAGTGAATGACCTGGATGTGTGTGCAGTGTGTGTGTGTGTGTGTGTGTGTGTGTGTGTGTGTGTGTGTGTGTGTGTGTGTGTGTGTGTGTGTGTGTGTGTGTGTGCATACAGTACCATGGCCCTGCGAAGGTGTGAGGCAGCTTTGTGCAGCGAACCCAGCAGGGCAGCAGCAGATGGTCTCTGAGTCTCGGCTGAACGATGAAGACTCTGAGAGAAGTCTTCTTCCTTGCAGCTCTCTGTGACGTGGTCTTCAGCTGTCGACGAGTTCAGATAGCTGATCGAACACACATCGGGTTTACGTTTTTTTCATCTTCAGTGTGTCGTTTTCCTCACCTTCATCTTTGTCCCTGTCTCTGCGAGGCGTCCTCTTGTCCTCCCTGAGACCGCTGTGAGAGGAGTGTCCCTCCGAGATGTCTTTGTGTCCAGAGGACGGCTGCTGCTTCCAGGCCGTCCACTGCAGGACATCATGGGAGGCCAGAGGGAAACACTGAGAGGTGAACTGGCTGTACCTGAGCAACAAGAATATAATATACAGCATGAATATACACTATATATATATATATCAATCAGAACCAACACAGAACAGGTGATGTGTGTTTACCTGAGGTGCAGGCCGCCTCCCCCTCCCCCTCCATGCTCCTGGTGAAGCAGTGTGAGGTGAGCCTGAGCCGTGCTGTGGTGCAGGTAAGACCTCCACACTCTCTCCTCCCTGCAGAAGCGCCTTAGCTGCTGCTTGTAGCACTGTGACATCATGGTCAGCAGCTTCTTCACCGTCTGTTTCCTCCTGCACACACAACACACACACACACACACACACACACACACACACACACACACAGAAAGTTGTCCAGAACACGCGTGCTTACGTGAACACAGACAAACAAACAGACAGACACACAAACACACGTTGTACCTTTTAGCTAGCACTAGAGACGTTTTCTGCTTTCGTTTCCTTCCCGTGTTGTCACATGTCCTCTTCTTCTGTTTTAAAAATTCAAACTAATTACACATCATGTGTGTGTGTGTGTGTGTGTGTGTGTGTGTGTGTGTGTGTGTGTGTGTGTGTGTGTGTGTGTGTGTTTCACCCACAGTGATCCACCTCTTTTCAGAGTCTGACTACTACTTCTAGTTTCTCTGACAGTTCACCTGCATTTGTCTTGTGGGACGCCTCGTCGTCTCGTCTCGCCTGACAGAGAGGACGTCACAGACAGTCTGCATAAGTTTATTCATATTACATTATGAATAAACTGCAGCATGATCCATAAAGAGGTGGATCAGGTGATTAATAAAGACCCACCATGACAGAAACTGAAAGATGTTGTATCCCCAGGTCAGCACCAGCTCCGACTGACCTTCCTCCAGACTCCTCTGGAGGAGTTGAGACGCAAACTCAATAAAGCACGCTTTGCCTCTGAGCTTCATCACTGCGAGGACACACAAATGTGAGAGAAGACAAGCGATTGTTCATCAACAAAAGGGAGGGAAACGTACCGGTTACATAGGCGTCCTCTAATCTGCCGCAGCAAATCACCTCGAACAACACGGCGGGATCCTCACAGTCGGTCAGAGGCCGGAAAACCTCTGCAGACATAAAGACACAGTGTTCAGTGTTGAAACTGTGGTTTATAAAAAATTTTTTAGATCTTCCTGCTGTATCCACAGACTAGTTTTGAAGACCTGTGTGTGTGTGTGTGTGTGTGTGTGTGTGTGTGTGTGTGTGTGTGTGTGTGTATTACCGTCAACTATGCTGTGAGCTGCGATGTGAGATGTGATGTTTTTCTTGTGCTTTCCTTGCAGCGCCTTCAGCTGGAGAATTATCTTCATATGACCTTTAACAGCACCGTGAACTACTGTTTTATTCTACACACAAACATAAAACCAGTTAATAAGGTGTCTAAAATTTAAGCTGTCTTCAATAAAAAAAATACGATATATATCAATTACGAAATGTCAGGACCTCCCGTTAATTTCAGGAGAGATTTAAATAAACAGACTTTTTCTTCCATTTCTTACGGCTTCAGTTTGTTTGGAGCCGCAGATGTCCTGCAGCAGCCTGCGTCCGCAGTCCATCAGCTCATTGCCCACCCGATGCTTCTGCAGCACTTGTGACATCTGTCAGCGGGAAGAGTCACAGATCGCTTCGTAAGACACTTTACCTTGCTTAGCATGTGGACTGCAAGCTGAAGACATAACGTGAAACTGGACTCGTACACACCTTCGACAGGTAGTAGGTGATGCAGGTGACCATGTGCATTAAAGACTCGTTAGTGGCTTCGGTCCACTTCTGTTTGAGAACACCTGAATTCTCAAACAGAACCATCAGACACTTCTTCAGCACCTGAACGTCAGAACACAGACTCACTTGATCAATAATCTGTAGTTTATATCATGTTACATGGTTCAGACGTGTCTGGATGATTTTTTTTTTATATATATAGCTTACATATACAACACCTTCAGCAGAGATCTGGTGGAAGATGAGCGGCGCCAGGAGGCCGTAGCAGGTAACTGCAGCTTGAACAGCAGCAGTGCCGTTTTTCAAACACATCGCTGTGTCCATGGCAACCAGCATGCGCTCACACTCTGACAGTCTGGCTTCCTGCATGCACGCACGACCACATGTCACTACTTCATTGTTTGACCTGTAACCTGTCACACTGTGGTCGGTCCACTTCCTGCTGCTCACCTGCTCCCAGGTAAACGGTCCGCAGTCACTGAAGGAGTCACAGAACAGAGCCCCCTGCTGGATGTTGATCTCTGTCTCGGTGAAGATGGAGGTGAGGAACAGCTGGACCAGGTGAGGGGAGGAGCTCTGCAGGGTTCCTGTGTTCAGCCTGCAGGATGGGGACAGATGAGAGGGAGATAAATAAACAAGTTCTTTGAGCTGAGCGGAGCTTGAGTGGTTCCTGCTCACCTGGTGTCGGCCAGTCGGTCCTGTGAGCTGTTGGACTTCCTGTCAGGGAGGGTGAAATGGCTCCACAGGACCCTGCAGGCTCTCTGTGCTACATCGTACTGCTGCGTTTGAAAGGCCACCTGAGGAGACGTGAACACAGCTGCATCATCCTGCCTCCTCTGTCTGTCTGATGGTGCTGGTTGTGTGTGTGTGTGTGTGTGTGTGTGTGTGTGTGTGTGTGTGTGTGTGTGTGTGTGTGTGCGCGCGCGCGTGTGGAGAGGGGGAGGAGAGGAGGGAGGGAGGTTACCTGAGCCAGGTGAGCCCACGTGGAGAGCAGCGGCAGCGGCATGGAGGCCAGCAGAGGGAACGTTGTCTCCCCGATCGTGTTTCCCAGCAGCATGCCATGTCGGTTGTACGCTGCAACAGCAAACACATACGTCTGGTTGGGCTGCAGCCGGTCCACCGTCAGAACACACTCACCACTCACAGCAGGGACCTACACACAGAGTCAGACATGATGTCATCATCGACACACAGACTGACGATGATCTGAAAATGTGACAGAAACAAACTGAACCATGTCTCCGGTTCCCGTCAGGCTGCAGTCTCTCAGCCGGACTTTCTGGTTAAAGCTGTCAGTGACCCGACCGCAGAGCTGGTACCAGAACACCTGCACACAACCAGGTAGAGGAAACGGCATCAGAGGAGGGTGGATTATTACATCATTGTTAGATTAACTGATAACTTAAAGCTCTTCTCATCTCACCTCTCTCTCCAGGTTGTAAGGAGCCGGGCTGAAGGTGAAGGAGTGGTCGGTGCGGGAGAGGAGGATGGGGGGAGGAGCCGGGTTCCTCTCCTCCCTCTTCCTTCCTGTGGATTTCTTTTCATCTGGAGGCTTCGGTGCGTAGGACATGTGCACCCGTCTCTCCTCCATCGCGGCTTTCTCTGTCAGGGCGGACGCCTCCTGTCCAGAACATCAGTGAAACACTCGTCAGACATCTTAAAAGTGGCTCATGAAACAAAAGGACGTTTATGCCTGTTAATAACAGTGGATCTAATGGAGGGTGGTGGTGTGACCTTGAGCAGACGTCTGGTCTCGCTGCCGTCTCCGAGCTCCTCTCTGTTGTGCAGCAGCAGGACCTTCTGCAGCAGCAGATGAGCTCTGGACACTTTGTTCCTCTTGATGCGCTCTAACACTTCAGACTCTGTAACTACACACAACAAACAGTCACGTCAACATTTAAACTTCTGGTTCAGAAACCAGTCTGTGAGGCAAGCGGCTGCTCAGAGATCCTGGCAGTGTGTCCATGTGTGTTTCAGAGAGTCTGACCTGCGTGTCTCTGCAGTAACTGGAGGGAGGTTCTGTGGTGGAGGATGTTCAGCTTTAGATGAAGGTCTCTGGCCAGCAGGAAGGTGTTTGTGGACAGGGTGTGCTGATAGTCTTCTTCCTCTCCCTCCTCTGATGTTGGAGAACATACTGATGGACTGAACTTCTATGAGAACAGGAGGAGGTCAGTTCAGTTCCTGAGAGGCCGACTTGGAGCGACAGGAATCTTCCACACGACTGTCTGACAGGTCGACTTACCTGCATGAAGGCCGACTCGGCGACTGCTGAGGAGTCTCGGGGCATCAGAGCAGCAACACCTGAAGTTAAAACTCCAAGCCCCCTCTGCACCACCTCACACACCTTCAGAAGCAGCTGTGTGTCTGTACTCTGTGGGTACACACACACACACACACACACACTACAATATACAATGTAGACTGTTATCAGTGGATGATCTGCAGTCAGTCAGCATATTCACACACCTGGAGAAGAGAGAAACAGCTCGGCTTCACATCATCATCATCGTCACGGCCTCCTGTAATAGAGATGAGAACAACGACACAGTGTTTGAAGATAAAGAGGATGGAGTGCAGATATCAATGAGGGAGCAGATGACAGGAAGTCGTTCGTCACCTGACCACTGCGTCTGATCCCAACATTGAGCTGCTCTCTCCAGTCGAGTCCCCAATGTGTACATCATGTCTGCCATCATTAGACAGTCTACAGACGCCAGGTCACCAGAGGAGGCCACATCACAGAGAGCAGAGAGGCAGCACAGACACTGCAGGGACGTTCACACAGACAACATCCATCTTTTATCTCATCAACATTTTACGTGCTCAGTGAGAAGGCTTTAACTTTATATTTGACCTTTTTGAAAACAAACCTTGTGATAATCATCCACCTTCTGGAGGGAGTGTGTGAATGTCAGTTGATCCCTCTGCGGCTCCACCTTCATCTGACTCCACAGAGAGAAGACAATCTCCAGAACCAGGTCTCTGTCTGGCTGCTCCTCCTGCACACACACACACACACACACACACACACACACACACACACACACAAACACACATAAATACACACACACACACACACGCATGCAAACACAGTAAGAAGTCCTCCTCCGAGCTCTAATCATTCACACACACACACACACACACACACACACACACACACACACACACACACACACACACACACACACACACACACACACACACCTGACACTTACAGGGGCAGAGCCACACACAGACGTGTGCAGAGCATCCAGCAGACGAGGGATCTCGTCACTGATGGAGAAGGAAGGCTTCTGTCGGACTGTTGGACAAAGACATCACATTATAAAGAAGAAGCTACGGTAATAACTTATTAATAACATGTTAAAGTGTCATCAACATCTTCAACTACTAAACCTATAACCAGTGGTTCTTATTATTTCATTCATTTTCTAATATTTTCTGTTTGAGTGAACCAGTCAAATCAAGAAAAAGGGAGAAAAGGTTTAAGGATCAATGATCATGAATGGCCTACAAGAATCCTCTAAATGCGCTGTGCGCTGTCAGTTTAACAACATAAAGCCCTGAGTCAGCTCTCGTGTGCTCACTGTCGTCCGTGTTGCCCCGTCGAGGATGAATCTGCTGGGAACTCTGCAGACTGTTGAAGCTGGACAGTAAAGTGAGATCACACTCTGCCTTCCTGAACGACTGATCCTCCAAACCCTGACACACACATGGAGACACCAGGTCACACACACACACGGAGACCAGAAGCACCAGGTGAGGAGAGCCGGTGAGCGACTCACAGATAAAACCTGCAGCATCTCTCTGCTCAGCTCACTGAATGAATCCAGCTGTCTGTACTGGAACAGCAGTTTGATGAACTTCACTGCAGACATGACGGGAACTTTGTTTTCTCCTGGAGACACACACACACACACCGATGAAGGGATTGGCATGATGGAAGAGCTAAGAAAAATGTCTTTCATAAATATTGACAACAGCAGCAACTAAATGCATCACAGTCAGGTGGTTAAAACTTGAAACACTCCTCCCGGGCTCCCACATTCCCTTTTTAATTTTACGTTTGGATTTTTATTTATTATCCCTTTCTAAGTTGAACCTTTGTTTTATTCCAAGCGTTAATATTTAAACCGAAGAGAAGTGTTGTCTTTGTTCTACTTTTAATCTTATTTTGCAGAATTGATAATAAAACATACAGATAAAGCTGTAAAAAAAAAAAAAGGATAAACAGTCAGAAAAAAACAAAACAACAACTACAACAACAAAAGTGACTGACCTGTAGTGGCTAAATCTAGGAGACTTGATGTTGTTGTCAGTACAGCAGGAGACAAACATGAGTGGTCGCCACACCTCTGATCAACACTGCTGGTGACTCCTAACACACATTAACACACTCAGACACACTGCACCTGGTTTATTTTTCATCTGTGTACTTACTGTAATCACTGTGTGTGTGTGTGTGTGTGTGTCACTAACCAGATAATATACCGATCCCAGCTGACAGGAGCTCCATCACCACCTTCTGATGCTTCAGGTCGTCTGGCATCTTCCCCTGCAGCAGGCGTGTCGCGTCGTCACCGAGAGCCTCCAGGACGACCAGGAAGTGTGCAGCGCTGCAGTCAAACAGGTCGGAGAGGACGCGGCCGGTCGCAGTCTGAGGCCACGGCACCTGAAGGATACGCACACGATCCTAATTAAATTCAGTACAATACATCAAGTAAATTAGGACATAAAAATATATGCAGCAAAGAGCAGTAATGCAACTTCATCATACAGGTAGAAGTGTTTGGCTTCTACACCGAGCAGACCTTAATGTGACGGTAAACTTTAGGATGAGCTTCAACACTGAATATGATGGTATGACAGTAAAGTGGATGTTCTTACGCCGACTATGTCCTCCAGCCGTCTGTCTCTCTGAGGACGTCTCGCCACGAACGCAGCCTGCTTGAAGATCATGGCACCTAACTGAAAAAAACAAAAACAAAAACATCTTTATTACCTTTGAATTCGATCACAGAAGAAGACAAAACATGATCACCGTATCAGTGAAGTGACTGCAGTGTTGGTGACCTCGGAGAACTCCCACCTTAATGGAGGCCTCTCTGAAAGCTCTCTGAGTCTCGGCGTCCGCCTCACTCGGCTCCTCCAGCTCCGCCAGCGTCACGATTTTACCGAGAGCTCTCCTTCCAAACTTCTGAGAGATGCACAAACAAATTAAAAAAACAGGATCAGACCCTCAGAGCAACTCTAACTCAGTTTGTGAACCTTTTCTAATTGAATACACAGATTTGTAATTTCATACAAAAATGACCAATAAACATGCCAGCCGTGAGGAATCTTTCATTTCTGCTGTTGTCGATAAATATTTAAGCATGAATTTACATATGGCTCTAAATAATCTGACAGAAACCTGCAGGTCACAGTTAGTATCTCCATCTGTTTTGATGACTGTGCATTTGTTGGTGTCCGGACGCAGACGTCTCTCACCTCCGCTTGCTCCTCGGCCTGGTTGTCATAGTAACACTGGCAGACTGCGCAGTAGAGTGTGACGATCAATGGCAGATACTTCACGGTCATCAGAGGGATGGACAGCTCTAAACTGATGCTGGCCCACAGGAGGTACTCCAGGACCTGAACGGGATCGTAGATGTATAAATGGTGACATATATTTTACCGTTTCCTTCACAGTGTATCAGACATGTCTAAAATCTATCTACAGTTTCAAAAAAAACAAAACAGGCAGCAGTATGAGCTCCATTTTTTTTTACCTGTGCACTGTGATTCATCGTCATCAGGTAACAGCTGATGTTGTAAATGTGCGACGCGCCTAAATGACAGGAGACAGACGGAGAAGAACATACAGTCAGAGGTTAACTGTACAACAACATCAAAATACAGCAGAATGTATTAATTGTCTATTTCCCAAAATCGACTAGTTTTTCCAAAGTTTCCGGTCAGAAAAGTGCCGAGTCGTACTAACATACCGTCGTACAGCTGCATGTGGAGGTGTTCATGTTGCTGAAATGCCTGCATCATGATCCTCATGAAGTTCAGCACACGCAGCAGGATGCCGAGTCCCGTCTGAGTCAGGACGCTGTGATTTTTCTGCTCCTCAAATATACACGAGGCACAGCCCTTCATTGCACGCATCTACACACACACACACACACACACACACACACACACACACACACAAAACAATTCTTTACAACAGCAATAATACTGTACGACCAGCCGTAACGTAACACACACACAGACTCACTGCACATCAGCTCACAGAGCGCACTGTACCTTCATGACAAACACTTCCTGGTCTGTATCGAAGCCTTCGGGGAAGAAGCAGCTCATGAAGTGGTCCACGCCTGTGATGTCGGTGATGTTGACTGAGCTGAACAGCTGCAGGTGGAGACCGAATCCCTTCCACAGAGCCAGGTTGAACATCTACACACACACACACATCACACACACACACACACACAAAGAGGCAAAAATATGAGTGTCAGACAAATGAAATTCATTAATGTGGAATAAACCAGACAATAAAAAGATCAATAGACCAGATATCAGCGTGTTTTAAATTTCACCTTTAATCCAAAGAGAAAATCTGCAATCTGCAGCATGTGTTCCTGGTACAAATTCGAAGGCAGACGCTGGTTGTATTTCTTCCAAATCTCCACAAGGGTTTTAATCCTTCAAATTAAAAACAATTTAAAATGAATAATATAAACAGACTGGCAGTAAATTATAGTTGACGGATTCACCATGTTTGTAATACCACCCACGAGGGCCAGAACCAGTCCTATGACACCCCCTTCGGTCACTGCACTAACACTGCAACTCATAACCATCACCCCCTCCCTTCCCCGCAGGGCGCAACAGACAGTATTGCCATTAAGGTTCACCGAAATCTCTGTTATGCTAAGACACCCGTACTTTCAGGGCGCATGCGCAGTGACTCAGCTCTTCCACGCTGTGCTGGGACTGTAACCCAGATACCTAAAAATCATTAGCACGAAACAAATTACACTAGATGCGACAGAGACAAACAAATAAATGCTAAATATAATGTAAAAGTACTTAATTTTTAAAGACCAAACTTCGGCAATAACGGCAGAAAAAACAGAATGAAGCTAACTAACGTGAACTTCAATAAGCCAATGTTACTGTTAGCTTTTAACGTCTTACCCTCGAGCATACGACCTGTTGTCCTGGTCGGTAACGGAAGCGAATTGTTTAATTTGTGTCATAAACGAGTTAATGTCTCGTTTAAAAGAGACTAAAACTGGGTTTCTTTTATCGAGTTTACCGTAAAATGTCGCCGGTAAGTCCATTTCTGTGGTCAAATAAAACAACTACCGTATTTGTGTTCGATAAAACCGATAACAAACTGCCCGAATCTACGGTTGAGGGTCACATCACCATGACAACAACTGTAAAGACGCACTGTAGTGGGCAACTCGGGGCGGAGCTCAATGTAGGCGGAGTGAAAGCTAAAACCCCGCCCCACTCTGCCCGTCATTGGTGTGTACAGCTGAATCTCTGCCTCCTGCTTTACACATCGACATATATACATACATATTGATAAATACATACACGTATATATGTCTATGGTTTTACATATCGGTATATATAGATATAGTTAGGAATATCTAACTATATACTACTACTACTACTACTGTGCTATTTAAAATGCATTCTGCTTTATTCTATATCTTTCTTTTATTAAAGTTGAATTTTAACTCTCAGCTCAAAGATCAGAACATTTTCCTCATGAGAATGGAGACATTATATTACACAGATCAGAGGAGTCCACATTCTCTCTTATGAAGGGCCAAAAATGCATCTGGATTGAGGAATGTGGTACAAAAATAAATGAAATTGGTAAATTCAGTGGAAAAAAGAAAATAGAAAATGGTTTATGGATAGATTACCCATGTGTCTGTTTTTGGCTGATCCAGAAAACTGAAAACAAGTTAAGCCACTTATGATGCAACAATAATATTAAAATCAAATATTAAATATATTTTTGTTTTCTCCATTTTTTGACCTACATTCCCAAAACTACCATTTCACACCAGTAAGGTACCTAATTTAGAGTTAGAGAGCGACACAGACCACTGGAGGTTGGTCGCCAGGGAAACAGCACAACAAACAGCTCAGGGGCTGAGATTTAGCAGCACCGAAGGAGGCTTTTACTTTGAAAAGTCTGGATCTCAGTTGATTTCTGATTGTGCTGAAGCTGAATGAAGATTTGGACCATGTGTGAGGCGTACAGAGTTTCCTCCTCCGTTAAAGTGAAGCAGATGGAGGCCGAGCTGTCGCAGCAGCTCTCCGCTCTGCGGGCCGAGATCGAGGAGAATGGATTCCCACCGGGAGCAGAGGGCTTCAACTCTTACAGGTTTGCTGATTGGTTTTAAAAGCCGTTTGGCCCTAAAGCTTCTTTAAGTGTCACTAATGTTAAAAAAATGTTCAGCTCTGTTCCACCTCCCAGAGATGTTTCCTTCTTTCGCGTGGAGAGAGAGCATGCACTGAGGAGAGGGCTGCAGGTGAGTACAAGAACATGTGTTGGTACCTGAAGGCATCACGCTGGACTTGATTCAGCTTCTCGTTGTGTCTCTGCTGAGTGTCCGTCTCCTCCTGGTCTCAGGTGGCCGAAGCTCTGCCGGTCCGGTCTGCGGCTGACGTCATACAGAGAGAGCTGCAGAGCTGCTTGAGTTTGGAGTACAGTCCCGACAGCCTGCCGCTGCTGCTGCACCAGGTGAAGACCAACTCCCTGACAGACAGAAGAGGGATTTATAAATCAGGTTAAAATAGTTTCCTCCGTGTTGTTTCCTCTTCAGTTCTACACGGACCGGTCCTTTCACCTGGCTCAGATCAAGTATCAGCTCATGCTCAGATGGACGAGATTCTGCCGCCACACCGGCGTCATTGAGGAGCTTTATCCTCATTACAAGGTGACGACCTGATTATAATTATACTTTTCAATGACATTAAGGAAATGATCTGTATGTGGTCACAGAACTATTTCCTGCTCTTTAACCTGTATCAACCTCAGCACTGTGACAGATTACAAATCCTCCAAAATATTAATGATTTAGAAACAAAAAGAAAGAAGATACTTTAAATGAATTAAATCTAAATAATGTCAGTTCACGAGAGACGTTACAAATATTCAAAGAAAATCAAATGACAGTTGTGACGTTTTGTTGAGAAAGATATTAGCTTCCAGATGTGCTGTTGTCGTCACGGCAACTGGAGAAAGAAAAAAAAAAAAAAGAAATCCCAGTTATAAGAATGTTTCTGTAAAAGTGTGAATCCATGAAAACACAGGAGGAAACAAAGCTTTTTAAAAGGACCCTCTGCTGGATGATCTCCTCTCTCCTTCACGGAGCAGACGTGATGAGGAACTAGAGATGCTGAGAACCTTTTGATTGGCCAACTCGTGACTCTCTCTCAGGACCAGGTGCGGTACCTGACGGAGGAGTACGAGGACGCCATTCAGAGAGCGCGTAGACTGTCGGCGAGCAGAGAGAAGATGCTGACCGGCCGGGGAAACATCGCCAATCTGCTGACTCAGGACGATGTGGTCATCTACCTGCGCCGGCTGGTCTGCCACCTGCAGGCTGTTAAGAACATCCACAACTTCCTCAGAGTAAAACAACAACAACAAAAAAGACCTCCCGTGTCTCAGTTTACTGTTTCTGGTCTGTGAATTCAAATGATAGAAGTTATAAACATCCTCCTGAACAGGCGCTGCACTACGTACCGGCGAGTGAAAGAAGAGACGCAGAACTGAAGGTTGATGAGGGAACTTTACATGATAATGGTGAGACTCAAACCACAAATTCACCTTTCAATTTAATCTGGACTTTAAATGTTAAACCTGACTAGTGGAGGAAACTCCAGGTGCGAGTTCATGAAGCAGGTTTTTATTCTGGTGACTTTGAGAGCGTCCAGTGCTTCGATTAAGAACTTTCTTTGGGACACATTGATAATATTTCAGTCCCTCCAAGAAATCTTGCAATCGTGATCTTTTGAGCACAATAATTAACTTAAATTAAAGCTATGTCTGCAATATCTGCAGCAGCACAACTTCCACGATTTTTCCTCAGAAAACAGGCAGGAATCATTCATCACATAATATATTAAACCCACAGGTACTTCAGGTCAGGCCGACCCTGTTCCCCTCCACACGGCTCACCTGGAGGAGCTGCTACCGGAGCTGCAGGCGTTGATCACCGACTTCCACCTGCCGTACGACGCGGAGAACGTCAGGACTCCTACAGACGAGATGGAGTTATTCAGCGTGGTAACGACACTCAACCATGCCGACAGCAGCTCATCTTTAAATGTGTGAAGGTGGATTTAAAAGGTGTGCTGCTGTCCCACCAGGTGTGGACCCACTTCAGACGCGTCTTCAGACGACAGCAGCAGATGAAGACGTTTCCTCAGTACGACGGGAGCGACGCCACGGAGAGCCAGTGGGGGAGGAGGAACGCCGACACGGCTCTGAGGAAGGAGGCCGACTGGATCCCCTTCATCCGGGTTCGAAAGAATTAAACAGTGAAACAGTCGGTGAGGAAGGTTTTCTTCACGCTGACTGTTCTGGTTCGGTCCTGCAGGTGAAACCCAGACGAGATCCGTGGCAGCAGAAGATCCTCACAGAGCTGAAGGAGAGGAGCTCCGTCGACGAGCTGATGAAGGCACACTGCAGGTTTCTGCAGGTGAGAGCAGCTTATTCCACCCTGAAACCAAACTTTTAGTTCCTCTCTATATAAACTTCCCACCTTGTCGTCCACGCCTCCATCTGACCAGGAGTCCGATCTGCTCCACGTGGCTGCAGATCTGAAACATCAGACCTCTCCTCCTGTTGGCGTCTTATCGTCTTCCTCCGTCTCTCGCAGCAGGAAGAACAAACGGCAGGCGGTCTCCGAGATCTGGACCCGTCTCTACAGCGCTCAGGTATCCACCACCTCAACAAACAATGAGAGACACTGTGAGAGCTGCTGATGTGATGGAGGTGACGTCTGTGTTGTTAGGAGACCATGAGACGCTCGAGCAGGTCCAGAGGCAGCGACGGAGAGAGACCGACGTCCACTGATGGAAGGTGGGTCAGAGTCTGCAGAGGAAACTGAAATTAAATTATTCACCTACCAAACAACTTCAAACATTAGTGCTGTCTGCCTTCACTTTACTTATGACTTCACTTCCAATAAAAGCACTCACCTGTATCACATTCCTGCTTCTTCTATAAACAGCTCCTCTCTGGGGGACCGTCTGCAGGTCCTGGGTCTGGAGGACAGTCTGGAGGACCATCTGGAGCATAGTCTGGAGGACCGTCTGCAGATCCTGGGTCTGGAGGACAGTATGGAGGACGGCCCATCAGATCCAGTCAGAACCAGAGGAGCTCACCTGTCCCTCGTGTTCCTGCGGCACCTGAAACTGAGAGATCTCCAGGTGAGGAGGAGAGCGATGAAGATGGTGAGTTCTGGTCTCTGAAGTGATTTGATCTGTGTCTGTGACCCAGCGCATCTCTCTGGGCATGCTGAACTACCTGCGCTCCGTGGAGAGGACTCTGACCTTTGACCTGGCCGGTCTGCAGCAGCAGGACGAGGAACTGCGCAGCACAGCGGAGGAGACGGGCTGGATGAACGCAGCCAGAGGAGGGCGAGGACAGGCCGGAGGTCTGGGCTCCTTCCAGCACGTCCACAACTCTCCTGTGGACTACAAGGTGACGTCTCCAAGTGTGATGCAGCGTGATGCGGACGGGAAGTGTGAATGTTACCTCTTCCTGTTCCAGGTGCGCTGCTCAGAGTTCATGCAGTTTGCAGAGGTGGAGAACCTGCAGGACTTCTACAGCCATGAGCAGCGCGTTATCCACACTCAGGACCAGAGAGGCTTCTTCATCGTGTACGACGCCGCTCTGCAGGACCTGGACCAGCTGCAGGACCAGATCCTCCTGATCGGCTCGCACTTCATCCGCAGACACGGGACCAGAACTGAGGCGGCGCCAACCTCCACTGCAGACAGAGACGACCGGGCCGGGACGGAGGTGGACCGGGTCAGGGTGCTCCTCGACCTGTGGACGTGTGAGGTGGAGTTTCTGGAGAGTAAAGTGCAGGTAGACAGATTAAAAAGAGAATTTATTGTCTATTCAGTGTAAAACATCAGTGATTGTATTCTGAAATCGGTTTCCTGCAGCTCCTGAACTGTTACTACGAGGCGTACCAGCACGCAGCGGGGGCCGAGGAGAGGTGTGCGCTGGCCCGAGTTCTCACTGACATCATGCACAGGAGGCCACAGCTGGACCTGAACCAGGACTACTTTGTTCAGGCCTACAGGAAGGAGACGGGCTGCATGCAGAGTCACCAGCAGCTGATCCGAGACGTCCTGGACCACCAGGTGAAAAACGAACAGCTGCAGGGGGCGCTGTTCACCTGGGAACAATCAGAGTGGTGTTTCAGTTAGAGATGAATCAGTTATCAAATACTGCATATGATCCTGCTGTCTGTCCCCACGCTTCCCGTCTGTCCCCACACTTCCTGCCTGTGCCTCCCGTCTGTGCCTCCTGTCTCTCCAGATAAAGACACAGAGACAGTATCTGGAGCGAATCTGGAGAGACGACCGCAGAGGTTCCTCCCGAGACTTCGGCCTTCCACTGAACTACGTCCCCAAACATCTGGTGTCCCTCGGAGGCAGCAGGTACGTCCAGCTGTGGAGCTTCTGTCCTGCAGAGTTTCAGGGTTTCACCTCTGTGTTTCCCCCTTCATGTTTTGCGTTTGCAGCCCTGCTCTGATGAACATCTTCCTCCTGGAGGTCCACCCGTCTCTCTGCTTGTCCTCGGCCGTCTATGAGGGTTTACTTCAGGCTCACGCTGACCTCTGTCAGCTGCACAGAGCCTCGAGCGTCCCTCACAAACTGGTCCTGCAGCAGCGGGTCCTGCAGCGGGCCCTTCAGAGCTGGGACCGTCTGTCTCCACCCGGAGCCTCCTACAGCTGTCAGACTCAGAGGGATGTAGGTGATCTTCCCTCCTCACAGTCTGCTGACATCCTTCAACAACCTCACTAACTTCCACTCCGTCCCTCGCAGCTGTTCTCAGGTGTGTTTATCGAGGATCCGGTTCTGGTTCAGAAGGCGGCCCTTTCCCTGCTGCGGTCTGCAGAGGAGCGGGACGTGAAGCAGAGACACGCCGTGGAAACTTTCTGCAGTCTGCTGGAGGTCGTCACCCTCCGACATCGGCTGCTGGAGTCGGCGTCAGAGACGGAACATCTGGGACAGTCAGTAGGACACGAACGCTCTCTGAAACCAGACAAGAAGGGACATTTTAGAACTTGACCCAGATCTACTGAAACCTCTAAATCCTCACGGGAGAAAGCGTGTTCTGTTGACATGACTGTCAGTAACATCCTTTTCTCAGGTTGTACAGAGACGTGGCCTCCGAGCTCGGCTTTGGAGACTTCCACCTTCACCTGCGGCCGCTGCAGTTTGAGCTCGCTGAGCCAAAGGAGCAACAAAGGTCCGCTTTCATCACAGCGGCACCGGAAGTCGACAGCGTGGTGGACAGGTGACTACACTTTTGAGACACTTGCATAAAACAGGTCTGAGGTCTCCTCATGTGCACCGTTATATATATGAACCTGTGCTGCAGGTTCATCCCGGCCCACCTTCCTCTGAGCATCCAGGAACTGGACCCGACCCAGATCGGGAGGTTCAGCTTCAGCTCCGAGGAGGCAGTGATCCAGGTGAGGTCACATCAGACACACTGATGAAATAAAAGTGTGAACTGGTCTCCTGGAAGTCTTCCATCTCCTCTCAGCTCCTGAACAGTCACAGCATGGAGAACCTGCAGGTGAGTCTGGCCTGTCAGGTGACCCAGAGGAACGCCCTCATCGCTGCGGTGAAGCTCGCCTGTGTTTGTCACTGGGCACAAAGAGCGGAGGTGAATGTTAAAGTCATATTTATACTCTCAGAGCGGCGGCACCGCATTTATCTGACAGTTACTGTTCACATCAAAACAGCTTTAAATCAGCTCATTAATAAAACTAACTGAGAGAGTTTCTTTCTGGTAACTGCTGGTTAAATCTTCACTTTGTTTTACATTTTATTCTCAGAGTGAACACAAAGATGGAACATTTGAATCCGGAAGTGGGAAACGGGAAACATCCAGCTCTTCTCCCTCGTCCTCCTCCTCCAATCAGAGGTCAGATGCTTCACTCTTTACGAGCTTTTCTTTACGAGCTCTTTAATGAAATACATTCCTGTCTCAGGGAGGCCTTTGTGTCCATCCAGCTGCAGAAAGCAGGTCTGCGTGATGAGATGCTGGATCTATTTGTGAAGAAGCAGCAGGCGTTGGGAAGTTTTATGAGAACCCCGGTGAGCGGATGGTTTAGGAGGCCGAGGAGCAGCAACGGGAGGACTGATGTGACTGAAGTAAAACAAATGTCCGTCTCTCTGCAGGAGGAAGCAGCGAAGATCAAACGGGAGCACATCATCGACTTCCTCAAGAAGTACGTCCCTGAAACAGATTCACAGCTTCAGTCACAACGTGCAACTCCTAATGGGTCATTTATATTTCAGAGCTGTTTAAAGATGAACTGACTGAAGGTAAATGTCCACAGGTTCTGCAGCCACACGTCTGTCCACTGTGTGACAGCACAGATCGTCTCGTATTACTACAGTCTGACTTCCCTGCTGGACAACGTCCCCTCCGTTCGTCAGTCCTGCTTCGTGATTGGACGAGCTGCCGAGCCCAAAGTCACCCTGGATGCAGGAGCTGACCTTTCCCCCGACAACAGGTACGACCGGTGGGAAATATTATCAATGTGCGAAATACAGAATAACTCAGTCAAAGCACAAATTCAGTCAATATGTAGGGAACTGTAGTTTACCATTCAACCTGGCAGTCTTTAAATAATACAGCAAAACAGGTCATAGGTAAATCTCAGAGGAGGTGTACCAAATATTATTACACATCAAAAATACAACTAAACTTAATAAAAGGAAATAATATAATATTATCCCTGACAAAAACACTATATGATGCATATAAAATGACACCACAGAATCTCAACAAAATATTTGTCTGTCAACACACTAAATCATAAATGTGTGTTATACTCAAGACAATATACAAAATATACATATAAACAGCCTAATTTTGCATTTTTGGTTCAAACATCACTGGACAGTTTGTAAAACAGGATAAAAACTGATGGAACAGAACCAGAGATATCGGCTTTCTTGTTCAGTGTACACTTCTTTCTTATCAAAACATGAAGACTACATTACCCACAATGCCAATCAACTGTGACTGTTGAGAAATTCAGCTGTGTTCAGTTGAGATTTATCAGCCTTTACTCAGGCCTCGCGCCACAGAAGGCCTTTAAACAACTTTTACATGTGGAACAAACTCTTCAGGACCAGCAAACACACGTTCCGTGTAAAATCAGTGGAATAACTTTAAAACTCCAATAGCCCACAAGAGGGCCGACAGTCTGCGGTTTGTAAACAGCTCTACAGTTCACCTGTGACTGCATGTCAGTTGGAAAGCTCGGATTCTTGTGATTTGATCCGTGTTGTCGTAAATAGTTTAATGTTCTATTTTATATAAATGTCATGTTCCACCAAACCACTTCTTACATCTCCAAATATGTATTTATTTTTTTGGAAACGCCTGGACCTCCTCTCAGAAAAAAAACATGGTAAATATTGTAATAAACCTTGTCCCATAAGTAAGGTGTGCTAAACAATTTACATAGGACGAAACAAAGACAAACAAATAAATGCTAAATACAATGTAAAAGTACTTCACCGTCCCGGGGTTCAGCACCCTCCCCCGGGATCTGAGCTTGGCGCTGGTCCGGCCTAGGGCAGGAGAGCCTCGTCACCAGGCTGCAGAGCGGAATGCACTCTGAGGATTTCCAAAACGGCATGAACGTTCCCTCCGGTGAACCGGCTTGCTCCCCAGAGACAGAAGCGCCGCTCACTCTGACACTTTTAACCCTCCGTTCCCCAGTGTGTTTCTTATAGAAGTTAAACTTCTATAACTAATTAATAATTAATAACTCAGTTTATTTTGGGTACACCTTCATGAGGTGTTTTATTTTACTGTGTTATTAAGGGGTAACAGGTGAATATTGGACAATAAACCTGCAGATATGTTCCTTCAGCTGTAACCCGAGACGGTAAACTGTCCCTCCAACAGGACGTCTGACCGTCGGCCGCTGCAGCTGCTGAGTGACGACGGTAAAACTGTCCTCAACCTGTGGTACATCCCCCACTTCACCGAGGTGCTGCACATATTCAGAACACGGGACGTCCCGGTGAGACACCGGAACACCGGAACCCTGTTTCCCTGTTGGAGGAGGAGGAGGAAAAGGAGGAGGAGGAGGACTCCGCCTGTGTTTGCTGACGTGTGTCTCCTGCACTGACCTCGTGTTTTTTTTTCAGGCCCGTGCCGAAGCTCTCCATCACACGCTGCAGATCGTTTCTGCTCTTCGCGACATCGTTCATCACCTGGTGAGTTTCTCCAAACTGGGAAACAGAGGAGAGTCCAGTCGCTGGAGGAGAGGACGGGATGCAGCAGGCTCACATCTGTCAGCTGACTGGGGGGGAGCCGAGGGCGTCGGTGGGTCTGTTTTACACAAGAAGCATCACACCGGAACGAATCATCTGTTCAGTGGCGGGAAAGATGGAGAATAAATTACTTTAAATTTTGCTACTGACAAACATTGTGGAAACGAGAGATTGAAATAAATCAAAACTGAGACACAACACTTGGAATATTTTCTGTTGATGTTAAAATGCTGTCATGCAGATTCAGAATATGAAACGTCAGGGGAAATCTGAGGGTCAAATTTAGGATGATTTTTTTTTTTTTGAACAAAATGTGTCGGAGACAGCTATGATTGTCGGATGAATGTTTGTGCCGAACAGCAGCAGGAATCAGGCGCATGTTTGCGTCTCTGCCGTTCAGGAGCGGAGCTGCAGGATCTGCAGCAGCAGGTGGAGCGTCTGTCCGCCTCCAGCAGCCCGCAGGCTGTCGGCCGTCTGCTGCAGCTGCGCCGGCAGGTCGTCCTGCTGCAGTTCGACACAGCTGTCAGGAACCTCATCAGGTCAGAGGTCACGTCACGTCCCGCTGTTTAACACGTTAGCCTCCCTCCACTCTCCGCGTCTCTCCGCCGTCACAGTCGAACTCGGGAATCATATTTATGAAGTAAAAGTTGTTTCTGCGTTCAGGGAGTCCTTCCTCTCCTCCGGTGATGTCACTTCCTTCCAGAGTGTGACTGACAACATGGAGGCTGCTCTTCCACTGCTGAGTGACATCATCCAGCCGGACGTCTTCAGCCTCACGCTGCCTGTCCCTCCTCCGCTGGAGCCCCGAGGCCATCAGGTCGTCACCTCCCATCACAAACATCACAAACATCACACACATTACAAACATCACCAACATCATCAACATCACAAACATCCCATGATAAACATCCCATCATGCTTTGTGTTTCATGTGGAAGATGAGTTTAACTCCTGTCCCTCCGTCCCCTGCAGGCTCAGACGATGTTCCCCTGGAGGAGTTTCATCGCCTCTCACGGACTGCAGCCTCTTCGTGTTTGGGACGTCCCGCCTGTCGAGTTCTGCATTCAGGTCGTCCAACATGTTGAATGTGATGATGTCATCGGGTAACGTCGGTCCAGGACTGAATAAAAACACTATCGGAGGATGGTCCTAAATTATAACATCCTAAATAATAAAGTTTTCACTCATAAACAACAGATATATAAATCAGGCTCCCCAGAGGATGAATCTTTCTATTTCTGAGCCTCATATTGATCACAATACCTCGTTATGTTTCTCTTAACCAGTAAAAACATCTACATTTTCATATCCATCTTTACCTTCAGGTGTAAGAATGATATTTAATACCTCATGTTTGTTCTCAGATAGATTTCACATGTTAAACTTCAGGTGTTTCTGTAAACATCAGACTGGAGAAGTTCAGGATGATACAAATGGTTTCTGTTTCCTGCAGCTGTGTCTGAGCTCTCTGAGCGACCGCAGCCGACTGCAGGCCAACGCCGCCGTCCACGGCTTGTCCCTGCTCATGGAGGATGTCCTGAACAGCGATAGGGAGGCGGAGCCTGTTCGTCTCCATGGCGGCAAAGATGACCTCCAGCAGGACGGCAAACCGAACAAAGTAAAGGACAGTTTATGGATTTATTCCTGAGTCGGATGTGCTGTGACGTCATGTGACCTGAATTTTATCTTCTCTGCAGGAGGATCAGAGCTGCACAGAAGATGAAGATGAAGACGAGGAGGAGAGGAAGAAGATGGACTCCTCCGCTCCTCTTCAGGACCCGATCAGAGTCCAAACCACGCTGAAAGGTTTCCTCCTGCTGACGAAGCAGCTCCACGTCTTCAAGGAGCGCTGGGCTCAGAGGCGTCTGGGAGAACAGGTGTTCGGCTCACCTGCTGCGTATCAGCAGCTCGTGAGACTTTACAGGTGAATGAACGTCGAGATCGAGAAGAGATCAATAATAAACTTTTAACCTCACGTCTTTTATAACTGGTAGTTAAACTGAGTGTTTTCCTTCCAGAGCTGAAGTCTTCCA
Organism: Embiotoca jacksoni; assembly: GCF_022577435.1. NCBI lineage: Eukaryota > Metazoa > Chordata > Actinopteri > Embiotocidae > Embiotoca > Embiotoca jacksoni. The sequence continues at coordinate 782,600 of NW_027185378.1, forward strand.
GCCCAGTATGAGATCTCTGGCTCACCACATGGGGAAGGAGCTCCAGGAGGAGGCCTCAGTCTGCAGCAGCCGCTCTCTGCTGCCCCCTGCTGGAGCCTCCGAGGTGGACGTGAGAGTCTGGCAGGTAGAAGCACGACAGACACCTGCACAGGTTCGTCCTCGTGTCCTCTTAAGGAGACATTGTGACGCGCGTGTGTGTCTCAGCTGAAGCTGCTGATGGAGCTCTCAGAGGCCGACATGATCCGGGCGGTGCAGACGAGGATCAGCAGGGAGCTGAGCCTGGTGGTCTCCGAGAGAACTCGACGGGATGATCGACTCCCCACAGGTTAAAAAAAAAACGACAGACTCCACCTTTAACAGGTAGAGACTGAAGAGTCTCAGTCAGAGTGAAATCTTCTGTGACTCATCAGACCTGTGGAAGAAAACTGCTCTGAAGTTCAGTTTGCCTCCGGAGAGACCGCCGACGGTGGAGACGTTCATCCAGCAGCTGATGGAGGGAGCAGAGCAGGCGGAGGGACAGGTGGGACAGACATGAGGACGCTGTGTCCTCTGGGACACGCTGCAGCTGGACACGTCTTATGATGACATATTTATCCTTTTTTTTGTGTGTGTTTACCTCCAGTATGAGAATGTAAACTGAAAGTATTTCAGTTTTAAGAACAAATCATCAAAACGTGGGAACTAATCAATTAAAACACAGGAAGTAATTAATTAAAACATGGGAACTAATTATAAAAAAAAATAAAAAACAACAACAACATGGGAACACATTAATTAAAATATGGGAAGTAACTAATTGAAACACGGGATCTTATTTATTAAAACTTGGAAATGAATTAATCAAAATGTGGGATGCAGGACAGCTGGACACTCCACCTCCTCCTCTGACATCAGGATGTTACTGTACATGTTTACTGGTCAGTGATCCCGACTCCTGGCTGTCTGTCCTGCAGCTGAAGGTCTCTGAGGACCACCTGCAGCGGTGTCTCGCCCTCCTCTCCTCCTCCGTGATGGAGCGCGAGCGTCGCAGCTTCCTGTTTTACTCCCAGTTTTACGAACGCATCCTGCAGCAGGAGACTCAGCTTCTGTACCAGAGAGAGCAGGTGGAGCATCGACTCGTCCGAAAACATCACAATATCCGATGGAGAGATCTTGAACTTAAATCTTAACGACATCTGTTTCCACGGTTACCTGCAGGATGTGAAGAGTCTGAAGGACGCCCGGAGGAGTGATGCTCGCACACAGGTTGGGTTTTTACTCCTTCAGAGGAGCTTATGGGACCTGAAGTGTTTCCCTCTGTTTTGGTCCTGGTTCTAGTTCTGGTCCTGGTCCTTGTTCTGGTCCCGGTTCTGGTACTGTGTTTCTACCCCCCCAGGCGTCGGACTTGTGTCGGGGGATGATGATGGAGATCTCGGCGCTGCAGGCTGCCGTCGCTCAGCTGGAGGAGGAGAGGAGGACGTTAGAGGAGCACCTCAGTCTCAGGTTCAGGGAGCGCTACAATCCTCTGGTCCGACACCTGTTCTCCACCTGCATCCAGCTGAAGGTCAGACTCCTCCTCCTCCTCGTCTTCATCAGCCTGCAACGACAACAGGTGTACCAGTTAACGAGTTTAATATTTAGTTTTTGAACCATTAACGATTTTTGTTCTTTGTTACCACGTGTTTGTATGTCAGGCCACTCTGGATGAGTATCGCTGGAAGATGGCGCGAGACGTCAGCGTGATGGTGACCAGGATAAGGAAGGAGGGAGCGGACAGAGTGATGAAGGTCAAGAAGAAGTACGGCTGCAACACAGACACTGAAGGAGCATCGCAGATAAACACACAGTTAAAGGTACAGTCATAGTTAAAGTTACATTTAAAGGTACAGTAACAGTTAAAGGTACAGTCGTAGTTAAAGGTACATTTAAAGGTACAGTCACAGTTAAAAGTACAGTTACAGTTAAAGGCACAGTAACAGTTGAAGGTACATTTAAAAGTACAGTCACAGTTAAAGGTTTCTACCTGTAAACTCTGTCCCACTTGTCCATCAGGAGGACGTCCATGAGTTGAGTCTGGAGAACAGCCGGCTGACCGCTCTGCTCCGTAAGCTGAAGGCTCTGAATCGCTGGAGGAAGATGGCCGACGAGAAGAAACTTCACCGACAGCTGCTGCAAAGTCAGCAGGTAAACTGTCCTTTTTAAAGCTCATAATAAATGTGTTTAGCAGACAGCTTATTTTGTCTGGTAAACATTTAAGCTGATTCCTTCATCGTTGAGTCCAGAGGGAGGCGAGCGGCCGCTGCGAGGCTCTGAGGGGGAAGATGGCGTCCGAGGAGGAGGTGCTGTTCCTGCAGGAGGAGCTGGACGTCGTCCGGCGGGCGCTGAGTCGCTGTCAGGAGGAGAGCAGCAGCACCAAGCAGCTGCTCAGCAGGAAGGTGACGCTGCAACGTTTCTCCTCTAAACCATAGTCACAAACCGGCTCAACGCTCACGACAAAAGAGGAGACGAGACGGGCCGAAATGCCAACGTTCAGATTTATTGTGAAATTGACAAACTGTAACCGTAAAAGAAAGATGAGGTGTGAAGATGAGCAGCAATCAGTGGTGAATGTAATGCTATTGAGCCCCAGCAAACAGAAAAGGGGGAGGGGTCGTAACACCATCAACAGCCGAAAGGAATCATGGGATTTGTAGGAGCTTCTGAACGCTGAATGAAGAAGCAGGAAAAAGGTGGATTTCAGATGCATCTGACATCTTTCTGAGCATAAAGACAGAAACATCCTGCAGCATCCAGAACACCGAGGCAGATACGAACACGTTTATGTCACACAATTCATGTAAAACTCCTCACGGATTGTTTCCACTGATACTCACAGACCCAGGAGCTGCAGGCGACCTGGCACCGGTCAGCTCTGGAGGCCCGCCGCAGGCAGGAGCTGGACTCTCGGCGGGTCCAGAACCTGGAAGAGATGAGGGCCGACGTCGAGGACAGAGAGAGTCGGCTGAAGGAACTCGGCGAAGAGCTGGATCGAGGCAGCAGGATGAACCAGCTGCAGAGGCAGCGCAGCGCCAAAGAGATCCGGCAGGTCGGAGACGCATCACACTGATGTATGTGTGTGTGTGTGTGTGTGTGTGTGTGCTGTCCTCCAGTAAAAACCCACTTTAATACAACGCTAAAAACCCACTGCACAACATCAGCTTTTTGTTTTTTCACGGTAATAAACTTTATTTAGAAAACGGTGATTTACAAAAGAAGGAAAGAAAACCTGGATTTTCACTGAACGATAGAAAAATAACAAGTCGACTGAGAAGTGTCAGCGGAGCAGCTTCAGTCCGAGTTCATGAGAAGAACAGAAAAAGATGAAGATAAAGCAGCCAACAGCTGAGACGTGTTAGACCGGATTCAGCCTCATGGTGGCGCCAGAGGACCAGTCAGAGGATCACTGCAGCGAGGAGGGTTCATCCTCGGAGGATCCCGAATGTCTCCACTGACTTACTACGTTGAGATGTTTCATTCAGGAGCAGCGTGGACGACTACCCGACGATCGCAGAGTAAATATTAAGCTGAGTAAAGTCCCGTGTGGTTCTTGTCTCCTCTTCCGGGTCCAGATGAGGGACGAGCTACAGTGGCAGCGCAGCCTCAAACAGCGGGCTGTCCAGCAGCTGGACTCTCTTCAGAACCAGGTGACCCACACGGAGGCCGCTCTCCCCAGACACACCCGGACGGCAGGTGAGAGACGGGACTGTGATGATCCCGGACGGAGTCTCAGACCGGCGGCTCACCGTGTTCTGTTCCCAGGTCAGAACCAGACCGGTGATGCACCGTCGGGCCGCAAGCTGAGGACCACAAGTCCGTCTGCAGGTACAGGACCCGGTGTCACCTTCACACCTCAGAGCAGAGAGGAAGAAGTCCGACAGAATAGTTCCGGAAGGAGAATTTAAACTGTTTGTGTCTCAGGTCCGCAGACGAGCCGCCAGGAGCTCGGCAGCCTCACAACGTCCTCCACGATGTCCCGCACGCTGCGGGACGTCGGTGCAGAGACGGGGCACAGGAGAGCGGGGACAGGAAGGAGGGACGGACTGGAAGCAGTGAGTGATTTAATGAAGTCTTGAACCCTCCTGCAGGTGGAGCTCTTCAACCAAAGTTCTGTTATATTTGAGATCTTCTTCATCAGGAAGTCCAACTGATGAGATTTCATTTTTATGAGGTTCCTGTGTCTCCTCCAGACTCCGCCTCTCCGCCGGGTTCAGACTGCCGAGTCGTTCCTACCGGACCTCTGAGCCGCAGCCAGAGTTCCTTTAAATCCTCGAGACGCTTCATCCTCCGAGACGCTGCCGAACGTCAGACCTCTGCATTCGCTGTGTTTTGAAGCTGCTGAATTGATTCTGTTGTCGCTGCATATTTTCCTTCAACGAGGCTTTTTATTCTTTGGTGTATTCAGTGTTTCAGAGCATCCATGCAGGAAACACAGCGCAGCACCTGAACGCTGCTCTGCTCCATATTTCCTTCAAAATAAACTCCTGCGCTCAGGCTGAATAAAAAACACTCCTGCTTTCATTCGAAGAAGAAGAAATTGTGACACGATACATTTTTCTCTAATTGAGTTGCATTCGATTTCTACACTAGTTAACAAAGAGTTCATCTCATGTAGAAAACTGCCTGTTTTTGATGTAGTTTTCAGGAATATTCACATCATTGGCTGAAATGATATTTTCTGATTTCTGTGTAAAATAAATCTGCTGCATTGTTTTTCACAGAATGTGTTTCCAAACTTTTTCCTGTTTGTTGTGACTTAAGTCTCAGGAGATTTTCACAATAAGACGGAAGTCTCAACCAGCGTGAGGTGAAACGGTGGGGTCAAAGGTCAACAGATGATGTAAATAGTTTACCTTTCTCGTGAGTCTTGTTCTTTTTAACCTACTCACTCTGATTATGATCATCATAGTTCAGCTGGTGCATCATGTCTCTGGTGGTGCACAGGTAGGAGACGATCGTGTCTCTGGTGGTGCACAGGTAGGAGGCGGTCATGTATCTGGCAGCCCGGTGGTGTACAGGTAGGACACGGTCCCCGCCTGGATCTGGAAGGTCTGTCCCTGGATGTGGTGGCTGGAGATCTGCTCACTGGTCTGGCTGATGGAGATGGGCTGGCTGCTCTGGCTGCTGATGTGGATGGCCTGGCCCGGCGGCCCCAGGGGGCCCGGTGGCTGCGGGGGGCGCTGTGCGACGTGCAGCGGCTGCGGGGGGCCGTGGTGGGCCTGCAGCTGCTCCATGGCCTCTTTGCTCAGGGTAATGACATGCATCTGCTCGGGGGGGTGCGTCACGTGACCCTCCAGCATGCTGACGGCATGGATCTGAGGGGGCCGGTCCACCACGCCGCCCTGGGCGACCAGGGCCACGTTCTGCACGTGTGCGGCCGGCTGGGTGAGGAGGGTGAGTCGGGGGTGTGCCGTCGGCGTCCCCCCCCCCCTCTGCTGCGGCGATGAGGCTGACCTGGTCCTCAGCTGCGGAGAAGTTGATGTCGTTCACGCCTCCGGTCACCACCAGCTGGATCTCCTGCTCCGAGGAGGGCGGCAGCTGCAGCTGCAGGACGCCGCGCGCCTCCTTCTGCTGCTGCGGCGCAGCCGTATCCGGCGGGGTCTCCATGGAGACGGCGCGCTCCTTGTTGTGGGACTTGGTGTGTGTCTTCAGGTTGTCCAGGCGGGTGAAGGACAGGCTGCAGAAGGAGCAGGTGAAGGGCTTCTTCCCCGAGTGGGAGGCCACGTGGCGGCGGCGCGCACTCGGGTCCGAGAACGACTTCTTGCAGATGTTGCAGTCGTACGGCTTCTCACCTCTGTGGAGAGATAAAGGATCACATGACCCGGATGACGTCATTGTCAACATTAATGTTATAATAAAGTCTCGTCCTCCTCACCTGTGAATCCTCATGTGCGTCTGCAGCGTGCTCTTGGCTGTGAAACATTTCCCGCAGATGTCACAGGTGAAAGGCTTCTCACCTGCGCAAGCAACGTGATGTCATCACGTCAGCTGACTGTGATGTCATCAGGTTAAACAGCTGGATGTTTTTTATTTTACCTGTGTGCGTCCTGATGTGCTTCTTCAGCTGCGCTGCGTCCATGAACTTGTGGTGACACTGAGCACATTCGGGCAGTGATTTACCTTCAAAGAACACATGATTCAGTCCTCACAGGTGATGATGTCACTGAACCGAGAGGCTCCTCGGGCGTGTCCCGCGTCTTACCTGTGTGAACTCTGTGGTGGCTTTTAAGCTGCCTCTTCTGAGTGAAGGATTTCCCACATTTATCACAGTCAAAGGATTTTTTTTCTGCAGAAACAAGTCAAACAGAAACAAACGGACTTCCATCATTTTGATTTTTGTAGCTCTCGGGAAATAAGTGTCTTAGAACATCTGAAATATTAACTTTTCAAAGTAAAGTTTATGACATCATCATCGGGTCCCACCTTGGTGCAGGTTCATGTGCTCCTGCAGGGAGTGTTTGGTGGTGAGCGCCTTGGAGCAGACGCTGCAGATGAACGGCTTCTCTCCGGTGTGCATCCGCTGGTGAGCCAGCAGAGTGTGTTTCTGGGTGAAACTCTTCCCGCACACGGTGCAGTGGAAAGGTTTCTCTCCTGTGGGGAGGGGGAAGGAGAGGCAGGGCAGCTTCAGACATGTCCTGAATTTCTATCTCTAAGTCATATGAAACCTTCCCTTTAAATGTAAACTCTGTGTCAGGTTACCTGTGTGAGTGCGCTGGTGAATCTTTAAGAACAGGTGGCTCTTGAACACCTTCCCGCAGTCATCGCAGCGAGCCTCGGTGTCGGGGTACTTCCTCTTCCTGCCTCTCCTCCCCGGCTCTGCGCCTCCCGCTGCTTCACCCTCCACCCGGTAGCCTTTGAATTTGACCGGTGGCCTGACTTTGCGTCGGCTCTTGCGGGTCAGGTGCTCTCTGTGGATGTAATCTCCATCTTCTTTGGGCCGCTCGTCCTCCGAGCTTGCAGCGGGCGGGTCCCTCCGCTCCGGCTCCACAGCGGGAACACTCTTCTTCGGCCGTCCTCGCCTGTGTTTCACCGGATCGGCTCTGTGCTCTTCCCCGTCGTGACCTCTGACCTCTGACGCGGAGCGGGGGACTTCGGTGAGGGCCTGGACGAGGTGGCCGACCTTCATGAAGTGAGCCGTGGCCAGCAGCTGCTCGGCGGCGCTCTCCTCCACCGACACCTGGCCGCTGTAGATGAAGTCCAGCACGGCCGCGAACATCTTTGCCGCCACGCCGTCCAGCCGGCAGACGGACTGACGGCTCTGATCCTTCGCCGTGAACATCAGGGAGAAGTACTCGCTGGTGGCAGCCAGCAGGGCTTTGTGCGCCTTGAAGTGCTCGTCCTCCACGACCAGAGTGATGTCACACAGCAGGTCACGCTTCCGGAACTGGTCGAATTTACCCAGGATGCTCTGTTGATGCGAGTCTGAATGAAGGGACATGAGGGGGGAGGATGGAGCCGCTGCTTTCTGAGACATCATCTTCCCCTCGAAGACATCCACACCTGCTCCTGAGATCAAGAAAAATACATCTGTTCCTGAGATCAATAAAAATGCATCTGTTCCTGAGATCAATAAAAATAAATCTTCTGAGAACAAAATAATGATAATCTGCCCTAGGATTCTCTCCATTAATCAATTACTTCTTTAAAATCTCTGTAAGATGTTAACATGTGAAAAGCAGAATTGGAAAATGTTTGGTCCTTTTAATGACTCAAATTACTGATTAAATATCAAAAAAGTTGCAAATGAATTTTCTTTTGATTGACTAATCAAATAATTATGTTTTAATTCTGATTATTTTAGTCCTCAAGCTTCTTTTCGTGAACTATAATAAGTAATTTATCAAAAATAAATGGATTTTGTTTTTGGGTGTTTTGTATCAGTAAAGTAAAAATGTATTTAAAAAAAAAAAATGTTTGCTAGCCTAAGGTTATTTATAGTTATTTTGTTGAATATTTTCCCTGTTTTCTGAGGGAAAAAAAGACTGAATTAAGGGGAAAAAAATAATCAATACACTAAAACATAATGAAAATACTGCAGCCTAAAGTGACGCCTTCATCATAACAGAGCAAAATAAAAGACTTATGTCACTTATAAAAGCTGCATAGTTTGGTATTTACACTAATAAAAGACATAAATCCTGATTCAAAGTGTATGAAACCACAGTAATATTTATTTTGACCGACTTTATCTTCGACAGAAGCTCGATAATCGATCGGAGTAAAGTTCCCTGATCGACGTTCGATCTGTTTGAAGATGATGTGAACTACTTTAACGTTAGCAAACAAGCTAACCGGCTCAAACAAAGCGTCCGCTGCTACTTAGAAACAGGCCACAACTGTCAGAAACAGCTAACAAGCTGTTCAACTACCTAAATTTAAACAGTAACCCGGTTTAGTACAGGACCCATGCGGGCTGAAGCGCACTTAACCGGGAGTAATTTAAAATAGTGAGCTTATAGGACCTTACCTTCGTTTCTATCGCCGGACAGTGTGAACGTGAAGGTCTTAACGCGACATGTGAGGTTGTGACGAGTAACGCGCACCGCCGAGCTACACATGCTGCGGATGGCACGAGCGCCTGCAGCGCGGACGGTCTGCGTACTATCGCGAGATTTGTATATCGGTTGAAACGTTCTCCGTGAAACAACATTGAACGTCCTCGGCTGTTGGTTTGGATGTTGGTTTACCGAGTTACAATTTAACGATTTTTAGGCTGAAGTTTGTCATTTAAATCCCTGCTGTGTTTGGTAACGTGACTTTATTCCGGACCTGCGCGGCCGCGAGAATTAACATACATGTCAGTGCAGTGAAAGGAATTTACTTAGACTGCGTTCTATTACAGCACTGTCAAAAAACGGTGTATTTTAATGAGTTTTTATAGCTTGATTTAAAAGGCAGCTGGGCACAAGTGCGTTGGAAAATATGTTAGTCTGACTCTGTAATTATTTTACAGCTACATTTGGTGCAGATTAATCATTTGTAAAATATGCAGGTCACCGTGCAGTCCAGTTTATAAAGGAGAAAAAGTGACAGACAGCTGGAACGTTGAAATGCACCTGTATACCGAGAAGCATTTAGTCACGTAATATATAATAATAAACAGGTCTTTCTGCTGCATGATCTGTACTCTAGTTAGAGCTGTTTGTTTGTGACCTAGCGGAATAAGTTTAGTTTGAAAGAAACACTTCCTTCTGTCTGTGTGACTTCTGTAACGTAATATTGGGTTCTTGATCTTTGGACTGTGTCTCCAGTTATCAGGACCTGACTCGGCTCTCTCCCTCCAGTCTGAGCTGCAGGATGAGGAGCGTCCGGGTCGCCGTGGTGGGAGCCGGTGTGGTTGGATTCTCCACCGCCGTCTGCATCTCCGAGGCTCTTCCTGTCTGCTCCGTCACCGTGCTGGCCGAGAGGTTCAGCCCCGACATCACCAGCGACGTGGCTGCAGGGATCCTTTTAGCTGCTGAATATCCAGGTATGAAACATATCATGCAGTTTTTACAATATAAATGTCCAGCAGAGCTATATGCATGTTTCCCTGTGTGTCGGTCAGATATCCCCCTGGAAAGGCAAAGGCGCTGGTTCAAGGACAGCTTTGATCACCTGCTGGCCGTTGCTCAATCCGCACACGCCCCGGAGGCAGGAGTCATGCTGAGCTCCGGGTAATGGCCGTTATCTGTGACAGAGGCGAGTCCTCAGCCGATATGCTGTTAAAACCGCTCCTCTGATCTCCCTCCAGCTGGCAGGTGTTCAGGGAGGTTCCCTCTGATCAGAAGCCCTTCTGGTCCGACTTCGTGATCGGCTTTCGACAGATGACCAAGCGGGAGCTGGAACGCTTTCCGGAGCACAAGTTCGGCCTGGCGTGCACCACCGTGAAGTGCGAGTGCTCCAGCTACCTGCCGTGGCTGGAGAAGAGGTGCGTCCCGTATGTTAGGTCGTTTTTATAATTATTTTAAAAGGTTTGAAATGACTCCGAGTTGAATGATAACAACTTCAACCGTGTGAAGGTTCAGAGAAGCCGGAGGCAGAGTGCAGCAGAGGAAAGTCGACAGTCTGCAGGAGTTAAGTGGCAGCTTCGACCTCATCGTTAACTGCTCTGGTCTGGGCTCCAGAACCCTGGTGGGGGACACCATGGTGCACCCGATCCGGGGCCAGGTCCTGAAGGTGGAGGCCCCCTGGCTGCAGCACTTCGTCAGGGATGGAGACGGCACGACCTACATCTACCCCGGGATACACAGCGTCACGGTGGGCGGGACGAGGCAGGAGGGCGACTGGCGGCTGCAGCTGGACGAAGGAGACGGGAAAAGCATCCTGCAGCGCTGCAGCCGCCTGGAGCCGTCGCTCAGCAGAGCCAAGGTCCTGGGCCAGCGGGTTGGTCTGCGGCCCGGCAGGAGGAACCCGCGGGTGGAGAGGGAGCTGCTGGAGGTGCAGGGCCGCCAGGTGCCCGTCATCCACAACTACGGCCACGGGGGCTGGGGGGTGTCGCTGGCCTGGGGCACCGCGGTGGACGCTCTGCGGCTGGTCAGGGAGTGTCTGCAGGAAACGCGGCTGCAAGCTAAACTGTGAGGAGACGACAAAACCAGCTGCACCTCCTCAAATTAACAAGACACCGGCGGTGAAGAGGAGACACAGATCAACCAATCAGAACTCATTCGGACCCACTGAAGGAAGAATCAGTAGAGTTTACATTTGCATAGTTTATATAGAGATTATCACATTAAAATACTTAATAATTAAATTTACTGCTAATAGTGTTGAAATTTTCTTTAATGTTCTGATAAATACTGATTTTTAAATTTCTAATAAAAGTTTCTTTGAGTCCAGAAATCTGCTGTGAAACTTTATTAAAAAAAAACACTTAGTTTAGAGCTAAACAGCCTGTTAGCATTATCACAATGTAAAATAAACTTTATTCATTTAATTAACCAACAGCAAAATAAATCTGAATTTAGTCATGTGAAATAAATTCATTAAGTGTTCTTCATATTAATTGTGTCAGTGATGAAGTCTGTACAAACAGTGAATCCTCTATGAACGATGACTTGATGAAGACCTTTGTTGTGATGAAGTGAGCTGGACTCTGATCTGGTCCTCAGAGACCCGATTCTTGCTCAGACCGGATCCGGTTTGTCAGCAGGAAGGTGAGTTCATGTTTTTAAGGCACACAAAGACGCTAAAACTGTTCTGAGAAAAAGAAAAAAAAAAAAAAGTTTCTTAAACCTCCTGAAAACAGCTCGTTTATTCTCCAACTGCCTTATTGGACTTTAGAAGTCGGTACCGCGTCAGAAAGTTTCTCCATCAGACCTTTGATCCGTCTTCAAGTTTCTTTTAAATTTGAGCCGTCGTGCTACAGAAGCGGCTGAAACCAAGCGACTTTTCTCCACGGAGGAGATGTGGGCTGCAGGGTTGGGTGTGCAGCTGGTTTCTGTCAGCAGGAGTTCCAGGTGAGGTTCCGGTGGAGGAGGTGTAGCTGTGTGATGACCGGACTGTCCTGCCGGGACCGTTAACGGCTCGAGTCGAGAGCTCTGACATGTTTCCGCCTGTTTGAAAGAAAACGTGCTGCAGATGGACGAAGCAGTGGAAGGCAGAGAGGACAGAGACGTGTCCGCAGACGGGGGTTGAGGCAGGAGGATGGAGGTCTGGTCTGTAGGAGGGGCGGGGTTTCTCTCTTGGTCCAGGTGGAGGACCGTCAGGGAGGAGTTTTGAGGACGCTCTGAGTCGGTCTGGATGGAGGTCCGGTCTGCAGGGAGGGCGGGGTTTCTTTCCTGGTCCTGGTGGAGGACCGTCAGGGAGGAGCAGCGCTGTGGAACGCCTGCTGCTGAGGTTCCTCTCAGCTCCTCGCAGCTCAGGCTCCTCCCACCACGACTGTGACCTTCAGATGACCTCAGGATGCTCCTCGGCGATGGCGGGACTCGGGGCGGGCTGGGACTCTTACCGGGGTGGGCGGAGGAGGAGGTGAGGGAGAGGGCAGGGGACTCAAACCCAGACAAGGACCTGCTGGCGGCTGCAGGAGTCCGTCTGTCCCTTCCTGAAATAAACAAAAGTGGAGCGTGTGCAGGTGATGCACGTCTGTCAGAGCGGGAAGTGATGAAGAAGATGATGAAGAAAAGGAAGGAATTGAGCAGTCAACTGTGGTGAAGCACGGAGCCGTTTATTCCTCAACCGACACAAGCACACTTTCGGGTTAACCCCCACCCTCAGGCAGTCCCTCTGCAGTTTTAGTGCATTTACAGGCATACAAACATCTGAACAAGTAAAGATCTGAACTCCTCTGCAGTTTTTCAGGCACATGATTAAACGTTTGTGCAACATGATATCTTGACCGGACTAAAAAAATATCGCGCAGAGTAGTTCGGAGAGTGAACAGGTTGCGGCCGCTCATCCACATTCAGAAACACAGACCGAAGCCACGGCAGGAAGCACACGCAGCGCGATGCAGCCAGGAATAAAGAAGCACTCGCTGCTTTTATTTAATTGAAAGTAGAGTCTGTTCAAACACTCGCATCACACGCTTCAACAGTCACCCGAAAATCCACCTCATGAGTCGCAGCAGCAGCAGCAGAGGAGGATGAGGATCTATTTATGAGTTCTCGTCTTGTGTCATCGCTCCTCTGCTTTTAGTATCATAATGAGAACTTAAAAATCTGGTGGTTAAAGGCAGAAATAATGTGACCTGTGAAAGCTGTGAACAGATAAAAGTCGGAGGTGCGGAAACAGAAGGATGAGTAAAGTAAAGTAAATGTGACGACAGCAGAGTTTTTTTTCTTTTTCCAGAAGAGCGTGAAAACTGGTGGCCTGGAAAGCTGGAGCGTGGAGGAGCCCCCCCCCCCCCCCCCACCACCACCACCGCAGAGTCTTTGAGGAGGAGGAGGATGAAGAGGAAGAGGAGGACAGGATAGGGCTCACAGGTGGGTCAGGCTGTCGTTACCGTTCTCCAGGTTCTCGCTGCTCTCGTAGCAGCCCGAGTCCCGCGGGGAGTCTCCCAGCAGGCCCCGCCTCTCCTGCAGCAGCTTCTCCTGGGAGCCGCCGGACTGGCTGCTGCGCTCTGGGTCGCTGCTTCCTGCAGGGCACAAGGCCGCCACCAGGGGGCAGACGGTCACACCGGGGGATCAGGGAGGAAACTGTGTGTGTGCTCATTTGGTGGTGGTTATTGGGGCTAAACATTCATGACATAGCTTGTTTTTTTTCAGGACAGTTGAGGCCATTTAAATCCTTCATCGTTCAATTAGATAATACTTACAGATTTGTTATATTAGCCTTTATATCAGAATTTTGTTTTTTTTGTTAAATGAAATTGTTTTGTTTTTACAAGTATCTCACCATTAAATATTGTCAGTAGAGATATCATTTTATAATTGTGTAGAGGAGATTTTCTGGAATCTGTTAACATCTGAACCATGTTTGTGGGACACTGCAATAAAAAATAAATTAAAAAAGTGCTTAGTGCCTGAAGGTACAGACGTCAGCGGTGATTTAAAAACTGGATTACTGGAGCAACCACGATTAAATCAGATGGAACTTTAAAGTCAATATTCTCTGCAACGCTTCGTCACACAGACGAGGAGCTGACATTGAAAGAAAGCTCAGGTTGTGAAGTTTTATATGAGATCTGCTGCATCTCTCTATGAGGAATACTTGTGAAATTCAAATGAGAAGAACGGGTGGGAATTTGGATGCAATGTGCAGGTTCAAATTAAGGATGTAATGCTGGAAATAATTATAAAGGTTCGGCGAGCAGAAAGAACGAGCATCTGCAGTAACAGAAGTCTCCGCCTGCCCAGATGTGTGTGTAAACATCATGTGATGTACATCTGAGAGCCTTCGACCCACCATCGTACTCCTGCAGCAGCTCCACGGCCGTCATCAGCACGGCTCGGTGCTGAGAGTCTCTGATGTTCAGCTCGTCTAGGTCCTCCTCCTCCAGCAGCTTGAAGGTGTCCAGATCCTCGTAGCCGTTGAACAGGAAGGTGGGGAGATGCTCCTGTGGAGAGGATGGAGGAGAGGACGGAGGAGAAGACGGAGGAGAGGATGGAGGAGAGAACGGATGAGGGGATGGAGGAGAGGACGGAGGAGAAGATGGAGAGGACAGATGAGAGGACGGAGGAGAGAATGGAGGAGAGGACGGAAGAGAAGACGGAGGAGAGGACGGAGGAGAAGACGGATGAGAGGACGGAGGAGGCACAAACAGAACATTAGAGTCAGAGGTGCTGGGAGGATTATTCTCCGCGACAGGTTTTCATCACGTCGTGACGTCATTACTTTGAGGTTGATACGATCCAGCAGCTCTTCCACAGACGTCGGTTTGGGCTGTCGGGACTTCCTCCTCCTGCGCGTCTTCTTGGGCTTCACCTCCTCCTCGTTCAGGACGTCCACATAGATGAACTTGAAGGTGCCAACCTTGCCATTGAGCATCCCCATCCAGGTTCCCATCGGAGGCTTGCTGATGATGTCGATGACCTCTCCGCTCTGCGGGAGGAGATTGGAGTATCGATGAGTCTCTCACACAGCTCCTCTGTGTGTGTGTGTGTGTGTGTGTGTGTGTGTGGTGTTAGGAGGCGTACTTTCAGTTTGAGAGAGTCTGTGTCGTACGGACTCGGGGTGAAGTCGGTGTGGACCAGAGCTCGTCCACAGAAGGGTCCGCGGTACGGCAGCTCGTCCTCCTCGGCGTCCTCCGACTTCACGCTCTCCCTGTTGCTGTTGGAGGAGTCAGTGGTGCCGACCGTCTGCCCGCCTGCAGGAGGAGGAAGAGTGAGGTCCAGACCACAGCGCTGGGGAACACTGATGAAGATAGCTCAGACTCAGACTCACTCATGGAGCTCTGTCCGCTCAGGGAGCTCCTCAGGCTCTCCACCGACCCTCCCGGCTTCAGCTTGGCTTTCTCCAGAGAGTCCGAGTCCGTCTGGGGAGGGTGAGGGCAGCTGGACACTCGGTCCGGGCTCGACTACAACACAGAGGGAAGAGCAGGTGATTCACAGTTTTCATCACGTTACTCTCCACCTGTAAACGCCTCTGAAACTGACCTGCTCGGAGAGAGAACAGTGGTATCTCTTGGAGATGTGCTTCCTCATCGTATCTCGCACTGACTTCACTTTCTTTCCGAGGGAGATGCGGGACGCCTGCGGAGATTTGACGCCGTCTATCAGACCATTGCCCTCGCCGTCTTTGTTCTAAGTGACGCAGAGAAGCACACGTACGTAAAGAAGATGAAATGTATCTTGAGAGTTCAGGCAGAAGAGCGGGTACGTACAGTGTTGTTGCTGCCGGAGACGCCGGCGAGCACCGAGCGGCTGGTCAGGTCGAACCCTCCGAAGCTGCACGCTCGCTGCGAAGAAACAAAAACAACAGGAAACCAGGTGAGTCTGAAGTTTAATGGAGGATATGAAACTATTTCTGAGCCGCAGCACGGCGCATAGGAGCAGCAGGACAGGTGGGTGAGACAAACGAGTAGAAGACGGTAGGTGCTGCTCCCTGAAGGAGTCAGAAGGAGCTGAAGAAAAGCCTGAACGCTGTAACTCTGACTCACATCCGTCCGCGGGCTTCGTTCTGTACTGTATTAAAGTGTTAATGATGTCCGACCTGCTGGTTCCAGTCGTCTGCACTCACCCCATGGTGACTGAGCGGGTTGAGGACCCGGTGGCGGAGCTCTCCGTCGGTCACCGATCGTGCCATCTTGTGCTCCTCCTCGTTGCAGCCCTCCGTCTCGGAGAAGGACGAGCCGCTGCCTTCGGCCGCCGCTCCGCCGCCCGTCTCCGGGTGCGCGGGACTCCCGCCGGACTTGCCGAAGGCCTGGGAGACCCCGTGGCTGCCGCACGTGTCCAGGCTGTTGGACGAGGGCGAGGTGGTCAGGCTGTCGGAGTCGCGGTCGTAGACAAGCTGCTCCTGCAGGGCTGCGGCCAGTGAGTCGACGGGACAGACCGCAGGCTTCCTCGGCGGGCCGGAGTACAGGAAGAGGCCAGCGTCGGCGGGGGAGAGACTCTCTGCACTCTCTGCAGGGGGGGGGGGGGGGACGCACGGAGGAGCGAAGTTAACCGCCGACCGTTTCACATGTAAACACCGACACAGGTATCGGCTGCGGCGGCGACGTCTCGCCCGGCCAACACATTGGGAAGGTGAACATTAAACTCTGTAATCAGGCTGAAAATAATCAGGGAGAAACACGGTAACTGCTGTTATTACAATCCATACACGCAAACAGTAATCAGGCCTCACGCAGGATATCTTCTCCAGACTCGACGTCACGTTTAGCCTTTTAATGACACCGCGAACACCGCAAAGCCGGGAGTTTGTATCAGCATGAAAACTGTCTAACTCGTTTCATCTTGCAACAAACAGCACAAAGACTCTCAGTAAGTACCGTCGGCTGCTCCGGGCCTCTTGAACTCATCGATTCTGATCAGCTTCTTCTTCACTTTCCGAGTCGAGTTGACGAGCTTGTGGAGCCTCCTGAACGTCACCGTCTCCTCCTGTTCGGTGTCGGACAGGTCGCAGGGCTGCTGGGAGGAACAGGGGAGAACTGGGTTTGTAGACAACGTGGAATCTTACAGAGACTGACGGACTCGATTCTGTGGTGGAAATCACGGCACGGGCTCAGGAACACTGCTGAAAACCAGTCTGTGAACGCAGTACCTCACTGCATCCACAAATGCAGGTTAAAACTCATTCGAAGTGGAAATCATGGACGGCGCATCCTCTGGGCTACAGAGGAGAGGGACCATCCAGCTTATTGTCAGCGCATAGTACAAAAAACATTAGTGACCGTTACTGCCATCAAATTCAAAATGAGCAGATATTTTTTTATAAAACAATAACATTTCTCGGTTTCACCATTTGAGGTGTTGTCTTTGGTCTATTTTCAATTAAATACAAGTTTACATGATTAGCAAATCATCACATTGTTTTTATTTACACAAACTTACACTTTATTTGTACTAAATGATGTGAACTCAACTTTCTTCTACCTATTATTTTTCAGATGTGTTCGTGCTGCGGCTGCTGCAGACACCTGCAGTAGAAACCTGCATTAGCTAAGAATAAATATGTGGTAGGAAACCACAGTGAACTGTCTGCTCTGGGTCGCAGCACACTTTCTATACGTGGGAACCCGAGACGCTCGCTGCCTGGAAATCACACTTCAGCATCGTCGGAAACTGTCGGTGGTGCATTCAAAGAATCGAGTCACGCACGCGCACGTCGTGCGTTCATCAGCTGACCAAAACATCCCAGAATACTCATAAAAATGCTGATAATTCAATGAGAAGAAACGCTCTATAATCAACAAAGGAGCGCGAGGGGAGTCCCGCCGCCAGAGAGAGTGGAGGCGAAGAGAAAGAGTCCGGCCATCCAGACGAATCTGAAAAATGTGGCCTGAACCTGAGCCCCCTAATCACCCCACTCGGGCACAAAAGAGCTGCGGCCTGCATAACAGGGCCGCAGCTCAATCCACCCGCTCACCGCAGCACAATGGGGGGTTAGCGCTTTCACAGCGATGAATAGAAGTCCGCCTCGTGCCCTGCGGTGGGGGAGAGGGCCCAGAGCTGCAAGGCTTTAGAGGGGCCCCAGTTCATCGGTGGGACAGGGACACAGCGAGAGAGAGAGAGAGAGAGAGAGAGAGAGAGAGAGTGAGAGTGAGAGAGAGGGGCTGTCAACAGCTTGGCGGCCTGGCACCGCCTCATCGCAGCCTGCCGTGATTCAGCACTAAAGCCAAGACGCCCTCCGAGCCCGGAGACTTACGGTGCAGCTGAACGACTCGTTTGTGTCGGGCCCGCAGGGGTCGCTCCACTCCGCCGGGTCCGACCTGCACGTCTGTCTGCTCTGGACCTCAAATTCCTTCAGCTGGGAATAAAAGGGAAGAGCCTGTTAGTTCGTGAAGCTCGGTGACCAGCTGATGTGGGATTCATTCTCAAACGGCTGGAAAACGGAACGCTTTACAGAACCTGTCCGAGCGAGGTCACGCACACAAACATGACGTCATCTTCATCAGGTGACAAGCCACCGCAATAATATTTACATTTCATTTTTTGAAGCCTTCCGGTTTGCCTCAAACTTCGTACATCCCGTTTCAAACGAATGCTTACTTTCCTGATTGAAAATAATAACATACAGAAGGTCAAGTCACAGACACGTAAAGTCGTGACATCATACCCGAGCCAGGGCTTCCTCTATGGAGATCATGTTCTCCTTCACCATCATCATCAGCTGGATACGCTCTTCGTCACTCATGGTGATCTCACTGGCCACGAAGCCGACGTCATCACCTGCAAACAGCCGAAGCAAACAGAAGTGACACCGCTGAAAGCTTCATTTTACTTTAATTATAAGTTAAAGATGCTGATAAATAATTCCTGTGAGCAGAAATGGCGTTTGCGTCTCACCTTTAGAAATCTGACGCACCGCTCCTCTCTGAGACTTTCTGAAACTCTGCCAAAAAGACTTGTTCTTTCTCTTCCCGTCCCATTTACCTGGAGAGAACAACCATTTAAACTTTTAACACACACACACACACACACACAACCACACAATCTACAACAGCAGCAGCACAAAATCAAACACATTTGCAAGCAGCAGCATTTAGTCCTCCACACTGTAATCGTCACTGTTATTGACTAAAAACCTCATCTTCTCGGGGGGGGGGGGGGGGGCGCATTACTTTGCCGCGATAAAGAATAAAAACACATTAAACACACGATCTCACCTCCTGATCCATCATCCGAGCTGGATTTGTGCACAGGAAACCTGAAAATCAAACCGCACGTTAACTTCCTCTTGAAGTGTTGAAATGCAGAATCAAACAGACAGAAGGCTACCTGCTGTCCAACGTTATCTTCTTCATTGTCCCTGCTCTCCCACCATCTCCCTCACGCAGCCTGTCTGTCCTGTCCGTCGTCACGTTAATAATAATAATAATAATAATAATAATAATAATTAAAAAAAAAGAAAAAGGTTTCGAATTAAGAATCACAGAGAGCGAGCGGCGGCGCACTCGGAGGTGAGTCCAACTCGTGAAGAAAGACGGACGAACGGCTGCTGGCTGACGGACGGACGTCAGAGCTCTGCGGCCATCGCTGCAACAATGAAGCCTTTTTCTGTTCTGATGGTTTTTACAGCAGCGGTGGCGCTAACGTGACCTCTGCATTCCCCAAACACTTTCACCCTCCCTCCCTTCCTGTTGTCTCTCTGTGCTGTTTGTGGTGTGTGTCTCTCAGCTCACACTTGTTCTGGTGACTCGGTTTCAAAAACACATTAGACCTCCCTGAATCGAACACATTACATTTGATTTTGCGTTCACGTTTTGATTGTTCCCGATTTGTCAGTGTTGTTTAAAGATATATAGTCGGTCACGTTGCTTTAATATTTGGCAACTATAATACATTAAGCAGTCTAAAGATTTGATTTATTCAAAAAAACAAAACAAAAAAAAAACCGTTTGGACGCTCTGTAAAATGTCAATAAAAAAACAAAGGGATAACATTTCACTTTCAAAACTCCATTAACTTGTCTCCTCAGTTCCCAGGCGTTTACAGAGTGTTGTTTAAAGAAGAGGTGATGCAACATGGTGGTAAACATGATCCTGTCCCAGCTTTTTTGAGACATGTTGCTGCCATCAAATTCAAAATAAGCTTTTTTTTCTTTTTTAAAACAATAACATTTCTCAGTTTCAACATTTGATGTTGTCTTTGGTCTATTTTTAATTAAATATGGATTTACAGGATTTGCAAATCATCACATTCTGTTTTTATTTCCATTTTATGCAGTGTCCCAACATTTTTGGAAACTTTTTTGTGTCTATACAGGGTTAAATTCATATGCTTTGTCTGGTTTAATTTTCTTAAGAAAGATTCAGTAGATGTTTCAGACTGTTAATCATGTTCTGATCAATACGATAACTCCCAATCAAATTTATCGTGTAGATGTTTAATAACACTTCACATATTCCAGAAAGGAACACAAGAACATCCCAGAAACTAAGAGTAGTGATGTCTCACTGTGGAATCTTCAGGAAAATATAAGAGCTTTTAAAAAGGGAAAGTCAATCAGCTCCCTCCACTGTTACTGTAACATTATGTTCTTCTTCCACCAGGGGGCAGTGTAAGTTCTCCTGAACAACACAGGCCTTTAACAAGAGGAATTCAACGGTCTCCTTAAGGAACCTGATCAGATCAATATGCTGCTTCCTCATTAGTTAGTCAGGGGGCGGACCTGAATCACTTTCTGATGACAAAACATAATTAGTCAAAAAAAAAATCCTCCAACAGACACAAAGGAGGGAAGGAAGGAAGTTCAGAGATGTGACACCAGGAAACCGGAAACGGATCCAGGTTCTAAAAGTCATGTGACTTAAATCAATCATAACTACGTAGAGTGTAAAAACTCAACACCACATCTTATTTATCATCTTACTCATCCCTTAAGTCTGTTCCTGCAGCGGCTTCTCTCTAGTCATCAAAACTGTGTCTGAATATTCATTTAAATAGAATAATTTTGTTTTTTTAAATGGGTTATTTACCTTCTCTCCGTCTCTGGAGTCGATGTGGCGCTTCTGAGTCCCAGAGATTCCTTTAGGAGAAAAGGAGATTTTCTAAAAAAAAATTGCGATGTAATTTATAGATTTGTAAATTAATTTCTTGCATCAAAATTGCAGGAATTAGCAAAATGTGATTTTGTTTTTATTACCACCTCCCTGCTAAAGAGTTATCTGTGCTGACTACCTGTGATAATAATCCTGCTGCACATCACCGAAATATTTGACTCGGAATGCGTTTTTTCTTTGTTTTGGGGCTCAAAGTGATAAAAAGTGTCTAAAAGTGACACATCTTTCTAGAACAGTCTGTGACTAATATAGAACACGAAGGCTTCATCTGCTGTCAAAATAAGAGCTTTACATGCTTTTTAAATCACATCCATTCAACACTAAAACAAAGTTCAGTCTCTTACAGCTGGAAGTGTGGAGAAAACTCATTTAACATATTCCTCATTCCCATCATAAGACCACATTTCCCACAAACCCCGTCACTTCCTGTCGTCACAGCTAGCTAGCAGCAGTTTGTTTTGATGGTGAGTGGAGAGGGGGCGGAGCCTCGGTGGTTGGAAACAAACACTTAGTTTTGGTTATAAAGTTAGTTTTATTTTGAAAGGAGACTTTATGCTGTAAGACTTTCAGCAGAGCTTCTGTTGACGACAGTTTTTGAGTCAAAATTGCAGGAACTTGGCCAAATTACAAATCTGCTTGCTTTGCAATTCAAAGATCACAATTTCCTGGAGGGACTGTAATTTAACGGTAACCGAACCCCACGCCTCCTCTTGGTCATATTTCAAAACAGTGAAGGGAAATCTGAAGGCTGTGTCTCTGTCACACATTCCTCCTTGGTACGTTTCTTTCACTCTGAATAATCTGAATAACTTCTCTTATCGGCTGACGCAGAGAAGAGGAAGAGGAAGCTCACGCGCTCACCTGGATCTGAGAGCGGAGCTGCACTGACGTGGTCATCAAGTCAACTTTTCCCTGAAACGCACAGGAAGTTGGAGGAGTCAATTACAGGGTTGTAAAAACAGTCATAACCTCAAGTGACTGCGGCTCTCGCTGTGGAAACGACAGCAGCCAGTGGGGGTTTGTTTGAATTTCAGGAGTTCACTTTGAGGGAACATGTTCCAGTTTATTCATTCTGAAAATGATATTCATTTGCAGCATCAGTAAATGTTTCACACCCGGTGCTGCAGATTAAAGACTAACTGAGAGGAGTTCAGACATTTAATACAACATGCAGTGAAGTTTAAAAAACGGTTTGACATGCCAGGAAATAAAAAATAAAAACCACTCTTGTGTGGCCGAAACTGCTCGCCTGCACAAACTCTAATATAAAGTGTTCATTTTTGGACACGGCTTCATCATCTCCTCATCTACCTCAACAAAGCTGGTAAAGACACCTCTCTTTATGGGAAACTGTTCCTTTAAAGCTGCGGGGAAATAACTGCTGACGAGACGAAGACTCACCATCTCCGCGTCCTGCACTACTCTGCGTCTCCGCAGCTCCTCCATCCTGTCGTACACGTCGCTGAGGGAGGTGCCGTAATACTGCGAGTACTCCTGAGCCAGTCCGTCCAGGTTCCCCACCGAGCCATCCTGCAGGAGATAAGAGGGGCGGGGGATGGGGGGAGGGAGAGGGGGGTTCAAACGGTGAGGGCGCAGACCGGAGGAGGGGGACGACACTCGGCCAGTAAAACTCTGGCTGATAAGCCATTGTTTGAGACTTTCATAACCGTCAGCACACGCAGCCGGGAAGCTCGGAGATAAAGCAGCACACGCATCCAAGCCGTGAAACCGCCCCTGTCTTCGGCCGCTTATTGTCTTCCTGCCCGGCGACCCCATTCCAACCCCCCTCCAACCTCCTCAGGCCTGATCCTCCGACCCCGGGAGGCCCCGAGTGACGCAGCCCGCTCCGCTCTCGGTCATCGGGACTCGACCGGAGAGGCCGCGGGTTCCGTAAATCATCGGGACGCGTCTTTGTCCTGGACGTCACCTCTTTTAGTTTCCTGCGATTGTAAAAACCTGAATCGGATGTTCTTTTCTTAACGTGTTGCAGAAAACTAAATTATAGAGTTTGCGCCAAGTTGAATGATCCAGAGGTCTTCGGTACACGACCCGGCACGTGGGGGGTTTGTTTCCTCTGCAGGACAATGACTCAGCATTTTACAACCCCCGTTTCCCCTCCCCAAAAAAGTTGGGACGCTGTGTGAAATGTAAATAAAAACGGAATGTGATATGCAAGGAACAACGGCAAAAATCTTCGAGCCCTCAAGCGGCACTGCATTAATGATTCTGTAGTGGAAATCGCTGCATGGGCTCAGGAACACTTCTGAAAACTACCGTCTGTGAACACAGTTCGTCGCTGCGTCCACAAATGCAGGTTAAAACTCCACCATGCAAAAAGGAAACCAGATTTAAACATGATCCGGAAACACCGCTGCCTTCTCTGGGCCTGCGATCTTTTAAGATTTGAAAACAATTTGAAATAATTTCTGGAAACTATGGACACTGCCTCCTCCAGGCTAAAGAGGAGAGGGACCATCCAGCTTGTTATTGTGCGCTCGGTTAAAAAGCCAGCATCCATGATGGATTAGCGCACATGACACGGGTAGCTTGTACATCTGCGAAGGAACCGTTAATGCCGAATGATATTTTCGGTTTATGGAGCAACATATGCATCATGCGTCTCTTTCAGGGAAGGTCTGGTTTGTTTCAGCAAAACGATATCGAACCACATTCTGCACGTATTCCAACAGCTCGGCTCCTTGGTGGACCGGCCTCCTGCAGTCACCCACTGAAAACATTTGGAGCATCATGAGACAAAAAACACGACAAAGGAGACCTCGAACTGTTGAGCAGCTGAAATCCTATATCAGGCGAGAACGGGACATTTCACTTTCAAAACTCCAGCAGCTGGCAACGTGATTGTTAAACTTATTGCTTTGTTTGTTTGTTGGCTGTATAAAACTATAAAAGCTACAGAAGTTCAGTGCACAAACAACAAAAAGCTTGTTTGCAGGACGGTCGGCCGTTCCACCCCGTTCTGTGCAAGTGAGTCATCGTCATCGTCATCATCATCATCATGTTTCACTCACACAGAGCCCTTAAGCTATGCAAATGAGGCATCTGAAAACAGGAACAGAGAGACTGTGGGCTCCCTCTTCTCGTGTCCTGACAGACTGTGACTGGCTCGACTGTCCAGAGAAGAGGCCCATTCATTGGCTGAGCGACGTGCCCTCGGGTCGCGGCCACCTCGAAATCTGGCTGCTTTTCACGCCGTGCGGAGACGAGGCCGAGGCTGACAGAGGAGCCGACGGAGGGGCCGAGCCGCGGCCGCTCTCTCCTGCCTGCCATCAACGGGCCCATTGTAGCTTGGCCACATGATCCCGCGGCGGCAGCCCCGAGTGTCCAGTAGACACGCCGCGTGCATGCGTCCTCCTCACGCCGCCGCGCAAACGCACACTGACACGCTGACTAAACAAGCACAACTGGAAACGGGGACTATGCGAAGAGCAGCCCGAGATGGGAACCGCAGGGGAGAGTGGAGTCACGTTTCTCAGGCAAACGAAAGACCACCACCATCCTAACCCAATCTTCTGAGAGTGGGGGGTGGGGGACGACTAATGAGGGTCTTTACAGGTCCTCGATCCCGTCACTTACACCTAGTGAGACACTTACTGACCCTCTGTGAACCAGGTCAGGATGTGTGTCAGCAGATTTTCTGATCTGTCCTCCTCTGACTCACAGATGTTTGTCTTGAGTCAGTTTTTACAGTCTGAGAGAGCGGAGGCCACTTTGAAGGATGTACAGGGAATTTGTCTTTAATACTAAAGATTCAGACGAAGTAGAAGTTCAGTCATCTCCAGTTTAACTCAGAGTAGAGTTGTAAGAAACTGTTTCCCACTGAGAACTAAATCTTCTGAAATGCTTTACATCCCCAATTAATGTCCCCGTTACCATCCATAACACATATTGAACATCTGTCAATAAATCCGGCAGCTTCGGGTTAAATCAGACGTTTCAGTTCCAAACATCACTGACAACTTTCTACTGAATAAAAAGTACCCACAGACGAACTACGAACAGCGCATAGAAAAGTTACCCCGGAAAGTTTTCTACGGAAAAGAACCGAATCCACAGAAAAGTGCCGGTTCTGACCACATTCGGTACCACATTCCAGAACAAACCCAGAAAGCACAACTCACCACACGCTAAAGAGGCTCTGCAGCTCCGCTCCGATCTGAAAACTTCAGCTGAGAGAGCGGAGGACAATACATCCTTAGGAGGAGGAGGAGGAGGAGGAGGGTTGTCCTGCTCGCATACATTACAGGGCCGTCTGGGTGGAGGGCGCTGTCACCACATGTGACGCGTGTGCTGCTGGGTGGGGCGCTCGGCTCGCTCCAGCCCACAAGGTCCAGCTGACTCAGAGAGTGAAGCTTCCACATCTCAGAGCTGCAGCGGGACGCGTCGGGATCCGTCTCCCTCTGATGACACGTGTAGAAAACCACACACCGACTCCGTGTTCCATGTTTCTTCTTCGTCGCTCCTCCTCACACAGAAGAAAGATGACTAAAAACATAAATAGCTCTTCACAGAGAAGCCTGCCAGCAGCAGCGCGAGATCCACACTTGTCCACACTCGTCTGACCACGGAGCTCCAGCAGATGGCAGCAGATAGTCACTTCAACAATAAAAAAAAAATCTCGGTGAGCTGCTGATGGAGGCTGAAGGCAGAAAGTGAATTAAACACTTTGGATTCAATATTTGGAGAAGAAGCAGCATCTTTTCCTGCAGATCTGATATCAATTTATTGTGTATTGGTACGTTTCGGGGCGCTGACCTCGTTTGCTTGCGGGCTGACATGCGGAGCATCTTTCTCCGGTCTGTAATCTTCCCGGTGAGCAGCAGCAGGGAGCAGCGGCGGCGGCGGCGAGGCAGGAGGCTGCAGATTAAACCGAGCCGCAGATGGAAGGTGAAGAAGGTGGAGAGCGACTCTCAGCATGCGGCGCCGGAGGGCCGAAGCAACCCGCGCCAGAAAGGGCAGTTTTTCCGGCTGGCTACTCAGCGGCCGGGCCGCTCATCACCTCGGTGCCCGGGAGGAGTCGGGGCCCCGGGCCGCGGCGACCTGAAGGCTTCGCTCTGCGTGCACGTTCAGATTGAACGTCTGTTCATCTCTGAACGTTGGCAGCAGACGGGTTTTCGCAAAGTAATTCGTCTGAAGCTTTAAAAGATCAGAGAAACTGCAAATCACCAGGTTTTTACTCACGAGCCGCTCGTCTGTCTGCAGCAGAATCGAACCAGACTTCACTCATCTTCTCCATCAAAACTAAACGAGTCCAAACATTTAAACTCACTGCTTCCTGTCACGTTGACAGTTTGTATTCATCTCTCTGCAGTCGATTAATAAATCTTCAAATGCATCCTGATGCCAAACTGGTGTAATCTCTGCGTACTCATTGAGACTGGGACCCTTTCAGAGAGCTGGTTTGGGAAGTTAAAAAAAAGACAATAAACCCTCTGATGTTCTGCTCTGAGATATTTTTAAGAGCAGAAGTATTCTGCAGCCTTGAAGTCTTCTACATCCACCAGGACATCAGTGCTGCGATTTCTTTTATGTGCTCATAAAACCCAAAAACGGTGAGAATGATTTGTGTCCCGGAGCTCCCCGGGGCCTCGTCCAGCCCGACAGCCCCGAGGCCCCCCCGAGAGAGTCGGAGAGGATAAGTGGAGGAGCAGCAAGCGGCCGTGTCTGAGTGGTTAAGTGGATTCTGACAGGTCCCTCTGCAGGTTTGATGAAGAGGAGGGTGACGCGCAGGATGTCAGCCGCGGAGACAAGACGGCGCGAAGAAGAAGGGTGTGAAGGGCGAGTGAAACTGGAAGGCAGATTCAACAGGCGGACAGGAGGCCCAGAGCAGACCTTCGGTCTGCACGCTGCATATCTGACGGATCAGCTGAAAACACACAGTGGCTCCACAAAGACCCGGTTCTGAAGACCCGCTTCATTTTTCAGTTAAACTCCAAACTGTGTGTTTGAGGTCCGAGAGGTTCTGATGGTTCTGGTGTGGCTTGTTCCGCCCCTCACCTCCCTGCTCGGGTAATTACTGCCAGCTCAAAGCCTCTGCATCATCATCATCATCATCACACCCTCCCCCTTCCTCACAGGACCACAACACCCACCCATCCTCCAGCGAGATGCCACAAAGGAGTCGGAGGCAGCTGTCAATCATGAAACATGAGCTCACGGCGGCCCAGAATGAGGCCATCCTCATGGTGGTGTGAAACATGAGTGAAAACACCTACCGGACTTCTCCTCTTTTCAAACACACAGCAGGAAGAGGGAGACCCGACCTTTGACCTCAGACGCAGAGTGAACAGTGGAGACTCCATGAAGTTCACAAGTGAGATCAGCAGGTGAGCTGAAGGCGCTGCGTGTTGCTTATTGTCAGGATTCGTGAGTGTTGATTTGAGGCGACAGCTCAAAGATTCACAGACAGATTTCAGACCAACCGCCAGTTCAAAGGGTCTTTGATGTCCACCAAGACAGACGAGTGGAGCCGGCAGACAGCAGGCCGTGTTTTAACCCGAGCGCTGGCGCCCGTTTCAAACCGTTACGTTACCGAGGGAACGCCCCCAGACCGAGCCGACGGCGCTCCCGGGGGCTTCTGGGAGATCCGACCTGCTCGAAAAGTTCCAACGTTCAACGGGGACTGTTCTCACCGATCGGACACGTCTCCCTCCGACCGCGACACCTCCTGTCCAACTGCATTCGCCTCCTTGTCTAAACTCCGCCTCCTCATCTAAACTCCGCCTCCACTTTAACAGAAACCGCGTCCGTTAACGGGAGCTAACCGCGACCAAGCCGAGCGCACCGACACCACGAGGGTCGACGGGGAGCCCGAGAGCACCTCAACACTCGGAGGTCGGGCTGTCACCGCTCAACAGACTTTAAACCCGTGAGTCTTAAAACATCCCTGCTGACACTAAACCTCCCAGAGTTTCATGTATAATGAACTCTGTTGCTGTTTAACGTCTTCACCACTTAAGAGATTGGACAAAAGAACTGATTAAATCTGCATATGCACTCACTCTAATAGATCTGTTCTGAAGCGTTTTGACTTTCTCACAGCAGCGTGATATTTATTTTACTCAGGACGAAAAGTGAGTCCGTCCTCATTATTACGCTTTCTTACAATCTTTTGTAAACAGTTTTCTTTCCCTCTCCTGCGTTCATCTCTCTTCATGTATTTTCTCCATTATTTCCTCCAGAAGTGTCCAGCTGCAGTCTGATGTGTCCGTTTGCTTCACGGTGCATGAAAAGAGGCCGTACACCGCATTATGTAACGCAGCTTTTAGCCAGAGGATCTAAGTTAAGAACTGGGACGTTGAACATGGACAATAAATATAGATTAATCACATGCATTTCTGTTTCATAGGTGAAATAAAGGCCACGAAAAGGAAGAGTGCACCGACTGCTTGTACAATACGATCATAGAAACCTGTTTTCTAATGCAAACGGTCGTGTCCTGTCGTATTTCACTCACTGATGGTTGGGAATGAGTATGAATATGTTTCTGCCACCTTAGGGATCACAGAGGGGATTCTGATTGGCTGTGAGGCCTCACAGGTGAAACACCTGTCTTCCAGCTTCCCGTCACCGCCAACAGAAACGCCTACTCTGCTTTTTTTTTTCTCTCTTTCTGCGACTTCCACATCCGACGCGTGCAGACGTTTTACATTCTCCAAACACGCAGAGGGTTAAAACTGAAGTGAAATCAGGAGCCGGACTTCGAAAACAAAACAGAGGACGACTTTATAGTTTCCTTCCAACCGTTCCAGCCTGAGACTTCTGAGGGGAAAGAATTGAATGCAAGTAAAGCCGCCTGCTGCATAACACCTTAATCTGCCCTCCTGAGAGAGTCTGCATTTCATTTCTGTTAAGCGGACGAGGCGATGTGGAAGCGCTGGCTGAGTAGAAGCCGGATCGGAGAGAAGCCAGAGGAACGAGCCGAAACATCCGAGATGATGCAGCGAGCATGGACACAGGTGAGCGGACAGTTTACAGGTGAAGGAGGGAGCAGCTGTTCGTGCGGCTCGATCGTATACGAACCAAACGGGCTGGTGAGCAGATAATTGCGATGATCACGCGCACTTGTAAATAAATCTCTTCCTTTGAAAACACGGCTATTGTAGGAATGAAAAAAAAAATGAAAAAGTGATGTGATGGAGGCCTCCAGGCTCACCTCAGGTCTTAAAAATGACATCAAAGCCAATCACAGACTGAAATATTCTCTATGGGCACGTCATCCACTGGGCCTCATCAGCTGAAGGTGAGCGCCGCAGATGTCGTCCAGATGTGTGCAAACGCGCACACACGGAGCAGTCAGCAAGGGTCTCAGAGGGAGACAGGAAGTGATGTAACACTCAGGTTAAGCTGCTGTTGTTTCCAGAGAGTCAGTCGTGTATTGATGGAGCATGAAGATGACACGAGGACATCAGTGGAGCAGCTGTCATTAGTGGCAGCAGTCCAAACACGGGTGTGGGGGTGGGGTGGGGGTTGGAGTGGCGCGGGGGGGGGAGACGGAGCACAATGAAGACATGGAAATATTATTATGGAATCAGCAAATAAATAAAGATGCAGGCAGCCTAAAAACAGGTTTATTTGCAGTTAATCTGCAGAATCTCAACAGCTGCTCGTATAAAGATTTCACCTTGAAGGACAGAAAAAAAAAAAGAGGACGGACGATATGCTGCACTTCTATCTTCTCCAAAAGGAAGCCGACGATTAAAAACAAAGTAATCTCTATGGGATAAAAAAAAAAAAAAAAAAAAAAAAAAAAAAAAATTCCCTGTGTGTCACAATCCAGAGTATGAAAACCATAAACATGTCACGTTCCAGAGATAATGAGATAGTAGATGAACACAGTCACGTTTCCCCTGTGGACTTTATTGGCCACCGAGGACGCCGTTACGCGATTAACGTCTCGGAGGAGCAATGGACACCAGTGCAGCAGATTGTAGCCGTGACCTTGACGAAGACGACAACCTATCGGACGTTAGGACACGTGTCTGCGCCGATCTCCGCCCGGAGAACGGTGTTTGATGTCCCCTCGAAAGGAAAATCTGGATAACATCCTCGTGTCGAGATCTGCGGTAAACACATTTAATTATCCAGAAAGAAAAACACCTCTCCGAGCCAAACGCCCACGATAATAAAAACCCAGCTGGAGGCCGAGAAGAGAAGCTCTCGCTCAACCTCCCAGATTTACATCCGTGGTTGAACCAGTGCGTTTCTGTCTGCGGCTCCCATCATCCGTGTAAAATAAAAATGTCTTGCACTCGGAATCAATTCTTCCGCCAGGATGACTCCAGAGAGGAACTCCGAGAAGCCGAGAGCTGAATGTCAGCGGCTCCAAGCGCCGCTTGTTTACTCCCCGACGCTCCGTCTCCGAACCGTTTCATTACGCGGAGACTAAAAATGTTCGAGTTCGCGGCGTCAAAAGTCTGACGGTGGGGGAGGGGGGTTCCATGGCTCGGCCGAGCGACGGGTTCAGGCGGATTCACGTGAAATATGAAAGAATGGTGAATGTTGAGCGGTGGATCTGAGACGGCCCTGCAGGAAAACACAAGGGACAAACGGGACTTCTTCCAGGACTCTTGTCGTGCGATTGCATTTGAAGAATCCCAAACAAACAGTACGAACTCGGAGGCTTCAGCCGGGACACGAACTTTAGATGGATGCCGCAAAAACCTCCGACTTGTAACACATGAATGTTTCAGCCGGCGTGCTTATTGTAAAACCCTGTTTTCCCAAAAAGTTGGGACACTATATTTGAATTAAAAAATAGACCGAAGACAACATGTCAAATGTTGAAACTGAGAAAGAGAAGAGGGACCATCCAGCTTGTTAACAGCGCTCAGTTCAAAAGCCAGCATCCGTGACAGGTTAGGGTGGCGTCGGTGCACATGACGTGAGTAGTTTGCACATCTGGGGAGGAGCCGTTAATGCTGAATCATGTATTCAGGTTTTTACACAGCGTCCCCACTTTTTGGGAAACGGGGTTTTATC
Source organism: Embiotoca jacksoni (assembly GCF_022577435.1). NCBI lineage: Eukaryota > Metazoa > Chordata > Actinopteri > Embiotocidae > Embiotoca > Embiotoca jacksoni. The sequence continues at coordinate 813,195 of NW_027185378.1, forward strand.
TGAAACTTTCCTGATTTAACGTTCGCTGCGGTCGGTGAGCAGAACTGTAACGAGTCACAGTTCGTCAGGATAAATTACATGTGACTCATGGTTACATGTGCAGAATAGAAAAAAAAAAAAAAAATCAACTTTCCTTTGATCTGTTTGGCTAAATCTAACATTTCCTTGCTGGCGACTCTTCCTCCAAACACCCAGCCCCTTGTGGCCCTGCAGATAAAACCTCATCCAGCTGCTGCCCCAAACACGTTTAAACTCCTACCGACGACCCTCGACCCCGTTGAATGAGATCGAATGCGATTTTCTGTGTTTTGTTGGGAGCCTCTCTGAGCCCTCGGTGATTACAGCATGTCCACAAATCAAAGTGACAATCAGTTCACCATTCAAACCCCGCTGCGACCTTTCCGCTGAATTTAGGATTTAAATGCCAACGAAAGCTTGGCATGGCTCAGAACTGTGACATCAGAACTGGGTGACATTTAGGAAACTTTCTGAAAGATGTAAGCTGTCCTCTTGGATGAGAGTCAAGACGTACGGCCCGGCAGGCTGGAAGCATGGAGCTCGGTGAGTCAGGTGTCTCTGCTTCCAACTGTATTCATTTAATATTCATGAGATGCATGGCTTGGGGGGGGGGCAGCTCTCACCGCTGAATCACCAGGACTCCCATCCACCAGACACGTGGCTGCAGGTCCTGCTGCTCGGCATTGGCCTCATTGTGCCATATAGAGGCTTTTAATTTAGGCTTCTCGGAACTAATCCCTCAGAAGGACGAAAGAACACCAACCGAATTGAAAAAGGTCTGATATAGGACTGATGGAGGACTGACGGAGGACTGATACAGGACTGACAGAGAACTGACGGAGGACTAACAGAGGACTGATGTAGGACTGACGGAGGACTGATGGAGGACGGACGGAGATATGTTGCAGTTAACGGGCCTTCTGTCAGTCTGTCCGGTCAGACTCCACCAGGTACCGAACCAACACACACAGGCCATCACTGAGCTCATGACTACCCACAATGCACTGCTGCAACAGTTGTGGTGGTACATCTCTGCAGTTTTTGGAATAAAATCTCTTCTCAGCGTTTCTGACTCAAATAACTGGATGACTTCCCAGAAAGCAGATTGAAATCCCTCCGTACCTCTCCACCAATCACACGCTTTAATCTGCTCTGTCGCCACTCTTCTGTAATCTCAGAGGATGGCAATTTAACAATGCAAACTGTTCACAGTGACCCAGTCAGCTGCATTAAAATACCATCCGCCTCCTGTGGACTCTGGTACCTCGGCTCCCCGTCATGCCGCGCTGCCATGGAGATCCGCCTCCTGCTGCATCCACGACAGCACAAACACAGCAGAACACGAGAACATGACCATGGCTCGGCCCGATCAATCGCAGCGCGGGTAACTGAAATAGTAGTTCATCCTGTTAAAGGCATTGTAATTCAATACGGAATTATGGAGGACGTGATTATGAACAGCGCCTGCTGCTCAATCAATGAGGTTTAACAGAAGCTGTCCGGTTCGGCCGTTTCTGTCAGGAGATCGATTCTATATTTACGACGGAGAAGTCGGATTCTGCCGAAAACATTCCAATAAAACATTTCCAGCACGTCCAGAAATCTGAGGAGAGGAGGATGTGACCGATTAGATCTTAATAGATTCAATCGAGCGCGTTTCTTCAGCACAGATGAGCTCGATCGGAGCGTCTACATCCACAACAGGTCGCTGACTTTCACATCAACAATTTATGCGAAGGCGGCTCTGATCAGATGAGGCAGGAAGATGTTTCGGTGGCGGCGTGAACAAGGAGCTCCGCTGACAGACTGTCATGTTCTGGGTCGACCCTACCACAACTCATCTCGGCGAACATCTCACTGAGCCGGAAGATGTTTGTGACGTTCGCGAGGCGGTCTGCTTGCTGGAGGCGTCGGTTATGGATTAGATTCAGCTGTAGGTTTTAATTGTTCTTAAATCTGCAAAGGTTTCATTGATTTATCTCAATGTTTATGTTATCGTTTTACCAGAATATCTTAATTGAATACAATCGTTTCAGCGGTCTTCTGTATCAATAAACAGTCGTGCTGAAAAAATTATGGAGAAAATCGTGATTTTGATTCTCAGCGGAAAAATAAAATCATCATTTTTACGACGCGTACGAAGTTCGGGATTGAACGGCTGTCCTTCTGCGTAGCGACAACATGCTCGACCAGGCTGAGCCACAGACGCCTCGGGTCTGCAGTCCTCAGTAATGTCATTTACATTACATTTCATTTAGCTGACGCTTTTATCCAAAGCGACTTACAATAAGTGCATTTCAACCATGAGGGTACAAAACCCAGAACAACAGGAATCAAGAAAATACAATTTCTTCAAGAAAGCCAGTAAGTGCCATTTTAAGTGCTACTAAAGTTCTACTGTTCAAGGTAAAGTCAGAAGAGGTGTGTTTTTAGTTTGCGGCGGAAGATGTACAGAGTTTCTGCCGTCCTGATGTTGGTGGGGAGCTCATTCCACCATTTAGGAGGCAGGATAGCAAACAGTCGTGATTTTGTAGAGTGTTTAGCTCGCAGCGAGGGAGCAACAAGCCGATTGGCAGATGCAGAGCGGAGTGAACGGGGTGGGGTGTAAGGTTGGACCATGTCCTGGATGTAGACTGGACCCGATCTGTTCGCAGCGCGGTACGCAAGTACCAATGTTTTGAAACGGATGCGGGCAGCTACTGGTCACCAGTGAAGGGAGCGGAGGAGCGGAGTAGTGGGAGTGATCTTGTGTCATCTTTGCAGACAGGCAGTAACCCCCCCCCCCAACACACACACACAGACACATTCTATGCAACACCGTAATGGTTCACAAACACACTGCGGTCGCTTTCTTTCCACTTCAGGCAGAGTCCGACCCGCTGCCAGTGGGTTTCGTCTTAAACAATGTTTTCATCTGGTCCTGTAACTCTACACCAGTTATATCACATCCTAAATCGGCACGTACAATATCGTGTCTGATACTGTGAAAGATAAAAAAATATGCGTCATCCTTCAGATTTTATGATTACCAGAGTAAAGGGTGGCCTGTTAAAGAGTCGGAGTGTCCTCCGTCGACTGAACGACCCTGAAGGCCAAAGATCGGACGCTCCCGAGAACTTCCACTGAGTCGGATCATGATTATATACATCAACTCACATGAGACTGAAATCCATCCGTCTGATGGATATCACTCGACTCTCTGAATATCACTGGTGTGTATTTACAGGCTCAGGTTTCCAACCTCGGTCTGTGCAGACACTTGTTGGATTAAAGGTACAGTACACAAAGAAGAAAGAGCTCCAGGGCTGCAAATAATAATAATTATTATTATTATTGAGCCATATTCCCCAAGGTGCAGACTAAAATGTTAGCAACTGAAATGTGAAAAGATTCACATTTAAATGACTCGCAAAATCAGCTAACTGATGAATCCACAAATCAGCCATCGTTTTACTTGCATGTATAAAAATCTTTTTAAGTACAACGGAGTTCGTTTAGCCTTCAGCACAGTGTTTATTTAGAGTCCTGCAGCCACCACAACATTTCCTACATGTCCTCCCTTATCATGCGACCGAGCAGCTCACGTACGCTTTCCTTATGAAAATCCTCCGGGACTGAAGAAAAGGAGGCTAATGGGCGAACCCGAGGCAAACAAACAGAGATGCACTCCGCTGCTGCGCTTCTCCGGGGTTTCTGGGAGCGAATGCATCACGTCTGCCGACAACAACGGGCCATCGGGGCACGTTAAATATTCTCCCAATGCGACGCAACACTGTGGAGGAATTTCAGTAGATACAAAGCTGGAGATAAAATCAGCTGGATTCCGCGCAATAGTGTCAGATGACTTGTTATGTTAAATTTATAAAGGAGGAGGGCCTGAGCTGCTCTGGGGGAGGGAGGGGAGAGGATCAGAAGGTGCAGCAGTCTGAGCTCTGCCGGGAGTGTGACCCCTGCCTCGCGACACCCGGAGCCCGCCGGAAAGGTCAGATGGGCTCTCTGGATGAGAGGCTGTGATCACAATGATACCACATAGCTGGAGGACTGACGGAGGCAGCGGTCGGTCCGAGAGCCGGCTCTGCTCGACAGACGAAGACGCTCCGCTGCAGCTCAGTTTCCTTCTTTTAAAAAGAGAATTTACACAAACAGATGCGACACTTTAAAAAGAGACAAAGTCTGCTGTGAGAGTCCGAATAATCTGACCGAGTCTCGCTGAGCTCTCCAGAACACGCAGATATACGACACCCGTCGTTTTCCTTCCTGATAACGCTCTTGATTTCGACACGGTCTCGGTTTTTATTTATGGCTGGAAAACTATCTAACACTGAGACACCAAGAAAAAGATCAACCCTGGCTGTGATGGATAAATGTCGTGTCACAGCACCGGCTGGAACAGTGCTGTTAGTCTAATCCTTTGCCCCCCCGAGGCCACGGCACTAATGGGCAAAACCATCAAACAGATGGAGGCCAGAGATTTACTGCCGGCTTCAAACACCCGCAGAACATATTGACCATGTCAGGAAGAGCTGCGGGACACGAGCATCAAGAAACTCACTACTACACACTCACAGTCTGCCTCCAGATTCAGTCCGAGTTCCAGCGGGTTTTAAACAGGAAGCTCCAAGTCAAAGGTGAGTTTCACCCACGCGGACTCGCTGCCTCTCACTTCTCTGCCTGCTCTTACAGGAATCAGGTAGTCTGACGACGTCCGGGGGTCCAACATGACTCAGAGGGCAAACACTTCCTGTTTGACTCATAAACGCCCCGCAGGGATGCTGCACAGAGTTCAACATTAGAACGAGATCTGTGAGGAGGCGCCGAGTTCTCGGTTCTGTTGGGAAAGCTGATCCGCGCGGCGGTTCTGGATGGAAGAGAACACACGAGCAGAGCAGAGAGACCTGGCAGACACCGTTGGTAGTTTTCCAGTTCAAATGTGCTTTCTGACAGGAGGCGGGAACACCTGAGAGATGAAGGGGGCTCACAGCTGCCTGACAGGCACGATTCAGGGTGAAAAATCCTGGTGTTACAGGATGTGACCTGCAGAAGAACTTTAAGAGCCGCAGGGAGGCGACGTGTGCATAACTGTGGACATTTTGAATGAGCTGCAGGCAAACAGCATCCATTAGTGACATTGGTTTGTGAACGTTACAAAGCCTCCGGTTCAGATTCTATCCGTCACCATCTCGCTAGTTCGGAGCGGTTTGGAGCAGGAAGTGACCATATTTGGACGAGCTGGAGGAGGAGCCAACGGTGGATCTGACTGATCTGATTGGAAACCTGACGATACTACGTCCCGCCCACCGATAGCTGTAACCTGACTGCACCGCAGGCCTGTCAATCAAACAGACACGCCCCCCCAAAAACACATCTTTTTTAAGCTTATTTTCTAATTAATGACAGATTATTTTCAGATGGACCGCCAGAAAACTAATAAGAAGGAGCAACTTTAGCTAACAACACCGAGATAACTGGTGGAGACATTTTATTCACTTTGTATTTGATGAGAAGTTGAATGGGAGTCTATGGAGCTGGAGGCTTTTTGGAGCAGACCTCTAGTGGTACTCGGTGGTATTGCAGCTTAAGGCACTTCTGCATCAGCCTCATTTTTCAGATCACTTTTATATATAGACTGTGGCTGCAGGCTACTTTTACATGAGGGGAAATGGAAAAGGACTAAATTACAATAATGGAAGTGTATTGATTACTTCCCTCTTGGGGATTTGTTCGTCCTTACATCATGAAACAGTTCAGACCGGTTTAAATGTGTCTCAAAGTTGAGCTCAGACTTTAGATCAAATTTTAACACAACGTGGGGACAACAGTGGACAGCTTCTTTTTCTATTTGCTGGACAAATTCAACCCTCCAACCTGCTAAAGTGGGCCAGAGCAGAGCGATGCGGGGGGAGATAAGTCCTCATCCAGCAGCTGGACCGTGTATTAAAAGGCAGCACTGCACCGAGGATGAACATAATTAATGTAAACAGCAGCACCAGTAATCCTGCCTCTCATTCTTCCTCTTCTTAATGCACCGACTCGCAGCCGGGCGCATTATTAAAATGGATTGCGTGGAATCGCCACTAACGTCCCGAGAGGGGACGAGCACGTAAACAAACGATAAGCTGTGACCCACTTTTCTCGAGAAACGCACGGTAATATCGCTAATGATTAATGAAAAGAGTCTCTGTTACTGGCACGATGCTACAGACGCGCGGCAGAGGTCAGAGGTCACGATGGATGGCTGTCGTTAGCCTGAGGCTGGCGTCGGTGTTTCCTGATCAAACGTTTAGAAACGGATGTAAACTGAGTCCCATCTATTAAACTCGAACACTAAATATGATGTCGGACGTCTCGTTTACATTTACCGACATGATATCCTGAAAAGGCAATTGAACATCCTTTTTAATAGATTTTTTTTTTTTTTTTTTTTAATGAAAAATATGAATAATGCAGACGAACTGTTTAACCAAATTAAAAACCTTTTCAAAATTACTCAAATTGTTTGCACCTAGATTTATTAGTTACTCTCAAATTTCATTTATGATTTGGTAAACTTAATATTTGAATTTACTATTGATCAAAAACATTTATTTTACCCAGGATAAAAATCTAATTTCATACAAAGTAAAAAGAATATTAGGATAAAGACCACACATCATTTTTTTTATTTTGGAAAAAAATAATACCGAGTAATGTTTTTACTTTAGAATAAACTAATTAGAACACTAAATTCTAAACTTTTCTCAAGTTAAATTTCTAATTTAGTACAAACTATAATTTATAGTTATACCTTAATCAATACATTTTCTTTAATTACAATAAAATGTTTTTACTGAATGTAGGTCAATACAATTATATTTTCAGTTTTTTTACAACTTTAATTTGACCATGAACACAAATAATATTTTCTGTAATATAAAAGTACAATTTTCACTTTGGATAGACATGAAATTTTGATGTCTAACGTAAAGCATGCTACATAAATAAATGATATGAGAAACTTTTAACCACGTGAGCATGTTGGTGCCTTTTCCACAGCAGCTTGCTCTGAAAATACCTACTGACTCGGCTGAAACGGTCCCGGCAGTAAAAAAAAAAAAAAAATAATAGACCAGCAGAGAAACCAACAAACAAACCTGGACCAGAACCAGGCAAGACAACACGAGGGGAATTATAACTTCCTATTCGAGTTCTTCCAAAGGAGATGCACTGAGCTCACCGGCAGAAACGTCCTGAAACGTCACCGAGCTGAATCAGACCTGATCAAACTTCCTCCAACGTGTCTGACACGAAGAAAAAGAGGATTTCTTTACTGGCTGGTCATTTAAATTCAGAGAGCGCGACACGGCTTCAGAGATCCGTTTAGAAATCTAACACAATAGCCGAAGCAGCAGAGGAATAGAGGACTGCAGGAGGAGGAATAAAGGCTGCAGGAGGAGGAATAAAGGCGGCAGGAGGAGGAATAAAGGTGGCAAGAGGAGGAACAAAGGCGGTAGGAGGAGGAATAAAGGCGGCAATAGGAGGAACAAAGGCGGCAGGAGGAGGAATAAAGGCTGCAATAGGAGGAATAAAGGCGGCAGGAGGAGGGAAAATGTCGACACACTAACAGTTTCCACTCCTCTGTGACGACTCTAAAATGATCACGTGTGTAGCTGGACACGTACGCTGATGACCTCTGACCTGTAGCGAATCCCCTCCAGACACTTGTCACTCAAATCAACTGGATATGAAGAACAATTCTCATCTCCAGCTCACAGATGTAGGTCAGTGATTACACCCCTCTTTACACAGCGGTTATACATATGTATAATGTAACACACACACACCCCCCCCTCTCCTCCTCTTCCTCCTCGTCAGAGCACTAAACTGCCTGCTGGTTTGACAGAACATGAAGTCAGAGGATCCCATTGCAACATGGTAACAGATGTTTACAGCACAGCGGCAACTAAATTCTTTATTGATTAGAGCCAAAACGTGATTGATAAAAAAATTAAAGAATAAAAATTGTCAGACTTAATGACCCCCCAGCTGGAAAACTTTCGTTGTTTTCGTCTGCGACTGTAATATAGAACACGAAGGCTTCACCTGCTGTCAAAATAAGAGCTTTACATGCTTTTTTAAAATCACATCCATTTAACGCTAAAACAAAGTTCAGTCTCTTACAGCTGGAAGTGTGGAGAAAACTCATTGAACATATTCCTCACTCCCATCATAAGACCACATTTCCCACGAACCCCGTCGCTTCCTGTCGTCGCGGTCAGCTAGCAGCAGTTTGTTTTGATGGTGAGAGGAGAGGGGGCGGAGCCTCGGCGGTTGGAAATAAACACTTCGTTTTGGTAATAAAGTCAGTTTCATTTTGAAAGTAGACTTTAAAAGTATTACGATGCTGCAAATAATGCAGCGATTGCTTGAGTTTGTGTTTTCCTGGAGGAACTGACAGAAACTGCAGACAAAATCTCGGCCACGTTTGAAATTAGCATAAAGGCAGCCGTGTGTTATGCGGTGCTCCATTCAGACGCCTGAACGGCTCCGATATGTTCTCCATTCAGAGACCCGTTCTCAGGCGAGGCCCCGCGTTCGGGCTCATTGTTGGGACCGCCGCAGAGGGGGTCCTTCCAGACGGAGCCAGGCCACGACGGACAATGTGAACCTGTGGTTCACTGACGAATCACAAAGCTGCTCAGCCGACGCAGAGACAGAGAGCTCGTTAACTGTCCCGCTGGGTTCCTGTTGTAAAGTTCAGAACCAGAGATTATTTTTAATGAAGCTAAAACTGCAGCAGAGAATCTAATTCCCTCCAACAGAAACTTGTTGTCACGTGTTGTCAGTGATGAGCTTCTCAAACTCCACGTTTTGCTGTTTGATGAGCCGGATCGACGTTTGTGAAACTCCCGATCACTTCCTGTGACCGACTCCTGTTGCCAGCGTTTGGGTCATTTACAGCTCAGCCTGATTTAATTGCATTACTTTTGTTTTGTCCCCCCCCCCCCCTCAGTCATTAATTGGTCCTACGGGCCTGTGGGAACCAGTCAGGCGTGCAGGACACTCACAGGAGGCACGCTAGGAATTGATCGCGCCACCAAACCCAGACTGAGGCATTGTGGGACGGCAGATCCAAACCAGAAAACACTCGGGCGTAACGTGCTGCTCTCATCTGAACTAAACATGATGGAGGACAATCAGAGACACGCGTATGGAAAAACTAGCGATGAAGATGAAGTCCTCGTGTGTAATTTATTAAAAGGAACAACAGGAAATATAAAATAAAACAATGAGTTACTGTTTTGGGTGTGAAGTTCCTCACCTGTTAAACTTCATGAAGTTTAACAGGCCTTTAGGACAATTATTTGTAGACAAGATAAAACTATAAACAAAAACCCAGACAATATCTACATCTAAATACTGACATCATTTTAATATCATCCTCATCCTCTGCACAGATTTTATACTCAGCGGTGCCGCTGGAGGAGTCAGACTTCCTACTTAGAAACTGGGCCGACACCTGCAATTGTTTAATGGACTGAAGACAACGACGATGATGAAGTCCAAGCTGCTCTGAACGCTGCTCGCGTTTAAATCGGACACCTGATTGTTTTCAACCAAGCTGAGACGATCAGGTTGTGGAGGCCCGTCTCCAACCGAGCTGCAGCGCGATGACGTAACCCTCCACAACGTCGCCCGCACAGAAGGACGGAGATTCAAACGCGACTCGTTGCGTTGGCCGTCCAGCACTCTCGCTCGGCCGCATCAGTGAAGTGCGCAGTTATGACTCCGTTCGTTCTCTTTTAGAATACTCCGAGGATGAACTCGCACCGTAGCGGAGATTGGCCGACTCCAGATGTTGTTCTGCTTTTAAGAATAAGAGAAACTCCGACTCGATCAGCTGTAACCTACAAAGGCGGCTGGACATGAATCACAAAGTGCCTCTGCACTTAGTAGTTGAATGTTCCTCTGAATGTTTCATGAACAGCAGGGCCGCTGGCTGTGAACCAGTCAGGAAATATGTAAAGCTCAAGGAACCACCGATGGATGGAAGTCGCTCCTCCACCAAACACCGGGCAGTCGTCTCTATACATCTACAGAAGGCTGGCTAACAGGAAGGACGGTAAAGACAATTTAAACACTGTGGATGATGCTCTGTGACACAAAGACTGTCCAACAATCACTACCACTCTGCTCACTGTACCAGAAACAGATTCCCTGTGTCCTAGTACACAGTGTGAGAAAGGAAGTCATGCAAAAATACAAAGATGACCGACATGCTTCTCTGGATGTTCCGACCTACAATCCTCTGCAGCAGGAGATAGGACACATCAGCTGAGCTGCCGAGAGAGCTGGTGGAAGAAGAAGACGGTGGAGGGGAAGGAGAAGAAGAAGAAGGAGGAGGAGGAGAAGAAGGAGGAGAAGAAGAACGAGAAGAAGATCAAGAAGAAGGAGGAGAAGAAGAACAAGAAGAAGATGGAAGAGGAGAAGAAGAAGGAGGAGGAGAAGAAGAAGAAGAAGAAGGAGAAGAAGAAGAAGAAGAAGAAGGAGAAGGAGAAGAAGAAGGAGAAGAAGAAGAAGAAGAAGGCGGAGGAGGAGAAGAAGGAGGAGGAGGAGAAGAAGAAGGAGAAGAAGGAGGAGAAGAAGAAGAAGATGGAGGAGGAGAAGAAGAAGGAGGAGAAGAAGAAAAAGAAGGAGAAGAAGGAGAATGAGAAGAAGAAGGAGAAGAAGAAGGAGAAGAAGAAGGAGAAGAAGAAGAAGATGTAGGAGAAGATGTAGGAGAAGAAGATGTAGGAGAAGAAGAAAAAGATGGAGGAGAAGAAGAAGAAAAAGATGGAGGAGGAGAAGAAGAATACTACATGCAACAGTATAGAGTTTGTAAGGGCAGCTGCAGATGAGAAGTTTTCAAAAGTTAACACCTAAAATCTTTAAATGCAACGAAGATGTTACCACGTCATCTCAAAGACTCAAACATCGTCCCATACAGACGTACTCTATGACTCCTATTTTGTTTGTTGGGATGTGGTCGTCCTGGTGTGGTAACATGTAGGAGTACTTCATGTAGGAGTACTTCATGTACTCCATTGTTGATGAGCAGCGTTTTAAACTTGGATCAGCTGAGAAAAAAAAAAAGTAACTACATTAAAACGTCTCCCGGCGACAGACGGCTGCTGCCACCAACACAAACCGTGTTACGGACATTCTGGTTCACTGGTACTGCAGACGGATGGTAAACACGGGTTTACTGTGATAAGCTAGAATCCAGCAGTCACACCTCCGCAGAGACGAGCATGTGTCCGCCTGCTCTGCGTCTGGACGCCTCGGACCTCCCACTGAGCACGTAATGGGATGAAGGGATTTGGTTGACGGCAGAGTGGAATAACTCTCCTCTGCAATTACATTATCTGCCAGGAGCCGCGGCGGACCCGGACGAGCAGAGATGACGAGCTGTCAATCATCCGGACGGACCGGCCCGATGAGCCACTGACGCCCGTCTGCACGGGTCACCGGAGGATTATGTAATATTTCACCTTCCACAGAGGGATTTACAACTATGGCAACGACAGCAATGTGAGAACATCACAGAGAAGTGTGGTGGAACTCACATTTCTTTAAACACACAGATTTTGGTTTTCTTCCTCGTTGCTGCTCAAGCAGCCAAACACCGACTTCACATTAGCACCCTCTACCCGTTCATAGTGTTGTCCCCTCTGAACTCTGAGCTGCTCCCAGCTTTAAACAACCACACAGTACCAGCAGAGATCCATAACGCAGGGAGGGCTGCCAGAAAAAACCCATTGCGATCTTGATTCATACCTGGATGACATATCAAATTAAAACTAAACCAAATTATGTTTCAAAGGCTCAATAAGAGACTGAAGCCGATTGTTTTTATGTTCCGAGTTCTGCCAGCCCGTTTCGAATAACATGTTCTGGCAATACCATAAACAATTTTCACTCACTAGAACACATTTTTTCACTGTGATGCTCGTGCGATGCATAATGGCGACCGCAGGCAGCAAAAGCGGAGCACAATTGAAGCACAGGTGTCATAGCTCAAACACAACAACTCAACATTGATGACACTTGTTGCAAATGATGTAATGAAATCTGAGCTGCTGTAACGAACCGCGTTCTTGTTCATGGAAAGACGATGAGTGAATCAGGACGAGTAAAACCCAACATCAGCAGATTCTGTGTCCACCATCATCCAGAGAAGAGAACACGTAAACAAAAAAAATACATATCCGCTGAGTTGTGAAATGTTTTTTTTTTTGTTTTGTTTTTTAATTCAAAAACGCATTTACTGTGTTGTAAACAAACGTTTTTGCTGGAGCTACATGCCATGAACATTGTTTAAAATTTTTGGATGCAGTGTGTTTTAATTGTATTTGAGTTTTGAGCGCAGATTAAACTGTTTTGAGGCGAAAGTTTGGTTTTCCAAGAAGAGTCAGAGGTTTTGTGAATGTAGTCTGAAAATTGGGTTTTGTGCTTACAGTTTTGAGAAAAGGATGGAAGGTTACAAGAAATGCGTCCAAGCGATTTACAAAGTTTTCATTGATTTATCTGCTGTTTAAATATGGTAAATGGTAACTAGTCTGCATTCGTGTCTTTTCACCTTCGCAGTCTCTAAGCGCGTTTACACTGGTTTCCATTCATTGACCCGTTCATACAGTCATCGACACATTCATGAGGCTGAGCTGCTGTGTATGGTTGATTGGCAGCAGCTTGGGGTTAAGGGTCGAGAGCAGTGAGCCATGTGGACCAGAGGAGCCGGCGATCAAACCTCTGACCTGCTGATTAGTGGGCAACCTAATTGATAAGATTGATCTTAAATTTACAAGGTTTCAATTGATTTATCTCAATGTTTATATTGTTATTTTTCCAAGAATTTTACTCCAGTTCTTTACGAGAACTTTTATCCTATTTTTTAGCTCGCTTCATGTTTTCATCATTGTTTTTAATGTTTTAATCAGCGTTCTTAATTGTATTTAAATGTCCTTTTTTTGCCTTATGTTTTGATGCTTTTAATGGTTTTATGTGAAGCATTTTGAATTGTTTTGTTGAAACGTGTTACGCAAATAAACGTGCCTTGCCTAGAATATCTTGTATCTCATATTGAACACAATTGTTTTAGCCATCTCCTGTATCAGGTAAATGAAAGCTTATATTGAAAAAAAGTATTGAGAAAATCATGATTTTCATTTTGTCCAGTTCTAGAAGCAGAGCCCTAGTAGGGTCTCCTGAGGCAGCATCAAGCAGGCGAGCTATGAGTGATGCTACACTAACACACAATCCTGGGACTGTTCCAACAGGCAGCCGCTCACCCAGTTTAATTAGAAGTAATTAAATTAACTGGATGGTATGAAAATAAACTGCTGTCGGGCAGCCGCTCATCTCTGGAGTGGTGACTAAGAAATCACTGGATGCCAGCTCCTTCATCACACTTCATTGCAGCACAGCAAGTGTGTTAGATGGTGTCGGACAGCTGTGAGGAGGACGCGTCTTACCTGGTGGGTGTACGGAGCTCGGCCCAGGTTGATCCCGTCTTTGGCCAGCTTGTCCCGGATCAGCACCTTCAGCTTAAGCTTGGGGTAGGTCACAAAGTCGTTGCACTCGGTGAATCTCAGGTCGTGGTTGCCAGGACACGAGGCCAGGTGGGTCCCCACCAGGTGCGTGTGCGGGTGGGAGGCGTGGCGGCGGCCAGGTGAAGCATCCACAGGCTCCAGGGTGAAGTAATAGCCAGCCGCCTTCCTCTTGTCCTCCTCTCTGAGCGCCCGCACAGCCGTGAGCAGCCGGTGCCGGTGGTACTGGATCCGGACTCCTATGGCGTCCAGGTCCGGCTCCCCGATCTGCTTACACACCTCCAGGTCGTCGTAGCCGTTGTCAATGAAGGACTCCACGTACTGGCCCAGGTGGAGCCGGGACAGCCACTGCAGCACCAGGTTCGGACCGTGGCTCATCTTCAGACTGGATATCAGGAGGCTCATCTTAAATGCGCATCCTCTTCATCATCATCATCATCAGTGCTGCTGTGCTGAGGCAGTCCAGCTCTGTGGTCCGCGCACCACCTGCCCTCCCCGCAGCTCCAGGTCCAGGTCTCCGGTTCAGACACATCTGTTGGTAAAGAGAAAGAGACAGCAGGAGGGACCAGATAAATGCGGGACAATGAGGACTCAAAAAGCTGCTGAGGGTCTGAGGCAGGTCCAACCTGTGGCACCTCCTGCATCCGCTCTGTGAGGACAAAACGAGTCCAACAGATGTCTTTAATTAGGAGTTAATTAACCTGTTAGTTTTAGTTCGGCTAAATTCGACTTTTTAACATTAAGCTCGTTAGCTACTTCGCGCCTCCGACGGAACCTAAAGTTAAAATGAAGAATTTTTTCTGGTGAAACACTCTGTAACCGGGATAAGCAGGTTAAAAAACAAAGGACAAACCCACCGTCCGGTTAACGGTCCGTGTCTCGTCCGGCTGCCTCCGTCCTCTTTTGCCTCAGTCATCGCGGCGGTTACGGAGCCAAACGCTGCGGTCCATCAAACATTCAGCCGTAGCAGAAATTTAACGGCAGCTGTCGGAGCCGCGGCGCGATATAACCTCTAAAATACCGCCGGTAGAAAAGTAAAAACGTAAAAATAACCCGTAACCGGTCAGAGTTCACTTTTTAAACCTCACTTTCTGACCCGCTTTCACCGCCTCCAAGTTTTCCCGTCGCTCTCCGTTCGCCGGCTCAACCACACTGAGGACGGTGCTCCTGTTCCGGGCACCGCTGGGCTCTCTGCACCGCTGGACGACGGGAGTTCTGGAGCACTGGCGCAACCTGCAGGGGATTCTGGGAAATGTAGAACCAGTGAACGCGTTGAAATTCAACTCAATTCAATTCAATTCAATTCAATAAAGTTGTGTTTTATGGGGCTTTTTTATTTTTTGTGTTTGTACAATTTTATTTTTAGTTTGTTATTTTTATTGCTTTTTTGGTTTTTGATTTCTTGCTGGCTTTTAGTGTGTGTGCAAGTTCTATTTTTTAGCTTAATTTCTAATATCCTAAATGTTGTGCACAATGCATTTGACATAAAAGTCATAAAAAGACAAATTCCATTCACTGACACTGATACTGATTTTTACAAGGTTAGGTACAACAGGATGCAGGTAATGAAGTATTTAAAACACAATATTATAGAGGACTTAGAGAAGATATGTCTTCAACATTTGACATGTATTTGCTAAATAATGTGAAAAGTGATGGCAAAAAATATGTGGTCAGATACAGTCTATTTCCTCTGTAAATGAAATACATAATTAGAATTTGACATATTTCTGATGCTGTTTATTACAGTTTAAAACAGTCAGTTTTGGAAGTAACTGATTGGAGGATCAAACATTTATCTACTGTTTAAATATGGTAAATGGTCTGCACTCTTTACCTTTTCACCTTAGCAAGGCTCAAAGTGCTTTTACACTGTTCTCCATCCATTCACACACTAATGAGGCCAAGCTGCATTAGGATCATCTTGGGGTTCAGTGTCTTGGGCACAGACACTTAGACATGTGGACAGGAGGAGCTGGACAGAGGTAGCTGGGGACTGAACCGCTGACCTTCTGACTAGTGAGCAACATGCTCTACTACCTGAGCCACAACCACCACCCTGTATGTCAAAAATAATTTGAAATCTGTACTTTTGAGTTTTAGCTGTCTTCCGCAATAAACATTTATATTAAAGAAATAGCTGATTGGATGAGAAACGAGAACGAAAAAAAAAAGGATTTCATACTGAAGTCAGTGTGCAAACAGAAAAGACAAGACAACACCTGCTTATGATTGGTTTTACATTTATTTTCCATTGCACAATAATATCTATATATACTGTATCTACAGTCTAAACCATTTGTGGCAGCAGATTAAGTCAGACATCCATGTGAAATTTATTTTAATAAAACTGTACAAAAATTGCCTACTATGAGAAAATACTGCAACTCCACAGATATTCATCCCAGAAGACAGATGGATGGAAGTATGGCGACGGCGAAACCCTCGAGCGCTCTCCCGCACCCCGCTGGGAGCCTCGCGCCATGTTCACTGTGTTTCCACAGCGCGGGGAAAGCCAACAGCGACATGAACCATGAAATAAACACCGTCTCTCACGCGTGACACGGCTGACAAATGAAATGAGCTTTGTTCAACATGGTGGTTAATACAAATGCCAGAAAGAGACAATCTCTAAGAGGGATAATACATGGTTGTTTCAAGTCCGTAAACACTTAATATCATGCATCCTTCAATGTGCAAGAAGAGACCATTTAGGACATATATGTTGCAAACTGAAGCACTTTAAAGTCGAGGCCACAAGTTGCAGAAGGACTCGGCGGCCCTCCCGCAGGAGCGAAGCTTAATTCTGAGATGATCAATATATACCAGAGAATGTTTACGGTCATGTCTGGATGGTGATACACAACATTAACGTGAGTTAATTCTATCCCCAAATAAATTACATTAAAGGTATTCATTTTTAATAGATCATTGAAATTAAAAGTATACATATATTTGTTTTCAAATATATAAATATATCATAGAATCATTAACCTGACGTGGAAAACAAATCTGAGAGTGAAGCAATCAGTAGAGTTGGCGGATGACATTTAAGATAAGCATAGGTTCTGTTTTGGTCCTTTGAAAAAGAAGAAAAAAAAATGGGACACGAGAGAATAGAAATCAAACGAACACAAATGATTTAAAAAAAATAGTGCAAAACCCACAAAGCTGCTTGTCCACATGGGTTTATCTCAGGAGGATACGACCGAGGTTTATAGCAGCCGGGGAAGAAGGAAGGTTTCATTCCAAACCGATGCATATCCGTGAAAGACATCTCCCACTTTAACTTCCTCTTTCGTGCGCTTCTCTGGCGGATATCTCGGTCTGGAATGAAACTCCTTCTCTGCGCGCGTGTGCAGCAGCTCGGGACCGGAGTGAAGCTTGACACCCGTCGACTTTCTAGCACACTTCTGGACGTGAGAGCGCCGTCCATCGCTCGGCCACGTGGGAACCAAAATTTTTTTTTTTTTTTTTTTAAATCAAGACGACTCTGAAACGAAACAACTCTTTGGTGTCGGAAAAGAAGATGGCCGCGGGCGTTACAGTATGTCACGTTGCCTGAACCCGCACTGTCAGATTTGTGTCCAGCCGTCCCGCTATTTACAACATTTGGCAGCAATCTGGACCGACAAAGTCTCGTCTCTCTTTTTCAAAGTAAAAGACCGACAGATGATGCTCCTACAGAGACGCACATAGCAGCATATCCTGGAAAATAAAAGTCTAATTACAATAGGAGTCTATTAATCACACTGAAAACACTGTCAAGCAAAAACAAAAACCTCAAAAGACCTATTGTAATCCACTGTATCTATGCAGATTTATAAACAGTGGCGCCCATACACATATTCCTGAATATGTATGTATGTTCACAAACACACAGATACACACATAGGTAGAGGTTAGCATATATGCATCATGAGGCAAAGGCAGAAGAGAACGATTTTCAGTGGACGGTTGAGAGAGACGACCGAGCGGTCATTTCTACTGGCAGCTACGAACACGCACACAATCTCTCACACAATCTTTCACACACGCACACACACAGCATCATCACTTCCACTGTGCTGTGAGAGACGCATGCATTTTTTTTTCTCTACACACGGAGGAACGGGACGAAAAATCAACTCCAGTTACGACAGGATGACGAAAACAAAACCCAGGCGGTCGCGTGTCGAGAGATCCGTAGCAGGGGGGGGAAAAAAAAAAAAAAAAAAAAAAAAAAAAAAACGGAAACGAAATGTACATTAATGCTTGTTTTTTGTTGTTGTTTTTTTAAACGAGAATATAAGTGACTTTAAATACGACCCCCGAAGAAGAACATGACACCTTTGGGGGAGGGAGGGGAGTGTTTCCAGTGTTTCAGCTTGATCAGTGTAAACTCTTCATCAGGGGGTAAACCGTTTCAAAATAAAACCTAATGCCGGACACACAAACAAACTCTTCGTCTTCCTCCTCCTCCTCCTCTTCTAATAAGTAACTCCATTAAAAATAAAACTGCTCGTTCTCACGCTGTAAAAGGTCAGTGAAGAACTAGTAAACTACCAGCCCTTATTCGGTGAGAGGCAACTGATTCTTCATCATCATCATCATCATCGTCATCATCGTCATCGTCTGGCTGTCCGTTTGTTTTTACTGTTCCAAGTGCTTGAAGAAAGACATACAGACAGACAGACACCTCCACCGAGGTCTTCATCAGACTTTTCTCCTCGTTCAAGTCAGACACCGTAAAGGACGGAGACGCGTTGTCTCTCCTCTGTGAGAACGAACAGGCGGGTGTGTCGACAGGTCGATAGATGAGACGCGTGCGTGGCGGCGATGGCGGCTCCTCCTCCTCCCTTTCTGTCCCTGCTCGTCGGCCGGCCGGGGTCTCCTCTGCAGCCGTCCTCCGGTAGCTGAGATGCAGAGATGATGTTGTGCGGAGGGAGAAGCGTGACTCTGTGGAGCAGAACTCCCCACCTCCGTGGAGAGAAACAGAGAGGAGGAGGAGGAGGAAGAGGAGGAGAGGAGCGGCCGGCGGCTCTGCGGAGACCCGGTGTGCTTGATGAAAGAGTCCGGCGATGCCATCAGAGCTGGTACCACTTCTTATCTTTGTACTTCAGCATCATCTAAGGAGGAGAGGAGAGGAGAGGAGAGGAGAGGAGAGGAGAGGAGAGGAGAGGAGAGGAGAGGAGAGGAGAGTTAGGGACGAAGAGTGAAAACACTCTGCAGGTCATTAAACGAGTGCGTTAACGTACGTCGTGGGCGTGTTTGGAGAAGGAGTCCGCGCTGGCCATCATGGCCGCCGTCCTCTCATCTAGCTCGCCCAGCTTCTGTCCTCTCTCGTCCAGAGCTATCCGGGCGCGGGCCAGCTCGCCCACCACGCCGGACGCCGCGCCCTTCATGCCCTCCATGCCGCCGGGGCCAGGGATGTGCTGCGCCAGGCTGCGGGAGGCCTTACCGGCGCCCGTCTCTCCAACTGAAGAGGAGACACGTCCAGAAGAACAGAGGGTCAAATACAAAAACACAATATAAAATATACAGTCCTTCCAGGGGGAACGGTACGGTGGTGTAGTGGTTAGCATCGTGGCCTCGCAGCAAAAAGGTTCTGGGTTCAAATCAGGGCCTGGGCCTTTCTGTGTTGAGTTTGCATGTTCTCCCTGTGCCTGCGTGGGTTCTCTCCTGGTACTCTGGCTTCCTCCCACCTTCCAAAAACATGCACCTCAAGTTAATTGGTGATTCTACAAATTGCCCTTAGGCGTGAATGGTCTTTGTTTCCGTCTGTCTCTATGTGGCCCTGTGAAGGACTGGCGACCTGTCCAGGGTGTACCCTGCCTTCGCCCAAAGTGAGCTGGGATAGCCCCCCCACCCCATCCCATTATTATAGATATGTGTGTGTGTGTAGAAGTACTGAGTGGTGTTGTGTACTCACAGAGGTCTTCTCTGTCCAGAGACTGTGCTCCTCCTCCGAACAGGCCTTTGAAGAATCCTCTGTTTGGAGCCTCCGGCGTCTCCACGGGGGTGAACAACTCACTGAGCATCTCCTGAGGACGACAACATTTCAGTACAGTCTGTCTGAACACCGAGCCACGAAGCATCACGTGTTAAAATACACTAATAACCGCAGCAGTGTTCCTTCCCCTGCGTCCTCTGTTGCTCATTTCATTTCTACCTGAACACACCACTCTGTTTCCTCCTGACCTACATGTGGAGTCCCTCCTCTACAGGAGTTCCGAACCCGAACACCCGCTTCCCCCCAGTGATGGACCGGTTGTGTCTGACCTGCAGGTTGTCGCAGGTCTCCTGGCTGTAGGTGATCCTCTGGATCTCGGCGGGGGAGGTGAGGTACAGAGCCTGACCCAGGTTTGAGAAGCAGAAGGTTCTGGCTATCCGCATGTCGGTCAGCGGCAGGTAGTTCACGTCCAGCAGGGGACGCAGGCTCGGTAAGCTGAGATCACACACGCAGAGACAAGAGGTCAGAAGTCAGAGGTCAGAGCTGCACCTGCTCACCTGAATCTCCGTCAGACGGCAGTGGGCGATACCTCAGGGTCATGATGTGGCCGTTGGCGCAGAAGCAGGCGATGCAGTTGGCCCCACCCATCAGCACGACATCGACCCGCAGCACAAAGGACGTCTCCGTGATGTTGTGTTTGTGCAGGCATGTCTGGGACGGCATGGCCACCACCTTGGCCTGCTTCTCCGAGCACAGCACAGCGAACTGACAGTCCTGGCCCTCCTGGGAAGACGGGGGCGAGGCGGGCCGGCGCCTCCGGACCTTCTCCTTCTCCTCGTCAGAGGCGTTCGGGTCATACCACGGCTCGTAGGAGGGGGGCAGCAGAGTCCCCGCAGCGTCCAGCAGGGCCATCGTCAGGATGCCTCCTTTCAGCTGGACCAGAGTTCCTGAGAGACGAGTATGACAGGTCATGACAGGTCATCTTCATCAAAGATCTTCATAATCATCATCATCATATGAAGGTTTTACTCCAACTTACGGTCCAGCAGCAGGGTGCTGGTCATTTAACATATTTGCACAGAGAATAAAGGAAACCTCCTTCATGATGAATTTAATATTTTTTTTTCATATTCACAACTTTCACTTTTTAAAAGCGAAATAAAATCCTGGTTTGATCCTCTTCAAACTGTCAGTTAATATCTGACATTAACATTTAACGTGGGATTTAAGTGGGTTTCAATGTGGAAGACTTCAGTGCTGCTACAGTATTTGGTGGGTCCTTCCAGCCTTCTGAAGAACACAATGATGCAGCTTGTGTGCTGCACCTGAACTTCATGACAGTCGTCATGTCGACCATCTGCAGGCTCTGCCCACTCTGCTGTCAATCAACCACACGTGCGACTATGTAGTAGTCAAGAATGTCAACCTGAACTTGTCCACACACACACAATCCTCCACCCTCAGCTCCTCACTGGTGAATGAATCCACCCTCCTGCAGTTCAGCTTCTTACCACAGGAGGCGATACCGATGGGCTGCTGCAGCCTCTGGTCCCCGCCGGGCGGCAGGCTGAGGGCCACCGTCATCACAGAGCCCTGTGTGGTCCCCACCAGCAGACAGGGGCTCAACAGCGTGTCGGCCTTCCGGGGGAAACTCTCGCAGAAGAGGAAGGAGGAGATGGCCTCGCGGGACTCTCGGTCGATGCTGGTGACGCTGGAGCTGCGGGAGCGGGTGAACGAGTTGTCCTTGCCATCTGTTGCCGAACAGGGAGAGAGGAGAGAGGAGGTGAAGGAGGTGATGGAGGGAGGAGGGGAAGGAGGGAGGAGGGGAAGGAGGTCAGCGGGCCAGCAGATCTATAAGCAAACAGGACGCTCAGGTCAGCAGAGGACACCCTCTATCATATCCAGGATCTCCATGGCAACCAATAACCCGCTGTCTGATGCAGAGCAGAGATTTTTCACACCGAGATGCTTCTTTGAATGGTTTCCAATCTGTTTTTTGACTTTAACACCCACAGTGTGAAAAATGCAGGTGGAAATCCTGTGACTCTCCTTTCACCCTCGTTGCCGTGACGACGGCTGAAACCCTCTTTAATGAACAGATGTACCAGCTGGAAACAAGAGAAGCAGGATTGTAACACCGTCCAGAGTCCTCAGAGGGAAGGAAACAGTCATCGTGAGGTGGGTTAGTTTTTCAGAATAAAAGCCCCAGCAGTCGGGGTTAGTACCAGTTATCCCACTTCAGATCGTGTTGGTCCACTCACAGCAGTTGGATTCTGACTGAGTTCTATAGACAACCCTCGTCTGGCCCCTCAGGGCTGCCATCTGGCCTTTGGGCATACAACAGAAGTGCTTCTTATACGTGAGGGAGCGCCAGCGCTGGGGCTGGTCCTCCGCTGCCGGTGCAAACAGAGAGGCATGGTCTGAACACTGCACGCTAGCATCAGGCAGCGCGCTTCTATCACAGCTACAACACAGAGCAAGGAGATGCACGGGACAGAGGAACACCTGGGAGGAAACTTTAGGTCACTGCTGGTTCTTACCCTGCTCCGCCTTTTGCTCAACAGACGAGCTAATTTTCCGAGACATCTTGGCTGCAACAGAAACAAACACCCTGTTTTATGAGAAAAGAAAGACGACTGCAAAAAGAACAAAATCAAATCACGGCAGAGGATTCGGGAAGAGTTTTTACTACTGAGCATATCAGGGAGGATGAGGAGGTGACAGGAACCGGAGGACAACTGTTGAGGACGCACACGCACAGCACCTACTTTATATTCTGTACTTCCTGTGTGCAGTGAGACTCGGCATTGTTCGGGGCTGGATGTCGACACCAGTTCAGTACTTTTTTTAATAGAAAATTACACATTGTAGTTTATATGTTCAGTTTTCATGCAGTTTTGAGGGGGAGAGTGTGAGCAGGTTGGTTTCTGTGGATACTGCAATTTACAAATGTCCCCTAAACGCCTCAGCCAACTGTGCCATCACCTCCAGTTTGACATTTAAGGCGTCACCATCTTGTCATTTTGGAGCCAGAAGTCACCATATTTGGATGAGATTGCGAGGAGTCAGGGGTGGATCTGACACTATGCCCCTCCCACTTGTTTTAAAAACCTGGCTGCACCCCGGGCCTGTCAATCAAACATTTACTGACGCTTTTTCAATGGGAGTCTATTGGAGCCCCTAGTTGCCCTCAGTGGTACTGCACTAAACATTCCGGGCTTTGTACATGATTATTTCCATTAAACAAAGTTAGGTATTCATTAAAACAATTTTTTTGAATGCCATATGTCAGTCGGTACCGTAAAAGTATCAGTGCCGAGCCCTCGTGTTGATTTAAGGGAGATTTTTTTTCTTCTAACTTTGTTGTCTTTCCAAATCACAAATCCTCAAAAGTTGCCGTCTCCACTTTCTGACCAGCGTCAGAGAAACGAGGCACCACAGACGAGCACAGGGCCTGTCGTGTCAAACAAAGCAGGAACGAGTTGATTACAATTCAGAGAGCGTAATTATGCAGAGAGAGTAGGAGGAGAGAGGAAAGAAGAAAGAAAAAAAAAAAAGGAAAAAAAAAAAAAGTCGACAGCCAAACAGTTAGCGCCTGGAACAAGAAACACAGAGCGACAATCAACGAGGAAGACTTGACTTCATTCAGCTGGGAGACGTTAGAGCTGTCAGAGGCAGCAGGCAGATTTTCTATGCTGTGAATCAGAACAAATGAAAAAAGAAACTCCATCCACAGCTGATTACAAAATAAATCTGCATAGAAAATCTGAGGCCTGGAAGTGAAACGCCATCACTGACATGCATCTGCGGAAGAATCTGGGTTGATTTGTGAATCAGCTGCAGAACCCGTTAATTGAGATGCACAGACTGCTGCAGGATCAAAGCACGGAGTGGTTAGACTGCCGTCATTCACAGAGCGACCAACATACAGTACCAAAGTCACTGGCAACCGTCCGGGAAAAACGTCGGCTTTTGAACTTCACTGGAAATGAGGTTCAGAAACACAAATCAGACATTTTAGAAATAGAATCCATCTTTAAGTACATGCTCTGAAAGCTGCAGTACCCTTCTCCATGAACTTGGGCTTTCGTTCGTCGTCCGAGTTGCAGGGTGAGGTAGATCCTGCACGACAAACAGCAGCAGTTCCAAAAAGGTGGATTTCAAAATAAAGTGACACTTATATAAAAGAGCAAAGGGAGGCTCACCTGAAGTGGGAGATTTGCAGCGGTCCTCTGAGGTGTTGGAGCCGTCGTTGGACTCACAGAGTGCTGCGGGAGCCACAGAAAGACAAATTAATATCAGAAGAACAGTCCTGCAGTCAAGCAGTTGGTACTGAAGCTACAGAACAACAGGCGGAAATACGAGGGGGGGATCAAA
Source organism: Embiotoca jacksoni (assembly GCF_022577435.1). Classification (NCBI taxonomy): domain Eukaryota; kingdom Metazoa; phylum Chordata; class Actinopteri; family Embiotocidae; genus Embiotoca; species Embiotoca jacksoni. Next base: position 837,084 of record NW_027185378.1, read on the forward strand.
AATTCAGAGACTTCTGTTGCACGCAAACGGAGCGCGGCATCGTGACGTGCACGGAGCTCAGAGGAGATGTAACCGTTGGGAATAAACATCACTTGTGTGTGCATCACTTGATTAAAATCACTTCCTGAGTTTCACACGTGAGAAACATCCGAGTATGAAAGAAGCAGCAGGGAGCCAAATCCGCGTGTGTGGGGGGGAGCTACGATTGTGTTGTTGAGGGTGAGAGACTCGCCTGTTTTCAACTGTGCACTGTGAGTGGCGTGTTGTTGTGTTGGAGAAGCCCGTTGCCATGGCGCCACAGTTCAGGTGGTTCACAGCGAATGTTTTAACCTCAGACGCCTCAGAAGGTCCCAGTAGAACTCTGACACCTAACTAACAAAGAGCTAATTTCACTAAAAAAACAGCTAAACTCAAGTTAGCGACCAGGTAACAATGCTAACAATCCAGTAGAACTCGGTGTTGACAGTCTGACCCTGGAGGACGAATCCACGGTGACACAACCCCGCCACCGTCAAAGAAAACTGATGTTTCTCTGCTCCAGTTTCAGGTCCAACGGTGAAGTCACAAATATTCACGTACCGGCGGTCACGTTAACGTGTGGAACTCAGGTGATGATGATGATGATTTCCACCACTTCCTCATTCGTTTTCTACCTTCCTCCTCCTCCGTGCACGTCACGCCGCTGCACATCGTTCACAGCCTCTGAACTCACTGATCCTCCCTCGTGCAGCGACGAAGGGTCAGTCGTTAGAACAAAGGACAGCGATGCATCTAATGGAAGCTCACACAGCCGGTCACTCCTACAGGTGCAACACAGGTAGCAGGTTTACAGACGCACCACCTGGTTCTGTTAACGAGCCCTCCAACCGTCCTCCCTCCTCACCACCGAGGTTTCAGAGGGGAGTTCTGGAGAATCGGGCCGCGGTATCAGAACCAGGAGGGGATCTCTCTGAGGTGGAGGACAAGGACACCGAGGTGAAGGAGGACAGACGGGGGGGGGGGGAGTGACATAGCAGGACTTACTGAGGTGAGATGAGCGCAGTTTTTTCATAGACTCTGAATACAAGCTAGAAAGTCTGGACATGCAAGACGCCACAGGTGGAATGTCTTTACCGGGTCACAGAGAGAGACGGACAGTGGGACAGAAAAAAAAGGACAGAAATCAGATACAACAAGAGAAGACAGCATCCTCAGGAGTCTCAGCGGCTCGCTGCTCCGTGAGGTTTATCACATAGTACTCCTGCAGGGTGCACGAATTAAAAGCTGCTCTTGGTGTCGGATAAAAGAGTCGTGAACGCAGCAGCAGGCTGCGGAGACTGAGAAGAACGAAGACGAGCCGCGACTGACAGGAGGAGAGACGTGACGGGAAGAGAGAGAGAAGAGCACGATAAAAGACGTGACGGAAAGAGAGAAGCTTCAACGGGAACCAGAAGATGATTCTGTGACCGTACCGATCACCAACACGCTCCACCGTCCAACTGAACAGATGAAGACTCTGTCAGCGATGCCCCCTGTTGAGGGAGAGCAGCTACTGCAGGGGGGGCGGAGTCAGGGCGGCTGTCAAGTGTCAGCCTCCCTGAGGAAGAGGAGGCTGCAGCCTGAACCGAGCCGGTTCTGCGTGTCAGAGGTTCATGGAGACAGGCGGCGAGTGCAGGACTCGGAGACAGACATCAGAGACATGAGACAGGCGTGCAGCTCACCTCCGGACGGCTGGCGGGCTTTCCGTGGCGAGCGCAGCTGCTTCTGGGCATCCGACGGACTGCACAGCTCTGACGTGCCCATGTTGAGCAGCAGGGTCTTCTGGAGGTAGTCCACCACGGCCAGACCGTTACTGTTCCCGAACACCACACTGAGGAATGACAGGGACAGGAGACACACTCAGGTTTACCTCCGAACTGATTCTAAAGGTTTCTTATTTCCGTCAACCATTGGACAGACAGACAGAGATATCGCCACAGAGACAGGTGGGGGGATGATGGAGAGACATCACCACGGAGACAGAGACAGGTGGGGGATGATGGAGAGACATCACCACAGAGACAGAGACAGGTGGGGGATGATAGAAACACATCACCACGGAGACAGAGACAGGTGGGGGATGATAGCGACACATCACCACGGAGACAGAGACAGGTGGGGGATGATGGAGAGACATCACCACGGAGACAGAGACAGGTGGGGGATAATGGAGACTCACAGGCCATAGGAGGAGTTGATCGCCAGGGTGCTGATCTGCTGAGGCGGCTCCCCGCTCACCCACACCAGCTGCACCACCAGCTCCACCTGGTAGCCCGGAGACTGCTTCAGCGGGGAGCTCCGCACCCTGCAGAGAGAGACACACACACACACACACACACACACACACACACACACACACACACACACACACACACACACACACACACACACACACACACACAATGCTGATGTTTACACAGGAAGGAGATCTCAGCCCACCGATTACTGTTACTCTGCTTCCACCTTTTTACAGTCAGACATCTTTTAAACCCGGAACAACAAGAAGAAGACGCGAGTGTCCCTACTGTAGACACGGGATGTTGTCTCGGGGTCCGTCGGAGGAGTTGCTGCCTGCGGAGGGCTGAGGGGGGGGCTCGCTCTCCTGAGGGCTGGAGGACGGTGGCAGGGTGGGGGTCTGCTCCCCTCCTGGGTCGGGGGAGTCCACGTCGCTCAGCTCACACTGCATCCGGACCTCCAGCAGCTGAGGACACAGAGACAGACTGGTTCACGGAGACGGCAGCTGGCTCCAGATTTAAAAGCCCCGATGCTTGTGGACGTGTCGGCGTCCCTACCGGAACCTCCTCAGTGGTGACTTCCTGTTTGCTGAACCTGTAGATGATGACGTGGGCCGACACCCCGGCCACACACAGCATCCGGCTCTCGGGGCACCAGGACAGCGTCTGGATGGCGAACGGGTCCTCGTCCACGATGTCCGTGTTGGGCTTCTCATCCTTGCCGCGAGCCCTCTCGAACACCTTGGCCGTCTTCAGCTTGTACAGAACCTGGAGCATCACTGGGAGACGAGATGGATCAGTGGGAGGAGTCAGTCCTCCGGAAGACAAACTGGGTCAAATCAAATTAAATTGAAAGTTTCTTGGTACTAAAACCGATTCTGAAGTACAGAATAGAATCTACACGAGACACCTCGTAGAATCACACGCACAAAGAAAGTAACTTGATTGATTCTTAAAAGTTCAATATAAAATATAATTTCAACTTTAATCTTCCTCTATTTTTTTTTCCTGAATGTGACCTTTATACTCTGTCATATTATTGAAATGATTCAGACATAAACTAAACTACTTTTTCCGTTTCCTGCCTGAACTGAAGGTGTGTAAAGATGCTCGAGTGACATCACTAGTTCAGGATGTTAAATAATCACATTTCTCTTCCACACTACAAATTTAAAAACCAAAACAATATTCAACCGTCTGCAGGAGGAAAACTAGAAAAGGACTCACGTGCGGAAGCGTCCCAGAACTTGATGGAGCCATCAGCATGCCTGAAAAAAAAAAGAAAAGAAGATTAAATATTAAAAGAAGAGTATAAAAGTAAATGACACATGTGATTATTGACATGAATTTATTGCTGACCCTGTGATTATGATCTCTGGGTAACTCTGTGTTCCTTGACCCCAGTTCCCTCCACTGATGGGCCACTCCTGGAAACACGAACACTGCATTATGAAGTGTCTGGTGCTTTATTTATTCATTCATAAATAAATAAATAAAGATGCGGCAGATTCTACCACCGGCGTGAGGAAGAGGAGCGACTCACCTTCTTGCTGTAACCTTGCCTCTTTTGCCGGCTGCCGACAGAGTAAAGTGCGGGAATGAGTTCGGCGGGGCAGTCGGCAAAATACTCGCAGCAGGTGACCGGAGACTCGTGGACCGTCAGAGGGTACGAGCTCTCGAAGATCGGGTACCTGCCGGGGCCGAGGGTCACGGTTAGAGAAGACAGCCGACGACTTTAAAGGTGGGAAAGTGAATCAGCCAGGAGCTCCACGATGAGTTCCTTCCCATCGAAATGGTTTAATAAGGTCGGAAAGAGAATATAAAGTCGGCTTCATCCGCTCCTAAAGTAAAAACACTGTTCACGTCCGAGTCGTCGAGTCGGGTGTGCTTCCACCTCCTGCTGCTGTCAGAGTACCACCAAGGTGGAGACTTTTGTTCCGACGCGATACCCGTCAGCCAACACAACTACTGCAGCTGTCTGTGGAGCCTACATGTGTGTTTGGGAGGCATTCAGGCCTGAAAGCAGGAGGACAAAATGTCCTGGAGACGGCGACTCCAGATCTGAAATTGGTGCATTTGAGACTTAAAAACATAAAAACCGAGATGTTTTCGAGTGTATTACTGTAATTTCTGGACTATTGAGCGCACCTGAATATAAGCCGCACCCACTGAATTTTTAAAAAATAATTAATTTGAACATAAATAAGCCGCACATGTCTATAAGCCGCAGGTGCCTACCGGTACATTGAAACAAATTAACTTTACACAGACTTTAACGAAACACGGCTTGTAACAAAAATAAAAATTTCAGCGTGACGGATGATTCGCCTTTCCTTTTGACAGTCCGAGTGAGAGGCAGATCAAATGTCAGAGGAACCTCATCCATATTTATGATGTCGTGCGGGCCAATGGAATGCTCCGCTATATTTACATCAGTGAATTTGTGGAAGTTTGAAACTTTTTCCTTGTAGTCGAGAGGGAGCTGCTGACACAGACTCATCTGTACCCTGATGGACAGGCCTTTACGTCTCATAAATCTGAGACACCACGATGGTCCACCTCTAAAATCCTCAAACTTCATTGCGGTGGCGATTGTTTTGGCTTTCAGTCAGATCTGCACAGTTGAAACACCTCGGCCGTCTGCTCTCTGTGTGTTGAGTCAGCTCTATTTCCTTTTCAGCCAGATCTAATCGCCTTCAACTTGAAAGCTGCATCATATGCATTTCTTCGTGTCTTTGCCATGATGAGGGTGACAAAATGACTACCGTAATCAGAATGATGGGAAGTTTGAGCGCGCTCGATTTAATCTAAACAGTAAACTAAAAAGTTACATTGTTTCACCTTAACCCGTTCGGCAATTTCATTGGTCTAATGAAAGCTTCATGCCGCCAAAAAACTGAGCACCGTCACAGAATGTTTTTTTGCTCAGTTTTTTGGCGGCATGAAGCTTGTGAAAGCGGGAAAAATCCATAAATTAGCCGCGTCATTGTTTAAGCCGCGAGGTTCAAAGCGTGGGAAAAAAAGTAGCGGCTTATAGTCCGGAAATTACGGTAGTCATAAAAGGCGTTAATAAACCGACATAAATTAGTGTCTGACGGCTGGAGAGTTCGTTCCGACTCACCCGATCTGTCCGAGGTCGATTACCACTAAATCCTTCTCCAGCAGGACCACCACGGCGTACGGCTCCTGGAAGTCTGGGACACAGAAATGCCATGAATCGATCGGCTGAGCTCTTCCCAGATTCTGACTGAGTGAACGACCGACTGAAGGAAAGTCGCTGCTCACCGTTGGGATACGGAGTCTCGCACAGAGTGAGGAAGTCCACGATGGGATAGTCCATCTCCAGGACGGCAGTGCTCTTCCCGTGCATGACGGTCAGACAGGCTCTCCTCCCCACGTTGTCGTAGGACAGACCTCCGGACAGGACCATGAAGGGGTCCCTGAGTCCAACACACACACACACACACACACACACACACACACACACACACACAGTTTAACAGCCCGTTCAATAACACTGGGATTAAAGATAAAAGTGTTCCTGCTGAGGTCCCTCTGGAGGGTTTCTGTCCCTGTTTCAGTGTTTCAGGAGCATCTGTGATGGACGAGCTACTTTTAATCATGACGACAGATATAATCGTCCTGTCCTCAAACACATGGCAGAGCACAATCACACCAGCTTCATGAGAAAGTTTCACCTTCGGTTAACGAACATAATGAAACATAATTGACTCAAAGATCCGACATAAACAGAACCCCTTGGCATGAAGCTGCAGCAGGGCCTGCTGGACACGTGCAGAATAACAGGAAAGGCCTCATCAGAGCAGGATGTGGACCCACGGCAGTAGAGACACAGGATGGGCGGAGCCTCATCACACTCACCCCGCCCTCGTTGTTTTGTACTCCACTTTCAGGATAGGCTTGCATGGTTCTGGCTTTTTTCCATCCTTCGGCTGCTTTCCTGTCAGAGGCAGAGGAGCACAGGACGCCTGGTGAACTCACACACATCCATCTGTTGTCAGTCTGATCCGTGTAACACGCCTGTGACGGCTCCTACCGTGTGGCGTGATGATCTGCGCCGCCTTGGCCGGGGCTCGTATGTTCCACGTGGTCAGTGTGCCGTCGGAGTGGCTGCAGATGAACTGTTTGCCCTCGTGGTGCCAGGCAACGGAGTGGATGGCCTGAGAGACACACAGAGCATCATTATCTGTTCCTCAACAACTCTTTATTTTTATTTTTGTTGGAGTCCAGGTGAATATTCGTGTCAAATCTGAAGAGATTAAAAGCGTTCCTGCGATATCACGCTCACGAGAATCGAAGGGGCAGATAAGGACCTTTGACCTTTTTTTGACCTTTGACTACCAAAATCCACCCACGTCATCCTCGCGTCCAAGTGAAGATGTTAGCCAAATTCAAAGACGGTTCCTCAAGGCGCTTACAAAAGAGAAGGAAACGATGCGAGTCGAGTCACAGTGACCTTTGACTTCCCAAATCTAAACAGTTCATTGCTCAGCCAAAGCGATCCATGCTCCTCCACGCTTTCCTAAAGTATAGCATCTACTAGCCCGGGTCGATGTAAGCCGAAAGCGACCTTTGACCCACCAACATCGACTCTTTCACTGATCCGATGGAACTGACAGATTACTGAGAGCAGCAGAGAGAAAACCCCGTGAACCACCCCGTCCCCTCAGCAGACGGCGCCTCACCTCGTCGTAGGTGTAGCGGTAGTCGGCTTTTTTGCACTTCAGGTCCCACAGCACCACGACGCCGCACTCGAAGCCGATCAGAAGCTGAAAGCAGAGAAACAGTCGGTTAACGAGACCGCAGCGTGTCAGCGCTGCTCGGAGGACGGATCGCCTCCGACAGCGCCACGCGGCTTCGTCCTTTCCTCATCCCCGAACTGAAACAACCACGTGACGCTACGAGTGGTTCCGACATCACTCGGAGGAAGAAGCAGCTCATTTTGGACGTCCTAAGCACGACGTCTGGAACTAAAACACGAGGCTTTCTAACGTTCGGTCGGACACGTGTTCCGCCTCCTCCTCATCCTGTAACATCTGGACGCGATCCGTCTCCGAGGGAAGCTTCTCTCTTTGATTCTGGAGTCACGTTTTAATTAGCCGGTTCTTCGCAGCGGCTGCAGAACTCATCGACTCATCGAGGACCCCAACGCGTCAGTCAGGTGGTTTATAGTGGTGGAGTGTTGTTACCTTGCCCTCATCCATGGGGTTGTCACTGATGTGCACTACGGGCCCCGGGTGTGTCTTGGTGGACCTAAGAGAGCGAGAGAGAGAGGGAGAGAGAGAGAGAGAGAGAGTCAAGACAGATGAAGAATATCTGGGTTAATGTCTAAAATATTCTGTGTGGTTGTTCAGAGATCAGAAAAATTAAGAATCTGCGTTCGAAGAAACAGGATGAGATGACACGAAAGAAAAAGTGCTTCAGTGCACCAGTGGGACAGAAGGAAGGAGGGAGGGAGGGAGGGAGGGAAGTTAGGAAAGAGGGAGGGAGGGAAGGAGGGCAGGGTCACATGAGGGTCTGGAGATGGGATCACCGTGGCAACAGAGCGTGGAGGGCATGCAGGAAGTGGAGAAAGCGTCGCTGCCTGCGAGAGAGGTCCGGCTCCAGCAGCTAATGATGTCAGCGCTGCTGATGAGTCGATGCAGGCGGAGAAGATGAACTCATCAGACGATAAACGTTTATGAAAGAGAATCAGTTAAGACTCTGCTTCACGCGGGCAACTGAGGTAACTGGGTACGGTTTCCACGGCGACGCTCAGAATGCTTTTACACCGGACCAAAGCAGCAGATGTGGAAGGAACCCGAGAACACGGTTCAGTTGTTCTGGTTTGGACTTTTGGTTACAGGAAGTTGAGGCAGGCGGTCGTCACCCATTAAACAACAGTCACAACATCCTGGTAGTAACGCCATAATAAGAATAATAAGAATGTAGAGGCAATGAAATGAGTCTGTTCATTCAATGTTCTCCATTAAAGCAGAAAAGGTGCTCAGGATGCAGGTTTGTTATGAAAAGTTCAAAATTAGAATATGAAAGCAGAACTAAGTGGATCAAATGTTTATAATGTACTAAAGCTGTGGTTCAGACTGCGGTTTGGACTCTCAGGTGTGTAAATCTGATCAATAGGACACTGATTGTGTTCACAGCAGGAGGTGAATCCACAGACAGGCAGAGACACGGAAAGACTTGTCTACCAGAGATCTGATAAACCGAGACGTGTCTGAATATCAAGTTTCACAGGACTGAAGAGACAATTCTGCATCCGACTTTTCTCTGAGAAAACGCTGATTTAACGCTTTCAGCCGCCAGAAATTTAACACTCGACACTCAAGGTCTGACAGTTTTAGTTCACCAGTGGGAAGAACTTAAAAAATATTCCTCGCGCTAATGTAAATTTTCTGGATCTGATTTCTATGACGAAGTATCATGGCCACTTTTAAAAAAAATATTAAGAGGAGGAAGATTTTGTTTTTATTTTGCATTTTGAGAATAAAGTGTCAATGTCGAGAATCAGATGAAGTATGTTTGAACTTCTGTCTCTGAGCTCCACAACTTCAGGATCAAACACTTTCATCTGTTGTCTGATTGTGGCTTTGTGTTACAACATATCCTCTCTGTATTGGTCAATCTGTAACCACGGAAACCCTCACATCTGCTCACTTCCAGCTGTTTCAGTCTGCACGAATAAGACTGATTCTAAAGTTCATCCACACAAGTAGTTTCATTTATTCTAAAACATTTGACTTTAATCTTGAATTGATTTTTATTCTGGAAATCTAATTTCAACTTTATTCTCAGGAGTAAAACTGAAATTAAATAATCCTCCTCCTCTTATCATTTTCTTTTTACTGTGTCCCTGCCACTCGGCTGTAGGCTCCCCCACCCAACAGTGCCCTCCCCCCTCTATCTGCGGGCAGCCATGTGAAGATGCCTGTGATCCCTGCAGCGGGTGTTCACATGACACAGGAGGAGTCGGGCGGGTCACCGAGCCTGAGCCCCTTCCTATCGGTTCTGTCAAATTAGGCAGCAAACACCTCCAGAAGTCTGAGCAGCAAGGTCCTGGCTCGGCCCGAATCACCACCTCCGTACACCGCCTGCACACCGCTCAGAGCTGCAACACGCACACACTCAGGCCTTCACATTCCGAGAAGACATGCGGTGAATGAAGCGTGGACTCACAGTTCGATGGCTTTGTTCCACATGATGACGTAGCCTGAGAGGGTGAAGGACTCCACGTTGACGATGTGGATGTTTCCTCGTTCTGTGCCGATGTACAGCCATTTGCTCTGGAAGGGCAGGTGGCAGTATGTGATTCTGCAATAGATCAAGATGCATCATCATCATCATCAGTAGTAGCAGCAGTGGGCGCTTCATCATCATCATCATCATCAGCAGCAGCAGCAGCGGCGGGCTCTTCATCATCATCACCTCCCGAATGCGATCCTGCGACTGAGATTTAATTACAAAGGCCGAGCACTGTGTCACTCCGATGAAGCCCGACTAAATATAGATCAGCGGAAATACTGCCGGCTGCTCTCACTACTTCTAACTGTGCTGACGGCTTCATGTGATTGGCTCGAGCAGCAGCCCGCTGTGATGTCAGTGCCCCCCCCACCCCCACACCCCTCTCCCTCCAAACATATCTGTGTTTGAGTCCTAATATTCACTGAATTATTTCCAGAAGGACCAAAACTCTGATCAGAAGGAGGGAGTTTATCTAATGACACCATAACGACACTGACTACTGACTATCGGAGACAGCCCCTAGTGGCCCTCAGTGGTATTACATATGGAGTCTATGGAGACAGCCCAAGTGGCCCTCAGTGATACTGCACTTTAAGGTCTCACTTTTCAGACTGATCAGTTATTAATAATGAATCAATGACTGGCGCAGCTGTAAAGAATGAAATATAAATTAAAATGTAATCAGTTCATCTTTAAATATGCTGATCATACAGAGTGAAGCATGAAGGCCAGCTATGACAGATGTTTAGAAGGAGAACATGTGACCTCACCTCTCCCTGTTGAACTTCAGAGAGTGCAGGATGGCTGGGATTTTTTGCCTCAGGTTCCACAGGTGGATGCTGTCATCAGCTAAGGCACTCACCAGCGCCCCCTGCAGGGGAGTGCAGAACACACAGGCGGTATTAGAGTTCAGCAATCCTCATGTGGAGGCAGGTGGGTCACTCTACTATCAGTGGTGGCTCAGAACACGAATCTGTGATTCCGTAAGAATAACAACGTACCTCGTTGATGAGGAACTGGAGCTGGATGACAGCAGAGCCACTCTCATGCTGACAGTAACACTCCACACCTGCACGGCCGAAGCTGAGAGTCGGATGAGTCAAAGGAAATTGGACGATCAGGTAGAAACAGGGGAAGTTCCCTTTAAATCGGGCTGATTGTTATCTGATGCAGGACCACCGACCTAAGAACTGTGTGGAAAAACTAAAGGACTGGACTGTGTGGAAACTAAAACACTGTGTGCAAACTGAAGGGCAGACTTAACTGGGGACATCAGGTGGACAGGGGACAGGACAAACAGTCTTTCAGACTTGCAGTTGGCGCCAGGCGAAGGCTGTATGGCGGCTGACCTCACGTTGACCTCTGACCTTTGGCTCTGGTTTGAGCTCTTGGCCTTGCAGGTACTGTTCGACATCAGTCAGAATTATTAATGAACAGGGTGTCTCCTCGGTGGAGGAGGAGGACGAGGAAGAGGAGGAAGAGTCATTAAGTCTGCTTCATGCCCAGAGAGGATCTAAAGATCTGTACCGCTGTAATGGATCTGCCGGGCTCCAGTTAGAACTCTGTGCTGATTAGTTCTCTGAGCATTAATAACATGAAGTGTGTGTGTTGTGTGTGTGTGTGTGTGTGTGGTGTGGTGTGGTGTGGTGTGTGTGTGTGTGTGTGTGTGTGTGTGTGTGTTGCCGAGCAGGAAATCACTCAGATTTTATCCGAGACTGTTTTTTCTTTCGGGACTTCCTTCGACTTCACAATTTTAATATTCATTGTGATCGGATCGGCCAGAAATACAGGCTGCTGACACTGTTTCTCAGTCTTCTGCTTCACCGTGATCGGATCGGCCGGAAGTACTGCTTCACTGTGGGACTTTCACCAGCAGCTTCAAGACAGTCGTTGTGAAACTAAAAGTCACCGTCATTCTTCCTGTCATCATCTGCTGCTCATGTGATTCAAATCACATAATAAAATTATTAATATTATTCACAGCCCTACAGATCATGTGTTTATTTTCGATTTCTATATTCTTATCAGGAAAAAGGATCTTATGAGGATAAACTTTAACATCACAAACTTTCACATCATATCAGAGACAGAAGAAAAATATTGTAAGATCACACACACACGCAGATACGCGCAGACACGTGCAGACACGCGCAGACACACGCAGACACTTCCTGGTTGGGTAAACCAGCGTGGTTCACCGCAGAGTTTCAACATCAGCAGGTTTTCTTGTGAACTCAGCTGATGATCAACAGAGCAGGAAGTTATTCACACAATGTTTTCTACAAGTTTGTTAGAAGAAGCGGAAGTAGAGAAGGCGGTAGAAGAGGAGGAGGAAGAGGAGGAGGAGGAGAAGAGGCTGCAGGTCATTTTCCAGTACATCTGCAGAGGAAGCTCCTCCAAACAAGCAGCTGACCTGCAGGAGTCTCCTGACCTGGACTTCCTTTAAATATATAATGACATCATCCAGTTTAAGTGCGCAGGGACACAGGAAGTCCAGGTTCAGAAGAACTGGAGCAGAGACCGTCCTCAGTAACTGTCTGATTGAAACACGTCTTGTACCAGCAGACATTTACTGCCCGTGGACACCTCATCCGGCTTGTGTCCACCGAGCCGTGCAGCGTCTCTAGACTCTGGAGACAGAGAGGAGGAGGATCGATACCAGCGTCCTCTGATAAATGGACGGCAGTAATCCCATCAGTCCGACTGACACGTTAGGACAACATGGAGGTGTGTGTTCTCTGGGAGTAATCTGGCTAAAGACGAGGACGGGAGTCCCCACTGATGGACATCTGAACAAAGCAGATGGCCCTCCTGAGCTGGGATCAGAGGAGGGGGAAGACCTGACACACTGAGGAGGGGAGGAGAAGAGAAGAGGAGGAGGAGGAGGAGAGGATGGGGGGGGGGGGGGGGGGGGGGGAAGAGAAGTGGAGGAGGAGAAGAGCACTTTTTCACCCACATCCACCAGCCACCACCTTCTCTGTTAAAATAATCTGAAATCTGTAATTTTCAGTCATTAATTACGTATTGGACCCAGTTATTTAGTTTATTAGTTATCCAGTTAGATTGAATTGATCTTAAATTCACAAGATTCTAATGGATTTATCTGCTGTTTAAATATGCTAAATACTCTGCACCTTTATAGTGCCATTTCACCTTAGCAGTCTCAAAGCGATGTTACCCTGTTTTCCATCCATTGAGCCGTTCACACAGACATTGACACACCGATGAGGCTGGGCTGTAACGTATGGTTGGTTAGGAGCAACCGGAGGTTTAGGCTCTTGAGCCCTGACAGTTACTCACGTTGACCGGAGGAGCCGGGGTTCGACCTGCTGACCTGGCGATTAGTGGGCGACCCGCTCTGCCAGTTGAGCTACCGACACCCACCAGCCTTTCTGGTCAATATCATTTGAAACCTGCAGTTTTGAGTCCTCAGTGTTGTATGAGACTCAACTGTATGATTTAATTGATACGATTGACCTTAAATTTACAAGGTTTTAATTGATTTATCTGCCGTTTAAATAGGATGGTAAATGGTGGAAAAGGAGGAAAAGAGTGGAGGAGAAGAAAATGATAAGAGAAGGAGGAGGAGGAGGAGGAGAAAAGTGACTTCCAGCCGTGAGATTCCTCTTCTGTTTACAGAATATACCAGGTAACTTCCTGACTCTGACTGGGCAGCGCAGTGGGTGGGAGAGAGGGGGGGGGTTCTCAGCATCTGGTGGAGGAGCTGTTCATGCTGCTGCAGAAACACCACTAATGAGGCAGGTGGTCCAGGAGGAGGAGGAGGAGGAGGCTGCACACACACACACACACACACCGACCTCTTCCACCCTCCACCTCTTCTCTGCGCTGCGTGCAGCCTCTTCCCAGTGAAGTTTCCTGACTCTGAGGAATGCTGAAAGGCAGCTTGGTCATGTGACGTTCTGAGAAGATGACTCCAGGGACTGGGCCAGTGTGTTTGCGTGCACGCGGAGGTTGAAAATATGAAATCACTTCTTCAATCATACAAACTTCACTTTCATTATTTCTCTCTTTTTTTTTTCTTTTTCTCAAAGGATACAGCCTCAGAGCTCCAGTCTGAGTCCCAATGGCCAAGATTTTCTGCACAGGGTCAAAGGCCATGGAGGACGGTTGATATGGGAAGCCATGACGCACAGTCTGCAGGACAGAGCAGAGTTTATATCAGACCTGCGGTGAGCTCATCGATCATGTCCGCTGCCGTCGGGCAGGAAAACATCCTCTACATGTGGAAAACCGGTCTCATTATGGAAATAAATCAGATATAGATTAAATACCGGTGCAGATGGAGGCTGGAATATTTCTCTTGATTAACTACCCAACATGTCCAGTATTCCCACCACCATCACCAGCCGGAGACGAAGCCTGCAGGACGGTTCTCTGAGACATCAACTCAGGCTGTCCAACACAATACCTGCACACCCACGTGGCCCTGAACAGGTTCAATTCTCAGTCTACTGGGAGGTTCAGCAATCCGAGACTGACAGGAGGACGATCACTGAGGGACAGACATTTCAGGAGGAAAATTACAGTCCTTCAGATGCAGGAGGAGACAAACAGCTGAGCTCCAGTCCTGGTGGAGACAGACAGCAAGACTCCAGTCCTGGTGGAGACAGACAGCTAACCTCCAGTCCTGAGGGGGACAGACAGCTAACCTCCAGTCCTGAGGGGGACAGACAGCTAACCTCCAGTCCTGATGGAGACAGACAGCTAACCTCCAGTCCTGATGGAGCTCCTAAACGGCTGGAGGCGCAAATTCAGTGCAGCGCAAACACGGATCCAACCAGCAGACTGATTCATGTCCCGCAGCTCTGACTGCTGGATACCTGACGTTAAACCCAGTGTGTGTGTGTGTGTGTGTGTGTGTGTGTGTGTGTGTGTGTGTGTGTTCAGGTGATGGAAACAACCCTGCTGTCATCTGACTGTCAAGCCCGGTAACGGCAGAGGTTATTAACGGAAACCCACCTTGCACAGCTGAAAATGCTCCGACTGGAGAGTCTCCTGGACGGCGTCGTTTTCCCGCGGAGCACCGGGCGAAGCAGTCGCGGAGGAGGAGGAAGAAGCCGCCGTCAAGCCGTCCAGCACCTTCCTGATGTTGAACTTCTTCATTTTCCTCCGGTACCGACGCGACGAACGAGAACACAGACGAGGCGAGCTGCTAGCTAGTTAGCCGAAATAACGCACCGTTAAAATCCTTCTGTGTACATCTCACATGTTACGGAGGGTGAAGCCCGCGCGCTCTCCAACAGCACCGGAGTCACAAGCATTGATTTAACGAGCCCTCTCCGACAGTAGCCTTAATCCGCCATTTATGCGACCAGCTCCGGCGATATTCGATCGGGATCAGTCGTTTCCGTGAGCTGCTTCCCAGCCAGGGCTCAGCGGGTAGCAAACTGGCTACGGAAACGCAGAGAGCTGCAGCGGCGACTGCGTTTGCGCGCCGCCCTCACCCGGATGTAGCGCTGGTGTTACGGTGAGTTCCGTGATCCGTTACATTAGGTGACCGCGAGCGAAACGGAGTCTCGGAAAACACAGCGGTGCCGCTGCGGTTCTGATCACTGGAGCTCATTTAACGACCGGTACCGATGACGTATCTCATTTTATCTGGCGGGAAACATCAAAATAAGTCATTTCTGTCAGGTGACACAATTCATCCTGTCTGCCATATGTGACCACCGGTACCGCAGGGTGGGTTATTTCCTCTTAGAATTTAGATAGAACAACCACAGGTCCACAAGTGACAGAAAGCAAATGGACTGAGGCAAAGGATTCCCCCAAGATTACAAAGTTTATTTAAAAAATGTTTTTGAATATAACAGCAAAATAAAAAGCAATTTATTAAATCAACTCTTGAAGAAACTACAATTATAAAAATACCTATCCAATGTGCTTTAAAACAAGCAGAGTGCTACTGGTGACTAGGCCGCAGCTGTAGGGAGTAAAAAGTGGGGGGGGGTGAAACAGACTCTGGGACAGGGCCCTCATCAGCTCCTGTGCTGAAATAAATGCATACAGAGATACAGAAATAAAGAAACACAAAACAGGAACAAAACAAAACATCAGTGGCTTTCAATTCTAGCCTGAATGTTGTGCCTCCTCTATCTGGGCAAGCTCACACCTGGTTTGGGCCTCCCTGAGGAGATGGATCTGGGGTACAAACAAACAAGAGATAACCAATAGCAGCATAACTTTACTTAAAAGACTGAACCTAAAAACACCTACGAGTTCACTGTGGATCCTCAATGCAGCACTGCCACCAAAAGGGACAAGCAGGCTGACAGCAGCTCATTCTGTGCAGCTTTTATACTCTGCCTAATGGGTCAACCAAGAAGTAGGAGGTGCCAAGGCCTGCCTGAACCTACAATAGCTCAAGAGGGACATTTCCTCCCTGGCTACACATAGAAAGACAAGACAAAAAAATAAATCTGACTGGTTGATATACTTTATATATTTAAAAAAATATATGTTTCTATTTCAGTAACAGTAAAAATGACTTTCAAATATTTCAACCTAAACAGTAGACTCATTTTCAATCTCTTGTTCTTGTGAAGTAAAAAGTAATATGATAGCTTTACATATATTTTGTCACAGCCTTTGTGTTTGTTGTTGCTGCTTGAAAACCTTTTAAAACCGAAGAGAGGAGCTTGAAGGTTTCAGGTCGTCTTGTGGCCCCCTGCAGGCTGAGGGGCTCTGAGCAGCCATGACTGTTCATGTTACACCTTTCAAAGGCTTAAAAAGAGTCAACAAACAATAAGAACTCTGATCTTCAGTGCAGTCTTTCCCACCAAAACTCGATACAGGCTGTCCTTTTGTCTTCCTCTTCACTCTGTTGTGTCACACATGAAAAATAGGCCGTATTTCCTCGTCCTCTCAGGGGAGGGAAAATCAGGTCACCTAACTTCCACAGAGAGTCATTTGTAAAACCAGAAAACCTGGTTAGACGATCACCTTGGTGGAGTAGCCCACATTTATACAGGCTGATATTTCTTCACCGTTTCCGGAGTGAAGTCGCAGCTGTTAAATAAAACATCTGATGGAGACATATGGAGGAGATGAAAGACAGAATATCCCATCAGAGTTTTAGAATAAAGATTAATACGCATTATTTACGCTGTGAGAGACTTTATGCCGCATAGATTCGAGACTTTGTTCTCTGATTCCCGTTTATTTATCAGAATCACACAGCATTGCTCCTTATAGCATATTATACCTAATGTCTACTCTACATCTACTGTAATCTGAGTTATAACTGATGTGAGCTACAGTATACAGGATGTAGTTTACGTCACCGAAACAGAGCACAAAGGTCAAAGATCAAAGGTCATGTTCTGAATATTTTTCCAGGCGTTCTTGAGATGTCACATTCACAAGAATAGGACTGATGGATAAGACGGATGTGGGGTCATACTGACTTTGACCTCTGACCTTTGATCACCAAAGTCAAATCACTTCATTGCTCAGCCGAAGTGAACATTTGTGACAAATTTAAAGAAATTCCCTCAATGTGTTCCTGAAAAATTCACGAGCATAGGTCAAAGTGAGGTGACAGTGACGTTGACCTTTGATCTTTGACCACAGAAATCTTATTAGTTCATCATTGGAACCAAGTTAATTTCTTCACTAAAGCTGAAGAAACTCCATCCAGGCGTTCCTTTGATCTTATGTTCATTTAAATGTGTCAAATTGGGGTCACAGTGACCCTGACCTTTGACCCCCAAATCAAATCAGTTCATCCTTGGAATTAAGGGAATGCTTTTACCAAGTTTGAAGAAATTCCCTCGAGGCATTATCCGAAGGCGATATCTCAAGAATATCCGTCCCAGACGGACGTTTATAACTGAAAGGTTCTTAAATCTAAAGAAAGTGTCCTGGTGTCCGAGTGCAACAGTCCAAGGTCAAAGCATTGGTTTTTATTAACACAGATTTTCTAACGTGCCATAATTGTACATGCATGTTTTGTGCCCTAGGTGGCGCAGCCTACCAACACACTCCCTTCCTGACACTGACATCATCTTGCTGTGTTTTGAGGACCCCAGGATTTAGCACCACGGACAGCTCCGTTATGGATCTCTGCCCCCTGATTGGTCGGCCCGGGATGCGATAGGTCCGTGAAGATTCATGTGAGGAAGGACTGAGGCAGGTCAGACAGACAGTTTAACACACAGTGTGTGTGTGTGTGTGTGTGTGTGTGTGTGTGTGTGTGTGTGTGTGTGTGTGCAGCGTCCACACACACAATCCTTAATTAACAGACCTTCATAAAGGTCCACTGTGTGGACTGTGCTGACAGGTCATCATTGTAAATGAGAATTGGTTCTCAATTGATTTTACCTGGTTAAATAAAGGTCAAAAAAAAAAAAAAAAAAGTGTGTCACTGAAAAGACAAAAGACAGACGGGGGACGTGAAAACAGCCTCACTCTTCATCAACGTCTTCACAAGTTTGACGAAATGGAAATTTTTATGCAATCATGAATATATGAAGGAGGCTGTGGGAGAAGAAGCCCACTGGAGGGCAGATAAAATGGGGCGATATCAATAATGCACCAGTGATGGGATTTGTAGCAGAGATTCCCGTTCTCACTGTCACATCTACAAACAACAAGCCGAGGAGCTTTTGTGTCCGATGTGAAGCCGTATCGGGGCCAGCCTCCTGGTTTGACTCCTGAATTTGGGTGTCTAGTATCTGGGACATACTGTATATCCAGAATTAGCAGTTGCGTGGTACTTCTTCCCTCTCTGCCCCTCCGGCTCTGCTGCTGTAAACTCCCTTCCTGACTTTATGTTGCAGCTCTCGATCAGACGTGTGATGGCTCCGCTTCTGATAAATTGGCCAAATTAGTCTGTGCATTTTTATAATCTATAAATCAGGAAATCATCTGCAGATTAGTTCCTAATTTAATCTGAATGCAGATAGGTGACACAGGAGCTCAGGGTTTTATACGTGAAGATGATTCCAAGGTTAAATTAAACTATTTTACATTAGAGACCCTGAGAGAGCCTGCATTTGGACAAAAAGCTGCTGTGCATCGGAGCCCGGCGGCGGGATATGGAGCAGTTCCCTTGTTGCACAGCAAGGACACCGAAAAAGTAAAAGTCCAGGACAGCAAAGAAACAGATCGGTGTGCAAAAATAACCGGCGTGATGCACAACATGTCAGAGAACATAAAGGACAAGGTTAAACTTCTATATGTTTACTACAGGAATTGTGTATTTCATTCAAATGTAAAAGCCCCTCTGATTCATTAAAAACACAAAAATAAAAGCATTTTCAAATAGAAACAGGATTCAAGTGAACAAAGTGACTCCAAACAAGAGTTTTTAGAGTTAAACTGAGTATGATTTAAACTCGAGTATTTCAAAATGATGCAACACTCCACAGTTCTGATGATAATGTTATTTTACATCTTTAAGTATGTGCTGTGCATCAGTCAGTATTCCCCCCCCCCCTCTCTCCTCTCCGTGTTCATGTTTCTTCCCTCCTCCAGAATCAGGTCACACTCACGGCTTCTCTCTTCTCTCTCTGCCATCAATCCGAGCTGCCACGCTCGCGCACGCGGCCGCAGCTCGTCTCCATGCGAAGTGATTAACAGATAATTATATGCATGGCTTACATAACAGAGCAGTAACACTCGGAGCTGCGGCTGAAGAGCTCGTCGGCTACCGAGACGTCTCCCAGCAGGACGCGCGTGTGTCTCCCGCTGATCTGTTTATTATCTCGACTCCATCACAGGTTTATCAGAGAAATGAGCTCCTCGCAGGTGTGACTTGATAAATATTAATATGAAGGTAGATGTGAGGATCCAGGACTGCGGCATCACGAGCTGGTCCTTGGTCTCCTGGCTCGGACTCTCCTCTGGACCCGGCTCGCTTTGGTGCTGCTCACCAAACAGGCTGCTGCTGCACAGCGTCATTTGTTTGAGAAGGAAGGGACCTGCATCATCAATATTCATACTTCCCTATAACTGATGAGGAGTGGATATGAGTTGGAGAGTTGTGTATGCATCTGCTGGGTTATTATTTTTATACAGTATTCAACTCACTGATATTTGGGTACACTTTTTACACTTGCATGCGCCGTTATTTATATTTCTACACACTGTTATGTGCAATAATGCATGCACGGTGCACTTTATGACCAACAGTCAGTTGCACCAGATTGCTGCTGCTTCTTGCACAATACTGTACTTTTTAACTATTAATATACGTATTTTTGGATATTTCTCTGCTGTAATAATATTCCACTCACCTGTGCAGAGGTGTCAGACCAGCCCAGGAAGCTGCTGTCTTTAGGATACCCAGGCAGCCTCTAATAAGCACTATACTGCACCCACCGGTCCTTTAAAAGACTCTCTGGACATCTTGTCGGCCTTCAGGAAACACAACATTCATACGTTTGTGCTCAGATCTGGATTACTTAACAAAGTAGCGACAGATTATAACCCTCCAAACGCACACAGTAAATAAAACTATTTTTTGTCTTCCTTGTGTGATCCGAGTTCTCACGCTGAATCAGACCGAAGCCGACATGTTACATTAGAAGTGAGAAACTTTTCAGCGATAAATGTCTACGTTTCCATGGACACCGCTTAATAAAATGAGACGTGGGAAAAAGTAAAAAAAAAAAAAGCTGCAGATTTATTTTCACTCACCGAAAACTTCTAGTTTGAAGGTTTTGTTTCTGGATCACAGCCCGCTGGAGACCCCCTCCCGACAGCCGCAGAGCAGAGTGAGAGTGTGTGTTGGCAGACAGGTGGGAATGTAACACACACAGGGAGCTTATTTATTTACAGGCTCAGTATTGTTCCTCAAAATTAATCACAACACAATCTCTAAAATAAAGATACAGCGTTCTATAATCTGCAGACAACATGCTTATTTTCTATTTAAATACTTTTTTGAATTTATGTTTATTATTATTGCGAAGACTCCACATGTGATCTGCTCAACCAACACTAATATTTATGCTGAAATTCATCTAATGCATTCAAGTTTTATACATTTAAATACGTGTTTTAGCTGAACTGTAAAATCAGGAGACTTTGCGATATCAGATTATTAAAATGGATGTATTTAAAGGGAACAGCAAACTAATTGAACATTAGGTAGTTTTGACTTGTGTTCATGTAATGCAGTTGCTTTTTCTTGTGTTTCCGTGCAGATTTTACATATGGAACCATTTCTAAAACATCATAACAGATGCCATGAAGTCATGTTTCCTCTTTTGGTGCGTTTTTGTCTTTTCAGAAACACCACCGTCTTGATGACCCATTCAGTTGTTTTTTGGGGGAAAATTCAGCTCCAACAGAAGCTTTTATTAATATAATGGGTGGTAATAAAACTTTAAACAGCTCCTCTCCTCACGACGAGCTGACAGGCAGAGACAGCTAAAATATTCCGTTTCCTAATCCTATGTAAAACTGGGACACATTTACGCAGCCTCGTTCTACCGAAAAGTGGTCCAAACTGAAAAAAAACCAAGCGATTAAAAAAATGCTGCTTTGTCACTTTTTCCTCCAAAACTAAGCCATGAACCTTTGACCTTTGATTTCAAACGGGTCAAAACCAGAGTCACGTTTCACCATGAAAAACAGGAGACAAAAGCATAAAAAATATTTAATTTACTCCAATCAAACAAGTGTTCTTCAAATGCTCGTTAAGTAGATAGTTTCAAATCGCTCTCAGTTTATGCTGCACTGTATACATCAGGCTACAAATAGATTACATATTAAATATCACTATGGTAACGGTTTATCACATTATACGACTCTGATAGGCTGTTAAAGGCTTAATATTTAGGAAACTGATCGGTGCACGCGACCAATCACACGAGAGAAACACACACAGCTAACGAGCTCTAATACTGCATATAGATATCATCCGAATACCAAAATATGACACACTTCGTACATTCACAAAACACACGTATGTCATCGATCTTATTCAATAATCTATACAGTAATGAAATCAGATGTCTGATTAGAAAAGGTACAAACTTTAAACCGGTTTCACTTGCATGTCGAGACCATAGAAACCAGAGAAATGTACAAAAAGAAAGATGAAAACGTGGCACTTGAACTTGTCCTCTGCTACATTCACTGTTAGCAAAAAAAAAAAAAAAAAAATCACGCATAATATTTATTTATCACCAACAAGTGATCACGTCGGGGTTTTTTTTCTTTATCTGCGCTACGAGACGAAAGGAACAGTTCGGGGTATTAATTAGACTTAACATGAGAAGATAGAGACCGATCTTATGTCTGTGTGCTAAATATAAAGCTACAGTCTGCAGCTAGCTTAGTTTAGCTTAAATAGTCGGCTTGTCTTTTAAAAAACACATTCAGGGCTCGTAGATGAAAATGTTCATGGTTTTATAAAGACCAAAACCAGAAGTGTAAAAGCAACAGTTTGAGGTTTAGATCGTCCGGTCAGCTGCTCTCGCTGCTTCTCGTCTCTGTACTAAGCTAGCGTATACTACCTGTTAGCTTACGGACAGGAGAGTGATATAGATCTTCTCATTTCCCAAATAAAACCTCTTCCTCTTCTTGATAAAGGACAGAATTAACAAACGATGTGTGACACAAAACACGTTTTCTTAACGTACGGTCAGAGCGATTCGTTGCATAACAGAAACTATATTCACCATTAAAGTTGCCCCGTTAGAGATCTGATCGGTACCTCCCCCTATATTTATCAAAGAAGTCTCTATATAAGACATTAAATCAGAAATGTACAATAGACAGTCTTAGTTATTGTCTCATAAGAACAAAATCTATTGATCCTAAAAGCTAATGTTAGAAATACACAGTAATGTTTGTAACTACTGCATCCACCGTATTAAAGAAGCTACTCTCCTCTAATCATCTTATTAAAGTTATAGAGAGAAAATGACAGAACGACTCTTATCACACACTGGAAGGTTCGGGTTCACAGAGTCGAAGAGCTCTGCTTGAAGTCTCTGAGGATGACGGACGCGTACATCACATTTGAAGGCGAGCACAGAATGGACTCAGACACCGGCGAGTTGGGGAAGGGGCTCACCGGGGTGCCGGTGCAATCGCGGAAAGGAGAAGGGGGCATCAGAGCCAGAGAGTCCTCCATCGCCAGTTTGACCTCCACCAAGTCCTCGTTGTCGTGGATGCGCCTGTTGTTGTACATGTAGCCCTGAAGAAGGCCAAACTGCTCGTTCTCCATCTCCTCGTCCTCCTCCTCGAAAGGCGAAGCGGGCTCCTCGTCAAACGGGTCCAGGTGCACGGGCAGGACCGGGTCCTGCTGGATGAGGTGGGCCTGGTGGTACACCGGCCTGCCCCCGCTCACAGGCTCGGGCACACCGATCATATCGCCAAGCTGGGGGACGTCGCCGTGGAACTTCCTCAGCGCCACTTCGTCCCGGAGGCGGTCCATGAGGACGTGTTGGGGGATGATGCTGTTAGGCTGCGGGGGTTCTGGGGAATACAGCGCCACCCCCTCGCCCGCGTTTCTCCTCGGCCCACAGGCCGGCATCTGCCCGTGGGCCATCATGGGGTGGGTGGCGGGGGGGTCGTATCTGACGGGGTCGCTCTCGTCCTCCTCAGCCACATTGTACAGAGTCTTGGTGCTGAGGTCCGAGAACTCCAGGGCTGTGTTGTGATACGTGTTAGTTAAGGGTTTGATGACAGCCATCTGATTGGAACCTGCTTCCTGTCTCTTCACATGCACTGACAGTCTGTGCCATGTGTGATCCCCTTTTGGAGGATGTCTTGCACCTGGTTCAGACCATGACACAGACTTTCCATTAGAACTATGAACAAAATAAAGATGTCTGTTACTTCACCGGGACCCGGACAGCTGGAGACAACAACAGCAAGTCTGCTTCATGTAAAAAGGAACAAAGTTACAGGGTATCTGCAGGTTTTAAAACGGCTTTAACTTGAATTCATAGAGGCTTTTTAGATATATTCAATAGCAGGAGGGGATGTTTTGTATGTAACGTGGTGAACCCTGAAGAAACCCTGCTCTCACTCACCGTCCCTCAGCACACAGAGATGCTCGTTTTAACTCCACCGACATATCAGAGGTCGCAGTGGCTGTGTGAATTGAGCGCTGACCTACATCGTCTCGCTGTACAACAGGTGTTCGTGCTGAGGTAAATACAGGAGGACATCAGGCTCCCTGCGAGAGGGGACTCGGTAAAACCAGCATCCCTGCGGTGCCTCAGGAGCCCCACTCAGACTCAATTAAAGAACCTACCTGCCGTTCCCCGTGTTCTTCTTCCTCTTGAACATGTTCAGCAGGCTGTTGCTCCGGCAGGCGATCTTGCCGTCGCCAACGTGCATGCGCACGGCGTCCGAGGTGGTGAAGGCGCTGCGCACGTTCCGCTCCGGCTTGGCGATGATGATGTACATCTTAGGCGTGAACATGCAGCCCAGGGCGACGGTGACACTGAGGCTCACGGAGAAGGACGTGGTGATGATCTTGTAGTTGCTGCCGAAGTAGATGGGCACGAAGGCCAGCCAGATGATGCAGGTGGTGTACATGGTGAAGGCGATGTACTTGGCCTCGTTGAAGTTGGCGGGGACGTTGCGGGTCTTGAAGGCGTAGTAGGTGCAGCTCATGATGAGCAGCCCGTTGTAGCCCAGCGGAGCCACGACTCCCACATTGCTGGTGTTGCAGATGAGGAAGACCTCCCTGATGCTGGGGTAGGACTTGATGGGCATGGGCGGCTCCATGATGATGAGGGTGACCTCCAAGGTGAGCTGCACACTGATGAGGATGGAGGCGATCACCACCTGAGCCCAGGCGCTCATGAAGCGAGGCTTCCTGGTGCAGATCTTCTTCTTGCTGCCGGCCAGGATGCGGGCGATGCGGTTAGTTTTGGTCACCAGAGCAGAGTAGCACATGGCGGCGGAGAGTCCGACCAGGAGCCTCTGCAGGTAGCAGGAGGCTACGGTGGGGCGGGCGATGAGGGTGAACGGGCACAGGTAGCCCAGGAAGATGCCTGCCAGGATGATGTAGCAGAGCTCCCGGCTGGACGACTTCACCACGGGTGTGTCGCGGTACAGGACGAAGATGAAGGCCACGAAGGATGTCACCAGGATCCCCAGGCAGGAGAAGACCACCTGGATGATGGACTCCGGGTTGCTCCACTCCAGGTAGCGCAGTGGGATCGTCTCGCAGCCTGAAACGGGAGAATAGAACCACGGTGACTTCACACAGAGAGCTCCTCGTTCATCTTTTCAACATCTCAGCATCAGCATCCGGGTCATCTGGAGTCAGGAAATAAAAACTCTTCTGGGTTACAAACACTACAACTCGATCTGAAAATACTGTAAGTCTCAAAGTAGGTTTTTAGCACAACTATAAATAGGCCTGAACCCCTTTCTACTCTGGCACGGCCAGGCTGGGCCGCAGCCAGCCGAGGGGGGAAAGGGGAATGGAGGGGGGGGCAGTGCAGCAGGACACACTACATCACTGCAGTTTTTTTTTTTTATGTATCCAAATAAAACCGACTCTGTGCTTCACGCCAAGGACGCACCGAGTGTCGTATTTACTGTAAATCAGCAGCAGATTTCAGGTTCAGATTCTTCTTCTCATGTCGTCGTCGTCGTCGTGCTCGTTAAAGACGCGGCAGCTACACGCAGGATGATCCCGTTAAGAAAGTGTCTCGTCTTTGAAGAGCGCAGAAGGCCCTTCGAAAGTGGGCCAGAGGAGCGGTGAGAGTGAATTAGGGCTGCTGTCGGATGAAGGGCTGAGGATGATGAATGGCTCTCAGGTGTCATGGGAAAGTGGCGAAAAATAGGCCGGAACAGGTTTGTGAAGCAGCAGCACACAGATCTGAGCGGTGGTGTATGTGTGTGTGTGTGTGGGGGGGGGGGGGGGGGGGGGGGGGGGAGGGGGGGGGGGCTGCAGGTAGAAGAAAAGAGTCGCAGGAACTTTTCCTCACAGAACCTCCTCTTATCGCCGGAAAAATCTATCGCGCAACAGGAAGGGACGCCTGTAGCTGCCGTGGCAACCGCACTTCACCTCAAAACTAAAAACCTCTGCTCTGATGAGACGAGGCGCTTAAATCTAAAGTCAAACGTTTATTCAGACCCATTTATTATCTGTGATATGAAGCAGCAGCCAATTAGCTTAGCTTAGCCTGACTCTGTCCAACACCAATTAATCTTATAAATACTTAGTTTAATTCATAAAGAAGAAAAAATATTCGGTATTTGGTGATGAAATATGTCCTGGCTGAGAGACGACACGTTCTGGAGTTTTGTCACAACGGTTGCGACAGTTTCAATTAAATATGTATACATTTTACCGAAGTAGTTAGTTCAAATCTTAATTTTTTTTTATATAGTTGTTTACTCTATTTTAATATTTTATTTAACTTTTAAGTGAATTTGAGTTATTTGATTATTCATTTATTTATTTGTATTGTAAGACATTTTAATTTCCTGTTTTAATTTGGTGACTCACTCGGTCCTCTTGGTTCAGGTCAGTTGACTTCCCGTCCTCGTGTTTCATTACCTGAAGGTGTCCACCTGTGCACCTCTCGTGTTTTTAGTCTGCTTGCTTCTGTTGTCATCTCCTGCTCATCGTTCCAGGTTTACTCTCCTCAATTCTCCTTGTTTGTCTTCCTGGTTTTGACCTCTGAACTTCTGCCTCATCCCTGTGAACCGACCTTGAGGGTCCCGAGTCGTCTGTATTTCCCGCCTCTTCCACCCTCTGCGCTGAGCTAAGCTAAGCTAACCAGCTGCCGGAGACGCTCTCATCCAACTCTGAAAAGAAGGACATCGTATTTCCCCAAATATCAAGGAAACCCGGCTGAGAGTGCCGCAGGCAGCTGACGAGGAAGAGTACTACCTTCAAGCTCTTCGTCGGGCCACCAGCCCAACTCGCACGCCTTGCAGGTGAACTCGTCCTGGACGTACTCGTTGTCTTTGCAGGCGGTGCAGATCCAGCAGCAGCTCACCTCTCCCTTCCTGATCACCTGGTTCATGAAACATGCAGAGAAATGGAGAAGCACTGATATCAGCCGCCGTGTGTTCCTGTACAACAGAGAGGACTGCTCCCCGTTAATATTTCAACACTGGTTTTAACACTAAAGATAAAAACGGCCATCAAACACATGACAATGTGACATTACTTCAACATAAAAGTTTGATTTATTCATATTAACAGAATAAATCAATTTAAATACTAATAACACCTGTTAATTTGTAAAAGGGTCAAAGTTCATATATGTATTATCAATTACAACTTCTGGGTTTCCAGCTTGTTGCTGTAGATGATTTTACGTCTTATCAATATTTATCTACAGGTTTGGAGCTGCTTTCTCTCCAAGTGAGGAAATAAAATGTTCACCGTTCTCTTGATCTGCTGGAAACTCATTTACATGTTTTTCATAAAAGTGTCATGAAGAAGAGCTGATAAAAACAAATAAAATGGTCAAAGTTGTCACATTAAAGGTGTTGATTTACAACTTCAACTGAAAACCTTTTTTTGATCCGTCACCGTTTGCCCTGTTAATGTTACTGCAATATTAAACACTTCCTCTATCCTTTCAAGTTAAAAGCGTCTCAAGAGACAGAAACCCTGCATTTCTTTACAAGGCTTTTATTGTGAAACAGAACAACCTAGAAATCCAGAACAACCTTTGAAAACATTATATTGTTGACTTTATTCATTCAAAGTGAATAGAGGCTGCCCATTGTTGATTATTGGATGTAAACTTGTTACCTTAGAAACAGCAACGACTTAACTGTGTTTACGACTTGTTTTTCAACTACAGATTTGACAGTGCAACCTTTTTATTTATGACCAATTAACAATAATTAATTAATTAACAACAGACCTGATGTCATTAGCACTTATTAATACGTTTTCAACTTCTAAAACTACGTTATCACAGACCAGCAACACCAGAAAATGTGATTTGTTCCTCTCAGTGGTTTACAACTCGTATTTGTAAAGCCTTCATGAAAGTTAATCATTAATAATCAACGGCCCCTTCATAAGGACCAGAGTAGTAGGACATGTGAAGGACGTGCAGCTGACCTTGATCTCTCCTTTGGAGCAGGGCTCGCTGCAGACCGACCGCACCATGTCGCTTCGGTTCATCTGGATCATGTTGTCGTCCAGGCTGAGGAGGCCTTCGTGCCATGAGCCGATGTTGATGTAGTCGTAGACACCGGGCCCAACGTGCTGAAAGTTCATGATCTCATACCTGAAGGGAGGACAGAGGGACACGATGACAGCAGGACAGAGGGTTTTAAAAAAATTTTGGTTTGGGACTGATTTGGGACTTGGTTTGGGACTGACTTTGGACTCTGTTTGGGACTGACTTTGGACTCTGTTTGGGACTGACTTAGGACTCGCTTTGGGACTGACTTCGGACTCTGTTTGGGACTGACTTTGGACTCGCTTTGGGACTGACTTTGGACTCGCTTTGGGACTGACTTTGGGACTGACTTTGGGACTGACTTTGGACTCGGTTTGGGACTGACTTTGGGACTGACTTTGGACTCGGTTTGGGACTGACTTCGGACTCTGTTTGGGACTGACTTTGGACTCGCTTTGGGACTGACTTTGGGACTGACTTTGGACTCGGTTTGGGACTGACTTTGGACTCTCTTTGGACTCTGTTTGGGATTAACTTTGGACTCTGTTTGAGACTGACTTTAGACTCGCTTTGGGACTGACTTTGGACTCTGTTTGGGACTGACTTTGGACTCGGTTTGGGACTGACTTTGGGACTGACTTCGGACTGACTTTGGGACTGACTTCGGACTCTGTTTGGGACTGACTTTGGACTCTGTTTGGGACTGACTTTGGACTCGGTTTGGGACTGACTTTGGACTCTGTTTGGCACTGACTTCGGACTCCCTTTGGGACTGACTTTGGACTCGCTTTTTGGACTAACTTTGGACTCGGTCTGGGACTGACTTTGGACTTGGTTTGGGACTGATTTTGGACTCTGTTCGGGAGTGACTTTGGACTCTGTTTGGGACTTGTTTCAAACTGGTTTCAGATGTGGTTTTGGTTTAGTTTTAAACAGTTTCTGGACTGGTTTAGGACTTTGTTTTAGACTTGATAAACGGCACGACTGTGTGGCACTAATCTTGGGTGTCCACCTTCTATCTGTGCTGATTGTTCAGATCTTTTGTGTGTCGGGTTGAACATGTGTGTAAAGAATCCAACTTTTACAATCTATAGCGTCTTTGCAGCAACATCCAGAATTAAAGCATCGTCTGTTGTCATGGCAACAACTTTGAGTTCTATCAGAAAAATGTCTTAAATTTGCATTCATTAAATGTGAAACAGGAGAGAATCTTTCCTGCAGCTCTTTTTATTAAGTGTGTTCCTGGACCTCCTGCTGGTTTCTGATCGACATTGTTGAAGCTTGTAGGTGTTCGCCTACAAGCTGAAATCATTTACATTCACAGTGTTTCACGGAGAACATGAGAGATGTGAGTTTTACCGTCCAGGTGAGTCTCCGTTCTCGTCGAACCAGATGTCCTCCCCGGACACGCCGGTGAAGGACGTCTTGAGTAGGAAGTCCAGCAGGTGGCTCCCGTCGACGGGCAGCATGGCGTCACACAGGCCCACGTGGCCGGGACACAGGTGAGAGTGCATGTCCTGCAGCCCGTGGGCCATGGCGTAGATGGCGTTGATGACGAAGCCCATCTTGCTGTCCTGAACGTAGTTGTCCTCCAGAGACTCATAACCTGCCCACAGAGGAGACCATAGTGAGGCGTCTCAGACGGAGAGTCTGTCCTACAGGGGGCGCTGCAGCACTGCAAGCAGTAGCATGTTGGAGGTGTTCTGATTCAGGAGTCTACAGGGTGTCATAGATTACAGAGGAGTGATAGGGTGCTCACTGACGCAGTCCTCTTATTATTCTCTGGGTTCAGGCTGTCTCTGCCTCAGTGGGACGCTGCGTTAGAAGACATGGACGCCTCAGAGCGCGGCTTCAAAGAGACCTCGTTACCATGGCGAGACAGCTCAGTTCTGCATCCACCAGTCAGGGTTCAATTAGACCCGTCTGCCTCCAGCAGAACCACAAAGTGACGTGTTGGAGCAGAAAGGAAGTCCAACACACCCTATCAGTTCAGTGTAATGCAAGCTAGAAGCAGAGGCAGCAGGTTGGTGCTGCTGCAGAGCTGCATGCATCCAATCTGTTCAGTTCAGTTCATGTTTGATCTCGGAAAGATCATTATGTCTGAAGTAACTGCACTCTGAGTTTGACTCCTACAATCGCAGAATATTTACCTTAAAAAGCTGCTCTGTAATAGTATTTGAGTGAAATTGTCGTGCAAACACAGCTAACGTTTGGTGTTTCTCCTAAATTTCCATTTTGCATATTTAATAAAACATAGTTGATCCTGTCAGAGCTGCAGTTGGTTGTGATGTCTGATGTGATGCAGCCTGTGGAGGTGTCTTTAAACTCTCTGTCAGACAGCATCCTCCCGTTGTACCCCGCAGCATCTCCCTGCTCAGTGAGCCTCATCCTGTCTGCTGCCTCTTGTGTTAAACCAGGTGCTGTTGGTTGAGAAGGGCTGCTGGGAAACTAACAAAAACACAAACAGCGAATTCAGCTGGGTGAGCTTCTGACGGGACCTGCTGCTGATGACCTATTTTAACAGCTCCTTGGCTCTGACGCCTCCCTCAGTGAGATGCGAGAGCTTCACTCATGATGCAATGATGGTGTGATGTCAGCATGCAAGCAGAGGAGCTACTGCTGCATGTCGGGATCAGTCGGCTGCAGGACTTAACATGTGTTCACTATTTCTGAGGCTGCATGCAGCTGAAGCCAGGTCAGCCAGTCATTGTCTCACTACGTGTTATTGGGCTGTTTTATATCGAGGCTGGAGAGGAAGGAGCCACATGTCGGGCTCCCACTGCAGTGTGACACTAAACCAAACATCCCAATAGCTTCATATATTAGAGACAGACTGAGATTAATTGCAAAACGTTAATATCAGTCAACCTCTATGTATATTTCCAGTGAGGAGAGAAAGAAGTTTAATTTCAGAGGAGTCACTCACCATCTTGGAGTTCTACACCAAAGTACATAAAAACAATTAAAATAAAAACAATAAAAGTGACAGAACAGCAAACAATAACTCTACATTTAAGAACTAAAAATAAAATATTCAAAGAAATTAAAGAAAAAAGCATCATAAAGAAGAGATTCTTGGAAATAATGTGAAAACACTGCAAAGGAAATAATAATAATAAACTCTGAGAAGTGTCCTGATAGCATCAAATATTTTTTTTTTTTGCAGCATGCATCATTTTATATTTACGTTCATCAATAAGTTAAAAAAAAAAATTTGAAAATGAGAAACATAAATATAAAGACTTTTACTTTGAAAAGAAATATGAGCAGGATGTAAAATCATATTTGGGAAACGTGCTTATTGAGCATCGTTTCGAGCGCGAGCTTTGATTTAATTTACCTAGATCATCATCCTCTGTGAGGCCACGTGTCACGGAAACGAACAATATGAGAAAACGTGTTACTGGACCGAGCCGAACCCTGCGGCAGGTTCTTTCATAATTAAAGCGCGTGCTCCAGTTTGAGGCGCCTTCAGGCACCGAGCACACTTTACAAAGACATGTACAACCGGAACACATCTCCTCAGACTGCGGGGCTACCTGAGCAGTTCCGGGCGTAGTTCAGGTTCTCCAGCGGGTGTCCGGGCAGCCGGCACTGGAAGCGGTACTGCCAGAACTCGGGGAACCAGGGGTTGCGGGTGTTGGTGCTGAGCTGGAGCTTCAGGAAGTAATCGTCAAAGGAGGAGACTTCCTCGGACTGCAGCTTGACGGTGAGCCCGCCGACGGCCTCCTGCTCGTAGCCCTCCACCACCTCCATCCGGTCCGCCCAGCCGTCACTGCGGGAGGAGCACAGGGAGCTCAGCGGTGCTCATAACACAATATACAGGTTTATTTATTGGAACATATTAGATTTCCCTGTTAATGAACGTCCTGTTGCAAACAGCTAAAACCGGGATATTAATACTCATCAGCCTGAAAATGACTCATCAAAAAGTTTAAATTACATAAAAGCTATAAGGAGGTAGAACACTCTAAATTCATCTCTTTTCTCAATCAATCTTCTGAGACAAACATAAAAAAAAAAAAAAAAAAAAAAAAAAAACAGCTGGCCTTAAATTAAATGTGTAGGAACCACAGACTGTAAATAGAATTTGACGTACTTCCGGGTCTGAAAAATGAGCAAATACGGAGCTGCAATACCACCCAGTGCCACTAGGTTGGCTCCAAAAAGCCTCCGGCTCCATAGACTCCCATTCAACTTCTCTCATCTAATACAAAGTGAATAAATTGTGTCCAGGTGTTATCTCGGTGTTGTTAGCTAAAGTCAGTCCTTCTTATTAGTTTTCTGGAGGTCCATCTGAAAATAATCTGTCATTAATTAGAAAATAAGCCTCAGAAAGACTGTTTTGGTGTGGGGGGTGGGGGCCGTGTCTGTTTGATTGACAGTTGCAGCTATCGTTGGGCCAATCAGATGGGTCAGATCCACCGCTCGCTCCTCCCCCAGCTCGTCCAAATATGGTCACTTCCTACTCCAAACTGCTCCGAACTGGCAAGATGGCCACTTATTTCTTTCTAACAAAAACAAATCTGAAACCTTTAAACTGAACCTCTACTGTCTGAAACCAAATCAAACGCATCCTGTTGACTTTATAACAAAATAAAAGTCAGCGTCTAGCAGACGACAACAACACGTAGATCTGTGAAACGCAGACTGAGTCCAGAGAGAGTCTCCCTTTTGTCTCCTGACTGTGCTTCCTGTCGGCCCTCTGCTGAGGCCCGGGCGCCACTCGCTGTACTTGCTGAAAGAAGAAGAAGAGGAAGAGAAAAAAAGCCTCCGCAAACACAATCACAAGTCCAGTGAGAATTCACAGATGATTTCTGTAGCGGTGCAATCTGCTCCGAAGACACACCAGCTTTAACTCGCACTCAGACCGAGGCGAGATTTCTGCTTCTATACCGATTGGATTTATGTTTAACATCCTGCAGCAAAAGATGCTGCTGACGACACTAAACGTTTGAATCATAACCAATGATAAAAAGTCCCTTCTTTTATTTTTAGAGCAGCATTCTGCAGTGTGGCATCAAACTAGGACATAAAGTCCATTATATGAGCATGTATTTAAAAAATAATAAGGATATGAGAGATGATTTGGCATAAAATTAAGAATTAATTAAGAAAATAAAAACAAATCACAGATTTATATTTTATGGTCATAAAACCCAAATTTTAATGAGCAGGAGGGATATATTTTTATGAAATATAACGAGTGGAACAAAGTACTAACTGCGAGTTCTATTCACGATGTTCTGCAGGTAACGGGTGAACAGTACACGCGTGTGCACGTGGGGACGTCATGCAAGGAGGAGGAACATGGAGGAAGGAAGACACGTGACGATGTGATGAGCAAACGGGTGAGCACAAGAACTGGCGGCAAAAAAACATCAGGAGGCAAAAAAACAACTTTAACTTATCCATATCTCAGCCTGGTGATGTTAAAAAGTTCACGAGAAGAGATTTAATTAGATATTTGTCATTTGTACTTCTGCCATACTTTGTTCAGACATTGTTTAGGGCTGCAAATTATTAAACTACGGCTTCCTGCCCTCCAAAGTGCGGCCCAAATGTCACTTAAAAAAAAAAAAAAATCATTAAATGGAACAACAGAAAGAACCCGAACGCACGACACTGGAAGCTGGATGACTTTCATAAAACAAAAACACAAGGTCAGGAGAAAAAATGAAGGGAGGCGGCTGCAGCTGAGGCCGAAAGACAGGATCCTAAAATACAAGAACAAATATGGAGCCAAAAACTCAGACGAAAGAAGGGAAGGCGAGGACTGAAAAACAATGGAGAGGAGTACAACGAGGGACAGATGGAAAGAACAGTGAGTATTTTTCTCTGACTGTCTCGATTTCTATCTGAAGGAATCTCATGTGCTTTTACTTCAAATACTGCCCCCCCCCCCCACACACACACACACACCAGGATGAATAATACCGCTGCTGCATGCTTCATCCTGTAAAGCCTGTAAATACGGCACATTGTGGTTCATCCGCGGGACAGAAATATCTCCACTTCTAAAGAACACATTAAAGGTTCCCGGAGAAGAAGCCAGCAGCACGTTTTGGCCGGAATGTGAAGAATGGAGCGACGGCGGCGGTCCGGTTGCGAAAGCATCGACGGTACCTGGCCATCTGCTTCTCAGCATCACACTCCCACCAGTCCAACACATGCCGGTGCCAAAACCCTACGGCTCTGACGTCAACACACGCGCACAAACCGGACACTCGGAACACGGACCTGAGAACACGCCTCCGCGAGTCACTTCATTTAGGTCAGGGAAACAATTCACGTGAAGTTATTTTTAATGGGGACGACGTTTGTCCAGCAGACGACCAGGAATCTTCTTTCATCGCCTCCGTCGTCCACGCATGCAGCAGAAGAGATGGATGATGATGATGATGATGATGACCGGCTCCTCGGGCCGCAGCGGCCTGCATGTGTTCGCTCACTGCATCGCTCTAAAAAACATTTTCCTTTTTGAGAAGTTTCCTTGACCCAGAAAACACACACACACACACACACACAAACACGCGCCCTCCTTATCTTCCGCTGAGACTAAAGCTGCGGTGCAGACCGGAGTGGAAGGGTGAGCTTAAGTTTAGGCTTCAAACCGCCCTATTTACTTCCTATATATAGTTGATGGCCGCGGGACGCTCGGCCCGGCTGCTCCTCATCAGCCTCTGAGAGTGAAGGAGCTCACGCGTTAATGAACGTCTATCACGGGCGCCGCAGCTCCAGGACTCCAGGACGTCTGCTACGCCAAGCTCATACCAGCTTTGATGTTCACCACCCGGCTTATAGCTGGAGGTGCTGCCCCACATTAGCCCGTCCCGCCTGTGATCTGACAGCGAGCGGGAGAGCTCAGCTGCCGGGATGCATTATTCATGAGCCGGCCCGACTCAGAGTCTCTTCAGCAGCCCCCGAAGGATGAGGAACAATATTTCAGTTCCATATGAAGTTTTCGTGTTCAATCCGTCCCGAGTGCAGCCGCATGTTTCAGCCTCTGTCTTGCTCTCTGTAGTCTGTATAATACCAGACGGCGGCGGCTACGTGAACCTGGTTCTGAAGATCGTGTCACATGACTGAAAGCTACAAAAAGAGCTACTAATTGGACCTCGTGTTCAGATTGATTCACCGCCTTTATCCTCTTTATCCTTCATCAATAAAAGCGGCCCAAATAGCATCAGTGTTTCACTTTAAGTTATAATGAATTGATGATGAAAAAATAATGAAAGCGCCACTAAATTGGAACTCTGCGGTTTTAAGCAGCTTTAATTTGACACAGATGAAATGTTAATGTTTGAATGGGAACGTCTTCTAAATGGACCTCGTGATGGGACGCTGAGACATTAGCTGCCATTATCGTCCGAGTTTCTTTTTATTCGAACTTTGCTGTCTTTTAAGTGTCGACTGAGTTTCGTGGCCATTAAAAACTTATTTTCCCCATTCTTGTTTGGAAACTTTTCATCCGTTTGGTGAGAGAAAGACCTGAAGGCCTCGCGGGAAAACATTCGCTAACAAACCTGCCAATTAGGAGGAACTCTCCGGTTACCCCGAGCCGCCTCATGGCCATCAGCAGCCCGCGCACCGTCATGCCCTCGCAGAAGCAGACAACCACTCGGGCTTTGGGCAGACGCTCCCGCAGCTTCCTCAGCAGACGGTCGAATTGCTTCTCGCCGGCGTTGCTGTAGATCTTGTCAGAGTGGGCAATGCAGAGGCCGTCCTGCGAGGCGATCTCTTTGAACACCTCCATCCCGCTCTCGCCGTAGTTACCTGGGAGACGGGAAAGAGAGGGCCTGTCAGTCATCATCTGTCATACGTTCAACATGCAGCAGTTCATCCTGTTTAAATCTGAGCCCACGTCTTCTTCTTTGAGCTCTTAAGTGTCTCATTACTTCTTTATAGTGAATCAGGAGCAGAACAAACAGGCTCATCTTCATCACTGTGAACTAGCAAACGGGCTCATCTTCGTCACTGTGAAGCAGCAAACGGGCTCATCTTCATCACTGTGAAGCTGCAAACGGGCTCATCTTCATCACTGTGAACCAGCAAATGGGCTCATTTTAATCACTGAAGCAGAAAACGGGCTCATCTTCATCACTGTGAACCAACAAACAGGCTCATCTTCATCATTGTAACAAAGTTGGGAGGTTTTCCACTGGATAAACTCGTCTTCATACTGCAATTGTTCAGATTTTTTATTCATAAATCTTTATATGCTTTAAAATGCTTTTAAAATACAGCATTCAGTTCTGTTACCATCACTAAGATGCAAAACAACATTTTTGATGGAGATTAATTTCAGGTTTTTAAGGATTTAAATTGCCCTTATTTCCTGAAATAAACAATCCATTGATGTTTTGTTGACACGTCAGATAAGACGTCCATCACAATTTCTGAAAACATCCTTCAGCTCCAAACCTAAAGATTTAGTATGAAAACAAAGAAAACACACGAATGACTAATAACCTTTGTGCCAAATTTGAAGAGATTCCATGAAGACCTTTCTGAGATATCGCATTCACCACAGAAAGCAGATGTGAACTCACAGTGACCTTTGACCTTTTATCACCAAAATGTTATCAGTTCATCCTTGAGTCAAAGGGAATGTTTGCACCAAACTTGAACAAATTCTGTCAAGGTGTTCCTGAGAATTAGTTCACGAGAATGGAATGGGTGCAGAAGGACGGACCGAGGCCATATCAACCTTGACATTTGACCTTTGATCACCAAAATCTTACCAGATCATCTTTGACACCAAAGGAATGTTTTTGCCAAGTTTGAACCAATTCCCTCCAGGCGTTCCTGAAATATTGCAGGACAAACAGACGGATGGACGGATGTAGCTATCGGTAGCATGGAGGCATAAAAACCTAACATAACTGTTGACTCATTAAAGGGGCATTGCACTGATTTTTACACATGAAGCTCAGGTGATGCTTTTGAAGCGGGGCCTGGACGGTGTCATGGCGACAGTGATTGAGTTGCATTATGGGAAATGTCAGTGTTCTGAAGCTTGGTTTAACCTTGGGACTAAAAGTCAGACAATCTCAGTTTGAATCATTCTGTTCCAGCGAGTCTATAACTATAAAACAGTGTAATATTGAGACAAGGTTGAGACATCTTACCCTCGGTGTGGACGGCAGACACGTACGTCCAGTTGTAGCGCTTGACGATGTCCAGCAGTGCTCTGGCCTGCAGCGTGTCGGAGGGCACCACCCGGAGGAAGTACTTGAACAGCGTCTTGTCGCTGAGGTCGATGCTGGTCGCCGAGTAGGCGATCTGCGGGATGTTGAACAGCTGCAGCAGGTTCTGGACCTGGATCGCCACCGAGCTGGACCCGGGCCCGATGACCCCGGCGATGGGCTTCTTGGTGGGCGGTGGCTGGCTGGACGGCGCTCCTCCGATGCACCACCTGGAGCCCTCCGTCTCGTCCCGGATGGAGATGAGCGAGTCTCGTATGAACTCGATGCTCTGCTCCAGAGCCACCGAGGAGTGCCAGCAGGAGTCCCTGATCTCGCAGCCCAGCGTGATGTTGGGCAGCAGCTTCGGGTCGGAGTTAATCCGGTCCAAGGCGTGGAACATGGCCTCCACTCTCTGGATGCCGTACTGCTCGCGCACCTCACCGCACTTCCTGTCCGCCACCCTCTCGGCCGATGGCTGGTGGTGGACGGAGAAGAGGGCTCCGATTATAATATCCCCGTCCATCCGGGCCACCAGGCGGGTCGCCGAGCTCGGCACCACCGACCTCTCATACTTCCCTTTGGACAGAACGAACGCCTCGAACAGCAAAACGGGCAGATATAAAACGCTGATGGCGGTCAGGTAAATCATATTCGATATGGTGCCGCCGGTGCTGAACGTAGAATCATGTCCACCTGGCCATCATTCGGGTCCATCAATCCTCCTGAAACAGGGGAAATTAACTCAGCTGTTTCTTATCCGGCGTTGTCACCCTGCAGGTGAGACACGCAGCGTTAATTATTTTTACACACATGTAACCGGAGAATAAACACCTCAGAGGTCGATGCCTCTCTGTGTCCTGTACAGTAATCAGTTCAATGTGACGCTTTTCTCTGACGTTTTACCGACAAAACAATCGATTCAAAGACAACAGACACGTGCAGGGAGGTCTCTTCTTTATTTAAAAACATGCAGCAGTGTTTTTTGTAATGCACCTACAGGTTGGAACAGAAAAACAACCGCCAGGCTTCACTGGATGCTAATCTCATCTCACTGACAGTGAACCCTTTTTAAGTTTCAGCACCACGGACAGCTCCCTCAGAAGGATCCAACCTGCGAGTGTTTCTTCAACTTTTACCTCCCAAACCAGCTCACACACACACACACACACACACACACACACACACACACACACACACACACACACACAGAACCAACCCGGTCCACCTGAGTCATCGCTCCACAGCTGACTCTAGAGCGTCCACCGCAGCTCATCATTAAGCATCGTCACTCGCATGCATCCCAGCTGAACGCTCGAGCAGATGTGTGTGTGTGTGTGTGTGTGTGTGTGTGTGTGTGTGTGTGTGTGTGTGTGTGTGTGTGTGTGTGTGTGTGTGTGTGTGTGTCTGTGTGTGTGTGTGTGTGTGTGTGTGTGTGTGTGTCTGATGACTTCACCTACCTGCAGCAGGCAGCGCGGGACATGGTAGGTGCGTGTCTCCTCTGAAGCAGCCAGACTGGACTCCGGCTCTTCTGCCGAGAAAGCACACGGCGGGCTGACTCTCGCTCTCCCTCCCTCTCTCTCTGCGCTCATCATCAGATGCCCCCTTCTTCTCCTCTTCCTCACTGCATCTCGAAAGCGGGTCACACTCACTGCAGTGTCCCTGATTTGAAGCCACAGTTCACGCACGTCAGAAGGGATGCATAGACTCTTGGATTTTTGGGGGGAAATATTGAGGTGCATGTGAGAGGGAATGCAAATGATAAAAAAAACCTCAAAGAAACGAGATAAGTGCTTTCAATCATCGAGCAGCAGGAGGCTGTTTATTCTGCAAATGAAAAGTGTGAAGAGACTCTCCAAGTTGACATGAATGAACCTCCTGCGTCGTGTTTCTCACTGACAGATGTGATTCACTTCATTCACTGCTGCAGCCGGAGAAACACACCACGCTCTACTGCCACCGTGTGGATGATGTATGGTACTACCAGTGCACCCCAACTCAAAATACAAGTTTATTCAACATAAATCAGCGCTAAACAGAAAACAGCAATAAAATGATAAAGTACGCAAAAAAGAGGAGGGCAAAATATATGAATACCCCTCCCCAGGTGTATTATTTTTACATTTTGTAAGAAAAAAATTAAAAAACTTAAATTTAATCAAACGCAGACTGAGAGCATACCAAAATGTGCCCATACAAATACAGAAAATTAAGAACATCGCAATATAACACCTAGTATTTGTATTTAATCTAATTTTCTCAAAAAGAAGTAAAAAAACCGGCGTTTTATTTGTATTGCCCGGTCTTTCCGCTGCTTTGACGTCACTTCCTGTTGTTAAAAATGGACGTCAACACTGAAGCGATTCTGTGAGCTGTGCTTCGGTGCTGTTCTGCCAGACTTTTCGGACCTGTTTCCACATGAACCGAACTCTGACGCAACGATAAGAGCCGCAGCGGTTTGCGGGAGACGCGCACACAGTAAATACGCTTCTTTATATTCGTTGGTTTTGCGGTGAGACGCTGACATACGCATTGAGTCTCGTTGTGTTGTCTACTGTTGTTCACTGAAACTTTCACCGACAGAAGGAAGCTGGTTTTAAAACCGGAAGCTGCCAACAGGCAGGGGAAACCGTCGCAGGGTCAGGTGAGCACTGGCACCTGAGGTGGACTTTGTACTCACCTGCCAGGCTGCTAATGTTCCCGCCTTGTGGCCACTTAACGTTTAGTGTTAAACTCACAGAAGCTACAGGAACCGGTGCGGACCCGGTTCACCTGGCGGGACACCTGAGAGACTACCTGATCCAGACCCTACAGAAAACATAAAGAGTCTGTATCAGCAGTCTCCAACCTGGGGATCAAAGCTGCTTCATTTTGTCCCTGTATAAAAGAAATGTTTAAAATCACGTAGCAGCAAATATCAGATTATTTATATGTTTGCTGTATGTTGCTGATATTGTAAAAACATAAAACAGAATTATTTTTTGAATAAATACAAAACTTCCCCTGTCTGTAGTTTCACGATGAGCGGCCGAAGGAAGAGGGCCCCTCCGGTGAGGGTGGATGAGGAGGCCAAGAGGAAGCTGGAGTGGAACATGCTGGAGGACCGCAGGAACGAGGCGATCCCGGAGGAGGACCAGACACCGACTTTCTCCGCCCTGTCCGTCGACCCGACCCCCAGCAGCTCCGCCTGCACCCGCTCAGGCCGCCTCGCGGAGGAAACCCCCGGCACGTCGTCAGAGAGCACCTCTGCCTCCCTGACGCTCACCGTGCTGCCGGCCTCGCAACTGGCCCACGTCTGGAAGGCTCTGATTGGGGAGTTCAGCTTGCGGCCGGCTCGGCTGCCTCCCGACTGCGAGCAGAGCACCTTCACCCTCCACAGGGTGTTCGACCAGCTCTGCTTCAGTCCCAGCAGCTGTGAGGAGAACTCCGGGCTGCAGTGGAGGTCCGAGGAGGACCCGTGTCCAACGGAGTGCAGCCTCAGCAGGATCCCGCTGGAGGACCTGGACTGGCTGCAGAAGCGGAAGGTGGTGCAGCTCTGCCACCAGGCCCAGGACGAGTC
Organism: Embiotoca jacksoni; assembly: GCF_022577435.1. Classification (NCBI taxonomy): domain Eukaryota; kingdom Metazoa; phylum Chordata; class Actinopteri; family Embiotocidae; genus Embiotoca; species Embiotoca jacksoni. The sequence continues at coordinate 877,444 of NW_027185378.1, forward strand.
AGTCAAGGTGAAAATCATCATGTTTATATACGTGTATACCTCGTGGTTAAATGCACATGTTTATGGTGGTGTTGTACACGTGTGCAGGATGTTTCTGCATCGATAACGAGACCACTTTCCTCTGCGAGAATATCAAATATCAAACTCTGATCTGAAGATGAAGAAGAAAACATTTATTATAAAGTTCAATTTCATTTTGATCAGACTGTAATATCTGGTGTTATTGAACTTGTTTCCTGAGCAGTTTTTATCTCCTTCAGCTATGATTTTTCCTGAAGCTGCTAACGAAGGCAAACATGCAGGAAAATCAACATTTCAAAAGAAAAGCCAGATGTGAAGTTTGTTAAAGCTACTATTGATGTGTTAAATCAGGGGTGCCCAAACTTTTTGGCTCAGGGGCCACATTGACGTAAAAAAAATTGTCATACGGGCCAGCATGAATTTTACATGCTACCGACGGGGAATGCTTTTTTGTATTTCCTTTTATTTTGCTTTGTTTTACTATGCTATCTGCTGCTAGGTAGATCTGATAACTGCCTGATCTGGATAAATGAAGATTATAATAAAAATAAATTGAATGCAAGTAAAGTATTCTATGAAATATGACTCAAACTCAAACCTTTATTCACCAGAATCAACAAATAACATGTTTGCATTAATGCGAAGGGTGATACTGAGATCTCGACTACAGTAAATGGGGCAGGTCTGGCTCAAAAACGGTGGTTTTAATGCGCAAGATGTCATGCAGGTGGGAGTCACTTAGTCTTGTCCTCACACGGTTCTTATTCATGTTCATAACTGAGAATGTCTTCTCGCACAAGTATGTCGAGCCAAACAAGCTCAACATTTTCTGAGCAAATGTTCAAATCTCTTGGAACCTGTCTTTATCCAGCTGCTGGTAAAAGTTGACAAGAGGGAGTTGTTGGTGCCGGCTGCGACACTCCGTGTCACACTGCAGCTCAATGAGCTCCAACTGCAGGTGGGCTGGAACGTCACTGGGATCCACGGAAAAAGGAGAGGAAAAAAGCGTGATCTCCTTTTCAATAGTTGCAAAATCACTGAAACGCTGTTGAAACTCCTCAGCCAGAGATGAGATGTTTGCGGCATACCTCCTCATTTGCGCACTGATATTGTGTGCTGGAAAACGGGTCATTATTGCTTGCAGAGGCTGCGTTTGTGACAGGTGGCTTTGGAAAAGTAGCAGCTTGGTCCGAAAGGCTTTCATATGTGAATACAGTTGGCTTATCATTGCATTTTGCCCCTGAAGGCTCGTGTTCAAGGCGTTCAGATGTTGGGTTATGTCAACTAAAAATCCGAAATCAGCCAGCCAAACAGGATCGGTTAGTTCTGGCATCGGTTGTCCCTTTTTTCCCAAGAATTGTCCAATTTCCTCTTTAAGAGAGTAGAAACGCTGCAGTGCAGACCCCCGACTGAGCCATCTTACATCAGTGTGATACACAACATCTCCGTATTCAGCGTGGATGTCCAGTAGAAATTGTTGAAACTGGCGGTTGCACAGGGCTTTGGATCGCGAGAGTTCGGCCACAACTTTACTGCCATCCTGTAGTGAAATATAAAATTGCTTTTTTTACGCGTGTATTTTAGACTGTGGACAACAGTACTGGGGGGCCACATATTATTGATTTTATGACAGAGGCTTCGGGCCAGTAGAAATATGAACGCGGGCCGCATTTGGCCCGGGGGCCGGACTTTGGGCATGTCTGTGTTAAACTGTGGGAGAGGGGAGCCCTCCGTTACCATGCCAACAGTAACATCACTGCTCTGCCACAGCGCAGTGGAGGAGGATCTTTATGACATTCAGTCATTCTGGTCCATTTAAGAAATATTTTCATCAGTTTATTGTTTAAAAAAAAAAAGTTTTGTCCTGTGAACCAGTAAATAAAGCTCACACACTGCTGGGAATAAAATCATGTTGCCGGATTTTTCTGATCACCACAAAGAGATTGTTTTTCAGCATCTGAATTTCCGCTAACTGTTATGTAATCTGAGGTTTGCCTCCATCCTCCAGGTGGGGATTTACCTGCTGGAAACTGGACTCGGGAAGCCGGAGTTCCTCAGCGAGGGCAACACTCGGCTGAAGAAAGCAAACCAACTGATGCAGAAGTTCATGGAGTATTTCTACGACTTCATTATTCCTGGTGAGCTCCTGCTGTCCCAACGTGTTATTGCAGCACTGTGGGGTTTAAAATCAGGTTATGAACCTCTAATGATGACACGCCTCCATCTCTCCGCTGAGTGCAGAAGTCGTAGAGAATGAGGAGGAGGAGTGCGACACCGACCTGGAGAGGCAGAACGTGGAGGAGCTCTACGACTACGTGAGACACCTCCACCAGGAGGAGCAGCAGGAGGACACCTACGACGTCCAGCACAAGACGCTCGTCCCCGTCCTCCGGCCCTATCAGAGGCAGGCCGTCAACTGGATGCTGAGGAGGGAGAAGTTCAGGAGGGTGGCAGCTAAAGGTGGCAAACACCATGCTCATGAAAACCGTCGTTTAAGTTTGACCGGGCGCTTCTAATCACTGTTAAATTAAAAACTAAAACTTTACTTTTCTTTGCAGAACAATCGCTGCATTTCCTGTGGAGGGAGCTCGTCACTCTGTGTGGAAAGAAGTTGTTTTACAACCCGTTCACCGGCTGGTAAGAACTCAGGTCCTCTTCTGTTTATCACAAGTGCAATAAAAGTTTAGTTTTCTCAGGGGAAACATTGCGGTGCCTTTTAAAAGATGCAATTCTGCAGGGAAAATCACTGCATGGGCTCAGGAACACTTCTGCAAACCATGCAGGTTAAAACTCCACCATACAAAGAAGAAAACCAGATATAACCTGCTGTGGCACATCAGTCTGTGGCTGCACGTCACTTTTGTTTAATTGCGGGTATCAGGTGTGACATGCTCCCCCTGAGACTTCCAGGTGTTGTTATTTTTCCAGTTTGATCCGGGAGTTCCCGCTGGCCGGCGTCGAGTGGCCCGGTGGCATCCTGGCTGACGAGATGGGACTCGGGAAGACGGTGGAGGTCCTGGCTCTCATCCTGTTTCACAGCCGGCAGGACGTGGCGCAGGAGGCCCTGACGCTGCCTGTGGTGCGGACCGTGTGGATGTTCTGTCTCTTATGTTTTAAACGCCGTATGTCTCTGTGCTCCTTGACGGTGTGTCTCTCGGCTTTTTAGGGGAAATCTGTGAATTACTTCGTTCCTCCTCCTCCGCTAGAAAGAAAACAAGTTTTCAGCTGCAAATCTGAAGCTCAGCCCAAGATGAAAATCTCCTACCCAGGTACATCCCTCGCTGTCCTTTGTCCTCTCCGTCTGTCCTCCATCAGTCCCTGACATTCGACTTTGTCCCCGTGCAGCCGTGCGCGTCATGCTCCTGACAGCCATCAAGGAGATGCGATCGGGAAAAGGAGCCTCGGTGAACGCCATCTTCACCTACATCCGCGCCACCTATGGCTACGACCTCCTGAAGAACCGCAACCACATCAGGAAGACGCTGACCAAGCTCATAGACGAGGGCGCGGTGGACCGGGTCAAAGGTCGCGGCTTGGCGGGGTCCTTCAAGCTGGGGAAGAAGTACAAAGAGACGAAGAAGACGTTGGCGGCAGCGGCGGCGAAGTCTGTAAGGACGAAGGGCTCCTGTGAGTGTGCGACGGTGTCAGCCAGTTGTGTGTCTTGAGTGTGTGCGTTGTGTTTGTCAGAGCTGCAGGAGCGCAGAGATCGCGCCCAGGAAGACGTTTCAGAGGCGAGCCAAGGAGAAGGCCGAAGCGGCGCTGCAGGACCGACCGGATGGGAGCCCTGCGACGACCGACGGACACGTTACCGTGAAAACGGAGACTCGGAGGAGGTGGCAGGAAAGTCCGAGAGGTGACCAGTGCGACGACACGCCGGACTCCTCTGCGGCGTCTCAGGATGAAGGTGAGGCCAGCGCGCGGGGCGTGTGCAGAACAGAAAGGGGAGGAGCTTTGCGGCTGGATCCACAGGAGGAGAGCGAAACCCCCACCAGAGCCTCGTTGGTCCCTTTCAACACGCCCGGCTACCGTTTCGAGTGCATCTGCGGCGAGCTGGGCCTCGTCGACTACAAGGCCCGGGTCCAGTGTATGAACTGTCAGTTGTGGCAGCACGCGCACTGCGTCAACTACAAGGAGGAGAGCCTGGAGACCACGCCCTTCTACTGCCCGCACTGCCTGGTGGCCATGAAGCCCGTCTCCACCGGGGCCACCCTCATCATCTCCCCCAGCTCCATCTGTCACCAGTGGGTGGAGGAGATCAACCGGCACATCAGGTCCTCGTTGCTGCGGGTGCTGGTGAGAGAGTTTCTGTTTCTATGGGCACACGTGGTGTCGCACGGTGTGATGTCACACGTTCACAAAACACACCAACCATCAGGGCTGAACGTTGGGATGCTGTGTAAATGATACCAGAATGTGATCATTTTCAAACCATGTAAACTTATATTTAATTGAAAATATGCCAAACACAACAAACTGAGAAATTGTATTGTTTTTGAAAAATATGTGCTCATTTTGAATTTCAAAAAGTTCTGACGGGGTCAACAAAAGACTGGAAAAGTTGTGTAACGCAAAAAAAAAAAAAAACACCTGGTGGAACATCTCACCTACTTAGGTTACCTGGCAACAGATCAGTAACATGATTAGGTTTAAAAAGATCTTTTCAGAGGCAGAGTCTCTCAGCAGTGAAATACTGTGAGAAAATAGTGCAACAATCTAAGAATAATGTTCCTCAACATTAAAAAGAATTTGTGGATTTCATCATCTACGGTTCATAATATTATGAAAAGATTTAGGGAATCTGGAGTATCTGTAGTGGAAATCACTGCACGGGCTCAGCAGCACTTCTGAACACCATCATCTGCAGGTTAAGAGAAGAAGAAACCAGATATAAACATGATCCAACTTCTCTGGGGGAGGCTCATGAACTCGTGTGGTGGATGGACAGCTGCTAAGTTAGCTGTAAATCTATAACTGTTCCCTTCCTGCCCATGTGGGTCACATGACTTCTATTATCCATTAATTCACAAACCCGTTTCCTCCTCTCCCCTCTGTTTGCTTTACGTCGAGCACCTGCAGAGAACGGTTAACTGATCCGTCCCGCTTCCTGTCAGGTGTACCAGGGCGTGAAGAAACACGGCTTCATCCAGCCCCACATGCTTGCGGAGCAGGACGTGGTCATCACCACCTACGACGTGCTGCGCTCCGAGCTCAACTACGTCGACATCCCGCACAGCAACAGCAAGGACGGCCGCCGCTTCCGCAACCAGAAGCGCTACATGGCCGTGCCGAGCCCCCTGGTGGCCGTAGAGTGGTGGCGCATCTGTCTGGACGAGGCTCAGATGGTCGAGTGTCCCACAGCGAAGGTGAGCGGTGGGGATTGGACTCGCATGTCGGAGCTGAGAGAAGGGGGTGAGGGGAGGGGTTCTGGTTCTGGTTCCGTCGGCTCACTCAGTCTTCCAATGTTTGTCTGTCAGGCTGCAGAGATGGCTCTGCGTCTCGCATCCGTCAACCGCTGGTGCGTCAGCGGCACTCCGGTCCAGAGAGGCCTGGAAGGTAAACCATCATCGTCACCTCTACAGGTCTGAGACGTGTCATTAAAATCCTCCTCCAGCCTGAACGGACGCTGCTCTCTGTCTGCAGATCTGTACGGCCTGGTTCTGTTCCTGGGCATCGACCCCTACTGGGTCAAACACTGGTGGGTCCAGCTGCTTTATCGGCCCTATCGCCGTGGAAACACGGAGCCTCTGTACAACGTAGTCGCTCAGATATTGTGGCGATCGGCTAAGAAAGACGTCATTGATCAGGTAAAAGTTCTGCATCTCAAGGAGGAGAGAAAAGAGAGGTTTTTTTCTTTCTGTCTGTTCTTCATCTGCGTCTCTTTTAAAGACTCCTGACAAACAGTGAGACGTAATAAAACGCGTCAGACTTTATACATCCTGAGTGTTTTCTGTTCGCTCAGATCCAGATCCCCCCTCAGACCGAGGAGGTGCACTGGCTGCGCTTCTCCCCCGTCGAGGGTCACTTCTACCACCGGCAGCACGAGGTCTGCTCTCAGGACGCGTTGGTCAAACTCCGGAAGATCTCCGACTGGAGCCTGAAGCTCGGCAGCCTCGACCGGCGCACCGTCAGCACCATCCTGTGTCCGCTGCTGAGGCTGCGGCAGGCGTGCTGCCACCCGCAGGCCGTGAGGGGGGAGTTCCTGCCTCTGCAGAAAAGGTGCGTGCCGCTCGGCGTCGTGAGAGGTGCCCTCCGAGGGCGGCCGCGGCGTTAATTAACCGTCATCATCCCCGCAGCCTTTTTGTCCCGCAAGCCGTGTTTATTTAAAGCTGACTCACTCATGAGTGATTTTGGTCTGAAGTGGGCGTGTCGCTCTCTCTCTGTGTCGCCTCCCTCTCCTCAGCACCATGACGATGGAGGAGCTCCTGAAGTCCCTGCAGAAGAAATGTCGAGTGGAGTGTGAAGAAGCTCACAGACAATTGGTGTGCGCTCTCAACGGCCTGGCGGGCATCCACATCATCAGAGGTACGCACCCCCATCTCGCTCCGCTGCTCCCACCTTCCCACGGGAACCCGGATGAAACAAAGCCGAGCCGCGATCGCGCCTCTTTGTTTCCGAGAGTTTCTCATTAGCTCTCGACGGAAGTGTTGGTGTTTTTTTAAAGGTTTCTTTCGCCTCTTGCAGATGAGTTTGGTTATGCAGTGGAGATGTACAGAGAAGTGCTCCGTTCATCAGAGGAGCACAAAGGACGACTGAAAACGGATTCTTTACAGGTACGAGGTCTCGCGTCTCATTTAGCGTGTGAAGAGTTCGAGCTCCGCAGAGAGACGTCCTCTCCTTTGACAAAAGTTCTTTACGTTCCCGCCTTTAAATACACTCTTGAGATCGGCGCAAACATACCAACATCTCCTGTTGTGGTGAAAACAGAGGCTGCATGCGACCCACAACCTGATGGAGCTGCTGAGCGCAAAGCATGCTGGGATCCCCCCCACGCTGAGGGACGACCGGCTCAGCGAGGAGGTAAAGTTTACCCCGGGCGGGAGTTCTGCACGGCTGTTATCTTTGAGAATAAACCCCGAGTGTCCGTCCGTCCGCAGGCCGAGCAGCTGCGGCAGCACTACATGACCAAGTACGACTCGGAGGTGGCGGACGCTCACCAGGCGCTGCAGCCGGTGCTGCAGAACATCAAGGAGCTCAAGAGAAAAGTGAGAACTTCACTTTTAAGGGAACTGTACTAAAACACACACACACCGAGTTTGTATGTTGTTGCAGAGTTTTTTTGTAATTGTTTTCATCAAAAATGTTAGACTTTTACGGCAGGTTTTCGAAAATATTTTGATGTCATTTGTGGAGTTTTCTCCGGCAGATCGAGGTCAAATTTAACGTGCTTGAATTTGTGTTAATTATTGTGATTTGCAAGATTGCGATTTCTTTGGAAGGGACTGATTGTTTTCCGAGAGCAAAGTCAGTGTTTGTTTCACGATAATTCACTTTTAATAACCGGCTGTAAACCTGCAGTTACACCCTGACGCAGGGAGGAGAATTTATTTGCGTAATTTATAGAAACAGAAATGTATTGACGTTTATTTAGTAGATAAATAAACACAAACACAAAGGAAGGGAAAAAAAACAGTTCCGCGCAAAACAAACCAACACGGCAATATGTCAGAGCTGTCGTGCTAATGTGTCTTATCAATATCTGACCACATAGAAAACTGAAATGAGAAGAGATTAAAACAGATGTATTGATTATGATGGTTTGAAGACAAAAAAAAATAACTTCACATTAACTTTTTTTCTTCCTTTCGCTGTTCTTTATATTGAATATTACAGGTTATTGATTACGTACCTGCAACCTTTGAGTGCAGAAAATAAGAAAGGAAATCTTCCTTTGTGAGTAAAAACCATTAATATTGCTCCAATGTAAATCCTGATCCCCCTGTGTATCCCTCCAGGTGAAGCTGAGCGCCCCCTGGTGGCTGGACGTCATTCAGCGGTCGATCCGCTGCGCCACCGACGACGACCTGGTGTCCCGCGTGAAGAACGAGCTGACGTGCAGCTACAAGCAGCAGGCCAACAAGCTCTCCATGGCAGACAAGTAAACAGGTTTACAAGAGAGAGAGAGAGCGAGTGAGGTGCGGTGATTTGTGACCCCGGGAGGCTCAACACATCTCCGCTGTCCTGCAGGTTCAGGGACGCCTGCGGGCTGCAGTTCCTGCTGTCCACGCAGATGCAGGACCTGATGAAGTCTCAGAAGACGGTGCAGGACGCGGTGACGAGGCTGGAGGGTCCGGCGTCCAAGAAGGTCATCGATGAGGCCACCGTGTGTCACCTCAGGCCCATGAGGCTGCCGCTCAACAAGTATGATGCACCTTCCAGAGACACAAACTCATTAAAGCTTTTCAATTTGCGTTTCATTTTTCTCTTGATTCCTAATGTGACCTCCTCTCGTCATATCCCAGCTGCGTGTTCTGCAAAGCCGACGAGCTCTTCACGGATTACGAGTCCAAGCTGTTCTCTCACACGTAAGCAGAGCAGCATTCACGCGTCCGTTGGACTTGATCGGACGGCGTTCACTGATCAGACAAAAAAAAACAAAAAAAAAACCTCCTCGACAGGGTCAAAGGTCAGACGGCCATCTTCGAGGAGATGATCGAGGACGAGGAGGGGCTGGTGGACGACCGCCTGCCCACCACCAGCCGAGGGCTGTGGGCGGCCAGCGAGACGGAGCGCACGCTGAAGGCTGTCCTGTCCTTCGCCAAATTGAAGCGGATGGAGGCGGAGCTGGTGGAGGAGGGCAACACCTTCATGGAGCTGTTTGAGTTCTGGAAGAAGGAGTACAAGGTTCGTACGGAGACACACAAACACATCGGTTCATATAAAGAATCATAAAAAGACATGGGGTCCTAATAGACTTCACAAAGAAAAAACTACAGATTCTCTTATGATTTAAAGCTGCGTTCTCACCAATCAGCAACCAGTGGTGATGTCATCTCGTTACGGTTCAAATTCTGTCCGTCGCTATCTCGCTAGTTCGGAGCGGTTTGGAGCAGGACGTGACCATATTTGGACGAGCTGGGGGAGGAGTCAGCGGTGGATCTGACTGATTTCATTGGAAACCTGATGATACTACGTCCCGCCCACCAATAGCTGTAAACCTAACTGCACCACAGGCCTCTCAACCAAACGGACACGCCCCCAAAAACATGTCTTTTTGAAGCTTATTTTTCTATTTAATGATGGATTATTTTCAGATGGACCTCCAGAAAACTAATGAGAAGGAGCGACTTTAACTAACAACACCGAGATAACTGGTGGAGACATTTTATTGAGTTTGTATTTGATGAAAGTTGAATGGGAGTCTATGGAGCCTCTAGTGGCACTGTGTGGTATTGCAGCTTAAGGCACTTCTGCATCTGCCTTTATTTTTCAGACCTGGAAGCTACGAACACTTTTACATACAGACTGTGTTTGGTCAGAACTCAAATATCAGGATTGAAAGGAGCCTGGTCCGACCAATAGAGGTGCTCTCAGTCTGGATCAAACTTCGGACTTTCAGTCCAGTTACAGGAAGTCGTATCATCGCTGATTAAATCACAGAAGAAGATTTTTTTAAACAATAATCTAAACTGTCAGCATCGTCCTCCTGTTATTAAATCCTGAACGTGTTTCGTAAAGCTGGAGCAGGTGAACCTGAACTCTGTCGCTCTGCAGGTTCTGCACGAGTACTGGATGGTCCTGCGGAACCACGTGTCGGCCATTGACGAGCTGGGCATGGCAACGGAGAGGCTGCGCGTCCGTCTGCCCGACGAGCCGAAGCCCAAACTGCTGCACATCATCGAGCCGCACGAGGTGGCTGAACACAGCACATACAGCACTTCTCTGGAAGCTGCAGCTATTTTTTTTTTTTTTTATTGCATTCCTGACCTCTGACCCCGCCCCTCCCGCCTGCAGGTGGAGCAGAACCGAGTGAAGCTCCTGAACGACCAGGCGGTGGCCAAGTCTCAGCTGCAGAAGAAGCTCGGACAGTTTCTGTACCTCACCAACCTGGAGAAGGTAGATTTAAAAAGCGCCGAACATTTTATCAGAACCGGGCCGTAAATCTCACTCCAAAATAACATCAGCTGTCTGTCTCAGTCGCAGGACAAGTCCACCGGAGGACTCAACCCGGAGCCGTGTCCCATCTGTGCCCGGCCGCTGGGACAGGAGGTGAGTGGACTTTAGTCTCTGCTAATGTCTGGAAACATAATCTTCCTGGATGTCCTGTCCTCCTCTGAAACTGTCCTCTCCTGTCCTCCCTCTGTCTCTGTCCTGTCCTCTCCTCTGAAACTGTCCTGTCCTCTCCTCCAAAACTGTCCCTCTGTCTCTGTCCCCCAGTGGGCCGTCCTGACCTGCGGCCACTGCTTCTGCAATGAGTGCATCGCCATCATCGTGGAGCAGTACAGCATGGGCTCCCGGCGCCGCGCCATCAAGTGCGCCATCTGCAGGCAGACCACGTCCCACGCAGAGATCTCCTATGTCTTCACCACGCAGGCGTCCAGCCAGGACCAGGACATACCGGTGAAGGTGAGCTGCGTCTCGCTCTGTCCCACTCTTGGAGCATTTCCGTGATCTAACCCGCCGTCTCCTCCTTCCTTTGTCTGCCAGGGGAGCCACTCCACTAAGGTGGAGGCCGTGGTGAGGACGCTGAAGAAGATCCAAGTGTCCTACCCCGGGGCCAAGTGTCTCGTCTTCTCCACGGTAACGGGACGCCGCCTCAGACCTGTGAGGAGCTGATGACCTCCGTCTGACCCTCTGTGTTTCTTCTTCTCCTGTGTGCAGTGGCAGAGTGTGCTGGACATCATCGCCAAGGCCTTGTTCGACAACAGCCTGGAGTTTTCTCAGATCAACGGGATCCACAAGTTCCAGGTCTCCATCTCATCTTTCACTTCTTCTGGACGCAGCAAAATACGACACGACAAAAAATATATGATCATACCTGACAGAAGGCTTTATAATGGAGTTTCCTGTCAGACCTGTAGAAGAAGAAATAAAGTGTCAAGAGTCGCAGTGAAGCAGCTGAAAGTCAAATTCTGCAGGACGACATCGAATACTTTTATATTTCTGGATGAAACATTTTAAAAGTGTTAAATAATGGAGCAAAATCAGCATATTGAGCAGTGGTTTCAAATTAAATGAAACACACAGACTCAGAATGATGCATTGAAACTGATTTCCACATGTCTGACTGATTTCTGCATTTCTGACTTGCAGGAGAACCTGTGCTCCTTCAAATACGAAGAGAAGATCAACATCCTCCTCCTCCCTCTGCACACAGGCTCCAACGGGCTGAACATCATCGAGGCGACTCACGTGCTGCTGGTCGAGCCAATCCTGAACCCGGCTCACGAGCTGCAGGCGATCGGCAGGGTGCACCGGATCGGACAGACCAAGTAAGAAGCAGCTGCATGACGTCAGAGTTTTTGAGAAAATCAAACATTTCTGATGCAATAATCACACATGAAAAAGTTTGAGGTGAAAGTGACTCGCCTTCTTTTATAAGATTAGATTAATAATGGATCAGTTGTACGTTGAGCCCAGTTTCTACCTCCCGTCTCCTCCAGGCCGACGTTCGTGCACAGATTCCTCATCAAGTCCACGATAGAGGAGAGGATGCAGGCGATGCTGAAGACGGCAGAGAAGAGGTTTGTGTTTTATGATGGTTTTTTATAAACTCGGAGCGTGTCGGAGGTGTCGCTGACCTCTCTGCCTTCTGATCCGCAGTCACAGCAGCGCCGCCATGAAGCACTCGGAGGCCGCCGTGCTGACGGTCACTGACCTGGCCGACCTGTTCACCGACGACACCGAACCTCTGGAGTGAGTCGAGCTGCAGGTGGAGCTCACGAACTCTCCGAATTTGCACATTCCGCTTTTCTTTTTTTTTTTTTCCTTTTTTTTATGTGAGCTGTGAAATATTTTATCAGACCATCCTGGTCTTTTACATCTTTTTGGAGCCGTTTGTCATATTTCCCGGTTCGGTGACTACGTCCGCTGTTTGACTGCACCGTGTTGTTATGTGTTACTCTGTGTGGCCGGTCGGGAAAATAAAAGTGTGAAAGAGGCTCGTTTTCTCCTTTTTCAGCTTTTATTTCTCTGCAGTAAAAAAAAAAAAAAAAAAAAAAACCACACCCTCCCCCCTCTCACACATGTTCTCCCTGGTCCTGCTCTTTGTCTCTGAATTGCCCTTGACTGGTAATGAGTTTCTTTTCACCTGCCTGACTGGGATTCCCGCTCCCGTAAAGGTTTTAATACGTCCAGACAAAAGATGGAGAAACAAAGAAGTGCTCCCCGTGCTGCTGCTGCTCCTGCTGCTGCTCCTCTGGTGTTGACCGGCCCCGCTAGAGGGACGGAGGAGGATGTTTACTGGGAGGACCGGGCCGCGGTGGGCGGTCACATCGGGTTACCTCGGACTCCCCTCGGCTCTCCCCACTCATGTGTGGAATCTCATTGTTGTCGGGGGTGGGGCGGGGTGGGAGGGTGTGGGGGGCAACATCATTCAAGCTGGTGCTTTAAGGCCAGACGGAGAGGCTCGCACTTCATTAGAGCTGTGTGTGGAGGGCCGAAGGAAAAAGTGGGGCTCATCGTCTTCTGGTGACAGCGAGCCTGAAGATCCACAGAGTTCCAAGCGAGAAGAGGAGGACGAGGCCTGAGCGGAGACAGAGATAGAGACAGAGAGAGAGAGAGAGAGAGAGTGAGAGAGAGGACGATGGCAGCGGTCGGGCTGGGTTTGGCCTGGTTGCTGTTCAGTGTGAAGATGGTCACCTCGACCGTCTACCTGCATCCGGAGGAGGAAGGTGAGCTCACGCCGAACATCCGGGGGCGGAAACGGCATCATCTTTGCATTTTCATATTTGAACACTTGGTGTTTTGTCTAATTAATCAAAAATAATTCACGAATGAGCTAGTAACTCTCAGTCTGACGTGAATGACAAGAGATGTAATCCATTTTTTAAGACAAAGATTTACTAAAAAAAAAATTCAAATTTACTTTCTGTCACACGGTAGAAGAACCATGCAGGCAGAGTAAACTTTATCAAATTAGTTAGAATGATTTGAGTTGCAGGTTTTATTAAATTAAAGTTTTTCATCTTCTCTCCATCAGAGCTGAATGAAACTGTGATCTGCACCAACGACCACATGGAGGTCGTCATTCCAAGCGCCTTCTTCCTCAGTAAAGTGCCTCCAGTTCACGTAAGTCGTCACTCTGATGTCTGTCATCTCCGTTGGACCGTCTTGTCTCCGCTCATCGTCCCCTCTCTGCTCAGGTTTGGGATTTGCATCTCAATGACCCGGAGTGCCGCGGCGCCGAGGTCAGGGACGACTACGTCTTCAGCATCAGGACCAACCTGTCGGACTGCGGGACGCTCACGGTACGACCTGTTCCAACCAATCAGACGCCGCACGTGACCTCAGACGGCCCGTCATGAAGAGATGAGGACGAGCTGCTGCTTTGATCTTCATTAATAACTACATAAACATCCTCATCATCATAAATCATCTGTTTTACGACCTCCTCTCCTCTTTTTTTTTGTATCGCTCTTTTACGTGAGAGTCAAAATAACGGCGGCTTTTCTTCCTGCAGTGACGTAAACGTTTAGATGGCTGCTTTAGAGTAAGATGGACAGAGAAAGGCACAAACCCAGATAAGGAGGAGGAGGAAGGGCCGTGTTGTTCCTTCCAACCCGTCACAGCCTCTTTCAGAGTGGCTCCGGGGCCCTGAATGGCCCTCCAGTTCTAAATTATCAGGATTTACATGGAAATGATGATTATTTGTTGAGACTCGGTGAATAGGTGGGAATGAGGAGGGGGGCTGTAAATCAGCTGCCAACTAGCCCCCCCCCCCTCATTATTTGAATCCCCCTATGGACCCCCTCTTGTGTGTCCTTGAGTTGCCTACTTGGAATGTACGAAGGTTTTTTTTTCTTGTAAAGTGAGCAAAAGGTTAACAAAGGAAGGGGGGAGAGGTGGTGTTGTCTCCCAGCGCTCCACCTCTGTAGTTTACGAGGCAGTTGGGGGAGGGGGGGTCCCGTGCCGTGCCATGCCGTGTTTACCAAGAAGCAGTAAAGGATGTCTCAACTGTTGGTGATTCATCCTGCTCAGGGGCAACAGGAGCCTCCTCCATGTTCCCTCAGCAAGGGGTCCAAACGGAGCTCAGCCACCGTCCACATTTTTTTTATGGGAGCATAATATTAACAGTATCTCTCATCTTTTCACGGAGGAGGACGGGACAGATAGCGTGACCTCCGAGTTCACCAAGACGTGTCTGTACCAGCACGCTGCTTCAGTCTGAGCTGGTTAAACGTTAGAAACCTGCAAACATCTCGGTCTCCGGCCATCTCCTGCTGTCTCTGTTGGGTCAGCACTGGGAGGTGAAGCAGTTTAATGGAGTTAAATGGATCAGCTGCAGAACTGATAGGAGTTAAAATTACAAAAATTCCCAAATATACTTCTTATTTCCAGCTTCTCTAAATTTGCTGCTAGTTTTCTCTGGAAATTATTTGGAAAAAAACTATAAGGGGGTCCTCAACAAAACATGCAAAACATTAAAAGAAAGAGACAAAAATCAACACTCATTAAAAAACAAAACAAATGTGACTAAAATGCAAACAAATAATAATACATTTCACAAAATATGCCAGATCATTCTCCAAGTAGATCATAAAAACTTTCATTTATAAATTATACAAAATTATTAATGACAGTGGTAGCATTAAATAATAAACATATAAAGTTGTTATTGTGGACATGAACGATTTTTTTTTTTTAGGCTGTTGGCTAACTTTTTTATTTTTACCATTTTCTGATAATTTGTGGAGCAAACTGTTGATCATTTTAACAAAAAAAAAAGTATTTGCATTTGATTTCATAATGAAAATAAGGGTTTTCTGCACCGTTGACCAGGTAGCTTTAATTTAGATGGTCCAGATGTGATCCAGATGTCAGTGAAGGCAGATGAGTCCAGGGTTAGAGGTCAATGGGATTATTACACCTCTTTTCACTCTAAACTTCCTGGTTGGTGATTCCAACCTGAAACACCTGAAGTCTATTGAGTGATAATGAATATTAATGATTATTAGAAGAGAATAATGAATGACAGGTAATGTTGAGGGACTTGGCTGACGTCGCACCTGTCTGAGTGTCTCCATCTCTCCTCAGGCCTCCGACGACACTCACATCATGTTCATCAACACCATCCACAACGACATCGCTGACGTCATCATCAGGAACTACGTCAACATCACCTTCGTGTGCCGCTACCCCCGTCAACTACATGGTGCAGCAGCCCAACGGGGCGAACATGATCCGCGTGGACGTCAGGTGTGTGTGTGTGTGGGGGGGGGGCCTTCGTTTCTGTGACCTCTGACCTGTGAAGTTGTGTGTATGTGGTCGACGTGTTTTTTATTCGGTGTGCAGGACCATCACGCTGAACACGGAGGACGGTAACTTCTCCGTGTCCATGCTGCTGTACAAGGACGAGGCGTTCGAAAACCGCTGGACAACGGTGCCTTCGCTGACCCTGGACGACAACATCTTCGTCAAAGTCTTCATGGTAAAACCGGTTACGCGGACCCGCTGACCCTTTGACCGTTGGCGGAAAGACAGACGAGATAGTCGCAGCCGAGTTACACAACGTTAAGCAACACGCTGCGTTTGTGGACGCTTGGAAATCTAATCCTCCACCTGTTGTTTACTTACCGTGACTGGGCATTTCACGGCTCATCAAAGTTTGTGTGTGTGTCACAGCTACCGGCTCACCTGATGCTGCGTATGGAGCGATGCTGGGCCACGCCCACCAGCGACCCGTACAGCAACGTCCAGTACACCTTCATCCGAGACAGGTGTGCACACAGAGCCCCTGTTAGCGTGTAGCGTGAGCCGTTCGCCTCGTCATGTTTACAGCAGCTGAACAAACAGCTTTTCATATTCACACATTAATGATGTTGGAAGTCCTGTGCTGGCTGCTCTGGTGAAATCTGAAATCAGAGAGTTTGTTGCTGCTTATAGAGAACAGCCCTCTCGGATCATGTGACTCCAGCAGCTGTGCATGTTCCCTGACAACCGGGGCAGTATTTGGTTCTGTTAGCAACAGCAGGGCAGTGAAGTGCATTGATTTCACAATGCTGCAGAGAGAGAGAGAGAGAGATGTGTCTCATCCTCTCTGTAGGGATGTTTTCCAGATTCTCTGAGCTTTACACATCCTCTCTGCAGTGTGTTTGCCCCCCCCCCCCCCCCCCCCACACACACACACACACACACACACACACACACTCCGACCCGACCCGACCTGACCCGACCCCTCTCCCCTCTGGACTTCTCTGTAGCTGTCCGGTCCTGACGGGCGAGCAGACCCTGAGCATGCTGAAGAACGGCCTCGGCCCCGACGCCGCATTCAGGATACAAATGTTCAAGTTCGTGGGCGGCTCGTATGCCAATGTCTTCCTCCACTGCAACGTCCAGATCTGCCACGGCGGCCCCAGACTGTGCCGGCCTGTGAGTGAGCTCATGCGACAGCCGTTCAGAGGCCAGCACAGACACGTCTCCTGTTGTGTCCGGGGCTTATGTCCTTAATATAGACCCTGGAATTGTTTTTCAGACATATGAGCTGCAGGCCGAGGTGCTCTGATTTCACATATACGAGGCCTGTGAACGAGGCGCGTCGTCCTTTCTTGTCCTTTTTCACTCATGTTATGTCCCAAACAGAACTGTTCCGGTGAAGACGCATCACTGAGAGCGCGGAGAGACGTCCCTCTGTCCCACACCGTGTCCTACGGACCAATCAGACGAATATTAAACGACAGTGAAAAACCCAATCTGAGTATGTATTCATTAAATCTGTGGGATTTAAGATGATCTTTAACGTGTGAATATATATATATTAGAACGGTATTGTGTCCTGTCCTCTGCAGACGCAGGTGGCGTCCCGGCCGTGGAGACGTTTGTCCTCGGAGGACTGCTGCTCGTCCTGCTACTGGTCACCGGCATGCTCGGGCGGCTGTGGCTTCACTCGAGACAGTTCTACCCAGCGAGGGAGGCCCAGCTCACCCTGTCCAACATCCAGCACATCTCTGAGGTGGCCTCCTGAACCAGAGATCCCTGATGGACACAAAAACACCTTGTAACATGGACATATTTCTCTTTATGAACTGAACTGAACTTTAAGAAGTCGATTTAATAAACATTTCGCTCACATGTGGCGAAAAATGCCTATTTACTCTATTTACTTTATTCTAACACTCTGTCACATTTAAAATATTGTACTTTTTAATCCGCTAATCATATGACAGCTTTAGTTACTCTTCAGATCAGTTTTTTTTATCCCCTTCTCAAACATGTAAAAAAAAAATACATGTATCTCCAATTCTATTGATTTTAAGTTTGATTTTTTTTTTTTTGATAAACTGAAGAATCAAATGTTCCTTGAAATTTTTAATCTAAATAAACTGTTTTAAAACCGTCTGATACACTGTAAAAATGTTTTTCTGAGCTGGTTGATAGAGAATAGAGATAGGTGGTTCTTACAGAACAGAAACAATACAAACATGATGATCTTAATATGATGCATTACTGCTGATTAAACATAAAGAGTTCAAATATACTTAAATAACAGCAGTAAAATAAATTTAAAAATACAGAGATCATATAGAAACAATAAAACACTGACAGGGACCATTTACTTTGACCTGTCATATTTTAGGTATACTTTACTGATGATACACATACTTTAACTTGATGTGGAGTATTTTCACAGTGTGGTGGCACTTTTATTTAAATGCTTTCACAGTATGTATTGATACCTTTTTTAAAGTACTTTCCCAGTGTAGTAGTAGTACTTGTATTTAAGTAGCCTACTTTTACAGTGTTTATTAAAAATCTTTATTTAAATAATTTCACGTTGTGTATTAGTACTTTTATTTAGGTACTTTCAAAGTGAGTCCTTTTATTTTTGTTTCTTTTAGTACATTTTAAAAATAATACTTGTGTATTTTGACCTCATTAAGAACTGTAAGTTGCAGTGAAGTATTTCCACGGTGTGTATTAGTACTTTTACTTGAGTAAATCCCTGAATACTTCGTCCTGCTCCTTGTAAAACTGTCCTCTGGGTAATTCCCTACTCGGTCTATTTCAGTGCTCTCTCTCAGGTCCGCGTCCATAAACCTAATATGACATTGTACGTGATGACGTAGCAGTGCGTCGCCCCGCACCGGGATCAACAGAGCTCGGAGCGCCTCAGAGGACTGAGAGCCGGAGAACCAGCCGCAGTCAGCTCATAGCATAAGAAGATTTGGACTCATTTTACACCGCGAGCGGCTCACGTAGCGTCAGTTTCCGCTCTGCTGGTCTCGATCGAGCTAATTTAAGTAAAAAAAAATAACACAGACGTCCGCAGAGCCCCGTAACGCGGGTAAGCTGCTTCTTGAAGCTACCAGCCGGCTAACGAAGTAGGCTAACGGAGTGTAGCTGCTAATGCTAACTGGCTGGCCATGTTGTTGATGTTCTTTTGTTTGGCTTTAAAGTTGTTGGAACTTATAAATTCGTACTGTTCCGTTTCTCTGTGACTGTGAAAACCACTTTCTGTAGTTAAAGAGACTTGGCGGTGTTCCCGGCCCTCAGACTGTAGACGATTAGTTTTGTTAGAACCGGCTGTTTGTTTGTGTTTTTAGCTGCTTGCTAACCTGCCAGCTGTGCTTGCGTAATTTGGAGCTGTTGCAGTAACGACCCGAACAATAGCTCCCCTGTGTTGCCCTCCCTGTTTGGACCGCAGCCTTGTTGTGGGTCTTTAAATGAATGTTATTCATGATCCTATAAATCCCCCCACGGCGGTAACACCACCAAGAACATCCGAGGCTAATGATCCGAGGTAATTACCTGTGTCGCAAAACGGTTTCAGTGGCAGGCTGAAACTTGTTGACTTGTTGTCTGACTGGTTACCAAATTCCATGAATGAAGGCTCGTCTCAGATCTAAAGTGTGTGTTTGTTTGTGTGTGTGTGTGTGTGGGGGGGGGGGGGGGTTGTCTGGCTTTGTGACCATGAAACCCAAGAGAGGTGTTTTTAAATGCTGCAGATGTAGTAAACACCCTGGCACAGACAACGTGTGTGGAGACCGCGTTACAGTGAAGGAATCTTCACGTGTGTTGTGTCTGAGGGTTGCATGAGTGTTCCCGGGATACCGTGACACCATCCGCGTGCTGTTGTTGTAACCCTTGACGGTGTCTGAAGTTTCTCAACAACTCCGATACGTGTTTGGTTTGCTTTCAGGCTTGACCTCTTCACCCGGCCCCCTCCTTCCGACATCCCCTCACCGGCTGGCCAGCACAGTAAAAAAAAAATAAAAAAAAAATATGGAGAGCCTGCACCCCCACTGCCTGAAGTGCATCAAGAGACGCTGCATGGTGAGACCGGAGGCGGGTGTTTCCTGCGACCTCATCGGCTGCCCCCTGGTCTGCGGTGCCGTCTTTCACTCTTGTAAACTGGAGGAGCATCGTCTGCTGTGTCCCTACGAGCGGCTGCCGTGCCTCAACAGCGGCTTCGGCTGCCCCTTCACCATCGCCAGGAGGAAGATGGCGCAGCACCTGGTGACCTGCCCCGCCAGCATAGTGTGCTGCACGATGGAGTGGAACCGCTGGCCCGTGAGCTACGCCGACCGGAAGTCCTACGAAAACTTGAGCAAAGACTTTGACGAGGTGGAGCAGCTGGACATGGCTCTGGCTCTGCAGGATCAGCGGATGCTGCTGGAGTCCCTGAAGGTCACCACCACCGTGTCGAGGAGCAGCGACGAGAGCGAGAAGATGGCCACGGCATCGAGTTTGCCGGAGCCGGCGACGGTGGACATGGAGGAGGAGCCCTACAACGAGCTGTACAGAGCGTCGGTGGAGACGAGCAGAAGTTTAGCCGCTGCCTTGGACATCCTCAGCAACTCCACGGACATCGACGCGATCGTCGGAAACTTAAACGGCGAGAAGAGGGAGAAGAACGGAGCGCCGCGCAACGGAGAGAACGGGGACAGTCATGGCGTGTACGTCGCCGAGGGCGGGAAGAACGTGGACATGCAGGAGAGCGACTCTGACTCGGAGTGCGAGCTCGGAGCGGTTGGCGGCGTGGGGTGTGTCCAGACAACGCCGGGAGGCGTAGACGGCATCAACTGGGCGGAAGAGAACAATTTTGTCGAGTTGTTTTTTGAGGAGAAGGACGAGGTCATCGCGGAGCCGATCGACGATTCCCACCTGGTGTGGCCACAGATGCCGGCAAGCTATGTGCCCGTCGTCGCGCTGCAGCCTCCCGCCCCTCGGCAGGCGCCGCTCGCCCCTCCGATGCCATTCCTGCTGTCCGATCACATGAGGAACAACTTCCTGCAGCACCTGCCCACCGAGCTCCGGTACCGGTGTTTGGAGCGGAAGCTGCAGAGCGTGGAAGTGCTCCGAGGAATCAGTATGTTTACATTCAACGGCCGCCGCGCCCTGCTGTCCGACCCCTACCTGTTCCGAGCGAAGATGGAGGACAAGGCGGTGGACACGTCGGACCTGGAAGTGGCCGACGACCCAATGGGCCTCCACGGCATCGACCTCATCACGGCGGCGCTGCTCTTCTGCCTCGGTGACTCCCCGGGAGGCCGAGGGATCTCCGACAGCCGCTTCGTGGACGGATACCACATCGACTTCGGCACGCAGACCTTCTCCTTCCCGTCCGCCATCCTGGCCACCAACACCATGGTGGGCGACATCGGCTCCGCCTCCGCCTGCGACCACGCCAGCCCGCAGCTCTCCAACCCCAGCCCCTTCCACACGCTCAGGCTGGACCTGGTGTTGGAGTGTGTGGCCCGGTACCAAACCAAGCAGCGCTCCATGTTCACGTTCGTGTGCGGGCAGCTGTTCCGGCGGGACGAGTTCTCGTCCCACTTCAAGAACGTTCACGGGGACATCCACGCTGGGCTCAACGGCTGGATGGAGCAGCGCTGTCCTCTGGCCTACTACGGCTGCACCTACTCGCAGAGGCGCTTCTGCCCGTCCGTGCAGGGCTTCCGGATCATCCACGACAAGCACCTCGGCTCCTTCGGGGTGCAGCCGGGTCTGCCTTTAAAAGCCGGCGAAAACCTCCCGAGGAAGAGCCGCCACTTCGGCTCCCGGAGCGACCAGTTCAGCGACCTCCCGTTCGAGGTGCTGCAGCACGTGGCCAGTTTCCTGGACAGCTTCAGCCTGTGTCAGCTGTCCAGGGTGTCCCGCACCATGAGGGACGTGTGCGCCAGCCTGCTGCAGATGAGAGGAATGGTGGTGCTGCTGTGGGAGAAGATACGGCGCGTCGATGGCTCGCAATCGTGGCAGATCACCAACAAGGTCAGTCCTCATTCAGAACCGGTTTGTCTTCTATGTTGATGTCAGAACCGCAGACTGTATATAAAAGTGTTCGTAGCTTCAGGATCTGAAAAACGAGGCCATAAGCTGCAATACCACCGCGTGCCACTAGAGGTCGACTCCAAGACGCCTCTGGCTCCATAGACTCACGTTCAACTTCTCATCAAATACAAAGTCAATAAAATGTCTCCACCAGTTATCTCTGTGTTGTTAGCTAAAGTCGCTCCTTCTTATTAGTTTTCTGGAGGTCCATCTGAAAATAATCCGTCATTAAATAGAAAATAAGCCTCAAAAATATTTTATTTGGGGTGGGGTGGAGGGGGGGGGGGTCTGTTTGATTGACAGGCCTGTGGTGCAGTCAGGTTTCAGCTATCATTGGGCGGGACGTAGTATCGTCAGGTTTCCAATCGGATCAGTCAGATTCATCGCTGGCTCCTCCCCCAGCCCGTCCAAATATGGCCACTTCCTGCTCCGAACTAGCAAAGATGGCGACGGACGGAATCTGAACCGGAGGCTTCGTAACGGGGCGACGTCACTGCTGATTGGTTTGGAACATAAAAAAAATACACCCGTCTGTGCTCTGTTTATTCAGGTTTGGCGTTTCAGCACCGCCTTCGGCACTGTGAACGAGTGGAAGTTTGCCAACATCGCCAGCATGGCCGACCACCTCAAGAAGTGCAAGTTCAACATGATATCCCGGCGGGAGGAGGCCATCCCGCTGCCCTGCATGTGCTTCACCCGAGAGCTCACCAAGGAGGGGAGATGTCTACGCTCCGTCCTCAAGCCGGTGGCGTGAGCAAGGACGCCGTCTCCCCTCCGAGCACCGCGCGCGTTTCCCTCCCAAGTGTTTACAGACATCGGCCTCTCCGGGGGCCGCCGACGGATTCATCAAGACCCGCATCTGTAAATAATCAGATGTTTTCGTGTCGAATTTTTCTATTTTTATACGAGAGAGAGTCGCTGCTGGGACGAGTCGAGCCTTAACTTGAGCTACACTTGATTTCTCAGGTCTCGGCGAGATTTTCTTCCCGACCAACGCTAAACTTGACCACTTGATCACCGATGGACCTGAACCACTGTTCACCAGCATCGTCCCCGAGCAGTGCCGCGTCCGAGGTCTGGCGTGGTCGTAGCAGTAGCGGAGGTGTTTTCGTAGCAGAGGTGTTTTCATCCTCCTCCTCATCCTCGGACTCTCACGTCAAGGTGAAGCCAGATCCTCTTTTCTGCCATCTCGAGCAACCAGCAGCTGTTTCTAAGTTGTTGTTGTTGTTTTTTTTTTTTTTTTGTTTTTTTTTTCTTTTCTTCTCTTCTCTCCCAAAAATGTAGCACGTGAAATAATGAATGTAGCCGTGAACGAGTGGCGGCGAGCAAGTGGGAAGTGTCAGACCTCATCACACCCTGCAGGCCAGGCTGTCGGACACCCACACTAAAACGAGCACCTCTCTCACTCCGCTCGCAGTATTTTTTTTTTTTTATCCAGGTTGCGTGTTGGCGGCACGACGCGTCCGCCACTCGTCGGAGTCTCAGGGTCGTGGCGCGAAGCCTCGTCACGCAGCGGAGGAAGCTGCTGACTCAGTATTAAATAAGATAACGGTGTGCGTTGCAGTGCTGGAATAACAGGTTGTGTGTTTCATGTTTGTCGGCCAACAAAAAGTTTGATGGTTATTTTTATTTTTTGGAGAGCAGCGACGAGGCCGACTGAACAAACCGGATGTTTCAGCTTGAATTAAGAAGTGAGAGAAGCAGAACAAGAAGAAGAAGAAGAGGAAAAGATTTTGAATGCAGAATGAAGATGCGTGTTTGTTTTTTTGTTTTTTTTATCCTGACTCGTCGGCGTCTTTTCGGTTTCCTATTTTTGTATCGGTACTTTTATTTTGACAGAAATCTGCCTCTGAAGGTTTGGGTTATTGATTTGCACATGAAGGCGTGTACTGTAAAGGGTCCGGACTGCGATGAAGCAGCGGGAGTCTTCCTCGCTCGTGTTCTGCATGCGAGTTTGAATCTCTTCGGTTTATTTCTCAGGCACCTGCGTTGATTTATTACGTTTTTATATGACTTGTTACACTTTTTTTTTTTTTTTTAAACGCGCAGCTTCAGCCGTCACGTGTTTTCGGGTCTGAACCGGGGAAGCCGAGCCGAGCGTGACATCGGCCTCCTGAGCTTCCACCGATCGGACTAACATGAGCTCTTCATGTGCAGATCTTTGCACACCGACGTGTTCGTCACTATTTTAGGTTTTATTTTCACTCCTGCTGAAGTGTGTGTGTGTGTGTGTGTGTGTGTGTGTGTGTGTGTGTGTGTGTGTGTGTGTGTGTGTGTGTGTGTTTTTTCACCACAGTTTGCCAGCTTCATTTGTTTGACTTTTGAAGCATTTTAATAAAGAGGCTCCTTTTTAAACGTTCTCTTGACTTTTATTGCAGCGGGACTTGACCGGAAGTTACGCCACGTTCATGAAAACTTCCTGGTTCGGGTAAAAAAAAAAAAAATGGAGTTGGGTTTTTATTATTTTTAGGGCAGAATGGAAACTTCTCACAACAAAAAGTAAAGTCCAAGTAATATTATTTGTCATTAATAAGGGATTTTACCTGCACATGTGATCCACTGCTTCACAACTAAGAAAACGAAAGTTTCAAACTTTCTACATTTCCACTCCTTCAGCTTGGTGGCACCAAATCAACAGAAGTCCAAACAGGAAACGCATTTCTCAATAAATAGGATCACTGTTGTCGTTTAAATCATTTCAATTACAGGCGGGATAAAATCCTGTATTTTTTCAGCGTTGTTGATGGAAACAAACATTTTACAGCATCGGAAAAACAGCAGTTTACATTTGGACCACATCATGTGTCTGAGATCAGCAGTGAAACGTTCATTTTCAAAGGAAGAAAGCTTCACTATATCAGGAGTTTTCTGAACCTCCGTATCTTTAATTATCTGAACCGCGTGTGCGTTAAAGGACCCGTCTGTAGGATTCAGAGGGTTCTATTTACAGTGGCACTGAGGTGCAAAACACAACAATTATGCTTTAATTAGAGCAGAATCGGACTCAGCGTTGTGTTTTCAGGGAGCTGGTCCTCTTCCACATAGCTGCCGTGTTTTTACAGGAGCCCAGAGGGGACAAACTAGACTGCGGCTCCAACGGAAGGACTCTCACCGTAGATCCTCCCGCACGTCTGGAAGGTGACGGTGAGACGAATCCACTGAATCCCACTGGTATAAAACCAGGGACGCGTCCGGAGTCACAGATGAGCGTGACGGTGTCTCGTGAGGGTGTGAAATCAGGAAGTGAAGGTCAGAAACGGTGAGTCATGTTGTGAAGCACCGGTGGGCCGTATTCATAAAGACTACTCGGAGTAAGAGTTCCTCATAGTGATGAAAATCTAATAAAAGATTTCAAAGAATTTCCTCTTAAAGTTGCGAGTCGATGTTTGTAAAGATAAAAGTTATTCACAGAACATCTTAAGAGGTGAAAAAAACTGGAACCAGAGAATTTTTAAGAGGTTTAAGATTTTTTTTAAGCGGAGGACAAAATTGTGAAAGTACAATGATGTCAGAGAAATGTTCTTCAAAAACGTTGAATGACATTAACAAAACGCTATAAATTATATCGTGCAGGGAAGATGTTTGTGGTCGATCTCTTTAAAGACGCTCACATCTCCCTCTAAATAACACAGAAATGAAACTGAGATATTCGGCAGCTGTAAAAATGCGACAGTGCAGCAGTGATGAAGACTGGTCTGCCACAACCTTCATCAGCTGATTGATCACGCACACAAAAAAACACTTTCACAGCCTCTTATTTGGGCGCAGTTCATTTTATTTCCACCAGATGTCACTGTCCATTCTGTGCATATCCTCACAAAGAGTGCGGGTTTTTTTTTAATCAGCCAATCACATTATTTAAAAGGATGAATCACCTAGCAACACCTCCTCACCAAGGTTTGGTGTTTGGATGTTAGGGTTTCTGGTACTTCGTTGTTCACAGTTTCTCAGAGAAGTTAAATCACTATTTCTATAGAAAATATTTAGTATTTATATGGAATTTTCAGAGAAATTGGTTATGACTACAGCTCATTATTCTAGGAGAGATTTATTCCCTCCCATCTCTGAAAAACCTCATGGTCCAGTTAAAATGTTCCTACCAGGAGTGGGGTTTGAACCCACGAGGACTACTGTCCATTGGATCTTAAGTCCAACGCCTTAACCACTCGGCCATCCTGGTCAACATTAAAAGAAAGAAGTCACACAGAGAGGGTGAGTTAAAATAAAGCAAGTCATGCTGACAGTAAAAACACACGCACGCACGCACGCACGCACGCACACAAACACACACACACACACACACACACACACACAACTCTGCAGGGGAAGTGTGACAAACACTTCACCAGCCGGGGTTCCCCCAGTGGGAGCTGAGGCGCCGTCGAGCAAAAGGTCAATGTCGTCCCACCGAGAGGAGACGTGATGGGACAGAGAGGAGGCGACGAGGAGTGTCGTTTTAATAAACACAAAGCTGAGCCTGCAGACCAAACTGTTGCGCAATCATCTGCAGATCAGCCTCCAACTAACCACAGTCAGTAGAGACGTGTTAGGAAACGTGTGCTGTAAACTTCCACTCACAGTCAGACGCTCTGAGAACAACTTTGTGATTTCAATATTCACAGCCGATAACGGGCGTTGTTTCCAGCCTCATTGAGGCTGTTCTCTAGCTGACAGTCAGGAAATGCAACGACCGGTCTCACTGGTGTGTCTGTGTTCGGGGTGTCTGCTGTGAAACGACTCTTTTACCTACAATCTGAGTTGAACATGCGACCGGGCGGAGCATCAGCGGCAGCAGGGGAAGCAGCAGCAGAAGAGCTTCTTGCAAGGGTTGTTCTTCTTGTACTTCCCCGCCTTCCTGATCTGAATCTCCGCCTTGACGATGAAGTCTTGCGTGGCGCTGACGTTGGCCTCGATGTTGTCCAGCCTCCCGCCCTGCTCCTCCACCAGCAGCGCCATCTGGAAGAAGAGCTCGTGGATGTCCCGGATGCGTCCCTCCAGCTGCAGCAGCTCCTTGTGCCGGTTCTCGATCTCGCTGAGCGCCGACCTCGCCGTCCGGCCCTCCAGCAGCAAGTTGTCGGAGAAGACGTTCCACTTGCCCGTCTCGATCATGTCGTCGATCTGCTCCCGGCTCACCTCCTGGCCCATGATCTCCGCCTGCCGCTGGATGCGGGTCTTGCAGTTCTCCCTCTGGACCATCTCGGTGTCGTTGTACTCGGACATGACGGCGTGGAAGGCGCTGGTCAACGACACGTATTGCGAGCGCACCATGCGAGCCACGGCCGACGTGGAGCCGTGCTTCTCCTCCAGCTCCTTGCTCCGCTTCCCCAGCCTCTCAAGGCGGGCGTAGACGGCCTCCCCCCGGGCCTTGATGTCCCGTCCCAGCGCGTTGGAGTCCTTCTTGATGCTGCTGATCCTCCGGACGGACGTGAGCAACCTTGTGTTCTGCTTCCCCAGCCGCTTCACGTCCCCCTTCAGCAGCCGCATCTCCGCCCTCATCGCCTGCGCCTCCTTGTAGACGGTGTCCATCACCTCCTCGCCCTCGAACACCACGGCCTGCTGCTCCAGCTGCTCCTCATCCTGCTGCTCCTCCTCGGGCCCGCGCTCATCCTCCGCAGGCTTGGGGGTGGAGGTCTGCAGTTCGCACAGGCGGTCCCTCATCTCACCTGGAAGAGGAGTGAAGAGTGTTTACTGACCTCATTAGAGGACATTTAGGGGACGTTTAGAGGATATTTAGAGGACATTCAGTCTCTTCCTGGAGGAGAGCGGCATCAGAGGAGTGACACGACTTTTTTATGAACTCAAAGAACCAAGAATAAAATAGTGGAGCAGAACTTTTTCTCTCAACCTCTCGGATCTACTTCGTGACCCTTTAGAGGGGCCCCACCCACAGGTTGGGAACCAAACTACAGAGCAGTTTCTTTATTTTAGCTGTTGTCATTTCTATTCAATATTATTTCCTGTTTTAAATATTATATGCTGTTAGATAGAGAAGGAAGAAGGAGATAATGTGACATTAATCGTTAGAAACAGAACCGCATTCATTTAATCTGCTCTCTGTGATGAGCTCATCAGTGGAAAGGAAACTGATAAGTGACTTCCTGCTGAGATACCTCATCAGATACAAAACGAACACGCGCTGTTTCATGCATGAACTGTTCTGTTTTAAATGTCGAAACTCCCAGAGAAGACCAACAGGAAACAGAAGAAACAAGCTGACAGAAAACAGCCTCCACAAATCAATAAATCAATCGATGACCTGAACGTGTAAATATGATCATACAGAATAAGAAACAGATCACGTACCTTTCTGTGAGACTCTGCAGCCGAACTTCTCTGTGAAAGTGCGTGAAGCAGCGGACAGACTCGTTTCCTCTTTCTGTCTCCGTTACAGAAGAACATTTCTACATGAGAGGAGTTTTGAGGCGCGCGCAGCTGCACACTCTTCATCACACACACAGTCTGCACACACCAACGCGGAAGATCACGCCTTTTCACCCTCCGTCACAGGTCTGAGTCCAGGAAGGGAGGAGAGCATCATTAGTCCGATCCGATTCCGTTCGAGTGTCGAAGCGCGGCGGACTTCACGCACGAAGCAGGGCGAAGTATCAGTCACATGGAAGTACAAAAAAAAAAAAAAATAGAGTAGGAAGATAACTTTAATTTAGCATTTCGACAATAGAGTTCAAAGTACAGGTGTAACCATGGAAACCATCACATCTGTCCATTTCCAGCTGTTTCAGCCACTTCCTCCAAGTTGGTGTTTCTACTTGTGAATATTTTCGGCACAATCCTTCAAAGTCCTGAAACTTATTAATAAACTGTGTTTATGAGCTAAAAGAGACAAAATATACTTATTAATAAACACAACATCTTGTAAAGTCACATGCAAAAACCAAGACGTTTGATTTATTCTCAAAAGTTTGACTTTAATCCTGAAATGTAATTTTTTTTTCTGGAAATAATCTAAAACCTTTTCTCAACATTTCAACGTTGTTTTTGAAATATATACTTTATTTGCGACATTTCGACTTTATTATAGAGAAACTTAAAAAAAAAAATCTCAATGTTTTAGTTTTTTTGATTTTATACACTTTATTAATCCCCGAGGGGAAATTTCTTCACTACAGCAGGGGGGCTCTCAGGGGGGAGATGCTGCAGCAGGCTGCCACTAGCGCGGCGCCAGGTAACCTGACGTGCACGTTTTTGGATGATGGGAGGAAGCCGGAGAACCCGGAGAGAACCCACGCAAGCACAGGGAGAACGTGCGAACCCACGCAAGCACAGGGAGAACATGCAAACTCCGCACAGAAAGGCCCAGGACCGGATTTGAACCTGTAACCTTTTTTTGCTGTGAGGTGACAGTGCTAACCACTGCACCACCGTGCCGCCCTTTTTTTAACTTAATGTGGTCGTGATACTCAGTTGTACAAGAAACGTTTAATAAGGATCTTAGAACCTATTTATTTATTGTCAGGCTGACACAACAAAGTCAAGTCTTCTTCATTGTTACCGAACAGTTTAAAAAAAAAAAACTTCTACTGAATTAATAATAATAAAATGTCAGATGTTATTAACATTGTCTCTGACAGAAACCTCTGAGCTCAGAGTCCATTTAACTTCCAAGGTTTTTACATTAGTGGAAGAAATAGTCCTGCAGTTAATGTAGAAATAATTACATTGTTTTAAATTCCAAAAGAAGCGTCATAAAAATGTACATTAAAGATAAAAAAAAAACTGCTTTATACAGTATGTAAAGACGTTTTCTTATTATTTAGTCTGTTTCATGTACAACAGCATTAACAAAAAAAACTATGATTTCAGTAAACATAAGAATCATCAGAAAAATGTCCCAAAAGTCAAAGTAACGACACCATCCTGTGACGTCATCCTCGCCTTCATCCCTCTCAGTTGTAGTAACAGGGAAAGCAGCCGCAGAAGAGCCTCTTGAAGGGGTTGCTCTTGTCCGCTGCTTTGGCCCGGTCCAGCTTGCCCACGGCCTCCTGAAGGGTGAGGTCCGTGTTCTGGACGTGTTTCTGGATGTTGTCCACGGCGCCGCCCTGCTCCTCCGTGAGCACAGCCACGTCCAGGAACAGCTCCTGGATGTCCTGGATCCTCCTCTCCAGCTGCAGCAGCTCCCGGTGGCGGCTCTCGATCTGCAGCAGGGCAGAGCGGGCGGTCCTGCCCTCCACCTGGACGCTGAACACGGTCAGCTCCTCCCCCTCCATCATGTCCTCCAGCTCCTGCTCGCTCACCTCCCTTCCCACCACCTCCATGTGCCTCTTGATGTTCCTCCTGCAGGCCTCCCGGTGGCTCATCTCCGTGTCGTTGTAGGAGAACATCACCTCCCGCAGGGCGTTGCTGAGACACTGGTACTGAGTCTGGGCGATGCGGGCCGCCGGATCGGTGCCGCCCCGCTGAGCCTCCAGCTTCTCTCGCAGCGCGTTCATCATGTGCAGCCGCTGCAGCACGGCTTCTCCTCGCCGCTTCACATCGGCTCCGATCGCGTTGGAGTCCCGCTTCGAAGGAACCGGGAACGAGGTCTGATTCAAAATCTGGAAGTTAACGGCCCTCAGCTCGCTGATGTCGTTCTGGATCTGCTGGATCTCCAGACGTATCTGCTGGGCCTCCTGCAGGACTCCCTTTAGGTCCTGGTCCTGGTCTTGGTCCTGATTCAGGTTCTGGTGCCGGTTCTGGTCCCGGTCCTGGTTCTGGTCCCAGTCCCGGTCCCAGTCCCGGTCCTGGTCTCCTGCTGCTGCTGCTGCTCCACGCTCCGACAGGTTGTCCAGCTCCACCGTGCTGAAGCCATCCGGGTCCGTCTGCACCTGCTGCAGGTTGCTAAGTCGGTCTCTCATGTCTGAAAGGAAACAAGAAGAGAAGCAGGAGTTCATCCATCGTGTTTGAGACGGAGGGGGGGGATCTCTGAGCTGGACCTGAGTCTCACAGAGGCCACAAGGGGCCACAAGTCTGCACCAGGAAGGAGAGCAGAAGACAAACAGGCTCTCAAAACGAACGGGCCTGCGGGTCGGATATGAACAGGAGCCGAATTTGTATTTTTAATCAGAGGACATCAGCTGAGTAGACGTCCTCCAATCTGTCCCAGGTTGCATTGAGGCCACCTGCGTCCCAGACCTCGTCCGACTGTGACTTGAGCAGATCGGCTCTCACACCCTGAAGAAGAGTCAAAAACACCGACTTTGTTTCAACATGCTGTTGATGTCAGGTGGAAACAGCTCAAAGATTTGCAGTCAGGCAGGTGGAGACTCTTCTGTACCTGACACACCTGTGACTGCTGCTGATCAGTTAGGAAGATGAAGACCTGAAGATGATTGACAGCTGACATGTTGATGGATCTGGGTTCATTTTATTTTTGAGTAGAAAAACAAGACAAAGAAAGAAAAACTTCTCGTCCGGTGTGTTAAATGTTCCCTGAGCAGTGGCTTCAGGCTCCAAACAGGCTTCAGTCCAACACACAGTGAAAACAGGGAAATAACAAGTGTGTGTGTCATAAGTTTGTGCGGTTCGTCTCTGGTATGAGCTGATCTCAGATAAATGTTCCTGGTGCTCTGACATTTAATCTGTCTAGACATTTAATCTGTTCTCAGCAGAAAAACACTAAAGTATAAAAGTTTAGTGTTCGAACACAGAATCTGTTTATCAACCTGAAGAAACAGGGAGTGTGGACACAACAGGAAAAAAAACACACAGGGGCATTATTGTTTTCATACTCAGAGAATAAAAAGATAATAGATTCTATCAGCCGTACCGTCTGAATGGATTGGTACAGGAGCCCTGTGAGTCCCAGCTGCGCCTCAAAGATCAGAACACACCTGTAATGAATTATTTTACCTGTCAGGTGTCCTCAGGTGCGTCTCTGGAGGTGAAGACGTGAGCGGGACTTCAGTCCAAACTGACAGCTGCCGGAAGACTGATGACTCTACAAACCTTCATCAGCTGAACTTTCTGCATTCCTCTGGAGTCACATGGAAACAGGAAGCCGGGCCCGTCCAGGACTCATCACACACACACACACACACACACACACACACACACACACACACACACACACGCGCGCGCGCACGTGCACACACACACACACACACACACACACAAATCGGTGTTTACATTCTTCTACCTGCTCAGGTGAACTGTCACCTGAAGACAGAGATGGAGCGTTTTGCTGGGGGTTGATAGCATCAGGGAGACGAGTCAGTGACGAGTGTTGAGGATAAAGAGGAAGTATTTCAGACATGTTATCTGGCGGGGCCAGAAGGGTCAGGCGTGATAAGACATCATGAAGTCTGATCCTTGGACCTTCTCTGTCTCCGTGACCGGAGGCTTGTTCTCGCTGCACACGGTGAAACAGACGAGCAGCGGGTGAAGATGAAGAAGATGAATATCATCTGAACTAGAAGGAGGGTTGAGCCGGTGCAGAGGTGGAGTGTGATTTCCACAGGCGTGATCAGGAGTTTCCAACCCTGACTTTGAGTCATACAGGGTTAGTTTTTTTTTTTTTTTTTTTTTTTTAAGGAAAGTGTGTCACACAACTGTACGTGCACGCTCATGTGTATCACTCAGCTGGACCAAGTCCAAAACTAGTTTAAAATGAGTCCTAAACTAGTTTAAAGCTCGTCCTAAACATGTCCAAAGCTACTCCTACACTTAATACTAGTCCCAAACCAAGTTCAAACCAAGTTAAACTAAGTGCAGACTCAGTTATGAAGCTGAATGATGGACAGAAACATGATGATGTCACAGCAAAGGTGACCTTTGACCTTTTGGATATAAAACTTCATAATTTTATCTAGTTAGACATTTGTGCGAAATTTTGTTGAATTCTGGAGTTGTGGTGAGGTCAAGGTGACCTTTGACCTCTGACCTCTGACCTCCAAAATCTGACAATGTCAGAGAAAATTGGCTCGAGGGAACAAAAAATGTAAACCTGCCAATCTTATGATGCTTACTGTGTCTCCTATTTATAGGATTGTTACTTCCTCCACCTTTCACAATAAGACACAATGAGAAACAATGAGAAACTTTCAGTCGGTCAACGGTTTCCCTGCAAACTCTTAATTTGAATAACTGCCTCCAACATGATCCAGTGTTTCCTCTTTCCTCTTCCTTTAGTCGTCTCATGACCCTCAAACTGGATCTCATGGCCGCTGCACGGAGTCCAACTGATGCATGAACCTCTGGACTAAATCAAGAGGAGCTCAACCTCAACCAGCTCCAGCAGGGACGTGATAATCATGGATCAATGCATCAATATTAGGAGACTAATAATAAAACAAAATACGAACACTGTCAGGTTTCTTGCAGAATAAGAACTTTAAAGTTGATAATATTGATGACACTTTCATTTATGACAGAATATTTCTCACTTTTACTTTGTGTTTCTCTGCCGAGGTCGGCTCACCGGTGCAGTTTTTATTGTATCCAGCAGGGGTCAGTGTTACAGCAGCAGCTCACAGATTAAAACCCTCAACATCCACAAACACGCAACTATTTACAGGCTTTACTTAAAGGATTTAGCCTACTTTTAATTTAAGAAACCTGAACCTTCACTCAACAAGAAAATAATTAAAAGCTCTTAGTTTTAAAACAATTAAACATCTTAACAAACATGACTACAATTCATTATTTCCATTATTTCCATAAAAACATTTTAAGAAGTAATTTATTTTTTTGAATAAATCTGAATAAAAGGTGTTTTATCTTTTGCCAGAAGAGTCGTCTATCTATCTTTTTTCCTATTTCTTATCTTTTTGTTTGAACTCCTGAACACGTTGGTTCTTTTTCTTTTTGAAGTTTCAACATGTGACAGTTCTAAACTTGGAAAAAAAGATTTACATTGATTGAGCTTTTTATTTTTATTAAGTTCCTTACATACATATTTGTGGGTATAAAAACCATTATTGCAAAATTCTCTGGGTTCATTTTAATGATTGCCTGCCCTAAAAAGAAAATTCACTTTAAAAGCTGAAGTCATCTGTTCTGAGTCAGCTGGTTCTGATTTGAGCAGCATCTTGTTTCTGAGCTCCATCAAGACTCCCCCTGCTCACCGGTCAGGACGGGAGCATGTGATCCAGTCGAGGTCGAGCTCCTCTCTGCTCAGGAGAAACTCTGGGAAACGGCTCTGTGAATGTGCCAAGAATGTATTCTTAATCAAAAAGGTTGCAAATCTGGAGGACAAAGGTCACTGCTGTGCGCTTTTGCATGCAGTCTTGAAAGCAGCTCCTTTTTCCTCCTGACACATTTATTTACACAGTTTATTTAACATAAAGATAAATTACACGTGAAGAAGATCCAGTAAATATGTCTGTTTTAAAATATGTGTCAGAAACCTACTGGAGAGTAAAACAGAAGATTTTTAGATGTATAATTATTCACTTTACTGATGGCACTGATTCATTTTGCTGTTTGAATTCAAATGTTTGCATGTCTGTTTTGAGGGGATTATCTCTGTAACCTGTCGTGTTTAATCCCATTTCTTCTGCTTTTTTTGTCCAACAGAAGCAGCTCTGTGATGGACACGCTGTGTGAACTAATGTGCAGCTCAAATGTTGGTTTTCTTCTGAAACTCCTTCACAGCAGCTGCAGATCACCTCAAACTCTGCTGACCTTCATGCTTTCTAATCCGATTTCATGAGTTTCTGGTGTAAAAAAAAAAGGGGGACTGGTTTTATGTGATGCTTTGAGACCAGGAACTGCCTGACTCAGCAGGATCCCCGGAGTCCGAGTCCCCCATCAGGAGTCAGGGGTGCTGCAAAACAACATCAGCTGTTTTAAGTTACCCAGAGTTGTGACTCTAATTTGTTCATCTGATTCACTTTGTAGCTTCACACAACGCCGGCAGTGTCTGCAGCGTCTGATCAGATTAACATGAATGTCTGTCATGGGTTCAGAGATGCTGCTCTGCTCTCAGACTTCCCAGGGTCGTACTTCGTCCACTTCAGGTGATGCTACTCTCCATTTTCAGCTCAGCTCAGAGGGATGTGAGGAAGACTCAGCATGGAGCTTCAAACTGGAGCTTCTGTATGTGAATAGCTTTCATTGGAGGGATGAATGAAGTCTTAATTTTAAAAATAAACTGGTTTGTCAAAGAAGATATTTAGCAGGTGAAAAGTTCTGTTGAACTGAACTGTTAGACGTTTGAATTAAAATATTTATTCTTAAAATGAAGAGACTAAACGAAGAAGGACGTCACCGATGGATCATTATTAAACTAATCAGGTTTTATTCAGTTTTGCTCATACTGAACTGAAGACGAGGCCATGTGACATCCTCTCAGGTAGATGTCACCTGAGGTAATGAGAAGAAGCTGCTCAGAGGCTTTTACTTTGAAGGTCAACAGGAAGACATGGAGAGAAACACTAAAATTACATCAAACAGGTCAGATTAAGAACTCCTGACTATATGAAAGTCACTGCAGGAAAATGGTCGCCTGGGAAACAGGAAGTCATATTTTTATTTAATTTAATTTAACCTTTATTTAATTTTTAACCTATGCTGCGGTAACATAATCATTTACCCTCATGGGATTAATAAAGTCTCTCTCTCTCTCTCTCTCTCTCTCTCTCTCTCTCTCTCTCTGTCATCTATCCATCTATCCATAGATAGATAGATAAATGTATCTATCTATCGTCATTGAAGGGGCACTAGGAC
Organism: Embiotoca jacksoni; assembly: GCF_022577435.1. Lineage (NCBI taxonomy): Eukaryota > Metazoa > Chordata > Actinopteri > Embiotocidae > Embiotoca > Embiotoca jacksoni. The sequence continues at coordinate 912,553 of NW_027185378.1, forward strand.
CCAGCAGCCACTATCTGGCCAATCCAGGTGAGAATACGTCACTGTTTATTCAACTGATGAAGCACAGGTGTGTCAGATTTCATCCTGCCCACGTGCCTCCTCGGGAAGACAAACAAAGTGGTATTAAACACGATTTGATTGATAATGTAAAGATTTAAATGATGCACACAGACAGATATTAGATTTATTGTCTGAGGTTTTATTAAAGAATGACAGTTGTGTTGTTTTATATGTAGGACAGGCCAGGGATGTTTGTAACACCTTAAATATATCTAATTAGAAACCAGCTGGAGTCATCACACATAATCAAATGCATTGTCTTCCTTCTTACAAAAAATTAGCCACATTTGAAACTTGCAGAGAAAATTTAAAACAAAACTGACTTTTTTTAAATGTGAAAATTCATCTTCTTTTTTTTTTTATCTGATGTATTTTTGGGGATTCTGTCCTGAGACCAAATATCTAAAAATCCAAACAAGACTCATGCTTTTTTAAGCTAAAAAAAATAAATGTCTAACAAAGCAGTCAGGCTGCTCACAGGAGGTAAAAACATGGCTGCTGATACAGGGATGGTTATAACGTCATTGTTAAAATACATTTCAGTTTAGATTCATTTATATTTAAAAAAACCTAAAGACCTACACAAACTGAATTAATTTCTAAATGAATGAAAATCAGTTGTCAATATTTTTCATGCCCCAATATCATTGTGATATCAATTTCAAGGTATTTGATCAGAAATATCGGCTCAGTGATATTTGATTTTATCCAACCGTGACTTTAACATAAATGATGGATAATGACTTTCATTTTGAGTATTTGATTGATTGATTATGAATATTTGCCATATTCTAGTTACGGACGTCCCTGTAACCTGAAACGTTTGTAACAGTAGAATGACAGAATTTAAATCAATTTTATTACCTGAATTATGTCATAAAACCACTTGAATACATTGTTTCAGTTTTTGACACGTTGAAGTTTGTAACACAGCGAATTAGCTGATTTAAACGGTTGTTGATTTATTTAAAAAGTGTTTCAGCTGCAGTCTCTCCGACTATTAGATCTGGTACAAAAAGAATTCACTCAAGTTGGATCTCCTGCAGAGCTCTGATTGGTCGGCCTCTGGTATGATGTCACAGGAGCACCTGCTGCAGGAAGTTCACCTGGTGGTTTGCCTCATGTCAGGTTTGTGCTGTAGGTATTTTTCCTTTTTCTTTATGTTTTATCAATCGATCAATCAGACTTTATGTGTATAGCACTTTTCAAAACAAAACACGCTTCGTGTTGGCTTCATGTTAAATTTCACCTTTTATTTATGGAGGCTGCAGTGTGATTGATTTAAAGCACAAAGACTAAATGGAAATAATGTGTCCAAATGCTTTCCACTTTAATATTTAAAATGTGAGGTCCGTTCTCCTCCAGCTCCACTCTCTCCCACTCTGCTCATGATATTTGGCCCACACGGCTCAGTTTAATCTCCAAATCACATTAAGTCTGTTTTGCTCCATTTTCAGCAGTCAGTTGATTTCCATTTCCAACAAAACTTGCTGCTGCACTTCAAACTCCTCTAATTTCCACCATATTTCATGCAGTTATGAAATAATGTTCGAGACGATCAGAAATCACAGTCTGCATGTTGAAGGCATAAAAGTTGGCAGGAGGAGCAGCGGACATGTCAATCACAGCAGGAGTCAGTCATCATCCCATCACATCTGATTAATGACAGTTTTTTACAGTCACAACTGGACATCTGAAACAAATTACACAAAATGATTAACAGCAGGACAATTCATCAAAGTGATGGACAGCTGCTTTATATTTATCAACACTTTTGATCTATTTTCTAAAGTTCTTCATTAACTGTTACATTGTTTGCAGGTCAATTTTAAAAGCATGAAGGATAATGAGATTTTGTTTGATTTTGTGCTTAAAATTAAAGATGAAAATGTATCGATAAATGTTAAAATCTGTAGTTCTAAATATAAACAAAAGGTTTTAATCATTATGTCTGCAGTTGTTTATGTTGAAATAATACTAAAAGTACTAAATAATAACTTGTTTTGCAGATGAAAGTAGCTAAATGTGGTACAAAGCATATTTTCTCTGAGATTAATGCATTTTGTACTGATGAATGAATTCAATAAACTATACGTTGTTCTGCAAGTTCCAGCAAATTATATTTAGACGTTTAATAAAGTTATTAGTTTAAAAAAGTAACTTATTTTTAAAATCTTCAGAGAACATGCTGCACAGCTGTGATTGATATTTAGAAATAATAAGATTTCCTTAGTTAAAAACCTCCAGTGAGATTCAGGTTGTCGGGATCACCACCATCAGCAGCAGCAGTTACAGCAACTGACCTGTTTATTGATGACTGAGCAACATCTGGAAACATCAGCAGTTCCTCCTGAGTGATTGACAGGTGACATCATGACATGTCACTTTAAATATTTCTCTGTAAACTGCAGAGGTTTTAAAAACAAATTAAAAGGAGTTTAACTTTATTCCTGAAGCTTCTCTTCACTGTTCAGCTTGTTTTTAATTCTCAAATTTAAAACTGATGAATTTCTGTTGATGTCAGACATATTTGGAGGTAATTTAACGAGTTTCCTCTTAAATAAAAAGAATTATGAATTTTCCAATTGAAACTCTATGGACACAGAGGAGTTTATTTCTCTTTTAAACCTCCTGCAGTAGAAACATCTCCACACACTTGTGATGTCCGGTGCGCATCGTGATGAACGGACAGCGGTGCAGCTTCCTGCTTGTTGCTCGGACATTTCCTTCAGTCATCTGAGGACAGCCCGTCTTCTCTGTAGGTTTTTTTTTTTTTCTTCTTCTTCTCCTGATGCAGAGAGAGGCGGGCCGGGCCGGGCCAGGCTCGGCTCATATGGCTTCATGTGATCCTGCAGGGAGGTGTTTCACTCAAAAAAAAAAGAAGAGCTTTCCAACATCCAGCCTGCAGCATTTGGGAGCTGGTCGTCCCGCGCGGAGCTCGTTGTGTCCGGACGGTGACGAGCTGCAGCTCGGATCATGGGAGACGCTCAGTCTGCGCAACGGGACGGCAGGAAGGATGCGGCGGCCGAGGAGGATGAGGAGGAGGAAGAGAGGGGAGGAAGAGTGGAGGATTTTCAAACTCAGCAGAATACCGACGACAAGGTACTGCTTATTTTACTCATTATTTAATGGATGAATTGCATAAATTCCTCTTTTTTATTTAAGCTGCAGTAATTTATCCTCTTTAAAAATCTTCATCACAGATAAAGTGTTGTGTTATAAAAATGTGTCCAGGAGGTTGTTGAGCTGTGGGAATGCAGATTGTGCTCGCGGGCAGGGGGCTGCAGCTGCCAACACATCCATTAAAGTCCTGCTGGCAGTGAATGCATCAGCCTCCCTGCAGCACAGACACTGGATATTCATTTAAATCATTGAATATATTCTTTGATTTTTCAGCTTTGTCGTAGGAAGGAAACATTAATCAGTCAGGTACAGAATAAACAACAAAGAAGTTGTCTGGACGTCCCCCCCCCCCCCCCCCCCCCCCCCCCGAACATTTATTTTTGACGGGCTTGCACCTCCGAGGACCCGTCCTCGCTGCTTTTTTCATGTTGCAGTGGTTTTTAGATGGAAAAAGATGCAGCACGGAGGAATAACAAGCTCTCGGTCTCAGGAAGCCGAGTGAAACTCAGGGGAGAGATGGAGTTCCTCCTCTGCTGCACTCAGCTGGAGGAAGCATTGATTATCTGTGTGGAGTATCATGCCTGTCAGCTGAACATGAAGTCCCTGAGACGAGTCATTAATGCTTTATATTCCACATAAGTTGATGATTTAATGATGGAATGATGATTATGAGCTATAGAGGTGGTGAGGATAAAAAAAAAAAAATCAAGTTGGCTTCACTTTAAATTCAAAAATCAGGCTTTTTTTGAATGGACTTCTGTTTGCAAAACTGTTTCATAAACCAGAAAAGTTCATTGAATTTTCTAAGACGCTTCACATTCAGATAAAGAGAAGTTTGTCCACTTTAATCTTTTAAACATTTATTTATGGTCCTTTTTTATTTTCATATTCCCAGAGATAAATCCAGATTCACTCAAATAAATCATCTTTTATTTTTTCCTTAAAACTGTCTTCATTATCTCACGTTTAAAAATCGAATGTTAAACCTCTGCGAGTCTTTCCTGAGTTTTTAAAACCTCAGCAGGAAACTGATATCATATTAATGAGCAATAGATCCCTGACAGATTTTTGTCGAGCTGTATATTAAGTTTGTGGATGGACTTCCTGTTTCTAAAACCCCGTTCAGATGTTTCTCAATAATCTGGGTCACGGATTTCCGGCCGGAACAATTGGGACTGTTGAGCATCTCTGCGGAGGACTTTGGAGCCGCGGTTAATCACACATTGAAATCCTCACCAGCCAAGCTGGTTAAATGTTTTTTTTTAGATATGAGAGAACGGAATCTACTGTGTTAAACTGATTTATTTTGTTATTTTAGTTTTTATAAAAAGTTAGACTGGAGATTTGAGTTTGTTTTTCTGGTTTCAGGTGCTCAGGAACAACGGGCAGATCTCTGAGGTCAACGGGAAGGCGGACGGATCGACAGCCACGTTCAATGGTCACTGTGACGATGAGGAGGCTGCAGAGGGTGAGAGCTCATGCCTCCTATTGAATCAGTCACAGTTTCATTCAGTGTTTCAATAGTTGTTTTTTCTCTGCTTCAGCGATCCTTTCTCTGTCAGACACAGAAGAGCTGCTGAAAGAGGAAACCCGTTCAGAACATGTTGACATGAATGAGAGGAACCTGCCTGATGAAGATGAAGATGATGAAGAGGTGGCTGAGGAAATGATCCAACTGGAGGCGAAGCAGAACGAGCTCAACGAGAGCTTCAGGAGGTTTTTCAGCAACATCGGGTTGAAGCTGACGGTGAAGAGCGGCTCCGCAGAGAGAGTGGAGATGGCGGCACAGGTCCCCGACAGTGACGTGGACAGACCGGAGGACACGGAGGATACCGCGGGACAGAGCTTGTCTCCGCATGAGTCCGATGAGAACGAGTCCATGGTAGCTCCTACGCTGACCGACGTCACGTTGGAGGAGAAAACCACGGAGAGCAAAGAGGAGTCGGATCTGGCAGGAACGAGCTCACCTGTGAGTGACGACGCCCAGCAGGAGACAACACCTGAAGAGGAGGAGACGCCACATCCGACATCTTCATCCGGGCCTGATGAGGAGGTGCTCGCGTCTCCATTCAAAAGGTTTTTCACATCAGGGATCTTCTCCGGTCTGAGGAAGAAAAAGAAGTCAGCAGACTTCGGGACGGCTGAGAAGGAGCTGGTGGACATAGGGAAGGAGATGAGGGAGCAACCGGACCGACGGCAAGACGAAGAAGTCGCTGCAGCTCAGACAGAACCTGAAGAGGAGATCCAGACTGAAGCAGATGCAGCTAAACCTCCTCCCAAGGATCCATCGGACATCGTCATGAATGAGCCGGAAGTTCTGAGCTCTCAGGAAAAAGTCCAAGCGAGTCCCTTGAAACGTCTCCTGTCTGCATCCAGCTTAAAGAAACCCTCCAAGAAGCAGACAGGCAGGAAGTCCAGTGACGCCAAGCTGTCGGACTCCGGAGAACAAGTGTCCGATCAGCTGCTGTCGACTGCTGAGTCGGCAGAAAGTCCCGCAGTGGCGGCGCCGGAGGATGACGGGGCGTGGGCCTCCTTCAAGAAACTTATGACCCCGAAAAAGCGCAGGAAGACGTCCTCGCTGAGCCACGAAGACGCCGTAGGTCCAGCAGAGGAGACCAAATCGGGTGAAGGAGAGCAGATCTCAGATCAGAGCATGGAGGAGGGGAAGAAGAGGAAGGACTCGTCGGTGTCCTGGGAGGCCGTTTTATGTGGCTCTGGAAAGAGAAGAAGCCGCAAAACATCCGACTCCGAGGAGGAGAATCAAGACTGCAGACCGAAACAGGAGGAAGAATCACCGCTGGAAAGTTATGACGAGATCCGAGCTTCCACCCCCAAACAGGCCGACAGTCCTGCAGAGGGTGACGGAGGGTCCACGTGGAAGTCCTTTAAAAAACTTGTCACCCCGAAAAGGAAAGCTAAAGACGAGGATGAAGGCCGAGACAACGTGCAGTCGGACAACGAAGGCGCTCACGATGAGTCCTCCTTCTCTCTGAAGAAACTCCTGCCGGGGAGAAAAAAGAGGAAGTCGGCTGAGAAACAGGACGAGATGTCGTCTGATGAAGCTGAGAAGGAGGCGGCTTCAGATGATGAAGACTCCGAGACGCCGGCTGTGGTTCCGCTGTCCGAGTTCGATGCAGCTGAGACGGACGTTCTCATACAGACACAGGCAGAGATGGAAAGTTATGGAGAAGAAGAGGAACACGTTCAACAGGAGCTGCAGGATGACTCGAAGCAAACCGAGGCGAAGCCGGTCCAAAACAAAGAGGAAGCAGCTCCGACTCCTGCTGCAGAAGAAGAACCAGATGAGCCGTCAGAGTTATCGAGCAAACACCAGCAGCTCAGCGACATCCCAGAGGAGGGTGTGATCACAGAAACCATGGCGACGCCGGCCGCCGAGGAGGCGGTGCGAGACGACACCATCGCAGACGACCTGATGGCGATCACGTCGGAGGCCATCACCGCTCCAGAGCTGGCGGACGTCACCCTGGCAGACGAGACAGAGATGATCTCCGCGGTGTCCCAGTTATCGGAGTCCTCGAAGACATCTGGCGACACCACGCCAATCCCGGCGGAGGACGATGGCAGGGAAACGGAGTCCGTCCTGCAGCAGGTCGCTGAAGTCATTTCCTCGAGTCCGGACGACGTCCCGGTGTGTCCGGACCAGCCGAGCACCGACATCTGTTTGAACCAGCATCCGACATCTGGAGAACAGATAGATCTTCTGCAAACACAGAGAAGCTTCGAGACACCCGCCACAAACACTGAGGAAGAGGAGGAGCGTGCAGCAACAGTCCAGACAGACAACATGTCCGATGAAGCCGCTGAGTCTGAGGGTCCCACCGAGGAGTTTGACACGGCTGGTACCGCTGTGGACGAAGACTCTGAGCTAAGCATCTCACTGTTAGAAGACTTAGAAACTACAGACGAGAGCAAACATCTGGTGAGAGGTTCATCTGAGGTGAAGGAAGTCGTGACTGTAAAGACTTTACCTGAAGGTGAAGAAGATCGTGTGGAAAATGAAGCCTCGGAAACAGACTTTAAAGACTCAGCAGCAGAAGAAGAAAGTCGGGATGTGAAACAGGAAGTCCAAATCCTGACAGAAATAGAAGAGAACATACAAAATGTCTCTGAGGATCGATCACCTGTCAGGGTGGACGAGACTGGTGGTGTTCAATTGCTGGAAGAGGAAGAACCAGAGGACGCTCCAGCAGCAGAAAGAGTCACAGAAGAACCCGAAGAGACGGCAGAACATCTGTCCGAAGAAACCGCTGAGCCACAAACTCATATCGGAGCTGTACAAGCTGCCACGTCGGATTCAGAGAGGCCTGCTGAGGAAACGGCAGCTCACGTTGAGGATGCATCCAAACCAGAACATGTTCCAGAACCAGCAGCTGCACAAGCTGCACCGTCAGAGGGAGGTGGTGGTCCAACACTAGAGAAAGAAATATCAGAAGATGTTCCACCTGTAGAAAGAGTCACCGATGAACCAGAAGAGACAACAGAAGCTACAAAAGTCTTACAAGCTGTACAAGCTGCCACATTGGAGTCAGAGGAGGGTGGTCCTCAGTTATTTCAAAAGGAAGAGACATCAAAGGATGTTCGACCTGTTGCAGATAAACCTGAAGAGGAAACAGCAGCTCTCACTGAGGCTAAGCCACTGGATGCCTCTGAGATGGTTCCAGAACCAGTAGCTGCACAAACCACCACATCAGAGGCAGGTAGTCCTCAATTACCTGCAGAAACGGTTAGCGATGAACCTGAAGAGACGGCAAAACATCTGTCTGAAGGAACCGCTGAGCCAGAAAACAAAGAGACACAAATTCAGACTGCAGAAATAAACCAGACTGAAGTTACACAAGTTTTAGAAGCTGCCTCATTAGTCCCAGAGGAGGGTGGTCCTCTTATATCAGAGGATGTTCCAGCTGCAGTAGAAACAGTTAGAGATGAACCCAACAAGGCAGCTGATGTCAGTGCTGAATCAGAAGAACCACCACTAGTAGAACCAGGACCACCAGCGGAACCAGGACCACCAGAGGCAGGGAGTCCTCAATTAGTTCAAAAGGAAGACATATCAGAGGATGCTCCAGCAGCAGAGGACACAGCAGCTCTAACTGAAGTTAATGTTAAGCTGGTGGATGCCTCCAAAGCAGAAACTGTTCCAGAACCAGAAGCTGCACAAACCAGCACATCAGAGTCAGAGGATGGTGGACGTCAGTTACTTCAAAAGCAAGAAATGTTAGAGGATGTTAAACCTGCAGAAACAATGAGAAATGAACCTGAAGAGACGGCAGAACATCTGTCTGAAGGAATCACTGAACCAGAGAACAAAGAGACACAAATTCACATCGACCAGACTGAAGTTCTAGAAGTTTTCGAAGCTGTACGAGCTGCCATGTTAGATTCAGAAGATGATGGAGGTCCAACACAAGAAAAAAAAATATCAGAGGATGTTCCAGCAGCAGATAAACCTGAAGAGATGACAGAACATCTGTCTGAGCCAGAAAACAAAGAGACACAAATTCACGTCGACCAGACTGAAGTTCTAGAAGTTTTAGAAGCTGTACGAGCTGCCATGTCAGATTCAGAGGAAGATGGAGGTCCAACACTAGAAAAAAATATATCAGAGGATGTTCCAGCAGCAGATAAACCTGAAGAGATGACAGAACATCTGTCTGAGCCTGAAAACAAAGAGACACAAATTCACGCCGACCAGACTGAAGTTCTAGAAGTTTTCGAAGCTGTACGAGCTGCCATGTTAGATTCAGAAGATGATGGAGGTCCAACACAAGAAAAAAAAATATCAGAGGATGTTCCAGCAGCAGATAAACCTGAAGAGATGACAGAACATCTGTCTGAGCCAGAAAACAAAGAGACACAAATTCACGTCGACCAGACTGAAGTTTTAGAAGCTGTACGAGCTGCCATGTCAGATTCAGAGGAAGATGGAGGTCCAACACTAGAAAAAAATATATCAGAGGATATTCCAGCAGCAGATAAACCTGAAAAGATGACAGAACATCTGTCTGAGCCTGAAAACAAAGAGACACAAATTCACGTCGACCAGACTGAAGTTCTAGAAGTTTTAGAAGCTGTACGAGCTGCCATGTTAGATTCAGAGGAAGATGGAGGTCCAACACTAGAAAAAGAAATGTTAGAGGATGTTCCAGCAGCAGAGGAAACAGCAGCTCTTACTGAGGTTCATGTCGAGCCACAGGATTCTTCCAAACCAGAACATCTTCAAGAAGCTGCCCTGTTAGTCCCAGAGGAGGGTGGTCCTCTAATATCAGAGGATGTTCCAGCTGCAGTGGAAACAGTTATAGATGAACCCAACCAGGCAGCTGAAGATACTGTTGAGTCAGAAGAACCACCACGAGGGGAACCAGGACCACCAGTGGAACCAGAAGAGTCACAAGATGCTGTAACAGAAACTGCTGCTGAAGGTGCACAAAGTGTGGAGAAAGAAGATGTTCCACCTCCAGCTCCTGTTACAGAGGAAACTGAGAGTGCAGCTGTGGCACAGCTGGATGAAGCTTCAGAGACAAACGGAGATCAGAGCATCCAGCCAGATGTTCATGAAGACACCATCACTGAGGCTGCAGATGTTGCTGTACTGCAGACAGTACCAGCAGTCCACTTCCCCTCTGTTCAGCAGGAAGCAGGTCGGGTTCAGGTCCTAGAACAGTTCGTGTTCTCTGAAGGAACCACAGCGCCGAATGAGGAGAGCGCTGAAGTGTCAGATGAGCCGACACTTGAAGTTCATCTCTGCTCTGTGCAGGTGAGCATGGAGGGAGAACACGCAGGAGAACTGACCGCTGCTGAGATGAAGGCCGCTGCCGTCCAGCACGCCGTGGTGATGCAGGTCATCACGTGTAATCTGAAGGATGTTCCAGACGCGATACCAGCAGTTCTGATCCAGAAAACATCTGAAACACAGGAACCTCTGATGCACAGGGTGGCGAGTGGAACGGAGGTTAAAGAGATAGTGGAGATGGCAGCAGCGTTAGTGGAGGACAATGTGAAGGAGACGGCAGAGGAGGGCAGGGTGGTTCTGACCATGCACGTCCCATCAGTCCAGCTGGAGGAGAGTCACAGGATCCAAGTGCAGGTGGTGGACATCGAAATCAGATCGGCCGAGAACATCGTGGACGCGGTGATGGAGGTCGGAGTCACAAACGACAAAGGAGTCCTGCAGGTTTGTCACGAAACCATCGACCCAGTAGAAAACCTCTCCACCACTCCTCAAAACGAAGAGGAGGTGATTCACGAGAAGGTCACAATCCAGGAAGTCCTTCAGCAGGTGAAGGAGAACGTACCAGAGACAGTACCTGAAGACGAGGTGCTTCACGAGAAGGACGAGGTCACTGTTCAGGAAGTTCAGGTGAAGGAGAATGTACCAGAGACGGTACCTGAAGAGGAGGTGCTTCATAAGAAGGACAAGGTCACTGTTCAAGAAGTTCAGGTGAAGGAGAAAGTACCAGAGATGGTACCTGAAGAGGAGGTCATCACAGCGATGGAGAGGGAGGAACCAAATGAAGTGACGAAGGAGCCTGTTGTTATGCCAACCGAACACAGAGAGTCTGAGGATCACAGAGGAACACCTAAGAGTCCAGGAGGTCCAGAGGCCTCCATCCAGGAGGAGGAGGAGGAAACTCCAGCTGCCATGGAAACCCAAATCACTGTGAAGTCCGTCAGTGAAGCACAGACACTCCAGACGGCTCCCCCGAGGAACTCTTCATCTGTCGTCCCACTGAACTCTGGAACCATCTCGTCTGTCGGGAACGTGGAGTCTCCCGCCAGCCTGTCTTTAGAGTTCAAACTCAACATACAGTTTGGTCAAGCCAAGATACCGTCATCCCCTCCTCCTCCTGTGGAGAGACCCGGACCTGTGAGACAGACCGAGGTTTCCGAGATCGGAGTTCAGGCAACAGAAAACACAGAAGCAGCTGAAAGATGTGTGATCACACATCAGCCAGTGCTGATGGAAATCGGAGTCCAAGCAGTGGAAAGAAAGGAAGAAGTCAAATTTGAAGAGAGGGGATCTGCAGCAGAGACAGTAGAAACAGGAAAAACAGAAGAAGTCAAATCTGCAGAGAGAGGAACGCTGGCTGTCCGAGCAACACAGAGAGTAGAAAGAGTTGAAGCAGAAGAAGTCAGACCTGCAGAAAGAGCTGCTGCAGATGTCCAGGCAGTAGAAATAATAAAAGAAGTCCAATCTGCAGAGAGAGGAACTCCACCTGTCCAGGCAACACAGACAGTAGAAACAGTAGAAACGGAAAAAGAAGTCAATCCTGCAGAGAGAGTAGCTGCAACTGTCCAGGCAGCAGAGACGGTAGAACAAGTAGAAGCGGAAGAAGTTAGACCTACAGAGAGAGGAACTGCTGCCGTGCAGCCAGCAGAGACAGGACAAGCAGTAGAGACAATAAAAACGGTTGAAGTCAAACCTGCAGAGACAGTAGAAACAGTAGAAGAAGTCAGATTGGCAGAGAGAGTGACTGCAACTGTTAAGGCAGTCGAGACAGTGGAGACAGTAGAAAAAGTAGAAGCAACTGCAACTGTTAAGGCAGTCGAGACAGTAGAGACAGTAGAAAAAGTAGAAGCAACTGCAACTGTCCAGATGGCAGAGACGGTAGAAGAAGAAGTCAGACCTGCAGAGATAGAGACCCCGACTGTCCAGGCAGTAGAAACAATCAGAGCTGCAGAGAGAGAAACTCCACCTGTCCGGACAGTAGAGGCAGCAGAGACAGTAGAGACAATGGACACAGTTGAGACAGTAGAATCAGAGAGAACGGAGGTGTCCCTGAGCCAGCTGCTCTCTGAAGACGCTGTTAAAGCCTCAGACGAGGAACCAGAGCAGGATGTGTGGCTGGACGCTGAGGAAGACATTCAGACTCCGGAGAAAGACGTTCAGACTCGGGAGGAAGATGCTCAGATTCGGGATGAAGACGCTCAGACTCAGCAGGAAGACGCTCAGACTCAGCAGGAAGACGCTCAGACTCAGGAGGAAGACGCTCAGACTCAGGAGGAAGACGCTCAGACTCAGGAGGAAGCAGCAGCGGAGGAGGAGGAGGAGCCTCAGGCGAAGAGTAAGGAAGAGGAAGCAGCTGAAGAGGAGGAGGATGAAGAGGGTCCGGCAGAAGCTGCAGGAACATGTGAGGTGGACAGTGAAGGAGAAGACTTTGCGGTCGCACTGGAGCACCCGGAGCCTGTCATTATGATGGAGTGGGATTAACGCAGCTGGTAAGCCTCGTCTTCATCACCCTGCTCTTCATCACTGTCAGTGATCCTCTCAGACAAACTAACGTCTTGCTGCTTGTCTTTGTTCTCGTAGGTTGGACAATCCAAACGGAGAGCCATCAGAGCCTTTTATTTCTCACATGATGCTGAACCAAAAATATTTACCGCTCAAGCTAGTTTATGATTATTTTATCAATATTATGAAGAGTTTGATTGATGAGAGGCAACATAAACCATGTTACCTCCACCGGTAGTGTGATCGACCATGCTGTGGCCTCTCACTACATTTAATCAGCTGTCTGCCATGTATTGACTACTAATCACATCAAGTCTTCCCGATCACATCAAATACGATCCGATTTTTGTCTTTTATGGTTCAAAAAAGCTGCAAAAACATTTAAATTTAATTCAGAAGGAACATGAATTCATGACGGATGTAACCCAAGAACAGCACACATTCATACCTTTTTATATTTATATCAGTAAATGTAGATATTTCACGGCTTTCATGATGTTCACAAATCATTTTATCGTTCAGTACTTTTGATTTACTTCAAAACATGTTCATATAGGATCTAAAACAGGCTGACCTGAACAGACAGAGGTTATGTAATATCACAACCCTGTTTCTAAAGAAGTTAGGATGCTGTGTAAAATGTAAATAAAAACAATGTGATTATTTGAAAATCCTATAAACCCATATTTAATTGAAAATAGACCAAAGACAACATATCAAATGTTGAAGCTAAGAACTTTTATTGTTTTATGAAAAATACATGTTCATTTTGAATTTGATGACAGTAACGTTTCAAAAAGATTGAGACAGGGGCAAAAATTATCTGGAGAAGTTGTGTAAAACGGAGTCAATTCTGGAGTGGAAATGACTGCTTGGGCCCGTCGTCTGTGAACACAGCTTGTAGCTGCATCTACAACAAAGTGGTGATGCTGTATGTGCTCATTTTGAATTTGATGACAGCAACATGTTTCAAAAAAGTTGGGACAGGGTCATGTTTACCACTGCGTTGCATCACCTCTTCTTTAAACAACACTTTGTAAACATCTGGGAACTGAGGAGACCAGTTTCTGGAATTTTGAAAGTGAAATTTCCCATTCTTGCCTGATATAGGATTTCAGCTGCTCAACAGTTCAAGGTCTCCTTTATAATATTTTTAGTTTCACAATGCGCCAAATGTTTTCAATGAGTGACAGGTCTGGACTACAGGAGGCCAGTTTATCACCCCGACTCTTCTACTACGGAGCCATGCTGTTGAAATACGTGCAGAATGTGGTTTGGCGATGAACTGTGTTCACAGACAACGGTTTTTTGGGAGTGTTCCTGAGCCCATGCAGTGATTTCCACTACAGAATTGAATCTTTTTTACACAACTTTTCCAGTATTTTATTGACCCTGTCCCAACTTTTTGGAAACATGTTGCTGCCATCGAATTCAAAATGAACATATATTCTTTTATAAAACAATGACATTTCTCAATTCCTGCATTTGATTCGTTGTCTTTGGTGATTTTTTTTTTTTTTTTTTAAATTAAATATGGGCTTACATGATTTTCAAATAATCACATTCTGTTTTTAGACAGCGTTCCAACTTTTTTGGAAGCGGGGTTGTTATATTTTCTCTTGTACATAACTGCTTTAATGCTTAAACAGGCTTAACATATTTCTACAAAAATAAGAGCATGATGAGAGCATGGTGATATCTGACACAATATGTTTGATTTCAACTATCAATTTATGAAAAACATATTTAGAATTTATATAATCAGCAGCGCCTTAAAATGTTTTCCTGCAGCTCCGAGCTTAGTTTTATTAACAGCACATCGAGCTGCTTTTTATCAACCTAAGCTAACTTTTATGAACAATTACTGCTGATCTGATGTCGACTAATGACTAAATGCACCCGAGTTCCTTCTATTTATATATTTACCAATGTTTTATGAATAAAATCTTATTTTACGTGAATAAATTACTTCCTGTAAATTTGAATACGCTCCTGTGTTGCTTCTGCAGAATCAGAGTTAAGCTGATCTTTAACACGCAGACACTGAAACCTGAAGAACATGTCACATAAATACTTTATTTGCATCTTCTAATGACACAGTGCTCACAGTTGAAGTTTACGACTTGATGAATTTGGATTTCATTTCCTGCGTCAGTCGCATGAAGACGTGAGTCTCGGCTGTCACGCTCCAAAGAAGTCCGTTAAAATCTCAGTGAGATGCACCTATGTTTGTACATGATGTAAAATTGACATTAAGGACATAAATTCAGCAGCGATCAGGTCATCTGGAAACGTGCTTCTGATTTTCTTTTTAACGCAGTAAAATCCTGCAGCGCTGATCGGCAGCAGGTGAAGTGATTGAGGTGTTGAAATTCTTTCTGTAAAACATGAAGACATTCAAAACGATTGAGGATGCCTTCATGAGTTCAATGACCGAGTACCTTCTGACAGAGCAGCATCTTCCTTCATGCAGCTCCCAGTGAACTTCTAGAAGATCATTTTTGCAAGTTCAAACATAACCTGCGAGAAAAACATTTATACGTTTATTTATGACGCCGGCAGATCATAACGCTGCACAGAGACGCTGCGTGACCTCCTTTACCTCGATCGTAATGAGGATGACGATCATCCACTCCAACCGCAGGCTGTGCTTCTCGCTCAGGTGACTCCTCATCAGGTCCGTGAGCTGCGTGCAGTGTTCCAGCTTCTCGTTCACAACCTGGAACCATGTGATGTTTGATCAAAGATCAAAAACGTGTCTTGTGAGTCTGTAGCGCTGAATCCCGTCTCGGAGCGGCTGCACTCACGTTCACTCTGCGGTTGATGCTGAGGAACTGGCACGTCTTGTCGTAGAGCTTCTCCAGGTTCTCTCGGTCCCAGTAGAAGTCCGGCGTGAGGAGCAGGTCGGACCTCAGGTTTATACAGTGTCTGTTGCGGCAGCAGGGAAACACGCACGTTTAAATGCGGCTCATGTTCGGAGGACATGGAGCTGCAGCTGTGCAGATTTACCTCAACGCGAAAAGCTCTCCAATCTTCTGCATCACCTGTGCAGACGACAGCTTCACTCTTTGTCCAGACTTCAGCGTCTGCAGAGGGAGAATAGTGACTAGTGCCCACAAACAACCAATCACACACATTTAATTATTCATTATTCGTGGCTGCTTCCCATTCAGCGTCTTGGTTCACCTCTGGAATCGATTGAATGGACTCTACAAAGTTGTCCAACGCCACCTCCCATATCGCCAGCTTCACTGGAAGACAGAGACGGCGGTTGTGAGACGCTACTCCTTCACACGTTTACGATTCACACCTGAAGGTTTCTCACCTGACAAACACAGCGCGTTCGAAAACGCAAACTTCTCCAGGATGGCCTCGCGTTCCTCCATGTTGCAACTCAGGATGAAGTTACCTCGCTCCAGCTTCGTGTTGCCCCTGAAGAGGAAAACATTTCAGAGAGGTCTGGAGGAACGAACCCCAAAGTGCAGCTGCTCTTACTCTCCGACGGCGTAGTTGATCTCCTCGTTCTCCCAGTGGACCAGAGCCACCTCGTACGGCTGGATCTCGTGACGCTCCAGCTGCCTCAGCACGCTTTTCATCTGCAAACAACACAAGATGCACGTCGCACCGTTGAAGAGCCCCGTAGCAGGCGAAGAAATAAAGATCGTACTGTGGTAGTGACGTTTACCGTTTTCTCCTCTACGTTCCAGAACACCACCGAGCCCTCCCTGAAAGGTCGGAGCGAAAGTCGGTGAACAAAACTCTGAGCAGGGCCGTTACCAGGAGACTCTTTTTATTTCACGTCTCAGTGTGTCTGTGTTTGACGTAATCACAGGACAAGCTGTCAAGACTCAATAAAACACCTCTTATATGTAGAAAAGTTAGCATTTTACAAAACAAAAACGTGAATTACCAACTAAATAATGTGAGCCAAACGCCGATGACGCAGTTCTTTTTCTGAGGTTTGACATCCAGCCCCCGTCTACAAACCTGTTTCCGAAAAAGTTGGGACAAACTTACCAAAAAAGCAGAATACTTTACACAAGGGACAAGGCTGAAAACCAAAATTAAATGGTTCGTGATCTTCAGGAGGCACTGCATTAAAAAAATAAATACGGACACGAAACTGCAGTGGAAATCGCTGCATGGGCTCAGGAGCGCTTCTGAAAACCATCGTTTGTGTTACTGAGGTAAAGTGGAAAACTGTCCCGTGGTCTGACCGATCAAAATCTGAAATTATTTTTGAAAATCACGGACGCCGCGTCCTCGGGGCCAAGGAGGAGTGGGACCATCCAGCCAGTTGAAAAGTATTTAATAATCAACAATGCTGTTGAATACATTTTTAGCATCGGACAGCGCTCCTTGTTGGTACCTGAAGAAGAACATCAGGGCGTTGTCATCTGGTTTGGCAGCCATGTCTGTGCTGATCAACAGCACATTGGAGGCATCTGAAATGAAAGCATGACGGTCATTCAAGCGGCTGCAGACAGCACGGATCACGGGTGTACTCTTTACCTCTCGGCAGGTCGATCTCGTGGAAGCCGTGATTTGTCAGGTCGTGGCAGAGCGTCGGCAGGTGATACTGGTCCGCTGTAGCGAAGGCAATGCACTGCATCATATCCTGTAGAGACAAACAGCTGGATCAGCCTCTGGACCGGAACCTGACCCGTATCAGAGGGTGAAATCTCGACCGCAGGCTCCTTCACCTTGTCGTTCCTCAGCGACGGTTGATTGGCCCGGGAAGGTTGTTTCGTGCGTGGTCCTTTGGGAGCTCGTTTTCCCGCCACCGCTGCTGGTTTTATGCCAGGCTTTAACACTGACTTTACAATGCTGGACGTGTACAAACGCGTCTGTCCACAGTTAGTTAGGACCCCGGATACATTTAACAAAGTCTTGCGGGGACTTTTTAAAGCACATAAAGCAGGCAGAAGGTGTTGTTTATGCTCGTGCTGCTCCTGCTGCTCCTGGAGAGTGTTTAGACGAGAACAGATCCGGGGACCAGCGCGAGTCCAGGATCTGGACTCGTACTTGTGGGACAGGACGGACTGGGAGAGAGCGGCCGTGATTGGTCGGCTCTCTGCAGGCCGCTGAGCTCCCAGCCTGCACCACAAGGTCCGGAGGAGCATCTTCCACAGACAGCCGGACAGGTGAACAGGTGAGCTGCAACACAAGGACAGTGATGTCATTGAACGCGTCACCGTGTACAACATGGTGTTTATCACTGCAAGAGATACGGAGCTCTGAGAACCAGCCTGGGTCTGTAAAACAACTCCTTTATACTGCTAAAATTTCAAGTTGTATTTATTTAAACACAGAAACAGGAAGTAGAATTAGCACGACTGACCTTGACTACATTAGCTGGCAATGTCCTCAAGAGCAGTCCGGTTTAAACATATGGAATAAACAGAGGGGATGAGACCGGAAACGGTAACACGGGTGTGCACCTGCTCACCCTGTGTGGAGTACAGGACAACAGTCAGTGTGCAGATGACGTCAGCCGCCAGCTCACTTCCCCGTAAACAAAAGTTGGTCTTAAAGGAATCAACGTGTCAGAAAATGGCGGGAACGTGAAGAGTTCTGTTCAAAACAAACGGAGAACCTCACAGAACCGCATCACAATCTCCCCGACCTGGGGGAGGCGTGTGTGTGTGTGTTTGCTAATAAAGTTTTATTGTGCGCCGCTCGTTTCCTGTTTGAAATGACGTAATCTTAAAGGTGCAGTTCGAGCGGTTTTACCCGAGTCCGAGCAGAAGGTGGCGGTCATACGCGGATCATAGACATACGTGTCTATGGCATCGATAAACTGGCTGCCAACCGCCGTAGAAGAAGTTGTTTGTGTGTTACGTCACGAATATGGCTGCCACGCCCCGCCCTCACGTCGTTGACTTGGTAACCGTCGCAGCGTTGTTGGTGAAATAGGAGGACATCGCTTTAATCTGTGTAGGGAAAGACGTCGTCATCCTCAGCCGACTAAATTTTCCGCTTTTTTAAATTTTATTAATGCGACGCGTGTTATATCTAAAGCTCACTCTATATGTTAAATATTTGTATTAATACAAACGGAAAAGGTTAACAACGAAAATTTGCTGGCATCAGCACTTAGCATGTTAGCGGCTAAAGTAGCTACCATGCAAAAGTAGCCACTGTTAGCTTGTCATAAAAGTTGCTTTGCTAACATAATTTCAGCCTCAGCTCAGCAAAGATCTCCTGAAACACGACGTGGCTTTGTTCTAGTGCTTTTATTGGAACTGCTGAACTTGAACTGAAACACTCTGAAAAACAACACGTCAGGAGTCGGTGTGGATCACCGAGCTGACAGTTAACCTCGTCCAGATCTGGTGTTTTTAGAGCTTTCCACCCGGGATTACTCTGCTTTTACACCCACGATGAGAGACATTAAGAATGCCAGCGGGTGAGTCCGCTGCTGTCCCTTCTTCACACCAGAGGAAGAATGCCCTGCTTGAATTAAAACAAGTTTTATCAGCAAAATATATTGAATCAGTGGATCTGCGTGGATGAAAGCAACTTTTACCTGTCGAGCATGTGTTGTATGAATATAAATACCTGTTCTGAAGTAAAATGTTTTTAAATGTGAAAAACAGTGAATTAGAAGTAAAACGGAAATACTAAAGAGAAGTACCTCACAGCTGTACTGATATTAATATGTGAATTGATCTTAATAATGACCATGTAAACTTTTTCCAGGTGAGAGTGAAGACCGGGCAAAGACCCGGGAAAGATTCAACGAGGTGTTCAAGAAGTACACCGAATCAGAGAAGAAAAAACAGAGGAAGAAGAGCACTGAGACACAGGAGACTATCGTGGTATGTGCTCGATTTACACAGTAAACCGTCAGTGGGGAAGAACGTCAGATCAGATAGAAACTGCAGAATACGTCCTTGAAGAGTCATAATTCTGCAGCAGGAAATTCATGTCAAAATAAATCTTTCATGTCCTTCCTCCAAAATATCCCGGCAGGCCATGCAGACCAGTTTTCATGGTGGAAATCTTATTAAAGAAGAGCTATACTGACATCTGTCCTGCTCTCCTCTTTCAATGTTTTTAGCTGCAGAATCTAAAGAAGAACCTGAACCTCCAGAAGGACACGGAAGATGACGAAACCATCCTCCAGAACACGTACAACCCCGAGCAGGGTAGCCCTCGCTACACCAAGAACAAGAGGAGAGAGCAGGAGATGGAGATAGCAGAGAGGGTGAATGTCAACAACAGTAAAAACGACGAGGAGATTAAGACATCGAAAGCCAAGAGGAAGAGTAAGAGGGACCTTCCTCCCCTCCCTGTCCCTGAGGACATCAGCAGTTACATCCAGAAGGATGCAGACGCCTCCAGGTCAGAGGTCACCGTGGACACGGACGACACAGGTGGCGGAAAGGAAACCAAGCGGAAAAGTAAGAAAGGGAAAAGCAAAGAAGATCCAGAGGCGAAAGCAGAGAGGCAGGAGGAGGACGCAGGAGACAATCTGCTGCAGGAGTACCAGCAGCAGATCGCACAGGAGGAGGGGACTTTCAAGAAGACACGGGTCAAAGCCGACGAGGACGCTGTCCGAACTGTCACGCTGAATAACGACGTGGGAAAGAAGAAGAAGAAAAAGCTGAAGTCGGTCGTCACAGAGTCAGACACAGGGTGAGCGTGTGCAGCTCCTCCTCTCATGGATCCGTTGGTTGTTTTTTTAAAAAATATTTGTAAGTACTAAATGTAGATCTTTTCTCCAACAGGGATCAGGAAGAAGACGCAGACCAGGATGCTGACGTGGAAAACGAGTCCAGAGGAAAGAAGAAGAAGAAGAAGAAGAAAAAGCACGGTAACTGGTAACGAATGATCAGGATTCACAAAGCGGCACTAAAAACGGGCCTCATGGATGAATTTCAGGTTTTGTTTTCAGTTGTCGAAGAGGAGAGCGAACCGGAGCCGGAAGCACCGCGGGAACCGACGTTCGACGACAGCCTCGTGCTCGGAGTGTTCGTCCACCGGACGGACCGGCTGCAGACCGACGTCCTCGTCTCCCACCCCATGGTGAAGATCCACGTGGTCGACGACATCACGGGCCAGTACGTGAAGAAGGAGGACAGGTGAGAGGTCACATCGCACGGCTCTGTTTCTGTTTCCCGTTTCAAGTGATGTGATCAAACCTCCCCTCCTCCTCTGGTTCCTCGCAGCCACCGTCCCGTCTCCTCCTTCTACGAGCAGGAGAACGTCGACCACGTCCTGCCCATCATGACGCAGCCGTTCGACTTCAAGAAGAACAAGTCGATCATCCCCGAGTGGCAGGAGCAGATCATCTTCAACGAACGCTTCGGCTACTTCGTTCAGCGACACGGCGAAAGCCCTCGAGTCGTTCTATTCTTCGAGGTAAGAGATATTTAGCCCGCGGATATATTTGAGCACGTTTTGCTGCAGCTGTCAGTGACTCTTTGATGTCTTTATAGATTCTGGATTTTGTCACGATGGAAGAAGCGCGAGCCAACGTCGTCGTCGTCGACAAGCATGAGCGAGGCTTCAGGAAGATCGCCTGGGCGTTCCTGAAGGTAAAACTCTCGCTCAGAGAGGAAGGAGAACCCTGTCGCGCTCCCTCCGTCTGACTCGTGCGTTTCCCCTCCGTCCCTTCAGCTCGTCGGCACCAACGGCGTCCTGAACATCGGCAGCAAACTCCGCTTGCAGCTCTTCTGTCCTCCTCTTCGGGCCAAGAGACAGCCCAGGACTGTGGACGTGGTCGAGTGGTGGAGGAAGTACCCCAGAACCAAGTACGCGTCCACGCTGTACGTCACGGTGAAGGGCATCAAACTCCCCGAACATGTAAGTCAGGTGTTTCTGCAGCTGTGAGGAGGTGAAAACCTTCAGTAGACTCTGTGGCTGCGTCTGATCCTGTGTTTTGTGGTGCAGGTGGACCCCGGTATCCGCTCCATGATGGCGCTGCAGGAGGAGAGAGGCAGCACCACCTACAGTGAGCTGCAGAACGAGGTGACCAAGAGGAGCCTGACTCGGCCTGCAGACGTCAAGCCGCCTGTCCTCAGGTGGAGCCGGCTGTCTGGTCAGGTGGGCGGAGCCAACTCTAGTTATAAGTCGTATCAACACATATGTGTGTCAATTTGTTTTTATCTTGCATGCACCACAAGATTTATAAAGGATAGTGTGAGGTTTATTATTTACAGTGGGCTTTTTATTGTTCTGCTTCAAACTTCAAATGTACAGTATATGACGTATGTTTCCGTTGCAGATCTGTCGGATTCCCAACAAACCTCTGCTGGCGTTCCGCGGCGGTCAGATGGGCTGTTTCACTCTGCTCTTCTCTCACGCTGGAACCGTCCTGGCTGCTGCATGTGCCGACAGAGACGCTTTCCCTGTTGTAGGTGAGGAACTCCTCCTGATTCTCCTCCTGATTCTCGTCCTGATTCTCCTCCTAATGCTCCTCCTGATTCTCCTCCTAATGCTCCTCCTGATTTTCCTCCTGATTTTTGTCCTAATGCTCCTCCTAATGCTCCTCCTGATTCTCCTCCTGATTCTCCTCCTAATGCTCCTTCTGATTCTCCTCCTGATGCTCCTCCTGATGCTCTTCCTGATTCTCCTCCTGATTCTCCTCCTGATGCTTCTCCTGATTCTCCTCCCAACCCTTCTCCTCCTAATGCTCCTCCTGATGCTTCTCCTGATGCTCCTCCTGATTCTCCTCCTAATGCTCCTCCTCATGCTCTTCCTGATTCTCCTCCTGATTCTCCTCCTGATGCTCTTCCTGATTCTCCTCCTGATGCTCTTCCTGATTCTCCTCCTGATGCTTCTCCTGATGCTCCTCCTGATTCTCCTTCTGATTCTCCTCCTAATTCTCCTCCTGATGCATCTAAAACTCCACAGCAGCGTGATCGTGTGTTCGTGTGTTTCAGTGTATGAGATCCCCTCTGGGAAGGTTCTGGCTGCCTTCAGTGGTCATCTCAGTATCGTGTATGATCTCTGCTGGTCGAGAGATGACCGCAGTCTCCTCTCCGCCTCCTCTGACGGAACTGTCAGGTACGTTTGTGACATCCCATGGAAAATTTAAAACGATTCGGGGTCTGTTCTCTGTGGCTCCTCTAGGGGGAGCCAGTGCTCCTCGTAAAAGCATTTTTAGATTAGATTAGATTAGATTTGATTTTATTAATCCCACAGTGGAGAAATTAGGTCGTCACAGCAGCAAAGAAAAAACAAAAAGTGCACACAATATGAAAAACATTTACAAACACGTATAAAATATAAAAAATAAGGTAGATAAAAAAATTATTATTTTAGAAAGAAAAATAAGAGCAATCAATAAAAACACACACACACATACTATATACACAAAAAAAACCCAAATAAAATAAAATAAATAAATACAGTGTGGGATGAATGGAAAAAAAAGTGTCTGGTGCTATGAAATGAAATGAGATGAACATGTTCTGGGTTGTGGTCGATTTAAAGAACACAGCCGTCTTCATTTGTTCACATGATTAAACGGCCTCCGTGCTGCCGTCCTCCCTCAGAGAGTGGAACGTGGAGAGGCTGCAGGGAACGGCCCAGAAGGTTCTGCCCCACCCGTCCTTCGTGTACTCGGCCCGGTACCATCCCTCGGCCCAGAACCTGGTGGTGTCCGCGGGCTTCGACAGTCTGGTGCGCGTGTGGAAGCTGGACGTGGCCGACGTGAACGGCCAGCTGCTGCAGGAGTACGAGGGCCACGGCAGCTTCATCAACACCGTCTGTTTCGACTCTGAAGGTAAACGTGTGCAGGTGTCGGTGAGGTGCATGCTGGGAAATCTGCACAGGAGGCGTTTTAGTGAACAATGTTGAGCCCAAACATCGTGGTCAGTCCGACCTTTTTCTGTCTAATTTACATTTTTCTACCCTGAACTCTTGTCTGTGTTTTGTTTGGTGGTCTGTGAGGTTTAATGAGGTCATACGTGTCCAGAAGCAGAAACACTTTCATTTATTTCAAGGACTGATTCAGCTGCAGAGGAAACAGAGATCCCTGTTTTTTTTGTTTTTGTTTTTACACGAAATATATTCCGTTTCTAACCTCTTGCCATCTTTTTTGTGAAACATGTTGCGCAGTGTGTATTTGATGTTTGGCCGCACGCTTCTCAGGTCTGATGTCGTTGTAAACAGGAAGGAGAATGTTCTCCGCGGACAACGGGGGCCAAATCATCGTCTGGAGAACCCCGGTGAGCGATGGCCGGCAGCGGCAGCAGCCGTGTCACCACTGGTGTGTAGAGAAGGTACCGGAGTCCGCGTTACGTTACATAAAACAGGAATCCGATCAGATACCTGCAGAGGAATGAGATTAATTTAACAATGCTGCTTCTGTCTCTGGGCAGAACATAGACGAGAGCGACCTCAGCGGCGTCCCCAT
The DNA here is from genome assembly GCF_022577435.1 of Embiotoca jacksoni. Classification (NCBI taxonomy): domain Eukaryota; kingdom Metazoa; phylum Chordata; class Actinopteri; family Embiotocidae; genus Embiotoca; species Embiotoca jacksoni. The sequence continues at coordinate 936,354 of NW_027185378.1, forward strand.
CACCATGCTGCAGCTCCACCCTAACGGCCGCTGCCTGCTCATACACGCCAAAGACAGCGTGCTGAGGATGATGGATCTGAGGATGTGAGTGAGAGAGTTCCCCTCTGAAGTGACAGGAAGCAGGAACGTGAGCGGTACAGTCTGATCGCACCGTTCCGTGTTTGTGTTTCCCGTCAGTCTGGCTGTGAAGAAGTACACCGGCGCCACCAACTACCGGGAGCGGATCTACAGCACCTTCACGCCCTGCGGGAACTTTCTGTTCTCGGGCAGCGAGGACGGCATGGCGTACGTCTGGAACACGGACACAGGTGAGGCCCGGCGCCGATTTAAAGGAGCGGCTCCGTACAGTGGTGGCAGAGTGACTCCAGCTGACTGTGTCTCCCAGGTGACCAGGTGGCCGTGTACTCGGAGCTGTGTTACCCCACCGCCCTGCACGGCGTGGCCTTCCACCCTCACGAGAACATGGTGGCGTTCAGCGCCTTCGGTCAAAGCCAGCCGGTCCACGTCTACCTGTACGACCGCAAAGGTTGGTCCGTCTCTTCGCTCCGCGCGCAGCTCACCGACCCTCCGGTCTTTTAAAATGTTCTGATCCACGGACGTGTCCCCCAACAGTGTCCCAGCTGGAGGTGCACAGCTTGAAGGCAGCTAGCAGATCGGCCTCCACGGACCCTAAAACCATGCGGGCCACCCCGGACCCGCCCGCCCCACAGGACTCCTCCGCCATGGATCAGTTCGCCACGGCAACCAGACACGCTATGAAGATGCAGTGGGTGAAGGAGCAGCTGGACTCAGTTCTGGTAACGTCTCTTCCTGTCTTACGCTGACATTATTAGACTTGTTTTATTTCATATCACGTGAGACAAACTCATCGCGTCACGTCTTTTTCAGGAACCACATCAAGCTTCTGCATTGGTGTACGAACAAGGTACCGCTGTCACGGTGAGTTCTTCATCCATCAGCACACCTTCGTTCATACTTTATTCAGTCTTTTCAGGAAATCACAATCCTGTCATTGCAATAATTTATGCAAAGTCAAAACACTCGACAAAATATTTGTGGGGACTTTCTGCAATTTATTTTTTAATTCCTCTAATATTTCTGGGACGTGCAGCAGGATTATTATCACAGGAAATCAGCGTATATTAGTATTTATCAGGGAGGTGATAAAAGAAATAGCATTTTTTTCCTTTCTTAAAATTTCTTTAATTTTACCGCAAAAAAAAAATGAAATCCTGGAGGGACTGATTATTACGGTCAAAGATGGTGATGACACTTTATTGAGCTCAGATTTCCATTTCCTTCGGTTACGCGTTAATGAAGGAAACAGCTCACAGATAAATCTGTTAACTTATTGATCATGTATTTTCAATGATGAACTCTCGGCTCTTCATTTTTAGTCTTTAAGGGAAACATTTCTATTTAAATCAATCCACCTTTATGTTTTTCAGACGGGCCTGAACGCCTCTCTGCCGCCTCCGTCTCTGCTGTCTCCTCACTCCAAGCTGCAGCTGTCCGGGTCGGTGGCGGATCAGCTGATCCCTCAGGCCGCTCTGAGCGCTCAGAGCCGTGAGTGTCTCCTCCGTCATGTGTCTTCGACTAAAGCTGTACGGTGTGCAGTGACTGCTGCAGGGCGTCTGAGGAGGATGAAATACTCACGCTGCCTCCTCTGTTGTGTAATTTCAGGCGGGTTCAGTCCGGTCGGTCAGCGGCTCCGAGGAGTGTCGTCCTTCAGGCTGCAGACGGTGAGTCTTCGTGTCTCTTTTAAACTGAGCGTCCTCTGAGGTTCATGATAAATCCGTCTCCCTCCTCCGATCAGAGCCTCCCTGACCACACCTCCTCCGGCCTGGAGACAGACTCCGCCCCCGTCCAACAAGTCGTACGTACCCGCCATCTCTCTCCGATCTCCGTCCCTACCATCCCTGTCGTCCCTGTCTTCTGTGTAACCGTCCCTCCTCTGTGTCCCCCCCAACCACCAGGTCGTCTCCCTGTACAACTACAGAGCCAGCCGATCCGACGAGCTCACCATGCGCCGCGGTGATGTCATCCAGGTGCTCTACAAAGACAACGACAACTGGTGGTTCGGGCGGCTGGTCGGCGGGCAGCAGGGATACTTCTTGGCGTCTTACGTGGCCGATCAGAGTGAGTGAATCGTACTTCCTGTGGTCAGGTTTTTAGACGATAAAAAAAAAAAAAAAAAACTCTTTGACCGTGATTTATTGTTGTTGTAGGAGATTTCAGTGAAAACGTGAAATCTGTGGACGCACACGGGGCTTTATCTGAGGGGACGGCTGACAGGTCGACGCCCACCAGGGTAAGAAGACAGAACCACACGGTGGTCCTTCTGTCCCGGTCTGGATCGGTGTTTGTCTGCAGCTGCAGCACTTTGTCTCCTCCTTCTGTTTGTTAAAGAGATGCTCCACCCTGAACGTATCATGTGACCATCAGACAGACACTGCACTGCTAACCAGTCAAGTTCACATGTAAATCTGTCCAAAACCATATCGATATTGAACTTACAGTGACCCTGACCTTTGACCTCCAACATCTAAAGAGCCTAAGTGAACATTTGTGAAAAAAGAAATTCCCTCAAACAGTTCCTGAAAAATTGCGTTCAGAGGCATGGGTTATTGTAAAGTGACCTTTGACCTTTAAACCAAAATCGTATCAGTTCATCGTTGGTACAAAGTGAATGTTTTTGCCAAATTTTAACAAATTGCCTCAAGTCATTCTTGAGATATCGCGTTCACAACAACGGGAAGGGAACAGGGGAGGGAAAGGGGACAGGGAGGGGAACGTGACGTCACAGTGACTTTGACCTTTGACCCTTGTCCACCAAACTTTAATCAGGTCACCCTTGAGACCAAGTGAGCGATTGTGCCGCGTGTAAAAGAATTCCATCCAAGAAGGTTAACCCTTTGAGCTTTAACCTCCTCTGGCTTTTCTCTGCTCTGTGGATTTTAATCTCCTCTCTGCTCCTCTGCTGATCCAAATTCCAGAGTTTCTGCTGCACACATGACGGGTCACGAGGATCACTTTAATGTGAAGTGTGTTTATAAAAGTTTTTTCTTCTGTTTTCTCATTTCTCAAGGTCTCCGCTGCCATCAGTTCGTCCGGGGAACTCCGGTTTCTCTCCGAGCCGACGCTCTCCGACACCGAACCTGAGCTGACTGATGCCAAGTAAGTGGCTCGGGTGGAGGGAGTTAAAGGGGGTTCCTGAGGTTGGCGGTTCGATCCCCGGCTTCACCTGTCCGCCTGCTCAGAGCAAACCTGAGGTGAAACATCTCCGTATGAGTGCAGAGCATCTCACTGAGCTCTGCACGAGGCCTCACGGTGTGCTCCTCTGGAGGAAAAAGCCCGACAGGTGTAAGACTGACACGCAGGGTCTCTCTGGTTCCCGCAGGGCTCAGTTTTACCTCACTTTGGACCATTATCATCGAAATATGTATTTCAAAAACATATCTGCCTAACGCTGGTGAAACCGAGCTGTAGCGGTTCACAAAGAACACTTTGATGCTGCTCCTCAGTGTAATAACGGCAGTGGATTCATGTGTTTTTTTTTCTTTTTTTCTACAGACCCAGAAGGAAAAAGAAGGTGAAGAAGCCCGGCGTCCCTGCAGCTCCGGCTCAGGCCACACTCTCAGATGCGGAGGCCCCGAGGAGGATGAGGAGGAGGAGTGGCAGCAGCAGCAGCCGGAGGAGAGGAAGGTTGACGGATCGGCCGCTGCCCGGGAGGCCGAGCGGCCGCAGCAACGGTGCCTTCGAGCCCGACGCGTAAACTCCCACACGGTAAACCGGTCTGTGTCCCACCAACTCCCTCTGGTCCGCCCGTTTCTCATCACATGTAGATAAATAACTGTACAATAATCTTTTTGTATGTTGAAATATTTATCCAAGTTGAACTTTTATAAAGTTGTAGCTGTGCTTTGTTTAGCCTGGAAGAGAATCACAGTTTCTACATTCTTCACAGCAATAAAAAAACACTAAATATAACTTTAAATGTTTGTTTATTTTCTTCATATAAAACATAAAAACACACTTTAGGTGTTTCTTAAAATTTTTTAAAATATGCTTCAGGTCAAATTTGACAATGAGACACCAATACGTGTAATAATTTCATATTTAATGATAGAATATACCTTTGTGTTCATAATTCTGATATAAACAGGACATTAATTCGTTTTTAGTGTTTTCAAATCTTTATTTGTTCTGTCACGTGAAACAATAAAACCAGACTAAGTACCAAAGTGAGCTATTTAAGGCACGACATCATCTGATTTTAATTTAAACATCATGCTGCTGACACAATCACGGCACATGTAAATCCACATATTTAACATGAGATCTGTACATGTTCCAGAAAAACAACATTCTTCACTTGGTCAGCAGGTCCACAGTCAAATCCAAGTCCTGTGATCAGTAATACAGACGAGCTGCCAAACAAAAGGCACATTTAGTGTGCTGAAGCAAGACTTTTTAAATCCCCACGTGGATCATTTTCAGGTCAAAATAAAAATATTTTTAAACAACAAAAATCCTCAGAATCCCTGAAACACCAGAAAGAAAGTGGAGTTTAAAAGCATTCATGAGAATGAAGCCGCTGAGGGGACATTCAGAGTGTTTGGGTTGGTTGTGTGTCCTCCGACGTGTCCTTCATTCCTCCAGGAGAGGAGTCCTCTCATCGGTCGGCCGAATGTCGTCTGCAGCCCTGAAAGTCAAACGTCAGAGTGAGTGTTGCACCTTATTTTGGTCCTTCTTAAAAGTGTTATCATGTCAATGGGAAGTCACCGGTTACCTCGGCTGCTGCTGTGGTCGACAGCAGAGAGAATACACGGCGAGGAGGAAGGCCTGAAGGACAGACAGGACGCGGCATCACACACACTGGATGAAAACACACGAAACGCCGCGGCGGCTGATACTTACACCGAGAAACGCCAACGCTCCCTGGACCACCGCCGCCCACTCGAAGCTCAGATGTTGGGTGATGAGCCCCCCCATGATCGGACCGTAAAACATCCTTAAAAAAAACCAAAAAAAAAACCATGTCAACATTAAAACTCCAAAACATCACAGACCAGAGGACGGGAAGCGGACGTCTCCTGGGACTTACCCGGTGGACCAGACAGCACCGAACAGCCCTGACACCATCCCCAGGGTGCTCAGGCCCTCCTCAAAGCCATGTTCACTGCAACAACAGGACACGTGTTACTCCATGTTCATATTTAAAAAAAACAACAACAGGAGGTTGTGACTGTGGAGCGACATGCAAAGCCACTCACTATGCACATGTGATGATCTCGGGGAACGTGGGGATGGCAGTCAGGCCCAGAGAAAACCCAATTAGGCCGAGCATGAGGACGAGCAGCCACAGCTGACTGCAGACGGAGAGGAGAGCGGGTTGATATCGTCAGGAGAAATATGTTAGTAACCGGCAGGGAGACACACGAGACCTGCTGAGTAACACCTCCATTATATATAAGAAAAGTTACAGATTTATCCTGTTTGTGCCTCACTGAGGATCTCTGAACGAGCCTGATCGGTTCTTATTGGTCCCGAAAAAGAGAATTTAATTGTTTACTGTTGGAAGATAAAATATGTATTTTATATTATGAATGCTGCAAACTGCGGTATTTTTAAAAGTTCCACGGTCAGCATTTTTAAGAAATTAACTTTTACCACTTTTACATCTGTCCGGTAAATCCAAAGGAAGCAGGAGCCATCAGTTAGCTTAGCTTAGTATAACAACCACAAATAGGAGGCTCAGTTATATTGTGTTTTTTTCATCAATTTAAACAACGGTTTCATCAGAAACTGCTGGAGCAGCTTTAACCAATCAGATCCGACCACCGCTGCAGCTAAAACACTCAACTATACTTAGCCGCGCCCACCGGTCTCTGATTGGGCGAACTGTAATGTGAGCGGGGTTTCCAGACTGTGATCCCAGCAGGTGAGTGGCGACGCCCTCCCAGAGCCGTGATGTCACAGTGAGAGCAGTGTCTCCTCTGACACCTGTGACTTCGCCTCTTTCCTCTCCAAGCTGCCGCACACACTCACCTCGGGACGTGAAGGAAGGGGGCGGGGCCGAGCAGACAGAAGGCGACCGCCGTGATGAGGCCTCCCGCCACCATGAAGCTGAACCTGACGGACTGGTGAGTGACGACACTCGGTTTAAAATCACGGAAGTACGACTCAAACGTGACGCTCGATGACCTTTGACACTCACAGGGTATTTATCGGCGAAGTAGCCCATCACCGGGGAGCCCAGGCAGTATGGCAGCGACAGCCCCAGCATGATGAGGCCCACGTATCCCGCGGACAGACCGAACTGAGGCAGGGAAACATTTCATTCACACACACACGGGAGAATCCTCTCTGAAGGGAATCAGCTTCACGATAAAGAGGTGAGTTTACCCTGTCGATGGCGAACAGGGACAGACTGGCGTCCAGGAAGCCCAGCCCGGCGCTCAGCGTGAAGATCACGTAGCAGATCAGGACGATCTTCCCGTGGGTGAGAAGGCGGAAGAAGGAGTCCTTGGACGGGTTGGCCTCTGAGCAGAGGGAAAAACGGGATGCAGGTCACAGGTACGAACCCGGAAAATCACAGACCGATTTTGTGGGCTTTAAATTGCCCTGAACGATCACAGATGTGTTGATATCCGAGTGCGTGTTTTTAAAGTTTGACAAACTTTGGGCAGAAAAAAAGGTGCACTGATGTCTGTAAACCCTTAAATGTAAAATATCTTTATTACGAGCGATTATCAGTCGATGAATCAGATATTTTGCACTTCTTAATGTCAGAAGTTCGATAAATTTTGGGCTCAACTGACTATAAACAAACGGCCTGTGTCGACAGTTACCGACGGTCGGCAGGATGTAGATGTTGAAAGGAACCATGACCAGCAGTAAACACCCCAGAAGCATGAAGGGGACCTCGTATCCAAACGACTGATAGAACCAGCCGCCCACCGGGGGGCCGAGGATGAGCCCAAGCCCCGTGAAGATCTCCAGACTCCCCTGAAACACGCAGAGGAGCGTTAAAACATGGACCAACACACTTATGAACATGCTTCCTGCAGCCCGTGTGAATTATTTTCTCTTGACAAATACATAAAATGTCAGACTGTGAGGCCTCCTTTGTCTTCCCGTGACTCTAATATCTTAACAACGCACCACTCAGACGAGCTGCTCACCAAAACAGTCGCCACATTGTCCGGGAAGATTTTGGCTGTCATGGCAAAAGAGGAGGTCATTGCACCGGCAAAGCCCACGGCATCGATGGAGCGCACCACAAAGCACAGAGTGATGAAGGTGGCGCCCGCAGGGGCCCGGTCCAGTAACCTGACCGGGACACAGGGAGGGGAACAATCAGCTGACGGCAGGTTAGACAGGAAAGACTGAAGCAGAGGAGCTGCAACCTCAGAGGAAGACTTATTCAAATACAGACTATAATTCTGTTTCAGTTCACAGATTGTATAAAAAAGTGTTCGTAGCTTCCAGGTATGAAAAATGAGGCCGATGCAGAAGTGCCTTAAAGCTACAATACCACTGAGTGCCACTAGAGGTCGGCTCCAAAAAGCCTCCGGCTCCATAGAGTCCCATTCAACTTCTCTCATCAAATACAAAGTGAATAAAATGTCTCCACCAGTTATCTCGGTGTTGTTAGCTGAAGTCGCTCCTTCTTATTAGTTTTCTGGAGGTCCATCTGAAAATAATCCCTCATTAATTATAAAATAAGCTTTAAAAAGATTCAATCAGGTTACAGCTATCGGTGGGCGGGACGTGGTATCGTCAGGTTTTCCAATCAGATCGGTCAGATCCACCGCTGGCTCCTCACCCAGCTCGTCCAAATATGGTCACTTCTGGTAACAATTTGTCTAAGAGTTTTTATTGGTTTTTGAATGTTCATGAAGTTCGACGGCGCCACAAATCATATTTTAGTCATGGAGAAAATCTTCGTCATCTTAATAAGAGGACAAAATATTTCCAGGTTTTTCTATAAGGGACTTCAATGCTGTTCAGACAAACAGGTGTGACCCAGACAACATGAATATAGATCATCTGAAACTTCTTGCACCTGTAATGCAGCAGCATCAGTGTGTCCCTTTCAGAAAGAGGAAACTGTACTGCAGTTGTATGAACAGTCTGACGTGTTCATCTTCACTGACAGATCAGAAACTCACCCGAACAGAACCGTACACACCGACGACACAAACAGCCCCATCACCAGCATGAACTTCGCTCCGATCTGGACGATCTGATCCGAACAGGAGGGAGAGGTTCTGTAGCGGAGTAATCCCACCACACATGAAAATACCGACGTCTACTTACATATCGGCCCAGGATCAACGAACCAATCAGGTTACAGACGGCGTAGCAGCCGAAGATGAGGCCGACCACCGTCTGACTGGCTCCTTTCTTCACCGCCTGTGGAGGGACGTTCATGGACATGATCACGGTTCGGTGAATCAGTGAACTGAAGCCTCTGACAATGAAGAACGTTGATCTATTCTGAGGGGCCCTGACATCGTCAGGCCGTAGCTGGACTTCCTGTCCGGTCACTCTGCCCTCAGGGAGGCTGTCTGCTGTGAGCACATGATTCACCCTGTCCACTGCTGCTGACGGGGGTCCGATCACCCCCGCCGCCCCCCTACCCCTGGTTAATTATTGATCACAGCCTCCATCAAACATAAGGGCCTCTTCACCCTCCGATCAGCTGCTGCACCCGCAGGCGATCAATAAATCACCATCAAAGACCGACATGCAGGAATGTATGAGGTGACGTTAAAAACATGATGACAGGAAGCAGTTAAATAAAAACAACTCCATTATTACTTTATAATTATTAGAACTTTTATAGGAACTTCTGCTCTCCATAAAACAAATAAACGATTCATATCATTATAGATTCATCTGTTTATCTATTTCTTATTTAATTGATGGACTGTTTGGACTCCTAACAAAATGCCTGAGGAGCTGCTTGAAAAGTCACAACCAAAAGATATTTAGTTTATCAGCATGAAGGAAGCAGAAAACATTTTCAAAGCAGAACAGTCAATAAAGTGGAAAATGTCATGACTGAAGTGGCAGCAAAGGACCAAAGAAATAAACTAAATGACGTGTTTTATTTCTCCTGAATTCCGAGTTTTATTTCTGTTGTCTTTAATAAAACTCCTGCAGCCTGTTCTGTTCTGTGGCCCCTACATCTTACCTCTGAGGGGAAGAAGGGCCCCAGTATTGAGTAGCAGATCATGGAGCTGAAGTTGACAGATGCCATGGAGATGAGGGTGAGCACTTGTTTCCTGGTCATCCTCTGAGGAGGAGGAGGAGGAAGATCGGCGGGTTCATCTGGGAACACGAACACAGAGGTAAAGATCATAAACAACTTCTGATCGTCTGATAGTAATGTCCCAAAGGTCACCCACCTGTCTGCGGCTCCATGTCTTAATGTGGAGGTTTTTTTTTTTTGGTTTCCGGTGTTCAGATGAGCGCTGCAGACATACCGACACGCGGACACACGAAGCGGGGAGACGCGGACCGCGGACACACGGACGGAGTGTCTTGACAGCTTCTGTGCAGCGGCAGCAAACTTCAGCCTCGAGCAGCGCAGCGCAGAGCCGCGTGAGTGTTTCTTCAGCGATGTTTATGGTCTAAGCACAGGAACTGATCCCCGCCTCCAAAATAAAGCTCCACTTCCGGTGAAGTTTAATCACAACTCTACGACTGAGATATATTTATTTAAAATATTTAGTTTGGCTAAATACTAAAATTGCCAACACTGTTTGCTTTTAAATAATATTAAACGATAGTTTATATGGAGCATCCCTCACTTTAACTCGAAAACAAAAAGCTGCTCATGATCAAATTTAAAACTTCAGCCCTCAGCACCACAGCTCTCAGGTCAAAGTAAACAACCTCAGGCTTTCACTTTTAAAATACAATAAGTCTAATTTTCCTTTTCATCAGGCCACAGGAAGATCCGAAAACTGCAGCAGTCAGTGACTCTGATGTCACTGAACTGTGGTGTATATAATCCTACATCAGTAATCATTTGAATAATAATAATGATGATGATGATAATATTATTAATAATAATAATAATAATAATAATAATAAACGAAATGCAGCTCCAAGTGCTTTACACCAAGAAAATCGCATTTCACATAAAAACAGATATAAAGGAACATAAAAACATTTTAAAATGTAATTTAAAAACATTAAAAAAGATAAAATGCATAAGAACAGTTACAAACTAAACACATGAAAAGACATTAATAAAAAAGAATAGATATAAAATATAGAGTAAAACAAAAATAAATAAAAGAATTGTGATAAAAATTTGAATACGAAAGCATCACTCTGATCTTGCTGATCCACAGTTTTCAAATAATGAAATGTCTGTAATGAAACTGAAAGTGATTTAAAGTGCTCTTCCAGAAAATAATGGCATCCGGTAGAAAGAGTCAGTGACCTTGAAAATCTGTAAACAATGGTGGAAGTTAATTAAATAAGAAATCTAGTGGATCTCAAGTCATGACACAAGATGAGGTTATTTTTAGTTATAAAAAGCGGAAATCCTCAGTGATTCAGGCAGAGATCATTTCCATGGAAACCAACCCTCAGGTTGATTATTTTTTTTATCTACAGTAAATCTTTGCATTGAACTGATTGTATTTTTGTCTCACTTGTTTTGAATTTACTAAAAATATATACCAGTTGTTGAAGAATCTACCGGCCCAACTGATGTTTTTATTTATTTAAATTAATGATATTTAATCATATTATGAGTAATATTTGTTGTTTTATCATTATTTGTGTCTTACTATTGTCTTATGTTTTTGACACTGATATAACTGGTTAAAGACGACCGTCTTCACAAAATTACATACAGAGTACAGAAGTAATGAAAATAATAATTAAAATGACATATTCTCTCACATTTTTCCAATTTATTGATAAAATTCATTTTTTGCACTAAAACTCACTGCAGGATGAGGCGTGTATAAAAGAGCTGAACTAAAAAAAGATAAAGAACGAGAGAACCGTTTGGAACAATAGATTTTATTTCCGTTTCGGCCCCCCTACAGGTCTCTGTAAATCTACGGTCATATCAACGTGGTTTCCATCACAAAATAAGAGAAAAAGAATCAGCCAGCAAACTATTGGTTCGGCAGTATTGCTGACAGATGGCACACACACACTGAATGAAAACCTCCCCCGCAGCTTCTTTTAGAATACTTTCTGGTTAAAATAATCTTCTAAAAACAAATGACAAATGTCTGGACATTATCACATTTGTTTCTTTTATACAGTAGCACCAGATTTACATGAATCTCACTGCGACTGACGGTTAATAACTTCCTGCTCTCAGTCTTTTTTTCAACATCGAAGAACTCTTGGCACCATGAAGAAAAGCAAAAGGTGAAGTGCAGAATCACTGAGATGAACAACAGATAAGCACTTTTTTTTTTTCTCGAAGCATATCATGATGTCAGGTCACTCACTAAATACTGCAGCAGCGTGGTTTCTTTTTGCAAGCACAACATCAGCTCTAAGTAGGAAGCATTATTGCACACAAGCTCTATCTATCTACCTATCGAAAGCAGCACTGGTTTCCAAAGAGGCAAACTACTGTACTTCACATTCAAAATGCAGATTTCAAGTAGCGTCATAATAAACGATGAGAAGAAAACTGAGTGAGTGATGTGAAGATCTTTACTGTGTGAAATGATTCTGACTTTATTTCCTCCCCCTGACTTCCCCTTCAGATAAAAACTACATTTCCCCTCAGACACTTTCAGCCTCTGCAGAGGAGCTTCCAACTGAAACTGGGACAAAGAACACTGTTTGACAGTTTAAATTTCCAAACGGAAACCGAAAACAGGGTGTCAGGTTTTAAACGGCTCTGCAGAAGGATTTGCGGTCGACTGAATATGATTCACGACGTTCATTTCACCACTTCATAGAAGTAACATGGATAGAAAATATACAAACTGTGGTGAACTGCACTCAGCTCTTCGAAATCAATATATTCCTCTATTGCATGTTCAGCAATTTGAACACAATGTGAGACGACTGAACTAAAAATATAACCACTGAACAAATGAGATATTAAAGACACAAATAAAGGTTGTTAAATAGCAATAACAAGGAGTTTAACACTAGTAATAAAACTGTATAATTCTGTAATAATGAATAGTTAAAATAGTGCAGTAAGGTATGGCTTCATGAAAATATATCATCAGTTTTGAATGCCACTGTACTTTCATGTGTTTGCCATGTTTATAGATTTTATAAACACCACAAATCTAAATCAATTTATAATAAAGAGGGGGTAGATATCTTTGGCACTAATTCTCCAGGCTGCTTTAAAATCTTTTTTATTCTCATAAATAATATCTCAATAATGATAATAATAATAACAAATCATCTTGACTACATTCAAATACATGAACTATAAATGATGGACTGACTGATAAAGCTTCCATCTACACGTGACTTTGTCCTCAACACACTGATTGTAAATGATCTGCATGTCCGAGACTGGTGGTGAATTAATGTACAACAACATTGAAGGACCGTCTCACTTCAGCCGCTGAGTCACGTTGGCCAGGGCGACGGCAAACGCCTGCACAGCCGAGAAAGGATACTGGAAATCCAGGATGTAGGCGTTGCCATCGATTCGCCCAAACTGCATCACCTGAAAACACAGAAGAAGAAGAAGAAGAAGAAGAAGAAAAAGACGTGTCAAAGAGGATGAGGTCGTCAGTTTGTACCTGACAGTCCAACGAACAGCAGAACACCTGAAGACCTGGAACCAGAGAGCTGGTGGTTTACCTGTCGACCATCCAGCTCTATCTGGAAGTTCTTGGCCGACTCCTGGGTGACTCGCCCTCCAAAGTCCAGCTGGTAGACCTGGGTGGCTTCGTTCCACAGCGGCTGCTTGTTGGCCATCACATAGACGAACCCTTGGCTGCCCAAGCTGCGGTCCTCTCTCTCGTTGGCTTTGCGGCACTTTATCTCCTCCAGTTCGCTCGCCATGCGCAGGCTCCGCTTGTTCTTCCAGCTCTTCTTGCTGCTCTGGTTCTGGTTCATGAGCTCGTCGCCGCTGATGAACAGCTCCGGTTCGCTCTCCGAGCTGTCCTGGAACTCGTTCGTGGTCCTGCTCATTTTCTTTGTTTTGTTGACTTGCTCTCTCTGGCCTTTGGGCTTCTTCTTCTCTCGGCTGCTGAGCCTGGGGCTGGAGATGAGTGTGTTGAAGTCGGAGAGTGCGCGGCCCTCCTTCCTAGACTTGCCCTCGGAGACGGTAGGCATGTTGGCCTCCTCCGCCCGGCTGTCCAGCCTCTTGCGGCTCTTCTTGTTGAAGCGCTCGGACTCCTGCGGCACCGGGCTTTCGTTCAGGGATGATGGCTCCGGGAAGTTGTTGGCAGACTCTGCTAGATCTTCTGTGGCACTTTTAGATGGTGGCAACTCAGTAGGTGGCGGAGGAGGTGGGAGGGGAGGCGGTGGAGGTGGTGCAGTTGGAGGAGGTGGGGAGAGGATCGGCTTCTCCAGGATCTGATGAGTTTTGGTGGGGAGGGGGGGTGCCGGAGGGTCCTGCATGGGTGGTGGGCAAGGGTAAGGGTTCCAGGGGTGCAAGCTGACGGGGTGCAGCTGGAGCCCGGCACAGGAGCTCGCTCCCGGGTACAGCGGAGGCAGCGGGCAGCAGGCCAGGTTGGCCAGGTTTGGAGGGTAGCCTGGTGGCAGCACCAAGTTGGGGTCCTGTTGGGCAAAAGGAACCGAAGTGACCACCTCGTTTGGTGGAGGGTTCTGTAAGGTCTGAAGTGGGGGTCTGCTGTGACTCACACCCGGAGGAAACGGCGACAGGGATATCTGGTAACCCGATGGGAATGTCAACGTGCTCGTGCTCGGACTGGAGGGAGGTTTAGTCGTGAGGACAAAAGGAAGCCGGGTCACGTCCAGGTGCTGCGCCTGACTAATAATGAGAGGAGGTGGTTTGTGAGGTCCGGGTGGAGGAGCCAACATTGTTTGTTCTGGGGTGAGCCAGAACTCCTCGGTGGTGGAGGTGTCCCACTGGTAAGGCGGAGGGCGTTTTACTGTCAGACTGACATCACCGAGAGTCAGCTGACGCACTGACTTCTCCAGGTGACACTGCTGATTCAACGTCTCGTCCTCGGTGAAGGCCGAGTTGACGTACACGGTTCTGTCGCGGCTGTTATCGACAGCTCCCAGCAGGCTGTAGGAGGACTGGGAGGCCAGAGGCGAGGTACTCTTGGAGTGCACTATAATGGTGCTGTGATGTGCACCTTTCCCAGGAGGGAAGTCCTGCCTCACCACGGTGCCACCTGCAATCCCGCTGCTCATTGTGCCACCTCCACTGACGCTGACGCTGGTGCTGCTGCTGTTACTGCTGCACTGTGTGCAAGTGTACAAGGCAGTGGGCACCCTCTGCTGGTAGGAAAGTGCAAGTGCACTGTTCATTTTGGCCTTGGTGGGAAGGGTTCTGGAGCTCTCCATCATCTGGGGTACTTTGAGGCCCACTTCCCTGCGATCGCGTCGTAGAGTGGCGTGAATAAGACTGCTGTCGATCCTCTGAGGAGGGGGAAGTGTAGCAGTGACTTGATTGGCTGGATCGGGGTAAGGAGGAGGGTCTCCACTTGGTATGGAATATCGAGGGACAGACAGACGACTTAATGTTGCTGAGCTGTATGGAAGTTGAATTTTCTTATTCTCTGAGGAGGTGACTTTGAGCGTGGCTGAGCCTCCGATGCCGTGGACAGCGTATGTGTTCTGGTTGCGAATGAGGCGCCTGCGTGGCCGACACACCTCCTCCACATTGCCACTGCTGTCAAAGGTCGTGATCCTTTCGTACCCCAGAGGTGTTGGGTACTGTAAAGTGACAGGATGGAGCAGGAATTCATCCTTCTTCAGGCAGGGGTCAGGCGCCAGGACACTTGGGCTGTCGCAGTTTGTGACGAGAGTTTGAGGAGCGGCGGCGGCTGTAGCTGCTGCTGCAGACACCACAGTCCCCGGGTACGGAGGAGGAGGATTCACCTTCCTCATCTGTATCTCCATAGACCCGTCGGTGTCACTAAAGGAGGGAGGTAAAATCCGCGGCAGGCTCGGCTTCAGAGTGTGTCCGTGCTCCCCCCTGTTGTCAGTGGTGGGAGGCAGCATCTGAGGCAGGATATGAATCTGCTGCAGGGAAATGGTCGGGTATCCGGTTGGAGGAGGCGGCAGTGTCATCTGCATTTTCAGCTGCTGCTGCATCTGTTGGTGCTGCCGCTGCATCTGCTGATGCTGCTGCTGGATCTGTTGGTGCTGCTGCTGGAGCTGCTGCTGCTGCTGCCTCATCTCCTGGATCTGTTGCCGGATTTGCTGCTGCTGCTGCTGCATTTGCTGCTGCTGCTGCTGCATCTGTTCGTGCTGCATCTGCATCTGTTGCTGCTGCTGCTGGATTTGGTGTTGGTGCTGAAAATGTTGGTTGGTCACTTGTTGAGTTGGTTGAATTTGTTGGTGTTGCTGAACCTGGTGTTGCTGCTGCTGATGCAGTGTCTGCTGGTGGTGCAGCTGCTGCAGCTGCTGCTGCAGCTGCTGTGTTTGGGCCTGATGTTGCTGCAGCTGCTGCTGCTGCTGCTGCAGCTGCTGTGTTTGGGCTTGATGATGCTGCAGCTGCTGGAGCTGCTGTGTTTGGGCCTGATGATGCTGCAGCTGTTGCTGCTGCTGCTGCTGCTGCTGCTGCTGCTGCTGCAGCTGTGATTGGGCCTGATGATGGTGCAGTTGTTGCTGCTGCTGCTGTGATTGGGCCTGATGATGGTGCAGCTGCTGTTGCTGCTGCTGTGATTGGGCCTGATGATGGTGCAGCTGCTGCTGCTGTTGTTGATGATGATGCAGTTTCTGCTGCTGCTGTGTCTGCATTTGTTGTGACTGTTTAGTTGGCGGCTGGCGAGGCTGCTGTGAATGAGACCGCTGTGGGTGAGGCTGCGGTGGGAGATGGTGAGGGGGAGGAGGAGGAGGAGGGAGAGTACCAGGGAGAAGAGGACCCATTTCCAACCCGTTGAAAATGACCTGACCGGGGTTTGAGTATCTCGTTGGCACCGGGTACGGCGTTGCCACTGCATCTTGGCCGTGATCGGTGACGGGGGCCGATGCTGCTGCTGCTGTGGCAGTGGCTGTCGGATTGGTCAGGACGTCGAGTTGAATATTCTGATTGGCCAGAAGAGACTGGACCAGGCCGATACTCTGAGTCGGGGACATGGCCTGAGCCGGGCTGTGGATGGGAGCGATGGGAATGTTGACTGTACAAGGAGGATTGTCTCCTGCCACTCCGGACGGCCCCATCACTATAAAAAAAAAAACACAGAGAAGAAGTCACTTCTGTATGGACACAAACACCCAATTCTTAAAATGTTTCAACTACTATGCTTCCCTTCCTACCTGGTAAGTCGTCCTCATCCTCACTGAACACGTTGGGGTTGAACACGGGCAGGCTCATGAAGTCATGGGAAATCTTTCGCACCTCTGGAAGGTAGATTGTCATCTGTCTCGGTTGCAAATGAAGCAAACTGGTCTTATAGATGACTGGAAGAGAAGAAAACACATGTAGTTGTCATGGTTCTGGTCTCTCTGCTTCTCCATGTCCTTAGTCTCCTGCCTGGACTTTTGTGTTTTGTTCTACTTCCTGGACCTCCAGTTTTTTCTCTCCTGCCTCTGTCATGGCGATAGTAACATGTCTGAGTGTTTTTTGGGAGAGTTACCTGCACCAAGGTTGGTGGGCAGGAAAGAAGCAAGTCCAACAATTTTGAACTTTGTCCCCCAAATGTTCGATGTGACCTGTGCCAGGTAATTGTGCTGTGAAACCAGAAATGGAAGAAGCACATTAAAAAAAATCATCAGGTATCAAGGAAAACACACAATGTCATTTTATTGTGAAAAATCCAGTACAGGAAGTATCACTAGCTCATCGCTACCTCTGAGATCCCATCCATAGAAAACTCTCGACGTGTCAGACTCGGCGATCGAACTGGAGGCTTCTTTGTTGGTAGCCGTGGTGACCGTTGGCCTTCCTGATTGGCACGTGAAAGCTTGGGGGATTTTCTCGACTCCATGTTCAACCTTTGAAACAAATTTTACAGCCAGTCATGAACTCAACTGGTGGAACAAACACATCTTGTAGAAAAGTGGATTTATAACATTTGTGGCGTTCAGGTGACCTGTTCCCTCGGGTCAACTTTGGTGACTTCTTCCCGACCCACTCATCGCTCAGCTCGATGTCGCTGGAGTCGGAGCAGTTACAGCTGTCGGTGTACGAGATCATGGGGTTCACGCACACCTCCTCTGAAAGAACAAAACCAGAAGGCACACTGTGTAACAGACACTTTAAGGAAGTTTGGGAATCAGGCTAGATGCGACCGCAGTGCAGCTCGTGGCAGAGGCTACCTTAGAGGTGAACGATGGTAGCACGGATATACACGTAAAACAGGACGACCCCGGGCAGGTCTGTTGTCCCGCCCCGCTGATGATGTCACTCACAGGCCTCACTGTGAACAGTTTCTGCTGAAACTACTGAAGAAATCCTCTGAACACCTTTGGTCGAAGGTTCAAACCCACCTGCCTTGCCGTCAGTTTTCGGATCCATGATGACGAACTCGGGCCGAAGTTTACTGATGCGCCTTCCTTTGAGGATGGGCACTAGCCCTCCTAAATACTCCAGGTACAGAGTGTAGCAGGGTCCGCCTGCCTCGGGACTGTCCTCCGCCCGCTTCATGGTGCAGTGCAGCCTTTCGTTCCCAGCTGTCGGGTAGCTGACGAAGTCCCGGATGTTGTTGGGGTCAGGGATTGGGGGCTAGAACAAAGGCAGGAAACGAGAATCGAGTGAAAACACGTCAGCAGTTCTGTTGTCAGAAACAGTCCGCCTGTCTCTGCAGGGATTGACACAGCGTGACGGAGGGAACGAAAGCGGTCCACCTTATCACCTGACCATCTGCTGCACCAAACCAGACCTGAGCGGGCTGCGCTCATCAAACTTTAATACCTTGATGGTGGGAATGAAAGCGGTGGTGACGTAAGAGCAGAGCAGCGAGGGCATGTTCAGTTTTCCCACGTCTTTCTCCTCCCGCAGGGCGCTGGCGATGCCCTGCTGGCACAGCAGTTGGAGGCTTGCCACTCGGTGCTCCACTCGCACCACGTAGAGCGCCGGTCCACACGCAAGGAACAAGCGGGAGTCTCTGTGCCCCCAACAGATGGTGGTGATGGGCCTCTGAAAAACAGACATCCAAGAACAGTTCCTTTAGTCCTCAGTACTGGTCTGCACCCATTTCTATAAATATTTCTCTGAATCTGTCAGCTTTTTATTCAAGTACTTCATTCTGAAGCTTTTGTTTTGAAAAGAATATGTAGACCATAGAAATGTAGGCTGTTGCCCAACAATGAAATGCTGGGTTTCCCAAGAAAGACCATTTAGTTTGATGAAAATCAGCTCGAAGCCTCAACAGATATCTTCATCAGGAGGATTTACCGACCTGTGCCGGTGTCTCCAAAGTGTAGATGTGTTCTCCCTGGACGTTATAGAACTTAACCAAGGCGTTCCTCATGATGGACGCGCAGGCAGACTCCGCAGGAAGTCCGTGTCTCTCCATGCCGGCCACAGCTAGGAGGTCTCCCTGCGAGCACCACTGGGCCTCAACGTCTGCGCAGTCAAGAAAATAACACGTTTTCTACGGTTAACGGCACCAATCAGCAGGTGGGTGAAGACATACGGTGTCCAAACCTTTCAGGCCTGAGCGGATGACAGCCGGAGAGAGGTCGTCATAGTTGTTCATCAGACTGATGTCTCCTGATAAGAAGGTGACTGTCAACAGAGCCTTAACTCGCCGCACTGGGAAGAAGAAACAGAAGTTCATGCATGAGTTTTTCCTTCCAGGTGTATGAGCAGAGGGCAGGTGTGTTCGTACCTAACGGCAGGATGTTGTCGTCAGAGTCAGTGTCGCTCTCCGTGCTGTCCTCCACCAGGAATTCGGGGCAGTTCCAGGACATGCTCACAATCCCGTCGGACTCGTGCAGCAGGACGTGAGCGAGCATCCGTCCGTGGCAGTCCATCACGATCACCTGACCGTCGGCTGTACCAAACAGGACCTGAGGGGGGCGTCGCACATGAAACGTTCACAGCTGACAGGATGAAGATGCTCTGAACAAGGTTAGATAATCTGGGTTCAGATGGACGTGGAGTACCTGCTGATCATCGGGTGTCCAGATACCGCAGGTGATCTGACTCTCCAGGTTGATCTCAGAGGACCAGTGTCTCTGACCACTGACCGAGCCGACCAACACGAAGCCGTCCCTGTACGCTATGAGGGCCTGAGTGCCGTCATGTGACCAGGTGAAGTCGCTCACCTGCAGGAGAGACATAGTGCAAGGTACGTGTGTACGAATACAGTTTTTCTGGGGTATCCTGCATTAAAGTTAGTATTTGTCTACCTGGGCTCCTCTGTCGTTCACTAACTCCACCGACCACCTTCCTTCATACTGGATCCACACGAATATGCCTCCCTCCATGTCGCAGGTGGCCAGCTTCTGAAACGGCTCATTCCAGCGCACCAGGACGACCTGCGGAGGCCCAGAGCGCCGTCACTATTTTTCACCAGCACAGGTGGCTGTCTGCGCACTGGAACATTCATGATTCATATCCAGTGCGAGCTCAAAAAGCCTCTCAGGCAGAGTGTGATTTAAAAAAAGCAGCTAGAAGGACGGTCGGCACAGAGAGAATAAACATGAACCAGTTTAACTGCAGGAATAACAGCAACTGTTAAATCTGTAAATTAATGCATTTGATGAGATGAATAATAAGTAAATAAAACAACACAGCTAATATCTGTATGTGTCCAGATGAGCTCTGTGATAGATTTTCACATATTTTCCACTATATTTCTATTTTTAAATCAGTATGTAATTATTGACGGTATTGTATTTTAATTTATTTACTTTGTTTATTATTTAAATGCTAACTACCGCAATAATTCAACAGAATGATTCGTTTCAATGTCACGCTTTGATCCAAAAGACCTGATGAGGTTTATTTTATTACCGTTTGAATTAACATGGCGCCAAACCGGAAGTTAAGTCCGTGTTGCGCAGGTAAGGCACCACCGGTTTGAATTAATTCGGCCCGCGTGGGAATGTCGCACCAATAGCGGAAGTAAACACAACAAAATAGTGATTGATACAGTGATGAAAATGTTCAATTAGCGCTGAGGGAGCTCGGACAGAAAGCGCCTGAAGGAAACGGACGTTTATTTGTACGTAAGTCTTTAATAGGCTGTGTTTTACACCTGGGAGGAGACAGAGGAGTTTGTTTGTTTGTTGTTTGGTTTGTTTGTTTGTTTGTTTGTTTGCGATCAGAATTTGAGAAAAAATGGGGTCCTGATTTTCATGAAACTCGGTGGAAGCTGAACCATAACCGTGTTATATTCAGAAGCATTTCAAGGCTTCAGTGTGAGATCTGACCTCACTGTGAGCCCACTGTGTCACTTCCTATTGCTGTTCGGGGATTTAGTTTTAGCTCACCCACAGCAAATAGCTGTTGTTTGGACTTGTAACATTTTTTTTTTTTTTTTTTTTTTTTTATCTCACCTAGCACCGCCTTTAACCACCTTTTAGAGTCATATTTTCTACTAATAAGATTAATAAGATGGAGCGACTTTAGCTAACAACACCGAGATAACTGGTGGGAAATGCCAACCTCAAGGGGAGCTTGGTGGTATTGCAGTTTAAGACACTTCTGTAACGCTCGTTTTTCAGCCCAGGAAGCTACGTTCACCTACAGTCTATACAGTGAACAGGAGCCCGGGGGTCAGAGGTCGAGAAAGACGTTTCCCACCCTGGTGTCGTTTAGGTTTAAGTTGTTGGATTATTCGGTTGATCTCTGTTAGATTTTTAGCTGCTTTCTACGTAAAAATCACTGAAATGTGTTAGAAATATAACTGAATCGCAGTGAATTAAAACCTCCAGCAGAGGGCAGTAAAGTTAAAGAATGACGAAACACAGGCAGGTCTGGAAATAGACGACTCCACACTGATAGGCAGCGTGCGGAGCACTCAGTGGGTCCACAGAGGAGAACCAGAACCGCAGCTGATAAATGAGGCGTCAGCTCGGCACAATAATCTGACGTCACTCTGATAGTTTTGGAAGTATATTCTGACATTTAAAGGCTGTGTTTGCAGATGATGGAGGTGTTGGAGCTTCTGGTTCTGTATGTATTTAACTCTCGTCTTAGTCACATGCTACAGAGAGATGGTGATGATGCTGAGCTGGAGGCCACACCTCGCTGTTGTGTCCTCGCAGGTTAAAGTTGATCCTCTGAGGCGTGCTCCTGTCCCGTCTGCAGTGACTCGACGTGAACGTCACCCCAACGACTCCCCTCCCGTTCCCCGTGGCGAGCCAGCCCTCCTCGTAGTACCGGCGGCGGCACACCGGCTTGTCCTTCTCGCTCTTGGGGACGCGGCCCTTCCACGAGAGGCAGAGGATGTTGGAGTCGCTGCAGAGGATGGGACCATGTTCCACGGCAGCCAACATCCCTACTGAGTGACCAGGCTGGGGAGCAGAGCAGAGGCAAGTGGAGGCGGCTGAGAGCACTGATAGCGCCGCAGCACGTTTATTTTCACTGGAGTGAGCTGCTGTGTGAGTCACGGAGGAGTCTGGATGTGTGTGAGTAACACGAGGAAGTACAGTGGAGCACAACATGAACTAGTTCGACAGATCTCAGCAACAGCTTCATGTAACATCTGTTATATACATTTATATCAAACTTCCAAAGCAGGAAGTCCAGTTTCCTTCTTTCTGAGCTCAAGATCAGGTTAAAAAAAAACCTCAGAATGACTTTTAATGATCATTTTCAATGTTTCAGCTAATATTTACAAGAAGTCTGTAAAGTTCTGAGAAAGAAGCTAATTTTAATATTTCCTATTGTGAGATTGTGATTCAGTCTAAAGGTTCAGAACAGCTGCGACACCAAATTATTTCCTATAAAAAGCAAAATAAGAATCTGGATGGAAAATAAACGTTTATGTCATGTAAAATTACATTTAATTAAAATTTGATATATTTTACAGAAAGTGAACTTTCTAAATCTAAAATAAAACATCAAAATAATTAAAACTTTACTCTTTAATCTGCGTAATTTTATTATCAGACTCAAGATGGTGGAAAGCTGTTTTAAATTGCAGTAAAACTCACGTTAGACTGTTTAGCTGCACTAAATTTACAGTTTGTAGTCATGACATCGGGGATTTTACAGCACTTTGAAATAAGGAGAATAAAAACCAGATAAAGGGCCAAACTTGACCCCATATTTAGACTCCTCTGTTGGACTAGAGATGGTTTTTCAAAGGATGAACGGAGGGTTACTTCAGGTTTAAAACTCTGCTGCCTGAAGCTGAATCGTTCCCTCATAAAAATAAAACCCCAGCTTGTCGGTCACAGAGTGTACCTGCAGCACAGGTGGGCGTCAGTGGGTGTCACCTGAGCCGCAGGCGTCCAATCAGCAGCTTGACAGGTTCTCCGTCCTCAAGCGAACAGACTTTTTCACAAGTACGAGTGAATCACTGACAGCAGTAAAAACACAATGCTCTGTTGTTCACTGTCCGTGGAGCGGCTCCAGGATGATGACATCATCACCGCGGCCTGTCCTTTTATTTGTTCTGATCAAACAACTCTTCATATGTTCGTTTTAAACATCAGAACAGGAGCAGACAGACACATTTTAAATCCCCCACAATGACACTTCAGAGCAGCTTTAAATCACCTCCTCCTGCTGGATTCTTGTTTCCACTGAAGCTCCAGGATGTCTTTTAGGTAAAATCTGACTCAGTTCGGATCTGTGAATGTTCTGAGATCTCCTCTAAGATCCAGATTTAAGCTCTGCTGCAGTGCTTCATACCGTCAGGCCCCCCAGCTAATTATTTTATAAAATGTCTGAACCACACAGATTATTGCACGATAATGTTTGTCTGACATACCTCATAGTTCCTGGACATGTTGAGTCACATTCCCTGTGCTGAAGGTGTCCATATTTCCATGCAGATGAAGCACTGGGGGCTGATGGCTGCTTTGCTGGCGGTGGCGCTTCGCTTCAGTCTACGGGGAGCTAAAATGCATCATACAGACAGACGGAGGCTCATTCACATCCAGCAGCTGTGCTCCAAGGCCCTTCCCATGTCGTCGTCCTCCTCCTCCTGCGAGCTGTGCGGTCCTGTTTCAGAGGAGACAAACAACCAGTCAGGTATCTGAGTGCAGAGAGAGGCTTTAAATAGCAGTGCTGCCATTCACAGCATCAACCTTGAAATTCACTGTTTCTCTGTCTCTATGCAACAGCAGCTCTGCATCACAGAGTGGGGAGCAGGCAGTCTCCATGGTGCTGATGCTGCTGCCCGCTCTTCATCAGCACCAACAGCAGCATCAACACCAGCAGCCAGACAACATGTCAACTGGCACATAAAACCATTCAACCTGAAACATGCTCCAATCAGTTGACCAGCATAAAAAAAAAAAAATTTAAAAAAAAATCAATCAATCAATCAATCAATCAATTCGACCCTGTGTGTGTGTGTGTGTGTGTGTGTGTGTGTGTGTGTGTGTGTGTGTGTGTGTCTCTCGACTCAAAGCCCTCCTCATCCTCCCTCCATGAAGGTGTACATCAAACGATCCTCACTCACCGGCGCCTTCAATCCGCCGCAGTCTGAACGAGCCGAAGAATCCGCGGCGGGAAATAAAGCCAGGTGTTTCTACCGGCGGTTATCTGCCGTCAGCGGGGCTGCACGTACCTGACCCCGCGGCAACAAACCGGAGCCGCTCATCCGGAGGCAGGCGGACGCTCAGTGCGCTAGTGTTGCCAGGCGCTTTTCCGCTGGCGCACTTCGGGGTTGTGGCTTTAAAGCGGGTTGCCATGAGGCGGGTTTCACGGAAAAACAGAACCCGGATTAAAAGGTGCAGAGACAACTGAAGCAGCAGCACCGATAACAAACCTGTCGGGACCTTCTGAAGGGCAGAATGTATAATTTAATATTAATTTGATGTTATTTCAAATGGAGTCTGGTGCACGGAGGGAAACGTGATCCACACTGCTGCACCGAAAACGGGTGTTTCTGTCCTCATGGCAACCCCGCCACGGCGCACCCCGTCTCTTATGCGAGCTGGAGTGGCACCCTCCGCACGAGACCTGGATGTGATGAGTGTGCTTAAGTCCTGTTCCCGCCACAGAGATCAGAGCTGTCAATCAAGGGTTTACTGTGTTTCTCCTGAAAGTAGAGTCACACGTTTAAAGTACGTCTACTGTGATTTTATTTTTACACAAATCGCAAGCACGTGCAGCACATCAACGTTTTCTTTATTGTTATTAGTGGATATTTAGCAGTTCCTTTGTTTGAAGCCCTGCAGCTCAACTATCACTCAAATACTCAATAATGAGTTAGGAAAAAAAAAAAAAGATAATCAGTGAGACATTTTCAAACGAAAAATTATTTCTGGACTGTGATTATTTTACACAATAATTCGTGTGATATTTTGTATTTTGGAGGAAAAAACATCCCCGTGTGCAGAAGTCTGTGAGGAGCAGTGATGGAGGAGAACATGTGTCTAACTGACATGCAGGTCTGATCTCAGTGTACAGACCAGTACCAGCTCCAGAGTCCAGTCCGGTCTCGGTTGTGTTCAGGTTCAGGTGCATGTCTCCTCGAAGGCATGGATGACGCTGTCGTACGCGGGCGGTGGGGTCTGGGAGGGCAGGAAGCCCTTCAACCCGTTGTTGCCCAGCCAGAAGGAGTGTCTCTTGTTTGGCACAAGGGACGTGGAGTCCCCTGCCGTGTCCTCGGACAGGGAAACCTGGGTGTCCTCCCCCATGTCCAGGCTTGGCCGGCTCCTCTTGGCCAGCGGGCGGAAGGTTGAAGTGTCGGGGCCCGGCTTGCTGCCCAGCGGGCCGACGGGCTCCAGGGAGGGCTGCCGGTAGACGCTCAGGAATGTGCTGCGGTACAGACCCAGCTGGCCGCTCGCCGCCTCCGGGCCACGGGAGCGGCCGTGTTTCCTTCTGGTGCGCCGGGTGATCCTGGCTGTTGCCCGGCGCCTCGAGGCCCAGGTCAGCAGGACGTAGACCAAAGCGCCCAGCAGCAGGCCCACGAGCACGGACAGACAGAAGGCCAGGATCATGTCGCCTGGAGGAGACAGAGAGGGAACAGAGTCATGTTTAACAGAGAGAACCGTGTTTAACAGAGAGAACCGAGTCATGTTTAACAGAGAACCATGTTTAACAGAGAGAACTGAGTCGTGTTTAACAGAGAGAACAGAGTCACGTTTAACAGAGAGAACAGAGTCGCGTTTAACAGAGAGAACAGAGTCGCGTTTAACAGAGAGAACAAAGTCGTGTTTAACAGAGAGAACCGAGTCGTGTTTAACAGGGAGAACAGAGTTGTGTTTAACAGAGAGAACTGAGTCGTGTTTAACAGGGAGAACAGAGTTGTGTTTAACAGAGAGAACTGAGTCGTGTTTAACAGAGAGAACCGAGTCGTGTTTAACAGGGAGAACAGAGTTGTGTTTAACAGAGAGAACCGAGTCGTGTTTAACAGGGAGAACAGAGTTGTGTTTAACAGAGAGAACTGAGTCGTGTTTAACAGAGGAGAGAACAGTCATGTTTAACAGGGAGAACAGAGTTGTGTTTAACAGAGAACATTATGTTTAACAGGGAGAACCGAGTCATGTTTAACAGAGGAGAGAACAGAGTCATGTTTAACAGGGAGAACCGAGTCGTGTTTAACGGAGAGAACCGAGTCGTGTTTAACAGAGAGAACAGAGTCGTGTTTAAGGAGGCAGACTGAGCTGCTCTGAAGATGCTGCTTCTACGTTAAAAATAAATCCCTCAGGGCAGCAGGACGTTTGCATCCACAGAACACAGCAGGTATAAACTGCATTGATTTATTGTGGCTGCTATCCTGGGCACTGTCTTACATAAACCCTTACATCACCGTGAGTGTGTGGGTTCACCGTAGCATCGCTCTGCTGAAGCACAAACGGACTCTGGAGCTATCGGGCTCATCCTGAACCGATGACGCACACTTTACAGAAAGTTTCCTGCTTCTCAGGAAGAGTTCTTCCATGGAAGTTTGTTTTTCACAGCAGAGCGAGTTGACGGAGATAAAAACCTGAAGTAGAGGGAGAAACTGTCACAGAGCGGAGATGTGAACCTGATCTGGAGGTTTTAAGATGTGATTTTAAAGGAGTGACGAGGTGCATACGAACTGGTCTGAGCCGGGAGACACTTACAAAACATTTACGAGATCCCTGAACACCTCACGATGCAGCAGCAGGAATACATTTAGATTATTTCAGCACTTTAGTCCGAGTTTATCTGTTGATTTTGCCCGTAGACACCAGACTCTGTCAGTAAACGTCTGTAGATGTTCAGATACTCAAACTCACCCAGGTTAAAGGATTTTAATATTTCCATAAAAGGGTGGGTTTCATTCTGAGCCATTATTCCTCCAGAAGCTCGACTCCTCTCCGACTCCTGCAGACGGACGAACACCAAGCTTTTTCCAACACGGCCTCTCTGCGTTTTTTCTTTTCTTCCCCTTCAGTGTTTGCTGCGGCGGAAACTTTGCTGTCATGCTTCCTTCCCTCTCCGGCTGTAAAATTAGAAACGCGCTGCTTATCTGTGCGAGAACACACTGGGAAACAAGGCCGCTTCCTTCTGCATCACTTCCTTCAGATCAATACTTCTTAACAAAGGCTGGATTGGCACAGTTTCTCACAGAAATCAGTGTTGTTATGCAACAGCTGTGATTTTGTACCTGAAGGTATTTAACAGGATAAATACAAATACAGCTTTCACTCTGATCTGAAGGTCCTTGAGAGTTCTCAAGAGGTCTCATAGTGTCTGCAGGGCTCAGAGTGTCTGCAGGTCTCAGGCTCTGCAGGGACTTCCTTCCATTGTTGCTACTCCCTCTTCAGTCTTGCCCTCCTTCAGGCTCTGACTCCCTACTTGATGATTTTGTTTGTTCTCAGCTGAACTTTCAGTTAAACACTGAGCCTGCATGTCACAGTAAAGTCCAGCAGGTGGCGCCAAAGTACTTTATAATGAACCTGTCATGTTGAACACTTTACACCCTGTTGGATGAGCTCTGTATGAGCTGGAGGGTCTCCAGGAACATGTTCTAGAACAGGATTCAGCTGCAGGATCGTCAGGTGGAGGGGGTTCTCTCAGGTTCTCTCAGGTTCTCTGAGGTTCTCAGATGGAGGTGTGACAGTTTAATAAGCAGAAAATCACACTGTTAAAATACAAAGGTTTTTAAATCCATGAGCCAGAACATCAGAGCAGCCTGAGAAATCACCTGTTCAGGTGTTCAGCTGATTCATGATGCATTCGCGTGCTGCAGCTTTTCTCTGTCAGCTGCTGTTAAATCCGCAGATGATGCATTTCATCATGTTCACAGACTCCTGCATGTTATTTTATAAAGAAGGATTCTGCCCAACCTGGCAACCCCGCAGTTTATCTTATGAACAGATCAATAACTGATGCACAGCGTGATTGATTACATTGATTAACTGTCTGTTCGTCTTCCTGTGGAGGGAGGAGCAGAAGGATGCGCGAAAACTCCTCACAGGATCGACGTTTCTATCCCTGAACTATCAGGAGGACCGGAAGTGGACCTTACTGCCCCATCCCCCCTCCCCTCCTCCGTCCTCCTGCAGCCTTCTCATTGGTTCTGTAAACTCGGCCGCTGCAGCGCTTCACGCTACCATTTTTCATTTTCGGCGTCACCATGGCAACCGGGCAACACACTCACTTACAGGCAGATAGAAAGAGAAACACTTCCTCTGAATTTATTTTGGTCTGCAGCGGTCGGAGAGGTGAGAAGAAATAACACTAAATAAGATGATATCAGATGAAATGTGCACGCGCAGCTATAACTGTCATTGATCGTGTCGTGTTGCGCGTGACGCGCGTGACTTCCCGCGTATTGATTCTAATTTATCGGTTTTTGCAACTTGTGTCCAACTTTTTCCGGCAGCTTAAATGTTTAAAATAACTTTAGGAAAGTGTAACAGAGACGTTTGTGGCGGGAATCTAACTTCTGTAAACTCAGTAGGACATTTTCTGACTCGACAGTTGAACTTCCTGTTGAGTTTTCTTAAAGTGTGAAAAGTATCGATACTTTGTCTCCTTGTTAATCGATTATTAATCAATTAATCGGTGTTTGATCTTTAATAAGAGCGCGTGACGTGTCTGTTTCATGTCTGTTTTTAGATTCTTTACAGCTTCAGATCTTTAATGTCTGCTGGAACCTTTCGAATAATTCGTCTCAAATAGTTTAATGGAGTCTCATAAAGAATAAAAGCACACAGAAGGATTCATAAATATAGTATTAGATTTACTTTTTCACATTCTTTATCATTACAGTCTTTAATAGGATCACGTGGATAATTTGAGGCAGAAAGCAGTAACGTGTCACTAATGTCAGTACATTTGTTCCAACACAGTGACAGACAGACAGTTTATTATTGTTCCCTGCTGTCCTGCATTTATTCACTTAATTAAATCAAACTGTATTTTACAGCAAAGTATTTGTGAGTAATTTTAAAGTAGGAAGTCGTACCTGCAGATGAACACACACTGACACATAAAATAATTTAAAAAAATCATGAAGCCACAGATGCAGATATTTTGAATCTTTCAGGAAAAATGTGACTCCAAACAGAATTATTGCATTTTTTAACCCTCGTGTTGTCCTGGGGTCAAAATGACCTGTGTTCAATCAAGTTCTATTTTAATTCTATATTTTCACATTTTTTTGGGGGATCATTGGTGACAAGGATGCTGTGAGGGTTTCTTTAAACCAAAAAAGTCCCCAAAAATATAGAAATAAAATAGAACTTGGTTGAACACAGCTGCGGGTCATTTTGACCCAAGGAGAACACGAGGGTTAAAGGCACCACAAATACAAGTTCCTAAAAGCTTTAAACCTTTGCAGGTTAAACCTCTGTGAGACTCGCAGACCTGTAAAAATATCTCTTTAACTGTGTTTTTACAGTGGAAGAAGTGTGGGACTATGAACCTGCTCGTCGCTGCATGAAACCTGAGCTTCAGTTGGACCGGGTCCTGCAGTGAAACCGAGAGGAGGAGGGGGAGGAAGAGGAAGAGGAGGAGGGATGTCCCGCTCAGGACAGTAGTGAAGCATCCTTTAGCATCAGAGACACTCGTCGTCTCACAGCTGCAGAACGACGACATGGCTTCTCCGAGGCCGTTTGGCCGCTCGTCCGTGGACATTGCCAATGTCATGCAAAGGCTGCAGGGTGAGTGTGTCACTGTCGCCTCCTCTTCTTCCTCCTCCTCCCCCTCCTCCTCCTGCTCCTGCTGCAGCTGCAGCTGCTGCACACAGAGTGCTGATTCAACGCATGGGCAGCAAGTTTGCCAACATTTACAGGGCGGGACACACACACACACACACACACACACACACACACACACACACACTTCATACAGCAATGTTCAGACATAGTCAGAAAACTTCTCTTTACATTTATCAGGATAATGATGATCCTTCCTGTTCAGGGTTCGTCTGCTTGCTGTCAATCTTCCTCTCTTAGTCTTCCTCTCTTAGTCATCCTCTCTCGGTCTTCCTCTCTCTGTCTTCATCTCTGTCTTCCTCTTTCAGTCTTCCTCTCTCTGTCTTCATCTCTGTCTTCCTTTTCTTAAAAGTTGAGTCTTCACAGTCCTGTGCTGTGATTGGCTGATTGTCCGACAGTTGTAGCCTTTAAAAACGGAATAGAATGACATGTTTAGATAATTCGATTTAATGTGCGCGTGTTTTTAGGGAACATAATTTGTTTTTGCTTGTGACCAATTTACAAAAAGACATTTTATTGTTTGACATCTTTGAAGAATGAAAAAGTGTATTTGGAGAAACATGATTTGATTTGTTGAGTGAAGCTGCTGATGTGAACACATGATTCAGAGCTTTGATCTGTTTCTCCTCATGTCTTTAAAGTAAGATTTGAATCACATCATTATACAAGTTAAATCTTCCTGGATGCTCCAGTGAAGCGCCTCATCTTTTATCAGATCACGATCATGTTTTTTAGCCTTGAGTTGAAAGTTTTGATTCTTTCTGAATCAAACCAACAATCATCATTTAATATTCTTGACGCGAGACACCGCGTCACAACACCAGCAGCGTGCTGGATGCTCTGAACACGACTCCACCCGACACCCTGTGTGTCCTTGGTGAGCAGGTCGATGGCAGCAGCCTCTGTCTCTTTGTGGGTTTTTATCAGAGCATCGCTGCTGCTGCGTATGGTTTACTAGGAAATGTTACCGCGCGTTGCCATGGCGACTTCTGTCTGTGGTCGTGCCAGCGCTGCCCGGTTCCTGCTACGGGGTGACTCGGCTTCCTGTACGCCCGCGCTGCTGTTTTACACCCACCTGGTGGTAAAACATCCTCTCTGCACACCAAGGGGGAAATGGTAGAGATCACATGACACTTTAACGGCCTCCTATTGGCTCATGTGAAGTATGGACGAAGTTTAAAAGTTATTATTTCTCTTGTTGAAGCTGCAGAAACCTTTTTCTGCACACGTGACGTTCGAGCCGCTGCAGCGTTTGCTGTCAGGAGGCCGGACGTCAGGCCACATCTGGAAGACGTCAGCGCGCCAGAGGTTTGAGGGGACAGCAGGTAGCTTCCTGTCATTAAACGCCGTCCTGCAGTCTGCCTGCGTGGATGCAGAGTTGACAGCACAGTCTGCAGTCTGATGAGCACTCTCGACCCTCCTTTTTTTTAACGTGTTGCCGCAGCAGTGAGTCAGTGTGACAATAGCTCGCGGCCTCAGATGCCCTCAGGCGGCAGGTCGTGACAGTCAAGCTCTTGTGGGTTTCACTCTTGTGTGTCAAACAGGAAGTGAAGACACACAGCTGGTGCAGGGTTTGTGGTGATGTCGTGTGCTCCTCAGACACCTGGAGAGGCACGCCGGTCTCGCATCAGACATGAGTCTATCGGGGGCTTTCAGGATTTCATTTCATTTACTTCTCTCTAATTTCCTCTAATTAGATGTGAAATAGTCCTCGGATAATAAAGAGGAAATAAAGAGGGCTGTGTTTTCTCAATCAACTGATCATTAATTTGGTCAAAACAATTTGAACAAATACTGAACACAATTTTTCTGGATCCAACGTGACATCTTCAGATGGGTTTTCTTGTCCTCAACAACCCAGAGGCTCCTTTATAATGATGCAGAAGCAGATAAACACCTTGAACATGTGATCGATGATCATCTAAACTTTTCTGTGAATCAGCTGATAGTTTTGTTTGAGATATAAAAGTCTTGTTAGACGCAGAAAGACGAGTGCAGCTCCACGGACAGTCGAGAGTAAAGTAGAAGAGAAGTGAGCTGTTTATTCTGAAGTGTCACTGACAGCTGCTGGAGACACTGATATGATGTGAAGAGAGCGAGACGGATGAGAGGGACACTATATGAGACTCAGAGACTTATCGAGACTCACTGAGACTCAATGAGACTCACTGAGACACTCTGAGACTCATTGAGACACTCTGAGACACACTGAGAATTATTGAGACTCACTGAGACACTGCGGGACACTCTGAGACTCACTGAGACACTCTGAAACACACTGAGACTACTGTGTTGTCTTATTTTTGTAAAGAACAGGAATTGTACCAGGAAGTGATTCAGGCTGTGATGACCCCTCAGTGGGAGGAGCCTCTGACAGGCTTCTCAATGTGGCCTGTTCTCCTGTAAGTGGAACAGAGTGTCTTTCCAGAGCTCCCAGGTGACCGACTGAGAGGCTCAGCATCATCTATCCTGAGATCACCTTAAGTACTCCATCACTCCTCTGAGCTGCTCAGGCTTGGTGCTTTAATGGGCTGTTTGTTGCTGCTGATACACTTTTAATTGGCACTCAGCTCCCAATGCTGCAGCAGCTTTAATTAAATCAGCTGAGAGGAAACGGGACGACTCGGTGATGGAGCTGCTGTACATGTGAGAGTCAGTGTGTCCCGACCTCCATTACAAACAGTTCAGGACTCTGGACAGCTCCGAACAGCTGGAACATCAGGACCGCTCGGACTTACTGTCTTCTAGTTTCCTCTTTTAGATCAGATTGATGATCTGAAAGTGTTTCAGTCTTTTGAACATCAGAACGTCCGTGTTTGTAACTCAGAGGAGCGACAACGTTCCTGTTTCCTGTTTGTAATCTGTACTTTATGAACGCTGGTCCTTATTTCAATATTTGAAGATGTTTCTTTTTTTGTAGTTCACACACACGTTTGCCCTCCTAACAGGATACAGGAAGTTGATTTTTAGTTTTTGACTCTTTTAGTTCAAACACAAGCAGCTTCTTTTGAGTTTCTCCAGGAAATTACGATCCTGCCTTCACTAAATTCCTGCAATTTCTTTTCTCAGAAACTGGCGTCGACAGAAGCTCTGCTGAAGTATTACAGTATAAATTCACCTTTACGAACAAAACTGACTTTATTAGTTTGTAGAAAAGCTGCTGTGTCAGGTTCGATCCCCCTCGTTGTCTCTGGTGGAAATAAAAACTCCTCCCTTCCAGCAGCAGCAGGTTTTTCCTCGTCAACCTGTCTGCAGGTCAGAACAGGAAACAGATGATTTTATTATTCTGAACTCAAATTTCAGCGATTATTTAGATGCTGGCATAATGTAGGATTGTTAATATGAACAAGTAATGGATTACTTTCTTTGAGATTGTTGTAAAAGATATTGTTGTGTTAAAGAAATTCTTATGAGAATATGGGAGTAAAAAACGTTGCAGTCTTTATTCTCCTTGTGGAAATGAATCCCTTAAAATCAAATCATATAAAAATATTTGATTTACAGTAAATTCTGAACTTTCTGAAGCTCAACATCTCCTTGTTCCTGTTGTGTGCTGCTGTCAGCAACGTTTCAATGTTTAACCTCTTTTTACTCTTTGAATGTTGAAGGAAGGAACATTTTCTTCTGAGCATGTTTTCTGGGCCACATTCAGCAGCTCCTGAACAGTAATAATAGAACCACAACCTCCGGCCTATTTTTAGCATCCTGTCGGAAAAGCTTTCTGAACAGAATAAAGGCAGGTTGTAAGAGAAGTGATGGAGCAGGACGCTCTCTCTCTCTCTCTCTCTGCTGTGTTTATTCAGGACAGCAGAGTCGTGGTCCCAAGATGACTTGGTTCTGTTGGGTCTGAGATGTTGCAGGGCTTTGACATGACACTGTATGTACAAAGGGAATCCCGGGCGTGGGTGTGTCCGCTGCCTCGTCAAGGAGACAGCAGCTGGTGGACGTCCTCCAGCAGCCGCAGCATTAATTATTGAGCCGTGTTGCAGCTTGGAGAGCTTTGTGTGTCCGTCTCTTCACTTTGTTCTGGTCCGTTTAATAAGCAGGGACCTTGTTTACTTTTACACAAACAAAAAAAGATTTAAAAAAAAAGATTTAAAAAAAAATTATTTTCAACTGTGTCAATTTCAAAGGAGATTAAATACATCTTATAAACACACACACACACACACACACACACACACACACACACACACACACACACACACACACACACACAGAGAAACCAGGCTTAAACTGGGATAATGCAGCCGAGGCCGTGACATCACCGCCTGCTTTGTGCTGATTGGCTGAGCCGCGCTGTGAGTTGAGCCCTCAGCCTCCGAGGAGAGAGCAGTGCAGCGGGGGCTGTGCACATCCTCACAGGCATGGCTGCTCCGGCCGGGGACAACACAGGAAGAAGGAGGGATGGGATTGTAAATCAGCCTCTCTGTTAGCCTCCTCTGCCCTGCCGTCTGTGTGAGTGTGTGTGTGTGTGTGTGTGTGTGTGTGTGTGTGTGTGTGTGTGAGTGAGGGTGTGTGTGTGGGAGGAGGGGACGTTTCCATCCCAGCCTCCAGCAGCTCGTTTGCTCTCCGGCAGCAGATTCGTTCGGCTTCCTGCTGGTCGGACAGCCGAGTGTTTCCACTGTGGATTTAGCTCTCGCTCCGGCTCGTATGTGCGGCGCGGAGCTTGTGAGATGCGCGGTGCCGCAGCGCGGCGTGTAGAATGGCTCAGTACAAGGACTTTTCTGTCAGGAAGACCTCGTTAAACCTGGTGACAGGCTTCTTTCAGTATCTGCGCGGTAAGTAGGGCAGCAGCCGCCTCCGTCCCTCGTCTCTTTGACCTGTGAGCATATGCTGACGGTTTGTAGGTGAATCCCTGCTGCACAAACACAGCTGTGTGTGTGTGTGTGGTTGTTGTTGTTGTGATCTGTATACGCTTGAGTGGGCTTCCCCTGTGCTCCAGTGATGGAGCGTTAAGCCTGTGGGTGACTGTGATGTGTTTCACTTGGATGTATGTGTTCCTGCCGACACGTGACCGCTGGCCGTACCTCCGCGGCTGGATGTTGAAAGATGGCCTCTGTGTGCAGAGTGCAGCGGCGGCGGTGGCCGGCGTCTGCGATGGGGTGTTAGGAAGCAGCGCCGAGCGCGACGGCAGCGGCACAAAGCAGAGAAACGTGTGGTTTTGTTGAGCCTGCTGCATAATGCATGAACTATTGTGGGGGTAACAGAACAAGAGAGCAGTAGGTGGGGGGAGGGAGGGAGGCCCAAACAATCAGGCATGTTGTTGCCGAACACGGAGGAGGCTGTGAAATGTTCAGGTCTCCTCGTGTGACCTCCATCTGAGAGCTCCTCTCGCTGCGAGCATGCTAACGCGCACACGCTGCAAGGGCGGCTGCGATGCCGCCTGACGCAGCGGGCGGAGGGATGAAGCAGCAGGTTTGTGCTGCTGACTGACAGGCGGTCTCGTGCGTTTCACATTTCTACTGCAGCCGGCATCGGTTCACACACACACACACACACACACACACACACACACACACACACACACACACACACACACACACGCAGTCCCGTGTTCTGACCCGCTCCATGTCCTTTCATTTCAGATGAGCAAGAGGCGGTGCAGAAGAGGACCTTCACTAAATGGATCAACTCTCATCTGGCGAAGGTAAGAAGGGCAGTCTTCATCGCCGACGTCTGCCGGCCCAAGTGAAGGTTGGAGGATGTGACAACCTCCAACTGAAGCCGTGTTCACCTTTAATCTTCGTGGTGGTTTAATCTGCAGCTTCCTTATCGGTCGGAGACGTTTCAGGCTGCGGAGAGAAATCCAGACAGGTTTACTCAGACAGGTCAGATTTAAAGATCCTCGCTGCTCCATGAACTCCAGTGTAGCGTGTTTATAATTCAGGACCTGGTGTGTGTGTTTGGTGTGTGGTGTGTGTGTGTGTGTGTGTGTGTGTGTGTGTTTGTTTGTTTGTTGTGTGTGAGTGTGTCGGTATGTGTGTGTGTGTGTGTGTGTGTGTTTTTGGACACTGTTGGCAGGGACAGTGCTGCCGTGTGCAGATGGAGAGCAGGAGGGAGAGGACGGTTCCCTGCAGGCAGTCGTCTGCTCCCGGGCTTCATGCATGTAAATTAAAGGAACAACAATAACACAAGTTCACGTGCTCTGACTCTGCAGGGTCTCACTCCGGGATCTGGTCCTGGATCTGGTTCTGGATCTGGTTCTGTTGTTAGGCCCACAGATCTAAAACTTGAGAACAGTCCCGGCGTTCATCATTATTCACACTCTGCACTGCAGCTCAGTGCCTGTGCATACCAATGGGACCAGTGAAGCATCATGGGATTGTCAACAGGGCGGTTTCCACGGCAGCAAGAGGCTCACTCAGCGGGATGGACCGCAGTGACGACCTGCTAGCTGCAGAGAGGTTGAAGGTCGTCTGTGTTTGTGGACGAGTATTAGAAAGGGCAGTTGAGAGTGTGCGTTTTATCTGAGTGAGAACTTCCTGCAGCCTCCGCGTCCACTTCCTGCCAGCTTCTATCAGCGAGCGCCGTCCATGTTCTTTACACTGTTTTTACACCGTCAGCGGTTTTTAATTCAGGTTCCAGGGCGGGTCAGATCTCTACATAACAGACTGAAGGGTCGCTCATCTTTGTTTTAACAGACATCCCCCTGATATCTGCAGTCAGACTGTAAATTAACTGAACATCGAATATCTGAGAGGAGAGTTCAGGATGAGGATGAAGAGTAAACGGAGCGAGCAGCAGCAGGACCGCTGCCTCCTCTTCACACACCGCTCTGCCCCACATACGCAGCCAACTGCATCCTGTCATGGAGTACGCGGAGCTGTGAAACGGCCCGCGCTGCCAAACAAACAGTTCCCCGCGGCGAGCTGTGCCTTTAATTAAAGCTCCACGGCAGGAGTGGAGAAGCATCTGCTTCCTGTGGGTCTGCTGCAGGTTGGAGGGTCGTCAGAGAAGCCGTCAGTCACCTGTGACGGCGTGCAGGTCGGTGAACGTGTGGTTTTTAAAAATTTGGAACACCAGCAGACGGTTAAATCCGTCGCCTCAGGGCTGGCCAGCGAGCCACCACTAAGGAACGGGCACCATGTTTTCAGCTGCAGGGAGGCACCGTGCTCTCTTCTAACAAGCCCGTCCTCTCACACTCTACATGCTTTTCTTTTTCTTTTCTGACTGCACCGAATGTTTTTTCTGCACGTTTATGCCGTGTCTCCTCTCCGGCAGCACAAACCACCGCTAGAGGTTAACGACCTGTTCGAGGACATCAAAGATGGGGTGAAGCTGCTGGCGCTGCTGGAAGTCCTGTCTGGACAAAGACTTGTAAGTTGTTTTTTTTGTTTGTTTTTTACACAGGATTTAAATTGCACACTGCATGAATGTGTTGGATTTAAAATGTCTCATCCCGTGTGTGTGAAACATGAAATCTGTGCACGAGTTTGAGGGAATCTATTCCAGCAAGTTTGAACAAAACCAAAGTTTAGTGTCGGATCTCTGTGCATAAATTAGTCTGCTGTAATTCAGAGATCTCAGCCTCCCTGCTGTGAGGAGCTGTTAGCCACACACACACACACACACACACACACACACACACACACACACACACACACACACACACACACACACACACACACACACACACACACACACACACTGACTGACCCAGATTCCATTTAGCAATTAGACCGATCCACACAAACTGCTGTTTCATCTGCAAAAGCACATGGTCACACTGCATGGTGAACTCTGTGTGGTGCATTCACTGTCCTGGATGATGCGTTCACTGTTTGATGGGTTCACTGTCCAGTCCGATGATATGTTCATTGTCCAATGGGTTCACTGTTCAGTCTGATGATACGTTCATGGTCTTGTCCGATGATTCGTTCACTGTCCAGTCTGATGATACGTTCATGGTCCTGTCCGATGATGCGTTCACGGTCAGATGGGTTCACTGTCCAGTCCGATGATACGTTCACTCTCTTGTCCGATGATACGTTCACTCTCCTGTCTGATGATATGTTTACTATCCTATCCATTGATGCGTTCACTGTCCGATGATGCGTTCACAGTCCTGTCCGGTCCAATGCGTTCACTGTCCAATGATACATTCACTGTACGATGCATTCAGCTGTCTGCTGCATGTCATTTCTTGCTCTCCTTCTCTCTACTGTCCCTTTCAAATTAAATGAATACTACAAAATAAAAGCTGACTTCCTGTGTCCGTTGGCAGCCCTGTGAACAAGGCCGGCAGCTGAAGAGGATCCACTGGGTCTCCAACATCGGCGCCGCTCTCAAGTTCCTAGAAGGCAGAAAGGTGAGCATGCAGCAATGTTGCGTGTGTGAGAGTAGAAAGAGGAGTGTATGATGATGATGAGGAAGAGGAGGAGGCTGCTGATTGGATGTTTGTCAGTGCAGCAGCAGACAGGACTTCTTGATTACATAACTAAATCCCCGGGGCGCTGCTCTGTGGAGCTCATGTCCCACTTTCCCGAGTCTCCCGGAGGACTGACACTGACACTATTGTGATCTCTCTCCCGTCACGTGTGGCTTCAGTCCGTGTACCGAGGATCTCCGGTCAGTTCAACGGCCTGCGTGACCTCACCTCATGTTTTTTTCTTTTTCTTTTGATGCACGATGTGTTCGATGCAGTGCTCTGTGTCTGTAAATCTGAGGCTTTCTCCTGAGTTTGAATGGATTCTGGTTCTGGTGTGTCTCTGCAGTGCTGCCTGATTTCCTTTAAAGCTCTGCTGTTTTTCTCCGTGGCTTTTTCTGAACCGAACCGCATCAAAGACCGGACTTTGATGCCTCTGAGGAAAAAAACAACAACAACAAAGCTTGCAGTTTGAAACTTTTATTCTACAAACTGTCTGCAGGGACTCCCAGAATAATCTTCTGCTTCGGTTTCAGATCAAACTTGTGAACATTCACGCCACCGACATCGCAGACGGACGACCGTCCATCGTCCTCGGCTTGATATGGACCATAATCCTCTACTTTCAGGTAAAGCGGCGTGTGACGTGGCTCCTGTAAGAGTCACTGAGGTGGGCGGACCAAACGGTTCAGTCCAGTGCAGGATGAGTTTTGCAGTGGGAGGAGCATCTAGTTTTAGATGATGTAATACGACCCCGTTTCCAAACAAGTTGGGACGCTGTGTGAGATGTAAATAAAAACAGAATGTCATGATTTGCAAATCATGTAAATTCGTATTTAATTGAAAATAGACCGAAGACAACATATCGAAAGTTGAAACTGAGAAACTTTCTGGTTTAATGAAAAATATGTGCTCATTTTGAATTTTATGGCAGCAACACTTCCCAAAAAGGTGGGACAGGGTCAACAAAAGACTGGAAAAGGTGTGTAATGCTAAAAAATACACCTGGTGGAACATCTCAACTAATTTAGGTTTCATGGCAACAGATCAGTAACATGATTGGGTATAAAAATGTCTTTTCAGAGAGGCAGAATCTCTCAGCATTGAAGATGGGGAGAGGTTCACAGCTCTGTAAAAGACTGTGGGAAAATAGTGCAACAATCTAAGCATGATGTTTCTTAACGTAAAACTACAAAGAATTTGTAGATTTCATCATCTACGGTTCATAATATTATGGAAAGATTCAGAGAATCTGGAGAAATCTCTACACAAGGGACAAGGCTGAAAACCAATTTTGGATGGTGGTGATCTTCAGGCCCTCGGGCAGCACTGCATTAAAAACAGACTATATTCTGCAGTGGGAATCACTGCATAGGCTCAGGAAAACCATCGTCTGTGAGCACAGTTCATCCCTGTGTCCTCTCTTATTCCGGGACCAGAGGTCCAAGTGTTGACGTGTGTCCTGTTGACGTCCACCTGAAGCAGCTTCTCTCTTTCTGTCTCTCTTTCAGATTGAGGAGTTAACCAGCAACCTGCCGGCCCTGCAGGCCCTGTCCAACAGCAACTCCTCTGTGGATAGCATCACCAGCTCCGAAACAGGAAGTCCTCCCATGAAGAGGAAGGTCGTCAACAGATTTCAGGGCAACGCCAAGAAGGCCCTGCTGAGATGGGTGCAGTGCACGGCGGCCAAGTAAGTCGCTTTTTGAATCCTCTTTTTCCTGCACAGAAGAGAGAGAAGAGTCTTCAGATCATCGTCCACGTTTCTACATGTGTTCTCAGGCATCACGGCATTGAGGTGAAGGACTTCGGTGCCAGCTGGCGCAGCGGCGTTGCCTTCCAGTCGGTGGTGCACGCCATCCGACCCGACCTGGTGGACATGGAGGAGGTGCGGCAGAGGAGCAACAGGGAGAATCTGGAGGAGGCGTTCGCTCTGGCTGAAAATGAGCTGGGCATCCCCCGTCTGCTGGATCCAGAAGGTGTGTGTGTGTGTCTGTCTGTCTGTCTGTCTGTCTGTGTGTGACTTCCTGCTGCGTTAAATATTCAGTATGGGTGTTTGAGCTTCAGATGGTGAGCGAGTGTTTCCCCGCAACGTCCAGCCTCTGTCTGAGGAAGTGAAGCAGTCTGCAGTGGCTCTGCAGTTCCCGACGCTTTATCTCGCAGAGAGATATGCGCTGAAATGATTTCTAGAAGCGTCGGGGTCAGGGGAGGCGATGAGAGCGGATGTGTATAATTAGCCGTCGGGCCTCGGCGGATTCATCCTCCGAGGACACGAACTGTTTCACTGTCAGGTGGAAAGCGGCTCGTTCCTACTTTTACATGATTGTTGCTCGTGTCCGTGTCGCCCCACAGATGTGGACGTGGACAAGCCGGACGAGAAGTCCATCATGACGTACGTGGCACAGTTTCTGAAGCACTACCCGAACCCGCACCACGGAGAGACGGATGGGCAGCAGGACGAGGTACCTCCTTCAGATCTGTGATGACGTACATTCCAAACATATCAGGGTGTTGCCTCATTGTACCGCACTAGATTTCATATTTGCATCCATGCATGGTGACGTTTTGAGTTGTGGATCCGACGGTGGATCAGTGAGTTCAGAGACTGCGAGCGACGTGCAGCAGCACGGAGGAGGAGGAAGGTAGAACCCCGATGAGGAAGTGGTAGAAGATCCACACGTTAACGTGACCGCCGGTACGTGAACATTTGTGACTTCACCGTTGGACCTGAAACTGGAGCAGAGAAACATAAGTTTTTGGGTGACGTTGGCGGGGTTGTGTCACCATGGATTCGTCCTCCAGGGTCAGACTGTCAACACCGAGTTCTACTGGGACCTTCTGCGGCCTGTTACCGTTGTTAGCGGTTTGGTGTCATGAGTTAGCTGTTTGCTTGCTTTCTTAGCAGGCCGGTAGCTTTTTGTTAACTTAAAATGTTGTGTGTTGTTTTTTTTGCCAACTTAACTGTTTGTGGGCAGGTTGTTACCTTGAGTTTAGCTAGTTTTTGCAGAATTAGCTGTTTTTAGCTTTTTTTTTTTTTTTTTTACAAAATTTGCTTTTTGTTAGCAGGTTGTTAGGGTTGTTAGCTTGAATTTAGCTGTTTGTTGTTGTGTTTTTTTGCGAAATTAGCTGGTTGTTAGTGTTGTTAGCTGTTTTTTTAACTTGACTTTTAGCGAAATTAGCTGGTTGTTAGCTTGTTAGCACCATGTGGAATTCAGGAACTGACTTTGATCAAGCGAAGACACTTGTACAACTTCCTCATCAGGGTTATACCTTCCTCCTTCTCCGTGCATGTCACGGTGCTGCACACCGTTCACGTGCAACAGCAGCAGTCTCTGAATTTATTGATTTCCCTAAAAACAACCTCACACATCATCAAGTCTAGAGCGTGACCTCATGCAGATATCATACAACAGTATGTCCTTCTGCTGCTGAGCTTCATCACTGTTGATCACAGCACGAACACATCATCGTCATCATCATCCTTCACCACAGACTCATTTCATTTCTCCATCTACTTATTTTTTGTGCACATTAAGCTGCTTCTCGGCTCAATTCCGACTTTTGCACTGTCAGTGCCGGTGCTTCAGGTGAGAGTTCAGCCCGCGGTGCTGCATGCGCTCTGTGTGGAGTGTAAACCTGAAATCACCCCCTCGTCGTCCTCCGCTGTCTCTGCTTCTTCTTCTTCTCCTCCTCCTCCCCCTGTTTTTAATGCCTCTCTGATGGATCTGCATCTTTCTGTGTGCCTTGCTGCTTTCCTGGATAGTTTGGTCCCCAAGATATAGAGCAAATGCTGGAGGTATGTTCCACTAAACCGACTCAACCACAGGATGTTCTTCTTCCCTTCATGCCTGCTTCTACCTGAACCTCTGACACTAATTAGTCCTGAAACGTAGAGCTGTTCCCTGCCTGTGAGTGTGTTCATGTCTGTAGTTTTGGATGCTGGTTTGTAAAAGAGGTCTAAGCTGCATGTCTGACTGTGACAGAGGGAGGAGAGGAAGATGCTCAGAGAGCTGAAGGTGTTTTTAGATCAGCTGGAGAGAGACGTGCTCCGGGCGCAGGGAGCTGAGGGGAATCTCACGGGCAAATACCAGGTGAGTCGAGACTCGAGTGCACCCTGCTGGGAGGACGACATTAACTGACACGCAAATCACCCCCTCCTCTCGGTCTTGCAGGCGTTCAAGAGCTTCCGCGTTCAGTACGAGATGAAGAAGAAGCAGACGGACCCGCTGCTGCAGCCGGTGAACAAGGACGGGAAGCTGTCGGTGGACCAAGCTCTGGTGAAGCAGGCGTGGGACCGGGTGTCTGCCAGGGTAACTTTCTCTTTGCTAAACAAGTTGCATCATCGCAGTGAGAGAAGCTGTATTTAGTCGCTGCCAGAGAGTCCAGAGTGGTTGGATCAAGGGTGAGGGGGGAGGAGAACAGAGGCGGATCTGTTCATCAGTCTGACAATCCACTGCTAAATAAACCTC
The DNA here is from genome assembly GCF_022577435.1 of Embiotoca jacksoni. Taxonomy (NCBI): domain Eukaryota; kingdom Metazoa; phylum Chordata; class Actinopteri; family Embiotocidae; genus Embiotoca; species Embiotoca jacksoni. The sequence continues at coordinate 978,570 of NW_027185378.1, forward strand.
CTTTTATAGGCGGACTGCTGGTGAACATGTGGACTTCCTTCTGAGCAGCGTTGCCTAATCTGTTTTTTTTTAAATTTTATTTTATTGCAGCTGCTGGACTGGCACATCCACCTGGACAAGTCCCTGCCGGGTCCACTTGGCGTGATTGGAGCCTGGCTTCACCGGGCCGAGATGGCTCTGAGGGATGACATCCCCCTCCAGCACGCTCACGACGAGACGGCCAATGTCCTGCACAGAAAACTGGAGCAGCACAAGGTGACGGCTCGTCCGCCCATCCTGCCATCAACACACACGGACAGCACAAAGACACGAGGACCTGATCTGTGTTTTAATGTTGCAGGAAGTGTTGAAAAACCTGGAGTCCCACAGACAGACCTTCCAGCAGATCCACCGAGACAGATCGGTGAACGGCGTTCCCGTCCCAGCGGAGCAGCTGCAGGACATGGCGGAGCGGTAACATCACGGCCACTTCCACGTTTTTATCTTCCGAAGTGATTTAATCGACAGAAACTCATCTTTTCTGTTTGATCTGCAGATTCAACTTCGTGTCGACATCGTCGCACGCTCACTTGATCAAGCTGGAATTCTGGGAAATGAAGTACCGCCTGATGGCCTTCCTGATGCTGGCCGAGTCCAAGCTGAAGTCGTGGATCATTAAATACGGGCGGCGGGACTCGGTGGAGCTGCTGCTGCAGACCTACCTGGTACGCTGCGGTCGTTGGCGGTTGTCGTGGTTCGATGCTGCAGGATGTAAACGGCACTGCGTCGTCTCACGTCTGCGTTTCTCTTCCAGACCTTCACTGAAGGACACCGATTCTTTGATCAGTATGAGATCATCTTCACGGCCCTCAGACAGGCTGCAGAGGTTTACGTGAGGTCGGACAGTTCAAGTAAGACTCCTCTCCACTTTATCTGTTATTTATTCATGTAAATATATAGAGAAGTGTTTGTTGTGGCTCCGGTTAAACAGTCTCACTATTGATTTCATGTTACAGGGTCTCAGACCTGTAACAAAGGTAAGTCCAGAACATTGTGACCATCTTTAAACTCCGCCCGTCTCCCGAGCTGCACTTTTCTTTTATTAACATCCTCCGAACTCCCAGAACAGAGAAATAATTTTTGCATGAAGGGTGTTGGTAGATGGAGCATGATTCTTTCTGAGCTAACATCGAAACACGAGACCGAACGATCAGAAGGTGTTTCAGAGATGTCAGTTTTTGTATTTCTTCCTTTCAGTTGACGAAGCGGAGGGCGTGAGTAAGTTCCTCAGCGAAACGACGGCTCAGTGGAAGAACCTGGCTCTGGAAGTGCGCAGTGTCCGCAGCATGCTGGAGGAGGTGATCTCCAACTGGGAGAAGTACAGCAGCACGGTGGCCGGTCTGCAGGCTTGGCTGGAGGACGGCGAGCAGATGCTCAACCAGTCGGAGGGCGCCAAGCGAGTACGTGCGCACATGTGGATGTTGTGAAAGCACGCGTTTGATTGGCTGCAGCTGACCTCCCTCCTTCTTCCAGGACTTCTTCAGGAACCTGTCTCACTGGATCCAGCAGCACATGGGCATGAACGACGCTGGAAACTTCCTCATCGAGACGTGCGACGAGACCGTGTCCCGCGACCTGAAGCAGCAGCTCCTGCTGCTCAACGGGAGGTGGAGGGAGCTCTTCGTCAAAGTCAAGCATGTAAATAAATCTCCCACCGGTCCTGGTTCTGACTCCTCTCATCCAGAACATTCACTCACATTGTTGTTGGCTTCTGCTTCAGTACGCCAGAGCGGACGAGGTGGACAAGCTGAGGCAGGACTACCAGGACGGCATCAACACCCTGAAAATTTTCATGGACGCCACCAACGAGAAGATGACGGCTGCTGTCCAGGTTTCCTTCCTGAACGTCAGGGCGTTCGTTCAGGATGTTGACGTAAGCGGCCCGGTCCCTCCTCCTCCATCCTCACACAGATCGTCTCAGTGAAGTCACATGATGTCTTTTGATCTTCCTGCAGGAGATCAAGCACAAAGTGCCGGCGATGGAGGCAGCGTGTAAGGCGGCGAGCCGGACGGCTCAGCTGCTGACCAAAGACACGCCTCAGGAGGAGGTGACGCAGATGATGGACGTGATGGCTTCCATCAAACAGCAGCTCAGCAAGGTGTGAGGACGACACTTATTTATACTAATTGAATGTTTTAGACGCTGTTGGCGATGTCGTCGATTTAAGGTTGTTAATGACGCACTGTGCTCCAATCAGGTGAGAGAGAGGTGTCTGCCACTGCTCAGGGATTCCCAGTCTCTGTTACCGCCTCTGGAAGAGATGGAGAAGAACATCACGGGCTTCTACCAGGCTCTGGAAAAGGCCAGTCACATCACCGGCACCGGCGAGTCCGAAGGGCCCGTGGACTTCAAACAGAAGTGTCAGGTGACTGAAATACTCAACAGCAGCGTTTTGAATCTGGACGTGAACATACAGCTGACAGCGGTCTGTCCCGTCGCTCTGCAGGAGCTGGCCACCTTCACTCACAGCTGTAAGAAGTGTCTGACGGTGATCGAGAGAAACCATCAGAGCATCCAGAAGCTGATGAACGGCAGTAAGACCCTGCAGCACATGGACATGAGTCTCCTGCAGAAACGGGTCGCCGATCTGCAGATGTCCTCGCAGGTAAACCTCAGGACCAACTGAAGCTCCGCCCACCCGCCCCCACAGCTGCTTTAATAATATGTTTTTCGTTTGCGTGTTCAGAACCTGATTAAAGAGTCCACTGAGTGGAGGAGACATTTGGAGGCGAACAGCAGCCTCATGAAGAGGTTTGATGAGTCCCGGGTCGAGCTGGAGAAGGTTCTGAAGATGGCCCAGAACTGTCTGATGGAGAGAGGAAACCCAGAGGAGCTGCTGAAGAAACACACGGTGAGTTTTTCCTGCAGGATTCAGGAGCTTCTTCATCACTTACAGTCTGTTTAATTTACACAAAGAGAGCCAATAAGGCACCAAAACATCCCAAAGATCAAAATAACTAATGCAACACAACATGGAGACGCACAATCAGACACTGTGGTGAAGACCAGGTCTGGAGGAGGAGCTGACTGAGGAGGAACAGGAAGTAGGAAGGAGGAGAAGAGTTGAGTGAGCATATATATATATATATATATGGGATTGAGTTGAGGTGCGAGTCTTCTGCTCACCTGCATCAGAACCTCCAATTGGGAACAAATGTTTGTCTGTGTGAAATGTGAGCTTCATTTGTTCTTCGTCTCTTGATGTTTGCAGTATTTCATGTTACTTATGTTAAGTTATAATAATGATGATTATGTTATGCTGGTTCTACTGGAGTATTGTGTAGATTTATTTTGTATTGAATTCATTGTTTGTTAACACACAACACATATTTTCTGTTTAAACCAGCATTGATTGGTTCCAGTCTACGGCCGTTAATCCTTCAGTCAACACAAGTAAAGAGGAATACAAAAACATTCCTCAGATATTTTACAGAAACCTGCAGGAAGTTGCCCGGTAACGAGGCTCTGCCCTGCACAAAGTGATCCTCTGAAGTGTTTTGCAGGAGTTCTTCGGGCAGCTCGACCAGCGGGTCCTGAACACCTTCCTGAAGGCCTGCGATGAGCTGACCGACATCCTGCCGGAGCAGGAGCAGCAGTCGCTGCAGGAGACCGTCAGGAAGCTGCACAAACACTGGAAGGTAGTCGCTGTCTGTCATCTCCTTAATGCGTTCATATCAGATATTCAAGTGTCCGTCAAACATCCTGCAACAAGTCTGTGGACGATGATTGATTTAAATCCTTATTTATACATCGTATCTAATATTATCAGCTATGCATAAAGCTCTGGATTATGCCTCCCTGAGCAGGATGTCCAGACCGACGCCCCCTTCCACCTGCTGCACCTGAAGGTGGAAGTGGAGCGCAGCAAGCTGACACTGTCGCTGCAGGAGTGTCAGGCGGAGGTGACCCGGGAGAACCGGCACATGGCGAGCACCGGCAGTGAGCGGCTCATCAAGGAGCACAGGGTGAGCAGCAGCGTTTAGATACTGATCAGGGAGTCGGTAATCATTCACAGCAGCTCTGAGGGAGGATGATGATGATGATGATTGATCTTCTCGTCATCTGCAGGCCTTCTTCAGGGAGAAGGGCCCTCAGTCCATCTGTGACAAGCGGCTGCAGCTGATGGAGGAGCTCTGTCAGAAGCTCCCTGAGGCAGACCCCGCCCACCAAACCCTGGAGGCGGCGAGGAAGGACCTGGCAGAGGCCCGGGAGGAAATTGAGAGCATGCATCAGAAGCTGCTGCAGCACCAGGACAAGTGGAAGGAATACAGCACGAGGTGCAGCGGCTCGGTTCACCCTCACAATAATGAGACAGTGTTGTTGTTGTTCATTGTCAGCCAGAGTCACATTCTTCACATACTCACAGTAATCAAGAGGCAATGCTTCCTTCAGTTGAGACACAGAGCAGCTGCAGTTTGGAGAGCTTATTGGACAGTAAAGATACTTCATCCATCAACACACACTGATGACCAGGAAGTAGAAAACACTGATTATAGTTTATGAAGGTGGATCAATAGGTTCAGAGGATGTGAGCGATGTGCAGCATCGCGATGTGCACATAGAACCCTGATGAGGAAGTGGTGCAAGTTTCATCACTTGATCGCCTGTTTTCAACACAATGTCCTGCTAACAAAACTAACAGACAGATAATTTTGCTAAAACAGCCCAGCTAAACTCAAGTTACCAAACAGCTCAAACCAGATGCCTCAAAAGGTCCCAGTAGAACTCGGTGTTGACAGTCTGACCCTGGGGGACGAATTCACAGTGACACAACCCCGCCAACGTCAAAGAAAACCCACCGTGGACAGTGAAGCCCCGCCCCTCTTGAAACGTGAATGTCACTCAGAACACCTTGCCTGGCTCATCACCGTAGACTTTCTGAAGCATTTCATGGGTCTCCGTTGACCATTTCCAGAGTTTGAAACAAAATTATATAATAACCTTTAATATGTTTCCTTTATTAGATCTGTTTGTAGTTTTTGAAGAGACGATATCTCCCTGATGACCGAGTTTCTCTCTTTGTGCTGTCATCAGGTACGCTGAACTCTCCTGCTGGCTCATCTCTAAAGAGAGCCAGCTGCGGCTGCTGAGGAGTCGAGCCAATGACCCCAGGAAGTACGGGCAGGTGAAGGCGACCATCACGGTGAGTCGCATGACCTCGGCGGCCGATCCTCTGACGTCTCCGTGCTGCCTTGCCTCCGCTGATGGTCAGTGTCTCCTCCTGGTCGTGTGCAGGACCTGAGGAACGACGCCGAGCTGCAGGAGGGGAACCTGGGCTGGCTGAAGGCCCGCATGGCCGGGCTGATCGAGATCTGCGCCGACAGCGACGCCCAGAGGCAAAGCAGCACGCTGAGCAAGCTCTCCGCCGACTTCAAGGGTCTTCTGACTTCTGTCTTCGAGGTGGGGGAAGTTCTCACGTGTTTTATTAATGAAACAGACTCATCATACTTGTGGGGAAGATGTCAGGAAAGTGTTGCAAGGGAGACTTTTGACCTTTTATCCTGTTAGACACTAATAGGATCAAATAAATTAATCAATTCGGAACTATTTTATCATAATTAGATTGTATTCTGAAATTATGACCACAAACAAGTTTTGAACCCAAAGTTGAATAATTTTTGTGTGAAATTTGAAGAAATCCCCTCCAGAACATCGTAGTCTTGCAATTTCAGAAATGTTTGTGGAAACTTCCTGCAGTTTCGCAACAGAAGCTCTGCTAAAAGTATTACGACATAAAGTCGTCTTTTCAAAGAAAACTGACTTCATAAACAAAAACAACTGGTCATTTCCAATCAGCAAGGCTCTCAACTTGCAATTTTTTTTTTTTAATTCCTGCAATTTTACTGCAAAAAACTCACTTAAAACTCAAAATATGACATCTGAATTTTTGAGAAAGTCATCAAAATCAGCAATCTTGGAGGGACAGATGGGCAGCCTCTGGTCACATGTCCTGAAACTGACAGCTTCCAGTCGACAACAGCTAAAACTGAGACCTGCAATCATCCAGATAAAAGTTCTGTCACATAATTCTTACATACAGATGAAATTATAAACTACAGGAACGGATTCTTCATGACTCTTCATCAGTTTTCTCAGTATTATTATCATTTTGTGATGTGTGTCTCTCTGTCAGGCGGAGAAGATGGTGCTGGCGGTGGGCGACTGTGTGCAGTTCAGAGAGGAGGTCCAGTCCACCCTGGAGGACCTGGTTCAGGGTCAGAAGGAGGCCCAGGCCGAGGTGACCAGAATACTGGACTGTTCCACAGTGAGAGAAGCTCAGCAGCTGCTGCTGGTCCACCAGGTGAAGCAGGACACCAACAGGTGAATCCGTTACTGATGATTTCAAATGAATTTTAATAACATGTTTCCTTCGAACAGCAACTGCTGAAGCGTCTGAAGCTGAAGAGGAAGGACGTGCAGCAGCTGATCAGCAGGGGGCAGCAGCTGCAGGCGGAGGAGGGGCTGGGAGACGCTCTGCAGCACGACCTGCAGAGTTTAGAGAACACACTCAGCAAGATGGAGCAGAACATGGACTCTCAGGAGCAGAGCCTCGAGGTGAGCAGGGGCCTGGAGGGGAGCAGGGCCCTGGAGGGGAGATGATTTTCCTGACGCCTTCAGGTTTATATAAAGTTCAAGTTACATGTACCTGTCGTCCTCAGGTGACGCTGGCAGCCTGGCAGGAGTTCGATAGCCAGCAGGAGGCGGTGCATGAGTTCGTGAGTAAAGCGCGCTCATCGATGGAGCGGGACCTGAACTTCAGCAGCGCGGAGAGCCTGTCGGTGGAGCTGGACCAGGCCAGAGTCAGTACCTGTTTTGCCTTTTTTTTAAACCGTTCTCCGTCCTGCCGCTGCATGTGATGGAGGATGAATGTTAACGAGACGGTGTGTGTGTGTGTGAACAGGTGCTGCTGAAGCAGTGTGAAGCCGAGGCCCTGCACATGAACACGCTGCTGAAGAGAGCCACGGAGATCCAGCTCGGCCCGAAGAACAAGAGTCTGCTGTTGCAACAGGCCCGGACCCTCAGCGAGCACGTGGAACGGGTGGAGGCGGGGCTAAAGAAAGAGTGAGATCACATCTGATTCACTGTCCGTTAATGAAGTCTGAGGAGACGTCAGCTGGTCTGTGGCTCCTACCTGACGAGATACAACTTGTTTTAACTCCTGTCGTCTCTGCAGCGTGCGGACTCTGGAGGACATGAAGCAGCAGTGGGACCGGTTCAGCACCGGCTTCGAGGCCTTCTCCTCGTGGATCTCCGACAAAGAGAAGCAGCTGGAGGGGATGAAGTCGTCCACTCGGCCTCTGGAGGAGCAGATCAGCTCAGTGAAGGTGCAGCTCTGCTCTCTGACGGCGAGCAGCAACCGCACAACCAGAACACTGCAGCTAGAATCAATAACAGTCAATAACAACGACACTGTCAGCACATAGGAAGAGGAGGGAGTCTTCATCAAGTCTGTGCTTTTTAATTCAGTGCCGACATCATGAAAATGTCCCGTAATAAACCACTCAACCATGTTTGTTGGTTTTAATGAGCATTTAATATTAATACTTAATTAAAAAGAAAAATTGGATTTAAATCAAATGGGAGGTTCAAAGTGGATCTTTTTCCATATTTAAGTACGTTTACAGATTCCATGATTAATTACACCATGAATTAAAATATGTCCTCTGCAGCAGCTGATGTCTTGTGATTAGTTTACAGATCGAGAGGATTGTATGCCGCAGATATCCGTCCTCTGCTGACTTGCTGGCTTTAATGCACACGTTTACAGAAAAACAAATGAATTTCTCGTGCAAAAACTCTTGTGACCACATGCACACGTGTACGACGGAGTATCAGGGCCACTTCAAGGGGAAAAAATAAGACTTTATTGACAACATTTCCACTCTATTCTTGCCACAGGCCGTTGGAGCGGAGCTTCAGGACCGGGCTGAGGTCCTCTCTCAGTTGGAGACTGACTCCCAGGCTCTGACCCAGTTTGTGTCCTCGGGGGAGGCGGCTCGCATCAAGGCCCGGCTCACCCAGATCGGCAGGTACTGGGAGGAGCTGAAGGAGAGCGTCCAGCAGCTGGACGGACAGCTGGAGGAGAGCTCGTCCCACCAGCACAAGTTCAAGATGAGCCTGCAGGAGGTAAACGCTCTCTGATACCGACGCCGTGTTGAAATCCGACCTGGACGTTTAACCTGTTTGCTATCTTTGATGTCTTCCAGGTTCGAGCATCTCTTGGTGAGCTTCATACCAAACTGGAGCAGCCTGTCAAGTCCTGCACGTCGTCCTCTGAGACCTACAGAACTCTGCAGACGCACACGGTACTCACTTCTCTCTACTCTGGTTTATTTATTCGCTCTGAATGTATGCCTCCTTATTTGTAGCAAGTGAATGTTTTTCGCCAAATTTGACCCAATTCTCTTAAGGCGTTCCTGAGATCTCATGCTCACATGAATGTGTACAATGGGGGTCACAGTGGCCCTGACCTTTAACCTTTGAACCCCAAAAAAATGAATCAGTTCATCTTTGGTATCATATGAATGTTTTTGCCAAATTTGACCCAATTCCCTCAAGTTGTTCTTGAGATTTCGCGTTCACAAGAACAGGATGAACAGAAAGCATACCGCCGGCTGTGACTATCACCTGGACGAAGACATACAAACACAGTGATACTAACGGAGCGCTGTCGTTCCCGTCAGTGTCGGCAGTCCAGCTCTGGTAACGACGACGCTTTGCTCTGTCACTTCCTGTCTCTCCGCAGGACGTCTGTCAGAGTCTGGAGCGTCTGAAGGGAACCTTGCTGTCGCTGTCGGCCGGAGCTCGTCGACTCAGTGACAGAGAGCAGGCGGAGAGGACGGTGACGGAGCTGAACGCCCGCTACGACCGGAACTTGCAGCAGGCCAAGGACAAGCAGAGCTCTCTGGAGAACCTGCTGTCTCTGTGGCAGAAGTAGGAGCCCGCAAACACACCGATAGAACTACTGATAACCTGCACAGATTGATACAGGACGCGTTTCTGCTGCGGTGTAACACGGACGTGTCTCTGATGTGCTTTAGGTTTGAGAAGCGGCGCTCCAGCTTTGTTTCCTGTTTGGAGAGAAGTGAGTCTGTGTCCAAACCGGAGTGTCAGTATCTGTCAGCAGACAAGAACAAGCTGCGCAGTGAGACGCAGGATTTCCAGGTAAAACACAGAAAAAAAATAAAAAATTCTAAATGGATCATTTGCTGTTACGCGAGCGCATGAACGTCTCCCCCTGCAGGCGCTGCACGCGGACGTCCGGTCCCTGGAGAGGACTCACGCCGAGCTGCTGTCTGTGGGGACGTCCCTGTTTCCCACCGCACCCGAAGACAGAGTCCATCAGCTGAGGGATGAGCTGGAGACGCTGCAGAGGAGACTGCAGGTCCAGAACCAGGTCCTCCCTCAGAGGTACGAGTTGTCTTTTGATTGTTTTGATCAGAAATGTTAGATTTTTCTCAAAAATGTTGATGTAACTTTTAAGCGAGTTTTTTTGCAGTAAAATTGCAGAAATTAGCAAAAAATGCAAGTCGGGGTTAAAAACGGTTATTTGTCTAGCTGCTACAGAGTGATATGTGCCAACTTGACATTGTTGTATTGATTAATGACAGTTGGTGAATATCCAGTATGACTTAAATGTTCTGTATCCGTCTGTATCTGATGAACTGAGCTGCAGCGTTGATGAGGATCTTCTTCCTCCTGCAGGATCTCAGACCTGCAGACCCACCTCTCTCTGGTGGAGCAGTTCGACCAGGCCCTGCTCAAGTTCTCTCAGTGGGGGGAGACGATGCTGTCAAACCTGCACGCTGAGTCTCAGATTAACATCGGCAGCCTCCAGTCTGCTGCCTCCCAGGTGAAGGTGAGACCTCTACAGTTTATCCTCCAAACTGACGACTGTAGGAGTCAGCGGGTGGATGATGAGCGCTGTGGTTGACTCTCCTCTGACAGGAGACCCAGGCCGCCCTGCAGAAGCAGTCCGTCGTGAGGCAGAGCTTGGAGCAGCAGGCCGAGAAGCTCTGCCAGTTCTGCGAGCCCGGAGACGCGTGGCTCCTCCGCAGCAGAGCAGACAGCTGCCTGCAGCCGTACGTGGAGGCCCAGCAGGTGGCGGAGCTGCAGGCGGAGTGCCTGGAGCGGCTGGAGGCCTTCCTGCAGACCCACGGCGTGGCGGCCGGAGTGCTGCGCGGCCTCCGGCAGACGGTGGAGAGCGCCGGGAGCTGGGACCGAGGACGGGTGGAGGAGCTGCAGCAGGAGCTGGCCACCGTCGTCCCGGACATCAGCCAGCTGGAGACGCTCGCCGTCAACCTGGACAGCAGCCTCTGCAAAGCTCACCTCCACATCGGAGCTGAGGACGGGTCCCGCAGGTCCTGCCGCATGCTGGCGGACTCCCTCAGTGCCGAGCTGGACGCCGTAAGGAACCTGTTGGGCACCAAGCAGAGCGAAGCCGAGGCCCTGGGCGCTCTGTGGACGTCCTTCAGACAGAGGAAGGAGCAGCTGCTCAAAGCCGTGGAGGACATCGAGGAGAAGGCCGACCACCTGAGCCTCAAGGAGCCAAGCCTGCACGCCCTGCAGCAGCGGTAACGTATCTCAGATCAGGGATGTCCTTCAGAGACACTGTCCCCACGAGAGAGCGTATGAACCATCATGTTGTCCCTCTGTCTGCCAGGCTGCGCTTCTTCAACCAGCTGGAGGACGAGCTGCAGTCGCACCAGCACGAGGGGCAGTGGCTGCGGGACAAAGGCAAGCAGCTGGCCCACAGAGACACGGAGCTGGCCGGGGAGGTGCTGCGGGAGATCGGCCTGCTGGAGACGACGTGGGCGGACACCAAGAGGATCCTCACAGAGAGGTCAGCGGCGGGTTTTAAATATAGTTTACTGTAGTTTACTCTTGACTCTAATGTGTGTGTGTGTGTGTGTGTGTGTGTGTGTGTGTGTGTGTGTGTGTGTATGTGTGTGTGTGTGTGACTCCACCGACAGACAGGAGCAATGCAGCATCCTCTCTGAGCTCATGAAAGAGTACCAGACCCTGAAGACGACTATCGGCGGCGTGACAGAGAGCGCCGAGCCTCTGGTGGAGATCAGCTCAGCTCTGAAGGACCATGAAGACACCAAGAGGTCTCTCACCAAGGTCAGAGACACCATCACTTCCTCCTCACAGCTTCCTGCCTCGTCTGTTTCTCTCTCTCCGTCTGTCGGTCGGATCTCCTCACCGGTTCGCTGTCTCTGCTCCGCTCACAGCACGAGGCGGTGAAGGCGGAGATGGTTACCAAGCAACACAAACTGGACCAGTTCTCCAGCAAAGGGAAGCAGCTGGTGATGGAGCTGAAGAAGATCCCCGACTGTGACTCCAGCGTGGTGAAGCAGGACATGGAGATGCTGGTGGATCAGTGGCTGGATGTAAGTGTGGCGGTGGAGGAAGATCACGTGATCATTTAGTTTTTTATAGGGAGGTAACAGACAGTAAACTGATAAAAAAAACAACTCTGCAGGTGTCGGAGAAGATCGACGAGAACATTGAGCGTCTGAACCACAGCTTATCTCTGTGGGACGATGTGCGTAAGATCAGCGAGGACGTGGACAGCTGGACAAGCAGCTGTGTGATGGAGCTGAACGAAAGTCTAAACAACCTCAACAACAGCCAGAACGTGTCGGCGAGGCTCTCAGCCTTACAGGTACTCTTCAACCAAGGAGACATCAGAGAGAAGGAATAAAAATGAAGAAACAACGATAAATTTAGACTCTGATGAGGAGAGATGACCAAATCAATCAATCAAACTTTATTTATATGGCACTTTTCCTACATTTTGGTGCAGTTCAAAGTGCTTTACAGATGATTGACAGGCAGCTCCAGTTCAAATGTTCTTTGTTCAAATGATTTTGTTTAATTCACATGTTTGTGTCTCCGATGAGAAGAGAACATTAAAGGAAATCTCATCATAAAACCATCATTTTCAAAAGGGAATCAGAGATTCAAACTGACAGCAAGACAGTGAAAAAAAAAAAAACAAAGGACAGAAATGCAGCATTTAAAACGTTTTGGAGGAGGAACGAAGTGTCTTCTGATATGACAGAAGACTTGCTGCTTTTTAATCATTCGTTTGTGTACGTGTGTGTGTGTGTGTGTGTGTGTGTGTGTGTGTGTGTGTGTGTGTGGAACTTTGGTGGGAAATAAGGATCATTTAAAAGAAAAGAAAAAACTTTTGCATCTCTGCATCCCCTTTTTCCATGTCAGTGTTGATCAGAAGGACATCAATCATCTGCTTAAACTCTTCCAGCTTGGCAGGTGTGGACCAGAAAAATATAAATATATATTTGAGAACAAATTAAAAACACTATCAAACGGAAAATAAGACGGTTTAAAAACCACTTTGATAGCGATGCACCCAAGACGATAAAGATAAAAGAAACGTAGAAGATGGATTAAAAGCTAAAATGACAGTAAGAGAAGTAAAATGGAGCGAGATAAGAACTACAAACTAAAAACGAGTTAAAAAAAATTAGGACAATGCATTAAAAATGATTAAAAGTTACAATTAATCAGAACATGAGATGGGATAGCTGGGAGGAATAAAAAAATATGTAAAAGTAGCTCAACAGATGGTAGAAGGTGTGAAAGTGTGGTGGAAATAAATAAATACAAGCCAATAGATCAGGAGTCGGATCCGGCCCGCCAGGGGGTCCAGCTCGGCCCGCCGGATGACTTTGCTAAGTGTGAAAATTACAGAAAGACATAAATTGCATTTCTATGAGAATATGGAGGTTTATGAGTACAAACGTTTTGTTATTTTTTTTTTTTAATCGATCCAGTAATTGCTTCAAAAACAGCGTAAATGCGACGTTTGCTCCGGAGGAAGAAGCGCTCGGTACCACAGGCAGCCGCGCTCGCTGCTCGCTTTGTGACGTCAAACGCGTCACAAAGCAAGTTTTTCTGAGTTTTTGGTCTTTATGTTTCTAGTTTATTGTAGAAAGACCTTAAAACAGGGTTTATCATCCAAAAACCTTCACCAATGATTTAAACAAAGAGAAATATTGTCGTTATGTATGCGTTATTATGCTATGATTTTACTGGTCTGGCCCACTTGAGATCAAAGTGGGCAGTATGTGGCCCCTTAACTAAAATGAGTTTGACACCCATGCAATAGATAATAAGAAACTTTTAACAGTAAGTATAATGAAATTAAGATATGTGTAAAATAGATGTAGGACAGGAGTCCTGGAGACGAGATGCTGCAGGGAAAATCACAACAATCAGGACCCAACAGTTTATTGGCTCCAAAACCGTGAACAGAAATATCGCTGGTGACGACAAGATTATGAACGAGTGATTAGACGGAGAAGTGATGAAGAAAATAGAGCATCAGGAAGAGGAATGAACTAAGGGAACAGATCTTCTTTATTTGACTTGCAGAATCATTAAGATGAAACAAAACTGATTTGTTTCTCCTGAAATCTTGGACTGATTTTGACTTTGAGATCTTCCTGTCAGGTCGACGTTTCGGCAAACAAAAATCCTGAACTTCTGGTCAGAAACTCTAAAAATGTCCCTCTGATGAGCCAACGACTGTTTACGCATTGATTCATCTGTGCAGGCTGAGATGAGTGAGAAGGAGCAGAAGCTGGAAACCCTGCAGAGCAAAGTGTCGGAGCTGAAGAAGTGCAGCCACAGTCCGGAGACTCCAGTCAAACTGCAGGTATGCGACGCTTCGTTTGTTCTGAAGGATTCCGGAGAAACCTCTGCAGAAAACATGAGCTCTCCTGCTGTCGTGTCTTTTCCAGGTGATGGAGAACGACCTGCGGAAGAAGATCGCCGGCGTTCAGAAGCTACACCAGCAGGCCCGTGGGAACCTGGTGGACTTCAGCTCCCAGAGGAAGCAGCTGGAGGACTACATCTCCCAGATGTCCGCATGGCTGAGGAGCATGGAGGAGTCTCTGGTGTCCTCCCCCACCGGGTCCGACCCAGACGACATCTGCAGAGTGAAGGTGCAGCATGAATCACGGGCCCCCACTGTAAACCACAGCACCTGAAAGGTCAGACACTAAACCCTGTTTTTTGCTGTAGGACCTGCAGAAGGAGCTGCAGAACCAGCAGGGCAGCATCGACTCCACCAGGGAGAGCCTCAACACGCTGTGCAGGAAGTACCCGTCGGAGGAGCTGGCCGGTCTGGGTTCAGCTCTCACTGACCTCATCAAGGCGTACGAGTCGGTGAACCAGCTGTCGGCCCGGACGCTGGCGTCGCTGCAGACCGGCCTGCAGCAGCAGTTCAACGGTGAGAATTTAATTGATCTCCCCGGTTGAACTCTCAGTCTGCATGTTGATGCTGATTCTTCCTCCCGCCTCCTCAGACCTGGTCCAAGAGTTTCACCGCTGGCTCTCAGAGCAGAGGGAGATCGTGAAGGAGTGTTCAGACCGGTCCGGAGACACTCAGATCGTCGAGCGCAAACTCCAGAAGCTGAAGGTGAAGCAGGAAGCTCCGACCGGACACGAGGAGATTCAGGTGAAATACAAACATCGGAGTGAAACTAAACGCGATGTCATCCGTCAGGGGGCGATGGACCGGGTGGAGGAGGGGGAGGTCCGCCTCACTCAGGTCTGCGAGGAAGGAGAGAAGCTCCTCCTCCATCTTCCCAAAGCCAGCGCCGGGCAGGTCCAGCAGCACCTCTCCTCCATCCAGCAGGACTGGGACAGCTTCGTGGAGCAGTGCCGGCAGAACCAGCAGATCCTGGAGGACAGCGCGTCCCTCATGAAGGGGTAAGGAGACCCGCGCGACCCGGTTCTGGGCAGCCCGTCTGCGAGCCCACCGTTTTAACAAGCCCTCTGAATCCCTGGCAGGTTCGAGGGTCGGCTGAAGAAGCTGCGCTGGTGGCTGGAACACATGGAGACGCGGATGAGCGGAGATCTGCTGGAGGCCAACCAGCGCGGTCCGGAGAAGGCGGTTCTGGAGCAGGTGGAGGAGTACCAGCAGGAGGTGCTCAAAGAAAGGTGCTGCTGGGCCCGCTAACATGAGAGGGGAGGAGTTTCTTCTTCGCTGTCTCCTGAAGGTTAAACTCTCCTTCCTCTCATGCAGGGACTCCTTCGAGCGGCTCGGCCAGGAGGGCCAGGCGCTGAACGAGGGCGGGCGGGGCGACGGCAGCGAGACCAGGGTGTCGGCTCAGCTGCAGTCGCAGCACCAGGCCCTGCTGCGGCGCGTCAGAGAGCGGCTGCGCAGCTGCCAGCTCACCTTGCAGGAGCAGCAGGCCTTCGAGGAGACGCTGCACACCACCTGGACCTGGCTCAGCGGAGTCCAGGACCGCCTCGCTGCCCTCAACAGCACCGTGGGCAACAAAGAGACTCTGGAGAAGAGACTGGGCCTCGTGCAGGTCAGTGGAAAACATCGCACGGTGTCTGAGTCAAGCGAAGGATCCTACAGGTTGTTTTCTGTCTGCAGGACATCCTCCTCATGAAGGGCGAAGGTGAGGTGAAGCTCAACATGACCGTCGGAAAAGGAGAACAGGTCCTGAAGCACAACCGGATTGAGGGTCAGGAGTTCATTTGTTCCCAGCTGCAGAGCCTGAAGGACGCCTGGGCCAACATGCTGATGACCTCCATGAGCTGCCACAGGTGGGTGCCGTGTGCACCTGTGAAGAACACCTGTATCTTTGCGTTCCCCTTTCCTGTATAACATGTGGCGTCTGTCTGCAGTCGTCTGGAGTGGACCGTCGCCCAGTGGAGCAGCTTCCAGGAGAACAAGAGCCAGCTGCAGCAGTGGATGGAGTCGGTGGAGCAGGAGGTGGGGATGACGCTGCCTCAGCAGCCAGGCCTCAAAGAGAAGTCGTTCCTGCTGGAGCGCCTTCGGGCCATCCACGCCGACGTGGACGCTCACGCCGCCGTGTTGTCCCGCCTCGCCGACAAGGCTATGGAGATGCACGAAAAAACCAGAGACCAGACGTTCGGACCGGAGGCCAGGGCAGAGCTCAACGCACACTTCTCTGATATCTCGGCTGTTGTCAAGGTGATGAGCATAACAAAACAAAATTACATTGCATTTACAAACCGTTTGATTGGTGTCTGACAGCTCGCCTTCGCCCTGCCCTTCAGGGTAAAGTCCAGTCCATGCAGAACATCGTGTCTGAGCACGAGCAGTACCTCGACGCCGTCAGAGACTTCAACGACTGGCTGGTTTCAGCCAAAGAGGAGCTGCAGCGCTGGTCGGACCTGTCGGGAGACTCCATCTCCATCAAAAGGAAGCTCTCCAAAGTGCAGGTGAGGAGCTTTGAAACCGTCCTGCAGTCTGAAGGAGGTTTAACACTCCTCCTTCTTCTCTCCTCTCGACATAGTAAGAATGAAGTGGACGTTTAAATTTGTTCCGCCGTCACTTCTCTCCTCCAGGAGCTGCTGGACTCGAAGCAGCGCGGCAGAGAGAGGCTGAGCCGCGTGCAGAGATGCGGGGCGGTGGCGAGGGACTACACCGGCTCGGGGGGCTACGAGGCTCTGGAGCGGGAGGAGGCGGTCCTCCTGTCGTCATGGGAACAGTGGGAACGCGGGGCTGTGCAGACGCGTGCAAGCCTGGAGACGGCGCTCTCTCAGATCGCCAGCTCGGAGCAGGAGTTCAGCAGCCTGTCAGCTCAGCTGGAGCAGGACCTGCACGACTTCGGCCGGCAGCTGCAGGACTGGAGGAAGCGGCTGGTGCAGGCGGCGGGAAAACACGACGGAGAGGAGGCGGTGAAGGGCTGGCAGATGGCGAAGGTCAGTGTTGGTCTGCGGGAGATGATAAACCTCCAGAGTTAGCGCGATCCTTCATCGTGTCTGTTCTCCGTCCAGGACACGTTGGAGGAACTCATAAAAGCCGAGCCGACGTCCGACGGCCTGAAGACGCATCTCAATGACCTGTGCCGCTTCTCCAGAGAGATGGGGACGCAGTCGGAGCGGGTATCTGCGCTCATTAAGGAGTACAACAGGTGAGGACACGCCCACGTTCAGCAGGTGAGACAGGAAACATGTGGGATGATGTCATCACATGTCTTTCCCCCGTCTCGTCTCCAGTCTGGGTCTCCAGGCCTCCAGAGAGTGTCAGAGCAAAGAAAAGCTGCTGGAACAAGGCTTCCGCTCGGCCTTCAGGGAGTTCCAGCAGTGGCTCGTCAACGCCAAGATCAACACGGCCAAGTGCTTTGACGCCCCTCAGAACCTGAGCGAGGCCTCGGCGAGCCTGCAGAGGGTCCAGGTAGATGCAGACTGAGATCCGACACCTGTTCTGTGTGTTCAGAGAGTGTAACACAGGCTCAGAGATTTCCTTGCCTCCTCTTCCTCTCTGCAGGAGTTCCTCAGCGACAGAGAGCTCGGTCAGTCCAGGCTGAGCGCCGTCGTCCTGAACGGCACGCTCGTCTCCGCCGTCGCCGTGAAAGACCGAGTGGATGTAGTTCGGGCTAAAATGAACACGGCCAGAGAGGACTGGAAGAACATGATGACCAACCTGCACAGCAGAGAGAGCAGCCTGCAGGTAAGAGTTTCAACCGGGACGTCTGTCACCTCGTCCCCCTCAGATCTGTAGCGTGGTTGACGTGCTTATCGTCATGGAGACGCCTCAGCTGTCCTCCTCTGTGCTGCAGAACCTCCTCTCTCAGATGAAGGACTTCGAGGCCACGGCGGAGCCTCTGCAGGGCTGCCTGAACGCCACCGAGCTGGCGGTGCAGGAGAGCAGCACCAGACTGCACGACCTCACAGCCAAGAAGCTAGAGCTGCACAAGCTGCAGGTATTCATGTGCCGACTCCACCCGGCCTACAGCGCTCGCAATCAGAGCGCGGCATCATCTCAGGGCTTCAGAGTCAACCCGACATCATCATCTTCACTTTAGGAAGATACGAGCTAACGCTAACTGCCAGAACTTTCTGCTCCTCTGCGCTGCTCTCTTCTTAAACAGCTTTCTCTCCTAGAGTATATTCTCCGTTGACTACATGTCACGACCGTAACACCGCCTCTCATTGGCTTCCGTCATGTCACTAACCCCCCGTCCGATGTTACCTGTCTGATATTCCTCTGTCAGCCTGCATGCTCTTTGATAACCTGCTTGTGCATTTCCAGTCTGTGCTCGAGGAGTTGGCCTCTCACGAGGTTCAGCTGAGCCGGCTGAAAGAGAAGGCCCAGCTGCTGTTGGATGAACACGCGGCCGGAAAGGGCTTCGCGCACCGTGTCTCTCAGCTGTCTGCTCAGTACCTAGCTCTAACCAACCTGACCAAGGTAACGTACTGCCGTAGGGCACCACCTGAGCACGGGGGGGGAGGGGGCTTCTTCTGGGGGTGGTGGGGAGTTGCAATTTTGCAAAATTCCTGCAATTCCTCCTCAAAAACTGTTGTGAACAGAAGCTCTGCTCTCCTTTCAAAATAAAACTCTCTTTATTACCAAAACTAAGTGTTCATTTCCAACCATCAAGGCTCCGCCCCCTCTTTGCTGCTAGCTAACCGCAACAACAGGTTTTCTCCACACTTCCAGTTGTAAGAGACTGAACTTTGTTTGAGTGTTGAATGAATGTAGCCTTTGTATTATGTATAACGGTATATATTACAGTTCAAAACAGAACAAAAAACAGAATACAAGCCAGATATTTCTGGGATGTGCAGCAGGATTTTTATCATCACAGGAAGTCAGCACATATCTTTATCAGGGAGGTGGTAAATAAAATCACTAAAATCCCTGCATTTTACTGTAAAAAACTCACATAAACTACACAACTTTATTTTTTTTATTTTTTTTAAACTGCTGCAAAATCAAGCATTTTTCAACATAACCTTTCATAAATCTTTATTAGCATGTTGATGGCGGTCTGAACCTGCTGTGGATCTCCTCTCTCGTCAACCCTCCTGTTGCGTCCCTCCCTGCAGGAGAAGGCCTCCCGGATTGACCGCATCGCCACTGAGCACCACCTCTTCTCCGTGGGGCTGAAGGAGCTGCAGAACTGGGTGGCCGACACCAGCCACATGCTGCAGACCTACTGCACCCCCACCGCGGACAAAAACGTCCTGGACAGCAGGATGATCAAGCTGGAGGTAAACAGGTCCACCCGGGAGAGTTTCTACTTTGTAGTGTGATTTAAAGTGCTGACTGTCGGTGGGTATGGCTGCAGGCCCTGCTGACGGCTCGTCAGGAGAAGGAGATCCAGCTGAAGATGCTGACCACGAGAGGAGAGTCCGTCCAGAGGAACACGTCGGCCGAGGGCGTGCCGGCCGTCCAGAAACAGATCCAGGAACTGAAGGACTCCTGGGACGCTCTACTGTCCGCTTCCATCCAGTGCAAGAGGTTCGCTCTTCATCAAATTAACATCCGCCAGAGGTTGAACAAAAAAGTGTTTGTTCTAACATTGTTGTAATTAAACCACCAGCCAGCTGGAGGGCTCCCTGTCTCAGTGGACCAGCTACCAGGAGGACGTCCATCAGTTCGTGTCGTGGGTGGAACGAGTGGAGGAAAGTCTGGATCCTACTGACAAGCAGTGCTCGGAGATGAGAGATAAAACTGCTAATCTGAGCAGAGCCAAGGTGTAGCTTCATCCCACTGTGTACTTTATGGCTTTTGTTACATGCAAAGTGTGTATTTAAATCTAAAGTCCTCTCCCTGTTGGTTCCAGTTGCTGCACGAGGAGGTGCTTAGCCACAGCACCCTGCTAGACACCATCACGGCCAAGAGCGCCGGCATCACCGAGAACTATGTCACCCAGCTGGAGCTGCAGGATCTGCAGGAGCGCTACAACACCGTCAAAGACAACGCCATGGTAACCAACAGAAGAGGGTGCGGAGCGGCACGGAGGGGGTTAAAAAGTTCAACTTCAAAACACAAAAAGATTCTGTCAAAGAGACGTAAACAGGAAGTTCATCGTCATTTATTGTAAAGCTACGGCACTTTTATGATTTTTGTTTAGTATCTTTTATCTCCATGGTTTTCTGAGTAAGAAAAAAAGATTAGAACTAAAATATTTCTGTGATGTGCAGCATGATTATTATCACAGGAAGTGATCACAAATGTATTCCTTTAATAGGTAGTGCTTAAAAAAAACTATTTTTTCTTGCTCAACTTGGAATTTTTTCTAATTCCTCCAAAATCACGTAAAACTTGAATCGCAACAATCACAAAAAAACACAGCAAAATCCTGGAGGGACTGATTATCAGCCCAGACTGTAAGGTTAAAATAAGATCCAAGTCCGATTTCACCGTTGAATTGTCGTCGTCTCTTCCTCCTCCTCCTCCTCCTCAGCGAGCGGTGGGTAAAGCGGAGGAGCTGGTGAAAGCCCACCAAGAGTACCAGCGTGGCCTGCAGGTGTTTGAGGAGTGGCTGGAGCAGGAGCAGGAGAAGCTGGGCTGCTACACTCAGCTGGAGGGGGACGTGGACATGCTGGAGGAGACGCTGCAGAAGCTGCAGGTCAGTAAAGCGATCTTGACAACAACAACAACACAGAGACAGACGTCATTTCATTTATCATGTAACGTGCTCCTCTGTGCACCAACAGGAGCTGCAGTTGCACTGCACCGAGGGCCAGGCGCTGCTCAACACGGTGCTGGTTAGCCGGGAGCTGGTGGTCCCGTGGGGTCTGCCGCAGATCGAGGACCGAGCGCTGGAGACCCTCCAGCAGGAGTGGAGGCTCTACCAGGCCTGGCTGGGTGACACTCGCGCTCAGCTCAACAGCGCTCTGGCCAAACTGAGGCAGATGGAGCAGAAGTTCCAGCGTCTGGACAGCTGGCTGAAAGGAATGGAGACCAAAGCTCAGCTGAGGAGCCACCGCCGGTCCGACCGCGCCACCAAGGACGCCCAGCTGCAGCTCATCAAGGTCGGTGTGGGAAGATTTAGATAGAAATCCAATAACCCAGGTGTTCTCGTGACACTCAGAACTCCTCCTCCTCTCCTCAGAGCTGGCAGGAAGAGGTGCTGGTGTACCAGGAGGAGATGGAGGGCCTCAGTCTGCTGGCTCAGCAGGTTCTGGATGAGACCCACATCAGCAGCCGGATCAGCACCAGAGCCACACAGATCACGGCGCGCTACCACGCCCTGCTCCTGCACCTGCTGGTAAACGCAGCCGCGCACGCACGCACACACACACACACACACACACACACACACACACACACACACACAGAGAGAGTGCTGGGGTCGTTAGAAATTTAAACTCATCTTCTCCCCGCATCACTTCGTCTCCTCCACGTCTGTTCTGCAGGAGACGATCAAGCAGCTCCAGGTGGAGGTGAGCTGCATCGAGGAGGCCCAGTGCATCTTCACCACCTTCTCCGACTGGCTTAGCTCGGCTCAGAACAACTTCAGCACCTTGGCCATCAGCGTGGACGTTGTGGACCGCTTCGCCATGGAGAGGAAGATGAAGAAACTGGAGGTTGGTATTTTAGCGGGCGTGGCCTCAATCCATCCATCAATCCGTACTAACACCCGTATCCTCTCAGGCCCTGCAGGCCGACATGGAGCAGGGCCACACCTACCTGAAGACCATGAGGGAGAAGACGGAGCGAGCCATGATGTTCCTGGAGGAGCCCGAGGCGGAGCAGCTCAGGGAGGAGGTGGACGCTCGCCTCCTGCAGCAGGAGGAGTTGATGGCCGCCCTGCGCTCAGAGCACGTCTCCCTGGAGAAGTGCATCTCGCTCTCCAAAGACTTTATGGACAAATACAAGGCCCAGGCCCAGTGGGTTCTGGAGACCAAGAACCTTCTGGCATCCAGCGTGGAGCCCAAAGCTGAGCTCTACCAAAAGAAGGCTCAGCTGGCAAAGTACAAGGTAAAGTTTATTTTTGAATCTGTGAACAGAGATCCAGACGTGAACCCGAGTTAATGTACGACGTTCTGCTGCTGTGTCTCTGCAGACCATCCAGCATACAGTCCAGTCTCACGAATCGGCGGTGAAGTCTGTCACCGAGAAAGCAGAGGCGCTGCTGGACACGGTGAACGACCCCACCATCAGCGACAACATGAAGAGGCTGCAGGCCAACTACCAGGACCTCTGTGTGGCTGCTAAGGTACCTAGTCGGTTCTGGTCCTGTTCAGCTGGGACTGGAGTTTATTGGTGAAAGGGACCTACAGGTTTGAGATTTGTTGTGTTTCAGACGCAGGTCCAGAACCTGGTGGAGTGGGTGAAAGAACACGAGGATTACAACAGTGAGCTGCAGGAGGTGGAGAAATGGCTGCTGCAGATGTCCAGCAGGCTGGTGACCTCTGACTCCATGCAGACCAGCAGTATGGAGATGGCCACGCAGCAACTCGCCCGGCACAAGGTGAGTCCGGAGTGACCCCGAAAACAATATCTTTACTTTACTTTGATGTAAATTATAGGAGAGGCCCTGGATCAGGAACATATCCATACAGAGAGTGACTCAGCTAACAGTTCTCAGCTAACAGAATTTAGCTAATTGTATTCCGCTTACAGCCCTGAGCTAACAGTAACGATATACTGATTATCGTTTCAAACAGCAGAAGCAGCTGTACATTCTCGTGTTGTTTTATTTTCAGGCTATAATGGAGGAAATCGCCGGTTTCGAGGAGCGTCTCAGCAGCTTGAGGCAGAAAGGAGAAGGTCTCGTCGGCAGCTGCACGGACCAGGTTCAGGCTAAGATCAGTCAGCAGGTCCAGGCCCACCAGCAGGGAACCAGAGACAGCTACTCTGCCATCTGCAGCACATCCCAGCGAGTGAGTAATAACACAACCGCCACCACAGTCTTTTATTTATTAGTTTGTAAAAATGTTGAACAGATCATTTCAGATAAAAAGTACACACAGATAGTCTCTAATCTTTTATCTCCTCTTGTTGAACAGGTGTACCAGAGTCTGGACCGGGAGCTGCAGAAACACGTGAATCATCAGGACACGCTCCAGCAGTGCCAAACGTGGCTGTCTACGGTCCAGGAGGAGCTGCAGCTCAACAACCAGCGACCCTCCGGCCTGCAGGAGGCGCTCAAACAGGTCTGTGTCTCAGGTTGAGGAAAAGATGCCGTTATTAAAGTTATTCTTCTGTGATTGATTTGTGTTCCTTTGGACCTACAGATGAAGCACTACAGGGCGCTTCAGGAGCAGGCCAGCACTTACCTGGACCTGGTGTGCTCCGTTTGTGACCTGTCTGATGACGCTGTGAGAGTGACGGCTGCTGAGGTCCAGCAGGTCAAACTCACGGTCGGTATTATTTCACCGTACAACATGAAACGCATTTATGATTCTCCATTCTTCATTTCTCATAAAGGGTGTTTTTTTTTTTTTTTTTATGACCCGTGCTGTGCAGATCGAGGAGAGGATGTCCAGCTCGCAGGTGCTGTCGGAGGGCTGGAGAGAGATCAAGGAGCAGAAGCAAGACCTGAGCAGCCTGTTCCAGGACATGGAGCAGCAGCTGCTCAGCCTCTCCAGACGACCCGCCGAGCTGGAGACCAAGATCGCACAGAACATGCTGGCACAGGCCAAGGTATGGAAACGAAGCACGCGGCCTGACGTCTCCTCATCACACCAGTCAGTCCTCCTCCTCTGCAGCTCTGTGTTTTAGATTTAAATATAAATATACTGTGGTCTGCTCCTCGTCTCTTCAGGAGTGCAGCCAGCAGCTGCAGTCGAAGCAGAGCGTCCTGACCCGGATGACGGAGACGGTGAGCCGACTGACGGGAGGCCAGGACTCTCCGGAGCACGGCGAGCTGGACCATCTGAGCCACTCCTGGCTGGAGCTCTGCCACCAGGCCAACAAGCTCCAGAACCAGAGGTTGGAGGACCTTCACCGGTCCAAGGAGTACCACGACTGCATCGCCGCGGTGGAGGTGCTGTTCGAGCAGGTGTCCAAAGAGTGGGACAACCTGGCCAGGTGGGGTTTTAAATCATGCTGCTGTGACCATGTGTTTCAGGTATTTTCAGAAGCTCCGTGTCAGTTCTGTAAATCCATCTTCTTTTTTCCGACAGAACGGATGCTGAAAGTTCGTCCCAGCATCTGGAGGCCCTGCGGAAACTGGCGGTGACTCTGGAGGACCAGAAAGGAACTCTGGAGGACCTGAAGGAGCAGAAACAGAAAGTCATTCAACAGCTGAACCTGGACGACAAGGAGCTGGTGAAAGAACAGATCAGCCACTTTGAGCAGCGCTGGTCTCAGATGCAGAACTTGATAAAGAGAAAGATCCAGGACTCTGTGGTGACCCTGGAAGACATGGGTCATGTGGAGGCCCGTCTGAGGGAGGCTCGGGACTGGGCCGAGGAGCAGCAGCCCGCCCTGTCCGAGGCCATGAAGATGAGCCCTCCTCCGGAGCTGGCGCAGAGCTTCCTGTTCGACCA
This sequence comes from Embiotoca jacksoni, assembly GCF_022577435.1. NCBI lineage: Eukaryota > Metazoa > Chordata > Actinopteri > Embiotocidae > Embiotoca > Embiotoca jacksoni. The sequence continues at coordinate 1,002,859 of NW_027185378.1, forward strand.
TCTGAGCATCTGCAGCGAGCTGGAGGCCAAGCAGCTGCTGCTGGCTCAGGCCATGGCCGACGCCGACAGGGTGCTGGCCCGGCTCGGCCTCAGCGAGCGGCACCACCTGCAGCAGCTGATCTCCGCCACCCAGTCGGAGGTGGAGTCTCTGAGCGTGAAGGTGGTGCAGCGCAGGAAGCACCTCAGCAAGGCTTTCACGGAGAGGACTCAGTTCCTGATGGCGGTGGGTCAGTCCATCTCCTGGGTGCAGCAGAACGAGAAGAAGGCACAGGCCGAGGAGTACATCGCCCTGCTGCCCGACGACCTCGCCAAGCAGGTCCGCACGTGCCGCAACATCCAGAGTAGCCTGAAGGCCTACCAGAGCGAGCTGACGTCTCTGTGGTCGCAGGGACGGGACCTGATGAGGGACGCCAGCGAGGAGGAGCGCAACGAGATCCTCACCAAGCTGCAGGAGCTGCAGAACATCTTCGACAAGACGCTGCACCGCTGCGGCCAGAAGCTCCAGGAACTGGAGAAGGTTCTCGTCTCCAGGAAGTACTTCAAGACGGATTTGGAGAAGATCTGCCAGTGGATCAAACAGGCGGACATCGTGACCTTCCCTGAGATAAATCTGATGGTTGGAGACGCTGAGCTGGAGGCGCAGCAGCTGAAGTATCAACAGATCATCGAGCAGGCCATCGAGTATGAGAACCTCCTGCTGATAGTGCAGAGAGCCGGGCAGGAGATACTGCCCACCCTGAATGAGGTGGACCACTGCTACCTGGACGAGAAGCTCAACACGCTGCCGCAGCAGTACAACAGCATTTTAGCGCTCGCCAAGGAGAAGCAGGAGAAGATCCAGCAGGCCATCCTCACACGCAACGAGTACACGTCCTTCATCGACGTCACGCACAAGGCGCTGAAGGAGCTGGAGGAGCAGTTCAACCACCTGGGCACGCAGCCCGTGGGCCTGCAGACGGAGGAGGTGGTCAGCCTGCAGAGCGACTACAGAGCCATCCAGACCGACCTCTGCAGCCTGGGTCTCGCCGTGAGCGAGCTCAACCAAAAGAAGGAAGGATTCAGGAGCACCGGGCAGCCGTGGCGACCCGAGGAGATGACCCAGCTGGTGAGTCTCTACAACGGACTGAAGAGGCTGTTGGAGCAGAAGGTGGAGCACCTGGATGAAACTCTGGAGTCCTTCGAGGACCACAAGGCCATGGCCATGCAGGTGGACTCGGAGCTGAAGGCCACCAAGGAGCAGCTGGTGAAAGTGAACGCGGAGACGCAGTCGGCCGAGGAGAGGCTGAAGAACTACCACGCTCTGGCAGGAAGTCTGCAGAGCGCCAACTCCCACCTGTCCCGCCTCATGGAGCAGATGGACACGCTGGCCCCCCGCGTGGACCAGGCGGCCACCGACGCCTCTAAGGACCAGGTGGTGATGTGGCAGGAAGAGCTGCGGTCGCTGCAGGCCGCCGTCGGTGACCTGATCGAGGAGTGTGAGACCCGCTTCGTCCAGAGCAAAGACTTCGAGACAGAAATGACGCGGACGCTGGACTGGCTGCAGCAGGTCCGGGACGAGCTGGACTGCGCCGTGATCGTGGACGTGCGGGTGGAGAAGGTGCAGGAGGAGATCAGGAAGCAGCAGATCATGCAGGAGGAGGTGCAGTCCAGGCTGAGGATCGTGGCCGCTCTGAGCAGCCGGGAGAAGCAGGAGCACATCAGCGCCAATGAGCTGGTCCCCGTCCACGTGGACACGAGCCTGGAGGAGATGGCAAAGCTGCAGGCCGACGTCCAGAAGGCGCTCAGCTCCAAACAGGTGGGGACGGTCTTATACAATCTTATACATCTTATCTTATACAATCAGTGGACGCGGTTCATCTGCGATTCCGTCAGCTACATGTTATAACTCTGTATGCAGATCACTCTGGAGGAGGCGCTGGTTCTGTGTCAGAAGTACCACTTCAGGATGCAGTCAGCCTGCGAGTGGCTGGAGGACGCCGTGTCCTTCCTGCAGCAGGCCAGCCTGGGTGTGGACGTGGAGAACTACGAGGAGTGTCTGCGGCAGCAGGGCGACATCATGGCCACGGAGCAGGAGTTCCTACTGCACCTGGAGGACCTGCAGACGCTGCTGCCACAGCTGGATCATCTGGTCAACCCCACTGCCAGGGAGCAGCTGCGTGTCAGCGTGGCGTCGGCAGAGCAGAGAGGGGTGGAGGTCCGGGACCAGCTGCAGTGTCACCAGGACGTCCTGCACAGGTACGCACGGGGACACGGGGAGGACGGAGTCACTTCTCACGAACAGCGTTTATATTCTCTGGTGTGTGTGTGCTGCTGTTTTCCAGCTGTGTGGATCAGTGGAAGTCATACCAGGAGGCAAGGCAGACGGTCATCGAGCTCATGAACGAAGCCGAGAAGAAGCTGACTGAGTTTTCTACCGCGAAGGCCGCCACGAGTCAGGAGGCCGAGGACAAGCTGTGCAGCCACCGGGTACAAGACACCGAGACGACATCATCACCGTACTCCGTTTCTGTGGTTAAGGATAAGTGGGCGGGGCCTCTGTGAACCCTCTGTGACTGGTCTCTCAATGTTTCAGTCGCTGGTGTCGCTGGTGAACGGCTTCCAGGAGAAGCTGAGCGGTCTGGAGGAACAGGCTGCTCAGCTGGAGCTGGTCGGGAGCGACGTCAGCAAGGCCACCATCAGCCGCTCCATGACCACCGTATGGCAGCGCTGGACGCGTCTCCGCAGCGTGGCCCGGGGACAGGAGAGGGTGCTGGAGGACACGGCGCAGGAGTGGAGGACGTTCAGGGAGAAGGTAGGCAGGCAGCCAGCTAGCCAGCAAAGGGGGTGCAATTCATTCAGCAGGAAATAAAGCTTTAATAAATATATTTTCTTTAGATGGTGAAGGTGAGAAGTGTCTCTGAGGAGCTCCAGAGCCGCTTCCCTGACAGCGCCGTGGAGAAGGCGTCTAAAGCCACCCTGCAGTCCCTGTTGGACCAGCACGACCTGCTGAGTCAGGACCTGGAGCGCGAGCTGTCGGCGCTCACGCTGCTGCGTCAGTACGCCCTCACCCTGCTGCACGACGTGGAGGTGCCGTCCCCGACCAATGAGCAGGAAGAGCTGCCCAGCCTGAAGGAGATCAGATCGGTGCAGGGCCAGATGGAGAGGTGGGAGACGGGTTTTAATGAGTGGCTCGATGTGTTTTCAGTGTTCTAAGTTTCCTGTTGTCCTCCAGCCTCCTGACGCAGTCCCGGACCAAGCGAGCCCAGACGGCCCAGGAGATGAGGGACAGGGAGGAGGTGGAGAAGGAGCTGAGCGTGGTGAAAGCCTGGATCCAGGAGACCAGGGAGCTTCTCCTCAACCCCACCCTGGACATCGACTCCCTGCTGCAGGAGCTGGAGGTTCGGGGACGTCCGACAAACAGATCACCTGCTTGCTATCTGCAGCGTCTCTGAGGTTCACCGTCTCTCTTCCTGTCGGCAGGTCGTACACGGAGATGTGATCACTTACCGGCAGAATGTGGACAAACTGGCAGAGCAGCAGCAGAGCAAGTACCTGGACCTGTACACCATCCTGCCCTCTGAGATCTCCATGCAGCTCGCAGAGGTGTCGCTGGCGCTCGGAGCTATCGAGGATCAGGTACTCCATCGTCTTTACAGCTCGGTTCAAGTTTGTGGGATCGGATTTGCAGCGTGTCATTTGTTTTGTTGCAGGTTCTTTCTAAAGAAAGAGAAAACCAGAAGACCAGAGAGATCAAGGAGGACTTCAGCTCCAGGATCCAGGACACATCGGAGAAACTCAAAGCCATCTCCAATAAGTTTAAGGAGAAGTCTCCTGATGTGGACCACGCCAAGGAGGAAGTCAAGGTGGGGCCTCCTGCTCTGTACTTTAAAATCTCTTCAGGATGTGACCTTTGACCTGTTGCTTCTCTTCCCCCAGAGCCTCTTCGAGGACCTGGACTCGTGCGGTCGGACGCTCTTGGAACTCGATGCCGCCGTGCAGGACTTCAGCCGCAGGAACCCTCTGCTGGCCAAGCAGCTGAGTGACGCCATCAACAAGCTGTCAGAGATGCATCACCACACCACGCGACTGGCAGACTGCAGGAACAACTGGCTGAAGAAGGTCTGCCTCCTCAAGGCTTCTTCTTCCTTCTTCTTCCGTCTTCTTCCTTCTTTTCTTTCTTCTTCTTCCCTCTTTTCTTTCTTCTTCTTCTTTCTTCTTCTTCTTCTTCTTCTTCTTCTTCTTTCTTCTTCTTTCTTCTTCTTCTTTCCTCTTTCTTCTTTTTCTTCTTTCTTCTTCCTCTGCTCATCAGACGCAGCAACGTTAATCTCTCTCTTCCCGGCTCCGCAGGCGGTCTGCTACCTGGACGAGTACAACGAGATGCTGGACTTCATCATGAGGTGGTCGGAGAAAGCCAAGAGCCTGGTGAGGGCCAACATCATCTGGAACTCCTCCGTTCATCTGCAGGAGCAGATTCGGATGTACCAGGTGAGATGGGAGCGGGGGAGGGGTTAAAGTGGGGCTGGGATCTTCTTAAATTTAGAGAGGGAGAGATGAACATGGAGGAACATGAGGCTACCTCATCTCTCCATGTTCAGGCCGTCCTGCGTGAGTCTCGAGAGCTACACGGAGACCTGGAGTCCATGGCGGAGAAGGTGGAGCTGCTGTCTGAGGTGCTGCAGGTGGAGTCCATGAGTCGGCAGGTGTGTGAACTGAGCCGACACACAGAGGAGCTTCAGCAGAGCATCAAGACCCGGCTGCAGAGCCTGCAGGATGCAGACAAGGTACGGAGGCATGAAATACCTGTTAGCACCTGCAGCTGATTCCGTGTGGTAAACATATCCCTGATGTTGTGTCCTCAGAGTATGGAGGCCCTAGAGTACGAAGTGAAGGCCCTGCACGTTGCTCTGGAGCAGGTCCAGTCCACGCTGACCTCCCCGGAGCTGGCCCGGCAGAGCCTGAAGGAGCAGCTGGCTCAGCGACAGGTACCGACAAATCATCTGTCACTGTCTGTCCGTCTGAAACTGCTCATCACGGTACTGACTGTGTGTGTGTGTGTGTGTGTGTGTGTGTGTGTGTGTGTGTGTGTGTGTGTGTGTCTGCAGCGCCTGCTGGCGGACATGGAGAGCTTCAAGCAGCAGGTGCAGGCGGTGCAGCTGTGTCAGAGCGCCCTGCAGGTCCCCGAGGAGGTGATGCCCAACCTGGCCATCTGTCGCACCGCCCTGCGTCTGCAGCAGGAGGCCAGCCAGCTGCAGCACGTGGCCATCCAGCAGTGCAACATCCTGCAGGTGAATCCTTATCCTCTCAGATAAAGGAGATGTTGCTGCATTCAAAGACACTCGGTAATAATGGAGGGCAGCTAGGATGTAAATGTTAGTTCCAGAGGTGACCTGTTTTTCTCTTCGATGTCACCTCTCGTGCAGGAGGCGGTGGTGCAGTACGAGCAGTACGAACAGGAAGTGAGAGACCTGCAGGCGCTGATAGAGGAAGCTCATCGGGTCATTCAGGACCGGCCGATCCCCTCCAGCAACATCCAGGAACTGCAGGCCCAGATCCTCCACCACGAGGTCCACAACTCCTTTTATTTATGGATCCTCATGTCAAGGTGGAACCACCTCACTCTAACTTTTATGTGTCGGTTTGTGTTTTCGAACAGGAGCTTGCCCAAAAGATCAAAGGTTACCAGGAGCAAATAGCCTCCCTGAACTCTAAGTGTAAGATGCTGGCGGTGAAGGCCAAACACGCCACCATGCTGCTGACGGTGAGCGACGTGGAGGGGCTGCCGGAGGGGCTGCCGGAGGGGCTGCAGGAGGCCGACGCAGACGAGTGCAAGAAATCCTCAGCACAGGCCATCATGGTAGGAGAACATCATCATCGTCATCATACTGGTGTTTTATTGTATTAATGTAAACTAAGCTCCGCCCACATGTGCTCCTCCTTCAGATGACGGCCGGCCGCTGTCACACGCTGCTGTCGCCTGTCACCGAGGAGTCCGGGGAGGAGGGCACCAACAGCGAGGTGTCCTCTCCTCCGGTGTGTCGCTCTCCATCGCCCGTCACTCACACTGAGGCCGTCGTCACCAAGGTAACCAACGCCGTCTGTCCTCCTCATCAACGTCTGGTCTCTCTGGTTCTGTCTTGTCAGTCAGCTTTCTTGTCTTTTTCTCCTGCTTTCTGTCTGTTTCATCACTGACTGCTGGTTGTTGTTTTTTTTTAGATGGGACGAGGAACACTGACGAGAGCTCCGATCCAGGAACTGTACGACCCAACATTTGAGTCGGTGGCCAACTTGGACGACCTGCAGCGTTCCTGGGAGACGTTGAAGAACGTGGTACGTGGAAAAGAGCCGTGATGTCATTTACCAGCAGCTGCATGTTAAAATATGCAGAAAGTGAAATCTGCTCCTTCTCACACACTTTAGTCACTAGTACATCACATATAAACCTGTGACTTCATGTTCTGCTGTGATACTTTAGTAGCAGATTCGATACAGAAAATCACTCCGATCTATCAGAATCATCGGTTCTATTATTATCTTTATTGATAATTATGCTGTACTTTGTTGTGTCCCAGATCAGTGAGAAGCAGAGGTCTCTGTATGAAGCTCTGGAGAAGCAGCAGCTCTACCAGAGTTCCCTCCAGTCCATCTCCTCTAAGATGGAGACTCTGGAGGCCAAACTGAGCGAACCTCTGGAGGCAGACAGAAGTCCCGACAGCCACGTGAGGGCGCACCAGGTCAGTCTGCGTGTCATCACTTCATCACTGTCCCTCCGTCCACCGTCACAGCATCCTCTCGGATAAAGGAGATGTTTCCCCGTGCGTGCCGTGTTCAGGGTCTGACGGAGGAGATGGAGAGTGTGCAGGAGGAGATCAACCGGCTGCAGGCGAGCTTCACAGACGACCTGGCTGCCGACTCTGTGGAATCCGACGTGGCCGACCAGCTGGCCATGCAGTCGTCACTCGCCGTGTTGGCCGAGAGGATGGCCACCATCCGGATGAAGGCGTCGGGGAAGGAGCAGCTGCTGGAGGTGCTTGCTTCACTTCTCATAGAGTGATGTTCTTTATATCTCTGTGTGAGTGGGTGTGATATTCAAAATGTGCTGCATCCTGCTGCAGGAGCGCGTCAGCGAGCGTCTAGAGGGTCAACAGCAGGAGAAGGTCATCCAGCTCTACCACACGCAGGCCAACGAACTGGACCGCTGGCTGACCAGAACCAGGGCCGCCGTCACCTCCATCCTGGAGCCCATGGAGGAGGCCGACATGGAGGACCAGCTGGCTGAGTGTCAGGTGAGAGCACCCCCTTCTGTCCACTCCACATCTGATGCTTTAAGAAAAGGAATGATGTCACTGGATGAACATCCTGTCAGTTGGGGAGGTTCTGGGTGTCACAGTGATGCAGATCCAATGATCCACATATGTGTCATCTGTCACTGTTGTGTTCTGCTTGTGGATCATTGTAGGGGGCCGCAGCCTGCACAGCGTAAACAGGAGCATTAGTGGCATTAGAGGGGCACTCGGATGGCTAAGGACATAGTCTTAAGCAGATTATGCAGATTTCTCCGAGGGACGGGACGTGTCAGCGGCAGGGGGCGGAGCCAGTAAGAGTTGTAGCTTCCAGGTGATTAATCGAGCCCTCTGTCAGGGTTGGTACTGGAGACAAAGCTGCTTGAATATCCAAGTAGGGGAAACATGGAGCGTAGGGAGGTGAGGCAGCTCCTCTGCCTCTGAATAAGCTGCTGCAGCACTGTTAGAAAACAAATGTCTCCTCAGACGTCGGAGCAACGTTCAGCGACGGGCTTTCACAGCTGGTCCGGACTGAGAATGGTTCCGAACACCAGAGAGCTGCTGGGTCTGAGCATGTGTGCTGCAGACCGCCGAGTGTGAAGGATTAGCGGTAATATGTTGCTCAGGAGGCGCGGCAGCAGTGGTGGGCAAAGGATGAGAGCGCTCCCTGAGCGCCAGGGAAAGCGTCCGGCACCGGGAGCTCAGCCAGACCGGGGGGGGGTCCGTCGTGTAGAGGATCTCCTGTAGGCGGGGAGACGCCATGTTTGAGCTGGCCTCTCTGCTCCTGCTGCTACAGAACATGCTGCTGGAGATTGAGGAGAAGGCGGCGGCGCTGTCCGAGCTGTCGGTGCGCAGCGACAACCTGCTGCTGGAGGGCCGGGCCGACACTAAGGAGGAGGCGGAGCATCTGGCCCGGAAGCTGCTGACACTGAAGGGGGGTCTGCTGGAGCTGCAGAGGATGCTGCAGGAGAAGCAGTTGAACATCCAGGTGAGGTTCATCATGAAACCCTTTTCGAAGATAACATTTCCTTTCTGAGGATGAAAGAAAGCTTCTTTTTTTTTGTCCCACCAATGACTGAATTAGAGCATTATCTCCTGTTCTGGTTCTGCAGGGTTCTCTTCAGGAGCAGGAGGACAGCGAGTCCGACTCCAGCCTCTCTCAGAGTCCCAGCGTGCAGGACTGGCTGGCCCAGGCCCGGACCACACGGACCCAGCAGCACCAGGACAGCCTGCAGAGACAGAGGGTAAGTTGCATTTGTTGTTTTGGACCCTGTTTCCATGCAGAACGTGGTAGAATCTCACCGGTGTGTGTTGTCTTCTGCAGGAGCTGGAGGAGCAGCTGGCCGAGCAGAAGAAGCTGCTTCAGTCGGTCGCCAGCAGAGGAGAGGAGATCCTCATCCAGCAGGCGTCGCCCAGCAGCGCCAGGTATCTCAGACTCCACATGTCTGCACAGTTCATGTTCGTACTCGTTCTACATGACCTCCTCCGTGTCCGTGTCTCCGTGCAGCACCGCCGAGCCGTTCTCAGCCGCCGCTCTGTCTGAGAGGGAGACGGCAGCCGGCCGGGAGCAGATGAAGCAGCGCTGGGAGAGTCTGAGGTTGGAGCTCAGGACCAAACTGCAGCTGCTGCAGAAGACGCTGGAGCAGGACCACAAGCAGCCGGTACGTGTCTGTGGGTTTATTCTGCACCGCACACAGAAAACACTGCTGGTGTCTCATCCCGTTTGTCCATCTCATCCTGATTCTGTGTCTGATCCTGTTTCTCTGTCTCATTCTGTTTGTCCGTCTCATCCTGTTTGTCTGTCTCATCCTGATTCTCTGTCTCATCCTGATTCTCTGTCCAGGTGTTCTCCAGAGCGTCTCGTGTCTCAACTGGTCCGCTGTTCAAAGGAGAGACGCAGGCGGACAGGTTGTCCCTGAAGACTCTGTACGACAGCTTCAGACTCATGGTGGAGGACATGACCACTCAGGTGGGGCTTTTCTTTTTCTTTGTTTAATGTAAATTCGTATTTGGAACAGAACTGAAACATTTTCTTGTAAAACATGTTTACATGATGTTTCCATTTTAACAAGGGTGACACGGGAAAAGAATAATAATAATAACTTAAAAGTACATACTGTGTAAATAATACATGTAAAAAATTAAGAGGAAATTAGCACAAAAGTAAAAGAGAAAATATGAACAACAGAGGAGTAGCTAAATGAAACATTTTGGATGACGTAAATAATCAATCCAAGATTTCCAACAGCTTTCAAACTTTTCTTGTTCAAGTCTTAAAACAAAAATTAGTTACATTACATTACATTTCATTTAGCTGACGCTTTTATCCAAAGCGACTTACAATAAGTGCATTTCAACCATGAGGGCACAGATCCAGAACAACAAGAATCAAGAAAGTACAATTTTCTTCAAGATAGCCAAACTACAAAGTGCTATCAGTAAGTGTCATTTTAAGTGCTACTAAAGTGCTACCTATTCAAGGTAAAGTCAGAAGAGGTGTGTTTTTAGTTTGCGGTGGAAGATGTACAGAGTTTCTGCTGTCCTGATGTCATTGGGGAGCTCATTCCACCATTTAGGAGCCAGGACAGCAAACAGTCGTGATTTTGTAGAGTGTTTAGGTAGGTAGGTATATACTTTATTACTCCCCGAGGGGAAATTTTTTAGCTCGCAGTGAGGGAGAGACCAGCCGATTGGCAGATGCAGAGCGGAGTGAACGGGGTGGGGTGTAGGGTTTGACCATGTCCTGGATGTAGACTGGACCCGATCTGTTCGCAGCACAGTACGCAAGTACCAATGTTTTGAAACGGATGCGGGCAGCTACTGGTAACCAGTGAAGGGAGCGGAGTAGTGTGAGTGAATTTAGGGAGGTTAAAGACTAGTCGAGCTGCGGCATTCTGGATGAGCTGCATTGGTCAGATAGCGCTAACAGGTAGACCTGCCAAGAGGGAGTTGCAGTAGTCTAGGCGTGAGATGACCAGAGCTTGGACCAGAGCCTGGACCAGAGCCTGGACCAGAACCTGCTCTGCCTTCTGAGTGAGAAGGGGACGTATTCTCCTGATGTTGTGCAGCATGTATCTACAAGAACGTGTTGTTGCAGTAATGTTGGCAGTAAGAGAGAGTTGACTGTCTAGTGTCACACCGAGGTTCCTAGCAGTCAGGGTTGGGGCTAACACGGAGTTGTCAAAGGTAATAGTCATGTTGTGGGTGGGAGAGCCTTTCCCTGGAAGGAAGAGCAGTTCAGTCTTGTTGAGGTTTAATTTTCAGGTGGTGTGCGAACATGCACTGAGATGTCAGTCAGACAAGCAGAGATTCGTGCTGCTACCTGTGTTTCAGATTGGGGAAAAGAGAGGATTAGTTGGGTGTCATCAGCATAGCTGTGGTAGGAAAAGCCATGCGAGTGAATGACAGAGTCGAGAGAGTTGGTGTACAGAGAGAAGAGGAGGGGACCCAGGATGGAGCCTTGAGGGACCCCAGTAGTGAGAGGACAAGGTTCAGACACTGATCCTCTCCAAGTTACCCGGTAAGTGCGGTCGTTGAGGTAGGATGAGAAAAGACAGAGCCTGAGACACCAAGGTCCTGAAGGGAGGAAATAAGGATCTGGTGGTTCACTGTGTCAAATAACAAAAGTTAGTTCTCCATCATATGAATATGGTGGATCACATGAACCCGGTCCTCAACGGTGGGACTTTCTGTTGTCATCCTGTTTTCTCGTGAGAGCTTTCTTAGTTGCTATCAGCAGAAAATTCAACATATCTGTTTTCAGGACCCTGGACAGCGTCTGGTCTCTTACCTACTGGTACAATGTCTCAAAACAGAATCAATTGTGGCTTTTAATACATTTTCCGTACAAATTTCCACATCACTGTTGTGCCAATAATAACATTAAAGCACCCTCGAGTGCAATACTGTGATTATACAACAAGTTACCAGCTAAATAAAATATGTATTCATATTATGGGGCAATTCGCTCTCAAAATATACAACTTTTTGGTAGTGCGATCTCTGTTTCCATGGCAACACATGGGCTATGACTAGCAACTGAAAAACAATCAGACTCTTATGTAATGTAGGCAATGTAGTCCGACCCTTAGCAACGACATAGCAACAGAGAGGCTTTCTAGTCCGTTTTAGTACTTTCTGGAGATGGTTTCTCAAACTGAATAAATACAGCACATAGGAATACTGAACTGCTCAGCTCGCTCAGTCTGGTTGTAATCAAGATATCTGATGAAAAAAGATATTGATACACTCATGTATTTTTAAGATTTTAAGACCAAACCGGTCAAGCGACCCGATTTCACCAAACGGGTCACATTTAATATAACAAGTAAAAACAACATTATATGACATATTATGAGATTTAATTCAAATTATTATTAAACACTCATGGCTCCTGTGTGTCTGCAGCCCGGTGGTGGTGAAACTCAGACAGTGCAGATGGAACAGCAGCTCTACTCAGCTGTGTCCTCCACCTCCTCCTGGCTGGACGGGGTGGAGAACAACGTGTTCTCGGGCTCGGTGCTGCTGGTGGAGAACACGGAGACTCAGCTGCAGAAGCAGGAGGTACGGTCCGGGTTCTCCCTGCAGGTTTTAAATATGAAACCGGTCGAGCCGATGATCCTCACGAGCCCACTGTTCTCTGTAGACTCTGGAGAACGACGTGAGGAACGTGACGGAGGAGGTGAAGCTCAGCCAGGCGCTGCTCTCCGGGCCGGCCGGGCTCAGACACGAGGACCAGGCGCTGCTGGAGGACAACTTGGGCTGTCTGAGGGAGAGACTGGGGATGCTGGGCTGCGCTCTGGGACAACGCTGCGACCACATGAGGAGCAGAGCGCACGAGCTCACGACCTACCAGGTTTAGATGTGTTCTTCATCAGAGAAGCGCACGTTAATATAACTGTTGTTTAACTGATCTCCTGTCTGACAGACTGAACTGCAGCTGCTCCAGACGGCTCTGATCGAGACCAAGTGTCAGATCCTGCAGGCTCTCGCTGGAGCGATGGAGCGGCCGGCCGCCAAGCAGCTGGAGGTGACGCAGGTTTAATATTCACTCACATACACAGAGAGAGAAATAAAGTGACAGAGTGTGATTCATGTGTGTGTGTGTGTCCTCTTGCTCAGGTGATCGGCAGCGCGGAGGAGAGCCTCAGAGACTTCGAGCAGAGGATCTCAGAGCTGAAGAGCCGAGGAGCCGCTCTGCAGACCGACCAGATCGCCACCAACAAGCTGCTGAAGCTGCAGGTAACCAACGGAGACGAGTGATGTGGGTTTTTAACTCCTGGATGTTCAGGGATGACGAAGTTTCTTTATTTTATAAGTATTATAGGAGGTTTTTTTTGTAGTTTTTAGGAATTTCAAACCCAGAACATACAGGGGTTTTTTTTTCTCTGCAGGACTCATATGAAGAGCTGGTGATAACGGTGGGATCGCGGCGCAGCGGGCTGAACCAGAACATGGCTCTGAAGGAGCAGTACGAGCGCGCGCTGCAGGACCTCACCGACCTGGTGGACACCGCCAAGGACAAGATGGCCGCCGACCAGAGGGTCATCGCCAGCTCTGTGGAGGAAGTCCAGCACCACTTGGACAAACATAAGGTGAGTCTGAGGATGAAGGGTCATCCTCATCATCAGGGTGAGAATCCAGCGCTCGTAACGCTGTGTGTTTCTGCAGGAGTTCTTCCAGGGTCTGGAGTCCCACATGATCCTCACGGAGACGTACTTCAGGAAGATCAGCGGCCTCATGCTGCCCAAAGAGAGCTGCGCGCTGGAGGAGATGCTGGCCGAGGCTCAGAGCGTCCTGAAGGAGGCGCACAGCAAAGGAGTGGAGCTGGAGGGCATCCTGGAGGTGAGGCAGAGATCACGGGTTAAACAGGAAGACGTGTGAACGGAAAACATCTTTATTTTACATCAAGATGGGACAAATGTGTCAAAAAGGGTTTTAAAGGTTAAACAGGGTAATTGTAATTCATTTTTATGTGTATTATTTGCAATGTGAACTTTTTAAGATATTTTACTTTCTCCCTTTTTTCGCCCTTGTTAAAATGGGAGCAACATGTTTTACAAGATTAGTGTTTCCGTTCTATTCCTAATAAAACGTAATTTAGAAGGAAATTAATTATTCAACAGGTTTCTAACTGGAAGGAAAAGATATTTATGAAATGGAAGACAAATTATGTATTTTACACTTTTACACAAACAACAGACTGAAATTACTGCTTTTTTAATATCCTGCATTTTAGCTTCAGTAGTTACGTGTTTAATTAGTGTTCCTGGTGGTTGTTGGTGGAGATTTAGGTCTAATCAGTAAAAAGTCTAATAAAGTCTGATAAAAATTGGTTAATAAAACCGTTGCATTTGTCCTGGAACAGTAAGAAAACTAAAAATACTCATTTTAAATCTCGTGTTTACAGATTTGGTGCCGTCTGGTGGCTGATTATCAGAGTCTGAACCGACAGCTGGAGGCTGTAGAGGAAAGCATTCCTGCTGTCGGCCTCGTGGAGGAAACGGAGGACCGACTCATGGACAGGATTTCACTGTATCAGGTACGAGGAGACAAACTCGGATGCTAGAGAATAAAAACATCGTGAGTTCCTGGAGGAGCGTCACGGCTGCAGCATGTTCTCACCTCGTTCCTCCTCCGTTTTTGCATGAAGGGTCTGAAGGGCCGACTGACAGAGCACCAGCACAAGCTGCACCAGGTTCTGGAGGAGGGCAAACACCTGCTGCTGTCCGTGTGCTGCCCGGCGCTGGAGAACCAGCTCGCCCTACTGGGGGAACACTGGCTCAACGACACGACCAAGGTCAACAAGGAGCTGCAGCGGCTGGAGGCCATCCTCAAGCACTGGACCAGGTCAGAACCATGGCACCAGAAGAACCAGAGCCACTAGCGTTCAGGGCTGCAGGGCCTCACTGCTCCTCTGTTGTCTCTGCAGGTATCAGAGGGAGTGTGCAGAGATCACAGAGTGGCTGCAGTCAGCTCTGGAGCGACTCGAGTTCTGGAACACGCAGGCTGTGTTGGTGCCTCAGGAGCTGGAGACGGTCCGAGACCACCTGTCAGCCTTCCTGGTGAGATGATCAGGTTTTTTTTAGCTTTGTCTAATATCGCTGTAAACATGAGAGACTCTGGATTAACAGAGTTATTAACATTTAGCTGCTGGAATGTGTGTTAGACTTATTTTAAGCTCCATATTTGAGGAAAACCTTCTGGGATATCAACCCTCTGTTTCCAGAAATATTCATACTCAGGAGCAGTGAGCAGCCACAGTGTAGCTGTATAGGTGTACAGTGGTGCATGCTGGGAATGCATCATGTGCCTCTCTCTTTTTCAGGCCCTCCAGGAATTTGCTGCTTTTTTGTGATTGTTTTGCTCAAAAATGTTTGATTTTGCGGCGTCTTTTCTAAAGAATTGTGATTAAATTTCGACTTACTCTTCTGTCTCTGTCAGGAGTTTTCTAAAGAGGTGGAGGGAAAGTCGAGCCTGAAGAGCTCCGTGGTTGCCGAGGGCAACCAGCTGCTGCGGCTGAAGAAGGTGGACACGGTGGTGCTGCGCTCGGACCTGGCGCGCATCGATGCACAGTGGACCGAGCTGCTCACTCGCATCCCGGTGGTCCAGGAGAAGCTGCACCAGGTAGCGTCACACGCAGGCTTTGCGGCTGCAGGACAAATAGGATTACAGTCTGTCTGTGACGCTCTCCTCCTCTTCCTCCTCTTCCTCCGTGTCTCAGATCCAGATGGAGAAGCTGGCCTCCCGTCATGCCATATCTGAGCTGTTCAACTGGATCGCTCTGATGGAGAATGTGATTGAGGAGGACGAGGAGAACCTGAAGAGCGCCGTCGGGTCGAATGTGATCCAAGACTACCTACAGAAGTACAAGGTAGTTCATCGCAGTCGGTGTCATTTATCAAACATATGATTGTATTGGATGTGAAAGATTTGTATTTTGGGGATTTTCAAGACGGTATTTTTCTTGCTCACACTATTTAAAAGCACACGTGGGCGTCCATAACGTAGGTTTTTAATCACGCGGCCAGCAGTGACGTCACGTTATGAAGCCTCCAGTTCAGATTCTGTCCGTCACAATTTTGCTAGTTCGGAGCAGTTTGGAGCAGGAAGTGACCATATTTGGACGAGCTGGGGGAGGAGCAAGCAGTGGATCTGACTGATCTGATTGGAAACCTGACTACTTTCCACCCACCAATAGTTGTAACCTGACTGCACCACAGGCCTGTCAATCAAACATACACGCCCCCCAAAAACACATCTTTTCTAAGCTTATTTTCCAATTACTGACGGGATTATTTTCTTTTATTGACTTTGTATTTGATGAGAGAAGTTAAATGGGAGTATATGGAGCCGGAGGCTTTTTGGAGCCGACCTCTAGTGGCACTCGGTGGTATTGCAGCTTAAGGCACTTCTGCATCGGACTAATTTTTCAGACCTGGAAGCTACAAACACGTTTCTATACAGTCTGTGATTATAACGTAATCTCTGATTCTAGCTGTGACTCTGTGACTGTCGTTTCCTCCCTTCAGGGTTTCCGAGTGGATCTGAGCTGCAAACAGCTGACTGTGGACTTCGTCAACCAGTCGGTGCTGCAGATCGGCGGTCAGGACGTGGAGGGCAAACGCAGCGATAAGACCGACTTCGCAGAGCGCCTGGGAGCGATGAACCGCCGCTGGCAGATCCTGCAGGGCCGCATCAACGGGCGGGTGAGAGGAGAACCTGTCACATGACACAGAGCGATCATTAATCAGTGCAGCGCAGAGTGGTGACAGCTTGTTCTGTAGATGCAGTTCCTGGAGAGCCTGCTGGAGATGTGGCTGGAGTACGAGAGCAGCGTTCAGGCGCTGAAGTCCTGGATGGGGACTCAGGAGGAGAGGCTGAAGAGGAAACACCGGATCGAGGACTTAACGTCCGTGCAGAACGCTCTGAGAGACTGTCAGGTGGGAGGGTTTATCTTTTATTTCTGTTTTATTTAAACATCACAGCGACTCCGTTTTTAATGTATGGAGGGAAAACTTTTTCAGGAAATCGAGGAGCTGGTGAACGAAAAGGAGAAAGAGCTGGAGAGAGTGGAGGAGCAGGGCTGTGCCCTCGTTCAGAACAAGACCGACGAGGCCTGCGCTATCGTCATGGAGACGCTCCAGGGTGTCAATCACACCTGGGCCAACCTGGACCACCTGGTAGTTTCTGCTCTGTTAACACTCCATGTTTTTAATGTGTTTTTTTGGTTCCCGTTTACACTGACTGTCTGATTTCCTCTCCGTCAGATCGGGCAGCTGAAGATCAGCCTCACCTCCGTGTCGGATCAGTGGAGTCTCTACAAACGGGCCTCAGAGGAGATCAACGGCTACCTGATGGAGGGGCGGTACTCAGTGTCCCGCTTCCGCCTCCTCACGGGCTCTCTGGAGGCGGTGCAGCTGCAGGTGCACAGTCTGCAGGTACGGGAGGAGGATTTATTCACCATCAGGAGTGATGTTATATCGATTGTACTGTGAACTGTGTGTGTCTATGTGTGTGAAGGATTTGCAGGAGGAGCTGGAGAAACAGGAGAGCAGTCTGAGGAAGTTTGGTGCCGTCACCCACCAGCTGCTGAAGGAGTGTCACCCGTCGGTGTCCGACTCCCTCAACAACGCCCTGAAGGATGTGAACGCGAGGTGACCTTGCACACCTTTAGATCTTCATTTTTCCTCAAAGTATTTAAACGTTAACTGTAATATTCTTTTACTGCTCTGCGTCAGGTGGACGGGTCTCCTGGAGGAGATCGCCGAGCGTCTCCGGAGCAGCAAGGCTCTGCTCCAGCTGTGGCAGCGCTACAAGGAGCTGTACGAGCAGAGCTGCAGCAGCATCCAGCTGCAGGAGGAGAAGGCCGACCAGCTCCTGAAGAGCAGCTGCAGCAAAGACATCGCGGACGAGGAGGTGTCCGACTGGATCCAGGAGTGCAGCGTGAGACACCGAAAAACAACCGTTCACTTGAAAGCCTTCATAAAAAAAACAACCTCTGATACAAGTTAAACAAACAGTTTGTGTGTTTTGTGTTGATTCCTGAACAATAAATAATCCTGGCTCTTCCTGGTGGTTCTGTCAGGAGCTACTGCGATACCAGGCTCCGGTCCAGGCCTCCCTCCAGGTCCTGCAGGAGCTCGGAGAGCAGCTGAAGCAGCAGGTGGACACGTCTTCGGCGTCGGCCATCCAGTCGGACCACCTCTCCCTCAGCCAGCGGCTCGGTGTCGTGGAGCAGGCGCTGACCCGGCAGCTCACCACCCTCCAGGTTTATATCAGACCTTTGCATTAAAGTAGTCGCATGATTGGTTCTGGCTGTGCGCTGACAGCCTCTGTTTCCTCGGGCCAGACCGGCGTTCAGGACTACGAGACCTTCAACCAGCAGCTGAAGTCTCTGGGCGGCTGGATCGTGGAGGCGGAGGAGGCTCTGAAGGTCCAGGATCCAAACGGGTCCACCGACCTAAGCGTCATCCAGGACTGCATGGAGGAGCTGAAGGTTGGTTCTGGCTCTCTATTTTTCTGTTGGATCGTTGTTCTGTTGCGCCGTGAGGTCTAATCAGAACGGTGCTGTTGTGGATCTGTCGCAGCGCCTCATGCTGAGGTTCAGCAGCATGGCGCCGGAGTTGGAGCGTCTCAACGAGCTCGGATACCGGCTCCCTCTCAACGACTCGGAGATCAAACGCATGCAGAACCTGAACCGGAGCTGGTCCACGGCCTCGGCACAGACCACGGAGCGGTTCAGGTACGCTTAGAGACAGACGTGGCTTCAAAGGTTCTGAATCTGGTTGTGAAAGTAAACCATTGGAGACACGACATTCACACGTGTTGTTTGCTCCGTTGCAGCAAGCTGCAGTCCTTCCTGCTGCAGCAGCAGACCTTCCTGGAGAAGTGCGAGACCTGGATGGAGTTCCTGGTCCAAACGGAGGAGAACCTGGCTGTGGAAATATCCGGGAACTACCAGAGTCTGATGGAGCAGCAGAAAGGCCACGAGGTCCGAGTCCCACATCCGCTGAAACGTCCCGAATCAGCTGCTGCGATTCTTTTTTTTATTAACGATGAACGTTTTAATCTCCCAGCTGTTCCAGGCGGAGATGTTCAGCCGGCAGCAGATCCTCCACTCCATCATCGGGGACGGACAGAAGATGCTGGAGCAGGGTCAGGTGGACGACAGGTACAACCCCTCTGATAGGTCCGCCGCTCTATGTGTTTAACCTCCATCGCACGCCTGTTCATACCCTATGTTTGCCGCAGGAACGAGTTCAACCTGAAGCTGGCTCTGCTCAGTAACCAGTGGCAGGGCGTGGTGCGGCGGGCGCAGCAGCGGCGGGGCATCATCGACGGCCTGATCCGGCAGTGGCAGCGCTACAGGGAGATGGTGGACAAGCTGCGCAAGTGGCTGTCGGAGGCGGCGCACCCCGCCGAGGCGCTGCAGCTGGGGAACACGGTGCTGCTGCAGCAGGCGCGCTGCATGCTGGACGCCGTGCAGGTGAGTGCAGCGTAGAGGTGCGGCAGGTAGAGCGGAACGTCGGGAGGCACGTCTGACGGTGAGCTCTCTTTTGTCGCAGCTGAAGGAGAAGGTGCTGCAGCGACAGCAGGGCAGCTACATCCTGACGGTGGAGGCCGGCAGGCAGCTGCTGCTGTCGGCCGACAGCCGGGCGGAGGCGGCGCTGCAGGCAGAGCTCACCGACATCCAGGAGAGATGGAAACATGCCAGCAGCTGCCTGGAGGAGCACAAGAAACAGCTCGCCACCCTGCTGAAGGTAAACTGTTAAAAGAAGGTTTCAAACAGCTCTTTACTGAAGCTCTCTGATGTTTCATTTTATTTGTTCTTCCGCATTTCATTTACCTTTCAACTTTATTTTTAACTTGCATCTTAAAACCTTTTTTTTTTGTTCTTTTATATCTGTTTTTTTATGTGACACACAAAGCTCTTTGAGCTGCATTTATAACAAAGTTTATTATTATATAAAAAAAAAAAAAAAACTGGAGTCTCAGGAGACTCTGAGGGGAACTCTTTTCTTTTTTTTACAAATTTTCTTAACTTGTGGTTTGAGTGAGGAAAGTCCAACAAAGTGCTTCAAGAAGAAACATTTTTATAATGTTACTGCAGCTGATGTCTGAGTCTCCTCCGTGTGTTGCGTTCAGGACTGGGAGAGGTGTGAAAGAGGCATCGCCGCATCGCTGGAGAAACTGCGAGCCTTCAAGCGTCAGCTGTCTCAGCCTCTTCCTGATCACCACGAGGACCTGCAGGCCGAGCAGATGCGCTGCAAGGTGACCGAAACGTCACTCGAAATGAACAATGGACTTTAAAATGAGCTTTTATCTGTTAAATACCGCTGCTCTTCTTTCGGGACCCAGGACCTGGAGAACACGTTCAACGGCTGGACCGGAGACCTGGCCCACCTCACCGTCCTCAGAGAGTCTCTGTCCTGCTACATCAGCGCCGAGGACCTGTCTGTCCTGCAGGAGCGCATCGAGCTGCTGCACCGGCAGTGGGACGAGATCTGCCACCAGGTACGGACCGGTAGAGTGCAGTACAGTACACCCCTCAGAACCTCCACATGTCTGACTGTCTGACTACTGTGTGCTGCGTATCTGATGAGCGACTGCAGGATCATTTAAACTGAACAGTGGCTCGTTCACAGACGTCACTTTAAACCCACATCCTGACTGATGCACATCTGGATCAAACAGCAGCCCCTTGTGCAGTTTCAGACTGAGTGTTAACACACTGCAGATTTGATTTTAGTTTATTATTCTGTTTATTTGTCAGAGTTAGATTAGGTGATTTAGATTTAGACTTTATTAATCCCACAGTGGGGAAATTTGGTTGGTCACAGTAGCATAGAAAAACAAAAGGGTGCACACTATATGAAAAACTTATAAGATGCGTATAAGATATAAGAAATAAGATAGATTAAAACAAATATATTTTAGAAAAAAAAATTAGAGCAATGAATAAATACACACACTAAATACATTTTCTTTTAAATAAAATGAAAATAAATAAATACAGTTCGGGATGAATGGAAAAAAGTGTGAGGTGCTATGGAATGAACATGAAATGGTGAGTTAGCATGCAGATTTAACCTCATCAGAGTCAAACAGAACATCTGAAACCCCCAGTTGCATCCTGTGTGAGATGAAACACACATTACAGGAAACACGCAGGTTGCCTGGTGCAGCGATGTCTGCAGCGCTGCTTCCTTTCTCAGATGTATTTACTGAAGTTTTGCATCAGCGTTATCGATGGTCTGACATGCAGCTCGCTGTGTGTGTGTTGCTCTGCAGCTGTCGCTGCGCCGGCAGCAGGTCGGGGAGAAGCTGAACGAGTGGACCGTGTTCAATGAGAAGTACAAGGAGCTCTGCGAGTGGCTCACCAACATGGAGAGCAAGGTGTCGCAGAACGGCGACATCAGCATCGAGGAGATGATCGAGAAGCTGCGCAAGGTAAACAGGAAGTAGATGCATTTAGCATCTTTAGCTTCTGTTAGCACCAAGCTGCTCCGTTGTTAAACCTTCTTTCTCTTGTCTGGTGTCTCAGGACTACCAGGAGGAGATCTCCGTCGCCGAGGAGAACAAGCTGCAGCTGCATCAGCTGGGAGAGCGTCTGGCCCGAGCCAGCCATCAGAGCAAGGCTAGCGAGATCGAACAGAAGCTGAACAAAGTGAGCGACCGCTGGCAGCACCTGCTGGACCTGATCGGAGCCAGGTGAGGAGAACGCGTTCGCCCCTGGGCGCCAGCTTTGTTCTGCCGCAGGAGGACGTCTGCTGTAATTCTCCCAAAACGTGTTGTTTCCAGGGTGAAGAAGCTGAGAGAGACTCTGGTGGCCGTGCAGCAGCTGGATAAAAACATGAGTATCCTGCGTGCCTGGCTCGCACACATCGAGGCCGAGCTGTCCAAACCCATCACGTACGACTCCTGTGACTTCCAGGAGATCCAGAGGAAGCTCGACCTGCAGCAGGTGACTCCGTCGAGTTTTGAATATCTGCAGCGCTGCAGTATAGATTCTTTTATAGCAACGTTTGTTTCACTGGTTCGCATAGAAATGAGTTTCAGCTTTTTATTTGCTGTCTGCAGAGATTTCTCAGAGCTTCAGGTGTCCGCAAAGATTCTGTTCAAATGTCGTGTGTTTTATTTTCGCGGTCCTTTGATGGAAAAATGAGCTCTTATACTCCCGCCTGCTCCTCCTCCTCCTCCTCTTTTTCTTCCTCCCCGTCAGGAGCTCCAGCGGGACATCGAGAAGCACAGCACCGGCGTGGCGTCCGTGCTGAACCTGTGCGAGGTGCTGCTGCACGACTGCGACGCCTGCGCCACCGACACGGAGTGCGACTCCATCCAGCAGGCGACTCGCAGCCTGGACCGCCGCTGGAGGAGCATCTGTGCCTTGTCCATGGAGAGGAGACTGAAGTAAGACGCAGACAGCTTGGACGGCAGCTTCTTCTTCCGTTTCCGTTACATGTTTTTGATATTGATATCTCCGCCTGGTAGGATCGAGGAGACGTGGCGGTTGTGGCAGAAGTTCCTGGATGATTTTGCACATTTTGAGGAGTGGCTGGCCACTTCAGAGAAGACTGCAGCTCTGCCCAACTCCTCAGGAGTCTTGTACACCGTAGCCAAGGAGGAACTCAAGAAGTTTGAGGTATTAGAGACAGTCACTCCAGGAAACCACCATCTGTGAAATATTTGCAGGAACTTCCTGCAATTTTGCAAAATTGCAGAAACAGAAGCTCTGCTAAAAGTATTCAAAACAAAACTGACCAGAATAACAGGAAGTGACGGGGTTTGTGGGAAATGTGGTCTTATGATGGGATTGAGGAATGTGTTAAATGAGTTTTCCCCACATTTCCAGCTGGAAGAGACTGAACTTTGTTTTAGTGTTGAATGAATGTGATTTAAAAAGTATGTAAAGCTCTTATTTTTATATTATTATCACAGGAAGTTGGCACATATTACTCTATCAGATAGCGCTTAAAAGAAACACATTGTTTTTCCTTGATTTGCGATTTTACAGCAAAAAAAAAAACTCCCTTAAATCTCCACAAAATTACATAGAAATGTTTCATTTTGTGGCAGATTTTCTCAAACATTTCAGTGAAATCACAGCGTAACTTGACTCCTATTTTGACGTCTTTTCTGAAGATCATGTGTTGGTTCTGTGTCTGCAGGCCTTCCAGAGACAGGTCCACGAGAGCCTGACCCAGCTGGAGTTGATCAACAAGCAGTACCGCCGTCTGGCCCGAGAGAACCGCACCGACTCGTCCTGCCGTCTGCGGGAGATGGCTCACGACGCCAACCAGCGCTGGGACAACCTGCAGAAGAGGGTAGCGTCCATCCTCCGCAGGCTCAAGGTGCAACAACGACACCCCCTCGCTGTTATCTTTTTAATTCGGTGACTGATGAGGCTACGACGCTTCCCGAGCGTTTACGCTATCAACCTCTGCTTCCTGTCTGCAGCACTTCATCAGTCAGAGAGAAGAGTTCGAGACGGCCAGAGACGGCATCCTGGTGTGGCTCACGGAGATGGACCTGCAGCTCACCAACATCGAGCACTTCTCCGAGTGCGACATCCAAGCTAAGATCAAACAGCTCAGGGTACATTAGAAGCTCCGCCCACTCCGTCACGGTCCCGATTTCATACTGTTTATGTAGATTTGGATCTTTTAGAAACTCTCCAATGTGCAGATATTTGAAGCTGCACTGAAGTTCTCATCTGTAAATGTCCTCCTTCCTCCTCCTCCTTCCTCCCTCTGTGCCCCAGTCGTTCCAGCAGGAGATCTCCCTGACGACGGCGAAGATCGAGCACATCTTCCACCAGGGGGAGGCACTGATCGAGAAGAACGAGCCTCTGGATGCTGCGGTCATCGAGGAGGAGCTGGAGGAGCTGCAGCGCTACTGTCAGGAGGTGTTCGGTCGGGTGGAGCGCTACTACAAGAAGCTCATCCGCCTTCCTGTAAGACCGATTTTATTCTTTTATTTATTCATCGTCTCTTGTTTTCAGCACTGACTTCTGTAGTTAAAGTTTATTTCGAGTGTACTTCCCGACCTCTCGTTCACCTGCAGCTTACGGACGACGACACCGAGGTTTCCTTCTCGGACCGCGAGCTGGAGCTGGACGAGCCCGGCGACCTGTCCAGCCTGCCATGGAGCGAGCGGCTGGGCGAGGGCTTCCTGTCCCCGCTGCCCTCCTCCGGCCGCTCCGCCTCGCTGGCGGCGCAGCTTCGCACCGAGCGCTCGGGCAGGGACACGCCCGCCAGCGTGGACTCCATCCCCCTGGAGTGGGACCACGACTACGACCTGAGCCGCGGGCTGGAGAGCGCCAGCCGGGCGCTCCGAGAGCAGCAGAGCGAGGAGGGAGACTTCCTGCAGCGGCCCGCCTCCAGCCTGTCGGGTCAGTTTCTATGCACACGGGGTTAAAGATGCTCTTGATAAACATTTCTAACAGTTGTAATCTTGAATAAATGTTCAGTTTGACCTCTGAGAGATTGAGGAGGAGAGTGGGATGACGCTGCTGCAGCTTAAAGCCAGCAGCTTGTTTTGACTGGCTGCTGAATCTTTCTACTGTACGATGTTTCTTGCAGATGTAGTGATCCCTGAGAGCCCCGAGGCCTTTGTTAGACTAACAGAACAAACTCTGAGGTCCTCCACCGGTAGGCACCTGCAGACGCCAGCGGCTGCACTGATAGCTCACTCACCGGCTTTTGTGTTGATTTCCCCTGTGGGCACCACACTTCCTAACACCGGGGGACAGGACCGGTTCCATTCCTCCGTCCTCACTGCTCTAAACCAGCAGACGGAGATGGAACCGAGCCTCACCCCTCCTTCTAACCTGCTTCCCTCCTTTTGGTTTGACTGGCGGTGTGCTGTGCAGCTAACCTCTTTGGGTTTCTTTCTGTGCACTTTGTGTTTTAGAGGAGCATGTGTTGTTTGATCACGGCGAGTCTCGGAGGGGGGGGGGACTGCAGATTCATTCTCAGAGACCCGACCAACCTGCACTCTCCTTCCTCTCACTGTTCGCTCTGCACACGGTGTGTTTTCTCCGTCTGTGCGTGAATGTTTGAATCTGCGCGCGTGACCAGCTGCTGTCGTGTCAACAGGGGAGGCGGCCTCGGCAGACATCCACCCGCTGGACGGCGGCCGCTTCCAGCTGCAGCAGACAGACGGCGGCCGCAGCCGCACGCCGACCAGCGCCGAGATGGACGCCTCCTACATGGGATACGTAGGTGTTAAGTCTGAAAGCAGGAAGTGTGTTTGCGCTTCTCCTCTCCTGCGACGCACCGAATGTCCGTATTTGTGCTCTCAGATGCGGCTGCTGGGTGAGTGCCGTGGCAGCATCGACACGGTGAAGAGGATGGGCGTCGAGCTGAAGGAGGAAGAGGACACGGTGTCTGGACTGGCCGATCCCAGCAGCTCCGAGTCCCAGACGTCAGGTGAGCTCCCCTTCCTGGAACCAGCTGGCACCTCTGGGCGCCTTCGGCTGGACGCAGCTCACGCTGCCCTTTTGGTGTTTGCAGGAGTGATCGAGCGCTGGGAGCTCCTGCAGGCTCAGGACCTCAGCAAGGAGATGCGCACCAAGCAGAACCAGCAGCAGTGGCAGCAGCTCAACTCGGACCTGAACAACGTGTGGGCGTGGCTCGGAGAGACGGAGGAGGAGCTGGAGCAGCAGCGGAGACTGGACCTGAGCACGGACATCCAGACCATCGAGCAGCGCATCAAAAAACTCAAAGTATTACTGGTTTCTGTGTAATAACTCGTTCAGATTTACCGCACGTCAGTTTCCTCTTTAAATAGTTTAAATGAATCTGCAAAGGGTTTTAAAAAAGCTCAGCTGTGCATCATTGTCGTATGGTTTCCTTGTGTTGTTGTGTCATCTCTGAGCCATTCCGTTTGTCTCCAGGAGCTGCAGAAGGCGTACGACAAGCGTAAAGCCATCGTGCTCTCCGTGAACCTGTGCAGCGCCGAGTTCCTGCAGACGGACTTGGACGAGTCGCGGCAGCTGCAGGTGAAACTGAAGGACATGAACAACCGCTGGGACAAGCTGGGCGGCTTGCTGGAGGAGTGGAGGTCGTCACTGCAGGAGGCTCTCATGCAGTGTCAGGTGGGAGCGGCTCGGGTTCTGTATGATGCCACACACACACACACACACACACACACACACACACAGCTGCATCTCTACATCCCTGACGTTCCTCTGGTCCGCAGGAGTTCCACGAGATGAGCCACGGCCTGCTGCTTTGGTTGGAAAACATTGACCGCCGGAGGAACGAGGTGGTTCCCATCGACCCGATCCAGGACAGCGACACCCTCCACGAGCACCATAAAACACTCACGGTACCGAACCATGACATCGTACTCTTGCTTGTCTTTTACTTCGTCCTGTCCCGACGTAAACTGTAAAAAAAAAAAAAGTTCCAAATGAACGTAAACACGGTGAGGGTGAACTCTGATGTAAACGGGTCCGGTTCTTCTTCTGCTTCGGACTCACGTGTTGATTTTCGCACAGAAAATCCGCCAGGAGCTGCTGGACTCCCAGCTGAAGGTGGCGTCGCTGCAGGACATGTCTCTGCAGCTGCTGGTCAACTCTCAGGGCAGCGACTGCCTGGAGGCCAAAGAGAAGGTCCACGTCATCGGGAACCGCCTCAAGCTTCTGCTGAAGGAGGTGACCCGGGACCTGAGGGAGCTCGCCAAGATCCTGGACATCACCAGCAGCCAGCAGGTAGTTATTAGTTCATTAGTGCACAATGTTTTTTTTATTATTTGTAATTTAGTCATATTTTCTCACTTTGTGTATATTTCTGATTTCAGTTTAATTAAATCAAAACACCATGTTTACATTATATAGGTACAATAATGGAAATTATCATAGGAATTATTATAAATATTATTATAGGTTTTATTAATGTTATTATAGATATAATTATAGATGGTATTATAGGTATAGTTATTAATGTTATTATAGGTATTAATATAGATGTTATTATAGGTATTGTTACATATGGTATTATAGGTATAGTTATTAATGTTATTATAGGCATTAATATAGATGTTATTATAGGTATTATTATAGATGTTATTATAGGTATTAATATAGATGTTATTATAGGTATTATTATAGATGTTATTATAGGTATTGTTATAGATGGTATTATAGGTATAGTTATTAATGTTATTATGAGTATTATTATAGATGTTATTATAGGTATTGTTACAGATGGTATTATAGGTATAGTTATTAATGTTATTATAGGTATTAATATAGATGTTATTATAGGTATTATTATAGATGTTATTATAGGTATTGTTATAGATGGTATTATAGGTATAGTTATTAATGTTATTATAAGTATTATTATAGATGTTATTATAGGTATTATTATAGATGGTATTATAGGTATAGTTATTAATGTTATTATAAGTATTATTATAGATGGTATTATAGGTACAGTTATTAATGTTATTATAACTATTATTAAAGATGGTATTAAAGGTATAGTTATTAATGTTATTATAGGTATTATTATAGAGGGTATTATAGGTATAGTTATTAATGTTATTATAAGTATTATTATAGATGGTATTATAGGTATAGTTATTAATGTTATTATAACTATTATTAAAGATGGTATTAAAGGTATAGTTATTAATGTTATTATAGGTATTATTATAGAGGGTATTATAGATATAGTTATTGGTGAGATGCAGTGTTTTGCATTATTTTATTTTCCAAAGGGAAATTATAGAAATTTATGTTCTTTATAATAAAATAAAAAGGGGCCATGTATCTCTACCAGACGGCTACATGTTTGACCGCAGACCACTTGTTTTCCCCCCTGCTGCCTGACGTCCCCTCTCACTGACATGTCCTGTCTGTGTCCATCCTCAGGACCTGTCCTCCTGGTCATCGGCCGATGACCTCGACACGTCCGGTTCCCTCAGTCCGGTTTCTGGGAGGAGCACGCCAAGCCGCCGGCGATCGGTAACGTTGAACGCTCCGTGCACGCGTCGCTCTGCGAGGGCAGTCAGTAACAGACAGTAACGGGAGTCCCTGAACGCCCTGCCGAAGGCCAGATCCACCCTCGTCATCCTCAGACCTCTCCTCCCACCTCTCTACCCTCCACCCCGCTTCACCCACATTTCCCCACCCGGTTCTCTTCATGCACGTCTTTTTACTTCCTCCTTCCTGTTCTCGGCAGACAGTTTGTCTCTCAGACAACTTTCTTCTTCTCTAGTTTTTAACCTGGTAGACTTCCTGTCAGGAAGATACCTTAACGAGTTTAGTGATGTAGCATGACGCAGCGTTTTCTCTCCAGTCCAAATAAGCATGTCGCTGCTTCGACTGTGTGTGTTACTGAGTGTCACTGAGTGTCATGCATCACCGTGTGTAGTTTGACACGCTGCACCCCTTCAAAGTAAAAGCACACTTTGAAAAGCACAGGTTCCTCTTCACGTACAGTTCTGTTGCTGCTCTTCTTTTCATTATTTTTTATTCATTTTCATCGATAGCTTTGTCTTGATTTGCCTGGACTGAAACATACTTTCTTTCTTTCACCCCAAACCCCCCCTCCCCCCTGTTCATTGCAAACAGCAACGGGGCAAATGTAGTGAGTCACAGCCCGGACCCTGTGAGAGCAGTCCACGCCACAGGTACCGTTCTGTTGGTTTCTAGCACCCACCAGAAGATAATGGAACTCATCATCCCATGATGCACCTGGAGACCCGGTCCAACATCTATTTATTTAAAGGGTTTTAAATTGTTGGAGCTCATGATCGTGACTTCCATTATCTTCTGTAAGTCTAGACGCTGTGTGTAAGTAGGAGAGCCCCCCCTCCTCCCGACCAGACAGGACGCCCTCTCCTCCGCCTCGGCTTGTTAATGTTGCTAACCAGAGGGCTGATGTTTTAACACACATCTAACGCGCGCACACACACGCACGCACACACACCTTCTCTCTCAACCTGCGAGCCAGTAAATGTCTGCAATGAACAATGCAAAGGCTGCACACTCTTCTCTCTCTGTGACATTTCTTCTTCTGCTGCTGTCAGACCGTCCACCTCCACCACCACCCCCCTGACCCCCGACCCCCTCTCAGTCTGTCATCTGTGACTCCTCTCAGGTCTCCATCCGTGTAGTTGAAGGGTCACTCCTGGAAAGAGTGTTTAGGTGTTCCTACATCACATCAATCAGTTTATTCAGAGTAGATACGTTTGAACCGACCGCGACTCTGTACGACGACTTTAAATCTGCTAATTAACATTACTTATTCTCCTCCCAGTCTTTATGCTAACGTCGGCTCCAGCTCCATATTCAACATCACATGTTAAAAAGTGGAATCAATCAATCGATCAATCAAACTACCTCTAATCCTGAATTGGCCTACGAGGCTCAATTAGTTCAGAGACTGCTGCTGTTGTGCACAAACGATAGTTGTGAATCTAATGAGTAAGTGGAACAAGTCCCGTCTCTGAACTTACTGATCCTCCCACCACTTCATGAAACAAGCTGAAGTTTCTCTGCTGCCTCGACATGCTTTGCATTCTTCGACCGGACACAGACCGTCAGAGTCGGTTACTGCAGCATGTCTTCCCCTAATAACACCTTCTACAGAGGAATGCAAAGCTGACGTGTTACATGTGTGTGCAGGATCCTCTTCTGTCTGTGTCAGTCAGCATGTCGATCCATCTGTTGAACTGCAGCATGGATCTGACACGAAGCACCGCCTCCCACTTCTCTGGACTGAGACCTTATTTGGATTGAAAATAGGCAGGAGATCAGATCAGATTTATTGTAGAACAAGTCATAGATCAGATCAGATTTATTATAGAACAAGGTTGTTATGATGTCACAGATCAGATCAGATTTATTGTAAAACAGGGTTGTTGTGATGTCACGTATCAGATCAGGTTTATTGTTGTGATGTCACAGGTCAGATCAGATCAGCCAGGAGTTCTGCATGTGTGTATCGAGCGATGTGATTGGCTGACCGTCCCCCCCCCCCCCCCGTCCCCCGTCTGTGCTGCGGTGTGACTGCATGCATGTGTGTGTGTGAGCAGGTCTCGCAGCGCCGCTGGATCCGCTTCCTCCCCTTCTGACCTGGAGACGGCGTCGGTTCGGAGGTCCTCGGTTCGGAGGTCCTCGTTCCTGCGGCGCGTCCTCTGGATGGCGCTGCCCCTCCAGCTACTCCTCCTCCTGCTGCTGGTGCTCGCCTTCCTGCTGCCCATGTCGGAGGAGGACTACTGCGCCCAGTCCAACAACTTCGCCCACTCCTTCTACCTGATGCTGAGCTATGCCAACGGGCCGCCGCCGGTGTAGCCGCGCGGCGAGGACGGGCGTCTCCACCTGGATGCTGACTCATCCATTTGTCCTGCAGAGACAGCCGTCCATCTGTTTGTGTGTGTGTAGGATCCAACCACGTCACTCGGTGAACAAACAGAAGAAAGAAGAGACGGCACCAAACTTCAAATATAACCCGTTTCATACACCTGACATTATTTTTGTACCTGTGTTCGAGCATGCGGTTCTGGTCCTAGTTCCCTGCATCCTCCATTGTGTCCGTGCTCCGTTTATAATTCTTTTAATATCTGAGTGGAGAGTTTAACCTTCAGTCATCGTGCTCTTTATTTTTTAAACAGATGAATGGAGATGGATATTATATAGAGGTTCTGTATATTTTGTATGAGTGGGTTCAGTAACAGGATTATGTAACACGTGTATATAACACAGAGGTAATATGAGAACTGTATGTACAGCAACAACATCAAGATCAATGAATGCCAAATCCTCAATCTGACATCAGTCTGTTTATTTGTGTTTATTATTTACTTTAACATGTTTTCTGAAGATATTTAATCATTCAATTCAATTCAGTTTTATTTATATCGCGCCAAATCACAACACGGGTCATTTCATGGCACTTAACACATTAAAGTCCTCACAGCAGAACTTTACAACATGAAACGGAGAAACCCAACAATTCAACAATTCCCACATAAGCCAGGAGGGGAAAAAAAAACCTCCTCTTTTAAGGGAGAAAAACCTCCAACAGAGGGAAGGAAGAACTCCGTCTTAACAGGAAGAAACCTCCGACAGAACCAGGCTCAGAAGTGGGCGGCCATCTGCCTCGACCAGTTGGGGTGAGAGGAGAGCAGAAAGAGAAAAGGACAGCATAGAGATACAAGACAAGAACTGTTGGTGGAGACGAAAATCACAGAGCAGAGACATGCAGCTCCGTCATCTCTATTTAAAAGGAATGAATCTAAGTCTGATGAAGGGAGACGGCCTCCTCCCTGCAGGTGGCGCCGTCAGGACAGTCCTGGATCTCCAGCGGACGTTGAGCAGGGCAGTGCCCGGCCGCGTTACCATGGTGATGAAGGTGATGGTGATGATGAGTGTGAAGGAGCGTCTCCAGTAAGTCGATGATTTCACTGTCTGGAAGAGATGAAGCTGCAGTGTCCAGGCCGAACATGTGAGACACCGACGTCCTGAAGTCCACCAGCTGAGCAACGAGATGGAAGTGCTAAAGGTTAACGGTCAAATTCAACCTCCCCCGTCCTGTGATGTCCCCCTTCATCCCATGACCTTCCCTGTCCTCCCCTGACCTCCCTTGACCTCCCTTGTCCTCCCCTGACCTCTCTGTGCCTACTCCTCTGTCCTCTCATGTCCTTCTCCCGTCCTCCCCTCACCTCTCGGTCCTCCCCTGACCTCTGACCTCTCTGTGTCTCTCCGACAGCAGATCCAGACTCTCTCTCAGGCTGCCGAGTTGCTGTTCGTCCTCTCTGCTCTTCCTCTCTCGGCTCTGAAGGTCGGAGGTCACGGTGCTCAGATTCCTCTCCACCGTCGTCTTCCTCTCCTCCAGCTGCTCCATCTTGTCCTCCAGCTGTTCCATTTTCTTCTTCTGCTGCTCCGTCACTCTCAGCTTGTCGTGTCAGACACAGCAGAGACACCAGAGCAGGTGTTGGTGTTCAGTGGAACTTTATTTATGGTGGATTTAATGCTCTCAAACACTTTAAACACGTTTAGACGTTTATTTTCGGGAAGAATGAAAGAATGAACCCCCCACCTTCCCCTATCAGGAGGTGGAGAGGCCTCTGCAGTGACCAGGGGTCTGAACCCGCCTCCCCTCTACCTTCAGCTCACTGCTGTGTTCGAGCTGCTCCTTCAGCTCCGTGTTGGACATCCTGCTGCTCTTCAGGTCGCCGTGGAGACGCTCCATCTTCCTCTGCAGCCTCCGGACCTCCTGAAGCGCGTCATCTCGCTCCGCGGCCAGCGCAGAGCGGCTCCTCCTCTCCTCCTCCACCTCCGATAACTTCCTCCTCAGCAGCTGGACGTGCAGCTCTTTGCTCTCCAGCTGCTCCTTCTGAGTCTTCAGCTGTCAGACATGCGAGTGTTTTAATTAGAGGAGCATCGCTGGAAATATAAACCTGCGCATAAGCAGTCCGTGGTGTCAGCAGTAAGCTACCTTCCTCTGCAAGGTGTACGTCAGACCTTTACTCTCCACCAGAGAAGCTCCCTCTTGTCTGATCAGTTGCTGGGTTCGTGTCAGGATGAGTTTCAGCTTCATGTCGAAGTCCAGATCAGCGGCGATGCTGTCGACCTTCATCGTCTCCGTCAGCTGATCCAGGAACTCCTCGTACTGCTCGGACACAGGGAGCCATCATTGGTACATGTCCCTGAACTGATTAATGGACTGACCTCGGCGTCACTCACATGCAGTTTGCTGCGTCGCAGCCCGTCACGCTGCACATCTGCAGCCTGCAGCTCCACGTCTGCAGCCTGCAGCCTCTCTCTCAGGTCCTGCACCTGCTGCTCTGCCAGCTTCGCCCTCTGCTGCGTGCTGCGCTGGAGCTCCGACTGTTCCCCGAGCTCCTCGGAGACACGGCGCAGCCTCGTCTCCAGATCTGACACCGTCTGCAAAGACACAGAGCACATTCAGAGTTACACACACACTGAAACACATCTGTTAATCTGACATGTTTGAAATATTTCAACATAAAGTCAAATAAAAGTTTTCAGTTAAATCGGAACAAAAAAAACTAAAAGTAAAACTAGCTCCACTGATGTGCATCTCGCTGATAACTTTTACTTCAATCAGACCATTTTAATTGTGATATTATGAATTTTACATTTATAACTGATCTTCCAGGACATTTTCATATTATTCTAATAAACATGTAAAAATAACTCAAATACACTTTTAAAGTAGTTTATTCAAAGAACCAGAAGTCAGACATCACTTTTTGCCTTTTATTGCCAAACACTACATTGATAAATATGTTTTTATAAAACAAAATCCCCGTAAATATAATAAACATGAAAGAAAAAAAATCTAAAATAGCCTGTCAAATGGCTGTGTCATCATTTCGGGGTTAAAGAACATCTTCACTGTGTTGTGATCATAATAAAAGACTCCAACCGGTCTCCTCATGAACTCATTTAAAACTCAGGTGTTTCTGGGAGTCTGTGTTCCTGTGTTCACGACCAAAGTCGTCTCAGATGTCTCACCTTGTTGCAAAGGTTGCCCAGCTCCTGTAAGACGCACCTCTCTGTGGGCGGGATGACGTCCTCAGCCCTCGCCTGCAGGAGGCCAGACACCTTTTCCAGAAACATCTGGAGTTTCCTCTCGGCCGCTTCGGCCTTTCTCTCCAGCTCCTCCAGCTGTTTCTGCAGACACGAAGACTCTCGTCTGGAGGCCTCGATCACCCTCCTACCAGCCTCCAGCCTCTCGGAGAGAGTCTGCATCTCCACCTCAGCACTCCGCCTTCCCGCCGCCAGGCCATCCATCTCCTGCAGGACACAACACCACAACTGGTTGAACATGAGACCAGGTGAGAGATGCAGATGTTTGGAGGTGAACTGCAGACAGAAGTGAGGAGAGTCTGGAGGTGTTTCAGTGTTTCAGTACCAGTCTGAGTGAGTCCAGAGCTGCTGCACTGCTGGCGGTTCTCCTCCTCTCCTGATCCAGTTCTGCCAGCAGCCTCAGCACCATCTCCCTTCCGGACCTGCACTCCACCTCGCAGGACCGGACGCTCTCCTCCAGAACCCTGACCCTCAGCTTCAGACGCTGCTTCTCATTACTCTGCTCATTATAAAATCATCATGTTACAACGAGTTATATTTTGAATATAAAAAGTTGTCAACATGAGTAATAATTTTAATGTTTAGTATCTGTAGTTATTAGATATAAATACCTCTCCAGAGTTTTCCATCAGCTCCATGATTAGAAGTGACCAGACAGAGTTTGTCTCGTTACTGCAAGTCACCTGGCAACTCTAAACACAGGCTGTACCAGACCCGACCACAGGGGGCGCTGCAGCGGTGCGCGACTGAAACAGCCGGAAGTTGGATCCGATCACAGGCATGTACGGGCCTGTTAATTAGTGCAGTGTTTGTTAAATCAAGTGCACCGCAAGTTTATCAACAAGGTACAGAGAAAACAAATTATGTCTCGAAAAATTGACTTTCATACAGATCCTGAAAAGTATAAAAACTGTTTAATGTTAATAAATTCATCCTTTTCATCTGCTGCATCTTTCAGACAGAAACTCAACCTGTCCATCAGACGTGTGTTAACCAGCCCATCAACGGCCTCAGAAGAGACTGCAGAGTTTTATTTTTCCTGCCAGTCTTCATCACAGAATGGCGTGGGCGTTTAAAAAAAAAAAATTAAATCCCACAATATGCTTCATTCTACTAAATTGTAAACCACACGAGATGTGGCTGACATGGATGAAGAGTTCTCCTGCTGTGTGCTGTCCTCGCCTGTAGATGGAGATGTTTCCTCACTCGACCTCCAGCTCTTCACTGAGCATGTGCAGACAGACGACTGATTCAACCTCTTCAGCTCCAGTTAACTCGTTGTTAACAAACTCTGAGGTACGTGAACATTGTGGGTCTTCACATTCATGCACTGTGAGCACGTGATAAAACCAAGTTATCCAGGAAGTAGTGACGCTGTGTAAAATGTAAACAAAAATAAAATGTGAATTTAATTGAAAATACACCAAAGACAACATATCAAATGTTGAAACTGAGAATCTTTTTTGTTTTATGAAAAATATATGTTTCAAATTTGATGTCAGAAACACTTTTCCAAAAAGTTGGGACAGGGGCAACAAAAGACTGGAAAAGTTGTGTAAAACAGACACAATTCTGTGGTGGAAATCACCGCATGGGCTCAGGAACGCTTCCGAAAACCATTTGTCTACACAGTTCGTCGTTAAAACTCCACCATGCAAAGTAGAAACTAGATATAAACATGATCCAGAAACACCGTCGCCTCCTCTGGTCCCGACAAAGGAGACCCTGAACTGGCAAGAATGGGACACCATTTTCACTTTCAAAACTTCAGAAACTGGACTACTTAGTTCTCACATGTTTACAGTGTGTTGTTAAAGGAAGAGGTGTTGCACCACAGTGGTAAACATGCCCCTGTACATGCTTTTTTTTAACGTGTTGCTGCCATCTTATTCAAATTAGCTTATACACCACTACACCACTGTGAAAGTGGTTTTCGGGAGTGTTCCTGAGCCCATGCAGTGATTTCCACTACAGAATTGTTTGATTTACACCACTTTTCCAAATTTTTTGTTGCCCCTGTCCCAACTTTTTGGAAACAAGTTGCCATCAAATTCATAATGAGCACATATTTTTCATGAAACAACATTTCAACATTTAATGTCTTGTTTTTGTTGTTTTGTTGTTGTTTTGTCATTTTTGGGCAATTTCCAATTACATTAGGGTTTACATGATTTGCAAATCATCACACATTCTGTTTTATTATTTACATTTTACATAACGTCCCAACTTTTTTGGAAACTTGGTTGTACATGTTGTGTTTTAATGTGCTAATTTTTCTTTGTAGTTGTTATAATAACAACAGAAAACAGGCAGAGTATCAACTTTATTAAATATGGCATATTTCAACATGTGAACAGGATAACGTGATAGTCTTTAGCATTTCTTAAACTATAGGATCAGATATTGATGATCAGATACACTTTAATATGAATAAACTCACTAAACCTCTAAGTGTCACACTCTGCAAAGTGACTGCGCAATACCAAACAAAGCAGCGGTCTTTGCGCTCGGCTGCTCTGAAACCCTCCGAACTGAAGGCTTCGGACACGACGTTCCCCTGCAGCTGTCAGATATAGGATTGTTCTACTTTACAGAGTCCGAGGCGAAGACGGGAAGTTTCACGAACACTCGGCACAAACTGCCGCTCGAGCTACTCTAATCCCACAGCGACAGAACTGAGGAGGGAAAGAAGCGCCTGGACAGCAAGAAAATATCAGCAATAAGCAGAAAGCATGTGACGCGATGGCTGAGGATGCTCCAAGTATTTCACAGCGGCACCGCCTACGTCTACGCGTGTCACCAGATCGGAGACCTGCTGCACTCAGGAAGTGGAATAATATTTGGTGCCACGGGTTACACACAGAGAAGCGGCCGAGCGCTGGGGTCCGCGCCGGGGATGTGACATGCTCCGACAAAAGAGTCGCGACGTGGCTCGCAGAGGAGTCAGTGGGAGGCTGCTGCCGCCTCTGCACGCGCTCAGATCACCTCTGCAATCCAGAACAGAAGAACAGAAGGTTTGTATTGTTAGTTACACATTTAATTAAACTCGGAGGATGGAAAACATCCTGCAACATGAACACCGGCTTTACAAACTCCCTCATCTTTTCTAATGTGTTCATGAGCCGTTCGTGTTTTTTTTTTTACGTGTAAAAATCACTGCTGATCTTGCGGGTTGTGCAGCTGACAAACAGAACAAACGTGAAGGACGCGCTCACCGCGTCTCACCTGCTCGCTGGTGGATCTCCTCCAGGCCGCTGAGGGTCCGGAGGGACCGGCGTTCTTTGAAGGCCACCACAGGAACCACGTCGTCGTCGTCGTTCAGCCCCAGCTGCGCGGCTTTAGTCCCCAGCGGCAGCTTGGCGACGGGCTCGGTGTTCTCCTTGGGTTGGGCTTCGATCCGGGCGGAGACGGGTTTCTGTGGAGAGGAGAGAGAGAAGAGATGCCGGAGCAGTAAGCGAGCTGTACGTCACCAGTGAGCCGTACGTCACCAGAGACCTCGGGGCGCAGAATCTCACCGTATCGGGGGAATCTGTCCTCCTGGTTCTCCGCATGATCTCCTCCAGCCGCTGGAAAACAAACCAGCTTTCATGAGTCGTACGAACAACTTTCCAGAGTTTTATTTCTGAACGCTGATCAAGCACAAACACGGACTCCCTTTTGTAAATCCAACCTTTTTTCTGGTCTCCCGCGCCGCCTCCTCCTTCTGAGCCTGGATCTCCCGCTCCTGCCTCATCTGCTCAGCCCGGGCGCGCTCCTTCTCCTGCTCCTCTTCCCTCTGCAGTGATGAAGAACATTTAGAGTGGTCGGGTCCGTATGGTTCCGTCCTCCATCACGGATGATGTTTGCATCGTCACCTGTTTCTGCAGGAGGGCGGCCTCCCTCATGGCCTGAGCTCTCTCCTCCTCAGCGTGTCTCTGCTCCTCCTCCTCCCTCCTCCTCTTCTCCTCGATGAGACGCTGAGCCTCGGCCTGCTGTCGCTCCCGCTCCTCCACGCGCCGGCGCTCCAGCTCCTCGCGGCTCCTCCTGGAGGTGAGAGAGAACAGTCTTAACGTCTGAAGATGCTGCGTTGTGTCCTTACAGGTGTGTCGAGCTTCTCACCTCTCGGCCTCCTCCCTCTGCAGACGCTCCTGCTCCTCCTTCTCCCGCTGCAGGCGCGCCTCTCTCCTCCTCTCAGCCAGGAGCCGGGATGCCTCCTCGGGGTCAGTGGTCCCAGCTGAGGGCCGGGGCAGGACCTCCTGTGGAGCTGCATGAGGAGGGCCTGAGGAGAAAAGGACACCGAGCTCAAGTGTAAACCTGAGTTACATCCATCGCAGTGTTTCTCTGACTTACTTCCGTCTCCTGCCGTCCTGGTTGAAGCTTCTCTCTCTCTGTCAGATGAACCCCGAGTCTCCTGCTGACCTTCATCTGAAGTCCTGACCGGCCGACAGTTTCCAGGAAGGCGGGCGGAGCTCCACACCGCTGCGTCTTCCTCCGGGACGGCCGGGAGCTCCAGCTGCATCGGGGTCGAGTGTCTGCTGATGGATCTCCGGGGCGACGTCCTTTAAGGTGCGACAGCAGGTTCGTTCAGGTGACTGTCAGTGTGAGTCGGATGTAAGAGGAGGTGTTCTACCTACCGCTCAGGTGAGGAGGAGGAGGGGGAGGAGGAAGCTCTGCTCTGTGTGACTGCAGCAGGTTTGATGTTGGAGTTCTTCTTCACAACCTTCTCCTGCTGCTTTGACGGTTTGATCTGGACCAGAAAGAAAACTTTCGGTCTAAAACTCGATTATTTTCATATAAACTCATTTAATTAAAAACAGACCAAAGACAATATATCAAGTGTTGAAACTGAGAAATGTTATTGTTTTATTAAAAATATATGCTCATTTTGAATTTGATGGCAGCAACATGTGGTTTTCAGAAGTGTTACTGAGCCCATGCAGTGATTTCCACTACAGAATAGAGTCTGTTTTTAATGCAGTGCTGCCCGAGGGCCCGAAGATCACCACCATCCAATATTGGTTTTCAGCCTTGTCCCTTATGTAGAGATTTCTCCAGATTCTCAGAATCTTTTAATGATATTATGAAAAGTAGATGATGAAATCTACAAATTTGTTGTAGTTTTATGTTGAAGAACATTTTTCTTAGATTGTTGCACCATTTTCCCACACAGTCTTTCACAGAGTGGTGAATCTCTCCCCATCTTCACTGCTGAGAGACTCTGCCTCTCTGAAAAGATATTTTTATACCCAATCATGTTACTGATCTGTTGCCATGTAACCTAAATAGTTGTGATGTGTCCCACTGTTTTTTTTTTTTGTTGTTGTTGTGTTACACAACTTTTCCAGTCTTTTGTTGACCCTGTCCCAACTTTTTTGAGACGTGTTGCCATCAAATTTAAAATGAAAATATATTTGATATGTTCTCTTAGTTCTATCTTCAGATAAATATGGATTTATGTGACTCAAAATGATCACATTATGTTTTTATTTACATTTTAAACGGCGTTCCAACTTTTTGGGAAACATGGTTGTAGTTAAAACCTGAAATCTGAACTTCACAGATGATGTGTTCAGCGGCTGATTTTTACCTGTTTGACGTTGATGCTCCTCTTCTGGATGTTGATGGCAGTCGGGGGGGTAGACGATCTGCGGGGGGTTGAACCAGAACTGGACTGCTGCCAGGCTCTGAGAGGGGTGGTGGTGGTGTTGTTGGTGTTGTTCATGGAGTGGAATGAAACTGCACGGCGACAAACATGCACAACTGAACCAGTGATGGAGCGACACGGTGGAATGATGATGAGTCAGCAGAGAGGAAGAGGAGCAGCGTTAAAAGGTCTGAAGAGGTTAAAGAAGTGCAGCGGAGGGGAGGAGGAGGTGGTGGAGTACCTTCTTCTCCTGACTGACAGGCAGC
This sequence comes from Embiotoca jacksoni, assembly GCF_022577435.1. Lineage (NCBI taxonomy): Eukaryota > Metazoa > Chordata > Actinopteri > Embiotocidae > Embiotoca > Embiotoca jacksoni. The sequence goes on from NW_027185378.1 coordinate 1,041,583, forward strand.
ACTCCTGCTCCTGGCTAGGTAAGAGCATGTGGGGACAGCGAGGCGACTGACCAGCTTCTCCTCCCAGGCAGTGAGCGGCGAGCGGCGTTGAGCTGATGCAGCGCAGCGCGGAGGTCAGTGCAGGAGAGAAGGCATGCGTGTTACAGAGCATTATGAATTATTAAGAAACATTATGTCACGGTGACGAAGAGGAGGAGGAGGAAGCCCGTCCGTCCGCCTCACCGTTCTTGTTGATTTTCCTTCCTCTGGAGGTCTGACTCTGGTTCTGTTGGACCCTCTGGCTCTTCTCCAGCGTCCTGCGCACGGCAGACTCGTACCGCTCCTTCAGTCACAGAACACACGTCGGTCAAACCGTGGGCGCCCCTTTCAAAATAAAAGCCCTCCCACTCCGACGCTCACCTTCTCCTCTTGGAACCGCTGCTTGCGCTTCTCCTCCACGGCGGCGCGCCTCCTCTCCTCCTTCAGCCGCTGCTCCAGGAGCTTCTTCTTCTTCTCCTGCAGCTGCTGTTGGTGGTAGCGCCGGGCCCGCTGCTCCCGCTCCAGCCTGCTCGCCTCCCGGGAGGCTGGAACACGAGTATAAATAGATGTACATGCGTGCTATCAGGGAAAGGAGGGCGCCGTGAACGGAGGCTCACGTACCGAGGAACTTCTGGTGCTCCTCTCGTCTCTCCCGAGCCGCTCTCAGCCTCTCGTTGATGTTCGGCCCGTTCGCCGCTGCAAAGAGTTCATTTGTTTAATGACATCTAATTGTACTGAAACATAACATGAAGGTGGTGTGAACAGATTTGGCCGACCTGTAGGCACCCGCGGAGGAGCCGAGCTGTACATCTGGGCAGGACACGGCGCTTTCTTCGTGTTCGGTTTGATGTTCGAGACATTTTCTGTAAGAGAGGAGAGAAATCTGCACATTTAACATCTCGGAGTTTTATTTCAATCACCTGATGCACAACGTTTCTCAGGTTGTTGTTTTTTTATGGGGGATTTGACAGTGTTTTAAATCCCAAATTGATTTTTTTTTTTTTTTTTTTTTTTTTATAGTAAACAGATGCCGTTACATTTCAGCCCAAAACAAATTGTCCTGAACAGGAGGCGCCTGTGATGGAGCGGCCGGCCCGGGGGGGGGGGAGGGGTCGGCTCCACATGAAAGAGCCTTTATGAAGTGGCTGCGTATGAAAAGACGGACAGAACACCTGACCAATCCTCATCAGTGTGACTCCGACAGGAGATTAAAATAAAAAGGTGTAGACGGAGGAGACAGTGAACGCAACAGGAAACACAAACGCATCGTATATAAATGCTGTTATCGTCTGTATGATGTAATCTGTGCTCACACATAACCCCGCATCTCTTTATGCATCAGCAGCCCGATCAGCTGATCCTGTCGTTGCGAGGACAGACTCCGTTTTAATCAGATGATATGAACCTTAAATCTTAAAGGAATGATAGAAGCTGCTGACCTGCTCTTCGTCCCTGTTTCTGCCTCTCGACGGTGCGTGTGGACAGCGGTCCCCGAGACGGAGGGATGACACTCTTCTTCTGAACAGCCATGCTGCGTACTGAGCCTGGCATCCCAGCACTCTCACTCAAAAAAAACCTCCTCCTCCTTCTCCTCTCCCTCCTCTCCCTCTCCCTCCTTCTGACTTTCTATTTCGAGATGCCTTCGGGTGCTCCGCTGAGTGCCGTTCAGGGAGCTGCCTCCTGCATCAGCTGCTCGTCCATCTGCGTCTCTCAGACCAGGAAACAAAGCAGCCGCTTGTCCTCCCGGCTGATGGTGTTTTCCAGCGAGCTCGTCCTGCCGGGCACCCCTCTCCCCTTTTAAAGATGTCACTTTCAGCTCTGCTTTACTTTCACAGAAAACAGCGGTGTCACTTTAATTCTGCTCAGAGAGACAAACATGCAGACAGACTGTCCACATGAATAATCACCATGACAACAGAGGGGTAATATCCACTGACATAATAAGTCACTGTGATACAGTCCTTTACGGATGAATGCTTTTTACCCATAATTGCTCCTCCTCCAACCACTAGAGGGAGCTCTCTGTTTGGAGACGACGTCACCTTCGGCCCTTAAAGGCTTCTTTATAAATGTATCAGTTTCTTTGAACTGATCCAGAGTCAAACTCTAACGGCCATTTAAAATGACAGCGACGTCCATTTTCTTCTGTTAAATTCATCTCAAATGTATTCTGATCAGTTTGTTCTGCAGAGAAATAGTTGTGCAGCAGCAGGAGGCTGCTTTTTAATTATTTTCCTCACTTTAAATCTGGGAGGATCCGTGACATCACAACGTCACAGTTCTTTGTGATTGTAAACTCGACATTTTGGCGTTTTATCAAATGCTTTTTTGGGCCTTCAGGAAATTAATTTATTAGTAATTTCTGATATTATTCTGAAAATGTCAGATGCACTGATTTTAATAATGAAGGTTGGTGTTTGCAGCTTTACAGACTGATTTTGAAGTTGAGCACAAACACTCAGTTGTACCTGTAAAAGTTTCCTTCTAAAACTAACTACGACTCAGAGAATAAAATTACTTCAATGTCTGCATCAGTTTAACTTTCAGACAAACCATTGAGGTAAAAAAAAATGAGAGCTAAAATCAGTCTCAGGCTGAGTGCAGCTGACTGCAGTGGCGGAATGTGGCCACTAGATGGCGCGTCCATTCATTACTGCAGTACCAACAGGTAAACATGGTACCAGGTAAATATTCAGAAGTTTATCTTTATGTTTGCAGGCAGAAGTATTCATCAGTGAAGTGAAAGACGGAGCAGATCCAGATCTCTGAATAAACTCTGCTCACCTGTCTGTGTCCTTTAAAGTAACACAGGATAATAATAAAGGAAAATAATGCGTTTTTTATGATAGAAAGGGCCTGATTTACGAAAGGTTTGCGTGTGTAAAATCACGTGCAAACTCCACACCAGCTGCATAAAAATGTCCAACCAGATTTACTAACTACGTGCAGTGAGGATTGCGTCTTTGAAATGTGCAATTTAACACACGTTGTCCATTTTACGTGTTTCTCTGCATGCATGTGATATTTGGCGTTTCTGCTTGAAGATGCAAAATACTGGAAGGGAACATGCAAATACAACAATTTAGCACCCGCAACGATATGTGCTAAATCTGAAAGTAGAAATAGGAGAAGTGATTGCGTGTGTATTTTAGTACGACTGAAAAGTTTGTATTAATCAGGTGAGCAAATCTGGAGAAATGGCTGCTCTTATTGTGGTGAGAAGGAGATGCAGGAAAACCAAAGAATACAATATAATTGATGTTGCTAACAAATAATACAGGATGCCATGTTGTCATTTTACATTTCATATCATAAAACAGATAAAGGAAGCCATCAGAGGATAATTAAAAAAATTATTGGGGTCATTTGAGGTCAGACCGGATCCACCTGGGCCCCACCTGCTGGCTGGTAATTACACTACCCACCACCACCACCACCCATCATGGCCTGCTGCTGTGCTTCTCTGCCATATCGCCCCCATCCTTCGAGTCTTCGCTCTAGCAGGACACCGGACACCTCAGTCAGGTGGAGCCCACAGACTCAGTGGAGCACAAAGAAGATGCTGATAACAGGTCTACAAGCAACAGGCAGGAACGGCCCGCGGACACTGGACCAACACGGGCTCAGATGTCACGGTGGGTATCAAGTGGCTTCGTGGTTCACCCTAGACGACACTAACAGAGGTGTCAGTTCAAAGAACCTGGCTGCTGCTGCTCATTCATATTCATGATGTCACCTAAATATTCCCCCATCACACAAAACAATAACTCCTCATCATCCAGATTAAAGTTTGTTCTGCTGTGTCATCTCTCCTCAGAGTTCTTCATCTCCCAGCAGAGTCTTCCTTGGAGATGAACTCCAGTGTTGATGACAGCAGCCATCAGAGATGCAGCTTCTTATGTTAGACTGCAGGTAAGCGTGCACGGCTGCTGACACGTCTGTCCTGCAGGAAGGACGACGTCTCCTCTCTGAGCTGCTACTGAATCCTGTAATTAACAGCAGAATCCCTCAGCAGGGTGTCGAGGCCGGAGTCACCGGGACCGACTCACACTTCCAGACATGAGGCGGGAAAACGAGAAGTTAAAAGTTTGGTGCACATTCATGAAACACTGGTTTATAACCTGTGAGGTCAGTCTGCCATCAAACATACAGACACTAACACGCCATCAGTGTTATTCCCTCTGAGCATTCACGTGTTGTGACCATTGATACCATCCCATAATGAGGATATCTGAATAATTCAGAGCGGCATTTCATCGGATGGCAGCAACCCGAGACGCCGCCGTTCGGCTTACAGACCGCCACCATGTGTAATTGATGAGACGATGAGTTGTTCTTCGGCCTTCGACAGGAGCTGCATTGAATAGGAGTCGCTAAAGCATACCTGAGCTCGGCAAAATAACGCAACACAACGGCTCCCTTTCAAAATGAAAGCCTCGTTCAGATCATTAAATAAGACGGAAATGTGCGAGTCTGAATTCAGGTCAGTTTTTAAAGTGAAAATATGATTAAATTTAAATCAGAAAAGATCGATGGATCAAAGGATGTTTCACTTTGAGCTTCCGTTGAAGGATGTTTCCTTCCAAACAGGCCGCCTGATATTTAGTTCCATGAAATCCGATCAGTGGTGACGTTGCTGCAGAGTATTGATTACCTGACGTTGTGATCATCACACATTTGAAGTTTTTCCAGGAGTTTTCTGTTCTCACAAACTTTTCTTCACTTTGCAGCGTCTCGGATGACTTTCATATTTCTGAGATGCTTTAAATGCTGTGCAGATTCAGGTGTTTTTATGTGTTTCTCTGCCGCTGTGACGCATCTTGAATCTGGCTCCTGTGCAGCTGCTGCGGATTGGCAGCCTCCGATCACAGTGACGTCTCTCAGCAGGCCCACAGTTATAGTTACCAGTCTCGGGTTCACCACTCATGCACAATTCATCGCCATATCACATCGCCGCTGCCCAACTCCAGACACGGACAAACCCGACTCTTTTCTGTCCAACTTTACTTTTTGGCCTTTTTCTCTTCGGAGTAGAAGAAATGTCTGAAATGTTCATGTAGTTGTTTCCTTCGTCTGGACAGAGAAAAGAGTTTCAGAGGTCGCAGGAAACTTCTGAGAGCTGCTCGGAGGAAGAAGAGGAGAAAGTCACGTCTCTTATATGGTACGTATCATCACGTTATTATATTTCTTTCACCTTCAGGCCTCGAAGATCTGCAGCTTCACCACTTTCTGATGTTTGTCTTCAAACAGAAGTTCTTTCTTTGTATTCTGCAGATGTTTTTACAGTTTTGCATCCTTCTTCTCAGAGTTTATACTTTTCTGTGCAACATGCAGCTGATAATGATATATCATAATTATTCCTTTTATTGTGATGCGTGTTTAAAATATTCAATGGATTTATAGATTGAAAAAAACAGACAGGATGGATGGAAAACATGTAGAACAAAGTGTCAGTCCTTTAACTGTTTACTGATGCTGGAAGTAATCAGAACTATTTATCATGTTTAAAGTTTTTATGGAAACCTGTTTTAGATTAATTATTGTGTTTTATTTGTCACTAAACATGTGAAACGGATCCTCTGTTGGTGGATTCAAGTCGGCTGATTTAAAGGGCTCTTTTTAAAGGCTGAAGCAGGCAGTGGCGGCTCACTGACACCTTCTCTGTTGTAATTCATATTTCTGAATATTTCACACATTTTGTTTTTCATGACAAACATCAGATGTTTTTAATTGCAGCTGCAGAACATCAGATTAAAGTTTGGTGGATTTCCACATGAAGACAGAAGAAGACGTGTTCTGCAGAGCATGCATAAACAATGAGATTAACATACATAATTAATTGAAAGTAGTCAGTAACATTGACTATATATTTGTTTTCTTCTTCATGAAATTTATTTCCCAAGAAAGAATAAATCATGTTTTGCTCCTCAGAGCACACGGAGCTGCTGGAGTCATGAAGCGCAGTAAGCACCGCGGACACAAAGAGGACCGAAACGGAGGTACCGTACCACTGAGACGTTTAGAGAATGGGGTCGGAGAGGAGAGAGACACCCGGATGATGTTACAGGAATCCTGATTATGGCCTTTAAAGAACATTTTACAAAACGCCACAACAGATTTTAACAGAGTTATTAATATGAAGGCGTTTTTGTGTGTCTTTATTATGCACCAGAAGAAAAAAGTTTTTGAGGGCAAATTTCTGGCACTGCAAACAAAAATCCAGTTTGTAAGTAAAAATATTGGAACTGAGAATAAAACTATTTAGACAGATTTGCCTTTAAAGTTTTGTTAGTTTTGGTCACAGAATTCCGAACTTGTTTATGAAACTCGACCTTTTTTGTGTTTACAAAAAGTTTTATTTGCAAAATTCTGCCTTTTTGAGTTGGGTTGGACGTAGTGGGCGGGGCCTAGTCTGATGGATGAGACAGGAGTTTTTATTGGTCCACAGCAATGCAACCAAATGTGTTTTTGTAACACGAAAACAGTTTAATAAGAAAAATTCTGAATTCTGTGACCCAAACTAACAAAACTTTAAAAGCAAAACTGTTTACAATTATAATAATTTTATTCTCAGTTAAAATATTTTTACTTACAAACTTGATTTTTGATTTGAGAAATTTGCTCTCAAAACTTTTTTTTGCATAATAAAAGACTCAAAAATACCTTCATATTTATTGTCATCCTGAAAACTACAGCTGCACATGATGATCTTGTTGTCGGTCTGCAGATTGTGCAGGACGCAAAAATGCATTTATTATGACGTGTTGCACCAGGATTTTCAGAATAAGAGTCTCCCATGTTTTACTGCCCAACTGGTCCTCACTGTTTGTCTGTCCTCTGTCCTCCAGATGAGCCAGCGATTCTGGAGACGGAGAACCTGGACCGGCAGGGCATGTTCATGGGAGGAGGCCCCGACCCGGACACCATCTCTCTGGCCTCGGTCACCGCCGTCACCACCAACGTGTCCAACAAGAGGTTCTGTTCTTTATAACTCTTCCGTCATCGTGTTGTTCGTGTCTCTGAGATTCAAACTGACTCCGACTGTCCTGCAGATCAAAACCGGACATCAAGATGGAGCCGAGCTCCGGCCGACCGGTGGACTACCAGGTGAGGGGAGGATGTCAGGGAGCGGGGCTGTCAATCAATCAGAGAGCAGGCTGTCAATCAATCAGAGAGCACGCTGTCAATCAATCAGAGAGGCTGTCTGTCAATCAGCGGGTCTTCTGGTTTCAGGTCAGCGTGACGGTGATCGAGGCGCGGCAGCTGATCGGACTGAACATGGACCCGATGGTGTGCGTGGAGATCGGAGAGGACAAGAAGTACACATCGATGAAGGAGTCCACCAACTGCCCGTACTACAACGAGGTGAGAGATGACGTCACTCTGCACCTGGAGAAGGAGCTCCACGTGTGTCTGTTTATATTCACACACTCTGCTCTGCTTCCAGTACTTCGTGTTCGACTTCCACGTCCCTCCAGACGTCATGTTCGACAAAATCCTGAAGCTCTCGGTGAGTTTCCCTCCAAAAAAAACCATCCAATTGATTCACATCAATTCACTTTTATTAATACAGAACTTTTCATTCTGAAGTGATTCACAGAGCGACATAACAAGAAACTTAGAAAATAGAATTTAAAAAAAAGAACAACATTAGAAGTCGAGCTTAAAAAGAAATGTCTGAAGTTTTCTTGTGCATCAGATCTTCAGGTCAGTTATTCCACAGCATCACAGCGGACTCTCCATAAGTTTCAGTGGAGATTCTGTAAACAACCATCAGTGGAGGATCTGAAGCATCTGTTAGGAAAACATTTTTTAATAGGCCTGAGAGGTCAGCTGATTTCATACCCTGCAGTGACTTTAAAACAGGAGAGATATGTTCTGTCTGTTTGGTCTTTATTGTTTATATTGGACAAACAGGAAGTCGCTGCAGCAGTCAAACGTAGAGGAAATAAAAAGCTTCTCTGTATCAGCCTGGGAGAGAAACTGTTGGAGTTTGGTGATGTTTTGTTGTATTTCACAGGACATGTGTTTCCTGTTTGTTTAGTGTTTGTTTCCTGTTTGTGTCCTGCAGGTGATCCACTCCAAGAACCTGCTGCGCAGTGGAACGCTGGTGGGGATGTTTAAACTGGACGTCGGTACCATCTACTATCAGCCAGGTGATCAGTGGACATCAGCTGTTATCATCAGTGTGTCCCGAGGGGACAGACAGACAGACAGGAGACCTCTGGTGGACAGAGACAGCAGAACCCGACCTGAACTGGACTCTCTGATTTGTCTCTGTTTTTCAGAACATCAGTTCTACCACAAATGGGCCCTGCTGACGGACCCTGATGACATCACAGCGGGGTGCAAAGGCTACGTGAAGTGTGACATCGCCGTCGTGGCTAAAGGCGACAACATAAAGACGCCTCACAAGGCCAATGAACAGGACGAGGATGACATCGAAGGGTGAATCAGACAGATGACCGCAGCTGCTGAGTCATCAGAAATTTTCTTTTTTAACACATTGATTCCTTTCCAGGAACCTGCTGATCCCGGAAGGGGTTCCTGCGGAGCGGCAGTGGGCCCGGTACTACCTGAAGATCTACCGGGCCGAGGGGCTGCCCAGGATGAACACCAGCATCATGGCCAACGTCAAGAAGGCCTTCATTGGGGAGAACAAGGACCTGGTGGACCCGTACGTCCAGGTTCTGTTCGCTGGACAGAAGGTGGGTGTGAACACGGATCACAGATGTTATTTATGTAGTCGGATCGATAAACTGATCCGACTTTGTTCTGTGTGATTTCAGGGGAAAACGTCGGTGCAGAAGAGCTGCTACGAGCCCATCTGGAACGAACAGATCGTTTTCACCGAGATGTTTCCGCCGCTCTGCAAACGCATGAAGATCCAGATCCGCGATTCGGACAAAGTCAACGACGTTGCCATAGGAACGCACTTCTTGGACCTGCGGACGATTTCCAACGACGGCGACAAAGGTGAGTCCCTCTCTGATGAAATGCCTCCATCCGTCCGTCCTGCAGGTTCTGATCCGTCTGATCGTGTCTCCCAGGCTTCCTGCCCACACTGGGCCCCGCCTGGGTCAACATGTACGGCTCCACCCGCACCTACTCCCTGATGGACGAGTACCAGGAGCTGAATGAGGGGCAGGGGGAGGGCGTGTCCTTCAGGGCACGGCTGCTCGTCAGCCTCGGCGTGGAGATCCTGGACCCCTCCTCCCCCGACATCACCAGCTCCACGGACGTGCAGCTGGAGGGGGTGCCCAACATCTCGGAGGTGGGTCGCTGATGGGGATGGTGGGGAACGGGAAGGTGGAGGCTCCAGTTCCTTCCGGCTGATGGCTTTTTGAATTATTGATGCTCTCTACTGAAACAAGCTGCTGCATTATTAACGTCTGTTTTTATGAATGTTGTTGGACGGTGTGAGTCACGCTGTTTATCCAGCACGATGACATGTGATCAATCAGATCAGTCAGATCCACCGCTGGCTCCTCCCCTAGCTCATCCAAATACGGTCACTTCCTGCTCCAAACCGCTCCGAACTAGCAAGATGGCGACGGACAGAATCTGAACTGGAGGCTTCATAACGTTCATAAACCAACAGGTGACGTCACTGCTGGTTGATGATTGACTCACACATGATCTGTTCTCTGTCAGACCGCCACGGGGAAGGTGGAGGAGTTCTTCCTGTTCGGATCGTTCCTGGAGGCGACCATGATCGACAGGAAGATCGGAGATAAGCCCATCAACTTCGAGGTCACCATAGGTATCTCCATCTGAGCGCCGTCTCGCTGTGTGAACGTGAGAGGACAGTTCAGTGTTTCATCCCTGCTGCATCCGTCTCCAGGCTACTATGGAAACGAGATCGATGGAGTCGCTAAGCCGAAGGGGAAGAAGGGCAACAGCGACGAGGAGGAGACAGAGCTGATCCACAACTCCAGCGACGAAGAGATGGATAACGATGGAGACCTGACCTCCGTGGCCACGACTCCGCCCATGAAGCCCGTCATCACCGACCGGTCAGAGCAGTGACATCATCAGGCACCTCAGAGACTAACCTGTTTCCTGTCCCAATAATATGTAGTTATGATTAAGGAGCAGTGTGCAGGATGTAGAGCCATGTAGTGGTGAGGATGAGGAGTGCAGCCAAATGAAGATGGAAAATATTAAAGGCCAGAGTTTGGTTTGTCCCCTCGGGGCCGCCGTAGAAACACGTGGAAATATTAAGTCATGAAAACACAGTGACTTTTAGTTTCAGGCTGATTTTATATGAATAAGAAACATCTTTCTGAACATTATACTTCTATTAAATCCACACACACTGACCCTTTTAAAAAAACTCAATAGAATATTCGTTTATTTTTATTTGTATTGTTGTCAGATAAAATACACTTGATTGAAGTGTATTTATGTATGTTTATTCATACCTTTTTCCATCTTTTAATTACTTTTACACACTTTTACTGCTCTTGTATATTCTAACTATTTATCTAACAAATCTAACTTAACTATCTAACATATTATTATTATAAAATTACTTTTTGTTATAACAGCTTTTATATCTTTAATGCATTTCTTTATCTTTATTTTTATTCTTGTTTTATTTTTATCTACTTTTAGTTTCATAATCTAGTTTTTATTTTACTTGATTTCTTTGATTATTTTAACTTTTAATCTGCATTTTTATCATCTCTACCCTCTGGTTTCAAATAGTTTTTTAAATTGCTTTAAATTTGTTTTTAATATTGTTTTTAAATTGTTCTTAAATAATTACAATTTTCCTGTCAATCATCTTTTAAGCACTTTGAACTGCACCAAACTGTATGAAAAGTGTTATGTAAATAAAGTTTGATTAATTGATTGACATCACTGTTTACCTTTGAACAGGAACTACTTCCACCTGCCGTACTTTGAGAGGAAGCCGTGTATTTACATCAAGAGTTGGTGGCAGGATCAGAGGAGGAGGCTGTTCAACGCCAACATCATCGACAACATCGCCGACCAGCTGGTAAGTCCTCCTCTTTACCGACACCCTGCGGAGAGTCCTGCTCATTCCAAACCTTCAGCTGATGTGTCACCGCCGTGTGTCACTGTGTTACAGGAGGACGGGCTGAACGACGTGCAAGAGATCATCAAGACGGAGAAGGCGTATCCGGAGCGGCGGCTCAGAGGTGTCTTGGAGGAGCTGAGCCAAGGATGCAGGTCTGCAGGGACACGCCGGAGAACATGGAGTCTGATTCAACAATCACGGTATTCACTCTGATCTTCTCTTTCAGTCAGTTTCTGTCGTTGGCCAACCAAGACCAGAACCAGGCGGGCCGAACCAAACTGGACCGGGAGCGTCTGAAGCTGTGCATGTCAGAAGTGGTACGTCCGTTGGTTTTCTTCCTTCTTCCTGATGAGTTTCTGCTCCATCTGTTAAACTCTGGACTTCTGTGTTCGTCCAGGAGAACATCGGTCAACAAGCCAAAGCCATGAGGTCGCAGGTGAAGAAGAGCACCGTGAGAGACAAACTCAAACTGGCTCAGAACTTCCTGTCAAAGCTGCGCTTCCTGGCTAACGAGGTGCGACCTTCATCTCCTGATTTCACACACGTCATCCAGCAGTTTCTTTTAATCAGGTGTTTACTGTTTGTTGCAGCCTCAGCACAGCGTCCCCGACGTCTTCATCTGGATGATCTGTAACGGGAAGCGCATCGCCTACGCCCGCGTCCCCTCCAAGGACATCCTGTTCTCCAGCATCGATGAGGAGCAGGGAAAGGACTGCGGCAAGGTCAAGACCATCTTCCTCCGGGTGAGCTCGTGTTTCCTGACCACTTCCTGTTTTTTTACTGAACCCGTCTAATGAATATTATCCTGATCATCTTCTTGCTCTGAAGATCCCAGGGAAGAAAGGTTTTGGACCCGCCGGCTGGACAGTCCAGTCCAAGATCGAGATTTATCTGTGGCTCGGTCTGAACCGGCAGCGTAAGGACTACCTGAGCGGGCTGCCCAACGGGTTCGAGGAGAACAAGCTGTCCAGAGGACCCGGGCTGCCGTGCTCGCCACCCATCAGCCTCACCTACATGAGTAAGACGTCCTTCGACACGCAGAGACGTCCTGATGATGGAGACACACACGACACATTTAAACCTGCCTCTCTTCTCCCTGCAGTGAAGCAGATCTTCCAGCTCCGGGTCCACATGTACCAGGCCCGCAGCCTGTTCGCCGCCGACAGCACCGGCCTGTCCGACCCCTTCGCCAGAGTCTTCTTCTCTACGCAGACCCAGGTCACCGAGGTGAGCATCGGTTTCCCGTCCGTTTGCACGATTCTTTGGTACGGCAGCGGGTTCTGGATCACCGTGTTCTGGTCCCACAGATCCTGGCGGAGACCCTCTGCCCCACGTGGGACCAGCTGCTGGTGCTCGAGAACGTGGAGCTGTTCGGAGAGGCCACCGAGCTGAGAGACGACCCGCCCATCATCGTCATCGAGATCTACGACCAGGACACCGTGGTGAGACGCCAATTGGCCCTTCACACTCAGAACTGTTCTATCAAACTCCTTGTCTTCATCAGTCTGTCGTTAATTTGAGCTCCTCAGCATCATGTTGTACGTTTTCGTTGAGCGGATGTTTGTTAAACTGACCGATGGTTTTACATTTGCTCCTGATGTTAACTCCGTTGTTTGGGATGACCCGTTGGATAAGTAGAGTGTGGCCTGGCTTGTTGTGCTGTAGCAGCACTGTCACGTGTGCAGAGTAGACTGGACTGAAAGGCACGCAGGAGGGACAAGATGTGGCCATCAGGATGGACGGACCCGCCACGGTCCACTTGTCCCTGCTGCATCCCTTTAAGTGAAGTCTGTGTTTTTTGGATTAACAGGAATTTGGACTCTTTATAACCACTAACTGCAAGAAAGATTTGATCCTGGATTATTCACTGAACATCTGTTTTGCAGTTCACTGGTTATTTCAGGCAGCTTGGTTTCATCCTTCTCATCATCTCTGCCTGAAAACATGAGCACCTCTGCCATGTTTCCTCCTGCTGTCAGGACCAATCAGTACCTTCACCACTGTCATCCTTCTCTGGTCTCTTTTTTTATTTTTATTTTATTATCATTTCATCATTTCTGTACTCTCACGTCTCACCGTGTGTCCTCCGCTGCCAGGGTAAAGCTGACTTCATGGGCCGGACCTTTGCAAAGCCCGTCGTGAAGATGGCGGACGAGCACTACGGTCCGCCGCGCTTCCCGCCACAGCTGGAGTACTATCAGATCTACCGAGGGAACTGCACTGCCGGAGAGATGCTGGCAGCCTTCGAGCTGCTGCAGGTGAGCGGAGACGCCATCCACCTCTGTGTCCAGCTGTGTGTTGTGTCCAGCTTTGTGTCCGTCCCTGCTGCTGTCTCCTGATCCTCTGTCTCCTCTGGTAGATCGGACCCAACGGAAAGGCCGACCTGCCTCCCATCGACGGTCCCACAGATATGGACCGCGGCCCCATCCTGCCAGTCCCGCTGGGGATCCGACCCGTGCTCAGCAAGTATCGGATCGAGGTGAGGACTGACCTTTGACCTGAGCAGCTGTATTTAAAGGAAGTGAATCTGTTTAACATGTCTCTCCTGTAGGTTTTGTTCTGGGGCCTGAGGGACCTGAAGAGGGTCAACCTGGCTCAGGTGGACCGGCCTCGTGTCGACATCGAGTGCGCCGGAAAGGGAATCCAGTCGGCGCTCATCTCCAACTACAAGAAAAACCCCAACTTCAGCACGCTGGTCAAGTGGTTTGAAGTGGTACTGTGTCTTTAAATTCCTCCGATAACACGTAGTTTTCCATCATCTGTTAAACGTCTGCTCGGTGAAACTCACTCTGGATTTTGTGGGTCAGGATCTTCCCGAGAACGAGCTGCTCCACCCGCCGCTGAACATCCGCGTGGTGGACTGCAGAGCGTTTGGACGCTACACTCTGGTCGGCTCCAACGCTGTCACCACGCTGAGGAAGTTCATCTACAGGGGAGCAGACAAGCAGGCCAACAACTACACCACCACAGGTACGGGTCACACCCATAGGGGGGCACCGGTGTCTCCCACAATTATGTTTCATCTGTTTGTCTCTGCATGGTAGTATTTTGTACCGTAGGTGAAGAAATCCATAAATTCTTTGGCCTTTCAGAGGAAATTATTGTCGTCAACATGGAACCCGATCCGGCCTGTAAGAAGATGGAAACGGTGGTCAAACTGGACTCTGTGAGTTTCACTTTTTGGAGTTAAAACACAGCTGTGATGCACCAGGCTGAGAAATAATGATTCCATGTGGTGTTCCCCGTAGTGCTCCGATGCTGTGGTCAAAGTCGAGGTAAGCAGAGCGACGTGGCAGCTTTTAATCAAAGATCTGTTGAGCTTCACTCACACAAACTGTGTTACCTGAAAAAGGATGATGACAAGGATGGAAAGGGGAAAAAGAAGAAGAGGAAGAAGGGCGATGAGGCTGAGGAGGAGGAGCTGGATGAGAGCATGCTGGACTGGTGGTCCAAATACTTTGTCTCCATTGAAACTCTAACAGAGGTGAGTCTTCTGACCGCTCCATCCGCTCAGATGTAAAAGTTTTGGAGGTCTGGTGACCTTGAAGAGGTCGGTTGAGACATGAAGTTTCTGCTCCTTCAGGCACTGAAAGCTCAGGAAGCCGCTCTCTCAGACTCAGAGGACAAAGAGGACGCGGACATTACAGACGGAGGTAAAACCTTAGAAACCAGACCATGTTCAGGTTTGTCTCACCATGTGTTCTCTATTCAAACGATGTTACAGAGGCTGTCTTTGATTATCTGAACTTCCTGTCACGTCTCAGCCGTCGTTTCTTGGTGACAGAACAGAGAATCACAGTATTAATGCTGATACGACATGTTATTTTTCATTTTTAATCCATGCTGGTTCATCCTTTATGAGCTCACTAACTCTCCTGTTTCCCTCTATAGTTCAGTAGTGACCCTCGTAGCCTGAGAATGCCTCCATGTAGACGCTGACATGAATCCAAATTTCCATTCGTGGGACGCTGCTTTTCCCTCCCATAAGTGCATATGAGCTGTATGCTGCCCATGAAAGTTGTCAATAAGAAAACACACAAGTTCAGTGATATAAACCTAAAACATGTTCAGTTCTCTGCTGTTTAAACTCTGTATGTAAAACGTACAGATGTAGAATAAACAGTATCATATGATGCATTTTACTCCATGTACAACCAAGTGTTTTTAAAGAAATCGGGACTCTGTGTAAAATGTCACAAAAAAAAATGAATGTGATGATTTACAAATCATGTAAATCCATATTTAAGTGAAAATAGCAACATACCAAATTAAAAAAATATGTGCTTATTTTGAATTTGATGGCAGCAACACATTTAAAAAAAAAGTTGGGACAGGGTCATGTTTACCACTGTGTTGCATCCCCTCTTCTTTGAACAACACTATGTAAACGTTTGAGAACTGAGGAGACTGGTTGCTGGAGTTTTGAAAGTGAAATGTCCCATTCTTGCCTCCTTTGTTGGGACCAAAGAACAAGGCAGTGTTTCCGGTTCATGTTTATTTATGGTTTCTTCTTTGCATGGTAGAGTTTTAACCTGCATTTGTGGATGCAGCGATGAACTATGTTCACAGACTGGTTTTCAGAAGTGTTCCTGAGCCCATGCAGTGATTTCCAGTACAGAATTTTACATTGAAGAACATCATTATTGAATTGTTGCACTATTTTCCCACAGAGTCTTCCACAGAATGGTGAATCTCTCCCCATCTTCACTGCTGAGAGACTCTGCCTCTCTGAAATGATCTTTTTATACCCAATCATGTTACTGATCTGTTGCCGGGTAACCTAATTATAATTAGTTGAGCTGTTCCACGAGGTGTTTTTTTTTTGCGTTACACAACTTTTCCAGTCTTTTGTTGACCATGTCTCAGCTTTTTTGAAACGTGTTGTTGCCATCAAATTCAAAATTAGCTTATATTTTCCATAAAACTATAAAATTTCTATTGTGTATTTTCAATTCAATATAGATTTACATGATTTACAAATTATCACATTTTACATAGCGTCGCAGCTGTTGGAAATGGGGTTGTACTTTGACTTGGCATGATTTGGATTATTAAGATAAGAAGCAGTTACGTTAGTGTTTAATTAACTTTATAAAGACTGTGCAGTGGCCTGCCTTGAGGATCCTGCAGAGTATCCCTACTGAACTGTTTACTGCAGTTCAGTGGGCCACAGTCAAAGCTGGTTTTGGCAACTTTCATGTGGAATTCATGTCTCGAGTGTTTTATCTGCTCCTTCACCCACCCCCTCTCCTTTCACTCGATCCTCGCTGCTAACCTACACTCAGATATCAAACCTGATGACTCTCCTGTGAAAGGCACCAAGAGAGGGAAGGGGAAGAAGAAGAGACAAGTGCTCGACCCGTTCGAGAAGAAGAAGCCGAAGCTGGATGAGTTGAAGGTATTCATCTGACAGCTGTGTGTCCGGAGTGATGGACGTCTTGATACCAGATAATGTAATAAATGAAATGTATTTTTGTTCTAACCAGGTGTATCCTAAAGAACTGGAAGGGGAATTTGACAGCTTTGAGGACTGGCTGCACAGTTTCAACCTGTTCAGAGGGAAGGGAGGCGACGATGATGACCAGAACGTGACAGACGAAGACAGGATTGTTGGAAAGTTCAAAGTAAGATGATCTCCAGGTGTTTTCTCTCTGTGTCGTCTCCCCTGCATCCTCTCATCTGTCCGTGCGTACTCTCGTGTGTTTACCTGTCCGTGTGTCCTCTCGTGTGTTTACTTGTCCGTGCAGGGCTCCCTCTGCATGTACAAAGTGTCAGACGATACGCAGCGAGACATGAGCTTCGACTCCAACATGGGAATGTTTCAGAATATCCCTCACAACGACCCCATCAACATCCTGGTCCGCATCTACGTCATCAGGGTAAGTCACGTCTTCTGTTTACTGTGGTGGAGGTCAGGCAGAGGTCAGGTGGAGGTCCGATGAAGGTCAGGTAGAGGTCAGGTTGAGGTCAGGGGGTCAGCTTCACTGTGATCATCCCTGTTTGTTTGCAGGCGACTGATCTGCACCCCGCTGACATTAACGGGAAGGCCGACCCCTACATCGCCATTAGACTTGGAAAAACAGAGATCAAAGACAAAGAGAACTACATCTCCAAACAGCTCAACCCTCTGTTTGGAAAGTCAGTCAATAATTCTGTATCAGAGTCTCAGTATTCAGGTGATCTTCCAGGTTTGATAGAAAAATAACATGTTAACATCCTATCAGATCGTTCGACGTGGAGGCCACGTTCCCGATGGACTCCACCCTCGCCGTGTCCATCTACGACTGGGACCTGGTGGGGACCGACGATCTGATCGGGGAGACCAAACTGGACCTGGAGAACCGCTTCTACAGCAAACACCGGGCCACGTGTGGGATCACACGTAACTACGCCATGTAAGAACCAAAGAGCGAACTTCCTGCTGCCACAACATGTGGAGGAAATTATTTCCAGAGTTCAGTCACAGTGAAGGAAACTGACTTTATTTCTTTATTGCTGCCCTCTGTAGTCATGGTTACAACGTGTGGCGAGACCCCATGAAACCCACACAAATCCTGGCTAAGCTCTGCAAAGAAGGCAAACTGGACGGGCCCCACTACGGCCCCGGAGGACGAGTGAAGGTGGAGAACCGCGTCTTCATGGCACCGACCGAGATCGAGGATGAAAACGGTATCTTCACGTTGCTCCTGAACCTGATTATTAACTGATGACGAACATCACTGTACCGAAACACAGCAGAGGTGGAGCTCTACCCACAGTGAGACACACGGAGATCAGAGGAGAGAAACACAGCAGAGACTCTCATACTGATCTGGAAACAAACGGCTGCTCAGAAATCAGAAAGAGTGAGAGATTAAAGTCACAGCCGCGACTTTTCAAATTCAAAGCCCTCCAGTTTCACACAGGGTCCAGCCATATTAAGTTCCCCATCGAAGGGAAACACTGGATTTTGTTTATTAAGTCTTATATTAGAACAATTTATTTGACCAGTTTGGCCACACAGGAGATGCAGTTGACATGTAGGGAACATCTGTGTATTTGTAGATATAGAAAATAGCCCCTCCCCCTTTCAATTGAAAACGTAATAAAAATGCAGACATAAAAAAGTGCACATCCTGATTCAGCTGGTTTGGGTGGAGCTCAGCTTTATGAATAAATGTTACTAAACATGAGCAGCTAAAAGGGTTGAAGACCTCTGGTTTACATGTTAAAGTCTGATCCTGTGTGATGGAGTGTGGAGTCTCAGAGCGATCATGCAGAAGTATGCCGATGTCACTCAGGTCTGAAGAAGCAGACGGACGAACATCTCGCTCTGACGGTGCTGAAGCACTGGGAGGAAATCCCCCGAGTCGGCTGTAAACTGGTCCCAGAGCACGTGGAGACCCGACCGCTGCTGCACCCGGACAAACCGGGGATCGAACAGGTCGGTCGTCACGCTCACGTCACTCAGACGTCCTCCCTTACTTCTCTGAAGTGTCCTAAAAGTCAGCTTGTTCTTGTATTCTTTAGGGAAGAATCGAGATGTGGGTGGACATGTTCCCGAAGGACATGACGGCTCCGGGCCCCGCCCTCGACATCTCACCGCGGAAACCAAAGAAGTACGAGTCCAGTCTTCAACTTGCAGCTTTCAGACACGCTTTAGCTGATCCGAAAACTCTGATAAAAGTCTCACCTGATGTTTCATTGTGTGTTTGCAGGTTTGAACTGAGGGTGATCATTTGGAACACGGATGAAGTCGTTCTCGAGGACGATGATATCTTCACCGGCGAGAAGTCGAGCGACATATTTGTGCGAGGGTAAATACATGTTTTCCTCATTCTCCCCGTGTGTCTAACTTTGATTCTTGATTTGATGCGAGCTGTGAATCTGTTGTTTCCTGTCACAGCTGGTTGAAAGGACAGCAGGAGGACAAGCAGGACACGGACGTCCACTACCACTCAATCACCGGAGAGGGCAACTTCAACTGGCGCTTCGTCTACCCATTCGACTACCTCATGGCCGAGGAGAAGATCGTCATCTCGAAAAAAGAGTCCATGTTCGCGTGGGATGAGACGGAGTACAAGATCCCAATTCGTCTCAATCTGCAAGTGTGGGACGCCGATCACTTCTCAGCAGACGACTTTCTAGGTATTTATCGTTGAGAGTAATCATTTTTCAGAGGTTTGTTTACAGACTGCTTCTGTTAAATAGAGGTCAAATTTCAGAATAAAAACTTTTCTTTAAGTTTTTCCCTGTTTATTGATTCACATCTGCTCCAGTGTGTAAATTCACTTTAAATCTGTCCTGACAGGTGCGATAGAGCTGGACCTGAACCGGTTCCCTCGCGGTGCAAAGACCCCCAAGCAGTGCAGCATCGAGATGGTGACCAATGAATCGGAGATGCCGACGGTGTCCATCTTCAAACAGAAGAGGATCAAAGGCTGGTGGCCGTTTGTGGCCCGAAATGAAGACGACGAGTTTGAGCTCACGGTGAGTCGCAGCCAGGAGGAAGGTCACATGATGCTGGTTAACATACAGATACTAACCAGATACAATACTCACCATGTTCACCATCAGAGGTTAGCATGTTAGCATGCTCACGCTTACTAATCAGCATGGAACACCAGCTGGGGACCAAAATCCGACCAATCGTTGTTGAGATATTTCAAACTGGACCGACCAATTAATGAATGAAAAATATCACATGGTGACTGACATGTTTTCTGTCTTTACAGGGGAAAGTGGAGGCCGAGCTTCACTTGCTGACCGGAGAGGAAGCCGAGAAAAGTCCGGTTGGTGAAGGACGAAATGAACCGGATCCGCTGGAGAAACCCAAGTATGAGTCGGCCCACACACTCTTATGTCTGATCTATTCTCTTCTCAGTGACGTCGTCGAGTTTACTCTGTGACTTCAACACACACACACATACACACACACACACACACACACACACCAGTGCACGTTCGGGTTTTACAGTCAAAATTCCAGCTTGACTCCAAAAATGCAAACTAATAACACAATAAATGCTGTGATAATAAAATGATGATAAACAAAATGTTAAAAACAATTTTTTTTAAATAAAATTCTGAAAGAAACATAAAAAAAAAAACCTAAAGAAAAATAAATTTCAATTAAAAAAAAATCAGCAATTTTCTGAATTGAGGAGAGACATTTGTACGAATTCACTTCGGCACAGCTCTGGACTTAAAGCCAGGATCCTCTTTGTTTACCTGGTAAGTTGCTCTTTCTTTGTTTATATTATTTTTTATATTAAAAATATATTAATATTATTTTTTTTATTTTATATATTCTGTGAATGTTTCCTTTGACTGTGATTCGTCATTTACAGTAAAATCAGAGTAACAGCAGATCTCCACTGTGTCGATGCCTGAATCACTGAACATGCTCCTCTTTGCCCCTCCAGCCGTCCCGACACCAGCCTTCTGTGGTTCCTCACTCCCTTCAAGGCCACTAAACACTTGGTCTGCAGCCAGTGCAAGTGGCTGGCCATCAAGATTGTCGCGGCCCTGCTGCTGCTGGCCATGCTGCCTCTTTTCCTCTACAGCATGCCCGGTTACACGGTCAGGAAAATGCTGGGAGTTTGACTTGAAGGTTCCAGCAGCTTCACTAATGACTCCTGTGTCCTCCACCCTTCCTGTCCGTACTTTCACTTCAGTCTCAACATTTTAAACAGCAAACAGGACCAAGGGGTGGATCAGTAAGCTCAGAGACTGCTCCCGTTGCGCGGTGTGCAGCAGCCTGATGTGCACGGGGGAGAAGGAAGGTAGGACCCTGACGAGGAAGTGGTAACAATTTTGTCAGGCACGCTCGCTCGCAACAGGAGCAGTCTTACAGCTTACTGATCCATCCTTGTAGTTGTAGATAAAACAGCAGCAGGATGACCTGGGTTTGAATGCATTCACAAAAGAATAGAAGTCAATTTAACCGAATATTCGTATATTACCTTGAAGCTATCAGGTGACAAAAACTATACCTTTTGTTTAAAATCTGATCAGTTTCGTGTTCATGTGGCGGATCGTTCAGATTTGATGAAACTCCTTCGGTGTTTATTTGATGTTGAAGATTCAGATTTATTTTTATTTAAAATATTTACATGAAGTCGGAGTGGAGAGAGACTCACTGTCCTCACTGATGAAGCACATGCATGAGAAAACCTGAAGATAAATCAGCAACACACTTCCTGAGGGGAAACCTGGTCTCTTAAAAGCAGAGATAAAAACTTCAGATACCTGCCAGACAAAAAAGAGGGACCAGAGGAGACTAAAGCAGCTCAGACCTAAAACCAAAAGAAGACATGAAAATGGCCGTGTCAAGTTGTAGGAGCAGATTTTATCCAGCGTTGAGATAAACATTCAAAGAGTAAAGAAGGAAGAGGAAGCTGCTCATGAATACGGTGGGTACGGAAAGTATTCAGACCCCTTTAAATTTTTCACTCTTTGTTTCATTACAGCCATTTGCTAAAATCAAAAAAGTTCATTTTATTTTTCATTAATGTACACTCAGCACCCCATCTTGACGGAAAAAAAACAGAAATGTAGAAATTTGTGCAAATTTATTAAAAAAGAAAAACTGAAATATCACATGGTCATAAGTATTCAGACCCTTTGCTGTGACACTCATATTTAACTCACATGCTGTCCATTTCTTCTGATCCTCCTTGAGATGGTTCTTCTCCTTCATTGGAGTCCAGCTGTGTTTAATTAAACTGATTGGACTTGATTAGGAAAGGCACACACCTATCTATATAAGACCTTACAGCTCACAGTGCATGTCAGAGCAAATGAGAATCATGAGGTCGAAGGAACTGTCCAAGGAGCTCAGAGACAGAATTGTGGCAAGGCACAGATCTGTCCAAGGTTACAAAATAATTTCTGCAGCACTCAAGGTTCCTAAGAGCACAGTGGCCTCCATAATCCTTAAATGGAAGAAGTTTGGGACGACCAGAACTCTTCCTAGACCTGGCCGTCCAGCCAAACTGAGCAATCGTGGGAGAAGAGCCTTGGTGAGAGAGGTAAAGAAGAACCCAAAGATCACTGTGGCTGAGCTCCAGAGATGCAGTAGGGAGATGGGAGAAAGTTCCACACAGTCAACTATCACTGCAGCCCTCCACCAGTCGGGGCTTTATGGCAGAGTGGCCCGACGGAAGCCTCTCCTCAGTGCAAGACATATGAAAGCCCGCATAGAGTTTGCCAAAAAACACATGAAGGACTCCCAGACTATGAGAAATAAGATTCTCTGGTCTGATGAGACCAAGATTGAACTTTTTGGCGTTAATTCTAAGCGGTATGTGTGGAGAAAACCAGGCACTGCTCATCACCTGCCCAATACAATCCCAACAGTGAAACATGGTGGTGGCAGCATCATGCTATGGGGGTGTTTTTCAGCTGCAGGGACAGGACGACTGGTTGCAATTGAAGGAAAGATGAATGCGGCCAAGTACAGAGATATCCTGGAAGAAAACCTCTTCCAGAGTGCTCTGGACCTCAGACTGGGCCGAAGGTTCACCTTCCAACAAGACAATGACCCTAAGCACACAGCTAAAATAACAAAGGAGTGGCTTCGGAACAACTCTGTGACCATTCTTGACTGGCCCAGCCAGAGCTCTGACCTAAACCCAATTGAGCATCTCTGGAGAGACCTGAAAATGGCTGTCCACCAACGTTCACCATCCAACCTGACGGAACTGGAGAGGATCTGCAAGGAAGAATGGCAGAGGATCCCCAAATCCAGGTGTGAAAAGCTTGTTGCATCATTCCCAAGAAGACTCATGGCTGTACTAGCTCAAAAGGATGCTTCTACTCAATACTGAGCAAAGGGTCTGAATACTTATGACCATGTGATATTTCAGTTTTTCTTTTTTAATAAATTTGCACAAATTTCTACATTTCTGTTTTTTTTTCTGTCAAGATGGGGTGCTGAGTGTACATTAATGAGAAATAAAATGAACTTTTTTGATTTTAGCAAATGGCTGCAATGAAACAAAGAGTGAAAAATTTAAAGGGGTCTGAATACTTTCCGTCCCCACTGTATATCTTCGTACACAACGGTGTGCTGGAGGATTTTAATCTTCCAGAAAACCTCATCAAAATAAAAGTCTGTAAAAGTAGGACCAGTGTGGCCAAACAGGTGATGAAGAGGAGCCACATCCTGTTAATTCACATGATCATTAAGATTAAAACAAACCAGGAACCAAATCCTCCCTGTTGCTCTGCTGACTGACGTATTACATTAAATACAGTTTTTATTGTGGTGATATGGACTGAAGTTATTTTGTTCAGTGTTCTCATGAAGCTTCCCTACTTTTTTTTTTGGGCAGCAGCTTCACAGTAGAACTTAATTTATTCATAAAACCACATGGTGCGGTTTTTCCGTTCTTTCTCATCTCTGCTTTGTCTCTTCCTTCCAGGCCATAAAACCCTTTAAAAAAAAATAAGGAAACATCTTTAATGTTGAACAAATGTTTGATTCATTATTAAATGAACAGTTTGAAAAATTATATCACAAGAAAATCAAGTTTAAAAAAAACATTTTACACCAGATTTGAAATGTTTTTGTCTATTCTTTTTATTTAGAGATTAATTAGTTGAACCAGTAATTATTCTCCTGGTTCTTGTCATTTCCTCTTTCCTTATATATCTGTCATATCTTTCTTCTTGATACCACGTCTGCACCAACATGACTGTAGACCGTGGTGCGGAGGTTGTACTTCAGGTTCCATCATGCAGGAACTTGTACACTGATAAAACCCTGTTTCTAAAAGAGTTGGGACGCTGTGTAAAATGTAAATAAAAACAGAATGATCATTTAATTGAAAACAGACCAATGACAACATGTCAAATGTTTTATTTCTAATTAGTCCATATCAATGCATCTCACAGCTGGCTTTTGAACTGTGCGCTGGTAACAAGCTGGGTGGTCCCTCTCCTCTTTAGCCCGGAGGATGCGGCGTCCATGATTTTTCAAAAAGAATCTCAAGCTCTGATTTGTCAGACCACACATTTTTCCATTTCGTAGAGTTTTAACCGGCATTCGTAGATGCAGCGATGAACTGTGTTCACAGACAATAGTGTTCCTGAGCCCATGCAGTGATTTCAAACTCAGCATTTTCAATTAAAATTGGGTTTACATGATTGGAAACGTGGTCGTAGAACCTGAGGAATGCATTGATTACTTTGGTTTGTTTTGTCTCTGTGCTACTCCAGCCGTCCAGACATCGCCCTCCTCTGGTTCCTCATCCCTTTCAAGGCTGCAAAACACCTGCTGTGTGACCAGTACAGGTGGCTGACCATCAAGATCGTCACGGCCCTGCTGCTGCTGGCCATCCTGGGTCTGTTCCTGTACAACATGCCGGGCTACATGGTGAAGAAGATGCTGGGAGCTTAAAAAAAAAAAAACAACAGCAGGGTTTTCAAAGCGTGTGCCTTCGTTAAACATTTGTATTGTTGTGTGAATGTTTTTTCCAATTTGCATCACTATTACAATTTCAGTGCTAATCAAACATCCTGAGTGTAATGATTAATGTATGTTGCTTTTCTTGTTTCCATTAAATCCATCCAGCTGAAAATCTGTTTTATTGATAAAATGATCGTGTTTAGGAGAGTTTGCTTGTGTTGGAGCTCAGATTTTCTTCCTTCTGTGTTTGTATGATATTTGTGAATAAATTGACGTCCTGCAGTTCTGTGGTGGTCGTGTCATCTGTTCATACTCGTCTTTGTTTGTACATGAGGAAACCGAAAGGAGACTGTGCACCTTGTTTAATAATTAGTAATTCTGGAGCTCTAACAAGGCTTTGTCTCATCTGGATTTCATCTTGGAGCGTCTAATAGAACTACGATTCTTTTAAAAGGGAGGAATGCGTCCCCTCGTTCACTGATCCTTTATCTGAATGGAGTCAGAACCTATGGCCCGGACTGTGGCTCAGAAACATCAGAACTGTTCTGTGTATTGATGCATATCCTCCAGTTGTAGACTTACTCTGAGCGAACTTGTTCTTCAGCTTGTCACATCTTCCTCCCTGTTGTTTGACTCACACTGTTCACGTCTCTGTGCTCCTCCAGCCGTCCAGACATCGCCCTCCTCTGGTTCCTCATCCCCTTCAAAGCTGTAAAAAACCTGCTGTGTGACCAGTACAGGTGGCTGACTATCAAGATCGTCTCAGCCCTGCTGCTGCTGGCCATCGTGGGTCTGTTCCTGTACAGTATGCCGGGCTACATGGTGAAGAAGATGATGGGGGTCTGAGAGATCTGCTGGGTTTTACAGTTTTACTCTGGAAACAATGGTTTTTTTGTTGTTGTTTTTGTTTTTTCACCATTTGACAGACATATTCTGTATTATCATTAAAATGCGAGACTGTAACGTAGCGGTGCAAATTTTTAGCCATGCTTAGTTTTATTTTGCTGGAATAAATATTGTGAGTTTCATTATTGTTGTGTTGTGGTTGCTGCTGCAGGTAAGACTGACACCTGTTTGCTAACAGTGTGCATTAATTAGTGAATAAAGTGACAACAATAAATATTTCTAATCTCATCATCTGTCTCACATCTGCTCATCTGTTATTCATGTTTTAGAGGCGTGACACATGACAAGAAGAAGCGTGTTACAGGAACCCCGAACTCTTAGACTATTTATTTTTGTTTGTTTTCAGTATTAAGTTGATGTCATGCCTCTACATATTTTATTTCAGAGCTAGTTAACGCCGGTCCACAATCCAACCACTAGGCGGCGCTGTTGACATTTTCTATTAATAAAAACCGGAAGAAAAAAAACCGCAGAAGAAGAGAGCTCGTGTTTCCGGTCCGGTCAGATTTAGATGACGCTCCTCTTGCTGCAGTTTGATAAAACTCACCGACACTCGGTAAGACTCTCATTTTTCTCTCCAGTTTTCTTGAGCCGAGCTTGTTAACGGCCCCGCCGCCGCCTCAGGCGTCATTCCGTCGGTTCGATCCGCGTGAACACGCCGAGCTATTGGCTAACTGAGATAACGGCTAACAGCTAGCTGCTAAGTGTTGGCACTGATGTAAACAGCTGTTTGACGCAGCAGCCTGATTTAAAGACGATCAATCAGTGTCATTATCGATAATGTGATCAGTGTTTCAGTGTTTGTCCTTTAACACTTATTTATAATCCTATATTTGTGCCACCGGAATCAGGATCCTTTCACAATAAAAACAAGTTGTCATGTTTTGATGACACATATTCAATTCCTACAAAAATTAAAGTTTCCGGTTAGAACAAACAATGAAATGAGGTTTTCACCTCATAAATACATATTTTTTTTCATCGTGTTTGGCAGAAACTTGCTGCTGTAAATGTTGATCTAATTTGACGGTTACAGAAACGGTTGTAAACACGGACTCGCTGATCATCAGACTTCATAGCAGCAGGTCAGAACCTGATCAGTCGTCAGAGTGGGGAGACCCCATCACAAAGGATCTTTGGTTCTGATCAATAATTGTTGACCTAAATATAAAAAAAAATTTCCCTTTCTCTGTCCAGGAAGTGTGCGGCTGCTACCTTCACCTGTCAGCTGACTCACTGAGCTTGCTCAGTAGAGGAGTTTCCCTCCACAACACACGCATATAAACACAGTAAGTTTTGCACTGAAACAGAAGCCACGTGGAGGCTTTCAACCTGATGCAACACTGCTGCACGATTCCTTTATTTACCCTGGAGCTGCTGAGGTTGTGTCGTGCATAGAGTCTTTACAACCAACACCATTTCCCACAAGTCTTAGGGAACTGGATTGGGGCTGAATACAGCTCAGTATAGCCGATATGAATCAGTTCAGTAATACCATGATCGGCTCAGATACTGATCATATCGGGTCATCCTGAGTAAATCCAGTTCAGCCTCTAAGGTGTCAGACATCTCAGACGCCTCCACATGCTCAGTGGTTGCCAGGTAGTCTTTCTGTCATTGACTGATTCGGGCGTGTTTTTCAGGATCAATCCAGACCGCCATCATGGTGCTGGCCGATCTGGGGAGGAAGATCACCTCGGCGCTGAGATCACTCAGCAACGCCACTATCATCAATGAAGAGGTATCCGACACAAACCTCCAAACCAAACCTAACGTCTGTCTCAGTCTAACTGGTTAAAGTGGTGACAGAAAATAGACTCGACCTCTTGGCGTCAATCAAATCTAATCCATGTTTTTTTGCAGGTGTTGAACGCCATGTTGAAGGAGGTGTGTGCCGCCCTGCTGGAGGCCGACGTCAACATCAAACTGGTCAAACAGCTGAGAGAGAATGTCAAGTGAGTCTGATGCACCTCGGTCCTAATCCACGTGTCAGAGTCTGGATCTGAAGCTAGTCTGATTGGGATCCACTATCAACATCTGGACCTAATGCCGGTCTGGTTCTGATCCAGGTATCAGAGTCTGGATCTGAAGCCAATCTGGTTCTGATTCATGTGTCAGAGTCTGGATCTGAAGCTGGTCTGGTTCTGATCCAGGTGTCCCGGTTCTGGATCTGAATCCGGTTGGGTCCAGCAGGGAGTGACGCGTGTTTGTGTCCCTGCAGGTCTGCCATAGACCTGGAGGAGATGGCCTCAGGTCTGAACAAGAGGAGGATGATCCAACACGCTGTCTTCAAGGAGCTCGTCAAGGTCAGAACACGTGTGATGTGTTCAGTAACATGTGCATGTTCCAACTGGGGTCATGTATGTTGCAGCTGGTGTAACGTGTTCCGTGTGTCATGTATGTTGCAGCTGGTGTTCTGTGTGTCATGTGTGTTGCAGCTGGTGTGTTGTGGTCTGTGTCCTGTATGTTGCAGCTGGTGTTCTGTGTGTCATGTATGTTGCAGCTGGTGTAACATGTTCCGTGTGTCATGTATGTTGCAGCTTGTGCAACATGTGTCATGTATGTTTCAGACGGTGTTCTGTGTATCATGTATGTTGCAGCTGGTGTAACGTGTTCCGTGTGTCATGTATGTTGCAGCTGGTGGACCCCGGTGTGAAGGCCTGGACTCCAACCAAAGGAAAGAACAATGTCATCATGTTTGTCGGTCTGCAGGGCAGCGGTAAAACTACAACCTGCTCCAAGGTGACCCCACACACCTGAGACATAACCCCGCCCCCAACATAGACCCCGCCCCCTATGTACATAAACCCCGCCCCCTGTTGTCTGTTCTCACTGTGACTTCCCTGTCTCTTGCAGCTGGCGTATTATTACCAAAGAAAAGGCTGGAAGACCTGCCTCATCTGTGCAGACACCTTCAGAGCAGGTAAACAACACTTCAGGTGGTTTCAGTCACCTGACGTGACGCCTCACTTCCTGTCACTCACCTGGCGCGATCTTTTCTCTCACAGGTGCCTTTGATCAGCTGAAACAAAATGCCACGAAAGCCAGAATCCCTTTCTACGGCAGGTGAGTCATCTGCTGGTCCCCTTGTGTGTTGCGTTCAGGTGCCCCTCCTGACTGTGTGTTGCGTTCAGTTACACAGAGATGGATCCGGTGGTGATCGCCGCTGAGGGTGTTGAGAAATTCAAAGGGGAGAACTTTGAGATCATCATCGTGGACACGAGTGGACGACACAAACAGGAAGACTCGCTGTTTGAGGAGATGCTGCAAGTCTCCAACGCTGTGGTGAGTACCTGAACGCACCACCTGACGAACACTGTAAATATCAGCCCTACCAGACGTTTCTCCATCCTCCTGCTTCCATAGCAACCAGACAACATCGTGTACGTGATGGACGCGTCCATCGGTCAGGCCTGCGAGTCCCAGGCCAAAGCCTTCAAAGACAAAGTGGACGTGGCGTCGGTGATCGTCACCAAGCTGGACGGACATGCCAAAGGAGGAGGAGCTCTGAGCGCGTAAGAACAATCGTCCTCGACTGCGTGATGATGTCACAGAGCCGTTTAGGGCCGTTTGTTTACGTTCTTCTTCTGTTTCCCATCAGCGTGGCGGCCACCAGGAGTCCCATCATCTTCATCGGGACGGGAGAACACATCGACGACTTTGAGCCTTTCAAGACTCAGCCCTTCATCAGCAAGCTGCTCGGTAACTTCAGTGTTTGTGTTGTGCTGCCGCCTGCTGGTCGGTGGATGAATCGACAGGAAATTAATCAGTAACTATATTTAATGGTTGATTGATGTGTTGTTGTTTTTTTATCAACACTTTTTAGCACAAGTAGTACCAGTAACTTGTTGTTTACAGTGTTTCCATGGAAACCCCCAGTAACTCCTCCTCTTCCTGTCAGGAATGGGCGACATCGAGGGACTGATCGACAGAGTGAACGAGCTGAAGCTGGACGACAACGAGGAGCTGATCGACAAACTGAAACACGGTGAGAAGCCGAGCAGACCGACCGACCAGTGGACACGCGGTGCATTGTGGGCACGATGACTGACCTCTTCCCTCTGCCCTGCAGGCCAGTTCACCCTTAGAGACATGTATGAGCAGTTCCAGAACATCATGAAGATGGGACCCTTCGGACAGATCATGGTAACCTCAGATGCTCACCTGCAACACCTGAGCCGGGTCACATGGTGTGGACCGACCGGGTCACATGGTGTGGACTTCAGTTCCAGGTCTTCAGAATTGGAGGTTGTTTTCACACATGTTTGTGTGTCTCTGTTGTGTGTGTGTGTGTGTGTGTGTGTGTGTGTGTGTGTGTGTGTGTGTTGTGTTCAGGGGATGATTCCGGGTTTTGGTACTGACTTCATGAGTAAAGGAAACGAACAAGAATCGATGGCCAGACTGAAGAAACTGATGACCATCATGGACAGCATGAACGACCAGGGTAACACACACACACACACACACACACACACACACACACACACACACACACACACCTTTAGTTGTCTTTAATGGAGGCCGGCTGAGGGTCTCTGACTTGGGCCACTGGTTATGTTCCCTCCAGAACTGGACAGTAAAGACGGAGCGAAGCTGTTCAGTAAGCAGCCCAACAGGATCCAGAGGGTGGCCCGCGGGTCTGGTGTCGCCACCAGAGACGTCCAGGAGCTCCTCACTCAGTACACCAAGTTCGCCCAGATGGTCAAGAAGATGGGAGGCATCAAGGGACTGTTCAAAGGTAACGGGGGTCTGAGGAGGTCTGAGGAGGTCTGAGGGAGACTAAGGAGGACTGAGGAGGTCTGAGGGAGACTGAGGAGATCTGAGGAGGTCTTAGGGAGACTGAGGAGGTCTGAGGGGGGATTGAGGAGATCTGAGGGAGACTGAGTGTTTGAACTTTTGTCTTGATGTATTTGTTTGGTGTCCTCAGGAGGAGACATGTCCAAGAATGTGAACCCATCTCAGATGGCCAAACTGAACCAGCAGATGGCCAAGATGATGGACCCCCGAGTCCTGCACCACATGGGTAAGACCTGAACCCCTGGACTCATCTGGACCTCGTGAGGGAGTGTGTGTTGCTCACCTGTGTGTTTTTCAGGTGGGATGGCGGGACTTCAGTCGATGATGCGTCAGTTCCAGCAGGGAGCCGCCGGAAATATGAAAGGCATGATGGGATTCAACAACATGTGACCGCCGACCAATCAGCTGCCTTAAAACAAAGAAGAACTTAAAGCTCCACCTCCTGAAATGTGGAGGGGGACGTAGCTTGGAGCAACCAGTCCTCTGCTGCTGTTCACCAAAAAATGAAAAGATTTCTGCTTTTAGAAAAACACCAGAAGAAGAAGAAAATAAAGATGTAAAGGAGCAGTTCGACATTTTAAAGAATTGGACTGCTGCTTAATACGAAGATGATGATGAGGAGGAGGAAGAGGAGAAGGAGGAGGAAGACGGGCTGGCTATTTTCAGGCCCCATTAATTTAATTGTAATGTTTGTGTAAACTTTAAAAGGAGCAGGGTCGCTCCTGTCCCGTGTTTATTTCACTGTCAAGTTTGACTTTGTCACTTTTAGCTCAACAGTTGGAAACGTTTGAGATTTTCAAAATAAAGTCTAAATATTTTGAGAGAACCAAGTTTTATTGTTTCCTACAGAATCAAAAACAGGATTTTTCAGGCTAGAGCGCAGCAGCGGAGTCAGCCCTATAAACCCAGATGGGTACCACTGAGTAATAAAGCCTTACATCTTCTTACTTATACATCTTACTTAATCTAATTAGTGACGCGCATGAATGGATGAACGAGATTCCCACTGTCCCTACCTAGTATCTAGCGAAACCACAGCTAAGGGAACGGGCTTGGCAGAATCCGCGGGATTTTTAAAAAAAAATTCCCCTCGGGGATTAATAAAGTAACTACCTAACCTAACCTTACAAATTAAAGGCCCTCATTTCAAATTAAAAGCCTTTGTTTAAAATCCAAAGCTTGTTTCAATTTAAAGGCCCTAATTTCAAATTAAACGCACTTGTTTAAATATTTTTTATTCACATTTCAATTTAATGGCCCTTATTTGAAATTAATAGCGCTTGTTTCAATTTAAAGGCCATCATTTCAAATTAAAAGGCCTTTATCCAAAATTAAGATATTTTGTTTCATATTAAACAACATTGTTTCAAATTAAAAGTCCTTTGGAACATTTGGAAAGTCTACAAGAGCCTCACTGAAATTATTTTATCCCCATTCAAGTGAACACAGGTCTAAACAGGAAGTCAGCCAGCTCAGTGTACATACTCTTCCATAAAGCATGCTCAGTACACATTCATCCAGCCACCAGACAGCAGATTTAAAAAACTGTACATGATATTTCTTTGGTGGTTTAGTCAGTGAACCCAATATCTATGTTAAAGTTCCTGAACAGCAGGTTTAAATGTGGAATCTGTTGTCAAAGGCAATGTTTTGGGTTGAGATGAGAAAAACTAATGACACAAAAGTTGTAACACTCAGGAAAACTGAAATATTTGGTAAAAAGTCACAATAGTTAAAAGAATTGTAGTAAAATATGTATTTACATTTTTTTCCCTGTAGAAAATATTTTGACAAATAAGTGATTTCATCTAGTTTAAAGACCTCCTACAATAACAAAATCTCAAGATTTCTCCTGAACCACAGAAAGAGAAGAGAATGTGGTTCCTGAAAACCGCTCAGAGTGACACCTCTGCTTATTTCGCCTCCCTGTGTCTTGACGTGGCGCCGGCCCGCCGCCATGTTGTTTTTCTTCGTTGTCAGCGTAGAGGAGCGGCGGCTTCGGAGCGGCGGTGAGTCACTGATTTACCTTCTGACATTGAGTTACCTGGACCTGACAGACTTCCAGCGTCACCTGGACTCCGTGAGGTCACCTGTCAGTGCGTCCTGTAGCTGCTACCTGTGACGTTAGTGACGCAGTGGAACACCGGCTCAGTTGGCTGCTGTTAGCCGTTAGCTCGGAGGCGTGATAGTTAGTTTAATCCAAACCTTCCGCTCCAGGTGGATTGATTGACGATACTGCTGCTGAACCCGAAGGTGTCACACAGGTACCTGCTGAAGTCAGCCTGTGTACTGTCGCAGCATCTTTGATTTGAGACTGGAGAAACCGAACAGACTTTAAATAGTGGGAAATTGATCAGATTTTGGTGGGTGGAGGTAGAGAAGTTTATATGTTTATATAGAGAAAACATGTCGCTGAATGTTTGGAGGATGAACTCTGAGCTGCAGGCAGGATTTAACCAACACTGAGTTCATGAGTCCAGTTGAACCCAGCAGAACCAAACAGAGAAACGGGCCACCAACCAAACTCTGTACAAGTTTTGTAGTATTTTAAGAAATTGTATGTCGGCAAGATTACAGAGAAACTAGCTGCCAGATTTTGATGAAACTTGGTGGAAGTGTGAAGTCGGGTCCGAGCAAGAACCCACTAAATTCTGGAGTGGATCTGAATCACGGGGCGGATCCAGGAATTATTTTTACTCTTTCATTAACATTGAGATACTTAATACAGTACATCTTAACATCCAGTAGATGGCAGTAAACTTCAATAGAGGGGAACTAGAACAGTCAGTAGTTATTAAGCTACAGTACTCTGATATTGCTTCCACCTCTCCCCAGCTTTTACCCAACATTGTGACCCCCTCCACCACCCTACGTTGCCATGGCAACCTTCCCAGAGTACATCGCCCAGAACGAGGAGCGCGACGGTGTCCGCTTCAGCTGGAACGTGTGGCCCTCCAGCCGGTTGGAGGCGACCCGGATGGTGGTGCCGGTGGCGTCTCTGTTCACTCCCCTGAAGGAGAGGACCGACCTCCCGCCGATCCAGTATGAACCGGTTCTCTGCAGCCGTGCCACCTGCCGCGCTGTCCTCAACCCGCTGTGGTAAAGCATCACCATCTGTCCTAACGTCTGTCTGTCTGTCTGTCTGACTGACTGACTGACTGACTCCCACCTGTTTGTGTGTTTCAGCCAGGTGGACTACAGAGCCAAGCTGTGGGCCTGTAACTTCTGCTACCAGAGGAACCAGGTGAGTCCAGAGTGTCCTTCACCTGTCTGACAGGTGGACACTGCAGAGACGTTGACACTTTGTCCTTCCCTTCTGTCTCAGTTCCCTCCATCTTACGCGGGAATCTCTGAGGTGAACCAGCCCGCCGAGCTGCTGCCTCAGTTCTCCACCATCGAGTACGTGGTCCAGGTGAGACTGGTAGACAGGTGCAGGCGTCGACACGGGTAGCAGACCCACCACGTCATCACATGTGTGACCCCGGTCTCTGTCCTCAGCGGGGCCCTCAGATGCCGCTGGTGTTCCTATACGTGGTGGACACCTGCATGGAGGACGAGGACCTGCAGGCTCTGAAGGAGTCTCTGCAGATGTCCCTGTCTCTGCTGCCCCCCACGGCTCTAGTGGGACTCATCACCTTCGGGCGAATGGTCCAGGTCCATGAGTTGGGCTGCGAGGGGATCTCCAAGAGCTACGTCTTCAGGGGGACCAAGGACCTGAACGCCAAGCAGCTGCAGGTAGATCAGGGTCCACTTGTAGTCCTTCAGAACTGGTTCACTGTCCAGAGTCTCCGTCAGCACAGTGGTTCTCCAACCAGCTTCGTGTTTGTTGCAGGAGATGCTCGGTCTGACCAAACCTTCGGCTGCTCAGGGACGAGGACCTCAGACAGCTCCGCAGCCTCTGTCCAACAGGTAAACTCAGAGTCGGTGTGACGTGTATTAAACGTGTTTTAGGCGTGTTCTTGTTTCATTCCTCTCGGTGATCTTCACTCCAGGTTCCTGCAGCCGGTCCAGAAGATTGACATGAACCTGACTGACCTGTTGGGGGAGCTGCAGCGCGACCCCTGGCCCGTCACTCAGGGCAAGAGGCCGCTGCGCTCGCTGGGCGTCGCCATGTCCATCGCCGTGGGCCTGCTGGAGGTAAGAAGACATAATGGGTCACAGTTCAGATTATAGACCATATGTAAAAGTGGACGTAGCTTTCGGATCTGAAAAATGAGGCTAATGCAGTGCCTTAAACTTCAATACCACCGAGTGCCACTCGAGTTTCACTCCAAACACGCCGGTTTCCATAGACTCCCATTCAACTTCTCTCATCAAATACAAAGTCAATAAAATGTCTCCACCAGTTATCTCGGTGTAGTTAGCTAAAGTCACTCCTTCTTATTAGTTTTCTGGAGGTCCATCTGAAAATAATCCGTAATAATTAGAAAATAAGCTTAAAAAGATGGGTTTTGGGGGCATGTCTGTTTGATTGACAGGCCTGTGGTGCGGTCATGTAACAGGTATCGGTGGGAGGGACGTAGTAAAGTCAGTTTTCCAATCAGATCAGTCAGATCCACCGCTCGCTCCTCCCCCTTCTCGTCCAAATATGGTCACTTCCTGCTCCAATCCACTCCGAACTACCAAGATGGTGACAGACAGAATTTGAACTGGAGGCTTCATAACGTTCACAAAACAATGGGTGACGTCACTGATGGATGATGCTTGGTCTGACGCCACATGGAGTGTAATTCACGTTTTTACCCACAGTGCACCTTCCCCAACACCGGTGCTCGGATCATGACATTCATCGGCGGTCCGGCGACGCAGGGGCCCGGCATGGTGGTGGGAGACGAGCTGAAGACCCCCATCAGGTCCTGGCACGACATCGAGAAGGACAATGCCAAGTTCATGAAGAAAGCCACCAAAGTGAGTGAGAGCTCAAGATCTAGTCACCTTTGACCTCATGATGGCTTGTTTAATGCTGTGTTTAATGTGTTTTTGTTGCAGCACTACGAGTCTCTGGCCAACAGAGCATCCACCAATGGCCACATCATCGACATCTATGCGTGCGCTCTCGATCAGACTGGCCTGTTGGAGATGAAGTGCTGCTCCAACCACACCGGGTACACACACAAACACGCACACGTTTATACTTCATGAGAAGATCGTTAGCGCCCCCCTGTGTTTGTCTGTGTGACCTGACGGTGTGTGTCTGTCTCTTTAAGAGGTTACATGGTGATGGCCGATTCCTTCAACACGTCTCTGTTCAAGCAAACCTTCCAGAGAGTTTTCACCAAAGACATCCAGGAATCCTTCAAGATGGCCTTTGCTGCCACGCTGGAGGTCAAGGTACGAGAGGAGGGACGCCGAGAACACAAAGGCCCAATCTCACCTGAGTCAGACCAATAAACCCCACTTGTGTTTCCTGTTTCAGACATCCAGAGAGATCAAAGTGTCCGGAGCCATCGGCCCCTGTGTGTCGCTGAACGCCAAAGGACCCTGCGTCTCTGAGAACGTACGTTAACCCCCAAACTATGCTCTGCACTGCCCCCTACAAGCAGAGACAGGAACACTGTCCTCTACAAGCAGAGACAGGAACTACAGAAACACTGTCCTCTACAGGCAGAGACAGGAACTAAAGAAACACTGTCCTTTACAGGCAGAGACAGGAACTACAGAAACACTGTCTTCTACAGGCAGAGACAGGAACTACAGAAACACTGTCTTCTACAGGCAGAGACAGGAACTACACAAACACTGTCCTCTACAGGCAGAGACAGGAACTACACAAACACTGTCCTCTACAGGCAGAGACCGGAACTACACAAACACTGTCCTCTACAGGCAGAGACAGGAACTAAAGAAACACTGTCCTCTACAGGCAGAGACAGGAACTACAGAAACACTGTCGTCTACAGGCAGAGACAGGAACAACACAAACACTGTCCTCCACAGGTGTAATTACTTGTAGTTTTTTCTATGTAGTCAAACAGAAGTTAAAAGTTCACATCCAGGTTATAAATCAGTTTGAGCACGTGTAGTTACCATGTTTTGCCTGTGGAGGGCAGTATGACACTGTATAAATGTTTTTTTCACACTGTAATTATGTTTTTCAGGAGATCGGGACAGGAGGAACCTGTCAGTGGAAGATCTGTGGGCTCGACCCGTGCACCACGCTGGCTCTTTACTTCGAGGTCGTCAACCAGGTATGAACTTTGACCTCTGACTTTTGGCTGTTCTTATACATTCACACAAATGATGTGGAACATTTAGAGTGATGTCTCGGCACAGGGCAATGTAGGCAGACCCGCTGTCAACAAAATAAAAGCTTCAGCTCAGTTCAACAAAATAAAAGCTCCAATTAATGTCACAAACTTGTCAGATCTTCCTGCTGCATAAATATGAGCCAATAACAGACAGACACAGCTAACAGGTGCAGCCACAGGTGAGTTTTAGTTAGCACAGAAATCACACAAAACTAAATATGAACATAAATTAAGTCTGGATCCATTTATTTTATTCATTGTTATAATTATATTGCATGTCTGCAGTTAAACTGATGAGTTTAATAAAGAATTTATGAATTATTAATTGTTGTGCTTCTGGATTACAGGGAGTCCACAAGGGTAGGGTTGGTCACGAGGATCGTGATTAGATGATCACTTCAGTTTAATCTGGACCTACCGCTGGGGCTGATGGGAAACACTGACAGTCCACCTGTAGATGAGGCCTAAGATTCTGTGGACTAGCTGGGAATTAAGTCTTTAGTTTATGGGTATTGTTCCACTGGTGTGTGTCCAGGATTTTATGGCGAAGCATCGAAAAGTTGATAAAATCTTTCAATCAGACAGCTCAGCTTCAGGGCTGGTTTATGGTCTGGCACAACTAGTCCATGATGTGTTGATTGTACAAAAAGCCATTCGTCAAATGGAAGGATGAACTCCACGTCCCAGAATGCACTCTTGACAGTCACCTTTCAGCCTCATTGTCCCTGCAGTTACAGAAAGTGTTTGTCTTTGGAGTTAAAATGATGATGATGATGATGATGATGAAGAAGCAGGATCACGGCGGTGTCAGTGTTTCTGGTGATGACGGTGGACTTGTGGTTGTAGAGGCTGTCGTTGTTGTGCTGATGTGATTGGTCATGTGCAGGTGGAGGGCGGAGCTCTGGGGGCGGGACTGCAGACACATCTCAGAACAGGGACACCTCTGGATAAACCTTCTGAAAGTTCGACGCACTGCCACCCTGTACCTGCTGGAGTCACACCGACGCAGACGTTATGTTTGCGTTAAAAAAATGACATCATACTGATACTTCACAACTAATGTGACCCTTGTACAAAGGGAATAACCTGGAAGCTGTGTGGTCTCACTTACGTCTGCGTCATGCAGGTGATCCAGGGGTTGAGGGCGGCGCTGGTCAGAACCAGCCATGCAGAGAGGGCGGAGGTCACAGCTGGACTCTGTTGACCGCTGAAGGTCTCGTACAGACACACTGAGATGTAGGGCAGCCAGCAGACCAACAAACACACTGCAGGCAGACAGGAAACTGTTATCACATGACCACATCAGAACCAGCCAAACACAGGCCATCCTCCCACAGACTGGCTGTAAAAGTTGCTGGGGACCAGTTGCAAGGGTCTAGTGAATGCTCGTAAAGGTCTAGGGACTGGTTATGGAGGTCTAGGAGATCTAGGGGCTGGTTATGGAGGTCTAGGAGGTCGAGGGACTGGTTGTGGAGGTCTAGGGACTGGTTATGGGGGGTCTGAGGACTAGTTGCAGATTGATCTTAATTGATTTCTTGATTAACTGATATATTAGATATTGCTCTATTAGAGCAGTCATTGCAGGTGTAGTCTGCAGGCCGGTGTGGTGACCTGTGTACAAATGTAGTAAGAGTAATGAGTTTTATTTCAGAATTCATCAGAACTTACGGGTTCTCTAACTGGTCAGAAGACTTCAGGCTGTGAAACTCTATTTATATTTAAAATTATGTGTAATGACTGAGACATCTGAAATGTCAGTCTGCAAACATCACAGGGAGGAAGGCAGTTTCATTTGTGGGCAGAACGTGTGCTCATAAAACTCAGCACAAACAGCAGAATCATGTGTGTATGTCGCCATGACAACGGGGCCACAGCAGCCATGTTGGACGTCTGAGATAAAAGGTGAGCAACAGGGACAGAGAGAGTCACAGTGACTCTGAGGATCAGCATCCATGTTTACCTTCATGACTCACTATCATTACTCAAAGAAGAGCTCAATGATGGTGCCCTGTTTAAATCACTGTGGTCACCTGGACTCAAATTGTTTATATTTTAGTTACATTTATTGTAAGTCCTATTTCAGAGGAAAACCTTTTTGAACACCAACAACTGCTTGTAAAGTCTCCAACGTCCGTCTCAGAACTTTATTTTATCTAGTTATGTGGAGGTTATCTGCTAAATTATACATTTTTAATTTCTAATGTGTAGGTCATGTTGGTATTTCAAAGCTGCTTCATGAAATTTACTGAAACCTGGTGGAAAAATACCAGCTCTAAAAATAGTCTGCAAAATATAACTGTGGACAGACGTCTCGTTGTAGGACTAGTTGAGGAGCTAAAGGACTAGTTGCAGAGGTTTGTGAACAAGTTGCAGAGGTTTGTGGACGAGTTGCGTATTCTTATGTTCGACATACTTTAGCCTCAGAAAAGAGCACAAATTTAGAGAAACGTTTCAGCAAAGGTTTGGATGTACAACACCAGTTCGTCAGGGAAGACAGATGAGGTGACTCGCTATCAGGGCGGAGCATGAACTCACCTGAGGTCGCGACCATCACGATGGAGCTCCTCAGGTAGTGGTTGGCAGGAACGTAGAAGCAGTGCAACTCGTTGCACATGAACGTTCCCCTCCTGGCCTGCTTCCGGGCCACGTAGACGATGTATCCGTACAGAGAGCACGAGGTGACGATCGGCGCCACGATGCCCAAACCCATCCACAGCACCACAAAGTACCTGTCGTCAGGGATGAACTTCGGGCAGCAGAGGAACCGAGACTCGCTGTAGGCGTAGCTGCCAAAACCCAGCAGCGGCAGGGCAGCGTTCACCAGGCAGAAGAGCCAGACCAGGACCAGGACCGCCTGGGTACGCCGGGCTGTCCAGATGCTGCAGTAGCTGAGGGCGAAGCAGATTTCTGTGAATTTGTCTACGGTGGTCCAGGTGAGCGCGTGGATGGAGGAGGTCTGCAGGAGGAGGAAGATGAAGCCGCTGCCCTGACAGAGGGCGCCCTCGCTGGGGTACCGGCCCGGCCACGAGAGGCTGTTGTGGGCTCCTAAGGGGATGGTGGAGAGTCCGAGGGCCAGGTCGCTGAGGCTGAAGCTCAGGGTCAGGCCCAGCGTGTCGGACCGCAGCTCCTTGTTGAGGAGGAGCACCAGCAGGAGGAGGAGGTTCCCACAGACCGAGCCCACACTGGACAGAACCATGAGGGTGGCGTACAGGGCTCTCAGAGCGTCCGCCATCTTTAGACAGACTCACAGTTACGAGGTTACATCACCGATTACACAGGACATCAGAAGGCTCCTCAGTTCCTTTAATGACCACTTGATGCCACTGCAAGAAGCTGACTGATACTGATGACTTGAACAACTTCTTCACCGGTGGCGTCCTCTTTCACACGAGTTGGACTTCTTGGTTCTGATGGTTTGAAAAAGTCGTCCACGTCAAACTGGAATGAACGATCACTGAGCTGAGGATGTAGTCTCCGACAAAGCTTACAATACAGTCCTGAGATCTGTTCCAAGGCAGCTTAGCGAGGCAGCTTAAAAAATTTCCCCTCGGGGATTAATAAAGTATATACCTACCTACCTAGCAGACGTTAACACCATGAGTCATGTCCCCTCACTGACTCCCAGGGACGCCCCACCAGTCAGTCAGAACTGGAGGAACCTTTCAGACGAGACCTAAAACTTATTAAAGAACCTCAAACAAGTCCAGCTGCCCTTTGATAACACTTGGATCGATGAATCAGATTCAGGAAGCTGAACTCCAGACGTCCTCCATGTCGTCGTTCAGTCGGGGTCTGAGTCTCCTGATAAAAGACGTGGTCAGCAGGGTTTACCTGAGGTTTGATGAGTCACAGCCGAGCCAACCAACCCTGATGTCGGTGAAACACCAATGACCAAACATTTCCAGGAACCTTTTTCTTGGATTTGTTCCTGGTCCCCTGAAGTTCCCCTGACCCAGAAACTGTCCAGGGGGGGGTCAGCGAAATCATGAAACCTCCAGTTCCTGGAAACAGAAGAAGGTTCTGATGGTTTCCTTGGTACCGAGGACGTCTGGGTCAACGATCAGACCAAGTGATCGCTGATATCCATCGATGGAGAGTGTGATCTGAGTCTGATCCAACTCTGAGCAGGAGGCGTGTCCTGCTCAGTGTGTGTCTCCGGAGGCAGCGTTGCCATGGGGCACGTGTCCGTCACCTGCTGAGATGATGATGATGAGGAAGACACACACACAGTTATCTGCTGACAGTAAAGTCAACACTACCTGAATGTCCAATTTCCTGTGTCAGTGGGGGGGACAAATTTGGTTTTTCTAAACCATCGGATATTTTGTGCCGTCCTCACGTTGGGACGGACTTTTAAAGATAGAAAGTTTTCTAAATGAAGACACCAAAACAAAACCTAGTTTCAAAGTGTGTGTGTGTGTGTGTGTGTGTGTGTGTGTGTGTGTGTGTGTGTGTGTGTGTGTACACATGTGTCACGCTGCCTGACTCGGGTAATAGCAGGTGTGCAGGTGTGTAATCATCACCATCATCAATCCTGCTGAACCTCAGACCGCCGAGGAGCTCGTGTGTGAAACAGCCAATCAGAGCGCAGTGTTTTATGAGTGTTCGGTGACTTCATGAGGTTCACATTGTAATTTCGCAGTCTTGCTTTGACAACAAACTTTAAAATAAATCATTATTGACCACAGAGCTGCCACACACCTGAAGCTGCCGACCTCTGCTGTGATTGGTCCAACCAGACGTGATTGTTGATCCGACCCGTCTCTTGTCTCCTGCAGCACAACGCTCCGATCCCGCAGGGCGGACGCGGGGCGATCCAGTTCGTCACTCAGTACCAACACTCGTCAGGACAGAGACGCATCCGGGTCACCACCACGGCCAGGAAGTACGACGGCACACCTGCACTTTACACAACTCGTTTCATCAGGAAACACACTCACACCCAGCAGCCAATCACAGGGCAACTTTTAGGAAACCATATGGTCGTTTAATTGAAGGATTTTACTTTATGAAATTTGTCCTTGTTTGTCCTAAAATTTAAAAAAAAAAAAAAAAAAAAAAAAGGTTTCTGGTTGCAACACTGTGAGTGACCACTAGAGGCGGTGCTGAAAGATCTGTTGATATATCTGACCGGCATTAAAGTCACATCATCTGCTGCTTCCTCCCCGTCCAGCTGGGCTGACGCTCAGACTCAGATCCAGAGCATCGCCGCATCTTTCGATCAGGAGGCAGCGGCCATCTTGATGGCGAGGTTGGCGGTGTACCGGGCGGAGACGGAGGAGGGGCCGGATGTCCTCAGGTGGTTGGACAGACAGCTGATCAGACTGGTACGCAGACGAACGTGGACTCAGATCATTAACGGGATTAGGATGTGGTTCTTAAATGCGTCTGTGTTTGTGTTCAGTGTCAGAAGTTCGGAGATTACCACAAAGACGACCCGAACTCCTTCAGGTTCTCCGAGACCTTCTCCCTCTATCCTCAGGTGATCCGCATCCCATAATACCCTGCACCTCCTCTTCTACATCCACGGTTACTCCTGAAACACGTGGGTGGAACCTTCACTGACGCTTTTGTGTGTGTTCTGGTTTCAGTTCATGTTCCACCTGCGGCGCTCTCCGTTCCTGCAGGTGTTCAACAACAGTCCAGACGAGAGCTCATACTACCGACATCAGTTCAACCGGCAGGACCTGACGCAGGCGCTCATCATGATCCAGCCGGTGCTGTACGCCTACTCCTTCAACGGACCGCCTGAGGTATGTGCACAATAGGGTACACACCTGAGTGTTGTGACTTTGTTTAAAAAAAACTCTGCAGCAGGGGAGTGACTCTGAAGTTTAAATGTTGAGAAACAGGAAGTCAGAGTGTGTGTGTGTGTGTGTGTGTGTGTGTGTGTGTGTGTGTGTGTGTGTGCGTGCGTGCGCGCTCATTCCAGCCAGTCCTGTTGGACAGCAGCAGCATTCTCCCGGACCGAATCCTGCTGATGGACACGTTCTTCCAGATCCTCATCTACCACGGAGAGGTAAGCACTGAACACCTGGACACCTTTCACAGCTGGAAGGCTGAATAAACTCGCGTAGTTCAACACATACCACGCACCATTAGACCGAGGAGGGCAGGGAGGAGAGATGATTGGTCACCTAATGTTAATTATAACAACCACATTTCCCGTACACCCAGTCACTTCCTGTTCTGTGGTTTGTCTTGATGATGAGAGGAGAAAGAGCTGCTGACTGGAAATGAGTTATTTTGTGTGATATAATCTGCTGCAGCGCAACACCAGCTGTGCTTATTTATCCATCACCTGCATTCATATCTAATCATTATCATTAAATCATAAAAGGCAATCAATGATTTACTTCTATTAGTCTGAAAGCACTATTAATCAGGATTTTACAAAGTAAACAGAAAAACAATAAGCTTTGTCTCCTCCTCTTCATTATCAGATCTCTGCAGAAACATGAAAAATAAATACAAATTCTATATGGACTCTGGTGAGTCATCGGTCGAAACGATATTATGATGTTTGTATAAAATAATCGCACACTCATAACTCTCATGATTTTATTGAGCAGATGAAAATCAACATGTCAGCTCACAGCACCTCATTTATTTCAACTCCTGTGACCACTTCAAAGACATCAGGAAAAAACAGAACCTATTCAGAAAAAAACAAAGCCACAACATGAATTTACAATAAAAACTGGAAGTTCACACTACGTGTGTGTGTACAATAACTTCTGTGTGTCTGCCTCAGACGGTCGCTCAGTGGAGGAAGGCCGGCTATCAGGAGATGGCCGAGTACGAAAACTTCCGACACCTCCTTCAGGCTCCGGTGGACGACGCTCAGGAGCTGCTGCACACCCGCTTCCCCATGCCGAGATACATCGACACGGAGCACGGAGGCAGCCAGGTGGGAGCAAACACAACAACATATCATGTTTATAACACTAATACACACACTATACAACACAAGTAGCGTCATAGGATAGTCTATCATAGGCGACAGGCTGTAGTATGACTTTTTTTTTCTTTTTTTTTTTTCCACATTTCGGACCATGACATACATCAATAGAAACACGCATCAAATACTTGTACACAGGAGTTCTCATTGTCGCTCTGATGCTTTCAGGCTCGCTTCCTGCTCTCCAAAGTGAATCCCTCCCAGACCCACAACAACATGTACGCCTGGGGACAGGTAAGACTCTCACCTTTAATCTCAGACACCTTTAAACATGGACCAATGAGACGCACTGCTGACATGAGTCATACCCTCTGCAGGAGTCTGGAGCGCCCATCCTGACAGATGACGTCAGCCTGCAGGTGTTCATGGACCACCTGAAGAAACTCGCTGTCTCCAGCGCCGCCTGATCCCACCTTACCCGTTCTGACCCTGACCTCACCTGTCTGTTATATATGTTTTATTTGAATTTGCTGCCTCAATTGCCATGACAACCTGTGAACCAACCAACAACCACCCTCAGCCTGCTGTCAGCCAATCAGCAGCAGCTTTAGGACAGTGACAGCCAATAGTTTTTTGTCATTCATCTATTACAGATGTAACTTTAAAAAAAATGTATGACACAACAGCAGCGCTTACACACATTATCCACAACCATGATTTCCACAATGATAGTCTCCGTGTGATTTTCAAATAGAGATCTTTAAATGTGAACCAGGAAGGAGTAAGTGATGGCTGTTCGGAGAGCTTTCTGATTGGTGGAAAAGACTGGTGTTATTTTGAATCTTCAGCAGCATGTTGTCGGGATCAGAAGTATTAAAGTGTTGGTTGTTCAATATAATTATTTTACACAGTTGGAAAAAACGTTTGTCCATCCTTCCTCTGCCGTCTCTTCGTTTGCCC
This sequence comes from Embiotoca jacksoni, assembly GCF_022577435.1. Taxonomy (NCBI): domain Eukaryota; kingdom Metazoa; phylum Chordata; class Actinopteri; family Embiotocidae; genus Embiotoca; species Embiotoca jacksoni. Next base: position 1,085,853 of record NW_027185378.1, read on the forward strand.
ATTTTAAAGCCATCGTACACTAAAGGTCCTGCAGACATTGTCATTTTTTCTTTCTCATGTTTCTAATAAAACTGCTGAGAAGAGCTTCACTGTGTTTGTGTCTTTCTAAAACAGTTAACGTTTGGGTTTCCATAAATCTACAACGTAAAATGAATGTTGAAAAAAAAGTCAAATAAAAATAAAAAGTCATACTATAGCATCTCGTGTGAAATATGAAAAAAAGTAATATTATTGCATGTCCTCCAAAATATGGAAATAAGTCACACATGCGTGTCGTCCAAAAAGTGAAAAAAAAGTAATACTATAGCATGTCGTCTAAAATATGATATAAAAGTCATACTGTAGCTTGTCGTCCGAAATTTAATAAGAAAGTCATTAAAAGTAATAAAAGCCACGTCAAGGGCAAGAATCAAGCCTGGGACCTTCTGACTGGGAGACAACAATGCTAACCACTGCACCACCGTGCTATCTTCAATAATATGTTTAAAAGTCAGACAAACACGCAATAAAGGCAGCACAACTTTGCAGTTGCTAGAGTTGTCATCTCACAATCAGGAAGTACTGGGTTCGATAGAGGGCTTGGAACTCTGTCTGTGGAGGATTGCATGTTCTTGCTTGGAGTGTGACTTTGTCACATTTATGATTACATGCATGACATTTGTTTTACATTATGGACTACATGCATGTCATCCATATTTTGGACGACATATTTTTAGGTTATTACTTATGCAGGAACATGCAAATTCCATATAGAAAGTCCCAGGGACCTCTAGACTGTGAGACAACAACGCTGACAACTGCACCATTGTGTTGCCTGACATAACTTGAACGGAAGTCATACTTATAGCTGTCATCAGAAATAGCACAAAAAAGTCATACTTCCTTAATGTCGTCCGAAATATGATTAAAAAAACTCGTTCAAAATGTGAAAAAAAGTCATACTATAGTGTCCTTCGAAATATGAAAAAAAGTCATAATCATGTCGTCCAAAAATTGATAAAAAAAAAAGTCATTTAAAATATTTTAAAAAGTCATACTATAGCATGTCGTTCAAATTATTATTATGTTTTTTTTTTTATAATAAATGTCATTGTCTGTCATAATACATTTAATAGTGTAGTATGTTTAAAAAAAAGTTTCCATAAATCTACATGAACTGAACTATTGTGTGAGAGGGGAACACTGCCCCCCTGTGGGAGAACATGTCAACAGCAGCTGTTTGATCTGCAGCTGAATCACAGATCACAAATATACTTGTGTCTGCTGAGCTGAGCACAAAAACACAACATAGAGCCACTGATGGCATCAGTTACAAGGGTTCCTCCTCCTCACTGTCCCTGTTGCCACGGTAATAACCCTCCATCAGCTAAACAAACAGGAATAATAACAGAAACCAGTTTGTAACCAGTTCTAACCCGGGTTTGTTGCCGTGGAGGTGAGCACCGACACGTGTCTGAAAAGCTAAGCTGAACCGTTTGATCATCAGCTGACACGCTATGGGATCGGGACTGCAGGTTGAGACACTGACAGCAGTTTACATTCAGGGTCTTTTATTTTGTTAATGAGCCTGGTCCCTCACAAGAAGTTATCTCCTGGTTAAACCTCCATCTTTGACTGAGAGCAGCAGGATGCCCGATCAATAATCAATAGTGTACTTGTGTGTGACCTCACCTGAATCCTCCGGTCAGTCGCAGTGAGGTGTCGCAGGGTGGATGACATCAGGGCCTGACTTCATCCTGCACGGTGCCTTAGGTGTTAGGGTCTGTCATGAGACGGTGTCATCAGCCCAGAAGTCTCCTCACCTGCTGAGGTAGATGGACAGATCACAAGAAGAACAGTCATGACGGGAACACTGATGAAATAAGAAATTAATAAAAACATGAACAAAATGGGACGTGGCCTCAAACACCAGTGAGGACTGGACAAAGCGTCCTCTCATACTGATGCTGATGATGTCACACTAGTAAGTTGGACCTCGGCGATGATGTCATGGTGAACTTTAAAAACTGTCCCATCAGAAGGAGGTAGGTCACACATTCCTCCAAAACGTAAGTCTTTGGGCTATTAACCAAAGTCAAACAAGATGAGAATCAACACAGACACGCACACTAGTACGCATGACGACAACAGTCCATTAGTCGTGCCTCTGCCCTCTACAACCGTCCACTTCCTGTCATTTTTCACACTTCCTCCGGGAAACAGGAAGCATCTGAGTCACCGTGACAACAATCATCCCCCAGTGTGTGTGTGTGTGTGTGTTTCCACTGTTTGTACTCATACAATACAGTTGTATGTGTGTGTGTGTGTGTGTGTGTGTGTGTGTGTGTGTGTGCGTGTTAAACTGATCAAACTGATTTCAGCTTGAATGAAGCCAACAGAGAATCCTGCTCTCTCATTGGCTGCTGAGGTTGCAGGAATCCTTGAAGATGTCCCTGGGTCTTTGAGGAGGTTTGAGGTTATTGGTGATTACTACATTTAAAGGTCCAAGTTCCTCATCTGTACTTTGCTTCTGTTCCTGTGCTTCTCAGTGTGGGATCAATACGTTCATCTAATCAATCAATAACAGTTAATCTATTCTGAATCTGAAAAATGTTGAAATTCTGACTGAGGTTTGGTACAAACATCTTAGAGGTTTCAGAATGTGGACTTATTTGCTCCTCTGGAGGAAACCAGCTCACCTTATCAAGACTCAACACACTTCCTGTGCAGGAGGAGGTGGGGGCATTAGGGGGCGGAGGGCTAGGGGGAGGTACTGTGGTGGATGAGGGGTGAGACTGGCAGTCAGTCTGTCAGCAGAGCTACTGTGGAGAAGCTGGGATCATATCAAAACAAGAAGTGGACAAAAGTGTGTTTTAAAGACGGAGAAAACAAAAGAAGAGGAAATCATAAAGAGAGGAGGAGAAGAAGAAGTGTGGATAAAGGAGGGTAATCGCTTTTCAGAGGTGTATCGAAGAGGACGGGTTGGAAACGGTAAGAAAAAGGACTCAACAAACTCACATTAAATTTAATAAATTGATTATTGATGTTGACTCCGGTCTTTGGGAGACAGAGTTAAAAAGAAACAGATCAATAGAGCTGACAATAACGAATAAAGGGTTCAAACTATTAGATAAATGTACCAAGTGATCTTCCTGCCTGGCCCTGTCGCTATGGAAATGAAATAGCCCTGGTCTAGTATTTCGTAAGAAACGTCATAGGTATGTCATTAGAAACATTGTTGTACAATATGTCGTTAAAAAGTCTATATATATGTATATATAGACTTTTTTACTTTTTTTTATATATATATATATGTACAGATAGTAAATAGCAGTTTGTCCAAAAATGATGGTATAGCATGTCGTAAAAAATTCACCATTTATTATGTGGTAAAACGGAATTATGGTAAAAAAAAAAACCTGAATCGTATAGTATGTCGTAAATAACAATAATATAGAATGTCGTACAAATTGCCATAGTAGAGTATGTTGTACAAAAACGTACCAATATGTTGTAAAAACGTAATAGTATAATATGATGTAAAAAACATGGTAATATGTCATAAGAGGTGTAAAGGTATGCAAACTAACATTTTTATCTTTGTTTTGACAGTGACATCATTACCAAAGGGGGCGGGGCTAAAGGAGATGGAGTTGAGGCTCTGCTGCTGTTGGATCGTCGTCTTCCTACTGAGAAATGTCTCGTCCTCACCGCCTCAATACAACCTCCACCGAACCAGAACTGCTTTCGACCAGGCCATAAAGGACTGCTCCCCCGGTGTCCTCACCACCGTCACTACCAAGCAGGAAGTCGAAGACATCCTGAAGCTCGTCTCCAATTCGGTACCGCCTCTGGATGACTTCACCTTGTGGGTCGGGCTGAAGAAGGTCAAGAACGAGTGCGTGGACCTGTCGTTGCCACTGAAAGGGTTCAGATGGACAGATGGCAGCGGCCAGGAGTTGCAGGTGGTCAACTGGGCGGAGGAGCCGACGCTCACCTGCACCGCGGTCCTATGTGCGGCATTGAAGGTGCAGTTTGACGGGTCGACGGTAACCGGGTGGGGTCTGATCCCTGTCACCTGTAAGAGTCAGTACCAGTTCATCTGCAAGCTGAAGGACGGAGTGACCGGAGGGTCACCTGAGGGCAAAAACACCCCCGTTACACGTGCTACACCAGAACCAACAACTATTGAACCTAAATCTGCCACACCAGAACCATCCGGACCAGCTCCACCTGAAACAAGACCTGCACCATTAAAGCCTGAATCTGTGACACCGCAACCTAAACTTCTGACACCCGGACCAGACATTGAGCTGAAACCTAACCCTGGACCCAGACCTGGCTCCGGTCCAGTGTCGGGACTGGACTTGTGTCACAATCCCTCCATCGAGGGCGAACGCTCCATCAGTCTGGACCCCGACAACAGCAACAGGATTCGAGTGGAGTGCTGGTCCTCGGTCCAGCTGGACCTGACCTGTTCAGGTCGTCCTGGCATGTGGCGAACGCTCGACGGCTCGCCGGCCAACTTCAGCGCCGTCTGCCTGCCGTGCGCCAACGGCTTCCGGAAAGACACATCCGGACACTGCATGGATGTGGACGAGTGCGGCGCCGGCGACCCCTGCAGGCACACCTGCCTGAACACCGAGGGTTCCTACAGGTGCGTCTGCTACGACGTCAATGGGAAGCAACACGACGAAAACTCTTGGACATGCAAGGACACCGTGAAGATCGACGGCAGCGGCTCAGTTTCAGCCATCCTGATCCCGGTGCTGGTTGCCGTGGCGGCACTGGTGATTCTGTTGGTGATTGTTGGGGTGACGGTGAAGTGCTGCTTGATGAAGCGATCCAAAAAACACGCCACGAAGGAAACAGAGAAGATAGCGATGAAGAGCAAGAATGATAGGGATTCCTTTGAAACAGCCAATGAGACGGCAGCAACATGAGGATTGGTCGAGTGACATCATCATCATTACAGTTCACTGTGGGACAGAAGAATTACTTTTATTGGGTGACGTCATCAAGAAGTCATTTTTGGATTAAAATGTTTTTACTTTTCTGGCCCGTTAAATCCAATATTTATAGATTAATTTATGAATAAATAATTGAGGATTTATTTCTAATTGACCAAATGGACTTCACGTTCTGGACATAACAGAAAAGACCCTATAAATATTTTTTAAATCATTTTTTTAAATCAATTAAAATTTTATGTTCTAAAAATTGTTCATTATTTAAAGACAGAAAAGTGATTCAGAATTATTAATTAGAACATTTCATGATATTTTTAAATGAAATTTTTTTTTGAATCTTTAATGTAATCAATAAAATGTTTTTATATCACATTAATCTTTAATAAATAATCTATAACAACTGAGACTCCTTCAGCATGAACTGAATATGTTTTCATTTGTTTCTACTTTTATGTTTTTACTCTCAGTAAGAAACAAACTGTTGAAATTAATTCAAATCTTTTTAGAATTCGGTTTAAGCTGTGAAGTGAAACGAAGGAATTTTTACTTTTTTTTCTCTTAAAATAAAATGCCTCAATGAATTTCTGTTTCTGAGTTTTACTCTGAGTAAAATTAAACTTTATTAATGTTTGAAGCTTGATGACACTGGAGTTTTAAATGTTCATCAATAAAAGTATTTGTTGTTTTAAGTTAGTTTTGCAAGTTCTATTTGTAAATGACGGGGGGAAATCCTTTGATGAATACTGTTCTATATGGCCAAAAGCATGTGGACACCCAGCCCTTTATTGCCCATAGTAATCACATGGGTTGCTGTCCACATACTTTTGAACATTGAGTGCATTTAATTCCGTCAAATGGGTAGCTGTGAAAATACCACATGGCCAAAAGTATGTGGACACTTACAGGTCACTGTTACATCAACCACATACGAGCAGGTAGTGAGTTTGTTCCAGTGACATGTTTTTAGAGGAGTCGGCACATTTCTATTTATTATACAATATATGGCCAAAAGTATTTGGACATCATTTGGGGTCAACTTTTTACAAATCCCATGAGGCTGCAGCACTGAGCTGTCCACATACTTTTAGCTGGTTACATACAAGGTTTCTGTAGTATAATCTACAGTCACTGTGTGTTTACAAACTGGATTTCCTGTTTCCTGAAGAGCATGATGTTGAGACAGGAAACGATAGGAGCGGTCATCAACCTGAGGCTCGAGGCCCTTCAGAGGATCCAAAGCAGAATCTGAAGGTGATAAAAGGAATAAAAAAGTGTCAAGTTTTTCTGTTATTGATCAGACCTCTGGATCTCTTCCAATCAGACAGACTGAGGCCCACACTGACCCCAGATTGAGTTGAGTTATTTCCTCCTCCTGCTGATCCTGGTCCCGAAAAGGGACTGTGGCACAGAATCCGGTTTGAAGACCTGAACAGGTTTTGTTTTTATTGAAGGTGTCTATTTTTCTTCCACTTGTTTGTGTCGTGAACATTAATCTGTTATTGTTTTGATAATCAATTATTATTTAGTTTATAAAAACAACAACAACTGAACAAAGACAATTTCTGACATATTTTACTTTTAAATGATTTCGGCTGATTGGTTTCGGTGATCAATGAATTCAACAGATTGTTATATTGATAAATGTTATTATCCAATCACATGATAACCGATCAATAGATCATTATATATCTATAGATGTTTCTATATTCATATGGAAAAATTGTGTTATAATTCCGGTTTTTTTTCTCAAACATGAATGACTTCAGTGCAGCTTCAGACCTGATTATTGATTCTTGATCAGTGTTTGTTTGTTTGTTTATTGGTTTGTTTGTTTGTGTTTAGGGGGACGTCTGTTTTGGTTTACATTTGTAAACAGCTGTTTAAATCCTGCGCGGAGGGAGGACACAACTGATCAATAACGTGATGAGATGATTACCCCCCTCCCTCTCTGTACTGGAGGAGCATCTCTCCGGTGTTACCGGATCATATGAGGAGACGCGGCGGCTCCGGTTCATCACTTGTCTGTTTTTCTGGATGAACCTGTCTGAGATGGAGCTGAACACCTCCTCCTCCTCCTCTCCTTCTCCTCTCCCGGTCTCCGTGAGCTCCCTGGAGGACGGCAGCGGCTTCTTCTCGCTGAACGGATCCGGTAGCGACTCGGTGCCCGGCGGCGGAGCGCCGTCGGCGAGCAGCGCGGCTCTCATCTCCTCCATCTACTCGCTGGTGTGTCTGGTCGGTCTGAGCGGGAACTCCATGGTGATCTACGTCATCTTCCGGTACGCCAAGATGAAGACGGCCACCAACCTGTACCTGCTGAACCTGGCGGTGGCGGACGAGCTGCTGATGCTCAGCGTCCCGTTCGTGGTGACCGCTGCGCTGCTGCGCCGCTGGCCGTTCGGCGCGGCGCTCTGCCGCCTCGTGCTCAGCGTGGACGCCATCAACATGTTCACGAGCATCTACTGCCTCACGGTGCTCAGCGTGGACCGCTACATCGCCGTGGTGCACCCGCTGCGCGCGTCCCGGTACCGGCGGCCCACCGTGGCCAAACTGGTGAACGCGTGCGTGTGGCTGTTCTCTCTGCTGGTCATTCTCCCCATCATCCTGTTCGCCTCCACCGCCCCCAACTCGGACGGCTCGGTGGCCTGCAACGTGCAGATGCCGGAGCCGGAGAGACGCTGGATGGCTGCGTTCGCCGTGTACGCCTTCCTTATGGGCTTCCTGCTGCCGGTTCTGGCCATCTGTCTGTGCTACGCGCTGATCCTGAGCCAGCTGCGGGCCGTGGCGCTGCGGGCCGGCTGGCAGCAGCGCTGCCGTTCCGAGAGGAAGATCACGGTCATGGTGACGGTGGTGGTGTCGGTGTTCGTGCTGTGCTGGATGCCCTTCCACGTGGTGCAGCTGGTGGGCGTGTTCCTGCAGCGTCACGACCCCACCCTCAGCCAGCTGGCCGTGGTTCTGGGCTACGCCAACAGCTGTGCCAACCCTCTGCTCTACGGCTTCCTGTCTGACAACTTCCGGCGCTCCTTCCAGAGGATCCTGTGCCTGCGCTGGATGGAGGCCCCCGAGGAGCCCCTGGACTACCTGGACTACTACAGCACAGCCCTGAAGAGCCGCAGACTCAGCCTGGACCAGGACCAGCTAGGGGATGGGGCCCAGCAGGAGGACCAGGACCAGCCAGGGGACAGGAACCAGCAGGAGGACCAGGACCAGCAGCAGGACCAGGACCAGGTGCAACAGGAGGACCAGGAGTGGGTCTCAGTTAGCCGGAACAAGACCGTCCCCAACATCAGCTCCAGGATGTAGTCTGAGCCCTACTGAGGCCTCCAGGACTTACAGGACCAGACTGTTTTCACCTGCCCCTGGTTCTCCTCTGGATGGGTTCAGGTGTTCGGACTCTAGCCTGGATCCTTTCTGTGTTTTTACTCAGTGAACAGCTCGTTCTGTCACCTGCAGGTTCATCAGTAAATAATCACTTATCAGCATCAAAGCCAATCAGCACGGACAGGAAGTGGGAGCCCGGAAATGTAAATTTTAGAGTTCTAATTTTGTTGTACGATTTAAGTTTAATTCAAACCAAAGTTGATTGTTAAATGTCCGATATTTTCACGCAGATCAATAAACGAAGTTGTGTTTTTCAATGCGACCGTACGAGTGAGTTCTGCAGCGGAAGTCATGGTCAGGTCATGTCACGCAGGTCATTAGCCAAAGACAGTGAGGTCTTTATACGACTATTGGTTTGGTGGCGTAATTAACAAAATTTCACTGAGCGGGTTGGGATTCGAGTCCCGAAAAACGCAACATCGATCTCAAAATAGTTTTTGTGCTTAACCCTGACCATGTGTTTTTGTTGTCTTTAAGCCCGTGTATGGCTCTAGAGGCAAAGCCGTGACACTGACACGCTGCCCTCCTCTGGGCTGATGGGTGTATTACACATGTTGCCGTGACAACGGATTGGATTGCTGAAGCGTCGCATTAACGCAATTTCTTAAGAACATTTTGAGTGATTTTCTTCAAACTTGGTACAAACGTTCTCTTGGACTCAAGGATGAGCTGATTTGATTTTAGGGGGTCAAAGGTCACACGGTGACCTCACAAAACACGCTTGTGGCTTTAACTCAAGAATTATTTCACTGTTTAAGACAAAATTTCACTCCAATGTCTGGAAGTATGAGGGCGTTTTTTAAATTCACTCATTAATGTTGACTGTTTGTGTCTTAATCAGCCGATGTGTTATGACGAAGGACAGAAAACTGAGGACAACAACGCTGTGAAGGACGACGAATGTAGCTTGTTTAAACTGGTTTTGGACTCTGTTTCAGACTAGTTTTCAACATAGTTTCAGATTTAGGATTGACTGATTTTGGACTTGGTTTTGGACTCGGTAAGAACTGGTTTTCAACATGGTATAGGACTGGTTTAGGACGTTTTGCACTTGGTTAGGACCTCTTTTGACTTGGTATAGGATTTCGTTTGGAATAGTTTTAGACTGGTTTTGGACTCGGTAAGAATTGGTTTTCAACATGGTTTGGGACACGTTTAGGACAGATTTTTGAATTGGTTTTCGACTTGGTTTAAACTGATTTCGGGCAGGTTTAGGGCTTAGTTAGTACTAGTTTTTTATTTTGTTTTGGACAAGTTTCACAGATTTTGGACTTGGTTTTTGATTTGTTTTGGATAAGTTTAGGATTGGTTTTGGACTCTGTAAGAACTGGTTTTCTACATGGTTTGGGACATGTTTAGGACTGAGTTTTGTACTTGGTTAGGACTAGTTTTTGACCTGGTTTTAGACTTTCAGAATTATTTTGGACTTTGTTTTGGACTTGACTTAAACTGGTTTCGTTCCTAGTTTTGGGCTACTTTTAGACAAATTTTGGACTCCATTATTCGGCACCATAACAAGGAGACGGGGAGATGCAGACTGTGACCATATATGTGGAATTGATTTAATATCATAACAAACCAAACCAACCATTCAGGTCGAGGCTCTTCTTTTTTTTTTTATGATTTAAGATAATAATGTTGATTATAGTGACATGTTACGTTTCCTGCTGTGCTGAGATCAGCTGACAGTCTACAGGAAACTGCTCTGGGCCTCTGATGATGAAGATGAAGAAGAAGAGCTGTTCTGAAGCTGCTCTGTAATCTGCAGCGGCCTGAATCAGTCAATCAGATCAATAATGTTGATGATAAAAGCTTTTCTCTGGTCACATCTGAGGATTTATGTTCCATCTCATCAGCAAGTCATTAACTGATCCACTGTCGGCCGACTGAAGGTCATCTGTCAGCAGACGATGATGCAATTAAACTCTCCAGGTGAGACGAAGGCAACGATAATCAATACGAACACAAAATATAATCAATAAAGTCATCAGCATGACGGTCTGACCGACAGACAGGAACCACTGAGACCACGTCGAAACCCTCACACAACACATACAGCCAGAGAGGGAGGGGGACGATTTTCACTGCGACACCTCGGGAAGCAACAGGTCTGGTTGCCATGGGGATGTTGACACGTGCTCTCACACTTTCACACTCGTCTCCATCCCTTCAGAGGACACATTCATTTCCCGTGAAGACACCAGCACTACATTTCAGAAACTCTACGGTCGTTAAACTGCAACTTCTTTACGCGCAGAATATTTGTAATTATCATCTGTTGCATAAACAAACAGCAGAACATCGGCACCGTGTGAGAGAAATTTTACAACACGAGTCTGTGCTCTTAACTGAGGGCGCTAAAAGCCATAGGCCCCTCCCACTAAACCCCCTGTCCCACATTCCTTTTATATGGAGGATCATTGTAACACTGCAGGTAAAATAAAACTTAATCACATGCATTGAGTGGTTACCTCCAATTATCAGCGTCACTGTCTTGGTTTTGGAGCCACTGGTGACCATATTTGGATGAGATGGGGAGGAGCTACTGGCGGATCTGGTCCTGGGTCCTGGTCCCGGTTCTGGTCCTCCTAAAACAAATCCAGCATGGTAACCATGTGACCTCAACACTTTGCAGATAAATTTAAAACTATGTAAAGATGCTCTGAAATAAAGATTCACTGCAGCAGAGACTCGTCCTGTCACGTTAGGAACACCAGGGGGAGCCAGAGGAGGCAGGTTTACTCTCAGTCTCAGTCTCATGTTTTCAAGTCATGAGTTCAACAACATCTTTAAAAAAAAAGTTTCATTAAAGTCACGAACTGCACCTTTAACATCTGACAGCAGGATAGCAGCTGCAGTGTAAAACTTCCTGTTTCCATCTGACCTGTGTGTGTGTGAGTTCAGGTGAGTTCAGGTGAGACTGGGGGTTAGAGGTTACATGATGTTCGTGAACAGGCCTGTTTGACCTTTAGGTGAACTCGCTCACTTGTCATCGGCAGCTGGATTACTGACAGCACGGGAAGCTGGGGAATATTTACCTCCCTGTGTGTGTGTGTGTGTGTGTGTGTGTATGTGTGTGTGCGTGATAAAACAGAGTTGGAGAGTTCAGGGGAGAAACACCATCAACATGGCCTTAATAAAACAGGCTGTAACACACAAACACAAACACACCCACCCACCCACCCACGCACGCATACACGCACGCACACACACACACACACACACACACACACACACACACACACACACTGGGTCCAGGTCCATTCTCTAACTGCCTGTAAGTGTCATGTCCTCATGACCTGACATCCTGCGGTAGTTGAAGGGGTCGTGGCCAGGTGAGTCAGTTTCTGCAGTAACAGGATAATTATCCCCGACGAGCTTTTAGCGTGACGGCTGCAGGATTTACAGTCCATTGAGACACACGGAAACCCTGACACTCCTGCAGAACAGGTTCTGACAGGATCCACATCCACACCGCACCATGTTGTCACTGCCACCAGAGGAAAACACCACAAGTTCTGGTCTGGACCGGCTTATGTCCCGGCTTTGAACCGGGTCCAGCTGGTCCAGAACTTTGAGGCAATTGGGCTCTTTGTCAAGATCTACATGATCCAGAACCTTCCACTGGAGTCAAGGTCCAAAAGATCCAAAGCTCTGAACCAAGGTTCCTGATCCGGACCAACTGGTCTAGAGGTTTGCTGTGAAGTCCAGCAGAAACCATCCAAAAGGTCAAGAACTCTGCAACAAGACAAGTCCAGATCTAACCGGTCTAGAACTCTGCAATCCAGATCAAACTGGCCCAAAAATTCTAGTTCCAAAAGGACCGGATTTTGCAAAATGAGGATATTAAATTGGATGTTTCTGGTCCAGAACTCTGCAGCTGTTCCAGAGTCCGAACTGAAGTCCAACAGGTCAAGTTTGGTATTGCGGCTCGTCGACAGTTTGAGAACTTTTCTCAGAACCTGAGTGAAGAAACATTGTTTTCTGTCCGACCCGGTTTGTTGGAGAGATTTGAAATCTGTGGTCATTGAAGCTGATCGGGTTCAGTCCAAATGATTGGAAACAGGTGTCGGTGTTTGAATTAAACCTGGAACCAGCTCCTCCAGAACCTGGTGTTACTGAGGGGCCGGTCTGCTGCATAGGTTCTGGTTCAGATGGGTCCACCTTAAAAAACGGTTTCTTTCTAAAGAAAATGAACTTATTTTGCGTCGCTGCTACTGCTGCTCCTCCTCCTCCTCCTTGTCTCCTCTCAGTGTTTTGGTGTAAGTGTCCTTTAATCCGGCGGCTCATCCAGTTAATCCAGTCACATAATGGTGAGCAGTGATCGGTTGTTCTGCTCGGTCGCTTTGCTCATTAACAGATTTAAAACTGCCCGCCGGACTGGAACTGGCCGGTCCGAAGACTCTCGGTCTTGGACTCCATTAAGAAACCGATCGAGTAGGGGAACTTGGAGTCAATCACTAACAGTTCTTTATCGATACCTCTTCATTTTTGATCTGCTGATTGTTTCGTGTGCAAAATGTCAGAAGATTAAAAAATAAAAAGTCCATCAATAATTCTCAGAATTACAAGAAAACATTTCAGAAGCTACCAGCGGGCCCCAGGGCCCCTTCAGGAAGGGAACCAGGCCTGGACCCTTCAAACAGGTCGCAGACTGATGCTTTAAATTTTTTTAAGCACCTTTTGTTCCAATGCATCTAAAACAAGCCAAAAATCTGATCAATCACCGATGTTATTGATCTTTTTCAGGTTCATTCAGAAGTCCATTGCAACGTCCCACACTTTAAGGAGCTTTGAAACCCCTTAAAAAGATCCTTTAATTTCTACCTGAGCTGCAAAATTTTAACTTTTAAATTCAGACAGGTTTCAGATTTGTGTCGTTTCATCACTTTAAATTCGACAGCATGTGACTAAATGATCCAAACGTTCCCAAAATGTCCTTTAAACTGTGTTTCTAGGTGAGTCACTGAGCTGGAGCTAAGGAATGCTAAAATTGTGTCTTTTTTTTTTAAAAGGAATCTTGTATGGAAGGTTGGGCACATTCAATAAACCCAAAATGTAATGTTCAATCACTGAGGTTCTTCATGTTTTTCAGTTTTGTGGGATGAATGTTAATTTTAAAGGACGTTCTCCACAGTTGAAAGGGCTTTGAAAATCCTTAAATTGAAAGAAATACATGTTCATGTTATAATCTGTCCGTTTCTGCTTCCTTTCTGCTGTTTTAGATCATTTTTAGATTTTTAGGTGGTTTTCTTTAAAGATGGAAATTAATTAGTTTCACTGAATTTGTCCTTTTTTTTTCTTTTTTTTTTTTTAAATCAGAGCTACAAAATTTAGGAAAGCTTTTGTCTTTTTTAATGGGACTTTTGTATGACTGATTTAAAAACCAAACCAAAAGTTTACGAAATAAAATTAATATATCTTTTGATCAAGAGGAGAAATGAACGTGACTTAAATCCGGTGAATTGAAGGGAAGGAGCGGCGGGTGGAGGCTGAGTGGAGGAATGGGGAGTGATGGAGGAGGGGGTTGGACCTGCAGGAGGAGGAGGAGGAAGGCCACATTAGTCCGCAGGTCACCATCACCTCCTCCTCCTCCTCCTCCTCCTCACTAACACTCTGCCTCTCTGCGCTCGGCTCGGCTCGGCTCGGCACGCTTCCACCCGAGCCAGGGACGCACACAGAGCAGGACACAGGACCAGGAGACCCGGAGACCCGGAGACCAGGAGACCCGGAGCGGGACCTGCAGGATCCGTGTTCCGGCTGCGGGCTCCCGTCATGCTGGGCACGGTGAAGATGGAAGGACATGAAGCTCCGGACTGGAGCGGATACTACAGCGAGGAGGTCGGTCACTGCGCGCCCGTTTACCGCTGCTTTTCCCGGTGTAGGACCCGGTGTAAGACCCGGGTCCGCCTGGTCTGGATCCGTTCTAGATTTAACGGACGTTTTCCAGTAAAACTTCAGTCCGTCCGGTTAAAGATCTTTAGAAAAGTGGAATGAACATTTAAAACAATGTGAAGAAGACAAGTTGACTTTTCTTCGGCTCAGACTAAATAAAATTAAATAATCACGCAAATAAAGTCTTCATTTTTAGATTCATGAAACAAGCTTTTAATGTGTAAAAATAAAAGTAAAAGAGTTAAATGCGGAGTCAGGCGGAACAAATTAAATCCTCACATTTATTCTGATCAGCAGCTTTTAGTGATGAAAAACTGATTTTTATATTGGTTGTAAATCAGTGGAAATTTACCCAAAGAGAGGACGAACGTGTTAACAGGATCAATTTAATGATACAATCTGACATGAACAAAATGTAAACAATTTATTTAAAGTTAGCCTATTTTTATTTTAAAGAAATAACAAGTCCCATAAAAAGGGGCAATAACATAAAAACAATAATACAACTATTATTTTGTCACGTTTTATATTCAATTTAACTCTAAAATTGTGTTTTTTAGACGGACTCTTGATGAAAATCTGATCTGTTCCGTAGGTTATTGATTAGATCGCCGTAAAAACAGAAAATAAGAGACAACCGGCCAGAGTTAAGAGTTATTATTTTAGTGATTTATTATTATTATTAACTTATCACAAAAAGATTGACTTACTTTTACTGATTTTTATATTTATCATAAAATCTGTTCAGGTCTTTGATATTAAAAAATGTTCTTTACAAAATGTGATTCTGCTGCTGTTAGTGATATTTAATAGCCCATCATTAATCTATGAAACTGAGGTATATTTGCTATAAATGCTGCTGGACTCAGGCATTAAAATAATAAAGATGTTAAAGACAATTTTCATTTAATGAAGAATTAAATATAGAAATAGTTTGTGTGTTTAAAGATTTTTTTAAAATTTTGGTTCTGAAGTTCAGCAGAAAAGATAAAGTAAATTAAGGTGATGTTCCACCTGTTTGTCCAGTGCATGAAATCATTATTATGCATTAAAATCTGTGATTTTGCAACAACATAATGAAGTAATGAATTGATTTTAAAGTAGATTATAGAAGTATAAAAGTGTGTTAAACTAAAGCCTTCAATAACAGATTAAATGTGGATTCATGTTCCTCTCATACAGCTGAATGATGTTTGATTTTAAATCAAACTGATTTATTTTTATTTTTTATTAAAGGCAGACTGTTTGGTTTCTTCAGCATCAGTGAACAAACACAACGCCGTAGATGGTAAAATGTAGATTTTCCTTCATTAAGTTTAGTTTTCAGTTGTTTTAAAAAGTTTAAATTGATAATTACTACATCTAATGAAATATATGAATTAAAATAAAAGTCTGTAAATTAACTCGACTCTACAGCAGATTTGATTTTAAATTCTTCAATTTAAACCTTTTTAACTATTAAACATCACAGGTTGTTATTGTCTTTAACGGAATGGCACCATTAAATCCAATTAAAATCATAAATCACTGTATTATCATTTATTACATTTGATAATAAAATGAAAAACAATTAATTAAATAATAAAAATAAACAAGTAATTATCTGCTGGAAATAAAGAGCATATAACATACGTGATTATTGAAAACCGGTTTTCTTTTTATTCTGATATGAAAGGATTTCTGTTTCTAAATGTCCTTTAACTTCACAACGTCCCAGCTGGAGGAGAAACGGACTTCTATTGATCTCGTAAAAAAAGCTGATCAGTTGCATAATTCTAAAAGCCCTATTTGTTGGACACAGACTTTCGTTCTGTTTCACCCAGCAGGGGGTGCTGCTGCACTGAGGGGGGTCATCAGGGGACAAACTGATTGATCAGATGTTGAGGGATGTGACGGGGAGTTTGCGGGAATCTGACATTGATCCGTGATCAGATAGTTGATCAGTTTATTGGGGAAGTTTTTCTTCCCCAAGCTGATAAAAGATCAAAAACACATAAGAATCGACACACCACATCTCGCTCATCACCAATCAGACACGAAACACCACCGGTCTAAAATCTGGTCCTGGTTCAAGCGGTTCCAGAACCGAAACACGGTCCAGAACACCGGACCGGACCAGGTCCAACTGGTTCTAGCTCAACTAACTGCGACCTGCTCTAATCTCTGATCTAGTGTGACCAGTAAACTGGTTCTAACTGGTTCTAACTGGTCTGATCTATGGTCTTCAACTGTGTCTGATCTGGTAATCTAGTTCTGAAGAGGTTCTGATGTTGCTCTAACTGGTTCTGATCAAATTACTCCTCTCATCACATTGGTTCTACCTGATCCTAGGTAGTTCTGGTCTAGTTCAAATTCTGCCTCTGGTCTAACTGGTTCTGGTCTCTCTGCAGGTTTACTCTCCGATGACAGGCGGTGGGATGGGTTCTGGTCTCGGGATGGGTTCCATGTCCGGCTACATGTCCAGCAGCGGGACGACGTCGGGGTCCTTCAACATGTCATACAGCGGTACCGGTCTGAGTCCCGCCCCGGTCGGAGGGGTAGGCAGCTCGGCTTCGGCGGCGGCCATGTCGGGCCTGGGTGGGGGCGTGGCCTCAATGGGCGGGGCCCTGAGCCCGTCCAATATGAGCTCGGTGTCGGCCCAGCAGGCCTCCATGGGCCTGAACCCGTACGGCAGCATGAGTCCCACCATGAGTCCGAGCATGGCGTATGGCGGCGGCGGGCTGAACCGGGCCCGCGACAACAAGGCGTTCAGACGGAGCTACCCGCACGCCAAACCTCCCTACTCCTACATCTCGCTCATCACCATGGCAATCCAGCAGGCACCCAGTAAGATGCTGACGCTGAGCGAGATCTACCAGTGGATCATGGACCTGTTCCCGTACTACCGGCAGAACCAGCAGCGCTGGCAGAACTCCATCCGGCACTCGCTGTCCTTCAACGACTGCTTTGTCAAGGTGTCGCGCTCGCCGGACAAACCGGGGAAGGGCTCGTACTGGACCTTGCACCCGGACTCCGGGAACATGTTCGAGAACGGCTGCTACTTGCGCCGCCAGAAGAGGTTCAAGTGCGACAAGAAGATGCCGGGCAAGTCTGACGGCAGGAAGGAGCAGGGCGGGGGCGGGGGGGGCGTCTCCCACGGGGGACTCCATCAAACCGCCAGGACTCCTGGACTCCTCGCTGCCCTCCTCCAGCCAGGCGGCCTCGCCCCCCGGGCTGGACCTGCGGGGAGTCGTCGGCGGGGCATCGGACCTGAAGGTGTCCGGATCCCAGCTCCTGTCCTCCCTGTCACTGCCCCCCCACTCCATGGCCCACGAGTCCCAGCTGCACATGAAAGGAGACCCGCACTACTCCTTCAACCACCCGTTCTCCATCAACAACCTGATGTCGTCCTCGGAGCAGCAGCACAAACTGGACCTGAAGGCCTACGAGGCGCTGCAGTACTCCTCCTACAACGCCGGGGGGTCATCCGGCCTCGGCGGGCGGACCATGGAGCCTCTGGAGGCCTCCTACTACCAAGGGGTCTACCCCAGACCGCTCCTCAACACCTCGTAGTAGCAGCTGCACTTCCTGTCTGGACTCTCTGCATGCAGCCGTCCTGGACTTCCTGTCTGACCGTGACGATGCTGAGCTGGACGGGTTCTGCACTGGACTCCTGCACTGTGACCGAAACCAGGACGCACACAGACACACAAACTCAGCCGATTAAACTGATCCCAGGTCCGTGGTCTGCTTTTACACACCGAGTCACTACAGGTAGCGGCTTTAAGGTACGAAAACATCCACGCAGGATCCCACAGGTCAGACCAGAACCCGGCAGATCCAGTTCTTTAAGGATCTGCTGACCATTGTGCAGTTTGTGTCATTTATGTCCATGGTTCCAGACCTGAGAGTCAAGAACCATCTCCAGGTTCCAGTTTGCAGTTTCAACCCCTTCGACCTCTAAAAGTAAAAGAACCTCATCGAACTGATCGGGATTCATCAATACACAATGATTCACTTTAACCTGCTGGTTGGAGGGTAGAGGAACCATGAAAGTCTTGGTTCTGAGTCTGATCCTGGTTCTGTTCATATTGGGGATATGGGATAGACTGAAACAAATCCACTTCTCAAGGACTAAACTCCATTCAAATATCTGCCGATTTAACATCCGTTTCATGTTGTTAAAGCTTGATGTTTTCTTGAATAAGAGCAGCTGATTGTAAACCAAACTCCATTCAAATATCAGCTAAGACATGTCTCAGATATTCAATTTACTGTAAATCAACTTCATTAAATCATATTTAAAAACAGATCAAAGATTGAGGTCCATCAAACAGAAACTTCATCACTTCAGATCTGAAGGACCCATCAGTGGGCCGCGACCCACAAGTTGAGAAGCAGTGATTTAAAAGTTGTTTTTTTCCCCGCAGCAGCCTCGGGTCAGAGGTCGCTGGACAACGTCGGCTGCGGTCGTCACGGCAATGGTGCAGACTGTTTACATAAACGGCTGTCGATTAATGATCGGAATTAATTTTTCCGATTGGAATTTATTTCTCCCACGACCTCGTCTGCCTTTCCCCTGACCTCAGGAGGGGTCGCGACCCTCAGTTTGAGAAACCCCGCCGCAGATTAAAAAAAGCCTTTTTTATGTAAAGGGTCAACTCACCCAAATGAGTGGGCTGCTCCCGCCTCGCTGTTTGTTGTCGTCTGCATCCGGATTTCTGATCAGTTTCCCAACGTTTGATCTTTTCTGTGTTGGCGGTCGAGTTTGTTTTTGGGGGAAAATTTTTGACGATTGATCGGTGAAGATCAGCTTTGGTCTCTGACAGGTGAATTACTCAGAATTAGGAAAATGTACCCTGAGTATTATAATTAAAATCAGGACAGTCACTGGTGGAATATTTCTACTGATGGATCAACGTGCTGATTTATTTATCTGCTCCTGTCCCAAAGCCACGTTTGGGATTTTTATTTTGTACAAACTAAAGTCCAAAATAAATTAGTTTAATTTAATTTCAAGGAAAAGAAGAAAATATATTTTTTTTTCAAATGAAAATAATTTGGAGAGATTATAAAAGTTATTTTCTGTCATCAGTGAGTTTGATTTGATCAGTTTTTCATCTGACAAAATGTTACTCGAGTAAAGCACAAGAACCTTTAATTTGTTCCCCAGAACTCGACTGAAAAAGTGTAAATTAGGACGCCTGACAGACGAACCTCAGGGAGAAATCAGACGGAAAAAACTGTAAATTTCAGACTGAGGCTGCTTCCGCATACAGAATCAAATCTGTCTGACATTTATTCAAACATCTGGAATAAAAAACAGAGTTTGTTCCTGATGGAAAAACTTTAAATATCGATCGGTGATCAGACAACAGAGCTGAACTGGAACGAGACAATAGAACCACCATTTCAGATTAAAGCTGCTGAACAGAAACTGGAGGTTTGAATGTTTTATTAAATTCAGGATCATCTTTTAGATTAAAATCAGAGACTGAAGCTGTTTAAACTTGATGCAGCAGGAGGAGGAGGAGGAAGAGGCCTCCTCATATCGCTGCTGAATTTATTCCTGATTTTACTGTTGGTCATTTCAGTCTGCAGTAACTTTGTGAAATTTAACGTCTCAGTCCTGTGAGAACCTTGTGAAACATTCTCCAGCTTCAAGAAGGTTTTTTAAATAAAGCAGCAGAATTTTAAAACAGGAAGTTTTTCCTTACAGCTGTGACTCTTGTGGAACTGTTGGGTTCCTCTGTGATGTTCTAAGGTTCTGTTGGAGGAACTTTACTCTGTTCGGGGCCTTGTGATGACGGATGTTTTGGTTCTTTTTGTATAAAAATGAATTTATTAGAAAATTAAGTTCAAAGTTTTAACATTTCATCCTTTAATTTGAAACCTTTGGAGATATGTGGTTTTCACTGGACAGGAGGGCCGTGGACGTGATCTAAAAAAACACCGGATACTGGATCTTAATTCATATAGAAGTAAAAGTTCTTTAAACGGTTCTGAGTACAGAAGCAGAACTAGTTCAACAACACTCGGTTCCTAAATCACAGCGACAGTTGAAGAAAAAACAGGAGGAGAACATCAGAGAACCTTTCAGAAACAGAACCTTGCAGAAACAGAACCTTTAAGAAACAGAACCTGCAGCTTCTCTCTGAAGGAGCTGATTTTACTTCCAGCTGACTCGATGACTTTAATTGATTCTGAACAGCTGAGTTTATTTACAGAGGTTTTTTTTCTGGTTCAAGAAGCTTCTGATAAATAAACCTGAAGAGCAGACCTCACCTGGAGAAGCAAAGCATGCTGGGAATCGCCTGTTTCCACCGTCTTCCGTGAACTTAAACCGTCCTGAAGTTGGTTCTGTGTGTTTCCGAACAGCTTTCATGACGTCATCCTCACGTCACAACAGGTGGCGACTTTCATCAGTCGGTAACTCTTCTCTCTGAGCACCTGCGGCTCATATTCCGGCTCCTTCGCTTCAGTCAGCTTCACATTCACAACTTCCGTTCGGTACTTTAAGGAAAGTTAAGCAAAACTTGAACGTCCCCTCAGGTGTTAAATCTGAAGCCAACCTCAGCGTCATACTGTCCAAAGGAAGAGCTGCAGATGTTTTACTTCCGGTCATAGACTGATCGTTTCCACTTCCGGTCAGCAGGTGTCTCTGAGCGTCACCATGGAAACACAGGTCCGGGTCACGGAACCGGCGCCAGCAGCGGCTAACCTTTTAGCCTGACAGCTCTGAAGAACATATTATTGGATCAGATATCCTCTGATCGATCGATTATCTGTGATCGATCAGCTCACTGATCCTGAGTCGATGGTTTTTAGGATGTTTGTTCGGGAACTCTCACTCTGTGTGTAAAAGCAGAATCACTTCCTGTCTGTTGATGCGTCTGTGTATTTGAATTCAGCTCTCCTCTCCATCACTGATTATTGATTATTGATTATTACCATGTGCATGAATGAAGTGGGAGGTCTTCTTCACCGGCAGACACGCGGACCCTCCTCCTCCTCCTCCTCTTCATCCTCGTCGTGTGTTTGTTCTTCGTTGGTTTTCGACTCTGATGCATGTTCTTAACTTATTCTGTCATTTTCAAATAAAAGAAGGAAACGCTGATGGTTGATTGACCGAATGATTGATCGGATAATTTAAAGATTTGGATTTTTCGGTGGGAATTTCTCGGTTCAAGATTTTTTTTTTTTTAAAGGTTGATTCCAACATTTTCGGGCCTGATGTTTATTAGTAATCCATAATATAGGCTATAATCAGATCGATTAGAAAATGTTAATGAGACAAACGTAATTTATGTGATTTAATTCAATTAAAATTTCATATTTTCATTAATTTAGTTGGACAGTAATTTTTTTTTAACTTTATAAAATTATTTTATAAATAGTTGATCAATAATCGTTCACTTTACTGATCAGCTTGTTGAGTGAAAACCCTCTTTAACCCGTGAATTATCAATAAATCATTCCTGTTGTCCTATTAACACTTGGTTTTGGAATCACAAGTTTGATCAGTGATCAATATATATATATATATATATATATATAAAAAATACTTGTTTATCAGCCTAATAATAGGCCTATATTAATAGTAGCCTATTGCTAAGGTCTGATCCAAAAGTTCGTCAGAAATCAAACATTCATCTTTAAAAATAAAGTATCAATAAATTAAAACACTGATCATCAATAAACCGATGAAGGTCAAACGTTTTTATTCGATGTCACAAAATATCAGGGCTTTGCTTTAAAATATCTATTTTGTTATTTGGATTTTAATTTAATTTAATTTAATTTACTTTAATTATTTTCTGAAACCAGAAAATAAAATTAATTCACCTGAATCATATCACCATTATTATTAATAATAATAATAATAATGAGTCATTATTAGACAATTATTATTTATCTGCCAGTTTCACGATGGTCTTTTTTTTTTTTTTTTGCTTGTAAACATCGAAAAAAAAAGACAACAATAAACCATTCAAACAGTTTTCTCCGTGACCGTGAAGAGGCACGAGGTTCAATCAAACATAAACAGATTTCATCATTTGTTTGTTTATTAATAAATAGGCCTCTGCAACCGGAAGGTAATTTTAGTGTTCTTCAGGCTCTTATTTTTTTGTGTGTTTTGATCACGTTTTATTGTTTTTGTCCTTATTTCTAATGATCTTTGTGTTGATTTCTTTGTGTTCATCTGGTTTTTGTTTTGTTTGTTTGTTTTTCTTTTTGAGTTTTTCTTTTCTTTCTGTCCTTCCGGTCTTCCTCCGTGTTCAGCCGGCGGCCTTCGGCTCGTCTCGCCGGTGAACAAGCCGAACACGGTGAACCTCCTGCGGCCTCAAAGCGCCTCAAAGCGCCGCCGCTGTCGCCGGATTTTGCGGGTCTTTGTGGGGCCGTAACCTCTGCCGCCGCTCCGTGAACCCGAACACGTACCGACAGATTTCACTTTGATCTACAGCTTTTTCACGCATTTTGGCCGCAGAGCCGCGAAATGTCTCTAATGATCCCGTAATTATCTGCTAATTATCCGCAGACATGATCCCCCGAAGCGGCAACAGACCGAGACACGGATGGAGCCGAGAGGAGCCGAGCGGAGCCGCTTCTGCACAAACTAGAAACAAATGAAAGCATATTAAAACAGAAATAAAAACACAAAGAGCTCTATAAAAACTAGCAGTGAAAATAAACTCCACATAAAAGATGTTAAAATCTGCAGCTTCGAAACAGTAATTATTTGATCAAAGAAAACGTTTACATATATTGCTTAATTTTAAATGTAAAAAACTCATATGTTTGTTGTTTTTTGTTTTCCTGAAGTTCACAAACACAAACATTGGTTTGTTTATGATCAAATTAGCAGATAACAAAAAAATAAAATTATAAAATCTCACTTTATTCTGCTGTTTGTGAAATAAACGGTTTTATTTTTGATTGATTGATTATTAGTGATCAAATGCTTCAGGTGACTTAAAGCAGCAGGTTTTATTTCACTGTGATGCGTTCACTGACATTTGAGAATAATAAATAATGTGCAGTAAGTGTAATATGTGTGTGAGATGACATTTGATTTGTCTGCTGCTTATTGCCGTTTTACTGACGGTGACCTTCATTATTTAACACAGACAGGATTTTATTGTGGAGGGTCACAGCTGTCAACCCTTTTCTCAACTGACTGCACATCAGTTTGTTCAAAAACACAAGTTCAATAGAAATATTACAGGTGAAATAAAAACAAAACAAACTTTGTGTGTGAATAAAGAGATAACTGACATAAACGAGATGTAAATCTCATGTGAACGAGATTAGGGCTCTGCAACAAGATCGAAATCTTCCTCAAACATGATCATAATTTTAATGAATAACAGAAATACAAAGAAATCAAAATGTATCTTGTTCAAAAAAGATGTGAATTTCTCTCAAACAACAACTGATGAAGAATAAAAGATAAAATAATAATTCATGCCAACATTATACAAACATTTTGCAACACGATAACCTGCGAGACAAAATATAACTGTTGCACAAACAACAAGAAACATGTGGGAGCAAGATATAAATATATCATAAACACAGTAATAACTTGCAAAAAAAGTATAACATCCAAAAAGAAAGTAATAGCATCTGCAAAAAAGTAATAATATCTATGAAAAAAAGTCATACAAAGCTAATAAAAAAAAATTATGTCTGTGAACATGATAACAGACACTTTAAGATTCTCATATTGAAGTTATTGATTATATTTTTATTGATTTATTGTCTTATTTCAGACTTTAATAATCGACACAAATGATTATGAACTTCATAAATTTGACTTAATTTTAGTTTAAAATCAGTCTCCACAGTAACAACAGTTATTAGTTATCAGTTATATCTAATGGAGGCGAATGTAAAGCCGTTACTACTGATCTGTTGTAATATTTACAGAATAATACAACATTATTGATTAATAATTTAAGAGTGAATGGAATAATTAGGACGTCACTGATTCGTGATATTTGAAGAAAATGTTGTTTTTAATGTTTCAGTTAGAGTTTAAAATTAATTAACAATATTTTAATGTTTCATTGATGAACTGAGGCTCTGTCATATTTTCTTGAAGAATCCAACATTTAAAGCTCTGACACAATGATTATCAATATTATTATCAATGACTCTGTCAGTATTAATAATGACTAATGACTCAGTGTTTTGTCTTTACTCCTTTAATTTATTATTTATTAGTGAATTCTGTCGGCAGGCCCGAATCACTGCTCAGCTGTTCTGTCAGTGGGTTTTTGTATCTGCTGAAATGATTAGTTGATTGATATGATATCAACTATTGATAATGTGTTGATATTGATAATTAACTTGGTTTCAGCATTTCAGATTTTTATGTTTTGAATAAATACAGTTTTGTATTATATGTGTATTACTACATCATCTAAACTGGCAGATTGTTTAAAGTATTGAACAGGTTGTAGAACAATTACTGTTATCATTATTTTATTTTATAAAACACAATGAACTGGTAAAAGACAAGGCTCTATTACAGATTAATCTGAAAACGATGCTTTGACAGTAGAAATAATTTAGTAGAGTGAAAATACTTCTGTTGAGTAATTTTCTTCACTTCACAGTAACATTACTTTTACAGGTGACGTCTTCTTTTTTACAGCGTGGTACAAGTTGATCTGAGTTTCTGTTGGACCTGAACCAATCAGATTAACAAAATTCACCTGAAAACATCCTGAGAGCTCCTTTTTGTTTTTATTCTGCTGTTTTTGGTCTTTTTTTTCTTCTGGACCCTGAAGCCGTTGAGTTTCCTGAAGGATTTAGATATTTTGTAATTTTACTATATTTCGTCTCTGATTTCACCAGAAAACAAAAACATTTCAGTTTGTGATAAATATGAAATCTGCCCTAACTGATGCTCTGCCACCCAGACTGCTGCTGTAATACAAGCCATATGTTCCCGGCGGGGTGGAGCAGGGCCGCTTGGGCTCCTCCGGCGGCGGCGGCGCTGGCGGCGGCCCCGGGACCCCCAGCATCATTTCAGCAAAGCCCTTGGCCCCTTTTCTCTCCGCTCGAGCCTTATGGAGGAAAATGTCAGCCACAATACGCCGGCCCTCAGCCCCTTTCTTCCCCTCGCCTTTCATTCCCCCCACTAGAAAGCCACGAACGGGGGCCCCGGGGCCACTAATGCCTTTTGATGGGGATTGGAATTAATTATCTCCAATAACACAATTGTGCTCGACCAACGAAAAGAGCAAAGAAATCCCCCTCCAGAATCAGAGAGAGGAGAAGAAGAAGAAGAAAAGAGGGCGATCAAAGGGGAGAGAGAGGGGCAAGAGACACCGGGGCACAGAGAGAGAGAGGGAGGGGTGCGGGGACAGGGGGGCAAGCAGCTGCTTTTCCATTAAAAATTATACGGAGGAAGTTTATTAGAGCTTTGTGAGGTGGTAATATGGCTCAGCCAGGAGGTTGGTGGTCCTGGAGAGGGGGAGAGGGGGGGGGTGGTCATTACAAACCATGGAGGGGGGGCGGTAAATGGGGAGGGGGGGTAATTGGCAGAGATTTCATGGTTGTTTCGGTCAGACTGTGAAAAGTTTCAGTGATTTATTAAAGCTGCAGCGACCCATTGATCAGTTATCGATCGAATCTTCATGTTCGATCGGCTGTTTATCGTTTAATGTTTCTGTTTTCTGTCTTCAGAAAAGTGAAAATATTTGTATTTGGTTCACATTAAGGAGAAAAAAAATCGGATTGCTTTGATTTTGAATCTTGACAAAATGTTGAAAACAAAGTTGAAATCAAACAGATATTATTTCTCTTTGTGGTAACAAGTGATCGTGCCAGAAACTGCATGGAAAAAAACACACAAACGTGGAAACTGTGGTCACCTTCATGCAGGTTTATTAACAGTTACAAAGTTTTCAGCACAATCTCCTCAAACACTTATTATTTATCACCACACTGTGTTAATTAGTTTTTAGTGATATGTATAGTTTTCTAAAACTGATTCTGTAGTATTATGTGCTGAAGCTACTCGTTAGATTCATCCTCAAAAGTTAGTTAAAAAAAAATGTCACGACATTTCTACGTTATTCTCGATTTTGCAACTTTATTCTCAACATTGAGATTTCATTTTTGACATTTCGACTATATTCACGACATTCTGACTATATTTTGGCCATTTTTGACTTTATTGTTTAAATTTTTACTGTATTTTCGATATTTCAACTTCATTCCTGACATTTTTACTTTATTTTTGATATTCTAATTTTATTCTTGACATTTTGACTTTTTTCTTGACATTTTGATGTTTTCTCGACATTTTGGTTTTGTGTCTCTTTGTTGTGTTTTTGTCATTACGCCGTTTTTTTAATTTTTTTTTTATCTACGATGGTTTTGCGTGTCTTTGTGGTGGGTTTGAGTCTCTTGGTTCTCATACAGTTCCTAATAAACAGTTCTGGTGTCCTAATTGACTCAGAAATATTTCTTCCTGACAGTCAACAACATTTACAACTTCACAGTCTAACTATCAAAACTCTACCTGCTGACTCAGGACAAACGGGAACACTTTTAACCTAGTGTTTCTGGTCCCAGATCATCTGGCATCTGTTATTATAAAACACAACATGGAACCATCATTAATCATGACTGAAACCAACGAGCGACCTGCAGCCAACACAATATTCACCAATCTTTTACTGCAGCGGGACTCTGAATGACAGACTTCAGATCGCAGTACTTTACTGGAGTGAAGGATGAGTACTTCATCCTCAGCTGGTTACGAGGAGGCCGAGTTGGAACTAAGAAACAGGAAGTAAAGTTTTAGAGAGCCGGCAGCCAATCAGAGAGCAGGATTCCCCGTGGTGGCGGACTTCAGTTTCTCATGTAGAGAGTCTGAACGTGATTTTAGAGTTAACAAGAGATCAGAGAGATCAATACCCCACACCCCCACACCCTCGCACACACACACACACACACACACCCTCACACACGCACACACGCACACACACACACACACACACACACACACCCAGGTGGCGTCAGAAGTTGGAGCTCCAACAAACTGAGTCTTTCTTCAGAACAAGCAGATTAACGGCAGCAGGATTAAAACCAGGACACCCAAGTCGACCACGAGTGGTCTGCCGTCACCATGGTAACCACCAGTTGGAGAAGGGAGGGGGGGCAACCACCACCTCCTCTGCACAAACTACATATCACTGCTGTCAGGTGGAATCCCCGCATCTCCACAACGTCTACGTTAAATTCCACATTAAAGGTTTCATTCTTTGTTTTGTTGTTTTTTGTTATTGGTCACATTCTGGGTTTAACTGTTGGTCAAACTGTCTACTGTTCCACTGTAAACAAAACAAACAAAGAAAATAAACAGAGTTACACCAATGACTGTAACAAGAAAACAAAACAAAACTTTAATTCTAAACTCAATCATTATTTTATTTGAACTGATTTATTTTATTTACTTATTTATTTAGTCGAGGTTGAACTGTTTGTTGTTTGTAACTTTTAAGTGTTCGAAGCTGAAAGTTTCAGTTTTCTCTGTAGTTTACACCAAAATAATTCCATTAAACGTTTTCTAAATTACAGGGATTTAAAAAATAAAATATGATGTCACTGTTCTTTTTTCTCACGACCCCTCAGATTTATGTCGTGACCCCCGATGGGGGTCCTGACCCACTGATTGGGAACCACTGCCTTAAACTTTATCTCTTTTCTTTTTTGTGGACATAAACATTATCTATCTTTGTCAGTTTAAACGCTTTTCAAACAGCAATCCATTGAATACACAGATGTAAGATTTTTCATTTGTAACTAAATATTTTTGGTAATTTATGAGTCTAAAAAAACCCATAGATTCGTCATTTAAGAAATTCTGATTTGTATTTAGGTATTTCAGCCCCTCAGGTTTCTCCAACAGGCTCATCCTCGGACAGTAAAACCTTCAAGGATTCAATTTATTAAAATGTCTATGCCTCTATATAAATGTAAATAGATTATAATATTTATCTGTAAATAAATTCTGAAATTTGTCTGTAAATAGATTATTGTGTTAACCTGTAAATGGAGTGCTCCTGTGTGCTGTTGTGTGTATAATGTTATCTGACATAGATTTTTCTACAGGTTTTTGTAACTTTATTATGATCTATTTTTTCCTTTCTGATCAATTAGCTGCTCATCATCTGACATTGAAGCAGACATCATGAAAACAGGAGTAAAATGAAATGAAAATCCAAACAGCAAAAACAAAAGGAGGATCAGAATTCCTTGTTGAGTGAAAAAATTATGTTGTGTGTATCTATCATTGTGAGGACTCCTTACAGTTTTACACTCTGGGAGTAAAAACATATCTGCCCTGTGAAGACATTTAGTCAAAAACAGGTCAGTGTCCTGGCAATGCAGGATGTTAATGAGGGTCCCCACAAAGATACACAGACATATCTATGTGTGTGTGTGTGTGTGTGTGTGTGTGTGTGTGTGTGTGTGTGTGTGTGTGTTGGGGAGGGGGGGGGGGGGGGGGGGAGACTGCAGCAGAGGTCGACCAATCAGGTTGGTCCTCATCCTGTTTGGACAGTGTTAGTATGCAGAGCAGAGAGTGTGTGTTTTATTTTGTGATATGTGTCCTGTGTGTGTGTGTATGTGTGTGTGTGTGTGTGTGTGTGTTTGAATGTAAAGTGGTGTTTTGTGTAAAAACCTTCAGGAAACAGCAGCTTCAGCAGTTTGTTCAATCAAACACAAACACAGCCAGACTTTTACTGCGTTGTAGTGCTTTTTAAGATACTTGTATTTTACTTGAGTACTTTCATTGTGTACTTTTACTGCACTATAGTACAATTTAAGGTACTTATACATTACTCAAGTACGTCCATCGTGTACTTTTACTGCCCTGTAGTACTGTTCAAGGTACTTCTACTTTACCTGAGTATTTCCATTGTGTACTTTTACTGCGTTGTTGCACTGTTCGATTTCAGTCACACCTTCCTGCAAATATTTCACAATAAAAGCTTTGTTACGACTTGTAGGATGTCTGTCAAATGAAATTGTAGTGGGCTTTTAATTTGAAACACTACAGGAAGTGTTGAGTTTAACAGCGTAATGCAGTAAATTTAACAGGGCAAACAGCAGTGGATCAAATAGAGACTTTGAGTTGACGTCACGAATTAGTAAATACACTTTAAATGTTGATATGACAACTTTGACCTGCTTAAAAAAAGGTAAAAAATGTAAATGGATTTCAACCAGATCAATCGCGAACGTTTTATTTTATCGGACAGAAAAGCTGTTGGGATGTCGTTCCAGTTTCTTTTAACCCGAGAGTTAGAAAGTTGGTAAAGTTAAATTTTAATTTGAAGTTTTCGGGGAGTATGAAGTCAGAGTGGCTTCCTCACATTTGTCACAGCGATCCTCTGAAATTAAACTGAGCAGCGTTTCTGTTTAAAAAAGGAGAGTTTAAGAGACAAACCTTAAATCAACAGAAGAACTAAAAGGCCGACTGATCTTCAATTAGAGACAACGAGGAGGAGGAGGATGAGGAGGAATCCTTCACCGCAGAGACGCTGAAATGAGATGAAAACTGGACCCAAAAAGAGTCAAAATGTTCAACACAGTAAAATCTGTTCATTAAAATATAAATTCTGAGACTTAACAGGTAAATTAATTAAAAATGAGTATTATTACTATTTTATTTCATTTTAGGACCAAGCAAAGGAAAAGAAGCACACTTGTTCATATTCAAGACTTTGACAAGAACACTGATAATGTAAAAAAATAGATTGATTCAAAAGAAACAGCTGATTGTACAGAGCAATTATCGGATTAAAAGGCACTCGTGGTTACAACAACAATTAACTGAAGATGAATGACGTAACTGAAAAGTTTTTTGTGGTTAAAGATCCTAAAAAAGAAAAAAATAATTAAATACTGAGAAGAAATGAAAAAACAAAGCAGTAATTTCCCTAATAATAATAATAAGAATAACAATAATGACAACAGTTGCAGATGTTTTTACCAAAGATAAAGGTTGAAATAAAATGAAACCAGATCAAATAATCAGCGATCACTGCGATCAATATAGAAACGTATTAATAAAACTGAATCAGATGACGGCGCGGAGGCTTCCCGTTCCAACTTTCTTCCTCAACACCTCGACCAGACGCTCCAACCTGAGGAAGATATAGAGGAGGAGGAAGAGGAGGCGGAAGAACACAAGGGAGGAGTAGAAGATTTCACTGTTAGAAAGGCTGATTTATTGTGACATGTTTCTAGCTGCAGTCTTATGTTTCCAGCTGCATTTTTTTGTTCCCAGCTTCAGTGTCATGTTCCCAGCTGCAGTGATGTTTCCAGCTGCATTTTTTTTCCCAGCTGCAATGTCATGTTTCCAGCTGCAGTTTTTAGTTTCCAGCTACAGTGAAATGTTTCCAGCTGCATTTTTTGTTTTGTTTCCAGCTGCAGTCTCATGTTTCCAGCTTCATTTTTATGTTTCCAGCTGCATTTTTTTGTTTCCACCTGCAGTGACATGTTTCCAGCTGCATTTGTATGTTTCCAGCTGCAGTGTCATGTTTCCAGCTGCAGTGACATGTTTCCAGCTGCAGTCTCATGTTTCCAGCTGCAGTCTCATGTTTCTAGCTGCAGTCTTATGTTTCCAGCTGCATTTTTTTGTTCCCTGCTTCAGTGTCATGTTCCCAGCTGTAGTTTTTAGTTTCCAGCTGCAGTGAAATGTTTCCAGCTGCAGTGGCATGTTTCCAGCTGCAATCTTATGTTTCCAGCTGCATTTTTTTGTTCCCAGCTTCAGTGTCATGTTTCCAGCTTCAGTATCATGTTTCCAGCTGCAGTGTCATGTTTCCAGCTGCATTCTTTTTGTTCCCAGCTGCATTTTGTTTTGTTTCCAGCTGCAGTGAAATGTTTCCAGCTGCAGTGACATGTTCCCAGCTGCATTTTTTTGTTCCCAGCTTCAGTGTCATGTTTCCAGCTGCAGTGCCATGTTTCCAGCTGCATTTTTTTGTTTCCAGCTGCAATGTCATGTTTTCAGCTGCAGTTTTTAGTTTCCAGCTGCAGTGAAATGTTTCCAGCTGCACTGTCGTGTTTCCAGCTGCATTCTTTTTGTTTCCAGCTGCATTTTTTTGTTTCCAGCTGTAGTTTTTTGTTTCCAGCTGCATTGTCACGTTTCCAGCGGCAGCCTCATGCTTCCAGCTGCAGTTTTTTTGTTTCCAGCTGCAGCATCATGTCGGTCCCTGCTGTTTTCCTGCAGGTTTTGACATGCACGGTTGCATGCACTGCGGATTGCACGCTGGTTGAAAATGTTGTCAGACTAACAGGAAGCATTTGTGAGGGCAGGAAGAGAAAAAGTGAAGAGAGAGGAAGCTGAAACAAAAGGGGGAGTACGAAAACTGACCCTGGATGACTTTCTAACATTCGGCGAGGCTCTCTCTGCCGCTCCGTCTCTCTCTCCAAATCAAATTAAACTTCTTTCTCTAATAACCAGCAGATTTTTATCAGCGCCTTCCCTCAGAGAGCAAATATTCTTCCCCCCACTATTCAGAAACTTGGGAGACTCTTCAGAGCCGGCCGCCCCCCCCGCTGGCAGCCAAATTAGAACAGAAAGCCGCGGGTTTGAGCCCAGGAGGACGGCGTGGGACGCAGACGGACGACTTAAGCTGTTTTCATCATGAATCTCATCCCTTCATCTTCAGGCTGATGAGATGAGAAGCAGCAGCAGAAGAAGTCACGTTATTCAGCATCAGACCGTCATCCTGCGTGAGTCGAAATCTGAAGGATTAATTCTTCCTGATCAACTCGGCAGCAGAGACACTCACCGATGTCCGCTGAATATGAATCATCACGACCAAATCTCCTTAGTCCCACACGCTTAACCAGTCTTTGAACGCCTCCCGGAGTCTGTGACGGCTGCTGTTAGACGCTGCAACATGTTTCTGATGGCGGGAAAACGCTTGCTTCATGACCTCCTCAGCTCGTTTAACCACAGAGTGACGTTTCAAACCGTCCGGCAGGAAACAAACATCACTACAGCATTTTTCATTCATATTTTCGTTATCAATGAACTCTGTCTGCAACAGTTGCCCGAGGCCTAACTCAAATTTGGCAACTATTTGTCCGTTGAAGCAACTTCCTGTCTGCCTCTTTACAGCAAACTGCAGATCTCTGATTGGTCAGGACGCTGCTGGTCCATCAGATTTCTTTGTCATGATCAGTAAACTCATGTTACTGCTTTGATAAAAAAAAA
Organism: Embiotoca jacksoni; assembly: GCF_022577435.1. Classification (NCBI taxonomy): domain Eukaryota; kingdom Metazoa; phylum Chordata; class Actinopteri; family Embiotocidae; genus Embiotoca; species Embiotoca jacksoni. The sequence goes on from NW_027185378.1 coordinate 1,118,304, forward strand.
AAAAAAAAAAAAAAAAAAAAAAGGAATTTAAACAGATATCAAAGATTTTTCTAAGAATAAATGTTGCTAAAATCTTCCTGGAGCTGCTGTTTGGATGAGACTCACAGGGTTTTTGAAATCATTAAATTTCTAGTGTAATAATGTGAACATTTTTATTCTGTGAACGACATTAACAACACAGAAACAGAGCTGAAGAGCAGCAAAATGAAAAATAATCGAGATTGCCGCTTGTGAGAATCTGACCTGCGCACTCTCTCGCTGGCCTCTCGCTCCGCCTCCTGGCAGCGTTGAAGCTCCGCCTCGACGCTCTTCTTCTCCTCCGACAGCTGCTGCAGCTGCATCACCAGGGGTTGGGTATGAGGAGGCGGGGCCTCCTGCAGCTGGCCCTGTGGAGGCGGAGACTGATGAACTGCCGCCACAAACACTGCAGGAGAGATTAAATCACCAGGCAATGGGTGCTGGGATGGAGGGGTGAGGTCTGGAGACCTGAGAGAGGAAGAGGAGGAGGAAGGTATGCTTATCAATTTGTCTTTTTGGTCAAACTGGTTTTTATCTCTGAGGGAGAGTCTGAGACTGATAGATGACTCACTCTGACATAAAACACGAGCACTGGTGACATTCAATTTCAATATATATATATGTATTTGTTGTGTGACGAAATGAAAAAAAGTAAATTGACTGTAAAATAAATTAATAACAAAATGTAATAAATGAAAAAATAAATTGATTCAAAATACAAATAATCCAAAGGAACACAATAAAAAGTTTAAATATATAAGAAACAACAAATGTCTAATAAATAGAATGACACAAATTAATAACATTAATAAGACAAAATCATTTTAGTAACTTTTTGTTTGCGACTTTTTGTTTTTGACTTTTACAAATTAAACTTAACACTTTTTAAAACCTTCTGACTTGTTTTTTTGTTGTTGAGGATGAATTCCTGCAGAAACCTGCAACCTGATCGGAGCTACTGCTCACTGTGAAGCAGCTGATAGTTAATCAATCAGCTGAGATATTGATAGGCACTGAGGGGGATTCACATTAATTAAAGGTAAACAGAGTGGACGAATGACAGAGGACGGGACAAAGGACAAAGTTCAGCCCGTCTCCTGTCATCAGCTGTTGCTCTGTCACTCGCCCTTTTCTGTTTTCTACTTTTAACATCTCAGAACTGATGGACAGATTGATTGATCGTCAATGTTCATTCAGTTTCCATTCCTGAAGTTTAAAATAGTAATAAGTTTGTTTACTGATCCATGAATATCACGAAGGTTTGAAATGAGCTGAGTCAGATATCAAAATCTACCTGGTCGCCTACATTTCCCATGAGCACCGTGTCCTGACCAGTTTTACATCCTGAGTCTCTGAGCATGAAAAAGTATTCGCCTTTTTCAATTTGTGCATCAAAAACCGAAGCTTCAGCTCTACTGAAGAGATGAAGAATGACAGTTTAAAACCAAATAAAGAATCTTCAAAAGCAAAGTTAATAAAAACTAATAAAAGAAATCTATTAATGAGAGCTGTTCTTTAAAAAATGTAACAAAATAGTGAAAACTAACAAAATGACAAAAATTTAAAAAGTGAGATGCAAAAAAGCAGAAAACAATTGAGGTGGAGTCCAGAGACCAGCAAGTCAGAGGTCAAGGGTCGGAGGTCAACCAGCTCTTGACCTGCAGCAACTCACAAACACAGAAACAGATGTTTGACACCAAGAATCATCTGATCCTCAGCTGTCAACCTGCCAGGGTCAACCGAGGTTGTCTGATCCACCTGCAAACACAGCTGAGACCAGATCCAGACACCAGGAGCCGGGCCGGGACCAGAACACAAGAGTCAGTCCCACCCTACCGAAGTCCTGCCAGATTTTGGTGGTTTTTAAAAGATCTGTTCTGTGGTTACTGAGAAATAATCAAATTAATGATCAATGACGATTTTATTAGCTGATCAGTGATGACGGTTTGATCTGATGATGCCTTCACTGACCAGCTGCAGAATCAGACATTTAACAATCAGACTGTGGTTTTAAATAAGGAGAAACGGGTGCATATTGAAACTATTGGAGCGGCTTCAACCAATCAGCATCGAGCACCGAATGCGTTGAAACTCAGGAGATATGAGTTTTTGTTTCCTCCTAAAAAAGACTGAAATCAAACCAAATCTTCCCCTTTCCCCTCCCCTCTCCTCCCTCCATCCGGTGTCTCTGCAGGCGTCCAGCATCAATCCTCATGATTTATGGAGACTCACAGTTTGGTCAGCGTGGATGGACTCGCTCTTCATCATTATTCTGCCTCACTCTGCAGCAGCGGTTTCATTGTGGACTCAGATTCACCTCGGGGACGTTTTAAATCTGTCTCTTAACGTATTGTTTGTTGTTTTGTGTTTCTTCGTTTGTTTCGTGCAGGTTTTTTAATATTCCTCTCTCAGGACAGGTGTCTCCCCGTCTGATGCCGGTGATCGCGACCCGATCGGAGATAAAACAAAGACAACACGAGGTCGAAGGTCAACACACGGTGCTGTTTGTACACCTCACTCTCTCAGCTGATTGGTCCAAACTGAACACAAAGGACTCCGCTGAGCAAACACACACACACACACACACACACACACACACACACACACACACACACACACACACACACACACACACACACACACACACACTTTTCCTGTCCTTACTTACATGTGAGGAACTCATCTTACAGCACAGAAACACAAGTTAATGTTTCCTTCTCTGCAGCCCCGTGAATACGAGTTCACTGGTTGGTCAAATAAACAGCAGGTGGCGCTCATTCTGCAACTATTGATGATTACTCTGTAAAATGTTCTGATCATTAAAGGAAGGCAACTCAACAGCCGAATGGTTCAGCTGCAGAGTTTACTGTCATCTTTACAGCACATCATTCTCCTGCTCTCTTCTCACTTTTCTGTCTCCACAGTCACTGTCTAATGAAGGCAAAAATGCACCAAGAATAATCTTAAAATGATCGAGAATAACCTCTTCGTGGCTTAGTCTTAAAGTGTCAGAATATTTAACATATCTTTCAGATCTGAAGATAAAACAGGTTTACGAAGTTTTTCGGGTTTTAATCCTGTTTAACAAAAGTCTGATATAATTTCAAATCAAAGATACGACTTTATGCGTCAGAGACAAAGATAACAGGTAAGATGAAGCATCTGTGTATCTGTATAGCATCTGTCTACAGGTATATCTATGTATCTGATACAGCAGATTCTGGTCTGCACCGGACTGTATGTTGCTGCTGTGTGGGGGTTCTCAGGGTTCGGTGCTGGACCTGGTTCTGTTTTTAATCTACATGCTATCTTTAAGGTTCAATTCAGGGTGAACATCTACCTCTATGCAGACGATATCCTGTTCTATTTGAACCTCAGACCTCAGACCACTATTTGGACTGCCGAGCACTGATTTGACCTCGTTTCTGGCTTAAACACAATGTGAAGGATCTCTGAGCTGCAGAGGATGAGGTTCGATCATCTGACCTGTGATTGGCTCGCAGCGCCTGAATCTCCGCCTCCAGCCGGCGTCTGTCCTCCACAGCTCTGTCTCTCTCCTTCTGCAGCCTCAGCAGCACCTCCTGATTGGATGAAACACACATCAGTCTTGGTTAAATTTCTGATAGTCGACTGATTGATCGGCAGCAGACGGTAGAACTGATCCGTGATCCTCAGACTCTGATTGGCTGTAAACCCTGTCAGTCACACTGAAATCCCAGGTTCACTCTGAAGGTTTTTAAAAGATGTGAAACTCTCAGCAGCACTTCACAGACTTCTTCAGTGTTGAACTGACTGTGTTTGTGCTTTAACGGTGCACCACCGAAGAAGAGATCAAGCTCTGTTTAAATAAAGGATTAAAAAACTAACTGACTAATTAACCAACATGAGAGTCAACACACCTCTTAATGAGGATTTGATTTTTATCAGCGCGTGTTTATCTGCTGCTTTATTAAGGCAGCAGATCATTACGCTGGAACTCCAGGTGCATTCTGGGAATAAGAGAGTTCAGTGGAGGGATTTCTGCGATTTAACGATGATGATGTGGATTACTAAACATGTTGAGATGAAAACGGGGCAGCAGGTCAAAGACCGACGCACTCCTGAGACGATTGGCCGGTCGACATCCATCGTCATCAACTCCACTGCCGCTGTTCAGAGTTGTATTTTATTGGACTGTATTTGTACATTGAAGGAGCCCAAAAAGTTTTACCTTCAGACAAACTAATCAATAGATACTTCATTTCAACTCAGGTTTTTTTTTTCGTGCAATTAATTCACATGTCAATAGAATTTTTTTGCAGATTTTTTTGTTGAGTATTTTTACACAAACTGAGGAAATTACACGGTGAAAGAGCGGCTTTTTTTTTTTACAGAAGGATTTTTCTTGGCATTCAGAGGAAAGGCATAAACCAATCAGACTGAGGAATGTGGAATGTGTCTCAGCCAATTGGTGTTCTGTGATAAAAATGATGAAGACAGTGCTGTGAATGACGTTTATCAGGCATCTTTTCAGCGTGCACATCCACCTTTATGCAGACGATAGGCTAATATTCATCTGACAATTTAATGAGATTCTTGCCCTTCAGAACATCTGAATGTATGATGGTTAATTTTATTTTTACAATGAAACCAAACATCTTTTAAATCTGTGTTGATGAACTGAAAGTCACAGAAAAAGTTGGTTTTTGATGAAGAAATCTAAATTTTCTGGAGAAAAACTTGCTATACTATGATTCGAAAAAAAATGCAACCACCAGTGTTTCAACATTGTGGCCTCTTTGCACAGGTTTTAGTTAGTTTTCAGTTTGAATTTAACCCCCGTACAGACCCTGAGCTGCACACATGCAACTCCCGAGTTTGGCCGAAAAACAAATGAGATGAAACACCTTTGAATTACATTTCTGCAGACTGGTCTTCCTCTGATCTTATTCCTGTAATTTGTGTTTTCTTTGCTTCTAATGATGCATTCTGATTTCTGATTTTATTCTAATTTTATTATTTTAAGTCATTTCTTGTCTGTTAAGTTGCTTAATAAATAAAGCTTACTAATATCATCAACTGCTTTTCAAACTGCAAACAACGAGCCTGTTGACACGCCGTGTTATCTGTTTGATCCTTCCTGAAACACGTGTGAGGGAGGAAGCGTCCAAGCTGACCAATAAAACGCCTGAAAATGTCCGAGTTCAACTGAACTGTCCATGTTGGACTCCTGCAGGTCCTCGTGGCATCGTCTGATTCTGCTGCAGGATTGAACCTGCGAACCGACAGTAACGGGAAGCTGCGAGGTGTGGAGATTGACTCCAGCAGGAATTATAGGCCTGATCATGACCTCCTCCTCCTCCTCCTCCTCCTCTTCTATGCTGATTAAAGCCCTCAAGGTCTGAGAGTTTAAAAAGAGACATCAAACGAGAAACCAAACCCAGAGAGTCAATATGTGTCTTCTCCAGCCGGGCCAGAGGAGACGCTTCAAAAGAGCCGCCCGATTTATTAATCAGAATAATTTCCAAATGAGGTGATCAGCAGGCAGGAGCGACGCCAAGCTGACCTTTAACATGAGGAGTTAAGGTCAATGAAAGAGGGGAGGACGAGGGGAGGAGGTAATAAAACCAGCCTGCCCGGACCTTTAACGTGAGGAGATCAACAAGGGGAAGAGAAGGAGGAGGAGGAGAAAATGAGAGGATTCTTTAATTACAGAAGAGGAGGAGCAGGACAGGATGTGGACGAGGAGGTGAGAGAGGAAGAGGAGAGAGGGTGAGGAGGAAGAGGAGGGGGGGAGTAAATGAAAAGAGCGTACTCTGACCTTTAACATGAGGAGTTAAGGTCAATAAAATAGGGGGGGATAGAGGAGGGGGAGAAGGAGGAGGAGAAGGGTTCGTTCAGGATGTGGAGGTGAGGAGAGAATGAGGGGAACCTTTGATTACCACAGAAGAAGAACAGGATGATCAGGAAGAGGAGGAGGAGGAGGAAGAGGAGGAAGAGGAGGAGTAAATGAAAGGCAGCTCCACTGACCTTTATCACGAGGAGTTAAAGGAGAAGTTCACAGATTATCTCTGTGGTGTTTTATTGGTAACAGTACTGACTGTATTTTTACTACAGTACCATTTAAAGGTACTTATACTTCATACTTCTGCTCCACATTTACTCTACAAAGTCCTGACATTTCACCTAAGAATGATTTAACAGCTAAATTCTCATCAAACATCAATAATCTCAGTGATGGAATCTGGTCTGGATGTCTCAGAGTTCCTCTAACTGCTGACCAACATCTTTAGTCCACTTCAAAGGTTCCACGTCTTTCGTCCAGTCTAAGGATTTTGTTTGACAATCTGGTCTAATATTCTAGTCCAAAGGCACTTAAGTTCTCTTTGAAGTTCTGGTGTAAAGTTCTGATTTTAAGTTCTAGGCTAAAGTTTTCATCAAAATGTTTACTTTATAGTTAGGGTCTCAAGTTATGGTTTAAATGTTTGGTTTATGGCTTTATTATGTGTTTTTGGCAGCTGTCTGACTGACTGGTGGTTATTTGCCGGGAGCTACAGATTTGTGTGAAAGGTCTGGTTCTGGTAGAAAAGTCTGGTCTCACGATCTTACAGGAAACCTGGTTTGTGGTCTCCGTACAAGGTTTCCAGCGGGTCTCTGGCTGTCCAGCAGTTATTTGCCTGTAGCTGCAGGCGTTTGTGGGAAAGTTACTGGTCTAAAGTTCTGGTTTGAAGGTCGGCTTTGAGGGTCTGGTCTAAAGGTCTGACTGAAGGCCTGGTTTTTGGTTTCCATGCTAGGTTTCCGGCAGCTCTCCAGCTGTCTGGTGGTTATTAGCTGGTGTTTCTGTGTGCAAAGGTCTGGTTCTGGTCTAAAGGTCTGGTTTGAGGGTCTGGTTTAAAGGTCTGGTTTGAGGGTCTGGTCTAGAGGTCTGGTTTGAGGTTCTGGTCTAAAGGACTGGTTTGAGGTTCTGGTCTGGAGGGCTGACTGAAGGCCTGGTTTGAGGGTCTGGTCGAGAGGTCTGGTTTGAGGGTCTGGTCTAGAGGTCTGGGTTGAGGTTCTGGTCTAGAGGTCTGGTTTGAGGGTCTGTTCTAGATGTCTGGTTTGAGGTTCTGGTCTAGAGGTCTGGTTTGAGGGTCTGGTCTAGAGGTCTGGTTTGAGGTTCTGGTCTAAAGGCCTGGTTTGAGGTGCTGGTCTAAAGGCCTGGTTTGAGGGTCTGGTCTAGAGGTCTGGTTTGAGGGTCTGGTCTAGAGGGCTGACTGAAGGCCTGGTTTGAGGTCTCCATACTATGTTTGCGGCGGTTCCCCGTCTGTCTGGCGGTTATTTGCCGGCAGCTGCTGGTGTTTCTGTGTGAAATTAAAAAGCTCTCCAGGCTCTAATCCCCGCGGAGCCCTCCGGCCTAATTAACAGGCTTCAGGAGGAAAAACGGAGCAGCGCTACATTAATAACAAAATTTAATTTATTTCAGCGGGCGGAGCTTCAGAAACAACAGATTCTACTGGAGCTTTTACTGATTCTACTGCTGCCTGGTCTGGTCTGCTGGGAGGGAAACCTACGACACTTATTTCATTATTAACACAGAGCAAATGCAGTTATTGGTCAGTGAAACAATATCAGTTATCAATGAATAAAATAATAATCGACTGACAAGGGTTGAACAATGAGAAAAAAGTAAGTAAAAGTGCAGGTATTAGTACTCGAGTATTTCCATTGTGTGTTGGGGCTTCCATTGATTGTAAATTCATTTGATGAATATTTTTCTGATTGATTGACAACATAAAAATACGTATTGCTTGAAAAATGACTGAAATTATTCATTAATAATTGACAATTAGCTGAGTAAATTTCAACACATTTTATAAACTGATGTTTGTAGTTTGTTTCATGCTTTTAATATAGAAAACTGTATCTTTTATTTTGAAAGGGGCTGCATAAATAACAGGAAACTAATTATACTTTTAGCTGCAAAAAATGTACTCGTTACTTTGCATAAGAAAACACATTAAAAAAACAATACACACAAAGACACACATACACACACAAACAACACGTCTGAACAACACGTTGTCGACAAACAGACTCTGCGGTGTCTCCGGAGGGTCGTCATGACGACAGCAGACATCCCATCATCATCAGTAAATATGCAAAAAAAGAGAGAGTGTGTGTTTACCTCGCCCGCCCGCTGCTCTCTCTCCTGAAGCTGCTCCAGCTGTTTACACTGCAGACACACAATCAGAAGTTATTGATCAGCAGTCAACAACAAAGATCTGACAGACAGACATCCTGCTGTCATCACGATGTGTTTTAATGTTCCTAACGTGGGTTCATATTGATCATATTGGAAACACTTTACAATAACAAAACATTAATTAACATGAATAAATATCGTAATAAGCCTTAATTAACAGTTAATTAATAGAATAATGTCAGTAATTATTACTTATTATTGTATTAGTTGTAAATAATACTTATTACTGTATTAAATAATTTTAATTAATGTTAATATCTATTACATAGTAAAATATCTATCTAAGGACTGTTAATTACATTAAATTTGACTCTGAAAGATCTTCAGTGCATGTCCTTTTGATCAATTGAAATTAAAAAACTTTAATAATAAGTCGAAACATTTGAGATTTTTCTGAAGGACAAACAATTGTTCCCATCTGGATTCTGGTCTGATGTGGACTCATCATAACATATGATCGTCACGATTATCGATATTATTGAATCAAACTCCGCCCACTGCAGCCTGCTTAGCCAATCACACAATACCAGAAGGTCAAACAAAACAAACCCACACACGTCGACAGAACCCCCTCAGACGAGGACCGAGCGAATCGTCCTCACTGTGATGGTTAAAAACGCACACACACATCTCACCATCTGGAGCGTCTCAGTCTGTTTGATCTGGATCACATACTGTTTCTCTGCACTCTGTGAGTGTGTGTGTGTGTGTGTGTGTGTGTGTGTGTGTGTGTGTGTGTGTGTGTGTGTGTGTTCACACTGAACTCAGACTTTTTTCTTTTTGTTGGTTTGTTTGATTGATTTTTTTTTGGCAGCTCAGATCATATAACTGGTTTCCTGTCTGCACTCCAGCAGGTAAACGAAAGCGCTTCAGTCCAGACGGAGGAAACGCTGATCAACTTTAACGAGACAGATGAACGCCGCGTGGAGCCGAGTGATTGGCGCGTGTGATGAGCAGCAGGAACAATGACATCACAACACGATGGAGGAACTGTTCCGAGTCCAAACTCACAAACTCAGCAGTCCTGATTGAGCTTTAAGGCCCGGTCATGATCCAAGCTCTTGAATATTAATCATCTGTGAGTCTGATCTGTATTATTGACCCACATGTTGATTACCTTCCTGGTGTAGGAAGTTTGTTCTCTGATCAGAGATGATTATTGATCCGGCAAGAATTTGGCAGTTTAAACAATAAAATCAATAAAGTCTTGCTTTCACACCCTGATTCTCAGTGATATGCAGCAGTGCAGAGCGGCTGCATCTATCTGCTGGATGTCAGAAGATCCACAGTGGAATGAAACTAGTGCAAAATGTGCTCTACAGGCTGCTAACAATCCCACAATGCAACGCTCTGTATTCTAGAAGAACAGCAGCTGACAGTGATGCAATAAGGGATAAATAAGAGTCCAAATTCTCAACTTCCTGCTGAGTGTCACAGAGAAGGAGTCGAACATGACTGTGGACCCAGTAGAAGAACCTCTGCAGTGTTAATGCGCTAAAATAAAACTAAAAACTGGAGCTGTTCAGCCCAGGGCGCCGTCTGCAGGTGCCAATAAGGCAGCATCACACTCCAGTAATTAGACCAATCCACTGCTAATAACACAGAGCTGACTATGAAACTGCATGTCAGTCAACATTTCACACCAACACGCAGCAGGTTTGGATTTATTAATGTATTTAAACACGTTTCTCTAATAATTATGACATATTATATAAATAACAATATGGGTTTAATAGAAAGTATAAATGTCTAAGGTCTCGCCTTTTTCACTTTAATTCAAAGTTTTTAGGTGTTTTCAGTTTTTATTAAACTTCAGCAAAATAAAAAGCAGCCAGTAAAAGTTATTAAACATAACTTTAGTGCTCTGCAGTCTAATCCGCTCAGTGACAGGTGGCTCCAGCTGTTTATGTCCTGTCAGTAAATGTGTCTACACCAGCAGTCCTGCAGGAATCAAACTGCCAACCTTCCTGCGATCGGCAGGTCCAGGTGAGTTTTAATAAGCTGTAATAACCTGTAATTACCTGATATTAACTCAATAAGAAGCAGAAAGCTGCAGCTGCCATATGAGCCGGCTGGAGAGCGAGAGCGGGCGAGAGAGGTAGGCAGCGACTGAGCTTGCTTGGGGACAACCCTCCCCCTCTTTTCTAATATTTCCCAGAAGCCCCGGCTGCAGGGGGAGATAATCCCTGAGAGATGAGGAGAGGGAGCGAGGGATCGGCGAGCGGCGGGGGGGAGGAGAGGAATCCTCCAGTGTGGAGTGCTCTCTCTCTTCTTCTTCTCCTTCGAGGATTACGGCAGCATTTGAAACATATTTCAGCGCGGCGCGGCAGCAGAGCGAGGGCGGGATTAAGGTGTTACCATGGAGGGGTGGTGTTAATGCAGGGGGGCGGGGTGTTAAAATATGGCGAAGTGGTGTTATTGGTAGGGGCTAGCGGTGGTAGGCTGGGTGACGCTGAAGTGATGCCGATAAGGCGGTGAGTTTTGTGGGGTTAATGGAAGCGGGGCTGGGGGGTTACAGCGGTGGCGGTTGTGGGGGAGGCTGGGGTGTTGAGGTGTGAGGACAACCTGGTGGAGCGACTACAGCATCAGCTCTAAAAACAAGCTCATCGATACAAGTACAGCTGCATCACTGCGACTGTTTCCGGGTGTTAAAGAAGCAGGGTGCAGTAGGGTGTTACAGGGTGTTACAGGGTGTTACAGCAGCAGAGTGTTACAGGGTGTTACAGGGTGCTACAGTGTGTCACAGGGTGTTACAGCAGCAGAGTGTTACAGGGTGTTACAGGGTGCTACAGTGTGTCACAGGGTGTTACAGCAGCAGAGTGTTACAGGGTGTTACAGCAGCAGAGTGTTACAGGGTGTCACAGGGTGTTACAGCAGCAGTGTTACAGGGTGTTACAGTGTATTACTGCAGTAGGGTGTTACAGGGTGTTAGAGGGTGTTACAGTGTATCACGGCAGTAGGGTGTTACAGGGTGTTACAGTGTATTACTGCAGTAGGGTGTTACAGGGTGTTAGAGGGTGTTACAGTGTATCACGGCAGTAGGGTGTTAGAGGGTGTTACAGTGTATCATGGCAGTAGGGTGTTAGAGGGCGTTACAGTGTATTACTGCAGTAGGGTGTTACAGGGTTTTAGAGGGTGTTACAGTGCGTTACAGTGCGTTACAGCAGCAGAGTGTTACAGTGTGTTACAGCAGCACAGTGTTACAGGATCTTACGAGGTGTTACTGCAGCAGGGTGCAAAGTGTAGTCCACAAAAAACTACAATGAAAACAATTACTGCCTAATGTCAATATGAACAGCATCAAAACTTTAAGCAACACTTCATTTGGTTCTGTCGGAGGTTTCTTCCTGTTAAGAGGGAGTTTTTCCTTCCCTCTGTTGGAGGTTTTTCTCCCTTAAAGAGGAGGGCTTTTTTTTCCCCTCCTAGCTTATGTGGGAATTGTTGAATTGTTGGGTTTCTCTGTATAATATTGTAACGTCTTGCTGTAAGGACTTTAATGTGTTAAGTGCCATGAAATAACCTATGTTGTGATTTGGCGCCATATAAATAAAGTTGAATTGAATTGAATTTCTAGAAGTAATACTTTCTAAAGGGCTTCATCTGTACAAGTACCACTTCATCTGTAGAAATACACCTTCATCTGAAGAAATACCACTTCATCTGTAAAAGTACCACTTCACCTGTAATCACTACAGGTATAAACACTTCATTTTTACATGTGCCCAGTTTTTGCACTTTTGAAGAACGACTTCATCACCTCACTCTCCTGTCCCTCCTGCCTTCCCTTGACAATGATTGCCGTGGTTACCAGTGTTCAGCCATGCTGCTGCGGGTCCATTACCTTGGTGACAGTGGTCTGTCAGTCACAGCGAGAGAACAGATGAAGGTTTCTGATCTGATTCCTTCTTTTTTTTTTTTTTTTATCTGTGAGACATATCAGGAGGAGGCGGAGCTTCTGAGCTCGCCACCTGCCACAAGGCATGCTGGGAGCCCCCCCACCATCTCACCCTTCGATTGCCCTGCTCTCTCTCTCTGTCATCCCTCCATCAGTCAGACTTCTCATCTCTTTTCATTTCTACTCGTTTTACTCCCCCACCCCGCCCCACCCGATCTTCCCACAGAGAGCAGTATATGAATCCAGATGAATTGTGGGTAATAAATCCAGCACTCTGCAGGTTTTGGTAATAAACTCTGTGAACTGAACTTCGATAATAATCAGCCTCCAGAGGAGAGATGGGAAGAAAGGAAAATCTGGATTTTCTTCTTCCAACTCTGAGTCCAAACTTTTTAATCAGATGTGAATCTGCTGCATTCGATTATTTACGGACACTTTATCCGGGTTCAGATTTTTACTGAACATTCAAATCTGAAGGAAACTGACTGAAAAGTTCAGATGTATATATCAATTCTGACACGGTGGAGTGTAAAGACGCAAATGAGTGACTACTCGCTCTCAGAGAATAAAACCGTTGCCTCCATATGCTTTTAACATCTTGGAACTATCTGTCTACCTGGCTATCACAACCATCACTGACCAGAGATCTTAGTTTCATATATATATTTAAAAAAAAAAAATGTCAGATGATGTTGGCAAGTGTTTTTTTTCAACCTTTTCAAATAAGTTTAAATAAGTGTTCAGTAGCAGCGGTGCCAAAACTCTTTAGAGCTGGACTTCAGACTGGACGCTGCTGCAACTCACTATCAACTCTTAAGGTATGAAGAGCTATTACAAGATTTCATTTTTACATATTGCACCTTTAACGTGCTGACCCCAAACCAGTTCTTCACCAGTCTGATCCCCAGCTGCTGAATCATATTCTTTCTCCTCTTTTTCATACATCTGTTTTCCACGGAAGCATCTGTTGCACCCTCAGGTGATGTCATCCAGGTGAAACAAAGGAGGCCTGTGTCTGGTTGGGCAACACACCTGCAGAGAGTCTACCTTTCTGTCTGATTTAAATATCTGTGTGTCCATAAGCTGCTCCTCCGGCTCCAATACGCAAATCATCAGCAGAGACATTACATTCAAATAGTACACAAACCGGCAGCCTGAGTGTGTGCTGCATACACATGCACATTACGCACGCACACGCACACACACACACACACACACACACAGAGCAGACAAACAGGTGAGTAAACAGCAGGTGTTCCGCAAACATCATGTCAGCTCGTCAGGTCGACTCAATCTGGGTGTCAATATTTGTCTCTGCGCCGCTTTGTTTTCACACCATTCATAATATTCATGTTCAGATTCAAACCGCAAATATTTGAGGTTTGGGCCGCCGAGCCGCCGTAACCCGGCCGCCGCTCCGCGCCACGTCGAGTGCCGCGCCGCACCGACTGGGTTAAACAGAGCACTTAGAGACGCTGTTGCTGCTGTCAGACTGAAGGCAAACGAACCCGCCGTGCTCGATGTGAGAGGAGAGAAAACGACGGAGATCTGAGTCACTGCAGACGATTCATCGAACCCTGAAACCACCGCGTGTTCACCAAATTAAATAAATGACCTTTTAATACCACAGAGAAGAAAATTTAAACCCTTTTACACAGTCAGGTGGATCAGACGACAACTGAAAAACAGCTGGAAGAACAGTTATCCAGGAAGTACATCAACTGACTGACCTTCAGATCCCAGCTCTGCTCTGCACCATCGATAATAATCAATAATAATATATAACTCCACATCAAACTGTAGCACCGTCTGAGTTAATTTATAGATGAGTAACAAGCAGCCGACAAAACTCCAAAAGAATAAATTCAAGTCTAAAGTTCCCGTCTGCAGCAGCAAGAAAAAACAAGTGCAGACTGAACATCAAGAAGATTCAAACAAAAACTTGTAATTTCTTTAGTGATCACAGCACAACATCACATCTCACCTGAACGCATCACACTGACGACACTAATTGATGAAACTCACCTTGGTGACGCATCCATCTCTCTCCTCCATCACGGCCTTCATCTCCTGAGCTGTGATGTCACTGCGTCGTTGCCGCGCCAACCGCAGCCGCTCAACCAACACCGAACCGAACCGCTCGACTTCCGGGACGGACTCGGCGTCGCAGACGCACCTAAGGAGCTCGTCCACATCCTGGAAGTCAGAAACACACGTGACTGATGACATCACCGATAAAACTACAAAACTTTGTGGTTTATGAACACGGTTAGTGTTGTTACCTTGTCGGTGTCCTCCAGGTGAATATTGTCCAATCTGACAACGGACAGAAGAAAAGTTTAAGCATTTTCACTGATAACTAACAACCTACAACCTGATTCTGCCTTCTACGTTTATACCTGCATATTTTTTTTATGTCTGAAATTTTTGTTTCGAACATTTTATTTTTAATCAAATAGATGAAGGTTTTGGAGGATGAGTAGCACTTCACGAACAAACACTGACTGTAGGTTCATCTTACACTTTACGCTGTGTAAAAGCTCCATTTCCTTTCTGTGCTGCATATTCTAAAACAATGTATGAGTTGAGGAACAGATGAAGGGCTGAATCGGGGCCCTGTATTCGTTCAGTCGGCCCCTGCTAAGGCTCCCAGCCCTCCATGTTTCCGCCGCTGACCAAATTAAAGCTGGACCTCCGCAGCAGCCTGTTAGATGACCTGAGCGCCGCGGCAGCAGCAGCTGTGCAGTAATTTCGTCCCGCGCTCCCTGAAGTCTACCCGAAACTCTCCGTCATTTTAAATTCATTGCGAAGCTGCGAGGGCTGAGCAAAATCGTCGGCTATTGAGGAGCCTCTTCCTCCCTCTGACAGCAGTCATGATGGTGGACGTGCAGCTGGTAACTAGTTGATCTCCTGCCTCTCCTCCTGGGAAGCTCTTTTCATTTAGCTTGCTGCTGTTTTGCTGTAATAAACTGTAATAAGGTGGCCGAGGCGGCTCCGCTCTGCAGGGAACAGCAGGTAATGAAAGACCGGCCGCCTCCAATAAAGCTCCTCTAACACCCTGCTTACAGCCCATCCAGCCCGGCTCAGCCCGGCTCGGCTCTGCTCGCTGCACCGCCGTCATTAACACTCCCACACACCTCATCTCAACAGAAACACGCCAGCGGCAGCCATTAGTGGGATCAGATGATCCGAGTGAGAATAAAATCATTCATCATTTCAGGAAAGTTTCACTGAATATTTCAGACCTGCGGCCGACAACGTCTGAACAACATGACGAGAGACATGGAGACATGAAGACATGGAGATATGGAGACATGGAGATATGGCGACATGAGGGACGTCCTTCAGCTCTGAGTCTTTCCACTTCTTTAAATCATGATACAAGTGTTTTAAACCACCTTTAATTTAACAAATAAAACCCAAGTCAAAATAGTAAAAAAAAAAGTTCCTTTAAAGTAATGACCGCCAACCTGAGAGTCAGGACCCAATCACAAAAGCAAAAATGTTTTATTTTTTTATCTGTTTGATTTCTTTGGGAAGTGACAGAAAGAACAACATCCTGAATCTAAGTGTCTGAGAAGAGTTTCCTCTGAAGAGAGTCTGGACTCAAGACACCTCAGAGGAGCTCGGGGAGGAGCGGCTGCTCCTTCATGTTGGAAGGAGGAGGTTCAACATCTCACATCAGAATTGGATAAGATCAGTTTGACAGATTTCATGAAGACGCTGAAGAACAACATGAAAACTATCGAGTGTGTTTGAATCCAAAGTCAGATCACGACAAAAGAAACGAGGCGATCAAAGACACGATCATAAACAAATCTGACGACTGAACAGCACATTATGTCCGTTTTCATCATGTTAAAAGTTCTGCAAAACTTTACATCTAAAACTGCATCAACTACCGATTGACAGAAATTCATCTGTAATTATTGTAGTATGTAATTATTTCAGACATTTTTTAATCAACACCTTTATCCATCTTCTGTTTCAGTAAACGTCTGATTTTCTGTCCTGAACATTTTTCACCTTTTTCTGAACCAATCAGTTGATTAATCCTGAAATAATCAGCCGGCTCATTGATTAGGAAGAAAACGGACTGTTTGATGAATAAAATGAGAATAAAACAAACAGCAGCTTCACATTATTCATACACACACTTCACGGGCACACACACCTCACGGACACACACGCGCACACACACACACTTACCAAGGCTGCCTCCTCCATCAGGAAAACACACACATTAACACGCAAAAACACACACACACACACACACACACACATTTACTGAGGTATTACAGGCCGCCTCCTCCATCAGGAAAACACACACGCATTAACACGCAAAACACACACAAACACACACAGACATCAACACACACCAACACACACTCTGAGTCCTGACAGATGGAACATGTTCCTCCATATTCTGTCCCTCATAAAAAGGATTGTGGCCTCCAATATCAATTACCCTCTCATCTGGGGGGAGGGGGAGGGGACGGGGGGCAAAGGGAGGAGGAGGAAGAGGGGGGGGGGGTATTATCTCTAATTAGATTTTCTGGTCTATTTGGCTCCTCGAAGAGGACGAGAGCTCATTTCACACTCCTTAAAAAGATTGAGGAGGTGCATAATGAAGAGGAGAGGAGAGGAGAGGAAAGGAGAGGAGGATGGAAAAGAAAGATGAAGAGGAGGAGGAAGAGAAAACAGGAGGAGAATAAGGGAGAGGATGAACAGGAGGAGAGGAGGAAGAAGAGGAGAATGAAGGAGAGGATAATGAAGAAGAGGAGGAGGATGAAGAGGACAAGGATGAAAAGGAGGATGAAGATGAGGAGGAAGAGAAAAGAGAAGGATGATGAAGAGGAGGAATAAAGAGGAGGACGAAGAAGAGGAGAACAGCAGTCAGTTGTGTTTCTCCTTCAACATATTTTACATGTAAATAAATGAATAAACAGTTCCTTCTCAGAGGAAACAACTCTGAGTCAACAACAAACAAACAAACAAACAAACAGTGTGTCGCTGCTGAACACAGACTCTCACCTTCTTATAACATCCATTTATCAACTGTTATTGATCGGTGATGGCTATAATCGATCGATTATTATAAACTGCAAGTTTAAAATAAAACTTCTTAATGTTTAATAATCAACTGTCTGACAGGAAACAGTCAGCTGACGTCATCTCGAGGTGGGTCACATGATCAGGTGTATCAAAAAATTACAAAATTAATATTTTTCAAAACAGAAAAGGAAAAATGAAGTCGTACTCAGCCGCCTGCTGTAGTCGGCAGGCTCGCAGCAAAGCCTCGTCTCTTTCCTCATTGGCCAGCAGGAGTCGTGACATCAGAGCCTGATCTCTGTCCTTCTGAGCCGCCAGCACCTCCTCCAACATGGCTGAGGAGATGAGGAGAGGAAACGAGGAGACAATTTGAAGGATGAATCCAGGAGAAACTAAACATCGATGTGTTTCTCTTTCGCCTCAGACTGGCCAACCAATCAGAGGACAGACCATTATTGCCAGTGTGTGTGTGTGTGTGTGTGTGTGTGTGTGTGTGTGTGTGTGTGTGTGTGTGTGTGTGTGTGTCCAGGTGTAATAAGACAGAAATGACCACAGCTCATCTGAGACCCGGTGAAGAGAAAATAAAACCACCGCAGAGACTCTGTTGGTTATTAAAGCGCCACGGTTCTCCGAGTGCCGTCTGGGCCTCAGGCAGGAACGTTCCTCGTAATCCGACACCTTCACAGAGGTCTCAGGTGAATCCAGTCTTTTACACTGGACCCCCATCGGATCCAGAGTCCTCCCTGGTTTGCTCCTTTGATCTGAACTCAGTCTGCAGATCAGTTTTAAGGTGCTCACTTCCACCTGCACCTCCTGCTTTGACAAAGTCCTTCACCAGGTGTAAACAGGTCCGCCGCACCTTCGTGACCTGACAACTTGATGGTCAAAGGTCGCTGGTGCTTCGCCAGATTTGACCAACTGCAAATGATTTTACCAACACTTATCAGGATCAGAGGGTCTGTAGCGATCAGGGAGGATGCTAACAACCGGATAACAAAGCTAAGAAACAGCTAATTTTGCTAGAAAACAGCTAATCGATGCGGACAGTTTTGCGTTCCCACCTGATGCTTCTAGCATCATCTCTCCATTGCATGTCCCTCATACATCAAAGATTTGTTTTCTCTTTCATTTCTTTTACGGACTTTTCCAGAAACAAAGTGAATATAAAATAAATGTGTTGGAGGAAGACTTTCTGTTTCTGTGATAATCCTGCTGGATTACGCACACGCGCACGCATGCACGCGCGCGCAAACACACACACACACACACACACACACACACACACACACACACACACAGCTCAGTTAAATCAACATACATCCGAGTGTGATTGCTGGTTAAACACACACAAACACACACTGTTCTGTTAAACTAACAGCTGCCTCGTTAACTGTCACCTCGTTACCACTGCTGTTATTTTAATTACTCTATCTGTGTGTGTGTGTGTGTGTGTGTGTGTGTGTGTGTGTGTGTGTGTGTATTGGTATTAAACAGTGTGCATGAAAAATATTCAAATATTTAAGAAGTCGAGGTTGGATCAGATCTGATTAAGAGGAGAGTAAACTGTAACATACACCACCACCCTCCTCCTCCCTGCTCCTCTTCCTCCTCTTTGCTCTTCTTCCTCCTCCTCCTCCTCACCTGCAGGTCTCTCCCAGTCTCGGGCTTCCCTCTGCTCCTCCTTCAGCTCCTCCTCCACCTCCCTCTTCTGCAGCTCCTTCTCTTTCTGAACCAGCTGATCCTGCAGCTGAAACACAGAAACTCTCCGACTCAATCGTCAGAATATCTTCGATAAAAAAATAACCTGCAGTTCGAATCAGTTTAAACTCAGCGAGCTCAGCAGCTGTGGAGGGTTTTTGTCTGTCAACTCACACCTTCTTCGTAGCAACAGCAGTGGAGGTTCTTGGTATTGCTGTATTTGGACTTGAGCACCAAAACGACGGACAAAACCTGAGTTTGAATTTCCCCGTGCAGTCTCAGGCGTTCCGCAGGGCTCTACTGTAGGTCCTTTAGAGTTTCAGTTAAAAAAGCTGCTTTCAGTCATGTTTTAGTCCAGTACAGAGAATCTGTATACTTCTATATTTATGTCACCTTTGACTTTTCTACAAAACATTTCCCCTTCTTCGTTACTCTGTCAAAATAAAATTGGACAGTGTGATGATGAACAGAATAAACTTAATAAGTCTCTAAATTCCGAGCATTTGCGTAAATTTAACATTAAAAAAAATACTTCTGATACTTCACTAGTAAATATCAGAAACTTTAAGATGTTTACTAATTGTATTAGGTCTCTTGTTTTCTGGTACGATTCATATATACACTGCTCAAAAAAATAAAGGGAACACTTAAACAACACAATGTAACTCCAAGTCAATCACACTTCTGGGAAATCAACCTGTCCAGTTAGGAAGCAACACTGATTGTGAATCAATTTCACCTGCTGTTGTGCAAATGGACAGACAACAGGTGGAAATGAGGCAATTAGCAAGACAACCCCTATAAAGGAATGGTTCTGCAGGTGGTGACCACAGACCATTTCTCTGTCCTCATCCTTTCTGGATGATCTTTGGTCACTTTTGCATTTTGCCAGTGCCCTCACCACTAGAGGTAGCATGAGGCGGCGTCTACAACCCACAGAAGCTGCTCAGGTAGTGCAGCTCATCCAGGATGGCACATCA
This sequence comes from Embiotoca jacksoni, assembly GCF_022577435.1. Lineage (NCBI taxonomy): Eukaryota > Metazoa > Chordata > Actinopteri > Embiotocidae > Embiotoca > Embiotoca jacksoni. The sequence goes on from NW_027185378.1 coordinate 1,138,168, forward strand.
ATGCACGCTGTGGCAAGAAGGTTTGCTGTGTCTGTCAGCACAGTGTCAAGAGCACGGAGGAGATACCGGGAGACAGGCCAGTACACCAGGAGACGTGGAGGGGGCCGTAGGAGGACAACAACCCAGCAGCAGGACCGCTATCTGCTCCTTTGTGCAAGGAGGAACAGGAGGAGCACTGCCAGAGCCCTACAAAATGACCTCCAGCAGGCCACTAATGTGCATGTTTCTGCTCAAACCGTCAGAAACAGACCCCATGAGGGTGGTACGAGGGCCCGACGTCCACAAGTGGGGCCTGTGCTTACAGCCCAACACCGTGCAGGGCGATCGGCATTTGCCAGAGAACACCAAGATTGGCAGCTTCTCCATCGGCGCCCTGTGCTCTTCACGGATGAGAGCAGGTTCACACTGAGCACATGTGACAGACGTGACAGAGTCTGGAAACGCCGTGGAGGACGTTCTGCTGCCTGCAACATCCTCCAGCATGACCGGTTTGGCGGTGGGTCAGCGATGGTCTGGGGAGGCATTTCTTTGGAGGGCCGCACAGCCCTCCATGTGCTAGCCAGAGGTACCCTGACTGCCATTAGGTACCGGGATGAGATCCTTAGACCCATTGTAAGACCATATGCTGGTGCAGTGGGCCCTGGGTTCCTTCTGATGCATGACAATGCTAGGCCTCATGTGGCTGGAGTGTGTCAGCAGTTCCTGCATGATGAAGGCATTGATGCTATGGACCGGCCTGCCCGTTCCCCAGACCTGAATCCAATCCAGCACATCTGGGACATCGTGTCTCGTTCCATCCACCGACGCCACATCGCACCACAGACTGTCCAGAAGTTGACTGATGCTTTGATCCAGGTCTGGGAGGAGATCCCTCAGGAGAACATCCGTCGTCTCATCAGGAGCATGCTCAGGCGTTGTAGGGAGTGCATACAGGCACGTGGAGGCCACACACACTACTGAGCCTCATTTTGACTTGTCTTGAGGAATTTCCACAGAAGTTGGATCAGCCTGTGATCTGATTTTTTCACTTTTATTTTGAGTATGATTCTGAATCCAGACCTCCATGGGATAATGATTTTGATTTCCATTGATCATTCTTATGTTATTTTGTTCTCAACACATTCCACTATGTAATGAATAAAGATTTCCAACTGCAATATTTCATTCATTGAGATCTAGGATGTGTTGTTTAAGTGTTCCCTTTATTTTTTTTGAGCAGTGTATATATAACGCTGCCACCTCGTAACTCTTCAGCTCTACACATGTTTCTAAGCGTGTGTATTCACCTTGTTATTGATCTCCCTCAGAGCGTCAAGCTCCTTCAGTAAGAACGAGATGTTTTTGTCTCGTTCGAAACCCTGAAGTCGCGTCAGCTCGGATATCCGAGGAGGACTAGCGGGAGACAAAAAAACATCCGGTTAAAAAGCAGAATTAAAGCCAGCCGGTGTTCAGTCCAACAACAATGTTCACAGAAAATAACTTCGGTAGTGTTTTAACTATTGAATAGACACTGCAGCTCGTGATCGGTGAGCAGTAAATAATATCTCTGGGTCAGAAGTTGATTGATTGGTTCTGCAGTCGAGTGTGGACAGACAGATTTTTGTTCTGATTCTGGACCAACTAAAGACTTTTAGAGGCTCCTTTCTATAAGTTTCTGAGGACTTTAATGTGTTACGTTCCCAGAAATAATGTGTGTTGTGATTTGGTGCTTTATAAATTAAATTGAATTAACTAAACCTTTTTTAAATTGTCCAAATAAATAAAGCCATTTTAGGACTTAAACGCAGCTCCCTGACTGAGAACTGATCTGCGGATGATGCAGTCTGGTAGAAAACAGCGAATCAGCTCCTCTGATGAGGACCGAGGAGCAGCTGCCGGTCAGTGAGGCTGCGATTGGTCAGTTCCTCTGTGACATCATCATCCCCCTCTGTGTTTCATTAGTGTTTCACCTGTGTGTAGTCAGGTCAGATGTTTTAACGTGAGGTCGCGGCCTCACATTATCAGATATGAGGTGCGGCGCTGCAGGCGGCAGGTTTAATAAGCATCGACTGATGTTCGCCTGTAATTCTCTCATATTACCTTAAAGGTCGGGCTGCTTCTTAGCGTAATAAAGCGAGTAAATAAGACTGGAATATGGCTGACACTGTCTTCTGTAATTGACTGTTTCTGACTTCATAATATCAGCTGCTTCTAATCAACTTCGCTCTCCTGCCGCAACGATTGCTTTTTTACTACTTTTCTATTTCTGTCGCGCCACTGAAACGCTTCGACTAATCAAATCAAATCTAAATTTAATAGCTCGCATTTCATAGTGATGCAACCTCTTCCAAAAAATTTATTTCAAATGCATCAAAAGAAGACAAAGGAAGCAACAAAAAAAAAAACACCACATGGATTACAGAATCTAAAGAAAGCTGGGGAAGTTTAATGAAAAGCAACTTTTTAATAAATGTCACTGTGGAGAGGCTCTAAACATATCAAATGAATCCTAAAAACACTATGGAATTTCAAAAATCCAAAATATTATTATTTAAATGTGAAACAGTCTATAGATCTGATGTGTCTCGGAGAAAGTCTGAACCACAAAACTTCGAAGCTGAGACCTCTTTTTCTCATCAATAATGATATTAACAGTAATAATACCAGTAGTAGTAGTAGTAGTAGTGGAAATATCCACCCACTTACCTGTTGCCCGTAGTTACCAGGTGTCTTCGGAGGAACGGACTACCAGGACTTTGAGATACTGCAGCTTCATCTGGGGCCTCTACGCAGCTCTCTGCCCGAGGAGAGGGTCCCCTGTTGGGGGAGAGGTCGACCTCCATCTCCCCTGCCCCTCTCTGGAGCCTGGAGGACAACGGAGACACAGACCTCCTGTAGGACGGAGGTGAGACAGGAGAGACGGAACTCCTCTGGAGGAGGGGGGAGACAGGAGAGACGGAACTCCTCTGGAGGAGGGGGGAGACAGGAGAGACAGAACTCCTCTGGAGGAAAGGGGAGACAGGAGAGACAGACCTCTGCTGGGACACAGGGGAGGGGGAGCAGGAGGTGGGAAGCTCCTGGAGGTGCTGAGGAGCTGAGACAAGTATAGAGACAGACAGACATAGACATAGATAGACAGTGTTGGAATTCACCAATTGATTCCACCGAGTTGTTTTGATCAGAGACACCAATAGGCAGATTCAATCAGCAAGTTGATTTATTCAGCAACTTCAGCATACATGATATCACGGAGAGCCCAACATCAACCAGAGGTCTCTCTGTTGGAGTCTGATCTGAGCACTTGATATTACATACTTTATACACAGTAGGGCGGGACTTTAGTCTCGGATGTTCCACAAGAGGAGTACCAACTCATTATAGAGAGTTGGTACCGTGACCTCCTGAATCTGAGTTCAGCTCGCGTGTGAGTTATCACGTACCGAAACTTACTTCGTGTTTTCATGACCTTGGGCACACAGCTGTGTGCAGTATATCTTAATGCTGAGTCGACAGGGTTACATATAGTATCATAATAGCATTTGATTAAAGACTGGATTAAACATATATATATATATATATATATATATATATATATATAAATGGGCATAGCATAAGCATAATCCACCACAATTTAAGCATAATTTACCACAACAGGTATAAAGACAGACAGACAACATAGAGAAACAGACAGGTTCTAACATCAGATACATTTGATGAAGATTTGTTCTGGAAATATAACTGCTTTGTTAATGAATGAATGAATGAATGGATCTTCCTACCCTGAGGCCAGTTGTTGTGCTCCGGGTTCTGGCTGGGCCCCGATCTAAAAACCACACGAAAAAAAAAAAAAATGAAGTGATTCTCAGCTGATCGAAACGATCCTTAGAGGATCAATAGATTTACAGAAACACAGACCAATACATTTGTATACATTATAGATTATTGACAGCCATCAGGGACACCAATTTTTTAAACAGCTAACTGTTTTTTGTTGGTTAAACCTGACGTTGAGCTGCAGCTCACACTGACCCGTCTACCCCCCCAACAGAGCTGCAGGTGTTGCACTCACCTGTCTGGGCTGCTCAGTTGCTGTCTGGCAGGTGAAGGCAGACGCTGCTTCAGTTCCTCATTCACGTTGGGATTAGCTGAAAAAAAAACAGAAACCATCTCAATTTTACACACCACATACCCACCTGTCTGTCTCTCACCTGTCTGTGTCTCGCCTGTTTGTGTATGTATTAACCCCGTTCAGCTTTCTAAATACTTGTCTCTCATCAGGAGAACAAACAGAGCTTCAAGGCCTCGTTAAGGAAGGTTAATGTCTCCTGTTAACGAAGCCACCAATCAGAGCGGAGCTTCTCAGGTCTAATTTAAAACCCTCGCTAACACAAAAGTAGGCAAAGAAACACACAGATGATCGTCATGATTATATCGTATTCAAACACCTGTGCTGTCGAGACCTGATCTGGATCCTGGTGCTGTCCCTGTTAATAGAGCTGTACTTTTCTGTCCCATTCCTTGTCCTAGTTCAGATCTGTCCTGGCCGGTTGCAGATCCTGATCCTGTTTTGTCCGAGTAATGGACCTGTACTGTCCTGACCCTGGTCCTGTTTTAGATCTGTCCTGTTCCTGTACTGTTCTGTACCGGTCCAGATCTAGGTGCAGATCTGTACCGGTCCAGGTCATAAAAGAGCTGAATTACATTCATTATTAGAATCATTTCCTTTTCTTCACTTTGAAACTTTTCTCATTTCCTGTCGTCCTCTGCCCCCCCCCCACCCCCCACCCCCTCCCTTCTGATCTTCTTGTGGACTCAGAGCTAATTGAGCGCGGCGGCTCTCCTTATTATTCATGTACAATTACAGATGTGATAATGTGCTTAAATCCTCCTAAATGACCGTTCATGCCTCGCGCTCGCTTTGAAGTCTCGTCAAAGATGGAAAAATCTGCAGAAAAAAGGGTAAATACAGGGGCCAATCAGAGGCCCAATCTACATGAACCAATGAGGAGAGGAGGGGTGCGGCGGGGGGAGCCGTGCCCTCCCCTCCTTCCCCCTTCTTCTTCATGTAATATAAACCGAAGTCCATTAATTTTTTAAGCTGTATTTAATACATTTTGTGCAGAAAGTTTGGAGCGCTGAGTGTCGGGTGTTCCAGCTGACTGCATGAATATTAATGACGGTGTTACGATGATTAAAGAGGCTTCAGCTCAAATCCAACACAATCCGCCTGTGATCCGCCCCGCCGACACCGCGCCGCCACCGCGCCGCACATGAATTTAGATACGGACATTAAGCCGAGGAGAGGCACGACGTGCAGAGGACGCACACACGCACGCACACACAAGATATACAGTAAATATGATGTGCAACTTGCGCATCAATAATTTGAGATCAATCAATCAGTCGATCAACTGACAACTAAGCTGCTCTTTCAATAATAGATCAATCATCACAGTCATTTTCCAATTTAAAAAAAATGTGCTTTTCTTTTTTACATGTGATAATAAATATTTAAATGTGACTACAGGAAATTTAGTCAAGTGACATGAACTTGTGAAAATGTGCAGCTACAAAATCGGAATATTTGGAGTTGATTTAAGTACAGAGAAAATATTTTTGCACAGCCTGTATCTGTCCACATTTAGTGGAAGTGTCCCTTTAACAGCAGCAGAACTGTGTGTGAACAGCTCCTGTCTGCAGTGCATCATGAGAGTTCAGACAAACATCACTGATCACTGTGATACTGAAGGAAACTTTAAATCAGACAGATTCTCAAGCAGATACTAAACTGACCGTTTCTCTGGTTTCTCGGTGGCTTTCTGGAGTTTTATTCTGAAAAGACATCAGAGATAATGATATAAACAGGAAGTGGAAGTCACACTGAATCTGAACAATTTTTATATTCACCAGTTTAAACATGAATAAATCAGATGATAGACGTTAGCTCAATCTGCAACGTTGGACCATATCAGCCAACAACAGACACACACAAACACACACACACACACACACACACACACATTCCTGCACACAGAACAGCAGCTACTTCAGTCTGTTCAAACAACCCAAAGTCTGCAGCCCACCCTCATGTAACAACACTGTGTGTGTTTGTGTGTGTGTGTGTGTGTGTGTGTGTACGTGCGTGTGTCGAGACCACCCACTCTGCAGATTAAACACTGTTCACACGACTGCCTCCTCCCTTTCTCTCCTCATTCACTCTCTCTTCAGTCATTAAACTAATCTACTGACCACAGTGTGTGTGTGTGTGTGTGTGTGTGTGTGTGTGTGTGTGTGTATAATCAAAGAGATGACACTTTGATTGGTGACATTTTGTCAATAAAGTTTATTTATTCCCATGTTAAAAGCTTCGCTCTTATTTTGGTGGTGTGATGAATCATTTCTGTCTGTAATAACACTTCCTGTCTGCAGGTGGCGCCCAAACATGCCTCAGGTCAGGAGATAAAGTCTAGAAGAAAGAACAGACTCCAACGTGACACTTTGGTCTTCGGACACACAAATGGCTACACGTAAACAACAACAACAACAACAACAACAACAACCTTTAAAAGGCTGTCTGCATGTTACCAGTAAAATCCCAGTAATCAGAGGAGTCAGCAACCCCTTCATTAAGGTCAATGAGCTCCAAAACACTGGAAACACCGTCCAACCCCCAACATGAAGAGGTAAACAGCAAAACAAGAAAACAAAAAAAAACAACAACAGATAACACGAGAAAAAACAGATCAATCGTACCAGAGTATGTGTTTTATTTTGGAATTAGTCCACATTAACAGCAGTAGATCTGTGTGTGTGAGCAGTTCCTGTATGCAGTGCATCATGGGAGTGTTTTTACAAACATCACTGAATCACTGCAAAACTGAAGGGAAACTTAAAATTAGACAGATTCTCAGCAGCTTCTGAACTGGCTGTCTCTGGTTTCTCAGTGGATTTCTGGAGTTTTAATCAGAAGGACATCAGAGATAATGATATCAACAGGAAGTAGACGTCACACTGAATGTGAACATACATGTTTCATGTGTGTCCTCACCTCCACATGTTCTGCTCATGCAGCAAAATCAGAGAATTCAGGCTCATTAATCTCCACCTGCCTTGTTAGATCAGCTCGCTGCTGCCACCTGCTGGCTCCTATAGTCCCGCCCACTTTTACACCGTTTACTTCACTACTGCAGTACTATCAAGTACATCTGAGTGATGTTATACTATTGCAGTACCATCAGTATTATCTGATGTAATTGTACTGCAGTATCATCAGCAGTATCTGACTGCAGTAATAGCACCATTAGTTGTATCTGACTGCAGTAATAGTACTGCAGTACCATCAGTACTATCTGAGTGTAGTAATATTACCATCAGCAGCATCTGACTGCAGTAATAGAACCATCAGCAGTATCTGACTGCAGTAATAATACCATCAGCAGTATCTGACTGCAGTAATAGTACCATCAGTACTATCTGAGTGTAGTAATATTACCATCAGCAGTATCTGACTGCAGTAACAGTACCATCAGCAGTATCTGACTGTAGGACAGCAGAGCCTCTTCTGGAGCAGATAAACAGTAAACAGAGGGCCGAGCACTGCCACCACAGAAGAAGAATTGAATAAACAAACACACATATGGGTGCGATGTGAGTCTGGCTGCTGACTGCACAACTGAATACTGTGTTTCCTCCACAACTGTTTCATATGGTGTGATTGATCTGGGCGAGAGACGCAGACAGATGATGGATTATCACCGAGGCTCACTCTGGGGGAAGGGAAGGGGAGGGGAGGGGAGAGGAGAGGGCTGGGGGCGGAGGGGGGGTTCTCTGATAAATTAATTAAAAATATTGTTACTGAAATTTCTTCTTCTGCCAGGAGCTCCAGTTTTAATCTCAAGAGGTGAAGAAACGTATCAATACTATCAATACCCAGCAGGATCCTGAGGCTCCTTCAAAAATAAAACCACATTTGACCTCTTAACTCAGCAGGATTATAAGGCTCCTTCAAAATAAAACTCAGTCTGACCTCTTAACCCAGCAAGATCCCGAGGCTACTTCAAAATAAAACCAAATCTGACCTCTTAACACAGCAAGCTACAGAGACTCCTTCAAAATAAAACCAAGTCCGACCTCTGTATTAATTCAGCAGGGTCCTGAGGTTTTTTCAAAATAAAACTGAGAGTCTGACCAATGTGTTAACACAGCTGGGTTTTGATTTAAAGCCTCCGGATAAACACAAGCTCATGTTCAGGGGCACCACTGCTGTGTCTGTGTGTGTGTGTGTGTGTGTGTGTGTGTGTGTGTGTGTGTGTGTGTGTGTGAATGGATGGTGATGGTGGATGAATTTCTGAAATGAGCAGTGGAGTTCAGCTGCTTCCTGTCATGGCATTAGAATGAATTATCATGGCTGCCAGTGATCTCCAGCAGGCTTCATCCGCTGTGTTAACATCCAGCCTCTCAGCCCGACACCTCACGGCAAACATGTTTGACGAAGCACAAAGTCAAAGTCCAAATATACTGACGTCCTCGAGACGGATTTACACAGCAGATTACCAAGGACGCACTCCGCCATGTTGGAGGATTGTCCTCAGATTACTGTCGGAGGACGGAGACGCGTTCAACTAAAATCAGACCTGAGGAAAAGTTTTAATCTGGATTTTTTTTTTTTCTCCTTTGACTTTATGTTTGTAAAATAATTTGTGTCGAAATTAAAACGTTTTTTGTTTTTTTTATCACTTTTAAAAATCAAAAAGTCATTGATTTTAATAATTGTGCTTTTATTTTGAGCTGTGTGAAGAAGCACAGCTCCCACCGGTGGACGAACTGACTCATTACACCTGCACCTGTTCTGTTTGATGCTGATCAGGTTGATACTTTGACATGTTACTGCCCTTTAAAGGACCATTTAGCTGATTTCTACTGGTACTAGTAGTAATATACCTTCATACATGTGTACTAGTAGAAGTATTTACCTTTGTACATGTCCACCAGGGAGTCCCTGAGCTCCTTGCTGGGGGTCCATGTGGACTGACTGCTCTCCTCTGGAGTCTCTGAACTGGTTTCTCTGGAAAACATAAAACATACGTTCACATCAGATCTCTGCCGAGCACACTTGTGACATTTACCTGCTGTTAGACACACAGGCCTGATTAATGAACAACAACACAAACACGCACAACTAACACATCAGTACGTCATGCGACTTCCAGTCAGTCACATTCAGGAAATGTTGTGAAGACTCTCCTGCAGCAGACCAACAGGTCCTGTGTTCTTAAAGAAACAGGCAGCATTTACCCCCCCCCCCCCCCCACACACACACACACACAGACAGACAGGCAGACAGACAGACACACACACACACACACACGCACGCACACACACACACTGGTCGAACTGGTTCAACTGCCAGTAGGACCAGTTAAACTGGGAATTACCTGCTGGAGACCAGTAGACTCAGTAGAATCAGTTCCACTGAGCGGTCTCCAGCTGGTCTATACATGTGATCACATGACCTCAGGTCGCATGACCTGTGCATCTTATTGGCTGTTTACTTTGGACCACACTGAGACCCAGAACCCCCCCCAGGATCAGCACACACTACTGTCTGTCACCTATTCTATTCTCAAACAGAACCAGAACCAGAACCTGTAGATTATTGATTTCTTACTCCAGTTGCTGCTGCAGCCCAGTGATCTTCCTCTTTGCTCTCTGCAGTGCAAACTGAACATCCAACGCTCGGCTACTGCTGAAGTTGCCCGACGCCATCGACACACCTTTACCTCCCTGAACGCACCCCTGATGTCTCCTTGGCAACCCCTACACTGTACACCACCTCCCAGCGCTTCCAGGTCACACAGAGCGGAGCTGCGATTGGCTGGAAGCCACAGACTCTGCATTATCAGCAGGTAAAATATTGATGAGCCGACAGGATTGGGTGACTCATGGGGAGTCACGTGACTCAGGTGTCGGGTCATACCCAGCACCCTGTTTATTTTCTGTCTGATGTCACTAGTGTTTTTAACCTGAATGAACTGAGGGATTTTTCTCCTGCTGTGACATCACACCAAGGGGCTGCTCTGATTGGCCGGTTTGAACGTGAACCTCAAAGAAAACACAGCGAGGACAGATTAATTGATCAACTCTGTTTATTGATCATTGAATAAATTAGTCAGTAAACTGCTGGTCGTCATGGTGTCTGTGTCACAGCGTCCTGCAGCAGTTTGTCCAGCAGTACGACGTCCACTCGATGTTTCATCACAAACTGTCCGTTCAGGTGGAACACAGGTATGTCCCACTTGTACCTGTCCCACCACAGTTTGTTCTCCGGAAGGCTGATGTCCACCTGCTGCAGGACAAACTGGAGGACGGACAGAGACACGTGTTACTACTGCAGGCACCGTGACAAAATACACAATAAAGAATCTATCTAACATCTAGAGTGTGAATGTACGAGATGTTTAATAGTTTCAGTCTCACCCTGTGTCTGAGTGGCTGCAGCACTTCTTTGGCTTCATCACAAAGAGGACACGGATCCTGAAGACAAACACAATCTGATTATATACACAGTCTGTAATCTGATTATAAACAGGCTGTAATCTGATTATACACAGGTTTTAAATACGCACATTATAATCTATTTATATAAAGAGGTTGTAATCTGATTATATGCAAAGGCAGTAATCTGATTATATACAGGGTGTAATATGATTATATACAAAGGCTGTGATCTGATTATAGAGTACCAGTCAAAAGTTTGGACACACCTTCTCATTCAATGGTTTTTCTTTATTTTATTTTTTTTCTACATTGTAGATTAATATTGAAGAAATCCAAACTATGAAGGAACACATGGAATTATGTGGTAAACAAAAAAAATGCTCAACAAGCCAGAATATGTTTTATATTTTAGATTCTTCAAAGTAGCCACCTTTTGCTTTGATGACAGCTTTGCACACTCTTGGCATTCGTTCAATCAGCTTCCTGAGGTCGTCACCTGGAATGGTTTCCCAACAGTCTTGAAGGAGTTCCCAGAGGTGCTGAGCACTTGTTGGCTGCTTTGCCTTCACTCTGCGGTCCAACTCATCCCAGACCATCTCAATTGGGTTTAGGTCGGGTGATTGTTGAGGCCAGGTCATCTGACGCAGCACTCCATCACTCTCCTTCTTGGTCAAATAGCCCTTACATAGCCTGGAGGTGTGTTTGGGGTCATTGTCCTGTTGAAATCCAAATGCTGGTTCCACTAAGTGCAAACCAGATGGGATGGCATGTCGCTGCAGAATGGTGTAGTAGCCGTGCTGGTTAAGTATGCCTTGAATTTTGAATAAATCCCCAACAGTGTCAACAGCAAAGCACCCCCACACCATCACACCTCCTCCTCCATGCTTCACGGTGGGAACCACACATGTAGAAACCATCCAATCACCTTTTCTGCTTCTTACAAAGACACGGCGGGTGGAACCAAAAATCTAAAATTTGGACTCATCAGACCAAAGTACAGAGTTCCACTGGTTTAATGTCCATTCCTTGTGTTTCTTGGCCCAAGCAAGTCTCTTCTTGTTGTTCTTCCTCAGTAGTGGCTTCTTTGCAGCAATTTGACCATAAAGGCCTGATTCACGCAGTCTTTTCTGAACAGTTGATGTTGAGATGTGTCTGCTACTCGAACTCTGCGAAGCATTTATGTGGGCTCTAATCTAAGGTGCTGTTCATTTGCGGTTTCTGAGGCTGGTAACTCTAATGAACTTATCCTCGGCAGCAGAGATAACTCTTGGTCTTCCTGTCCTGGGCGGTCCTCATGAGAGCCAGTTTCATCATAGCGTTTGATTGTTTTCGCGACTGCACTTGAGGATACATTCAAAGTTCTTGAAATGTTCCGGATTGACTAACCTTCCTGTTTTAAAGTAATGATGGACTGTCATTTCTCTTTACTTAGTTGAGTGGTTCTTGCCATAATATGGATTAGAACTGTAGTCAAATAGGCCTATTCACTGTATAGAACTGTGCACCAACCTTGCCTCTGCACAACACAACTGATGGTCTCAAACACATTAAGAAGGCAAGAAACTCCACAAATTAACTCTTGACAAGGCTCACCTGTCAATTGAAAACCATTCCAGGTGACGACCTCATGAAGCTGATTGAAAGAATGCCAAGAGTATGCAAAGCTGTCATCAAAGCAAAAGGTGGCTACTTTGAAGAATCTAAAATATAAAACATATTCTGGTTTGTTGAGCATTTTTTTGTTTACCACATAATTCCATATTCATAGTTTGGATTTCTTTAATATTAATCTACAATGTAGAAAAAAATTAAAATAAAGAAAAACCATTGAATGAGAAGGTGTGTCCAAACTTTTGACTGGTACTGTACACAGAATGTAATTTGATTATATAAAAATTATTTTATTAAAATAAAACTATAAAGGCAGTATAGCGACATAAAATAAAAGTATTTAAGACAGAAGAGTCTGCAGAGGATTACTACCAATACAAATAATAGTAATAATACTCATATTAATACGAAAACTATTTTACCGTACTAACAACTAAATTCATGTAAAAGTAAATCAGGTCTGGAGACACATGTTTTTTTTACAGGACAATGACCAACAGAATCTGTTGGATTCACTTTACTGATCAGCAGTCTGTGGTGTCACTGTCACATGAAATCCTAGTATGTGCTGTGAGATAAGAGTTTTTCTCAGAGAACACAGTGAGTAAAGAGTTGGTAGAAACGAGGTTCTGAGAGGATGTTACCTTGGTGAACAGAGTGAGAGTGGGTAGATACGAGGTTCTGAGAGGATTGGGTAAAGAGTTGGTAGAAAACAGTCGGAGGAGCTGCAGAGCTGAAGGTCGACACAAAGTCTTCAGAGAAAACATTTAATCTGAGAACACAAACACAAAGAAACAGTTACTGACCTGCAGCAGCCTGCTAATCACAGAGCAGGACAGGACATCCTCACAGACAGCTGGCCAATCACATGCAAGGAGGCGGGGTTTCAATAACGAATATGATGTTTGCTGGTAAGTCTTTCATTTCCTTCAGATCCTCCTCTGAAGATGCACTGGGATGACAACTGGACAATGGATCAAGGCCCACAGCTGGATTAGGACCCACAGCTGGACCAGGTCCACAGCTGGACCACAACTGGAACCCCAAGTGGAACCCCAACTGGAACCCCACCTAACAGCCATTAAGCTGCAATTGATTACTTTTTGTATAAATTGTTGGTCTGTGAATCGAAATAAAGTTTTGCTGGGCTGAAGATGATGTCGTTGATCAAATCATTCGACTCGTTTTATAAAACAAATATGTAGTTTACAATGACATTTTTAAAATGATGCTGAAATGTGCAGATTATTTGGTTTTCTCAGGACTTTTGCGGAAAACTGAAACGATCATCAGAACTGCAGATTGTTCATCTGTCAATTAACTAATCGATTAACCGATTTATCATTTCAACTCTATTTCAGTTCACTGTGAAGTGTGATTAAAAAAAACAAAACATTAATTCTTCATGTTTGTGAATCTCCAAACTACAAATATTTGATATTGGTGCAAAAATTATCATTAGTTATCATTATTAATCAATGATCAGAACAAGTGACTAGTTTTCTGTCCTTCAACTAAACTTTCAATAACCAATCCGTTTGTGATAAAAAAAAAAAAAACCGTGAATGTTTAACTATCAAATGTTTGAATTTAATAACTTTACAGATAATTTAATTCACATCACTAAACAGGAAACGGGGCCCTTCCTCAAACTTTCACAATAAGAGCTCCTCTCCGGTAAACGACATGTAAACTGAGTGAAGCGGTTTTACTTCATCCAGCTGTTAGCCTGTTAGCTTACCCACGTCTACAACACCTCTACCGCTAAACTTGCCACTAAACTCACCGAGTACCGCTGTGCTGTCCCGGTTCCGTCCCTGTCTTCCCCGGTTCGGCCCGCCGGTTCGGGTGTTGTAAAGTTTTAGTTCGTGTCCAAGTTTGAAAGAAGTTTTGATCCGTAAGTAACAACACAGCTACTGCTCTTTTTCTTTTCTTCTTCGTCTTCTTCTACTGGAGCTGCTTCTGTTCTTCTTCTTCGGTTTAAAATACGCTGATAAAGCGCCACTTCGTTTGACTTCCGCCACCTGCCGGACGGAGGGTGTAATGTTACATTACTGAAGATATCAAAATAATTTTGATTTTTTATTTTATTTTTTACACTTTATTAATCCCCGAGGGGAAATTTCTTCACTACAGCAGGGGGGCTCTCAGGGGGGAGATGCTGCAGCAGGCTGCCACTAGCGCGGCGCCAGGTAACCTGACCTGAGGTGCATGTTTTTGGATGATGGGAGGAAGCCGGAGAACCCAGAGAGAACCCACGCAAGCACAGGGAGAACATGCAAACTCCACACAGAAAGGCCCAGGACCGGATTCGAACCCGGAACCTTTTTTTTTTTTGCTGTGAGGTGACAGTGCTAACCACTGCACCACCGTGCCGCCCTAAATTAAATTACTTATAAAAATTTTAACAGGGCAATCTGTATCTATAAGCCTGTTCAAATGTCCGTCCATCCAGATTTTTCATATATTTAGAATTTTGACTGACTTTGAAGTGCTGGAGGCCATTTAAACTTCATGGAAGAATTCTGTGACACGAGGTGTTAAAACCCCTGAAAATAAATACAAATTAGCATTCCTTTGTTTCATTCAGTTTGTTTTTTTTATTTCACACTTCAACAAACACTCAAACTGTGCAAATGAATTGAACGAGTCGGATGAATTCTGTCGAAGCTGAAAAACTCACTGAGGCCACAGAGGAGCTCCAGCTGGGAGCGCCGAGACTCTGCTGGGACTCTCCTGTCAGAGTCGGTCCTGGTCCCTTCTGGATTGTGTCTCTTCGAATTCAATTTAATTTAATTACTTTGGGTTCATTCAGGCTTTCAGGTTGACAGGAATCAGTTAGTGGGACAGAAGATAGTTTTCCTGATATAAAAACATTAAAAACATAATCAATAATCCTCCTGATCAACGTTTATTTCAAGTGTCACTTTATTTAACTGATTTCTACTTTGCTCTGAGCCTTGTTTTAACAGTAAAAGGTTTTTAATGGTCTGTAATGTTTAAACTGGGTCTGACTGGTCAGTCAGGGTCTACACTGGTTTTCTGAGCTTCTCTGTGGCTGTGGTGGATTTCCCAGCATGCCTCGGTAAACGGGTAATAAACAGGAAGTAAAGCTAGATGCACAGCATCAGTAATGAGCAGCAACAACGTCCTCACTATGGCGGCCATGTTGGCTCCGAGTGACGTCACCATGGTGACGTCATGGCAACACTGATCCATTCTCACTCACACTCTCACACACACACACACACACACACACACACACACACACACACACACACACAGTTCTGTAGTCCACAAGCCAATCAGAAGAGGGCGCACCCTCCCGTCTCTGTAAAGTTCACTCTGATTGGCCGCTTCCTGTCTGCCTCTTCTTCTTCTGTTATGCTGCCGTCGCCGGACGAGCCTCCATCATCACTGATCCTTCCCATCATGTTCTGCTCTGCCGGGAGTGAACTGGTGAGCTCATCTGAGACCAGCGAGGTCAAAGGTCAGCGGGATCTTGACTTCACGGGTCCGGTAGGTCAGATGTATCCACGGTAACCTGCCAATCAAACCAATCAACACAGGTTAAGGTTAATCGATCATTACGTACTGCCTCGAGCTCTCAGTGCAGGAGACGCTCATCCCACCCACCTTGATGAAGATGGTGTCATCCTTGATGTAGCTGCCCGTCTCCAGGACGCTCTGAGACACGAACAGAGGACAGCCAGAAGCGATGTTCATCTCCGCCACAGGACGTCTGAAGCTGCTGCTGTTCGGATCTGGTTTGAAGGCGTCACCCAGGTGTTTCCTGGAGGGACTCTGGTCCATCAGCATTAGAGTCACCTGACAACACGGACACACGGACAGACAGGAAACGATTGGTTCAGACATCTAAAAGATCCGTGTTTCTATAGAGATAACTCCATGCAGCTTTAAAGACACGGTTAAAGTCATGGACCACACAGTAAGTACCTTCTGTTTGAAAGGCCAGGGCAGCAGAGCGTCGTACTCGCCCCTCATCACCACAAAGAACAACGACAGGTGCGTCCCCTTCCCCATGCCGTCTCCGTTCAGGTAAACCCGAGCGCACATCTTGTACCCGAAGTATCCGGTGTAAAACGGCTGCGAGTACAGCGACAGCGTCTTTGCCGCCACGGCGTCCTGTTTCCGTCTCTTGTACTCGCGGATCTTCCAGATGAGAGTCCCGTTGTAGCTTGCCGTCTCCAGCACCTGGAACCGCAGATCCATGTCCGCCAATCGGATCTCGTGTACACTCAGCATTTCGTCGTGGCGATTCAGCTGCGTCTCTAGGGATGCTGCGGAGAGGTGAATTTTCAACAGTGAATTACTAATTATTGATTAACTGTTACTTTAGATCTCTTAGACCTTTGCAACTAGTCCTTAAACACAGCAACTAGTCCCCAGACCTCTGTAACTACTAACAGACCCCAGTGTGTGTGCTGACCCAGAGTGTGTGTTGTGGATCCGGTTCCACTGCGTCCCCCTTGTTCCAGAGCGCTGAGCCTTGTGCGGACGGTCTCCAGCGTTCCTCGTACGTTCTCCACCTCGTCTCGGAGCTGACGGAGCTGACGGAGCTCCAGCTCCACCTCCAGAAGCTTCTCTGAGTGGGAGCTCATTAGTTTCTGTGGGGAGAGGGAGGTTCAGGAGTCGAAGAAAAACAACATGGGAAACATAAGGAGCTCTGTCAGTGCAGCAGAAGGAAGCCGTGATGCAGCAGTTGTACCTGCATGGTGGCCAGTTTCTGTTCCACCTGCCGGTTCTTCTCCCTCAGCTCGTCGTTCTGGTTCTCCAGCTCCGACAGTCGGCTGCTGAGAGCGGGAAGCACTTTGTACCTCTCCATCAGCTCACCTTTCACGTCCTCCACCTGGAGGCACACACAGAGAGCGCTCAGGTGAACTCACGCTGGACCTGCAGCCAACGGTAACCGTACCGCTTTAATATGTTGCTATGGTTACCTTGTTCTCTAACGAGCAGTTCCTGCTGGCCATCATTCTCAAGTGTTCAGAGGCGAAGGTCGACTCGTGCTGCCTCAGGTCCTGATTCAAACCCTGAAATACGGTACAAGACAGGTAGTACACACAGTGCAGGTAGTACACAGTGTGAAGTAAATACAGTAGTAAACAGTATAAGGAGGAGGATGAGGAAGATGAGTTACCTTGAACGTGCAGCCATAGCGGTGGAACTGACAGCTGACCTGAGCTTTGGGACAGTCGTGCTGGTGGCTGGACAGCTGAAACAATATCAATTAATCAGTCATTGTCATTAACAATGATGGTGTGTGCAGCAGACAGGAGGGGCAGAACAGGGTCAGTACCTCACTCCGGGGCAGGGAGGACGGGGAACAGTGGTTGGGACACGTCACTGGGAACGCAGGGCACACCGTCTCTTTGTGTTTCTGAGGACACATTCAAAAAAACTTTATTTATACGGTTCCTGTCACAAACAAACACAAACCAGAAGCAATCAGAGGTAGACATAAACAAGACCCCTAAAATTCGAGAAGATCTGTCCATCACCATGACAACGCTGTGGCAGTCAACTTAGTCTTAGCAAATAGCCTCTGAAATTAGACCCATATCTCTGTAACTAGTTACCAGACCACTGTAACTAGTCCTAAAACCACTGTAACTCATCATCAGACATTTTAACTAGTCCTAAAACCATTGTAACTAGTCCTCAGATACTGTAACTAGTCCTTAAACCACTGCAACTAGTCCTTAGACCACTGCAACTAGTCCTCAGACCTCTGTCACTAGTCCTGAGATACTGTAACTAGTCCTCAGACCTCTGTAATCCCTTTTGAAGCTGTTCTACCTGTCCATCAGCCAGTGGTGATGTCACAGGTTACCTGCAGGTCAGTCAGAGGCATCTTGGTCGTGCAGAAGTCGCAGGTCGTCTCTCTGTGTTTACACTTCCAGCTCAGGTGGTCGGGAATCTCCTTCCTCATCATCCGTTCTTTGCACTTCCCCAGCGGACAGGGAACCTCATAAAACGGGCACACGTTCAGGTGGTCCTGCAGACACACAGGTGAGACAGACGGTACCGAACTGCCGATCTGAACCTGTTGCCAGGGTTACAGTGTATGAAGATGGTGCTGGTGCTCACAGGTATCTGCTGAAGACTCATCTGCTCCTGACAGCCGTTCGCTTCGCTGCGACAGTAAACTTTCAGTGCCATGATCTCCCGATGGCAGCAAACATCTCTGAAGATCTGAAACAGAATCCACAACCAATCAATGATGTATCAATAATGACACCATGACTTCTGGTGTGATGTCACTTCTTGCCCACCTTGTCTTTGAACAGAGGCTCCATGTCAGCCGGACACATTGGGTTCTGATGACTGCAGGAGGAGAGACGCTGTAAAGTTACTGATTCAAAACAGCAACAATCTGTTTGTGTCTACCCGTCTACCCGTCTGAGACTCACCTGAGGATGTCGCTAATGCAGCTCTGACAGAAGCGGTGTCCACACTCGGTCTGACGGGGCTGACACAGGACCAGCCTGCAGGCCTCACAGCAGTATTTCGCTTCTGGAATTTCTACAAAGTGGTCTCTGAATCCTCCACGAAGAGGCGGGAAACCTGCAGGGACACCTGAACAGGTAGGGCACACCTGCCGTCAGTCGTGAATGTTGAATACAACCTTCAGTCTGAAACACTCTGATGTTTGAGGAGTTTACCTTGCTGGGTGGCGGGCTCACTCGGAGGCCACGTGTTGGCTGGGCGGTGAGAAGGTGGAGTGATGGGAGGGGCTGCTGAGAGGGGCGGAACAAGGGAGGGCGCCACCTGCTGGAGGGGAATCTGCACCTCCCTCCCGTCAGAACTCCTCCCCGCTGACATGACCTGAGGAGGGTTAAAGAGATAAACGCTCACTGAATGTGCCTTTAAATGTTCAAACCAAAACGTCAGCACACACTCAGTTGAGTCAACGAGCAACTAGTCATCTTACCTCTGCAACTAGTCTCCAAATCTCTGCAACTAGTCCTCAAATCTCTGCAACTAGTCCTCAAATCACTGCAACTAGTCCTCAAATCCCTGCAACTAGTCCCCAAAACTCTGCAACTAATCCCTTAATCTCCCTGTTAAACTGTAATTGAATAATATTTCTGTTGAAAAGTAAAGTGAAACATTTAAAATTTAAAAACAAATGAGTCAAAACATGAACTGAACAGTCAAAGTGTTGAAAGCAGTGGAAGCTCCCGACATGTCAGCTCTCAGTTTCTATAACTGAGAAATCAAAACCTTCATTTCTTAAACATCACCAGGCAAACACAAAAGATCCGAACACACTCGACATCCGAAGCTTCACTGAAGTCAGACGAGCTGAAAGGAGCTGAAATGTTGACGTTCAGACGTCTCATAAATACAGAAAAACGAAAAAAAAAAAAAAAAGAAAAATGAAAGATTTTTAAATGATTGAAGTCCTTCAGAAAACAGTCAGAACATTTTAAAGATTAAATGATGTTTGTTCAAATAAAACTGAAGTGAAAACGTATAACCTCAAACACGCAAACAGATGTGACCTTTGACCTCTACGCTGAGACGCACACACAAACAGAAACACATCACTTCCTATCAGGGCTCAGCTGTGGGGACGCTCGGGGCTTTTCCATCATTAACACACACGGACGGATGGACGGATGGACGCACACACACACACACACACACACACACACACACACACACACACACACACACACACACACACACACACACACACACAGGTTTGTCCTTCTATCTCTGTGAGGACCCTCGGTCTGTCTCACACTGGTCCTCATAAAAGACAGATGTCCAGGTCTGCCTGTCAGGTGTGACATCATCAAACTGGAAAAACTTCAAAATAAAAGACCTGAATGATTCATCGGAATGATGACGATTCTGGAGATACTTCTAACATTTCTAACACGGTATTAAAAGCCCGAGTTTTAGAGGAGAAACGTCCTCAAGAACCTCAAACGAGTCCAGCTGCCTTCGAATAACGCTCAGATCGACTGAAAACTCTCATCGTCCCTCCGACAGATCTGATACACCTGTCCGGTCTCAATAAAACCACCAACATCGTTCAGCTTTAAACAAACTGAGTGAATTAAAAGTTAAACGACACCTCAGTGACATCATCACATACAAACACACGCAGAAACACACACTGTCCACAGAGTAATTTTGTTGCTAATGTGTATTTTAATCTTATTTTTCCTTTCATTACTAATCTTTTTGTGTTGTTTAAATTATGTTACTGCTCTCGCTGCTGCAGTAACGGAGGAACTCGGTGTTGACAGTCTGACCCTGGGGGGCCAATTCACAGTGACACAACCCCGCCAACGTCAAAGAAAACACACCAAGTGACTCCTGACCTGACACCCGTCTTGAAACCCGAATGTCACTCAGAACACCTCGCCTGGCTCGTCGCTTCATCGCCATAGACTTTCTGAAGCATTTCAAGGGTCTCTGTTGACCATTTACAGAGCTTCAAACAAAAATCTGATGTTTTCTCTGATCCAGTTTCAAGTATGTGGTGACATCACAAATGTTCACCAGCTCCAACTGCAGCAGCTCCAACAGAAACATGCTGCTGATGCTGCACTATCAATAATCTGATGATGTCATATGTATTCAGATCAGATCAGTCAGACCAGACAGGACTTTTACTTTCAGACTTTAACTCCGTTCTGCTGGTGATACTTCACGCAACACTTTGGAGTATTTTTTTTACTTTTCAATGTTTTCTGAAACTGCTGATCATTAAATCAAACTGACTCCATGTTGTGAAACTTAAACTGACAGATTTCTACCTGATTTCCACAGACGGAAAAAACAATAGTCTGATCTAAATAAGTGAAACTCTTCTTCAGTTCTAACCAGCATTAAACTGAGCAGAACTTTGTTGTAATTTACAGGAAACCGCAGCTGAATTTTTTTTTTAGGAAATTCCGAGTAAAATACAAAGGCGTGCAAAATAACATGTTTCTGTTCGGACTTTTTATACCTGAAGTACTTTTTACTGACAGTACTTCTATACTTATACTGCAGTAACATTTAAAATTCAATGAGTCACAGTATTGTACTTTTACTGCAGTAAATGATGAGTTTCAACTGTAGTATTTCTTATCTTTAGGCTGACACGCATAATAATAATAATAATAAGAAGAAGAAGAATTAATTAATCGTATTAATACTCAATAAGAAAGAGGATATTACTATTATTTAAAGATTAAATCGATTTTTTTTTTTCCGTTTCCACTCTGAGTTTGATTCTTCAGGTCTGACTGTATTTTTTTTTTTTTTTATTCTGTTTCTGTTTCACACATCGTCCCTGTCGCATCATTAATCACACTATTGATATTTTTGTCGGTTTGAATCGGGGAGCGGATGTAAACACACCGACAGCTAACGTTAACGGACCGTTAGCTTCGTTAGCGTCGTTGTTTTTCTGTGTTGTTTGTTTCAATAAAGATTTTTTGATTTTAAACACACACACACGCGCGAACACACACACACACACCGCTAGCTGTAGCATCTTCTGTGTGTCCCTCCATTAGCAGAAAGCCAACATGTCCCTCTTCTGTGTTTCCATTGTGTCTCTACTCTGTCGGGACTCACATGAATCTCGTCCGCAGGCCACAGCTCGGCAGCTCGGCGGCTCCTCGGCTCGGCGGACTCTCTCCGGGATTCAAACCGTCGACCTGCCGCTGCCGCTGCCTCGGAGCCTCCGGGCCTCAGGTGGACTCCTCATGGTTCGGATTCCGGTGCAGGTTTCTCCAGGTTCCGTCGGTTCTGTCAGTCCGTGAGGGAGAAGTCACAGGGATCCAGTAAAGAGATCCAACGGGGAGGACTGGGCTGATCACACTGGAAACCCCCTCCGCTGCTTCCGCCCAGGAAATCCCCCAGCTGTCCGGAGAGAACCGCACCACTAGGGGGCGCTGTTTAACCTGAGGCTGCAGGGACAGAACCCGGTTTTACGAAAGACTTCAGGGACAAAACGGCAACACTTGGGGGGCGCAGTTTTATCCACAATAAACAAAAATTTAAATTGACAGAAAATTGGAAATTGTAGGAAGTATTTCAAGTATAAAACTACTCCATTAAAAGTGAAACGAATTCAAATCTGAAAACTATTGTTATTAATTATTCTGAGTAAAATGTGAGAATTAAAAGTAAAATGTCTTTTGTGATTAATAAAGTATTACATCAGACCTGAATGTGACCTTTCAATCAGGAGACACAAGTGAGATAAAGACTTTAAGATTGAATAATTTAAGTTGCATGGTGAGAATAACAGAGGAAAAGCTAGAAGAAATATGTGACATAATCATTTTAATGTGGCAGTGATGTAATGAGCAGGATCGGCCTCTCATGGAGTCTGATGGTGGTGGTGGAGCAGACCTTCATAATATTGATTATTATTAATAAAATCACCTGAAAAATGCACAGAATTCAGGGTTTCAAACTTCTGTCTATTATTTGATAAATATATAGGACTTCTGTAACCATGGAAACCAGATGGTTGAACCACCTGAAGCTGAAGAAACAGAAATGACACATTTCATCAGTGAACTTTGGTTTATTGTGTTTCGTCTAAAAGGTCCTAAAATCCAAGAAACAGGATGATGTCATCAGTTAAGGACACACCCCCTACCTGAGCAGCATCATCCATGGCTGCTTCAGTTCAACACCACCACCACCCTCCCCTGTCCAAACACAACTAGACAGGAAGTAAAACAAAAATAAATCCAAAACAAATAAAGATTAAAAGCTGAAAATAAGTTGACCAAAAAAAAAAAAAAAAAAAAAAAAAAAAAGGCTCCTCCCCCTTTGTTTGACAGGTCAGGTCTGACTCCTGATTGGTCCGTACAAAGCAGCGATGACACAAAAACTGATACCTGATCAATAAAATTGATAAACCGATAAAATAAAAATAAAAACAAATATAATAATAAACAAATGACATCAACCCAGAGGGGCGGAGTCTGATGTGAGTGAAAGGGCCACATTTCAGGGGGTGGAGTCTGAGGGCCTCAGGAGGCCAGAGGTTTCTCGGAGTCCGCCGGCGAAGACGAGTCCTGCAGGAGAATAAAAACAGTCAAATGATCAATCAACACTTCCTAGCCAGGCTTAACTAGTGAGTCAGTCAGTTACTTAGTGAAGGTAAGTTAGTTTAACCTCTACACAACCTGAAGATACTGAGAATTCTGGGATTCGAATTGAACCTCACCTCCTTGGTCTGCTTGGCAGTGACCTCGTCCTCCTCACCAGGACAAACTTCCATCTTGTCCTCCATCTTGTCCTCCTCCCCTCCCCCATCTCCCCCTTCCATCCCGTGCTCGGCCTCCCACTCCTGAAGAACCTCGTCCAGGTTAAACCTCCGTCTGTAGTTCACCAGGAAGTTCTTCACCTGCACCACCGACTTGTTACCAATCACATCTGATATGGCCTGGAAGTCCCGCCCATACTTCCTGATGGCTACATGGGTTTGGACAAGAGGGAGAGCGTCACTGACGACCAATCACTGACTGAGATGTTCTATTAAAAGTAATGAATGTTTAACTCCTCCAGGTGTGTCAGGTCACCTGGTTACAGGTAGTTCAGGTGTTACCTTGTACAGCGAGCAGCTGCTCCTCTGTTGTCCAACGATTGTTGAACTTCTGATTCATCTGAAACAAAAACAGCAAAACAAAGACACAAAGATCAGAAACATCAACCAGCCCTGACAGAGAGCCACGTTCCCCAACAGAGGATGATTACTGCTGTGTTGCTGCTGTTACCACGGTTACCTCAGCTTGCCTGAACTCCTCAACTCCTGAGCTGAGCTTATCCTTCAGAACGCTGTTTGCCTGTTTGATGGTCTGAATCTGAAACAGAGAGACAGATGAACAGGCTGGTGGACACACCCAGTCTCTTGGTGGACACCAGCCGACAGACAGGTAGACAGACAGGTACACACACCTGTCTCTTGATGGACACCAGCTGACCGTCCAGGTTCCTGATGAGTCCCTGTGCAGACGAAGACGACAGAGAGACGACGTCCTGCTGATTCAAAAACATTCCTCTGGGAGGACGTTTCTTCATCCGCTGAGATGCCTTACCACCTGTCTGCAGGTACATAGAGAGACAGGTTTCTACCACCTGTCTGCAGGTACAGAGAGAGACAGGTTTCTACCACCTGTCTGCAGGTACAGAGAGAGAGACAGCATTCTACCACCTGTCTGCAGGTATAGAGAAAGAGAGAGAGAGACAGGTTACTATCACCTGTCTGCAGGTACAGAAAGAGAGACAGGTTACTACCACCTGTCTACAGGTACAGAGAGAGAGACAGGTTACTACCACCTGTCTGCAGGTACAGAGAGAGAGACAGGCTACTACCACCTGTCTGCAGGTACAGAGAGAGAGACAGGTTACTACCACCTGTCTACAGGTACAGAGAGAGAGACAGGTTACTACCACCTGTTTACAGGTACACAGAGAGAGACAGGTTACTATCACCTGTCTGCAGGTACTAAAATGTTAGGTGATGTTCAGGTGTTCTTACCTTCATCCCAGTAGCAGGTTTAACCTCTGACCTCTCTGGTCCAGAACTCATCTGACAACAGGTAGACAGATGAACAAGTCAGTAAACAATAAACAAACTGTCAGCAAACAAACTGTTGGTAAACAAACTGTCAATAAACAGTAGAAAAACTGTAGGGAAAAAAACCCTGTCAGTAAACAGTAAACAAGCTGTCACTAAACAGGAAACAGTCAGTAAACAAACAGTCCATAAACAGTAAACAAACATTCGGTAAACAAATTATACATACAGTAAACTTACTCTCAGTAAAAAGTAAACAAACTGATAATAAACAGTAAACAAACTGTCAGTAAACAGCTGTTTACCTCCTTCTTTTCTTCTTTATTTGGGATGAACTCTGTGTCGCTGGGAGGATTTACGTTTCCTTCCTCAACTTCATCGTCACTGAAACACAAACAGTTTACCTTCAGTCTAATCAACCAATAACAGCACAGAATTCATCAGGGAGGGTTCACACGTGGACAGATCGTAGCTCACCTGTCGTCTCTCTCCCTCTTGTGTTTTCGGGTCTGTCGGTCCATCAGACTGGTTTTACTGCGACTTTTCTTCCAGGAGTAGTAAAACCGAACCAGACTGGCCATCGACTTATCAGGTAACTACAGAGACACAGGTTCTGATGAGCAACTGGACATTGGTTCTATGGTATAAACTGGTTCTACTGAACATGCTGATAAAAAACAGTTTTTACTAGTATAAACTGTTTCTACTGGTAATGCTGGTTCTACTGGTATAAACTGGTCATGCTGGTACCATCTGCTGAATGCGGTGGAAGCTCTTCCCATGGAAACTGAAGGCCTGTTCGAACAGGACACGGTCCTCCACCGTCCACTCGTCAGGAAACGGAGTGAAGTTCGGAAGGTCGGCCAGAGATTTCTCTATGTTGTGTTTGTGCCAGAAGAGCATGCCTAGAGCCTGAAACAGGTGAGACAGGTGAGATACAGACAGGTGGGACAAGTAAGATACAGACAGGTGAGACACAGTCAGGTGAGATACAGACAGGTGAGACAGATGAAAGATACAGACAGGTGAAAGATATAGACAGGTGAGACACAGACAGGTGAGACACAAACAAGTGAGATACAGACATGTGAGACAGGTGAGATACAAGCAGGTGAAATAGGTGAAATACAGGTGAGACAGGAGAGACAGATGAGATACAGGAGAGACAGGTGAGACAGGGGAGATACAGGTAGGTGAGATAGGTAAAATACAGGGGAGATAGGTGAGATACAGACAGGTGAGATACAGGAGAGACAGGTGAGATATGGACAGGTGAGACAGGTGAGATACAGGTAGGTGAGATAGGTAAAATACAGGGGAGACCGGTGAGATACAGACGGGTGAGATAAGTGGACGTATGACAGGTGAAATGGTTTCCCCGCACACATTTCACATAAACCAGCTGTGATGGAGGTCATGTGACCATCAGGTCTGACAGATTTTTTTTAAACCCCTGAACATTTTCGACCATGAGGTCGACAATCAGCCTCCTGCGCTTTCAGCTAGAATCGCTGGTCTTCCTCGTGTTGACGGCAGCAGCTGCAAACATCACATTTGTTCATGAGCTCTGGTGCCCTTAAAGAGGTTAATACGATGCATTCAGGACTGGCTGGTTTATCTGAGCTTCATGTGTTCTCAGTGTGAACGTCTACCTGCTCCATGTTGTAGCCGTGTTTCTCTTTGGCGATGGCGATGTACTCGTCCACTGCAACAGAAAACACGGCGTCAGTTTCTGGAACATCAAACCGCGGCAGAGTTCACATGTTAACGTGTTCACAGAAGAATCGACCGTTTCTTACACTGAGTCTGGTTGAGGCAGCTGCTGGGGATCCAAACCAACATCCCCAGGTTCTCTCTGAGCTGAGCTGCCTGGGCCACATCTGAGAATATATCAACAGAAACACGTGAATGGAAACACACGCAAAGAAACATGTAAACAGAAACACATTCACAGAAAAACATGCACACCAACATGGACACAAGCACACGCACAGAAACATGCATGGAAAAGTGTACAAAAACACACACCAAGAAACATGTGTTTGCGTGACTCAGATCAAAGAGACAGGAGTCGGACCAGAGAGACAGGAGATTGACCAGTGAGAGAGGACTCGGAACAGAGAGACAGGACATTGACCACAGAGACAGGATTCAGACCATTGAGACAGGACGCAGAACAAAGAGACAGGACGCGGACCAGAGAGACAGGATTCGGCTCAGAGAGACAAGTCTCGGAACAAAGAGACAGGACATTGACCAGAGGGACAGGACTCGGAACAGAGAGACAGGACTCGGAACAGAGAGACAGGACTCGGACCAGTAAGACAGGACTTGGAACAGAGACAAGACTCGGACCAGTCAGAAAGGACTCCAAACTGAGAGACAGGACTCGGAACCGAGAGACAGGACTCTGACCAGAGACAGGACTCGGAACAAAGAGACAGGATTCAGCTCAGTGAGACAGGACTCGGAACAAAGAGACAGGACTCGGACCAGTAAGACAGGACTCGGAACAGAGACAAGACTCGGACCAGTCAGAAAGGACTCCAAACCGAGAGACAGGACTCGGAACCGAGAGACAGGACTCTGACCAGAGACAGGACTCGGAACAAAGAGACAGGACATTGACCAGAGAGAAAGTACTCGAACCAGAGAGTTAGGACTCGGACCAATAAGACAGGACTCGGAACAAAGAGACAGGACATTGACCAGAGAGACAGTACTCGAACCAGATACAAGACTCGGACCAGTGAGACAGGACTTCAAACAGAGAGACAGGACATTGGCCAGAGAGACAGGACTCGGAGTAGTGAGACAAGACACGGAACAAAGAGACAGGACTCGGACCAGTAAGACAGGACTCGGAACAGAGACAAGACTCGGACCAGTCAGAAAGGACTCCAAACCGAGAGACAGGACTCGGAACCGAGAGACAGGACTCTGACCAGAGACAGGACTCGGAACAAAGAGACAGGATTCAGCTCAGTGAGACAGGACTCGGAACAAAGAGACAGGACATTGACCAGAGAGAAAATACTCGAACCAGAGAGTTAGGACTCGGACCAATAAGACAGGACTCGGAACAAAGAGACAGGACATTGACCAGAGAGACAGTACTCGAACCAGATACAAGACTCGGACCAGTGAGACAGGACTTCAAACAGAGAGACAGGACTCGGAACCGAGAGACAGGACTCTGACCAGAGACAGGACTCGGAACAAAGAGACAGGATTCAGCTCAGTGAGACAGGACTCGGAACAAAGAGACAAGACTCGGACCAGTCAGAAAGGACTCCAAACCGAGAGACAGGACTCGGAACCGAGAGACAGGACTCTGACCAGAGACAGGACTCGGAACAAAGAGACAGGATTCAGCTCAGTGAGACAGGACTCGGAACAAAGAGACAGGACATTGACCAGAGAGAAAGTACTCGAACCAGAGAGTTAGGACTCGGACCAATAAGACAGGACTCGGAACAAAGAGACAGGACATTGACCAGAGAGACAGTACTCGAACCAGATACAAGACTCGGACCAGTGAGACAGGACTTCAAACAGAGAGACAGGACATTGGCCAGAGAGACAGGACTCGGAGTAGTGAGACAAGACACGGAACAAAGAGACAGGACTCGGACCAGTAAGACAGGACTCGGAACAGAGACAAGACTCGGACCAGTCAGAAAGGACTCCAAACCGAGAGACAGGACTCGGAACCGAGAGACAGGACTCTGACCAGAGACAGGACTCGGAACAAAGAGACAGGATTCAGCTCAGTGAGACAGGACTCGGAACAAAGAGACAGGACATTGACCAGAGAGAAAATACTCGAACCAGAGAGTTAGGACTCGGACCAATAAGACAGGACTCGGAACAAAGAGACAGGACATTGACCAGAGAGACAGTACTCGAACCAGATACAAGACTCGGACCAGTGAGACAGGACTTCAAACAGAGAGACAGGACATTGGCCAGAGAGACAGGACTCGGAGTAGTGAGACAAGACACGGAACAAAGAGACAGGACTCGGACCAGAGAGACAGGACTCGGAACAGAGAGACAGGACATTGACCAGAGAGACGGGACTCGAAACAAAGAGACAGGACATTGACCAGTGAGATAGGACTCGGACCAAAGAGACAGGACTCGGAACAGAGAACAGAGAGACAGGACTCAGAACAGAGAGACAGGACTCAGAACAGAGACAGGACTCGGACCATTATGATGAACTTTGGTGCTCGGGTTGTTCAAGGCTACCACCAAACCTCGAGGCTACCAAGCTGCGTTTCAAGTCTTACCCGGGTCAAAGTCCGGAACCACGGCCTGGTATTGCGGTCCGACCCGCATCCCTCCTCCACCTGCACACACAGACACACGGCAGTACTCAGTACAGTTGTCACACGAACATACAGCGCACATCAGGACTACAGTGACCGAGGCTACCCACCATGCTCTTCGTCGCTACTGGAGCCTGAACTTCCTTCTTCCCAGCAGCTGTTGGTACTGGTTCCATTACCGGACAGGCTCTTCCCGGCGGGGTTCGCTGTCGCTGCGGGTCCGCCGCTGCTGCCGCTTGCCCCCGGGGCTCGGCCTCTCCTTTTCCCCGGAGCCTCCGGGTTTCTCTCCAGCATCGCCGGCATCAGGAGACCGGAGGAAGCTCGGGCTAACCGCTAGCCGCTAACTCAGTTAGCCTGTTAGCTTAGCTGCCCTGCTTACTTACCCGAACCGGCCAAGTAACCTCGGAGCCACGCTAAGAGTTCGGGCCGGACAGCAGCGGGACGTCTCGGTGTAAAACAGAGACTCCGAGGTCCAAAGTTTAGAGTGACGACCCGAATCCAATTCGACTAGAAGATGCTACCAGCTAACTGCTAACTGAAGCTCCGCGGAGTCCCGAAAAGTTCCGGAACAAACAGCCGGAACCAGAACAAACCAGATAAAACCAGAGCGGCACTGGGAGACCACCTCAGACCCGAACCCAGCCCCAACTATCGATACACGGTCAATAAAAGTGATCAGAGGGCGAACCGTGTGAGCCTGATCGATCTCAGAGGAGGATCCGTGTGTGTGTGTGTGTGTGATCTCTGCTGCCATCACAGGTCATCTACTGTACCTACTGATAGCATATTAATAATCAATTATATTGATTTATAAACACTCCACAGCATATAAAGACATATTATTCAATAAGAAATATTACAATAATTCAGTTTGACATCTGCAATAACTCAGCTGACCAAATTCAGTTTGAGCATCAACAGAAAAAGATTCTGCAGATACTTTAATGGTGATCAATAATATTGATCTGTAAACAAATTAGAGTAAATGGAGAGTTTAACTGAACACAACAAACAAACATTATCAATAAACATGAAACAGATTTACAGGTTTCAACTAGCCTATAGAATAAAATCTGTCAATACAAACATCTGTGAACATAACAAATATCTGTAAACATAAAAATCTGAACATAAACATGTGTAAACATAATAACAAACATCTGGAAATATAATAAACATCTGTAAACATAAAACCATAAACATCTGTAAACATAACAAATATCTGTAAACATAAACAACTAAACATAACAAATATCTGTAAACATAATAAACATCTGTAAACATAACAAATATCTGTAAACATAAACATTTGTAAACACAATAAACATCTGTAAACATAAACATTTGTAAACACAATAAACATCTGTAAACATAAAAACATAAAGATCTGTAAATAACAATAAACATTTATATTAAAAAAAACTATTTGGAAATATTATTATAAACATTTGAATTAATTTTAATTATATTGACATTCCCCCAAATCACAACATGTGTCAAAAAATGTCCAAAAGAATCTTCGAGCCATATAGAGAGGAACCCAACAATTCAACAATTCAACACGAGTAACAGCTGGAAGGAAAAACTTCAAACTAGAAGAAACCTCCGACAGCATCATCTTGAGGCAGGATCTTAATGTTATGTTGGTGGAAGAGAGACTTGATCTATGATCTAACAGCCTGGAAAAGGTGGTGGAGAGGAGGACGCTGAGGAAACTATTATCCATATTGGATAATCCTGACCACCCTCTCCACCACCTGCTGCAGGGACAGCGGAGCACTTTCTCCAAAAGACTCCTCCAGCTCCGCTGTCACAAGGACAGATACAGGAGATCATTCCTGCCCACAGCAATAAGACTTTACAATAACTCACCTCTGGCAAAATCCATCACACAACAATAGCACCGTTGTCTGTTGTCTGTTTTTCTTGGTTGTTTAATGATAAAAAATAAAAAATAAAACTTTACACTATTGTTTTGTTAGTTTTAATATAATTATTCTAGTTTATTTTATTGTATATACTGTGCATTTTTATATTTAATATTTTTTACTGTTATTTTATTTCTTTCCTGTATCTATAAATGCTGCTGTAGCTAAATAATTTCTCCTTGGGGATTAATAAAGTATCTATCTATCTATCTATCTATCTATCTATCTATCTATCTATCTATCTATCTATCTATCTATCTATCTATCTATCAATCAATCAATCAATCAATCAATCAAAGAGACTCCACGGTTCCTCAGTGCTGGAGGCTGAGATAATGTCATTGGAACTCTATGGTTGGAGAGTTTCTGAAGTTTTAGAACCAAATACAAAAAGTTCAGTTTGTCTGACTTTAGAAGTAGAAGATTTCAGGACACCTTTATGTTTGCACGAGTTCCTCACACCTCTACCTTAAATACATTAATGCAGCTAGTACTCTGTGTATTATTACACTTTTTATACTACTCTATTATGCTACACTGTGGACATTTCACATTCATGTACTTTATAGTGAAATTGTATTAATATACCCCCTCCTTGTTGTGTAGGTTATATTTTTCTCTTTTTAAATTTCCTTATTTTTTCTCCTTAGTTTTTGATTATTTTGCATCAACACGACAAAACTTCCTGTGATGCCTACGAGTCACCAGCAGGGGGCGCTCCTCAACAGCAACAGTTGCATAGCAGCAGTGAAGAAGCACTTTATGTTTGCAATTAAAAACAGCAGTTACTTTTTACACTGCTGCTAATATTCATATTACTGCTTCTGGTTGTTTTAAACTTTTTTATTCATTAACTTCAATTATTTCTGTTTTGTTGTTTGTTAAACTGAAAGAAAACTTTTTGTACAAGTAAACAAATCAAAATAAACAAATAAATTCCAGACAGTAAGAAAAATAAGAAAGTAAAAAAAATAACTAACAAAATAAAAAAGTAACAAAATTATCAGATGGTCTGTTTGTATTTGTGTTCTGATGGTAAACAAACTTCCGTGACGTATTTATCAGCCCCCCTCCCCCCACACCCTCCTTGCTCTGTCTGATCACATCTAATAATAATAATAATAATAATAATAATGAGACTCTCATCAATAACTAATATTCTTATTGATAAACTGATCTCCTGTCAGCTGAATCAGAGCTGGACGTGTTTCTACTGAGTTTTACTGTCCTCGTTACAACCTGCAACAGTTT
Source organism: Embiotoca jacksoni (assembly GCF_022577435.1). Classification (NCBI taxonomy): domain Eukaryota; kingdom Metazoa; phylum Chordata; class Actinopteri; family Embiotocidae; genus Embiotoca; species Embiotoca jacksoni. Next base: position 1,170,339 of record NW_027185378.1, read on the forward strand.
GAAGTCCACTATGTTCACTATGCGAGACACTTGATCCCCACAAACATCCACACAGAGCTGAAGGCGGGAGGAGCACATGGCCGGACGTGTGAGGGAGGTGTGAGGGAGGAGGTGGGGGAAGAGGGAGAGGAGCTATTAAAGGGTGGAGGTGCTGAGGACTGAGGTTTGACCGAGAGTCCGTCTTCTACACCGCCATCAGATCATTCTGCTGCTTCACAGTTTAGTTTCAGAGATTCTGTCTCTTTCAGAACAGGTGTGTCGGTCCAGGTGTGCTCAGGTATCCTCAGGGGTCTTCAGGTGTTCCTCAGGGGTCTTTAGGTGTCCCTCAGGGGTTTTCCAGTCTCCTAAGGTGTCGCTCAGGTGTCCAGGGTGATGCCGTGGCTGCTGTCCTCTCAGCTGGACTGCATGTCTTCGTCTCCGTCTCAGCGGGAGTGTGAGCGGACGGCGTTCTCCCTCTACTGCGCGGTGCGTGAGCGGCTGCCGGTCTGGCTGCTGGAGGACATGCGCACCATGGAGGTCTTCTGCTGGGAGGACGGACACCCACGCGCCTTCATGCCGTCTGAAGCGATGCTGTATGCGCTCGTGCACAACCACCAGGACTACGCACGCTACCTGCTCAACAGGTACTCAGTGAGCGCGCTGAAAGCGCCGCGCTGCAGCTTCTGCTGCTGTCGGGGCAGCGGGGCGCCGCACCTCAACCTGGCAGTGCGCTACAACCGCGTGTCGATCCTCGGCATGGTGGTGGAGGCTCTGAAGGACTGCGATGCGCAGAGCAAGCCGCTGGAATACCTGGATAGCTGCGGCGGCTGCGCACATGTTGCAGACGCAGGAAAGACTGCGGTGCAGCTGGCGGTGGAGCTGTCGCATTCGGACTGTCTGCTACTGCTGCTGGTTCAAGGAGCGCGACCCGACGGGCTCGAAGTCGCGCTGCAGAGACTCGTCTCCTGCGACGCGTCGGAGCGACGCCACGCGCAGCGCTGCTTCGACTTCCTGCTGCTCTTCCTGCCCAAACCGCCGCCGTTGCACCACCTGCAGGACGAACCGCAACGCTGGCAAAGCCTGCTGGGAAATGAAGTGTTTAGCTGGCTGTGCGGTCTGGCCCCGCCCCCTCTGTTGCTGCAGGCACTCCGATGTTTGGCCCGATTTGGACCGGATCGGATCAGCACTCTCCCGGACTTCCTGCAACCGCACAGCTGGCAATAATATCTGTAACCATGGAAACAACTCTGTAAAGGACTGCCATGATTGGACAGTTTGCTGAGGATGTAAATAAAATGTAAATAGACTATAAAGAGATCTGATCACTGATCAGTATCAAACTGAAACTTGGCAGGGTTTAGGATCCTGAGGGGACTGACAGAGCAGCTGGTGCTAGAAAACATGTAAGTCTAAGATACTGAAGATACAAGTTCGAGAGGAAACAGTTGGATATCAGACAATCAGTTTTGTTGATCAGCTGAAGTTTGTCTGTTCTGCAGCCGATAAGGGAACACATGACCTTTAGAGGAACCCTGATACAAAACAGACTGTTGATGCTGAAGTTCCTGCATACGCATTGGTCGGCTGAAAACATGAGTTAGCGTGTTTCTACCTCGGAGTCCTGCTCAGAAAATATTTTATCAACATGCTGTGATGAAATAAAACAGTTATGATAAAATATGATTCCGTTTGTTTTGTTCCTTCCACACATGCAGCTGTGTTTGTAAAGCAGCTGATCTCTTTGTTACTGAGAGACGGTCCAGCAACAGCCCAGTTAAAGCAGTCGGATACAAGCTGACACAAACTGGGGTTAAATATGCAGCTGCAGTGTGTTTATATATACTGTACAGTGTACAGAACCAAATAATCATCAGTGCTGATCAATAACCAGATCAATATCCTGATTAATAACCAGATCAATAACCTGAAGCTGCTTTAGTGTTTAAACATGTTTATTAAGTTAATGAATGGAATACAGGAGGTGAGTTGACGATGTCACCACAGAGTCCCACCTACTCAGGTTTCCATGCCAATGCTGCCAGAGATGACTCGGAGACATTCAAAGGATCATTCTGTGTTTTATCATTTTAATCCATTAAGTATAAACCCGGTTTAGACCTCAAACCCGAACCTCACAGCAGGTTTATCAGGGTCCACTACAGTCCATCAGAGCCCATCAGGGTCCACCACAGTCTATCAGGGTTTGTCGAGGTCCATCAGGGTCCACCACAGTCCATCAGAGCCCACCAAATTCCAACAGGGTCCATCAGGGTCCTCCATAGTCCAACAGGGACAATCAGGGTTCACCACAGTCCAACAGGGTCCACCACAGTCCATCAGGGTCCTCCACAGCCCATCAGGGTCCGCCACAGTCTGACAGGTTCCATCAGCGTCCACCACAGTCCATCAGAGCCCATCAGGGTCCACCACAGTCTATCAGGGTTTGTCAAGATCTATCAGGGTCCACCACAGTCCATTAGAGCCCACCAAATTCCAACAGGGTCCATCAGGGTCCTCCACAGTCCGACAGGGTCCACCACAGTCCATCGGGGTCCTCCACAGTCCGACAGGGTCCATCAGGGTCCACCACAGTCCATTGGGGTCCTCCACAGTCCAACAGGGTCTATCAGGGTCCACCACAGTCAATCAGGGTCCTCCACAGTCCAACAGGGTCTATCAGGGTCCATCAGCTACTAGGTTTAGTTTTAAATCTATATTAGGGAGATCTTAGTGTTTTCTCATTTCTTCAACCAGCAAACTAAAGTTATTTAAATATTAATATTTACACTTTTTTCGTGATTCGGACCCAGTAGGCGGGGCTCCTGTCTGTTACCATGGTAACTTAGACACAGACAGGGGGCCTGAGTCAGGGTTGCCCACAGGAGAAAAACCAGCAACACCAACCAGACCAAAGAAATATCAGTCAACTGGTTACTTCAACACATTGTCAGTCTGATGAATCAGTCTGGTCTGGTTCGGTCCAGTTGGGTTCCAGATGATACACGTCCACGCTGGGAACCCAGAAAGTCCAAAGCCTGGTCTTTCAGACTACAATTAATTAAAGTCAATGAAGAAGAAACACTACAGAAGAAACTGGAATGAAAGACTCGTTCAGTTTCAACACTGTGAAATGTCCCTTTGGTATCCCACTTAGCTTAAAGCTAACTCTAAAAGACAATCAATAAAATGATGAAAAAAAAAAAATAGAGAACCAGTTAGAACCAGGAAGAGCCTTATTGATCTGGAGTGTTATTGTTCCTAGAGTCCCTTTAAAGTCCACATAGAGAACCAGACCAGACCGAACTGAACTGAAAACTTGCCTTTTAGAAGCAGTTAGAAGCAGTTAGAGTCAGTCAGGACCAGTATGACCGCACTGAACTAAACTACAAATTCTAAAACCAGTCTGAAATGAACTGGAATAACTATTAAGAGATTGAGATTAACTGTAAAGAGAGTGAGACGCACCTGAGACATACCTAAGACACACCTGAGACACACCTGAGACATACCTGAGACACATCTGAGAAACACTTGAGAAACACCTGAGATACTCCAGAGAAACAGTTATGATAAAATGTGATTCAGTTTGTTTTGTTCCTTCCACACATGCAGCTCAGTGTTTGTAAAGCAGCTGATCTCTTTGTTACTGAGAGACGGTCCAGCAACAGACCAGTAAAAGCAGTCAGATACAAGCTGACACAAACTGGGGTTAAATATGCAGCTGCAGTGTCTTTATATATGCTGTACAGTGTAAAGAAACCAAATAATCATTAGTGCTGATCAATAACCAGATCAATATCCTTATTAATAACCAGATCAAAAACCGTATCAACATCATGATTAATAACCAGATCAATAACCTGAAGCTACTTCAGTGTTTAAACATGTTTATTAAGTTAATGAATGGAACACAGGAGGTGAGTTTACACAGAATCTCGAACATGTGACCAATCAACTGACAGCTGGATGACGTCACCACAGAGTCCCACCTGCTCAGGTTTCCATGCCAACGCTGCCAGAGATGATGAGGAGGCATTTAAAGGATCATTCTGTGTTTTATCATTTTAGTCCATTAAGTATAAACCCAGTTTAGACCTCAAACCCGAACCTCACAGCAGGTTTAGAGTCCACCAGGGTCCACTACAGTCCATCAGAGCCCATCAGGGTCCACCACAGTCTATCAGGGTTTGTCAAGGTCCATCAGGCTCCACCACAGTCCATCAGGGTCCATCAGAACCATCAGAGCCCATCAGGGTCCACCACAGTCCATCAGAGCCCACCAAATTCCAACAGGGTCCATCAGGGTCCTCCACAGTCCGAAAGGGTCCACCACAGTCCATCGGGGTCCTCCACAGTCCAATGGGGTCCATCAGGGTCCACCACAGTCAATCAGGGTCCTCCACAGTCCAACAGGGTCTATCAGGGTCCATCAGCTACTAGGTTTAGTTTTAAATCTATATTAGGGAGATCTTAGTGTTTTTCTCATTTCTTCAACCAGCAAACTAAAGTTATTTAAATATTAATATTTACACTTTTTTCGTGACTCTGTCCCAGTAGGCGGGGCTCCTGTCTGTTACCATGGTAACTTAGACACAGACAGGGGGCCTGAGTCAGGGTTGCCCACAGGAGAAAAACCAGCAACACCAACCAGACCAAAGAAATATCAGTCAACTGGTTACTTCAACACATTGTCAGTCTGATGAATCAGTCTGGTCTGGTTCGGTCCAGTTGGGTTCCAGATGATACACGTCCACGCTGGGAACCCAGAAAGTCCAAAGCCTGGTCTTTCAGACTACAATTAATTAAAGTCAATGAAGAAGAAACACTACAGAAGAAACTGGAATGAAAGACTCGTTCAGTTTCAACACTGTGAAATGTCCCTTTGGTATCCCACTTAGCTTAAAGCTAACTCTAAAAGACAATCAATAAAATGATGAAAAAAAAAAAATAGAGAACCAGTTAGAACCAGGAAGAGCCTTATTGATCTGGAGTGTTATTGTTCCTAGAGTCCCTTTAAAGTCCACATAGAGAACCAGACCAGACCGAACTGAACTGAAAACTTGCCTTTTAGAAGCAGTTAGAAGCAGTTAGAGTCAGTCAGGACCAGTATGACCGCACTGAACTAAACTACAAATTCTAAAACCAGTCTGAAATGAACTGGAATAACTATTAAGAGATTGAGATTAACTGTAAAGAGAGTGAGACGCACCTGAGACATACCTAAGACACACCTGAGACACACCTGAGACATACCTGAGACACATCTGAGAAACACTTGAGAAACACCTGAGATACTCCAGAGAAACAGTTATGATAAAATGTGATTCAGTTTGTTTTGTTCCTTCCACACATGCAGCTCAGTGTTTGTAAAGCAGCTGATCTCTTTGTTACTGAGAGACGGTCCAGCAACAGACCAGTAAAAGCAGTCAGATACAAGCTGACACAAACTGGGGTTAAATATGCAGCTGCAGTGTCTTTATATATGCTGTACAGTGTAAAGAAACCAAATAATCATTAGTGCTGATCAATAACCAGATCAATATCCTTATTAATAACCAGATCAAAAACCGTATCAACATCATGATTAATAACCAGATCAATAACCTGAAGCTACTTCAGTGTTTAAACATGTTTATTAAGTTAATGAATGGAACACAGGAGGTGAGTTTACACAGAATCTCGAACATGTGACCAATCAACTGACAGCTGGATGACGTTACCACAGAGTCCCACCTGCTCAGGTTTCCATGCCAACGCTGCCAGAGATGATGAGGAGGCATTTAAAGGATCATTCTGTGTTTTATCATTTTAGTCCATTAAGTATAAACCCAGTTTAGACCTCAAACCCGAACCTCACAGCAGGTTTAGAGTCCACCAGGGTCCACTACAGTCCATCAGAGCCCATCAGGGTCCACCACAGTCTATCAGGGTTTGTCAAGGTCCATCAGGCTCCACCACAGTCCATCAGGGTCCATCAGAACCATCAGAGCCCATCAGGGTCCACCACAGTCCATCAGAGCCCACCAAATTCCAACAGGGTCCATCAGGGTCCTCCACAGTCCGAAAGGGTCCACCACAGTCCATCGGGGTCCTCCACAGTCCAATGGGGTCCATCAGGGTCCACCACAGTCAATCAGGGTCCTCCACAGTCCAACAGGGTCTATCAGGGTCCATCAGCTACTAGGTTTAGTTTTAAATCTATATTAGGGAGATCTTAGTGTTTTTCTCATTTCTTCAACCAGCAAACTAAAGTTATTTAAATATTAATATTTACACTTTTTTCGTGACTCTGTCCCAGTAGGCGGGGCTCCTGTCTGTTACCATGGTAACTTAGACACAGACAGGGGGCCTGAGTCAGGGTTGCCCACAGGAGAAAAACCAGCAACACCAACCAGACCAAAGAAATATCAGTCAACTGGTTGCTTCATCACATTGTCAGTCTGATGAGTCAGTTTGGTCTGGTTCGGTCCAGTTGGGTTCTAGATGATACACGTCCACGCTGGGAACCCAGAAAGTCCAAAGCCTGGTCTTTCAGACTACAATTAATTAAGGTCAATGAAGAAGAAACACTACAGAAGAAACTGGAATGAAAGACTCGTTTAGTTTCAACACTGTGAAATGTCCCTTTAGTATCCCACTTAGCTTAAAGCTAACTCTAAAACACAATCAATAAAATGATAAAAAGAGCCTTATTGATCTGGAGTGTTATTGTTCCTAGAGTCCCTTTAAAGTCCACATAGAGAACCAGACCGAACTGAACTGAAAACTTGCCTTTTAGAACCAGTTAGAAGCAGTTAGAGTCAGTCAGGACCAGTATGACCGCACTGAACTAAACTACAAATTCTAAAACCAGTCTGAAATGAACTGGAATAACTATTAAGAGATTAAGAACCCACTTTTAACAAGTCAGACCCAGTGAGAACCAGTAGGAACCGGTACCCAGGGACGGGTTTATTACTGGTTTATAACTGGTTCTGATCCAATAAAACAACTGTCAGTGAGGGTGTGGTCCCCCTCCCTTTATGGATTAAAGTGCTTCCTGTTACAACAAAAATACAAGTTAACTATATTTCCCAGCAGCCACTTGAGTTCCCTGTATGTTGGCTGTCACCTGCCCACTTCGTGTCTGTCAAGCTGTGACATCACAAAGCCCACTTCCTGTCTGCCCGAAAGGAAAGTTCGTAAACAGGAGGTGTTGTAACGTGACATCACAGCGTCCAGCCAGGTGAATCCAGATGAGACCAATCAATACCAAAAATAGATGACAGTGATGTCACAGGTCAGATGAGCTCCCATTCATCATCAACATCGTCCCCTCCGAGGGCGGGGCCTAAGGGAGCAGGTCTACTGGGCGTCTGTGGAAGGAGCTTCGTCAGCCGACGGGACAATCCACCAATTAGAGTCACTGCCCACAACTCGTCTTCTGGAGTAACTGTAAAGAGAGTGAGACGCACCTGAGAAACAGCTGAGAAACAGCTGAGACACACCTGAGTAACATCTGAGATACACCTGAGATACACCTGAGATAAACCTGAGAAACACCTGAGAAACACTTAGGAAACACCTAGGAAACACCTGAGATACACCTGAGAAACACCTGAGAAACACCTAGGAAACACCTGAGAAACACCTGAGAAACACTTGAGAAACACTTAGGAAACACCTGAGATACACCTGAGAAACACCTGAGAAACACCTAGGAAACACCCGAGATGCACCCGAGATGCACCCGAGATGCACCCGAGAAACACCCGAGAAACACCCGAGAAATATCTGAGAAATATCTGAGAAACACCTGAGAAACACCTGAGATATACCTGAGAAACACCTAAAAAACACCTGAGAAAAATCTGAGAAACACCTGAGATACACCTAAGAAACACCTGAGAAAAATCTGAGAAACACCTGAGATAGACCTGAGATACACCTGAGAAACACATGAGAAACATCTGAGATACACCTGAGAAACACCTAGGAAACACCTGAGATACACCTGAGAAACACCTGAGATAGACCTGCGATACACCAGGGAAACACATGAGAAACATCTGAGATACACCTGAGAAACACCTAGGAAACACCTGAGATACACCTAAGAAACACCTGAGATAGACCTGAGATACACCTGAGATACATCTGAGAAAGACCTGAGAAACACACCTGAGAAACATCTGAGAAACACCTGAGAAACACCTGAGAAACACCTGAGATATCACCTGTGCTGAATCAATCTAATCTTAAGGTCAGAAGACACCTGGTCTTACCTGTAAACCAGTTGGCGTTTCCAGGGATCTTCTTCCAGTAATCTCCTGCAGGGTTTCGTTCCGAGACGCCGTAACGTCGAGCCAAATCTCCATTGACACATCGAACCCACACGGTCCGACAGCTGAGGACCAGCTGACTGACAGCTAGACCTGCAGGGACACACATATACACACACCAGTGAAACCAGTCTGTCTGAGGACAGAGCTAAGGACAGACGGGTGGTGACATCAGACAGGCGAGTACCTGGCACCAGCTCCCAGTCCGTCCCAACAGGCATCTCGTCACTGAGTCCGGTCCTCACAAAGACACTTCCTCTGTTGTCCAACGCCCAGAGGAGACGATCGTTAGGACTCGTCTGAATACTGACCAGCTGCACTCCTATTGGCTGCAGACACATGACATTACAGTTACATGGACAGGTAACACACACAGCGGATTTATGTGGATCCAGAGTGTGTTACCTGTACAGGTGGTTATTTGTGGATCCAGAGTGCGTTACCTGTGCAGGTGGTTCTATGTGGATCCAGAGTGTGTTACCTGTACAGGTGGTTCTATGTGGATCCAGGCCGGCATCATCATGCTCGGGTTCATCGGCTGCGTTCCGACTCTGAAGTAAACGACTCCTCGACTGTCCACGGCCCAGACGTTTTGACTGCCACAGCTTACACTGACCAGACGAACACTTCCTGTAACACACAGGTGACCTTTTACCTGAACACACCTGAGCAATTAGAGTTAAATATGACAAGGGTTGAGATTTCTGGTGAATGTTTATTTGGTATTTATCTGGTCACATGCAGCACAGTCTGGTACAGGAGGAACACGAGCAGAGTCATGTGATCGGAACAGATTCCAAGTCAGTCTGTTTTAGAGAGACAGCCTAATTTTTCACAGCAGACTGACAAACTGTCCTTCTGACTTCCCAAACTGCAGTTGTTTCAATTATTTTTCTGTTTGTCAACGGCGTCAGAGTCACGTGTCATTTTTATATTGATAATGTGATCAGCACACGTTTTAAAGGTCCAGTTTACATTACTGATTTGTAATGAATTAAAGTTAAACTGACTCGAAGTCAGCTGATGGTTTATCAGAGAGGACGTCTCACTGCTGGACTCTAAGACTTGTTTTAGACTTGGTTTAGGGCTTATTTTGGACATGGTTTAGGACTGATTTTGAACTCTGTTTAGGACTGGTTTCAGACTTGGTTTAGGACTGGTTTCAGACTTGGATTAGGACTGGTTTCGGACTTGGTTTAGGACTGATTTTGGATTTGGTTTAGGACGGATTTCAGACTTGGATTAAGACTGATTTTGGACTTGGTTTAGGACTGATTTTGGACATGGTTTAGGACTGATTTTGAACTCGATTTAGGATTAATTTTGGACTTAGTTTGGGACTGATTTTAGACTTGGTTTAGGACTGATTTTGGGTCTGAAGATCAGACACACCGGTTGTTGTCAGTTGATGCAGCATTGATTGACTGGACGACTGGGTGTTACTTTCTCAGTCTGTGTCTATAAACACGGTGGAGTTGACGAGCCAGACAGTCATGTGGTCTCTGATAGTGAGAAGGGTAGGGGAACTAAAAACAGATCTGACCTATCAGTCAAGTTACATTATGACGCGCGCACACACACACACACACACACACACACACACACACACACACACACACACACACACACACACACTGGCCCCTGAATTACAACCCTGTTACACAATGTCCACCTGTCAGGGTGACAGAAAAACACAGCTGAGTGAGTGTACATGTGTTCCTCTGATCGTGTGACACATTTTGAAACCTTCGATGAGGATGCTTCGACACTGTGAGGATGTTTTGGTCTGCTTTGGTCCAGACTTGGTTTCTAGGTTCAGGTTGGAACCAGTTTTAAGTTTAGAGGACTTTGAAGTGGTTTGTGTCAACGAGGGTCCAATCAAAGTTAGAAAGACACATGTGTGTGTGTGTGCACGTAACATTGTAATTTGACCAGAAATTACCCCTCTTCCCCCCAACACACACACACACACACACACACACACACACACACACACACACACACACACATACGCACAGTTCCACCAATGAGAGAAAACAAATCTGACACTCCCTCTAATATCAAATCACATTAAAGGGCCAATGCACAGTGTTTTCTAAAACAAAAGTCCTCCCAGAGTTCACCTGGAGGATTCAGGTACGTACCGAGCTGGCTGAGGTCCAACAGGGTCCAGTGCAGACCGGAGGGACAGGACGGAGACAGCGTTCGAATGCTGATTCGGCCGTGAGTGTCCAAACCCCACAGAGCGTCCCGGCAAGAGGACAGGTGGGTCAGCTCCACCTGAGATCACAGGTAGAACCCAGCAGGACGTCAGGAGGGCAAACAGGTAGACCATCGGAGTAAATCAGAGGCAGGTGACAGGTATTTTTACCTCAGGTGGCAGAGGGACGGAGGAAGGGCGGAGCTCTCCATCCTGATCCCAAACACAGAACAAATCCTTCCTGCTCTGAGCCAACCACAGGAATGTACCTGAGACAGGTTACACAGAGAAAGACTGTTGCACAGGTGTGTTTCATATTCAGGTGTGTCATAAAGGTGTTTGTTTTATTCAGGTGTGAGCAGGTGTGTTACCTTCTCTGTGAGGCACAGCCGACGACGTGATGAAGGTCCACCTGGTGGTTGAAACCGTTCCTCTCGGGACGACGTTCTGCCAGAAAGTTCCTGAAAAAAACCACAAGAACAAACAGTAACTAAAACTGACCTCATCTACAAATTATATTCTGCTGTTCTACTGGACTCTACTGACCCACGAGGCTGCCCCGAGCCAGGTGCAGCTGGTTCCGTCCCGAGGCCACCCAGACTCCACTGGCGTTGGCACTGACCAGGCTCGGCTGGCACTGCGAATACTGCGACAGGAAGGCCACCACCCGCTCCACCGGCGCCCTGGTTACTGTGGCAACACTCTGCGTGGCCTGCAGCAGCGTCTGGAACAGACTGCCCTGATCGAAGACCACGTAGTCCGAGATACTGATCTGAGGGAGAGAAAGCGGCTGCTGAGCACATCTGTGAAACACCTGCACGTCTGCCTGCTCACCTGAACATCAACCTTATTCCAACCTGACGACTAAAAGTGAACCTCAAACATAGACGTACTCACGACTACGGTCCAACACACAAAATTGGTCCCGACAGGTGTTCAGACTCTACCTGCCACCAGTGGTCATCATCTCCCTGCGGTTTGGAGGAACAAATGCCCGTTCGAAACCAGAGGCTGCCGCTGGCATCCAGCGCCCAGGCCGTCCCGCCGTCTCCCAGGGCAACACACATCAGCTCCAGACCCTGAGCCTCACTGCAAAACACACACACACACACACACACACACACACACACACACACACACACACACACACACAGTGTTACTGCAGGATTACAGTAGTATTATAGCAGGAATACAGTAGTAGGATTACAGTAGTATTACTGCAGGATTATAGTAGTTGGATTACAGTAGTATTTTTGCACAATTACAGTAGTAGAACTACGGTGGTAGGATTACCTGACAGTGTCGTACTTCCATCCGTCTCCCTCGCTGCAGTAGCTGTTCAGTCCCTCTCGGTAGAATAAGGCCTTGTGTTCACTCAGAGCCCAGACCACACCTGCTCTCACACACACCTGGACGAACATGCAGGGAGAGTCCACCTTCACCGAGCGAGCGCAGGGACGGTCCATGCTGAGACCTGAAAATACATGCAGACGGCAGCGGAAAATGAATCCTTCCTCACCTCCACCTCCATCCTTTGTGACCCAAACACACGAAATATTCATCATGAATCCTGTATCATGTGTTGTTTCATTTTAATGTATCAATATCGTTGTATTATTTGGTGTTTGTCTGATTTCTTGTTGAGACAGAAACATTAACACAAAACATAATGCTGACATCTAAACAGGAGGCACGCAGCAGCACAATGCCCCCTGTTGGTCAGGCAGAGACACTACAGCTACAGGAGAAACATCAGACAGTGTGACAGTGCTTGTATAGATTAATTAAGTGATAATATTTTGTTGAGTTAAAAGTCTAATTAAGCTCTGGCAGTCCCTGTTTATACTGTAACCATGGCAACAGGCAACAACCCCTGTACTGCTGTTGATGCACAGGGGAAACTCAAGAGGCAGGATCAATTGTTTCTATGGTTACGTAGTGGATTTGTGGGTGTTGACTTGTCAGAGGTAGGTAGTCACCTGTCTGTAAGTACAAATCTCCATTGGTCCTGATGATCCAGGCAGAGTCGTCGCTCAGGGCGACGAAGGCCGTCTGCTCCACAGCTTTATACCAGTGACGTTTTCCTTTCACCGAAACTTTTGCACAAGCAAACGCTGTCATGCTCTTCTGCTCCACCTTCCACAGCAGGTTACCTGTTGGAGTTAGCAACCGTTAGCATCCACCTCATGCTACAGACGAGGAGGAGGAGGTGGAGCAGGAGGAAGGTATAACCTTTCAGCAGCTCACCTGAAGGTGATAATGCCATCTGGTGGACGTTGTCCTCAAAGCGCTGCCAGCTGAGTCCCGTTTCAGGGAGAGCGCTGCAGAACAGTCCTCCTTTAAAATCCAGACACCACACAAACCTGAAACACACACACGTCACCTGTCACACACAACTGACCACACACCTGGCAGACACCTGACCGCACACCTGCTGACCTACCTGTCAGTCACCTGCAGGCTCAGTATCCCACATCCTGGTCCTGAGTATCCCATCCAGCTTTCTGCCAACTAAAAAAAAAAAGATATATATTAAATACTGCAGACAGGCTCACCTGGTCAGGTTTCATTTCAGTCTCACCTGGTCAGGTTTGTTTAAGTCTCACCTAGTCAGGTGTGTTTAAGTCTCACCTGGTCATGTTTGTTTAAGTCTCACCTAGTCAGGTGTGTTTAAGTCTCACCTGGTCATGTTTGTTTAAGTCTCACCTGGTCAGGTTTGTTTAAGTCTCACCTGGTCAGGTTTGTGTCTGTCTCTGTCCTGTGTGTCCTGGTCCGTCTGCTTGTCTGTCGTCTTCTCCGCCTGATTGAAAGTGTGGGTGTCCTCTTTGTTGCCAGCAGGGGTCGGATTGTGACAGTAGATGTCTCCCTCTTCATCACTGGACATACTGGGCCTCCTGCCCAAATTGGACACAGTGGAGTAAAACATCTGGTCTGCCAGACCAGCAGGGGGAGCCAGGTCATCCTCCTGAAGACACACAGAAGACACATTACATTAAAATACATGGACTTGGGAAATGATTATGTCCAAAACCTGTCTGGAGACGAGCTGCAACACACTTCCTCATCCTCCTCCTCTGGTCCAATCAGAGGGCTCAGAAACTCGTCCTCCTGCTCCTCCATTGGCTGCGGCTCCAGCCTATCATCCTCTTCTGAGTTGTGCATGTAGGAGAAGGTGCACTCCAGCAGCAGATCTACATCTGGGGTCGGGGGCACGACTTCTGCCTCTGGACCAGGACCAGAACCCTTTCCTAGGTTCAGCTGATTCCCCAGACCCTGGAGGAGCAGGGAGGAAGGAGGGAGGAAGGAGCTGTAGACAAGGGGGAGACAGCTGAGTCAGCAGGAGACAAGGATGAGACATAATGATCATGTCAGTCTACAGGTCATCAGCTACTCACCCAGACTGGTTGGAGGAAGACTCTCCATCCTTCACACTCCCTCCCTCCTGGGAGTCCTGGTCCTGGTTCTGTAGGTTCAGACCGATGAGGGAGGCTCGGTCACTCAGAGGAGTTCCACTTCCTCCGTCACTACAGCTGCCGTCCTGGGCTACAAACATGGAGTCTGAACAGCTGCTCTCGGAGAGACGGCTGCTGTCTGAAGACAGATGGAGACACGAGACAGTCAGTAATACCTGTCTGTCTGTCTTTCTGTCTGTCCATTTTTGTCTTTCTGTCTACTTGCCTTGCCGCCTCCTCCTTTTCTTCTTCACTCTAATGGCTTTGACCACCAGCTCCTGCTGCATCTCCTCCTGACCCAGGGGGGCGCTGTAGCGCCTGGAGCTCTGCTCGTTGGACGCGGTAACCGGGACGTTTCCATGGAGACTGTCCCAGGAAGTGACAGAGCTGCTGCGACTGCGAGAGTCGCTGGTGAACAAACCGGACCGCTGGCAGAACTCAATCACCTGGACAGACATGGACAAACAGGGACAGCTGCTGTATTAACAACAAGTAAGATTCACTATAGTAAAATAACCAATCTGCAACTCAACCAGGTAACCAGTCTACAGGTCACCCAGGTAACCAGTTTGGTAGAAATATGGGATGTCAGTCACCTCCAGCTGCTCCTCCTGCTCCTCTGCTTCCTCCACCTCCTCCACCTCCTCCACTCCAGCCTCCTCTTCCTGTTCTGGTCCTTCATCACAGAGTCTCACCTCTCCTCCTCCCTCCTCTCTCCCCCCTCCCTCTATAATGATGGCCATGGTTCTGATTGGCTGAGCCGTTTCCACTGATCCGTTTGGTTGGAGGATGGTGGGCGTGGTCAGAGGTGAGGCGAGGCGGACTGAGAGCTCCGACACTGAAGGAGAGAATCGGGCAGGAGGGTTAGCAGTAGCAGTAGTACTGGTATTAGTACTAGTACTAGTATTAGTAGTAGTACTTGTAGTACTCACAGTTGGAGGCCAGTCCCTCGGGACTGTTTGAGAGACGGATGATGTCTCTGTCTCCTTTCAGGACAAAGATCTCGTTGTCACAACACGACACAGATACGATGTCTCCGCTGCTCTCCAAAGTTCCGATCACTACCTTTAAACAAACACATGTCGCCCCGTTAGTGTGTCGCGTGTTTTAACTCCTAAAGTACAAAGTGGTACTACAAGACCAGACTTTAACATCCGCCAAGTAGCTGCAGTACCTCGTTGAGACAGTCGAGGACATAGAGGCTGTACTCATTCCAGCTCAGGATCCAGCCCTCTCTGAGGAAACAGCTGAGCAAGCCAAGCTGTCGGTCTGCTGGACGGTATGCTCCGATTGGACCGGGACGAGGAAATAACTCAAACTGAGGTATCTGAGTCCGACAGGTGGACGGACAGATAGACAGATTTTGTAGGTATTAATAGACAGAGAAGAAGTGAATAGTCATGGAAGAACAGAATACAGCTGTCATATCAGTCGTATTAGTAGTATCAGTAGGGGATGTTCCCAGTGTACCTGTGTGTTGAAGAGTGGTTTGAGCAGCCGGGTGTCCTCCACCTGTCCTCTGACGTCAGACCTCCACAGTCTGAGTCCAGGTCGAGCAGCAAACACCTGAAGATCGCTCTGCTTACAGAGAGCCGGCAGGAAGCAGGCGCCGAACCTGCCGCTGCTGTAGGAACACAGGAGTGCTGTCAGATAGTATCATTACTGAGGAGTACTGTCAGATAGTATCAGTACTCAGGAGTATTGTCAGTGAGTATCAGTACTGAGGAGGAGGAGTACTGTCAGAGAGTATGAATACTGAGGAGTACTGCCAGACAGTATCAGCACTCAGGAGTACTGTCAGCGAGTATTAGCACTGAGGAGTACTGTCAGCGAGTATCAGTACTGAGGAGTAATGTCAGACTGTATCAGTACTCAGGAGTACTGTCAGCAAGTATCAGTATCAGTACTGAGGAGTACTATCAGCAAGTATCAGTACTCAGGAGTACTGTCAGCGAGTATCAGCACTGATGAGTACTGTCAGAGTATCAGCACG
Source organism: Embiotoca jacksoni (assembly GCF_022577435.1). NCBI lineage: Eukaryota > Metazoa > Chordata > Actinopteri > Embiotocidae > Embiotoca > Embiotoca jacksoni. The sequence goes on from NW_027185378.1 coordinate 1,186,284, forward strand.
GATGAGTACTGTCAGATAGTATCAGTACTCAGGAGTACTGTCGATAGTATCAGTACTGAGGAGTACTGTTCGATAGTATCGGTACTGAGAAGTACTGTCAGATAGTATCAGTACTCAGGAGTACTGTCAGCAAGTATTAGTACTGAGGAGTACTGTCAGCGAGTATTAGTACTGAGGAGTACTGTCAGCGAGTATCAGTATTCGGGAGTACTGTCAGCGAGTATCAGTACTCAGGAGTACTGTCAGCGAGTATTAGTACTCAGGAGTACTGTCAGCGAGTATTAGTACTGAGGAGTACTGTCAGCGAGTATCAGTACTCGGGAGTACTGTCAGCGAGTATCAGTACTGAGGAGTACTGTCAGCGAGTATCAGTACTCGGGAGCGCTGTCAGTGAGTATCAGTACTCCGAAGTGCTGTCAGCGAGTATCAGTACTCCGAAGTGCTGTCAGCGAATATCAGTACTCCGAAGTGCTGTCAGCGAGTATCAGTACTGAGGATTACTGTCAGATAGTATCAGTACTGAGGATTACTGTCAGATAGTATCAGTACTCGGGAGTACTGTCAGCGAGTATCAGTACTCGGAGTACTGTCAGCGAGTATCAGTACTCGGGAGTACTGTCAGCGAGTATCAATACTCGGGAGTACTGTCAGCGAGTATCAATACTCGGGAGTACTGTCAGCGAGTATCAGTACTGAGGATTACTGTCAGATAGTATCAGTACTCAGGAGTACTGTCAGATAGTATCAGTACTCAGGAGTACTGAGGAGTACTATCAACAAGTACAGAACTACTGTCAACAAGCACAGAAATACTGTCAGCAAGTATCAGTACTGATAAATACTGTGAACCAGTAACTGTACTCACTACTGTCAGCGAGAAGAGAAATACCGTCAACAAGTACTGAAATACTGTCAACGAGTATCAGTACTAACAACTGTCAAGTGCTGTCTGCCAACTACTCGAACATGTACTGTGGATTGTATGTTGTATTGCACACGTTTGGGGTGTGTTGATTGTTACTATACCTGTGTGCTGCGTGTTACCTGTGTGTTACCTGGGTGCTGTATGATACATGTTATATAGCACACGTGTCGTACCTCTTGCGGGGCTTGGAGCCTAACTGCAGGACTTCCTGTCTCTGTGTGCAGAACAGCAGAGATCTCTGCTGCGTTGAGACCAGCAGCACCTGGTGACTGTACTCCATCTGGACCACACCTGAGAACTCCTCCAGCAGTAACACAGGTTTACACACCCCCTGGACCACACACACACACACACACACACACACACACACACACACACACACACACACACACACACACACACACACACACACAGTCAGCTGCCGTGTCTTATCACCGTAGGAACCGTGCTGTATTGTTGGTATGCTCACCTGGTCCAGGTCCAGAGCAGAGAACACCACTCGTCCCTTATCGTCTCCAGAGAAGAGCTTCATCCCGTTGGCGCTCCAGGCCAGAGACGTGACGGAGCCTTTGTGGAGGCCAACCACATCGAAACGCCTCAGCTGCAGAGAGACAGCCAGGTGAGTTAGAGAGAGACAGACAGGTGAATTCCTGCAGTGACACCTGTTGACCTTCTTACCTGCTTGTTGCGACCAGGAAGTGGAGACACCAGCTGGAAAACTGACACCCGACCTGAAGCTGTTCCCGCGGCAACCAGGTCATCAAAACAGCTGAGCAGCTTCACAGCTGTGATGGCGTCAGACTTTCCCTGTTACACACAAACAAAAAGAACCTCAACACACCACTGCAGCACAATGCATTCTGGGATACTGAGAACTGGGGGCTGTCACTGATGAGCACCACAGAAGAAGAGCTCTGACCTCCAGGCTGTACTTGTTCATGTGTGCGAGGCGACGACAGTACAGGTAGAGCATGCCGATGCTGCTGCCCACCGCCAGGAAGTCGTTGCTGCTGTCCAGAGCCGTCAGGTAGACCAGGACGGACCTGAACCCCCGCTGGACCTGCAGGGACACACACAGTCTTCATCTTCATCTTCTATACTTAAAATGAGAATATCATCACCTCGGCAACGCCTGGAAGCCTGGCTTGGTTTAGAATGGGTCAGTGCGTTGACGTGTGTTTTGGTCCGATTGGGAAGGGGTCACTACCCCGGTTTGTGCTTTGACCTGCTTTTGAACAGGTCAGTACCTCTGCCTGGGTTTTGGCCTGGTTTGGGAGGGGTCAGTACTTTAACCTGGGTTTTGGCCTGGTTTGGGGCGGGTCAGTACCTTGGTTTGAGTTTTGGCCAGGTTTGGAACGGGTCAGTACCTTGGCGGGAATGGCATTCAGCAGGTAGTAGAGCGGACAGAACTCCCTCAGGACGGACTGCGGGCTCGGTTGTGTTGCCATGGTGCTCCTTAAGTGGACTCAGCTCAACCTACAAGCCAGTTCAGATCTCCAATCAAAAACACTTCAAAAGAAGGGCGACAACGAACAACATGAACCAACGTAAACAGCTGAGATTTTTTATAAAATTTAAAAGCACTTTGGTGGACCAAATATGAACCGAATTAAATAGACATTCTCCAAACTCTAACACATATCATGTTCTGTATTGCAATGAACGTATTTTAGCTTCAATGAAGAGAGAAACTAAACTGACAGTTTGTTTAATGAAGTTTGGTGTGGCGAACGCCATGAGCGTTTTGCTTCCTGATCAGGTGTATGATCCTTTGCGCCAAACTCGCTTAGAAATAGCAACTGTTTACGAATCCTTTGGTAATTATCTGACAATATACAACACTGTAAGGACAATAATTTGAGAGTCATTGGGATTCACTTGAAATAACATGACTCGGCATTACGACTATATAAGTTCATGTTTTAGGATTCATCTGCGGCGTGTCCACTATTATCTCCTTACCAGAGACACGGAGGGCGGTAACGAACAGCCAGATAAAAACGTAACATAATTATTTAGATTAACCGATGTAACATGATTCAAACGCTGTCTGGTGGACCAGGCATAACCCGAATGAAGCAAAACAGTGTACTGACGTATTAGGAATTCATCATTATGGCTGGCGGTAAATGTAGAGCTGACAAAACTGAGAGAAATATTAAATTGAGCATTCGTTTAACGGAGTTTGGTGTGACGCCGTCTGACAACACGGCTAACGTTAGCTCGACAGCGTGTTTTAGAAGATGACAGCTGACAGTAAACATCCCCCAAAACAACAGCCTGTCAACAATAGCAAACACACACCGCGTTGTTTGTGAATAGGCTTTTCAAAGACAGAGTCCGGGCTGGCTAGCATCAGTTAGCAGCGGGCTAACGTTAGCAACGGGAAGAAGACCGTGAGGCACTTACTGAGAGCTGACAGCAAAGGGTCGGTCAGACGGTTGTCCAGATGTTTTTGTTGTAGCAGGATGTTAAAGAGCGGACAGGTGACATCGCCCTCTGTCTTGACAGCTTACACACTGAGGCTGTCCTCAAACTGCGCCACCTGCTGGCGACACACTGCTGTACCCCGAGACTCTGCTTTGTTTTATGTTATTTTATACTCCTCCAGCCTCCAACCGCTAAAAACAGACTGCGCTGTCTCACTTGCGAGTTTGAACTCCATCTGCATCCACAGGAATTAATTCATACAAACATAAAAAATGAATGACAGGAAGTGGAACCTCAGTGACTGCTGCCAAGAAAACCCGGAAACTGGATCCCACCTTCAAAATCATTTAAAAACAGCTGAGTTAATATGAGTATGTGGAATACTTCCTCTACAAATTCGACTCATTGTAAGGATTTCTGCGTAAATGTGACAATTATTAGCCTAGTATTGATTATTAAATAAATATCTGCAGATAGCTTAAATTTTATACAAACACAGAAAAGTAAAGCAAAAAAATAAATAAATATAACCGACAAAAAAACAACAACACTCCAGTTGTTTAACCACCTGAAATTTTGATGTTTTACCGCTAATTAAAAAATCCATATTAGATTATTTTAATCTACATTTATGGACAGGCTTTTCAGGTTGCTGTAATTAAACCTTTACTCAAACCTTTACTCTGCATAAACTTGCAGTGTTATGCAGATGAAACCCAGTTATATCTTCCTATGAAACCAGAGGAGACAAAATTAGTGAAACTGGAAGAATGTCTAAAAGACATAAAGGCCTGGATGACCTGTCATTTTCAACATTAAAATTTATATGACATTGTTGCATCTCATTAATGACTGACTTCTCTCTCCTGTTGTTTTGTTTATGCTGTTCTTTTCTCTCTGCTCTCCCCTCACTCCCACCTCTCCATGCAGATGCTCTCCACCTCTGAGTCTGGTTATCTCGGAGGTTTCTTCCTGTTAAAGAGAGTTCTTCCGTCAAGCCATGGCTCATGTTAAACTGTTGAATTTTTGGGCTACTCTCTGTGAATTGAAAAAAAACCTGAATATATTGTTCATAATATATGAACTATATGAATATATTGTTCATAATATTTATATAGTACATTTTATTTTGAAAAGCTTTGAAGAAATGTTTTTTATTTAAATGTGAATTTTATTTTATAGAAAATTTCAGCACAAATATTTTCTTTGTATTATCTAAATAGTTCCAATATGAAATACATTTTAATAAAATAATTTAACGTTAAATGTTAAAATGAAAATAGTGAATCCGGTCCCGTGGAAGATCCGGTCCAGGAAGTGCCTGCTCCCGCTCCCGCTGAGGGCTAAGCAAGGCTAGTTTAAAACTCCCCCCCGCTAACCGTTACCTGCTCCCGTTATACCCGCTCCCGTTAATGTTGTCTGTCATCCCCGCGGAGCGTTTTGTTCTCCTGCACACACAGGTATTAAAAATAAGTGTTTATTCGGTGAAATCGATCGACGATTCGGTGGATTTGATCTATCGACCGGCCCCCAGTCGGAGCTAACTGCTAACCTCAGCCAAAATGGCGGACAGCGAGGATGACAGCAGTGCAACCAGAACAATAACAGCCACGGAACCGCCGGGGGCCGCGGCTGAGCCCCCCGCCGACCTGTGCGCCCAACCCTTGGACAGTTTACCGTCACCGCCCCCTGCCCAGATCACCAAGCCCGAGGAGAAGGTATTGACAGCCGCTGGCGAACAGAGCGGTCAGACTGGAGAGAATTCACCTCCCGTGTCCGGTGCTGAGGGCTGTCAGCCCGGGGAGAGCGTATCGGCCACGTCCGGAGCTCAGCTGGCGGACTTATTACAGACCTGCCCGGAGGAACAGAGCAACCTGCTGGATACAGAGTTCACAGACCTGAGCAACACTACCATCATCTACGTTCAGCCAGACGGCAGCCTAGTGGAGGGCTCCGGACTGACGGCCGAGGAGCAGCAGGCTCTGCTGGACCAGCTCAGCAAGCAGCAGATCGTCCAGGTCTCCGACACCGAGGCCGTCCAGCTACTGCAGCAGAGCCAGCTGCTCAAAACCGTGCCGGTCCACAACACGGCTCTGGACCCGAGCCAGCTGCAGCAGGTCATCAACCAGGTCACCAAGTCCCAGCAGCAGGTCCACGTCCCCCAGCAGATCCCGAAGCAGCAGGTCCAGCTCCAGGTCCAGCAGGTCCAGGTCGCCCAGCAGGCCGTAAAGACCACCACCCCGAACAACGCCTCCCAGCAGCTGAAGAGCGTCGCTCAACAGGTCGCCCTGCAGACGGGCAGCTCGGTCCAGGTGGTCCAGAAGAAGGTGGGTCAAACACAGAGGGGTTCCAGGTCTGTCCGGTTTAGCCTGGACTGAAACGGCATCACCTGGTCCAGGTGGTCCAGACAGACCCTCCTCTCTGCTGCTGTTTGTTTTTCTGCTCCAGCATCACCACAACAACCTGATAGTGGGTCTCAAACTGAGGCTCGGGACCCCCCAGAGCATCGCAGGCAGATTTGGGAAGGTTGAAATGTAATAGGTTAAGGACTACTAGTTCAAAAGTAATAACTGATGTTACTATTTTCTGTAACTTAATACTTTTGATTTCCTGTTTCAGAATTACATTTTTGAGCTTTCATCATTATCATGAAGTCATCATAATGACAAGGACAATGTTTCATGTTTCTGTCCCTGCAGTCGGAGCCTGTCAGGATCCAGATCCAGGTGCCTCCCAAACAGGAAGTGAAGTCTGGCGCCGCCTCCCAACAGAAAACTGTAGCTGTCACTCAACCGCAGGTGAAGCTGTCAGCCAATGGCAGCACTCAGATCATCCACATCCAGCCTGTGGTTGGTCAGCAGGGTCAGCAGTTCTTCCTGCAGCAGAATCCAGGGGACCCGCCCATCCAGTTGCTGCTGCAGAGCCCCGCCCCCGTCGTCGGATCTCTGCTACCATTGGTCCACAAACTGACAGGCCAGACGACATCAGCAGGAGCGACTTCCTGTCTGGGACAGAAACCTGCAACGCCCTCTATCAGAGCCCAGACGACCTCCACTGTTAAGACACTGCCCCCTACATTCATTAAGGCCCCGCCACCTGCAATGATTAAGACCCCGCCTACCACCGCAACTAAAACCATCTGCATTCCGCGAATTAAAAGTCCCGCTAACTGCCCGACCACTGCCGCCTCTAAAAGTCCCGTCATACCACCTGCAGCGGCCCCGGCAAAGACCGCCACACTTGCTGCTGCCCGCCCCGTCACAATGGCCGCGCCCCCTGCAGTAAAGGAGAAGAAGGTGAAGAAGAGGGACAAGAAGGTGGTGAAGGTCCAAACCAGATCCGGCCGGGTCTCCCGACCCCCCAAGTACAAAGCCAAAGACTACAAATTCATAAAGACTGAGGACCTGGCCGACAGCCACCAGTCCGACTCTGACGACTACTCCGACATGAGCGAGGAGGAGGATGGTGGGAGGAAGGACGGTCCCACCCCCGGCAGCTCCACGTCCCTCACCTACAGCCACAAGTCCCGGTCCCACCGCTGCCAGACCTGCGATAAGGCCTACATCGGTCCCGGAGGCCTGAATCGACACTATAAACTGAACCCGACCCACGGAGAGCCCGACCTGTCCATCGACACGCCCAGCAGCACGCCACGCCCCCTCAGAGATGACAGCCAATCAGAAGAGACAAACACAGGAGCTGTCAGAAAGGAGGAGGAGGAAAAGAGCAAGGAGGACAAACCTGCTGCCATGGCAACAAACCGAGTGAGACACAAATTTCATTAGTTATTTACTGTGCTGTTAACTGACTGGTGGTAATCGGTTAATTATCAGTTACTAGTTACTGGTTATTTAATATTTAAAGAGTTAATGTCTCATTTGGCTTGCTATTTATTAATTAATTAGTTGGTAGGTAGTTGGTTACTGCTGATTGGTTAATCTGAGTTACTAGTTGATTTAACTAGTTACATTTCTGTCTGTCTGCAGGTAGAGGGGGGTCCAGCAGCATCTGTCGGACTCAGGGGCCTCCATCACCGCGGCCCCGGCCGGCCTCGGGGACGAGGGAGAGGAAGGGGGCGGGGCCGGGGGCGGGGCCGACCACTGGGACCGCCTCCTAAGGTGAGATGACACAGAAAACATCCACTGGTGACCAGCATTTAGGTATCTGACCGGTGAATCTGACTGGCTGACTCTCTTAGGTGGCAGTGGGCCTCGTGAGCAGACGAGGTCGTCGTGGTCGACCTCCGAAGCTTGGCGTCGCCACAGTAACCGCAGAGCAGCAGGCAGAGAGGAGGCGAGACCGGCTGCAGGAGGTAAGAAAAAGGAAGCCGTCAAATGGATTTTCAAAGTAAAGGTCTTCTTTAAAGATGTGATGTAATGACCTGATTTCCAAATGTGTGATGCGTGTTTGGTGTTTCCATGACGACCGTGCATCGTTCACAGCTGGTGGGGCAATGCGAGGATGAGGAGCTGATGGACATTGTTCTTCCTCGTTTGACCAAAGTGTTGAGTCTGTGGGAGCTGCTCCTGGCGAAGGTACGCATCGATCAATCAGTAAATCACGAACACATGTTTAATCACAGAACAGCTGAGGTTCAGATCCGGCTGTTCCACCAATCACCTCCCTCCAGGTTCCAGTGGACATGTTCTCGTCTCAGTTGTTTCAGAGAAACTGTCTTGTGTCCTCCGGCCTGTTTCAGGTGGAGCGTGGTGGTCTGGCTCGGACCCGCTTCCCTGACATCTACCGTGAGTTTGAGTCCCTGCAGGCTCAGGTGAGACAGGCAGCCCAGGAGTATATCAGCAGCCCGCAGGGCGGAGCCTCGCCGCTGGAGGTCAGGAACATCGAGGTGAGAGAGTCCGCCATGTGTCTTCACAAACCTCCTACTGCAGGTCATATGCAGGGGGGGTCAAGTGACCAGGTCTTTGTTTGGTCCTGGACTGTTTCAGGTTGCCAGATCTCTGGGGATCCTGGACGAAGTGAACCGGATGAAGGTGGTTCCTGGAGCGTCTCCCAGCTCCAGTCTGACCCACAAGAACGTCCGGTACATGGAGGTAAAGCCACAGTTAGAGAGCAGAGTCCTGGTTCCACCTTGATCCTTTTTTTATTTGGATCTGGTTCCATTACAACTACCCGCACACCAGAACCTGGATCTGTTGTAGTCTGATAAAAACCCGGCTCAGTCTGATTCTCTCTTCAGAACTCCAAGATGCTGCCGCCGTCCAAGAGATTCAAGATGGAGAACAGCGTTCCTGTTCCTGTTCACCAGAACGGCATCGAGACGCCCAGAACAGGTACAACTACTACACCTGTACTGTATCTGCACTGCACTGTATCTGTACTGCACTGTATCTGTCCTGTACTGCATGTGTACTTCATTACTGCTCCACACTAAACACTTCTTACTGTTGCTGAAGTTCAACATGTTGAATCGAACCTGCTTCACATCCTCACGTCTTTTTTTCCAAGGTGGGACAACAGTGACCCCGGTGACCTCCTCTCCGAAGTCCTACTCGGTCTCTGTGTCCCCTCTGGGGACTCCAGTTGGATCCAAACCGCTGACCACCTCTGCTGACTCCGCCTCCAGGTGAGCTGATCTCACCCTCTGTCCTCTGAGTGCAGGTAGCTCAGGTGACCCCAGAGGTGTGAAGCTGTTTCCCCAACATTTAGTGTGTTGTGCATCTATCACACCTGGACCAGGTGTAGAGGGCTGATCTGGTCTCCTGAGGTCTGAATGTTTTTCTCACCGTCCCCACAGTTCCTCAGGCTCCACCCCTGCTAAGACCACCTCCACCCAGGCTCCGCCTCCTGCTACGCCCATGGAGGTGACCCCAAGTGAGGACCAGAAGGAGGGGTCTCTGTCATCGCAGCCGGACCAGGTCCTGAGCACCGCTGACATCGCAGCTCAGATGACGGAGCTGGAGAAAGCTCTGGGTTCTGGTCCAGACAGAACCACAGACACAAAGACTGAGTCTGGATCTGTCCAGTCGTCTGAGTCCACCGACACACCCGGGTCCACCACGTTCCCGTCTCAGCAGACGGACTGCTCCCAGTCTGAGTCCGGCACCGCGGACCCATCCGAGTCTAAAGAGCTGCAGGAGGGCCAGGAGATCTACATCCAGACCGAGGGGCTGACGGTCCAGCTGGCAGAGCCTGGCTCGGACGGGATCGTCATCGTCAACGGACCGGACGGAACCACCATGCACATCCAGACCCCAGAGGGGGTCCCCCTGGAGGCGGTCCAGGCCCTGCTGGGCATCGAGGCGTCGGATGGAGCTAAAGCTCCTCAATAAACCTTTAATACAACCCAGACAGATCTGGACCACAACAGAGAGAGTTTTAAGGTGGTATTTATAGGACGCTATGAGCGACACTCGAACTTGAAACAACCGGACCGCAATGATCTTGGAGAGCAGCTGTCAGTCATTAACAACCTGGACATTATAATTGTGGGTACCATGACAACAGCCTGCAGGGGGCGCCAGCTGGTGATCCAACTCTGACTTGTTCAAAATGTTTCTGATGAACACCTGATGACCATTGCCTCGTTGACGTGTCGCCGAGTTCTTTCTCGTTCAGTCTGAAGTTCCCGTTTAAACACGCGTTACAGATCTTCATCACACGTCAGAGCTGCGTAGGGGCTCCTCATATTCACCGTTTAAAGGCTGTTCCATCAGACTGTTTCCTGTCCATCAGGTGTTGTTTCTCCTTATCAGCAGTAAACCGTCTGGTTCCTATAAATAAGCTGATCGATCAGTATTGATCTCCGGTTAACTCGTTCTGTTCTGCAGACCAGACAATCAGTTTGTGACCAGTGAAGCGCCGTCGTGTCGTGTCGTGTCTCGTCTCGGCTCCTCGACTGATTGGTGCGTTCAGCTCTCACCTGTGATGATGTCATCAGCGGCTCCTGCTGCTGGTTTTTAAGGAATCTGGAGTGGTTGTAAATTTGTAAACTTTTTTTTTTAATTATTATTATTATTATTATTATTTTCAGTGTTTCCATATTTGGACTTTGTTCATTTAAAAGTAGAAGCCGATTAGTTGAATGTTTATATGTAGATAAATATGAAAAACAAAGCTTAAAAAAGTTGCACTATTTTATTACTTTTTATAAAACTTCACACTAAACGAATGTTTGGAGAGCCGACGTGAGGACGGACTGAAAACAGTTTGGAGGAGATCAGACTCAATTAATTTGTCATGTGATTGTTCGAGTGCAGAACTCAACAAACATGTTTCATGTTCCTCCAATAAACTCATGTGACAAACTTGGCCTGATGATTACAGCCACTTCCTCTTCTTACGAAGCAGGAAGTCAGTTCACTTTGGTGACATGACGTCATAACGGACCAGAAGGCAAACAACTAAAACGTTTGAGCTCCGACAAACTCTGAAAAACATTATCAAACATTTATTTCAGGTCAGAAATCAATAAATAAACTTCAGTAAATATTCACAATAAGATTCAGGCTGCAGAAACTTCCTGGTTAGCCTAGCTTAGCTCGAACAGCTGCAGCAATGACCCTGATCACATGACTGGATATCAGATGACCTCACAGAGGGCGGTGCCCGGTCTCCAGCAGCAGAGCCTCCAGCATCAGTCTGGTCTGGGAGGGGACAAAGGGCTGGTGGAGCCAGCAGGACAGGTAGACCATGCAGAGGTCAGAGGTCACCGTGTGGGCGATTTCCTGCAGGATGGTCTGCTTCAACCGCAGCTCTTGACTGAAGGCGTCCAACAGGACACGGGATGAGTCCTCTGAGAGAGACAGACAAACAAACAAACATCATACACAGGACAAGTCCTCTGAGACAAACAAACAAACATCAGACACGAGATGAGTCCTCTGAGACAAGACAGATAGACAAACAAACAAACATCAGACATGGGACAAGTCCCCTGAAACAAACAAACAAACAAACAAACATCAGACACGAGACGAGTACCCTGAAACAAACATCAGACACGAGACGAGTCCTCTGCAACAGGTGTGTGTGATGACATCACTCAGGTGTGCTGCAAGTGGACCCACCGAACTGTTTGGTGGTCCAGCTGTGAAACAGAGGACATTTTCTTCCGTCAGGTCCGAACTGAAACTCCTCCAGGTCCTGAACGCCTCGCTGTGATGTCATCAGACGCTCCATCTTCGTCACCACGGCGACCTGTAGGGAAGAAGAAGACGACGACAACGTGAAGACGATAAACACCAGGGGCTAAGTGACCAGGGGCTGAGGGGCTTAGTGTGACAATGACTGTTAAATGAAGGTAAACGATGTTTCACCATTCTGTCGACGATGTTCTGCAGTTTGCCGCATTCCTCTTGCAGTTCTTCAGCGCCGTCCGTCTGCTGCGATGCAGCTGATAGAGCTGATGGAGGTGTTGAATAATCGTCCACCAGCAGCCGGTCGCTCTGAGAACTGAAGAAGAGAGAAGAGCCGGGGGTTCGGTGTCAGAAACAGTGCATCCTGGGACAACTCATAAAAACTCTTCTTTTTCTGTCAATACAGCAGCCCTGACTGACGACATTTACCATCAGCACCGAGCAGACAGCCACACAACAAACAAACAAACCTAAACACATAAATCTAAAAAGGATAGGATGTAAATAACGACACTAAACTCACCGTCTCATGTTGACGATGTTGGATGCTAGGTTAAAACCGTCCTCGTTCAGTTTGTCCCACCTCACCATGAGGTTGTGCCAGTCAGCCGCATTGTCTTTGATCTTTCTGGCACTTCCTGTGACCGCAGAGCACTTCCTGTTTGCTGAGGTCACTGTGATGTCACCTGACTCACCTGAGAACAGAGTTTTTTGTTGGGAGTTATTTATTTGAAAAACAACAACAAAACATTTCATGCAGAAAAACCAAACAGGGAGAGAATGACAGGTGACCCTCAACCTGCAAGTCAGTTAGGGATGGGTTTTTTCAGTTCGTCACTGTTCGTCAGTGACGTCATGTGGACTATATTTTAATATTTGTAGGTAACTGATATTCAGATCAATAAAAGAGTAGATGAAAATATCTGCAAGTTAAAAGCTGATCCGTCTGCAGAACAAATGATTGATAATAATAATAATAAAAAAGATTCTGTTGTAATCTGTTCAATGAGGAATAATTGAGCCAATCAGCGCTCAGATCAATATGTCAGCTGATCAGCGAGTTGGCTCCCATGTGGAGCCTCGTGTAGGTTTCAGATTAATTAAAATGAAATAAATTGAGCAGTTAACCTGTTTCAGTGACGTCCAGCTGTGATGTGGATCAATAATCGATCATCTGATCAGTCTGCAGATGTTCACTCACCTTCCATCTGATCAATAACGACTCAAAGCCCACGCGGCGGGCTAAATTCATGCTTCCATTTCTTCTTCCGCTTCCTGTTCTTCTTCTGTGGTGATTCTTCTCATCGGCGCGGTGGCGCCTCCTGCTGATCAATAACTTCATCAATTGTCTAAATTCTTCCAGTAATTCATCACCTATTTCAGTTATTTTTATTGATCGTTAATTCAATGTCCTGTTGTTATTTTTTAGTTTTTAACGTGTAAATATGTTCTTTTAATTTGAAGGTGAATCTTTATTGACATTCCAATGTAGACAGATTTTTAAATCATATTTATTTGTTGTTTTTGTAGGAATTAATAATAATAAAACTACTTTTAACACTTAAGATACTGTTATCTTTATTGTCTGACAGGCGGAGCGACTTCACGTAATTTACTGTCAGTGACGTCCACACACTGAGGAGGTTGTATAGTGAAGAGGTCTCACTCTGTCTGGTGTTGGAGAGCAGAAACAGTTTGATGATACACTCTGACTGTAGTCACATCAGTTTATTAAAAATGTAACATTTTATTATTCAGACCACAAACAAAAAACAGCGAGACCTCCTGTCAAACATGTCAAATCTTTGTCCGATTGAGTTTAATTATAATTACAAAAAAAGATGTCAACATTTTTATGATAATAAAATAAATATAATTCGGGTTTTTTTTACTTATTTTTAAAGTCGAGTTTTTTACAATTGTGTGAAGGTTTGAATTTAAATAAACAAATGTCAAGCAGTAACTGCAGGAGATACTGCAGTTCCTTAAATGGTCCCTTGAGGCTGGCCCAAAAAGCGGGTCAGTTCCCACCCTGAACTTTATATAAAAGTGGACGAAGCCTGCGGATCTGAAAAATGAGGCTGATGCAGAAGTGCCTTAAACTGCAATACCACAGAGTGCCACTAGAGGTCGGCTCCATAGACTCCCATTCAACTCATAAAACACAAAGTCTATACATTTTTTCCACTCGTTATTTCGGCGTTGTCAGCTAAAGTCACTCCTTCTTATTAGTTTTCTGGTGGTACATCTGAAAATAATCCCATCATTAATTAGAAAATAAGCTTCAGCGTCTGTTTGATTGACAGGCAAAGATAAAAAAAAAAAAAAAAAACATAGCTGCAGTTACAGCTGATCACAACAGGAGCCGCCAAAGACCAAACAATCTTTTGAGATCGTAACTTTAAATATTCTGTAAGGACGAATACAAGTTTAGAAATTGATCATGATGATAATATAAATTGAAATGTAAATATTAATGAATAAGGTGCCTTTGAGTGGCATCATCTTTAATAAGAAACCTGAGCTGAGCAGAAACAGTTAGAGTGAGACATCTCTCCTCACACACACTCTCTGCTCCCGGATGCAGGAAGTAGCAGAAGAAGACTCGCAGATACGGAGATTGTCGATCAGACAGAGGGGCTCATCAAAAATCGATTCATTCAGTGGTCAGACGTCATTGATAATCAATAAGTGTGACCTCATTGATGGCGTCAGCGCTGGAGCTTCCTGCCGAACTGTGGCTGCAGGTGTTCAGCTTCCTGTCCTGGAGGGACAAACTGAGTGTCCGCTGCACTTGTTTGTACTTCAAACACCTGCTGGATAAGTCCCGCCCCCTTTGGCTGGGCTTCAGCGTCGTGCTGCGGCACCTCTCGCGCTACAACCGTCCGTTCTGGCGCAGCCTGGCTCAGCGGTACGTGGGCAGCGTATCGGTGCGGTCGGGTAAGCGGAAGGACCTGAAGCAGCTGCTCACCTGGCTTCCGGCTCTCGGTGCGCTGCGATTGGACGACTGGAAAGAGGCGGGAATCGGCGAGCTAAAAGGGTTCCTCCAGCTGCAGCGTCTCTCCATCACTTCCTGCTCCACACCGCTGAAGAACCTGGACTTCCTGATGCCTTTGAGTCACCAGCTGACGCAGCTCAGCCTGTGCAACGTGCAGCTCATCTGTCCCGCCTCTCACCTGCTGGCTGCGGTCAGTCAGCTGACCCGTCTCACCTCTCTGCTGCTGCATCATGATGGCAGCCTGAGAGTCCCGAAGCTCAGCGGTGTCCTCACTCACCTGACAGAGCTCAGACACTTGTCCTGGACCATGATCACCTACAGAACGTTGTCACATGACTTCTTCAGTCCCACCCACCTCCAAGGTAAACAGAACTGGATGATACAGAGGTAGCATTAGAATTAGAACCAGAACCAGCAGATGGAGTGATCCTGGGTGACAGGTGAGTTCTGACGACAGGTAGAAACACAGGTGTGTTGTGTTTGGCCTCCACTAGGTGGCGCCGCTCTGCAGCTGTCTGACCTGCAGCTGTTGAATTATGACGCCATGGTGACGCAAGAAGTTCTGCAGCCTTTGTCCCGCCTCCGCAGCCTGTCAATCTTCCACCTTTACTCCGTACCTGGACCCATCTGTCACCTGCAGACATGGCTGACATCACTGCCACACCTCCGCAGCCTCAGCGTGCACGGTGAGTCTGCTGTGACTCTAGTGTTCCTACCTGTCGGACCTGATACGATGTCATACGACCTCCGTCTCTGACCAATAGGAGGCCATCCTCTGCCGGCGTACGCGGACTTCCTCCCGTCGTCCCTTGTCGACCTGACACTCTGCGTGGACCTGCAGCCTGAAGACCTGCAGGTGGTCTCAGGCAGAGTGCCTCACCTGGAGCACCTGCACCTGGAGCCATGGGGCTCCTCCTCCAAACTGGTCAGACTCCTCCCACAGCTGTTCCCTCACCTCAGGACGCTGCGGATCAGGTGAGCCGCTCACACCTGGGCTTCGTTTAAAATCTGGAATTATTTCAATAACTCATTTTAAGATTGAATAGCTGGTTTCCATAGTGACCTGCTTTCCGTCACCTCGCGTTACAGACATAACCACGTGTCGGACGAGGACTTCCTGTGTCTGCGGCAGCTGCAGCACCTAGACACCTTGGAGGTTCTGGACTCGTACTACAGACCCGACCCGGCCGACCCCAGCTGGGTCGTCTATGAACCGAGTCCTCGCCTGCTGCAGCTGATCGCCGACCTGCAGAAACTGACCAATCATAGAGTCCGGGTGATCACAGGCACGCATGGAGATCCACTCGCCTGTCACTGTGTCTGACCAATCAGAGCAGGCGTCTGACCAAAACAACAAATCACATGGTTTTATTAACAGGTCAGCAGGTGGGCAATGATTAAACATAGAAGATATATCATATTTCACAGAGTGCCTTTCTGGAGGAACTGATTACTGCTGCATGATGGGTAAAATGAGATATTTACAGGTAAAATATCAATAGTGTTTGAAAAGTAGAAATTACACAAAATACAACTGAATGTTTAGTTTTATAGAACACCAATCATCTGCTGCATTTTATACTGTCACTTTATGATGCAGCTGAATTTTATAAGATCCAAGTTTTCGATGGGGGTGGAATTTCAAAATAAAACATCCTCTCCGACCCCCGTTTGTGTCCGACCCCAGCCTGTTCAAGTCAAACCGAGTTGATGTGAAGATTACAAGGTCACAAATTATGTTACCTCAATATTTGTCATTCATGTCAATATTTCAGAATAAATATCCTGTTAGAGGCGGTTTGTAAATCAGATGAACACTGAGCTCAAGTTTAGATTTTTTTTAAAGGTGTTTTAAGAAACTTTTCCAGCAGAAAACTTCTAATTGACATCTTTTATCTGCACAAACTGAAACGTTTCGAGATGACGCATACAGAAAACACTTTTATTTTGAAATTACAAACAGGATTCCTGTTCAGTTATTTACAGCTGGAAAAAAAACCAAAAACTAAAGATTTATATATATAAAAAAAAAAAACGCTCCTCTTCTTTCTGCTTTCATGCAGTCCATTATTAAACTCCCAGAATGCTTTGTGTCCAAACAGATGTGATATGGGCGGAGTCTCAGTTCTCTGTTCACATGTTGGTCCATAATCATTCCGAAGTCTCGTCTTCCTTCGGTTTCTTCTTCTTTTTCTTCTTTTTGGCACTTTCTGTGACCTGCAGGACAAACAAGTCGATTAATATTTTGCATTGTAACTGACTTTATAAAGAAATTTTGTACACGACGACCTCCTAACTTACTTCTGTGTCAGGCTCCGCCGCCGCCGCCTCCTCCGGCTCAGCCTCGTCCATTTTCGCCCGCTTCTCTTTCTTCTTCTTCCTTTTCTCTTTTTTAATCTCATCTGCTGACAATGTCTCAGTTGGCGGCGAGTCAGCGTCGCTCTCTGTCGCCTCCCTCTTTCTCTGCAGGTCAGAGGTCAAAGGTCACCGCACTGATCACAACAATCATATAGTCTACAGTCATTTTGGATAAATGAAACAACTTGGGATGACATTAAAACCCAATTTAATCAGATTCTAACAGTATGAAGGACTCAATAGATATTTAAACTGTCCTCGGATGATTGGTTAATTGGATAAAGGTGTGTTTACCTTGGCTGGAGTATCATCAGATTCCTCCTTCACTTTAGAGATGCTGTTAAAACAAAAAAAATAGTTTGAACGAGTTTTTTTTTTATACGTTTGGTGATATTTAAACTGAACGCTTCCTGCCTGACATCACAGCGTTCAGCTGAGCGCAACGACTTCACTGTTCTCAGGTGAGCTGCCGCCGAGCCGCCGGCAGAGCGAAGAAGCTCGAACCCTTAGAGTTTCTGTCGCAGAGTGACTCCCTCGAAGAGCACGTCAGCTCAGGGAGGGATAACTTTCTGCAGTTCATACACCTGAATACACCTGTGCAATGGCCACGCCCCCTCCACAGACCGAGACATACCTGTAATCGACGTATTGGGACTTCCAGTCTTGCGGCGTGCTGCCGTTTGGTTTCCCGTGTTTGTCAAGGAGTCCTTTCTGAATCATCATCTTCTTCTGACTCGCCTGTAAAAAAAGAAGTATTGATTAAACATGATCAGTTTTTTGTTTTTTTAACTAATCAGTGGTGATCAATAACAGTACCTTCGGTCCAAGACCCCACTTCCGAGGATACGTGTCCCTCTCCATGATGACCCTCTTGATCTTCGCCACAACGCCGTGATCGCAGGTGGAGATCACCGCCGTGGTCATCAGCGCAACCCCTGAACAACACACTCGTCAACAATCTCATTTATCGGCTCTGATAAGGTGATCAATGAATCTTGAAGCCATCAGAAAAGGGTGATAGATAACAGGTCATCACGGCCCGAGAGCTGCTGTATCTATTAACTCATCATGTGGCTTTTAACACACGCACACACGGTCCACCTGCTTCTTACCTGTACAGATGGCCTCGCCCTTTGTCGTTATTACGACAATGTCCTGGTTCATCTCGATGCCGTCCTCGTACCGGAGCACACCAGGCAGCATGATCTTGGCCCCGTAACAGATGGCGTTCACCTGCAGACAAGTCGCCAAGGTGAGTTTCCTTCATAAAAAAATAACAACCACAACAAAAAACACACCTGCAGCAGCACCCGCCAGGTGCTCGTTCCTCAGGAGGAAGACTCACCGCGCTGTCCTTCATCACTAGCCGCCGGTGAGACACCAGCAGCTTCTCCAGAGGGAAGATGACTCTCCTCAGGTACGTCTCGTCTTTGTTGTGATCGTACTGCCACTGAGCATCCAGCACGTCGTGCATCGTGACCATATGGTCCTGAAACCACAGAGACACGCTTAAAAAAAAACACATCACGTGACGATGTCAGCAGTGTGATGTCATTGTGATGTCAGCAACGGTGAGCGTTCGGTCTCGAACAGGGTAATGGGCGAGACGTCGTCTCTGCTGCCATTTCTGTTCCAAAGTCTAATTGACAGACCTGCACGGAGCAGCAGGACTGGACTCAACACTTTGAACCCCGACCTCCGTGACAAAACAGGAAGTGATGCTGACCTTCTCGCCCAGGACTCCGGACCGGACCCGCCTCAGCTCCTGCATCTGACCTCCAACCCCGAGCAGCAGCCCCATGTGGACGCACAGAGTCCGAATGTAGGTTCCCGCTTCACAGCTCACCCAGAAGATACCTGCGACCACAGAGGCAGGTGAGCTATGACATCACGGCGACCTCTGACCCCATCATAAAAACAAAAACAAAAAATATTATAAGGTAAACATGCAGTCAGTCTGCTCACCCAGCCTCCTCTCAGGGTCGTACTCGATCAGCTTGCTCTCGTAGATCGTTCGGACTCTCAGCTGTCGTTTGACGGCGGCGATGAGCGGTGGCCGCTGGAACAGGGCACCGGTCAGCGTCTCCAACGCCTGCAGACACAACAGGAGTGAGCCGGGGGGGGGGGGGTCACATGACACACACACAGCGGGCCAATCAGAACACATCTAGAGGCCTTGAAAAATATTCCAACAGTGGAGCTTGAGCTTAAACTTTAAGGAGCATCTAGTGCCATCTAGTGGTGAAGATGCAGATTACAACCGAACACTGCGTGTTAATAAGTCTCCTAAATTCAAACCATTTATATTTTTTAATGCAGAAATAGATCGATCGATCAGCTGCGCCGGACGCAGTCAGACTTACCCGGGCCAGAGTGTGTTCACTTTCTATCGCATTGTGCAGCCGAACGATCCCCACATACTCTTTACCTGCAACACACACAGAGAGTAGTGAGGGGGGCTGCTGGGTTTTACTGTGCCGACACACCTGTCAGCCGGGTGGAGACAACGTACAACAGAGTAAGACTACAGGAGCTAAAGCATTGTCGCCGGCATCTCCTAAGATTTTTGACATCTATACACCATTGCGTAAGCCAAACAAAAAGTAAGTGGTCGTACCGGCACTTTGTTGGGACTTGACCAATCGCGTGGCTCGATCCACGCAGACGATCAGGCAGCCAGTGACCTTCGGGTCGAGCGTCCCGCTGTGACCCGTCTTATCCACCCGTAGAATCCTGCGGATCCACGCCACTACCTCGTGGGACGACGGGTTGGCTGGTTTGTCCAGGTTGATGAAGCCCGTCCTGCCGGTGAAGCAGGAAACACGATCGTCAGTGTGTGTTCAGAGGTGATGTTAGAGTGTTAGCTTAGCATTGACCTGAAAAGGTACCTGACATAGTCCTGGATGTTCCTCTTCAGAGGGTTGCTGCCGTTCGGTAGAGGAGTGTAATGAGCCGTCCGAATGTTCAGCTTATCGAAATTCTGCAAGAAACGAAAGACGTTAAGACTTCTTTGTTGGCTTCAGTCTGCCGTTTCTGCGCTTGCTGTATGAGGAGGACTGACAAGAAGTAGCAGCATGCTGTGATGTTACGTCCACAAGTTTGATGAGCTCTATACCTATGTTTTATGAATGGAAATCATCCTGCTTTCTTTCAAGTCTTTAGCGCATGTGATCAGAACGTTAAATCGTCTTGGCAGCTGTCGAGTTGAGTCGTTCTCTCCGCGAGGCTTCGGGTCGTCCGGCAGAACGCCGGGACGACACAGTCACCACCGTGGAGAGGCCCCGCCCCCAGAACAGGAGCAGAAGCAGGAGACTATGACACGACAGCAGCACTCAGAGAATGGATAAACCAATTCATCACGTCACATGACCAAGACTCGCTACAAGGGCAGGTTTATATTCACATTCATGAGATAATATTGTGAACCAACCTTTAGTAGGAGGGGCCACTGTGAAGTGTCCAGAGAGGGGACTTTAGATTCTGGCTGGATGAAGAAGTCTCCGCTTTGTTGGATCTCCTGTGTAACAAAAACAAACCGCTTTAGCTGCTGATCTAAAACATACACAGTAAATTATTAGCTGCTGTTGAACCATTTGTCACCGTGAAAACGTCAAACTCACCCCAACTTCTTCGTCACTGACTTTCTTCATCTTCTTCTTCTTCTTCACTGATGCTGCTGAAATCAAAGAAAAAAAAAACAACGTTTAAATCAAAAGGTACCCAGTAAAAACTAAATATACCCAAGAAAAAAAACAACTTTAAAAATATAAATAAATCAAAACCTGACTTAAGTGTATGGTATGCATGGTGATTTTAATCAAATGAAATTTTCCAGATTGAACATTTATATGGATATGCCTAAAATTGTCCGTTTAAAATTCATTTTCTACACAAACCGAAACGCAGCCGTTTTTTGTGGTTTTCTGCATTGGAAAACTTGATTTTAAAAGTGTGTATGGAGGAACAGAAGTCGACCACGTGGCCTTTCCTACAACACGTGGTTTTCAGTGCAAGGCGGCTAACCTGCAGAGCTAACAGCTAACACGAGGAGCTAACAGGCCTTCAGATCTCGTACAGAAATTGAACATCCAGCATCTGATAATCGATCAGACTGCTGAACACGCACGTGGGCCACCTGAACTCGACGCAGGAAACTGAACAGGTTTTGATCACCAATAAAAGGATCAATAATAGTTTGACTGAGTTGTAGCGCGCGTCAAATTTAAAATCACGCGGTTCTACTCGGGAGACTTTAACCCTCCTGAAACGTCTCATTTGAGCAGTTTTATCCGCTTTGTTCCGTTTCAGTGACTCACAAACTGCCCGAAAGTTTTTTTTTTTTTTTTAATGTGAGCCTGCACACGTGGGACGTGATCTGGTCCTGGTTAAGGCCCACCGGCTGCACAAACCTCAACCACCACCAAACGGCACCGGATTGCAGCGTGAAACACACGCCGAACTAACTACCAGAGGGTCATCAGAGGAAACAACAACGGTCAACAGAATTAAAATCCTAAACAGCACTTGTGTCATCAAACAATCCTTAAAGTGACTTTTTCCTATGAGAAGTTTGGCGGTAAAGGCGTAAAACAGCGCGTGTATTTGGGGTTAGAGTCTGCACGGTTACAGATCCTGTTTGTGCGTCTTATATCGGTTCACGTTTGACTAACTGATAAATAAAAAATGTTTTTTGTAAAGCGTGCTGCACACTTACCCTCCGTGTCCGCCATGTTGAACAGAGAGACTGGAAGCACAGATCGCGACCTTCTTCTTCTTCTTGTAACTCCTCCTCCTCCTCCTCCTCCGCCTCCTTTTTCTTCTTCTTTTAAGTTTTATGGCGGATGGCATCCAACGAAAGGTGCATTACCGCCACCTACTGTATTGGAGTGTGGACCAGAATTACCTATCCCTTTACAAAATAAAATAAAAATAAATACAAAAAAAAAAAATAGTTGTATCAATTAGGTGCGCTAAATACGTTTACTCAATCCTGTTTCTTTCAGGTATTGTAGTACCTTTCCTGCACCCAAGGTTAATGCATCTTTTAAATTTACTTCCTCTACTGCCAGCTTCATCTTCAACCTGTCTCAGTCGAGTGTGAATTTCTGGCAATGACAAATGATATGCTCTACAGTTTCTGCTATTTTGCAGTACTCACATAGTCCTGTTGGGTGTTTATTTATTAGTTGCATTGTTTTGTTCAGCCTTGTATGTCCAAATCCTCAGTCTGGTTAATATGTTTTCTTCTGTGGTGCTTCCTCTGGATGTCCTCCCTCTGCCAACTTCTTTCTGAATAGCGTAAAGATGTCTTCCTGTGTCTCCTGCGTCCCAACTGTGCTGCCATTCCTTAATAACGTTTCTTTTGATTATTGATTTAGCTTCTGTGTTGCTGAATAAAATGTCTGTCTTGTGCTGACATTCCAAGGCTTGCTTTGCTAATATATCTGCTGTTTCGTTTCCTTTTATCCCTCTATCCCCCCAACATGAATGATACCAAAATACCCAAATGTTTAAGTCGGAACAGTGTTTCATATATTTCATTGATTAAATCCTGCCTGCTATGGAATGTGAATGATTGTAATGACAATAATGCTGAACTGGAATCTGAACAGATGATGACCTTTTTGATCTGAAACTCCTCTACCCACTGCGGTGCTGTTAAAATGGCCAACGTCTCAACTGTATAAACAGACAAATGTTCTCCTTTTGACTTCATATTGCAAGGTTGGTATGGTGACCGCAAAACCAGTTCCACCTGTATTAGGATCTTTAGACCCATCTGTGTATGCTGGGGTAAATGATTGATATGTTGTCTGTAGTCTATCCTCAACCACTCCTGCAATATTATCAATATCTTTAAGTGCTTAGGTTTTGTCCAAAATTTTTGCATCAACTGACACTGAGGGAAATAGCCAAAGTGGTGTTGCTGATAGTGGTACTGTAGAAGTGAATGTTATCTGATTTAACGTCATATCTCTTGCAAATTTTTCACTGCTCCATGCAAAGCAGTCCTGTTTGGCCCTTTCACTTTCCCAACATGGCAGAAGCACCTTTGTGGTTGGATGCTTGTCTCCAGAATATCCTTGCAGATTGGCCCAATAGTTCAAAGTTAAGAGCTTGCATCTCAAATGCAGCGGCATCTCACCCACCTCCACCTGAAGAGCAGACACAGGACTTGTTCTAAAAGCTCCTCCTCCTTCGTCTTCCTCTTGAGTTTTAATGGCGGCAAACAACAGATGGTTCATCACCGTCTGGAGAGGAGTGTGGCTCAGGAATCTAAATGTACCTTCTCTAAAAACAAATGTTAGGGGGAGCAGAATAGATATAAAATAGGTCACTATGTTCATCGGGCAGGAAAATTATACAGATTACAAAATAAATGTGGGACTCAACAGGTAGCCTCTCTGAATACTGAAGTTTCCAGGTTTGCTGTTTCCTCAAAAATGTCCGTCGTGTTACATGCCTCTGTTTGCGTACGTGTAATTCTCACGCCGAGACAATGTCAGGTGTGTCAAGGACAAAACTGACTACAGTGGCTGGGTGTGTATCATTAGGAACAACTTAACAAAATTAAGTAAATACAACTACATTTTAAATCAAATTAAGTGGATGGAAAATTTAACTTAAGACCAACAATTATATTTACTTCCCTTTTTTGAGGCAATTGGTTTACTAGAGTTTTTAAAGTAAGATTTATTGCATTTAGTAGACCAAATTCTTTATTTTATAATGTTAAAAAAAGTAGAAAATAACTGGTGCATCCACTCCAGAATTTGATAGGATCTTTCTTGGTCGATGCTCCACCATTCCACCAAATTTGATGAAAATCATGCCAGTAGTTTTTCCGTAACCCAGCTGAATGCTAATGTGGTGATATCATAAATCCTCCACTTTTAAGTTACACGAGTCATCAGGATGATTGTGTTTCTGGAGAATCACCTCCGTGGCTACCAGATGAAAAGGTATGAAATCATTTCAGTCGAGTTTGCTTCATTTGTTTATTTACACATGTGCTTCAGTCAGTTTGTCTCCATTGATTTTCTTTAGTGGATGAGGAAAATAAAGATGGGAAATCCACTGCTGCAGAACCACGAAATATTTTAATCAATAGACACGTTTATTACACGCAAACCTTTACAGGAAATAGATACAGTAAATGCTGTGAATGAAGTGCTTTGTTTTGGCATCAGTAAACACAATTAGCTCCATTATATTGACTTTTATAAAGTTGCCTATTTACAATTTGTGATATGTCTCTTTAAATTCATACTGTGATTAGCAACCGTGTGCTCTTGACGTCCGTGCATCTGCATTTTGAAACCGAAAGCACCTTTTATTTACTTCAGATAGAATCAAGAGTGTAATTTTTTTTTTGACTTTTTAATTTTTTTTTTTAACAGTACTTCCAAAATCAGAGTGTGGTGACAGAAGTGTAGGTGGCTGTTACTCACTAACACCACGGCGTTCAGAAGACATGTTGTGCGAGGGCAGGTGCTAATTTTCAGTTCCACTCGCCTGCAGATATGCTGGACTCCCTGCGGGGACCTCGTTGCTCCTGTCTCTATCACAAGTGTTGGCCTGTATGTGCAATGTTTGGACTGGCAGTGCATCAGTTCGATAAAACGTACTCCTAGTAGAGAAGTTTGGAAACAGAAACTCAATATCTGGTAAAATTCTTTTTTTTTTTGTTGTTGTTGTTAAAAAGGGAAAAATAAAACACTTCAAGCACACAACAGTGAAGTTCAATCACAAAAAAAAACTGGCAACCGGATGCTGTGCAAGGCAAAAAGCAAACAAACAGCGTTTTTCACGCCCGCACCTCGGACCCGTGGTGTTTGAGGTCACACAGTCGGGTTTCAAATTCACCACGGGGGCAGCAGCCATCGGGCGGCGGGTGCTTTTATGTTGCCTCTTTCTTTTCCCTCTGGGCGTTTCGGCGAATCTTCATCTCTGTCAGCTGGATGTAGCGGATCACATTGGTGTCTGGGAAAACAGAGACAGGAAAGAGGGGATCGATTTCCGGCTCGGACAGGAAACGGCTCATCAAGAGGGTCATAAATCTTCCACTTCAACTAAACTGTGACGCCTTGAACAAAGAAGAGCAGCAACAAGTCGTTTTAGCTGATTTTCAGTCCCGTTCTCGTGAACGCGACATCTGAGGAACGCCTCGACGGATGGGTTTCAAACTTGGCAGAAACATTCACTTGGTACCAACGATGAACTGATTCGATTTTAGGGATCAAAGGTCACAGTGACCCCAATTCCACACATTCATGTTAACATTACATCCACGGAATGCCAGGAGGAAATTTCTTCAAACGTGGCAAAAACATTCACTTGGTACCAATGAAAAACTGATTCGAGTTTGGTAGTCAAACGTCAAAGGTCAAGGTCACTGTAACCTCATGTCTTTCTAATACCTGTAAACGCGATATCTTGGGAAAACCTTGAGGAAATTTCTTAAAATTTGGCATGACATTCACTCGGCCTCAAGGATGAAGTGATTAGAGTTTGGTGGTCAAAGGTCAAAGTTCAATGTCACACTGTGACGTCTCGTACATCCCATTTTCGTAAAATGTGATATCTCCAGAACGCCTTGATGGAATGTTTTCAAACTTGGCAAAAACATTCACTTGGTACCAACGATGAACTGATAAGAGTCTTGTGGCAAAAGGTCACTGTCACCTCACATCTTTCCCATTTTTCAATATCTCAAGAACACCTGGAGGGAATTTATTAATATTTGACACAGACATTCACTTTGCCGAAAGGATGAACTGATATGATTTTGGTGGTCAAAGGTCACTATGACCTTGTGTAGTCCAGTCTCCATCTTGTTAATCAACGGTATCACTAATGTCTGCAGCCAACTCTTGATATTTTTGCATCACGCCTGCTCTTCCTGTTCTGCAGTCGTTCTGAATGTTTATCACCTGCAGTCGTTACCTGAATTCTAAAGCTACCTGTGCAGCTACTAATGAGCTCCTAGCATGCATATCTGCCTCTTTATCTCGTGTCCCTGCTGCACCTTGTTCATGGAAGAACGAGTGGTAAAAAAAAGCCTTGCTACCTGTCCCTGAACCCAACGTGAGGCCTTCAAGTGCTCACATGAAAGACAATTCAAGCTCCAGACTGAAATATCTTTAGACCAAAGAAGCTGCACAGTCGTCTGATCCAGATATTATTCAGGGGTTCTTGACAAAACAAGTCCAGACCCCCTGACTTTTTTGTGCAGTTTTACCATAATTAAAATAAAGTATAGCTCAGTGTGCATCCTGACCTGATGGCTCCTGTTTGTGCGACTCCTTCAGGTAGTACAGGGCCTTCTGGAAGTCTCCCAGGTGGTAGTAGGCCACGCCGGACCTGTACAGAGCCTTGAAGTTCTTCCCCTCTTTGTGAAGCACCTTCAGACAGTACTCCTTCACTCGCTCGTAGTTCACCAGCTCCATTTGCAAAAGGCAAGCTGGAATATAGAGATGAAGAAGCGACCGATGAGCCAATGAATGGGTTTTATTATTCATCAGGAGCATAGAAACACAGTTAACTCAAAGTAAACAGAGATTGATTTGACAGGAGATGAATAAATAACAGGAAAATCAGAGGAGGTGAGGTGAACTGTGGGGTAATCCTGAGAATGACTCATAGTGTATGAATCATTCATGAGCTCTGGAGTATTCCCACAATCTTCCTGTGGTGAAAACACACCTGATAGGTGTAGTGTGTGTGTGTGTGTCTCACCGGCCAAGCTGTTGTAACACTCCAGCTCTGCGTTTTCCATGGCCCCCTTCTGCTCATCCGTCAGCGTGGTGGACTTGCTGAGGGTGGACAGGAGGGAGGATGGGGACTTGGAGCTGGTGTCCGGGTCCCCCAGCACCCTGCACAGCCCCTTGATCTCCAGGAGAGCACGGTGGTACTTGCCGATCGCCTCCCGGTACTTCTTATCCTTGTAGCACTGCGTGCCTTGGCTCTTGAAGTCCAGCGCGCGCCTCACGACGTCGGCCGGCTCGTTGTGGGATGGCTGTTTGAGCATCGACCCACCATGATGCCTCTGCTGCTGATATCTGCTGTCTTTGGTCCGGCCGCTGCTGCTGCTGCTGCTGCTGCTGTTGGGAGGCTGCGCGCACTGCTGGAGCCTCGGGGAGCCCCCGCTGTTGTCGGTGAGGCTGCCCTTGCCGCCGTCCGCCCTGCCATCCTTCCCGGCCGGGATCACGCTCATCTTCGACGGTGTTTGATTATAGCTGCCTGAACGCCCGGCGCGGAATTAGCTGGAAAAACTGACGCTTTTTCACTGCATCCTCTCGGCCGCAGACGCGTCTTCGCCTCGCTGTTGTCGCAACTACGTCTTCTCTGTGCGCAACCCTCTGCGCGGCGTGCGCTCCAACGCTGAAACCTCTTCTCGTAATTTTCCCCCTCAGACGAGCCGATTGGTCGATAAATACAGGAGCAGTGGTCCTGCGGGGGTCCACCAACAGGAAGAGGAGGTTTGATTTCATTAGCAGTTTATCTGGAGATAATATAATTATCAAACGAAAGGAGCTCGAACATTTATTTGAATTAAGATGAAAACCGAGTTATTCTTATTTCCTGTAAATGGTTGCCTGAACAGACATCATTAAGCCAAACTGTATCTTATATGTCTTGTATTATTTTTTCACTGGAAATGAGGCTATTTCATCCCTCTTAAACTGCGTCACACTGAGAGGAGCATTTCATGAATATCTTACCTATTCCTGCCAGTCACAGTCATCTCTACTCGGATGATTCAGATGACAGACCCCGGTCCGTACTGACAGGCTGTGATGTCATTCAACCTGGGGTTTATGCAGGGGGTGATGGTGTTATGAAGGGGGCGGTGGCGGCGGGTGGGAGGAGGGGAGGTGGGGGGGCTCGTCTCACTGTGACTGGACATGTTTCATGCTGTCTTTCCACCATGCTAACACCCATCTGTCCTGCCCCCCACCCCCCAGCAGGGCGGTGGACTCAGCTGTCTGGGTGTGTCTCTGGAATCTCTGCTCTCCGGAACAAATGCTGCTGGATCACAAATGAAGAGGGAGCGATAAAATATGACTGGTTGCTATAACTGATGCTTGTTTTGCATTATCATTATCATTGCATGTCATCAACTGGAATCCAGTTACATTCTTATAGTCTTAATGGTTTGTATGAAATGAAAGTGGGGAGAGGAAATGGCCAAATTTACTAAAAAAAAATAACCTATAATTTTCAATAGCCGAATGATATTTTGAATCGGTGTGCCCTTGGAATTACGTGTAGTTTTTGTAGTTTTTTTTTGCCCATTGAAATACAAGAGAAAAAAATTAAATCATAAAAATACAATAAAGAATTAAAGCGTTAAGTAACTACATTACAACACATGTTTTCTCTCTTATTTAACCGTATTTTTTCCACTTTGAATATGCGTTTTATACCAATTTAACTAATTAAAACGATTGAGCCAACGTCATCAAACTACGACCTGAAGGCTCGCAAAGACGTCATTTCTGTGAGACAATTTGTTTACATCATGGCGGCGGTGGATTTCAGAGGTAGCTAAATCTGCGTTTTATTATTTTATAGAAAGTTATTTCACATGTGGTGATATTTAATGAGTCAAAACTTGTCGTATTTTATTTGAAACCTTGAAATGCGCTGTAGATTTGCTCTTGGCAGGAGCTAAATTAGCGTTAGCAACGATTACCCTCTTCTGCGCTTTGATTAGCATGTCTGCTAACTTTGCTAACGCCGGCTAGCTGATAGAGTGTTCATTTATCGTATCCATTAATACAAAAATCAATTACAGGTCATATATTAATCGCAGTATTGTTCAGGATCGTTACATTAATCGTTGGTTGAGGAGGATTTAAATCCGGATTTACAAACATCTGATTCGGTTTCCGTTAGCTTCCGGTTCGTCATTTAAGGGGAAAGTGAAGGGAAAACGGACTTCCAGCTCTGAGCGACTGATTATCTTAATAAAGGATTCACAAATCAGAAACTGTGTTATAAAAACTATTTATCCTTTCTAGGATAATTGAATCCAGGTGTGACTTGTCTGGTTATTGTGTTTTTAGATCTGGACTAGGTCTAATGTGGTCTGGAAGTAAAAAAAAGCATGTCCCTTTTTCATTTTCACAAATACAAAAAGGCTTTACAAATCAGAAACTGTGTTTTATAGAATCTTTAGCCACTCTAGCATAATCTGGTCCAGGTTTGACTTGTCTAAATGAAGTGGTTTAAGAACTGTGGTCGAGATGTCTCTTTGTTGGCCATGTCTCATCACTTCATGTTGTCATTAAACTTGCTGACTGCTCGTTCAATTTTCAGACAACCTTCTCGGGATCTCGTGGGTGGACAGTGGCTGGGTGCCGATTCTTAACCCTGGAAATGTCCTGGACTACTTCTCAGAGAGGAGCAACCCTTTCTACGACCGAACCTGTAACAACGAGGTGGTGAAGATGCAGCGGCTTTCTCTGGAGCATCTGAAGTATGTTCAATCTTCAACTGTGTTCCCAAACAAACCACCCAGATACCGTTAGCAGTGTTCGCTCTGCTTTAGAGGCCTGAAACATTTTCCTTTCTGTCGTGTTTTTTCAGTCAGATGGTGGGAGTGGAGTACATCCTGCTTCACGCTCAGGAGCCCATTCTTTACATCATCCGTAAACAGCAGAGGCAGTCACCGACACAAGGTGAATACCAGCACGTCCCTTTAGACTGTCAGCTTCATTATTCAGCTGCTTTAAACACAGTAACACTCTAACTACTTCATTCTGCAGCGGTTTATTTGATCATAAATGCCAGTAATCAGATTTTATTTTATGTTTAAAGCTCTGTTTGAATGTGTGTTTGCTCTCTAGTGATTCCTCTGGCTGACTACTACATTATAGCAGGAGTGGTGTACCAGGCCCCGGACCTGGGAACAGTTATCAGCTCCAGAGCGGTATGAACGTCCTCAAAACCTCTGTCCAAAAAGAGGTGGATTTACTGATATTAATGTGGGTCATCTCTGTTTAAGCTGTCGGCGGTTCATGGAATCCAGTCTGCTTTTGATGAGGCCATGTCCTACTGCAGATATCACCCGTCCAAGGGGTACTGGTGGCACTTTAAGGACCAGGAGGAGAGAGGTTAGACTTTTTATTTACATTTACAGTTTAGACATTTAGCTGGTGTTCTCACTTCTTCTTTTCCTCCTCCTCCTCCTCCTCCTCCTCCTTCTTCTTCTTCTTTTTTTTCTTCTAATAACGTAATTTTGAGGGATTTCTAGTGCCAGGAAACTCACCGTTGTGGTAAGATAGCCCGGTAACGCCCCCTACACTGCAGTCCCTTTGGGGTACCTTCATTTACATACAACAATTTCAGAAGCCATATGTGTCATACGAAGATGAACAAAACTCTTTTTATTTATTTTTTTTACAGAAAAAAACAAACCTAAGTCGAAGAAGAAGAAGGAAGAGGCCAGCTCCTTGTTTCAGAGGTACCGTGTTGACACGCTCCTTCTGGACCTCAGGTCAAAATTTCCACCAACTTTCTACCAGGTACGTTGCACACTGATGCTACACAGAAATCACTCTGCCTTTTCATTTGAATTTAACTCAAATAAAATGATCCTAATGTAAGTTTTTTTTTAACTTTCTGCACTTTCAGCCGAAGCCCGGTGAGAAGCCCATTCCAGGTACGATCTTATAGTGGAATATTTACAGGCTGTAAAGTTACAGAAGTGTCTGTCTGTCAGTAGAATTGTTGCTTTCTTGTTAAACGCAGTTTAAAGTAGATATAGATTTGGTTGTGGGTTTCACTGCTGGAATATTTCCTTTACTTTCAGAATTTAAAGAAGTATAAATTTGAATGTGGAAGAGGAAATTTTGAGTTTTCTTCCTCTGACTTTGTGCTCTCTTGTTGCAGTTGAAGTGAAGAAGGAGCCCGAACCACCCTCAGAACCTGTGAAACAGGAGGAGAGGGAGCCGGCCACCAAGACCTCAGCCCCGGCTCCTCCGAGTAAACCGCCTCCTGAGAAGAGAGCGAGACTACAGTGACGGGAAGGTGGAGCAGCGAGAAGTGGAGGAACAGCTGGCAACGGAGGAAATGATCCGGAATGACTTTTACTCTCGTGGACGTTTCAGGTGGCTGCAGGAGTGAACTGCAGTGGAGTTTTTTTTTTTTTTTAAGCTGACATCAGCATCGGTGTCGGCTTACTGTTGACATCAGCACAGTGTTGGTGTTGTAGTGACTTCAGTTTAATTCCTCATCTACTTTACAGGAAGAAAAGTCGTCTCATCTGAACAGTCTCCTTAACCTCCCTTTAATTACAAAACACTTTCATCTGTTTCGAAAGAAATACTCTGACTTTGTGGTTTTTTTTTCTATTAAAATGTGTAATTTGTGATAAAAAAGACTGAGTGAATTTATTCAAAAATTGACCCCAAAACATTAATTATAAATATTGTGGTGTTTTCATTAAAACTACATTCACAGATATTTCACCTTTTGGTTTATATTTAGTCTCAAATCAAAAACCAAATAGTTTTCTTTGATCCATTGGATGTTGGTATGTTTATTCCCTGCACAAAATCACATCACAAAAATAATGATCTTAATGAAAGGAACTTCATATTTCCTTCAGCTTGAAACTTCAAAGCTTTGATTCTACATTTCTCTTTCTCAGAATTGTTTCAGTTGCACTCCAAGGAAGTACAACTATCTGACAATTTACAGCAAGAGTAGAGACTGGAGGAAGAAGGGAAGGAAAACGTTTTAATGAATTGTCTCAGTAACCTCCAGATTTATTGTGTGATCACAACGAGGGCTGAAATTAACCAACAAACTGTGACAAATTTTCTGTAAATAACTTCAGTCTAATAATGAAATATATGTGCTGTATGCGTTTTAGGGAACAAAGAGACAAACTGGATGTTTTAAAAAAATTTTTTTATAAGCTTACAAAACAGGTAAAAACGGAGTCTTTCTTTTAGCATTACTGATAAATGAGCTAGTTTAACCGGCAGGGGTCGCCAGTGGGTCATATTTATCAGCGTTCCTAATTGCCTGATATAAAATTGTATTTCATTTTTATTTCTGTGTTGAGTCATGTTCAAACATCATTTAAAAAACAAATACATTTTAAGTGGAGGAAGTGGATAATATAAAGCGTAAAAAAATAAATTAAAAAAAAGCAGAAAGCGGCGTCGTCTATTTGCTGGACATGTGTCGGTGTAGCTGCTTCCCTGGCTACCGAGCAGCAGCGATGCCACGAAGAAGAAGTTTCTCGCAGGGCGTGGTGGGATAGGAGTCTCCTCCGTGGAGGACTGAAACAGTGCCCCAGCTGGCTGGCTAGCTGCAGAAGAAGATGGCTGCAGAGGGGATTTTCAGGCCACCGTCTGAAAACAGAGCGCCGCTCGTCATGTTGAACAACGACTAAAGCCAGCGTGTCGCCCCGGTTGTTCCGTCGGAGTCTTCGGGAAGGGGATAAACCGACATGGGGTCGCAGACTCTCCAGATCCTGAGGCAGGGGGTCTGGGCTTCGGTCACAGGCGGATGGTATTACGACCCCGATCAAAACACATTCGTCAACGCTCTACATCTCTACATCTGGCTCTTTCTGCTATGTTTCCCCTTCACGCTGTACATGGTGAGCTTCTTTTCAAATTTTTTAACCCCTTTTCAGCCTCTTTTTATTTCGGGTTTTTGTTGTTGTTGCGACCGTTGAGAAGTTAACGAGCCGGAGTGTCCGTTAGGTTAGCTGCCAACAGGATACTAACGGTTGGTCTCGGTCTATTATCTGGAGCGAAGACAAAGTAAGCCATCATTAAACCACTATTTACACAAACGCGTCATATTGGGACATTTATGTTTTATAAAAAATAAACCGTATTCAGTAGCAGAAATGGACTAAATCATGTTTAATTTCCTCCCTTTCAGTGAACGGTCCACTAACTACACAGGACCAGATTTTGCTCTTTTGTTTAAATTCTGTTAAGATCCGTTTGGACATTAACAGTCGATGTCAGGCTGTAATCAGTGAATTTACCCCCCCCGTTTTATCTACTTGTTTTCCTGCTTGTCGGTAGTGATTTGCAGTGTCACCGGTTCTCAGGAGCTACCAGCTGTGAACGGAGGAGCACAGCTGACGGGGATGGACCGGTGACGGTTCTGGCAAGGTTTAAAGTCCGACAACCAGACGCTTAATGACGGGCGGCTGTTTGCTCAGAGCTGCCTGTGTTTGTTTTCTGGACGCACTTCTGTGTTTACCTTTTGAAAGTGACACCGGCTGCCCAGAAGGAGTTTCACACACCACTTTTACTTAATTCTGACCTGTTAATTAATAATTAGATCAGACTTTGCACTCCAGATGGATTTTATAAAAGCTGAATCATGCTGCTGATACACATCTCTTAACTGCACCCAGGCTGTTGGAAAAGCCTATGGAGAAGCTGATGTTTCAGACAGGGTTGTGGTTTCCGATCTATTCCTGGAGTGGAAACACGGTTGTCAGCTCGCTGGTTTATATTGAGCACACAAGTTAAGAGTTGATGATAACTGCAGACAGATGCAGGAGGGATAACCTCAAGGACAACAAGGTGCTCAGAGTCCTTGTGGTAAACACAGCACTTTTTAAAATACTGCAGATACGTGCCATAAATAACCAGCACAGTGCTTTAGCAGGTCAGAAAATGATGTGTCATCATGTCACATCAAGATGTACTTTACACATGAATCTTTGCTTCCCGTTGTGACACCAGGCCCTGCCGCCAACCATGGTGATCGTGGGAATCTACTGCGGTGTGATCACTGCCATGTTCCTGCTGCTGAAGACGGTGAACTACCGCCTCCACCATGCCCTAGATGAGGGGGAGGTGGTGGAGCACCAGGCCAAGGAGAATCAGAGCTGCAGAGGGGGCACGGAGGGAGCGAATGACGGAGGTGTCACCCGTCGGGAGGACAGCAACGGCCCGGGGTGAGTTCAGGTCTTTAATATCTGTAAAAGGCTGCATGAGAAGACACAGAGCTTCCAGATCAATGATGGAGGAGAATCATGCTGTTTAAAGGTGATGCAATCTGTTGTCTGATGGGGCTGGGGTCAAAGGTGTGGGAATTGTTGAATTGTTGGGTTTCTCTGTATAATATTGTAAAGTCTTGCTGTAAGAACTTTAACGTGTTAAGTGCCATGAAATAACCTATATTGTGATTTGGCGCTATATAAATAAAGTTGAAAGTTGAAAGGTCGGGTGGTGATGTGAGAAAAGACAGGCTGACAATCTCTGTGTCACCTCTTAAAGGTCAGCTGTTTCAGAAGCAGGAAGGAGGGACGTAACTTCAGCTACATTTGTGTTTTAGAGAATTTTCACTTTTATTCGAAGCAGCAGACAGATTTATGAGATGCAGAAGATGTTTTTGACTGACAGATCATCCAAAATAAACATAAAAACAAGACAGCCTCTGCGGGAGAGAATATTTAAATGAAGGAGTTGTTTCCTTGTTAAGTGACATTGAATCCGTCCTCCGTGTGTCTTGTGCTCAGATAAAGTCACTGAGGATCGATGTTTTGTTTTGATAATGAAAGTTGCTCTCATTAGCATACCGCTGACCTAAAGGTGCCCTGTGGGCACAGAAGTTCTGTTTACCTTCAAACTGTAACACTTTGTTGTTGTGTTTGAGGCCTACCGAAGGTCTGTGATGTCACTTCCTGTCTCATGGAACATTTATGAAGCTGATTTCATTCGAAAATTCTAAATCCTGCTTTGTTTACATCCATGTTTACATGCTAGCTGTTGTTTTAGTTTTTTCTGTTTCTTGTCCTGTTATCGGCTCTGAAATAATATGAAACCGTTTGCAGGAACATGCATCACGTCTTCCACATGCGTGTGCTAAAGAAGACACAAAACTGAAGCCCGCTGATAAAAAACTCAGCAGGGTGCCTTTAAGTTTGACTCTTTTCTTCATGTTTTAACGTGCTGCAGAAGTTGTGCAGAGTCCGACGTCGTTATTCTGTTTGTGAGTCGTCCGTCTCGCTGCATGCGTCAACACGTGACTCCTAAAAAAAACTTCATGACACAACTTGTTGTTTATACTGTAGGTTTCCTTATTTCAGCAGATGATCTGTAGAGAATTTGGAACAAAACGATTTATTTATTTTCAGGGAAAAAGCTCATAAATCAGCTTTAAATGTGCTCATTCTCGTTGCAGTAACACTTATTATCATTTGTTTCATTAAAAAACAAGAGTACGTTGTTTAAAAAAAAAAAATCTATCCTGTTTTTACAAAACACTTCTTTGTTTTGGTTTTTATTAGGAGTTTAATCTGCAGTCCCGTTTATTACTACAGACAGGTGTGTTGACAGTGAAATATGTGCTAATTAAGGCTTTAATTAGAATAAATAATGACCTCATTAGTGGGCTGCTCAGGTGTCTCCAGGAGTCAAATGATAACAACAGTAACAATGAATTAAACAGCTTAAATACAAAATACATGATACTTATAATATAATGCAGCAGTTGATGTCTGACTGGAGGTTTCCATCCTTCAGGTTTCTGTCCCTGTGTTTTTTATAAAAAGGTTTTAGCTCTCATTCATTCGGAACAGAAGCTGAGAGGTTTCAGCCTTTTTCTTGCCCGAGACACGAAGAAGTGACTCATGTCTACATTCCAGAGGGAGAGCTGAGAGGCTCTCGACCACAGAGACAGAATCGTTCGCAGCTCTGTCCAACACATCTGGAGCAGCAGTCCAGGTTGTCAGAGTTCACAGAGGAACAGCGACTCGTCTGCTGGAGCTGTTGAAGGTGTTTGTGCTCATCTCCTCCTCCGTCTCCGTCCGTCAGCGCCACACGCTGACTTTATGTTGTGCTCTGACCCACTGCGAAACATTTCTGGCGTATGGAAGTGATTTATATCCTCAGCAGGTTGTTTGTTTCTACATACCAGCTGGAGAAAGGAGCGTGTCAGGGGCTAAATATAGACCCAGAGAATCTACATGGAGGCTTTCAGCTGGTTCTGGACCCTCAGTTCAGACAGAAGATTTAAAAGAGTCCTGATTAATATTTCACATGATGTGTGTTTCTTTGAATTGAAGAGAAGGAGATTAATGACATGAAGCAGGAAGTGCAAACAATAGCTTTAATGCAGGTGTGTGTTTGTGTTCAGGGATCCTGGAGGGGGGATCGAGATGTCGGACTTCATCCGACAGGAGACTCCACCGGTGGACTGCAGCTCCAGGAACTCGTACATCGGGATGGAGTCCAACCAGCAGGTAGGCAGGGCGCCGGTCTGCTGCATGCTGGGACGGGCTGAAGAGAGGAGGAGAAACTTGGTCTTCTCAGGAAATACAAAATACAAGTAAAACATAAATAAAAGTGAAAGTGAAGCATTTCAAACGTCTCTGGGTGCAACTAAGGCTGCACGATTCTGGATTAAATGGGGGGAAGTTACACACTTATGGTTTCCATAACAATCGGAAATAAGAGGAAACAGATCTGTTGACAGGGTTCCTACAATGAGAACATATTTCATATATTTCATATATTTCCTACTGTGCATTGGGGGCGGGGCAGATTGGTATTTTCTCAGTATTGGGGGGGTACATGACCTCCCTATAAAGAGGCTCCTCTTCATCACTGACACCTGTTACCAGCATGCACATGTATGTTCATAATCACATGCATGTAAAACAAATAATAAGCTGCTGAAGACAAAATGAAAGCAGCCTCGTAATGATAATAATAGACTTTATTTGTATAAAACCTTTCATACAGGAAATGCAGCTCAAAGTGCTTCACTTAAAACCAGATATAAAGGAACACAAAACATGTTAAAATGTCATTTAAAAATAATTATATATATATATATATATTTATAAATAATAAAAAAAATGCTTACAAACGGATTAAATTAAATACAAAAGGACACATGAATAAAAATTATTTAAAAAGTATTGTTTCAAACAAAACACATGCTGTAAAGAGTCAATTCATCATTTATAAAGAAAATTGTGTAAAAATATGATGGGATTTTATTTTGTATTATTGCCTTATTAGATATGATTGAATCTGACATAAATATTAAACCTCCTTTCTTGATTTTGACATAATCTTTTTCTCTGTTTGCTTCCTGTAACCTGTTTAAAGCTGCACTCTCACAGCTGAGACTCATGAAGTAGATTGAAGTCCAGTTTAAATGACTTGACTTTTATTGTTGCGGGATCAGAGGAAGCAGCTGCCGGGCCGTGTGTCTTCATTAGGAAGATTCGTCACATCGCTCGCTGTTAGCAGATCTTTCCTTTTAAATATATCCACAGATCTTCATATGTTTTATTCTGAGATATATTTAACCATCACTTCCTGTCTGTTCTCCTTTATGAACGTTCTGCCTCTGATATCCAGATAAAAAAGGTTGACCCTGCTTATCTTTTTCATTTCAGAATGGAGCCACACATGGACGAGCAACAGGTGCCAAAGGTAATTATGACCACTATAATATCTTTTATGTCTTCTTTAGATTTATACATTTTAAAGGTAAGAAGTGGTCTGTTAGAGGTTCAGTTTTCTACAGTCTACAGTTCAGTTTTCTACAGTCTACAGTTGTCTCTCTGTGCTGCATCCTCGTTCATGATGAGTCGGGCTCAGCACTACTGTGACCTCAGCAGTCACAGCAGGACGAGGCAGCTCTCGACAGGCTCTGCTGAGTTAGAAGAAAAAAAAAAGAGGACTCTGTAGGACGCGGCCTGGGAGTCGTCCTCTAGGAGCTCTTTATCAAAACACAGAAGATGAAGACAGTAAATGAACTTGTAGCTCTGCTTTGAGTGTCGGCTGAATAATTCAGACCGTCTGTTCGATGCCATTCTAATTATCCAGCAGTTTGTGATGACAGGAAGCGGTGTGAAGTGGGACGAGGGGTTCTGCAGGGGTTTAATTTTTTTTAAATCTTCACCCCGTCCACTTAGACTGCTTATCAGAAACTCACAGGAAGTCAGAGATGATCTGAGAGACGCTAATCTGAACAGTTCAGTCTTTGTTCTGAAGTCATCTCCTGCAGCCATCGAGGAGTCTTTTCAGAGCAGCTTCATACACTGAGAAGGTTTTAGGGTAAAAGACGGGAGGATCTATGTCTCCGTAGAGGACAGTTGTGTGTAGGTTGTTGGGTGCTGAATGTATTCATAATTAATGAAACCTGTCATCTGTTAACTGCTTTCTTCCTCTCCTTGCAAGGCGACATGGGGAAGACCTCAGACGACATCAGTCTGACTCTCGTAGAGAGCTGCAGTCATGATCACGGTAACCCCGCGGGACGTTTACATGTAACAGGTTGTTTTGTTTTTTTGAACGTCTCCACCCCGTCCTTCATGTCTCTGTTGTCTCTCTGTGTCCCCTCAGATCTGCTGTCAGACACCAAGATGTACTGCCTTGTTCCCAACGACTCCTTTGCCTCCCTGCAGCCATCCACCTCGCTGTGTCCTTCGGAGCTGTCTAGGGAGCCGGTGGATCTCTGTAACTCTACTGCTTATCACTTCAGCCTGTCGCTCTCCTCCGGTGATGCCGAGATGGCTGCTCACGCATCTCAGACCTTCAGGAAGGAGCTGCGGTCCAGAGGTCTGCCTCGGACCTCCAGCTCAGCGGGTTCTGCTTTCCCCGACCCCTGTCTCCCAGACTTTGCTCTGTACCCTCCCCCCAGGAGGGGCGGCCTGGATCCCGTATGTGAGCTGGAGACCGCCCGAATCCACAGGCCGGGGGGGTGCGAGCGGGAGGGGGCGGAGCGTCTGTACCAGCAAGACATCGCTGTGCCCTCCACCTCCGGAGTGGAGTGTTACAGGCACAAAGAACCTTGCAGAGTGGCCCGGTCCGCCTCCAGGGAGGCGGGGGAAGGGAGCTCAGGACTCTACCAGGTAGAAGTGGGGGGTGGAGGGAAGGGCTGCAGTGGCGGAGGGAAGTCCCAGGGAGGGGAGCGGAGTGCCGACAGCCTGAGGAGCCTGAGCACCCGTAGCAGCGGCTCCACCGAGAGCTACTGCAGCGGCACCGACCGGGACACCAACAGCACCATCAGCAGTTTCCACAGCGAGCAGACCAGCTCCACCCACGTGGAGAGCCTGCTGTCGCTCTCAGGGGATGAGCGAGCACGGGACCGAGGAGAGCCCGTCTCTGCTCGAGGAGACGGCAGGACGTCCAGCCTCGGCAGCATCAGCTCTCGAGGCCTCAGCAACCTCCCCTCCAGGGAGGCCAATAAAAACCCGCACGCCAACGAGCTGACGGCGAAACAGACCTCCGACATGCCGTCCGCCGCCGCCCAGGAGCAGGTGGAGGCGGGCAGGTGCACGGAGGAGCCCGGCATCAGAACCAGCGCTGACGGATCCACAGGTGGAGCTGCTGCAGACCCGGAGCAGGTGAAGGACGACTCGCGACCACAGTCAGTCAGCGTTGTTCAGAGGACTTCCTCTCTGTCGGCCGGGCGCAGCGGGCGCCGGCGGACCGGCAAGAAAAGAGCGAGCAGCTTCGACGCCAGCCGCCACCGGGAGTACGTGTCTCTGCGCGGTCTGGCCAAGCCCTGCAGCGCCGTGTTCACCGGCGGCGGAGGGGACGACTCCAGCGACCAGAGTGAACTCAGCTGTGCCTCCAGTCTCCACTCCGCCCACCACCTCAGCACCGACAGCTCCTCCAGCACCACCTCCCGCTCCTGCCACTCACCGGACCACTACCGGGCCCTAAAGGCCAAGCACGCCGCAGCCGCTCCCTCCTCCTCCTCCTCCTCTACGGTGAAGGCTGTGGGGGGATCTGAGGCGGGAGCCCGATCCGGAGGGAAGCGGCGCACCTCCCGCCGGACCCCCAGCACCGGCAGTGCCAAGACGCACGCCAGAGTGTTGAGTTTGGACAGCGGCACGGCCGCCTGCCTTAATGACCCCGGCTGCCTCGGAGCGCCGGCCGGGCCGCGGCCCCTCACCACCTCAAAGTCGGACTTGGAAGCCAAAGAAGGGGAAGTCCTGGACGCGGCGTCCCTGCTGGGCCGGGCCTCCCAGCTGGAGTCAGTGACCCGATCCAGGAACAGTCTGCCCAACCAGGCAGCTTTCAGCGAGCCTCAGGACGCCACAGCTGCTTCGCTGAGGGGTACGTAGCCCCCCACAGAGAGCACAGAGACCACAGACCTCACAGAGAGAGACACCACAGACTGCACTTACTGATTGAGACTGTCCTCTGACTGTACTGTAACTATGAGACTGACGGGATCTCAAACAGGAAC
Source organism: Embiotoca jacksoni (assembly GCF_022577435.1). Taxonomy (NCBI): domain Eukaryota; kingdom Metazoa; phylum Chordata; class Actinopteri; family Embiotocidae; genus Embiotoca; species Embiotoca jacksoni. Next base: position 1,226,302 of record NW_027185378.1, read on the forward strand.
TAGGTCAGATTATCAGTCTGATTTTGGTGTTTTTACTTCAGATTGTTTAGGTGAAACTGAAGGATGCCTTGTGTGTGTGTGTGTGCGTGTGTGTGTGTGTGTGTGTGTGTGACTGTGTATGACATGTGGTCTGTCCTGCCGCCTCAATGTGACCATGGTGAGTTTCCTTGCAGTGACAATCGTGACCCCGGCTCTGCTCCTTGTGTGGATCTCTGTTAGTATGACGGCACAGTGTGTGGTTTGTGCTGAGGTTAGACAAACAGCAGCTCTCTCATTAGTGTCACACACACTGAGTGCATTAGTCCCCCCTCCACACACACACACACACACACACACACACACACACACACACACACACATTCTTCATGTCTCGAAGCTCTTTTCTGTCTCTGTGCTCTGGATGTTTTTCCCGATGTCAGCACTTCGCTCTCCTTGCAGAGTCAGAAACACGTCATAATTAGTATCTTCGTTAGACTCCTGCTGGAGTTTTATGAGCCAGCCGGGTCACAGTCAGGGTGATGATTGAATGTATGACAGTGTTGGTTAAAGACGCTCTCTGACTGGACTGGAAGGTTGTCAGTGATGGTTGTTGGTGGGAAGATGTCTATGAAGTCATCTGCTTCTGTTTCCGAGTCCGTTTTCATCACACAAACAAAAAAAGTCACATTTATAAAGCACTTTTTCTGACACTTGTATTTCCCCTCTCCAGTGTCAGTAGTTGACACACACCCAGAGGCTAATGCTACCTGATTTAGCAATCTGTTTTCTAACTTGAACTTGATGATTCATTTTTCTGCCCTTTAATAGCCGTCTCTATTTGTGCTGCTCCAGTTTAAATCCGAAGAACGAAATAGGAAGTATCACAGACATGCTAACATTAGCCACCCCGACCTTAAGTAACGCAGCAGCAAAACCTCCTTCTGTGCAATGAAAGGAGCAGAGCTGCGTTTTATTGTTTTAAAGCTTCTGAATTTAACTTGTTATGTGTGAGAGGACGAATGTGTCACATCTTTGTTCAAAGGCTGTTTTTGAGTCCGTTTAAATTCAGCTTGTGACCACAGTGTGGAAAATCCATTTAAAAGTTGCAGGGCTGTATTTCAGTGTTGTTCCGAGATGATGTGATTGTGACAGTAAATGAACAGGAAATTATATAACGACCAGCTGGAAAGGAGACAGTGAGGCCATCAATACAGTCCAGTAGACATGTTATAGTCTCATTTTGAAAGGGTTGCTCTCCTTTTTAAAGTGAAACTCTTCGTCAGATTTTGTCACCTGTCGTGAAAATGTAGCTGAAACGAGGAGACGTGGTCCTCTAGTGTCCACGCAGTGTCCGAGGAGGGACACACGTCCAGTCTAACCGGCCGCTGATGTCTCTCACCATGACAGCACCAGGAAGTGAGGAGACCGTCATATTCCGCCGTGAGCGTAGCACGTTCCGTCGGCAGGCAGTGCGGCGGCGGCACAACGCAGGGAGTAACCCCACCCCACCCTCCTCCCTCATTGGATCTCCTCTCAGGTACGCCGTGCACGGAGCATGTGTTGCCTGCTGTGATCATGTGACCACAGATCCCCTACCAACACGTGCATGACCTGAACCAGGACTTCCTGTTGCCTCCTCGCTGCATGTGCTGTCTCCTCCTCCTCTTCGTCCTCCTCCTCTTTCTCCTCTTCCTCCTCCTCTCTTCATCCTGCTATCAATCTCATCTTTTAAATTCCACATTTTGAACACGAATCAGAGAACTGAGTACTCAGAGGTTTCACTGATCCGACACTCCGTCTCCTCTTCAGTAACACACGTCCTGCTGCATCACACTGATCTGAGGAGACAGATAAACATTAAACTGATCATTTAAATATCTGCAGTCTTTCCTCACGTGATCATCTTAGATTTCTTAGATTTAATTTCTTCACAATAATTCACTGGCGGAGGATAGTTTGTTTCCGCCTGTGTTTTTTCTTTTAGGAACATTTTAAGTCATTCATCCTGATAAATAAATGTTATATCCTGTAAATCTATCCGAAACACCCCATCTCGCTCCGCCAGTTTATTTTGTGTTCAACCAGGCGTGTCATCCTTATCAGCCCCTCATCGGTCTTCATACGGGACCTAACCTTGAAACTCTGCGTCTTGGTTGGACAGACGGATGTTTTAATCCTCGCCGTCCTGACATGATTGACTGCTGCCCTGCAGAGTCCTCCCAACGAGCTGCCACTCCTGAGGGTGATTAAAGAGGCCTGGTTAGAACTGGGAGATCACAGGTTCTGTCCTGAAACAGCTTTTATAAAAATAAAAAAAATCAGCTTAATTACTGCTGATAAAGCAGCAATGCTTTTTAATATGTTTCTGGTTCCTCTGAAGTCGGTGTAACTCCTCCGGTGTTGCTGCCAGCAGCTCTTCACCTCTTGCCGAAGCTCTCCGTCGAACAAGGTCACATTTCTAAACGCTGAG